>NC_136071.1:857696505-859097354 GCF_964261635.1 Lissotriton helveticus | reverse complement strand
CAATTGGGAATTGGTTCACCTTGTCAGCCCCTGTAGAAGTGTACCCTAGGTACTCAGGGCATAGGTGCAACCAAGGCCTACCAGGGGCTGCAGCATGTATTATGCCACCCCTGGCTGGGCATCCAAACTGACACAACTGGCTGATCACTCAGCTGGGGCAAGGTTGTGTAATCACCCCTTGCTTAGGTATAGTATTCCTATATTTACTCTTATATATAGACACACAGTAACCTATAAGTCACTCCTATGGCAGGCCTTAACAATCCTGGAGGCAGAGTGCTTAGTTATGTGTGAGATGGTGCTCTAGCATGAGGTGAGCCTGTCTGCAGCTTTCGGAACCATGTCCTTATAGCTGTTCTATGATATCGCCATACCATATACTCTTCAGTGCATTATAATCCTCGCGGTTAAATGCTAACTTTGGTTTGGCTTTATCCAAACATGTCGTGTAAGGTGTCATACGCTTTGGAATACTACCCCCTCGCCAATTCTGGCGACGGGGGTAGCATTCCACCCTTCTAGAGGGAGAAGACATGTTGTTGCTGACTATCCCGGTTAAAGTTAACCGGAGCCCCAGCGTCACAAAATGGACGCTGCTGCCACCGACACAAGTCTGACCTCCTGCTGCTGGGAGTCCTTCCAGTCACGGAGGTTTGGACAATAGGTTTCCTGCCTGGGGAGGTGCGAGCACCACCCCAGACAGGACTTTGTGTATTGGGACAGGGAGGGCAGAATAGAATGAGACACTGCCTGGAGCACCCTAGGTGCTCCATGCATACCCCAGTTCAAACCGGTTGCTGGGGCACTCCAGCCCCAGCTCTGGCGCGAAACTGGACAAAGGAGAGGGGGTGTAACCACCCCCCTTCCTGGTCCCACCCATAGGAGGGACCTAGAAAGTAATCCAGACCCTTTTAGTTGTATAAAGGTAGGAGCTGAGTCCTGAGACTTTAGAGTAATCCTGAATTGAAACTTGACACGAAACTCTGGACCTTCGACATTCTGCTGAAGCTGAAGACTGAAGAAGCTCCCTTGTGGCCAAGGGGTGACCTCCCTGGGCAACCAGGCACCATCCAGCAAATCAACGGCTTGCTTTGTTGACGTTCCCGCCGGAACCCGAGCACAGAGCCTGACAAGACCCAGACTTCCAGACCTCTCTGACCCTCTCTTCACGACTGCAGCATAGCTGAGATCCGTGGAGGCGACGAGACACGTGGGACCGGACATCTTGGAAAGCCTGCAACTTGCTAACTGTGCAGCTCCTGAGGCAACCTCGAAGCTGTGCACTGGGGATTGAGAAACCCCGAACCCGAGCTCCACCTGCACCGAAGATCAGCCCTCCACACTCCACCAGTTCTGCGTGGGGCCCTTCTGCTTGTGTTCTGCTTGACGCGTTGTCCAGTTGCTGGCCCGTTGGCTAGTAGCCTCTGTGATAACAATCCTTTTTATCTACATCGCTGGTCTGGTTGCTCCAGACAGGCCCTTGCTTCCCTGCAAAGGTGAAGCCCCACAGACCTTGCTGGTCTGCACCAGAAGCCTTTGTTGTATCCTGCGTGGGTTGCCTTTGCCAAGGCTTGTTGACTCCAATCCGGAAGTCGACCCCTCCATCTGCGAGAACCTTTGTAGGACAGCTCCTCTCCAGCACCTGGTCGTCATCGACGCCTCCTGGTCCGCGTGGCTGCAAAGACAAGGTTCAAGACAGCACCTGATTGCTCCTCGACGTCGTCTGGTTCCTTCCTGGTTCCACCCGGTCACTGGCTAGTGACCCAGACTCTGTCCCCTCTGCTTTCAGGTCCTCTTCATCTTCGATCCACCCTTGTATCCACCCGGACATCTACCTCCTGGTCGCCTGCAGCATCTTTCTTCAAAGGCTCCATAGGATTCGACGGCAAAAGCCGACACATCTTCACACCTATGCACCCGCCGTCCGTGGGTGAGGTAACGCGAGTACTTCGTTGCTCCCAAGGGTATTGACTATCCAAGTGTCTAGGTTTTCAGTTGTTTCCTCCTAGCTAAACCGGAAGTGTCCTAAATCCTTCTAAATCTAACTTCTAAGTTCCCAATGACTTTGCATTGACTCACGCGTGTGTGTAAAGACACTGCACGCGCCGCCTGAGGGCCTCCTACTTCTAAACTAAGGTTCAGATCGTGTAGCCCCAGCGATTCCCTAGGCCTTTCCTTTTCTCGTGACGTGGTAATTATACTACTTTCTTAATATATGGTTTGCTTCGCCCCTAGGGCATAACCGTAATTTGTGCAACTTAACGTATTCTGACGAAGTATCTTGTTATGTGCTTTGGCCTCTGATCTCATAAAGAGTTCGGAGGAGTGTGTTAGTAAATAAATACATATATATTTTATATATATCCTGTGTGGTGTCCTTTCATTTGATATTCAAGGGGTTACATATGGTAAAACAGCTGGCCTTACACGCCCTCAAGAGTCTTCTAGCCTAAAACTGTTCTGCCCACGCTACCACTAGGATAGCTGGTCTATAAGGTTGACTTACAACCATCACCATAAGGGTTGTTTGGACTGGTGCAAGGTGTTCACTAGAATAGTGAACATCATATACCAGGCCAACTTCTCACACTAGGGCCATGAGGTCACCTCACTGATCAATCAACATCGCATCGAAGCACACCTGAGGAGAGCAGAAGAGCATGTCCAAATCTAGAAACGCAAAGGTGAAACCCCTCAAGGACATTCTTGGCCGGTCGCAGTCCATTCCCAACATGGCCACTGCGGCGCCAGCTGCCTAGAAAGCGAGACTCTCTGCGACTCCTGGGGATGAGCCCATCACAAAATCTTTTCTGGAGTCTCTCTTCCTCACACTCAGGGAGGATATCCAGTCGGTGAAAACCGAATTCGCCTCCGAAATCAAAGACATTCGTCGAGACGTCAACAGTGTGGGGGAATGAGTGGCTACACTGGAGAAGAGCGACACCACTGTAACAGACCTGACAACCCTCCAACAAGAAGTAATCAAGCTGCAGGACCAGAACATAGACATGCAGTTACACCTGGAGGACATTGAAAACCGCTCTCGCAGGCACAACATTAGAATCCGCGGGGTGAAGGCTTCAGACGACACCCGGAACCTGTTCACCTTTGCCACCGGACTTTTCCGTCACATACTGGGAGAATCCTTTGAAACAGACATCGTCCTGGACAGAGCGCATTGAGTGGGCCCACCTCGCGCCTCTAACGCCCCACCGGCGGACATTTTAGTGTGTGTCCAGGACTTTATGACCAAATAATCCATTCTCTCAAAGACGAGGACGCTCCATCCTATCTCATTCCAGGGGCATTCCCCAGTACTATACCAAGACTTAGCTCTGATCACGCTACAGCGGCAGCAGCAGTTTCGCCCAGTGACGGAACATCACGGCCAGCAGGAAATTTCATACTCCTGGGGCCACCCTTTCCGACTGATATTTCATTACAATGACAAGCTACACCAAATCCGCTCTCTGCTGGACGCCTGTCGGCTGTTGGGACTGACGCCGCCCGGTGTGGAAGATGACGCCAGCGGCACGGCTCGGGGCCTGAGATCTCTCCATCGGGCTGGCAAAGACAAAGCAAGAGACGGCGCCCATGGAAGCCGGCGGCTTCGGACATCGCCCGCGGCCAACAGGAAGCTCTGACTGCTGTAACAGAGGCCCTTGCGGGAGAGGACTCTACCACCAAGTGATGATTTCAAAACGCTGTTCCAGTATTTGCTTCCTCTTTATGCATCCTTGCTGGCTATTGGGGGCGGCAGGGGGAGAGAATAACCATGTTGGCCATACCACGGACCCCATTTGACTACACTGCCAGTTGTCTTGGGATGACGGACCCTTTTCATAGACTACTTACTGTTCATATTGTTTTTTGGTTGGCGAGGGTTGAGACTATTCCCTTTCAGGGGGCTCTGCTTTCTTCCCTCTTGGTTGGGATGTTTGATTCATTAACAGTGTTTTTGGGGTATTTTGATTTTGGGTTCCCTCGTCCACCTCCCCTAGTTACCCTCTTGAGACGTCTAACCCTACGAACCAACGGTCTGCCCACTTATTGCCTGCTGCGCACCATGGCCAGCCGCACTGAGGTAACGGGTTTTTAGGAACCCGTTGGTGTCAGGGGATAACACCCGAAGACCTCTGAGTTCTCCCTTGTTCCGGACCACAGAAACACGGAGTCTTCTAGTCACAGTCAGAGATCAAGTTTTATTGGCAGCTACCAAGTAACATGTGTCCTAGAAGCACGACAAACGCGGATCGTGTGTTCTCAGGAGACTGTTCGTTTTTACAGAACCAGCCGTCTCCTTATATACAAAAATAATGGCTGCGAGCAAGAATTCTGTTTTTTTTTCACAACAATTTTTATTAGCAGGATCGGGCAAAAAGCACGTGTGGCTCCCCACAATCAGGAGAACACCACCAAGCATTGTGTTACATATACAACATAGATCTAAGCGTCTGACTAAACAGTCAAGAGAAAGCAATTATAAGTGGAATACAACTATGCCCTCCCCTACCCCCACTTACCCCAACTACCCAACCCTCCCACTTCCATCCCCGTGCCCCCCCCCTACCCCCCATGCACGTGTGTATAGATAGCTTCAGCGTGTAATCATGATGCGATACTCGTGGCGTAATGCAAGGACTTGCATGTAACATGCGACTAAAGATCTTCCTCCAGTTCTGCTGGTGGGTCTAGCATCAACCCCCTATACTCAGCCCATCTCTTCCATATCTTGTAATGCTTGCGGGGGCAGCCACGTGCTTCAAAAATCGGTCGTTCCAGGCCCAGACAAAAGTCCATTCCTGCTTTCCAGGCACACAGGGGAGGAGCTCTCACATCCTTCCAGGCCCGGGCCAGGTCTCTTTTGGCCATCACCACTCCCAGGAGCAGCAAGTGACGTTTATAAGTGTTTCCACCAACCCCCTCAAGGATGTGGAGTAAGCCCAGCCGGTGAGTGCGAGGAAGAGTCCAATGTAATACCTCAGACAGGCAGTCCCACACACCCCTCCAGAAGCCCACCAACCTAGGGCAAGACCATATCGTGTGGAGCAAAGTGCCCACTGCAGCTCCGCATCTCAAACACTCCGGGGATCCAATCAAGCCTGCTTTCCACAGTCGTTGACGGGTGAAATAAGCCCTATGGAGAATTTTGAATTGGATTAGTCTAAATCGAATGGCAATGGCTGCTCCCCTAGGGGATTCCAGAGCCTCCCTCCAGTCATCCTCATCAAGGGGGCCAACATCAGCTTCCCAAGTCGTCTTTAGTGGAAGAAGGGTGGAGGAACAATGAGTGACTAGTGTCTGATAGATGCGAGAGACTTTCTTATCCCCCAGATCACCCATAAAGACTTTCGCCTCAACAGGACTAAAGTCAGGGAGCGAATCCATATCGGCAATACTGGGCATGAGTGCGTGCCGGAGTTGTAAATACCGAAAAAATTGAGACTGGGGCATGTTAAATTCGATGCTGAGTGCCTGAAAGGATTTGAGCGTCGTTCCGGACATTACATGTCCCAGCTGCGAAATCCCAATTGCATCCCAGCCCTCAAAACCAGATAAGGCCGACAATTCGGGTAATAGGCCATTGCGCCACAGCGGAGTCTCCGCGGTCAATCGGCCCCACCAGCCCATAAGGCGTAAAGCCTGACGCCAGACAGCAAACACGAGACTCGTGACCCTCGGCAGTTTCCGGCGCAGGCGAGCCGAGTAGAGGATCGTGTGGAGTGTATTGTCACCCATCAATGTGCGTTCCAGGGCATAGGCTGGATCCCCACTGTCGCCGTACCACCAATCGTTCAGGATAAGCAGATGAGCGGCCTGGTAATAGGACAGCATATCTGAGGTGGCCAGGCCTCCGCAGTAGGTGGACAAGAAGCACGTACGTAGTGCCACTCTGGCCGGTCCCCCAGCCCATAGAAAGCGGCCCAAGATCGAGTTGATCTGTCGGAACCACTGGGGTGCAATTGGATAGGGATGGTTCTGCAATTGATAGAGGAGACGTGGGAGCGCAACCATCTTAAAAATTGCGGATCTACCAAAGATAGAGAGGGGCATTCGAGACCATGTCTTGATATCTGTCTGAACTCGGTCCCAAACGGGTATTATGTTGCGTTCCCAGTCAACGCTGGGTAAATTGGACAGAAACACCCCCAGATATTTTATGCCATGCGTAGCCACCTGTAGTCCCACCGACCAATGATCTGTCTCGGCATCTCCATTTAGCACCCAGAGGGTAGACTTACGCAAGTTCAGATACAGGCCCGAGACTTCCCCAAAGATTCGCATAATTTCTAGTACACGCGGTCCCGAGCGCCGCAGATCGGTGAGAAAGAAAAGGACGTCGTCCGCGTAAAGTGCGATTCTATCCGATAAGCTGTCGTTCCAGACAAAGCCCCGCATTTGCGCATCCATACGCACCCATGCAGCCAACGGCTCCATTAGTAGAGCGAACAGATAGGGGGAGAGCGGGCAACCCTGCCGGGTCCCTCGTCCAATTTGAAACGACTCCGACACTGCTCCCGCAACCCGCACCGAGGCCGTATTATCCGTGTACAGTAGTTTGATATAGGACAGGAAGACCGGGCCCAGATTGAGGCGGGGCAATAGGGCAAACAGGAAAGTCCAACTAACGGAATCAAAGGCTTTGTCAATGTCAGCCAGTAACAAAGCCGCCCGCTCCCCGGTGGCTCCCATGGCATCAATCGCCGCCTGTGCGCGCCAAATGTTATGTCGCGTCGCTCTATGAGGCATGAACCCGGCCTGGTCCGGATGCACCAGGTCTGTGATATACGGGGACAGACGATTCGCTAGAGCCCTGGCCAGAACCTTAGCCTCAATATTGAGTAGCGAGATGGGGCGATACGAGTCGTGCCTCTCTGGAGGTCTACCCGGTTTCAGAAAGACTACAATTTCGGCATGGCGCCAGTCTCTGGGCAAAGTGCCACGCTCACGCGCCGCTTCAAGCGCCCGGTGATAATGGGACCCCAGCTGTATGTGAAACTGTTTATAAAACTCACTCGGATAGCCACTCGGGCCAGGGACTTTTCCGGTATTAAGCTGTCCCAGAGCATCGCCCAGCTCCTCAGCTGTAAGGGGCGCATCAAGTGCCTTCCTGGTTTCGTCCGACACCATCTTAGGGGGCAAGTCCTCGATAAATTTGATCACTTCATCAGCCGATAAGCGATCACATTGGGCGTACTGAGTAGCAAAGTATGCGGCAAAACTCGCCGCCAGTTCTACTGGGTCAGTAATGACCCCACCGTCCATGGACGTGAGTCCCGGCAGCGTAAGCGGCTGGAGGTGGCGCTGGCAGAGCCTATGAAGCATCGTACATGACTTTTGCCCCCACTGGTATATTCTACGACGTGTAGCTAGCCATGCCTGTTTCGCATCATCGAGGAGGACAGATGCGTAGGCTTGCTGAGCCTGGAGAAGGAGTCGTAACCCAGCCTCATCCCCCCCCATGCGGTGCTGCTCCTCCAAGGTTTCTACCTGCGCTGCCGCTTCAACAATCGATTCTCGCCGCTTGTGCCGGGCCGCGGCACACCACGCTATGTCTACTCCCCGGATAGTGGGCTTCATGGCCTCCCATACCACCCCAGCGTCAATGTCTCCCACAAGATTCTCCCGCCAATATAGGTCTAATGCTTCCCGTAAGTGTGTCACATAGGCCTGCTGCTGAAGATGCCACGAGGACATCCTCCAGCGAAACGGTTGGCGTTGTCGACAGAGTTCCACCCTAATCGATACTGGGGAGTGATCGGACAGACCCCTAGGCAAGATGGCAGCACTCTTCACTCTACACAAGCAGTCGCCAGGCACAAACACGCAGTCTAATCTAGAATAGGAGCCATGCACAGCGGAGACATACGTATACTCGCGTGCAGTGGGGTGCATATGTCTCCAGGCATCCGACCAGCCCAGACCCTCAGTCATAGCACGCAATCGAGTGTGCGCGGGGGAGGGGGTAGTCTCAGCCACTTCCCGGCGCCGCCAGCGATCCACACTCGCTTCCATCACATCATTCCAATCACCGCCAACCACCGCCAGGGATTCGGGGATGTCCTTCCATATCGTGAATAGTTTCTCAGCTAGGGCCCATTGCAGGGGGGGGGGGCATAGACACTCCCAAAGACCACAGATTCAGTGCCCACCATGCCCTTGACAAAGATATAGCGACCCTGAGGGTCAACCCACTGCTTTTCATGGACATAGGCCACCCTACGATGTATTAAAATGGCCACCCCCCTGGATCCCCGGGAAAATCCTGCATGAAACACTTGATGGTAGCCAAACCTCTGTAGACCCAGCACTTTCGAGCCCATCATGTGGGTTTCCTGGAGCAAGAAAACATCAGCACTCTCACTTTTCCCCCATCTCAACACTGCCCCACGCTTGATTTTGTCGAGCATCCCCCTGACATTCCACGTGATCACCCGCAGAGACGCATCAGGAAGTCTATGAGTCTTGTCAGCCATAATCAAGTGGGACCCACTGAGCAGAACGTCCTCGCCATTGCCACTCAACGCCCACTGTAAGGAATACTATAGCAGAGCACACGTGCAGTCCCACCCACCCGCCCCAGAACCCCAAGATAACATGACGAGCAACTCTCGTCCCACCCCGAACCCCAGAACCAAACATCAAATGAATGTCATAACAATCTTGAACATGTTGCAGCCCCAACTCAGTGGCTCTGTCCCCGGCCACTCGTACCCCACCTCCCCCCACCCTATACCTCAAAAAACCATGAAGTATCTGTCGCGGCATGGGTGTCTCCGAGTCCAGAACCAAGGACCCTGAGCCAGCCATGCCAATGGATCCCAACTCCCCAGAAAACAGCAACCTCATCACTCCTCACCCAGAACCTCCCACATTCGAAGGAGAGCAGTAGCCCCTATGTATGCACCCCGAGTCCCCACCCACAATCCCCCCCCATGGTCAGCGGTCAGTCACAATCCCATCCTGAGGCAGCCATGGCGCTACCAGCTCATCGGGCCTCAAGAGCCCATACCACGTCGGCTAGGGCCCATAGCAACAAGAGTACAAAGGGGCGCAGACGCTTCAGATTTGGCCGTTATCCATTTCAGACTGGTCTGATTCTTCGGTCCTACTACCGGCCTGGGCGCCGCTGAAGGAGGCCGACCGCTTACGCGACCTAGATCGCCGGTTCCTCTTGGGCTTGGTCGCCTGACCACTCTGCTCTTGTGACGCCCCCCTCGAAGGGCCCGGATTCAGCCCTGGCTGAGAATTCGGCCGGATCCTAACTGTCTCATCGGTCCATTTAAAGAGGTCCTCCGGAGTATCGAAAAACAGTGTCCGTGATTGGAATATCACCCTCAGGCGCGCTGGGTACAGCAGGGAGTACTGGAGTTTAAGACCCCGCAGCTTCGCTTTAGCGTCCATGAAGGATTGGCGCTGTTGCTGTACCAGCTTCGTGTAGTCAGGGAAAATCATTATTTTGCGATTTTCATGAAGAAGGGTCTCCTTGGTTCTTGCTTCCCTCAGAATGGCATCCCGGTCGTGGTAATTCAGAAGTCTAGCAATTACGGCCCTAGGCCGTTCACCCTCCGGTGGCATCTGCGACAAGGCGCGGTGTGCGCGTTCTATAACGAAGCAATTAGATAGAGCCTCCGGGGGCAGCCAGGTTCCCAGCCACTGCGTGAGGAATTGTTCCATATTACCCTTCTCACATCATTCCGGAAAGCCGATAAATCGGAGATTATTGCGGCGTGCGCGCCCTTCAGCATCTTCCACTTGGAGCGCCAGACCCCGTTGCGCTGTCTCCATTGCCCCCATCTTCTTCTTGAGTGTACCCACGTCGTCCTCCACTACCGACACTCTGGATTCAGCCTACGTGATCCGCGCCACAGCATTTCGCAAGTCTTGGCGCAAGAGAGTGACATCTGTGCCCACTGCCCCTATTTTGGCATCTAGCATATCTCGTGATTGGGTGATGGCCGCCATTAGTGCCGCGTTGTCTGGCCCCCCTCCTTGCTGGCCACCTCCTGACGGTCCAGGGCCACCACCGGGCCCGGTGAATTTGTCAATCGTCACTTGTTTGGTGGGGCCGCCACCTCCCCTGGTCATGGCTGCAAGTCTCTCGCGAATTGCCCACTACGCACACCGAAATGGCCGTCCAGGGACCTCAAGCTCCTTCCACCAAGTGTAACAGGGGAGGGTCGCGTAACAGCAAGGGTTCCTACAGTGGGCCCCGGATAGACTTATCTGTGTAAAAGTTCTGTGTCCAGGCACGGTCCAGGCAGGCCCCGAAACCAGCTCTCCACCTGCCGGTAGCTGAAGGCCCCCCGTCCCCCCGTGGGCTAGGCAGCGTTTCTTTTCACTCAACCCACAGGCTCCACAGCAACAGACCGCCTAGTATCAGCACCGGTATAGCACGAGGGGTCTCCTTTGTCTGTTATGTAGCCCAGCCAAGGCTCATGCAGTCGACTTCACCCACTGCTTGATGCTATTCCTCAGGACCCTGAATACGTGTCTCTGCCCAGGTAAGCCGAAAGCAGACCACAGGATCCACTTCCACGCTGCCAGCGGGCCGCAAGGCTTTGTTGCACCCCTTGGGTATAGGACGTGTAATGGCCACCACCACGACCGTCCAGGGCCCCAAATGCTGGTACTCACGATACTCCTTCCGCCACGGGGCCCACCTACGGCCATCCCGCCGTGTTCCAGGCCGCCTTCAGTGCAGGAGCAGGAGCGGGTCGTCTCAAGGATGTAGCGACGAGGCCTCGTCCAACCTCGGAGGCGGCCCGCGAACCAGCGCGCGCCCCAGGCGGGCGTCGCCAAACTCGAGGCCCCCGGCTTCGCGGGTGTCACTAGGCCGCAGCGGCCAGCAGGACGAATTCACGCCCCTCTGGTACTCAATTGTGCCGTCCCACACTCAGGGCCGGTGTGCACAGCAATCGGCCAATCCGCGCCGGCGGACCCACTGCGGGTATGTCCAATCGAGTCCCCGGCTTCCCAGCCGCGCACTGGGCCGCTCCTCCTTCGTTGTCACCCCGCAGCGCCCAGGGCGCACAGGGCTCCGCTGACCACACCGGAGGGATGCCGACACTCCCAGCAATTATCGCCGCACTCCGGGTATGGTAGGTAGGCTCGGGGCCAGGATAAGAGAAGGATTATTGCGCGGGCAAGCGGGAGCTCTAGAAGGCTGCGACCGCCATTGCCGCTTGCCAAGCCACGCCCCCGTGAGCAAGAATTCTTGAGTTTATGATATGGCTATACACATATTTCTACAATAATACAAAGAGCGAAGTCATGTAAGCAAGCCCACATTTTAGATGTCCAGTTCGTGATAGATTACCCGGTTAGGCCCGGAACTCCCATCAGATATCGATGAAACACCAATAAAGAAAGGCACCTCCTAGTCATAAAACTGGCCATAAAACAGGGAACGTGGACAGGTGCATGTTTGTAGAAAGCATGGTCTGTATGTAGTGAATAGGTTGTGGAATGTTATGCATTGATGTTATCGTTTTGGCCCTCTGGGCGAGGAGCTGCCCAAACAGGTTTGGCTAAAGGCAATGGAGTCAGTTGGGACAGGTCAGGGGGAAGTCAGGGAAGGTGGACGTGTCCTTTTAGATCAAGCTCGACCTTTAATTGACTTATCATGAGGGCAAAACGTAAGATGGATGTCGTTTACAAAATGGAGTCTAAAGGGTCGGGACGGAAACTACGATTTAGGGGTGTTAGCAATCTTCAATTATGATGCAAATGCATAGGAATGATGTCCTAAGCATTATCGGTTCGTCGACACCAAATTCGTCATGGTACGTTGATATTTTGTGACACGGGTATTGGACCTCGATATCGGGAAAACAACAGGGTCCAGATTTTCAGAACCACAGTCCCTCCTTTTGCCCTTATGTAAGGCAATAACTCATGTTAATCTGAGTCTAAATCTGTATGAAGGAATTCGTGGAGATGACGCTGTAGCATCATTCTGTTGCTCAGTCCGTCCTTTAACACAGGCTTCCGTACACATGAAGTAGCACAGAGGCCACAGAGTGCAGGAGCGCACTGTACAAACAGGCAGAACATAAACAGAAGCGCTAAGATCATCCCAATGAAGATCAGTGTTTTCCATCCCCAGGCAGTGATCAGGCCCCAGAACCACCCTAGCAAGGACCAATCTCCTTTTTCCACGTGAAGGGAACCAGATATTTCGTGTAGTTTAGAGATGGCCTGGTACACTGTCGGTGCGTTATCAGGGATGAAAATGCAACAACTGGATTGGATCACTCTACACACACCACCACGATCGGCGAGTATGATATCTAGGGCAACTCGGTTCTGAAGGGTCATAAGCCGATCCGACTGAAGCTCGGTTGTCAAATTGCCAAGGGCTCCGGCCGTTTAAATCACGGCGGATTCAACTATCCTTGCTAATTGACGAATATTCCTGCTGTTCACCATAGGCCCCCAAAATGGCAGAAAACCCTTTGCAAAGTCAGCGAATTCCTGACTTGCGGTGTAGTCTTTACTCACGACACCGCTAGCTGTCCTTGTCCGATGGTAATCTGCTCTGGCCGTATAGGTGGGAGGCAGCAGAAATGAGATAAAACATGTACCTGAGAAGTCAGGGGGCAACCATGTGTAGGCTTGGTCGTGGCAGACGAAATACGCGCCTTTGGCTGCTAGGAGGATAGGGGAGGTTCGGGAAGCGAACACATATGTTTCCGTGCATATGCTCTTTCCTAATTGTGCTTTGGGATCCCTACCGATACCTTGTAAACATAAGTGACCTCGGTGGGGTACTATCCAAACTGGGCAGGATTTCTTCGCTGTCTGGCTCTTACTCAGGTAAACCCCATATTTAGTTACGTTCCAACGGGCGTACGGAGTGAGTTCATCTTTGGGAATCGTTAGATAGGTGTCGATATCCCTACTCATATTTCTTATCCCTGCTATTAGTGCCTTGTTACTGGAATCGCTTTCAGTGGAACGGGTCGGGTATGGTTCTAAGGCGAATAAGAACGTGGTCTGGAAAGCCCACAGAGAACCATGATAACTGAATGGCAGGACGAAGTATGGGATACCCTTATTAGTCGAGTGTGGCATGAGTCCGCATATCCAACAGTTTGATGTGTTCATTATGGATTGATGTTGGTGTAGGAGTTGAATGAATGAGTTGTTTACGAATTCGAGTCTTCTGGCAGACTCGTGTTCGGGTAGAGGGTGAAAGGAGTGCGGGGAGAGAGTGGGAGGAGGCGTTGGTCGAGTGTCATTCGAGAACAAGGAAACTTGGAATACGAATAGGGCATAACCAGTCAAGAACATCACTATGCTACACAGCATTAAAACACATATTGTTAAAAATCTTCTTCTGGACAGTATTGTACACAATTGTTTTTCAAAGTTCGTAAGTTTGGCAGGTCTCTCTACCCTTGGAAACTCCATCCTCTACTTGCTGCCCGCGGTGGTAGGTCGATTCTGCCAGGGAGTGCGCTCCGTTCAGTCCAGGGTAACTCCCTCGGACCAACCAGAACCGTTGACCTAAAACTTCCCCAGTTGCACTCCCCAGACTTCAACCGCGACCCTAGCAGCGGAACCGGATGGCGGTTCGAAAATCAAAAATGAGCAAGTTTCCTGAGAGTGAGAGAGCTGAAAAATCAAAAATAGTTCTTAGGGGAAAAGTAATCACATTAGTTTGCCTTTTTTTTATTAGTCTCTTGGGCTAGATCTTAGGTTGTACCGTCGTTTCCCAGGTACGGTGTGGTCTTCAAACAATGTCTCAGGTTCGGTAGTGTCCAACTGCATAGACGGTGGCACAAGTCCTTGCAAAATATGATCACTCTCCTTTTCGGAACCAGTCTCTTTCAAACGTGCATCGCTGAAAGGGATGAAGCGAGGTACGGATTCTGTCTCTGAGTCGGCAAGTCCTTCATTGACCCACCGGTTGTATGGAAGGGGCAGAGGGACCCGTTTACAATGGGTCCCATGTACCCAGTTCTTTTTGCCTTCCACCCGAACGGCGGATCTCGTGGAAAGAAGTACCAGGTGCGGTCCGGTCCACCTCGGTTGTTCGTTGTTGGTGCGCTGGAAGTTCCGCACCAAAACCCACGTGCCGGGTACGATGGTGTGACCTGGATCGTCAGAGGCTGGCGGAGAGGAACTGTGAACCTGTTGGTGTAAAACACGCAATTTAGTTGTCAATTCGCACAAGTAGTCAAGCAGTACGGGGTGTTCTATTTCACTGAGTTTCTTTGGTCTTGGCACGCCCCAGACGTTGGCTGGGCGGCCAAACACTATCTCGTGGGGGCTAAGTCCTAATCTGGAATGGACAGTCATTCTGGTCGACAGGAGTGCTAGAGGCAGGGCGTCAGGCCATTTAAGACCTGTACTGGCTTGGATCTTGGCTAATTTCAGCTTTAATGTGCCATTGTAGCACTCTACTAATCCAGCTGATTGGGGGTGATTTGCAGCGTGGAACTTCTGGTATATGCCTAGACACTCACACACTCTCTTCATCACGCGTCCTACAAATTCACTTCCATTATCACTCCAGACAATTCTAGGCATACCAAACCTCGGGAAGAACTCTTTGACAAGGGCTTTGGCAGTTGACAAGGCGGTATTGTCCTTAAGGGGGTACGCTTCCACCCACCTTGAAAAGGCGCAAACAACAACGAGCACATATTTCAGATTGTTGCACCTCTCCATGTGGATGAAATCGAGCTGCAAAACCTCGAACGGATACGTTGGAGGCGCAAAATGACCAGCTGGAGTTGGGGTTCCCCTACCGGGATTGTACTTTAAACATACCATACAGTTTCTGACCACATTCTCTGCATATTTTGGGATATTACTATTCTGCCATACTGGGGCCAATAGTTTACATATTCCTCTCGAACTGATGTGTGCGATTCCATGAGCCATTGTTACTACTGCAAGTACATATGCGTTAGGTAATAGCCATCGCTGGTGTTCCGACAATTCGACCCAACAACCATTCGTATCTAATCTACCTGTACTTTCTCTCCATTCATTCACCTCTTTCTCAGTCGCCTCGGCTTGTATAGATTTCACGCTTTCAATGGTGTCCTCACACATTCCCACATCAGTAATCCATCTAGCGGGACCTACAACATACATCCGACTCATCGTGTTCCTTGCAGTCTCTTTCGCAACCTCGTCTGCAAATGCATTCCCGCGGCCCACATCATCCTGAATCTTTTTGTGTGCACTGCATTTCATGATGGCAACTTGTAGTGGCAAGGTCAGTGACTCAAGGAGTTTATTAACTAGCTGACCATGTTGTATCTTTGCACCATGTGACGTAAGGAACCCACGTTCACGCCACAATCTCCCAAAACTGTGAGCCACACCAAAGGCGTATTGGCTGTCAGTGTACACATTCACTCGCTTTCCTTTCGCCAACACACATGCTCTTGTAAGCGCAATCAGCTCTGCAGCTTGTGCAGAATTGTGGGAAATGCGCGCGGTCTCTATAATGGTGTGTAATGTCGTTACGGCATATGCTGTAGTCGTATCACCATTCGGCAATTTGAAACATGAACCATCAACCCATAAAGTATCATTGCATTCGGGAAGGGGAGTGTCCTGTAAGTCTACTCTCCCTTTTGTCTCTTCTTCTGTCCTAAAGCAGCAGTCATGTTTATCAATCTCGTCTGTTTCTGTCGGGATGGGTAGTAGCGTAGCGGGGTTGAGTGTATCACACCTCTTTATGTGGATGTGACTTGCTAACAGTGTAAGTTCGTAACTGGATAGTCGAGCGCTAGTAAGATGTTGTGTCTTTGTCCTGTTTAGCAAAATGTCTACTGCATACGGAACCATAACGATCAGAGTATTATTCATGACTAATCCAGCAGACTGTCGAATGCAGACAGCTGCTGCGGCGGTAGCCCTCAGACAACTTGGTAGGGCTTTAGCCACAGGGTCTAGAGTTGCCGAAAAATACGCGCATGGGCGCTGTTTGTCCCCAAAGTGTTGTGTTAGGACTGATAATGCACAACCTTCCTTCTCATGGACGTATAATGTGAAAGGCTTACTGTGGTTGGGGTTTCCCAACACAGGAGCCGAACACAATGCATCACGCAACTCGTGGAAACTCGTCTGACAATCTTCAGACCAGGGCATAGGATTGGGTGTGTCTTTGCAGAGTAGTGCCAGCAAGGGTTTAGCTAGTAGTGAGAAATTCGGTATCCATTGTCTACAGTACGATGTAATGCCCAAGAAGGCTCGAACCTCTCTCTGTGTCCTTGGGGCACTCAGATCTGCAATTGCCTGTATTCTTTCTGGTGTCAGTCTCCTTCCCTCCTTCGACAAGATGTGACCTAAGTAGGTTACTTCTTGTCGGCAAAATTGTAGCTTGGAAAGAGAGACTTTGTGCTTCATGTCACATAAGTGACGCAATAATGACAATGTGGCATGTTTGCAAATTTCTTCAGTGTCTCCAGCGATCAGCAGATCGTCTACATACTGAATCAGAGTTGACCCATCTGGCAGAACAATAGTGTCTAGTTGTGTTTTCAGGGCCTGGCTGAATATTGATGGGCTTTCGCAGTAGCCTTGAGGAGCGCACTTAAAGCGGAAGCTTCGTCCTCCTAAATTGAATCCAAAAATATCCCTACTCTCCTCAGCAATCGGGATGCTGAAGAAAGCGTTCTTCAGGTCAATCACCGAGAACCAAGCTGCTGAAGCTGCAACCATGGTCAATAATGCAGTAATGTCGGGGACAACTGGAAACTGTGGGATAACTACCTTATTCACTTCTCTGAGGTCAATCACGAACCTGTATACAGGCGGTTGTGAAGGATCAGTGCGTTTTAAGACGGGCAAAACTGAACTGTTACAAACATTTCCTATTGTTTCTTCGATAACATCTTTATCGATCAGATCATAAATGATCGTCAACAACGCCTTTTCGCATTCGCTAGATATTTTGTATTGGGGAATACGTGGCAACTTAACGTTGGCTTTCAAAGTTATGACATACGGTGCTATCTCCAAACGACCAACATCATTAGAACCATTAGCCCAAAGTATATCAGGGAGTGACGACAATTCAGTTGGAATATTTTCCTTTGACAAATACATTGGAGAAATGACTTTCTTACCTAAAGTAAGTTGTACTCCCAAGGGGGAACAGTATAAAGTCGCATACAACCTCTTTAGTAAATCCAAACCTAACAAATTTTCACCGCAACCTGTTGTCGAAATGAGGGGTGCTTCTAATTCGCATGGGCCAACAGAAAGTGATATAGGACTAGAGATCGGGTTTCTAACAGGGACGCCAGAGAAACCTACTGAGACATTCATTTCGCCAGACAAAGGTGCGCCAGGAAGTTTCGAGTGCATAATAGAACTTTTTGTAGCACCAGTATCCAGCAGAAATGGCTCTGACACTCCTGAGGCAATTACCTCGACATAAGGTCCATTCTGATCTACTGGAACTGAAACGACTCCCTCTCTTTGTCCATGGCTGTCCTAGCAATCGTTACCCTCAGTATCGTGTTCGGTGTAATAGTCGTCAGCATAGTACTGAGCTGACCTAGATAATGCATTATTCTGTTGGTCAAAGCTGTTCATGGAATTCTGAGGCGGAAAAGAAACTGTGTTCTGGGAGAAATTTCCACGACCCCTACCTCTAGGGGCCTGTTGAACACCTCTTCCCCTTACACCCGAAACGCCGTTTAACCGTCGCGCAAGAGCCGGACAATTACTTTTGAAGTGACCCTCTTCCTTGCAATACGCACATTGATTCAGGCCATACGGAAGACGTTGATGGGAAAACTCGTTTCCTTGCGTATTTCTCGAATACTGCTGTTGTTGCTGATAATTGGGCTGACTAGCCACGCGAGGCGGATAGGCCTGCTGGAGAAGAACTTTAGTTTTTAAATCTTTCGTCTTTTTGTCTGCCTTATCTAGCTCGTCTTTGCGCCTATTTTCATAGTACTGGGCTGTGGCTAAAATCTGCGCGGACGTAGAGACAGCCCAAGCACTCTCTGAATCTTTTAGTTTATTACATAGTTCAGGAAGTAAGTTATGTATGAATTTGTCTACAAACAATCTTTGACCACCCTCGGTAGCCATATCTTGACCACTATGATCGGTGAAAGTCTCCTCAAATCTCGTGAAAAAGTCAGACACATTCTCATCTTTCTTCTGCTTACACGCAGATAGCTTATCCCAGTTTACGCGTACTTCAGGCATTATTGTTTTCATGTACGCGATAATCCTACCGGGAAGTTCAGCTATTAACGGCTCAGGTTTAAAACCACCAATTTGTCTAGCATCTGTAGCGGTAATGTTTGCCCATGAGTCACCTAGTTCCTGGTCATGGTGCGTATGACGAATTTTACTCCATAAAGGATGTGGAACAACGTTCCCAAACAGCATGTCTATATCCGCTAAATTCATTATACATGAGCTTGCAGTTTGCGATAACTCCTTATAATACCCAGTCGGGTTTTTACGAGGATCAGGTAGTGTCTGCTTGAGTGCTAAAACTTCTGATCTTTTCCAGGGGACATGTACCCATACACGCTGGAAATGAGGCAGAATTGGTGGATTTGCATTCGCATCACCTTCCCTCCAAACCGGGGGAACCTCTCTCATGGGGTACTGTCTCGCTCTATTCCTACTAGATGTACCACATTCAGATGATGACCCAGAATTACCACCCCTACTTCGATATGATAATAATATCTCAACTGCTTTTTCGACATCGGGACCTATGATCATACCTTCCCCAAATTTAAATCGTACATTACACAATTCTCGAGTGTTGCTTTCTTGACCATTATCTTCCAAATCCTCACACAGAAAAACACACATCTGTTCAAAAACGTATCTTTGCGTTGGTTCATCCCATTGACGGAAGACGTTCATGACAGACTCTACATCATATCTCGCTGTATCCATAGCCCAATTCCGTGCTAACTTATTCAATGATTCCCTCTCCTGATAATCAGGCATTTGGCTTCGTAATTGTCTTTGTCCCGTATTAGGGGTCGTTTTAGGCGACCGAAACAGTGGTGAAGGAATGTTAGTAACAATGCTGGCCATTTTATGCCAGACAGAAGGTGAAAGTGGAGGAATACCTGGTGGCAGAACAGAGTCACGCAAAGCAGAAACAGAAGCATTCGTAGAACGAGTATCAGAAGAAATAGAAGGTGCGCTAGGCGAAGTTGTAGGAGGAACAGGAGGACAAGTAGATGTGATCGGTGAGCCTTGAGGAGGCTGCACCAGAGAAATAGAAGCCAGCTGAAGAGCGGCTGGTGAGTGTTGTAAAGGAGCCGGCATAACAGCTACCAGAGGTGCAACTAAAGGTTGCGGAGGTGCTGTGGCATTTTGCGCATAGGGTGGTGGCGAACTTAGCAAATGCGCCATTAATGGATCTTTTTCGCGCTCCTTTACTGTCTCTTGCTGAAGAGATGGTAAAACAGGATAGCATTTATCTATTGCCATTTTACGTTGCCTGTGCAACTGCTCACTCATTTGATCTTCTTCGTTGTCTTTAAATTTTATCGCGGCTTGCATTACCGAAATACCTCTTTCTCTCTTATTTTTCTTTTCTAATTTAATTTCCTTTTGTTTGGCCTCTTTACGCGATAAACGGAAAGAGTCAAACATCGCCGGCCGGGCTTTCTTCTTGAACAATTTGACCTCTAAATTATCTAAAATTTCTGAGTCAAAACTACCATATTGGGGCCATTTTAAAACACCATCCTTGCGGGTGTATTTTATCCATACTTCATTATATGTGATAGGACCTACGCCATGCTTCACATAGAGCTCATACGTTGGAGTTCCAATTGGAGGAACCGGACAAGAATCCTCTAATCGGGAGTCCTTACTACAACCAAGACAAAACAAGTTTCCAAGTCTGCTAAAACCAGGCATCTTCGCTCACTAGTCTAGCTTCAAACTTCAAAGGATTATCTGTTACGATATTTCTCGTAAATACACGAGTCCTTCGGCTTTGGGGCTTGCAAGTACCAAATCAAAGCGTATCTCAAGGATACCAAAAACTAAGGACTGGGAGACGCTCCACTCATACTTAACTGAAGTATTTGAAGATCTGTGACGTCGCTAGAAGACTCGTCTATTGTTTCGCTCTACCAAGGATCACTGGGTCCAAAACAAGGCGATAGTCAGGGCAGCAGTCCTTCGTAGCCGTCGGGACGCGGGGAACCTCGCAGCAAAGACCTTCGGAACCACGTCGACATACAGGGGTCGCTGAAGTGGCTGGCCGTCCTCCGGAATTTTCACACGAAGCTCCTCACGAACATCTGGCTTGGACCGTCGCCGCTTGATACCGCCCCGAGTTGGGCGCCAACTGAGGTAACGGGTTTTTAGGAACCCATTGGTGTCAGGGGATAACACCCGAAGACCTCTGAGTTCTCCCTTGTTCCGGACCACAGAAACACGGAGTCTTCTAGTCACAGTCAGAGATCAAGTTTTATTGGCAGCTACCAAGTAACATGTGTCCTAGAAGCACGACAAACGCGGATCGTGTGTTCTCAGGAGACTGTTCGTTTTTACAGAACCAGCCGTCTCCTTATATACAAAAATAATGGCTGCGAGCAAGAATTCTTGAGTTTATGATATGGCTATACACATATTTCTACAATAATACAAAGAGCGAAGTCATGTAAGCAAGCCCACATTTTAGATGTCCAGTTCGTGATAGATTACCCGGTTAGGCCCGGAACTCCCATCAGATATCGATGAAACACCAATAAAGAAAGGCACCTCCTAGTCATAAAACTGGCCATAAAACAGGGAACGTGGACAGGTGCATGTTTGTAGAAAGCATGGTCTGTATGTAGTGAATAGGTTGTGGAATGTTATGCATTGATGTTATCGTTTTGGCCCACTGGGCGAGGAGCTGCCCAAACAGGTTTGGCTAAAGGCAATGGAGTCAGTTGGGACAGGTCAGGGGGAAGTCAGGGAAGGTGGACGTGTCCTTTTAGATCAAGCTCGACCTTTAATTGACTTATCATGAGGGCAAGACGTAAGATGGATGTCGTTTACAAAATGGAGTCTAAAGGGTCGGGACGGAAACTACGATTTAGGGGTGTTAGCAATCTTCAATTATGATGCAAATGCATAGGAATAATGTCCTAAGCATTATCGGTTCGTCGACACCAAATTCGTCATGGTACGTTGATATTTTGTGACACGGGTATTGGACCTCGATATCGGGAAAACAACAGGGTCCAGATTTTCAGAACCACAGCACACACCGAGCCTCGCCACAACCAAAGCCCTCTGATGCAGTGTGACTCCCTTAAAGTTCTCACTTTCAACGTAAGGGGCTTGAACAACCCAATTAAGCGCAGGGCTGTCCTTCATTTCCTAGAACACTCTAAGGCGGACATTTGCCTCCTTCAGGAGACTCATCTCCTTGCAAAGGACCACCACATATTGAGGTCTAAAGCATTCCCTACACAGTTGTTCTCTTCTAGCACCTCGAAATCAGCAGGGGTGGCCATCCTGGTCTCTTGTTCTTTCCCCTGTAGAGTCCTGCAGAAGGAGGCGGGGCTTAGGGGCTGCCTACTCACATACCAGATCTCACGGGGGTTTGACCTTAGTGGTGGGTTCCATATACGCTACTAATGAAGGGCAAATCAAGTTCCTCCTCAACGACCTTCGCGAAGCAGCCGCAGCGCCAGACCGACACTTATTGCTGGGAGGGGATCTTAATAATGTTTTTGATAACGATATGGATCGCTCATGCCAAAGAACGACACAGGTAGGCATACTGATGTCCACGGGGCGGGTACACCTCCACAATCTGGGGCTTTCAGATCTGTGGCGCCACTTCCACCCACGTACACGTAGCTACACCTTTTACTCAGGGGCCCATAAGACTTATGCACGCTTAGATTATTTCCTTTGCTCCACCTCACTGCAGGCCCATGCAACTGACGCAGAGACCCGGACGGCCTCCCTTTCAGACCACTCCCCAGTCCTGGCCACCTTCCGGCTACCGAGCGCTCCACGACCCCTCAGACACTGGCGCCTGCGCGACACTTTGGTGCACAACTCAACAGTGGTTGACCAAATTCAAAAGGCCATCACTAACTTTGTCACTCATAACGCTAACCCAGTCACCACCCTGGCAACCCAATGGACGGTCGTGAAGGCGGTCATACGGGAAGAATTTATAGCTGTATCCTCTGCTCAAAATCAGGAAAGGAGCCGCAAGAGAGCGGAGCTCACCCAGAGGGTCTCGGAACTCGAACAGCTGCATCAGCGAACAGGCGCCTCCCGGGCATGGCGTCAGTTGTGTGTGGAGCGGAAGCAGTTGACGGTCCTAGAGCAGGACAGGGCAGAATATGCAGCTCTCAGGCTTTGGCACTCTTATTACACAGGGGGGACAGATGTGGCCGTCTCCTTGCTAATAAACTACGGGAGGCTAGACCGCGTCAGGGAGTCCAGAGTGTTCGGTAGTCAGAGGGTGAATCTAGCTCTGAAGACGCGGCGATAGCCGAGGTGTTCCGCGACTTCTATGCAAACCTCTACAGGGCAGACTAACTGGATAACCACCATAGCGCGGAGTATATAGCTACAGCTCACATGTCCTCCTTGTCCCAACCGCAGGCTGACCACTTAGATAGAGCAATACAGACTGAAGAGGTTATCTCGGCGATCTCCTGCCTCAAACTAGGCAAATCGCCTGGCCCCGATGGCTACACGGCTGCCTTCTACAAATCGTTTTGCAATCAATTAGCTTCCATTCTGACAGCTCTATTTAATACCTTTGAGCAGATGGGCAATATCTCGGGTGAAATGTTGGAGGAGCAATAGTTGTTATCCCGAAGCCAGGGAAAGACAAGACTGTGTGTAGCGCATATAGGCCTATATCTCTATTAAATGTAGATATTAAACTATACACCAGTTTTCTAGCGGCCCGACTGGCGCCATACATGGCCCAACTGGTTGAACCTGATCAACCGGTTTCATCCCACAGAGGCAGACCAGCGACATTACTAAACGCATTCTACACCTGATAGAAAAAGCCTCTCGCACACAGGGCGAGTATATGCTGCTGGCCATCGACGAAGAGAAGGCCTTTGATCGGGTGCACTGGCCCTATCTAGAGATGGTCCTGATGGCTGCTGGGTTCGGTGAGAAGTTCCGTAGCCGGATCCTGAACTGTTATCGCTCTCCCATGGTGATGGTCCGAGTCAATGGACACAGATCCTCTCGTTTCCCCACTGGGAGGGGCACTAGACAAGGGTGCCCCCTGTCGCCTCTCCTCTTTGCGCTCTACATGGAGACCCTGGCGCTCAGAGTACGATGGCATCCTCTCATAACCGGGATTTAATTTGGGGGGAAATCCGCACCATAAGCCTATATGCCGACGATATCCTTCTTTCCATATCGGACCCGATCAAAGCCCTGCGTTCCCTCTTTATTGAGTTAGACAGCTTTGCGCGAGGTTCGGACTTTAAAATCAATATGGACAAATCCATGGCTCTGAACATCTCCCTTTCTCCACACACCCTCACTCATCTTCAGGAGGAATACCCAGTGCAATGGGGCTCCACTGCGATCCCCTACTTAGGCATTCAGCTAGCCCCCCACTATTCAGGCTACCGCTAACATCAACTATGCCACTCTTCAAACTCACATACGCACAGAATTGAATAGGTGGAAACATTGCATGATGTCCTGGCTGGGCAGGATCGCAGCCACCAGGATGACCATACTTCCCCAAATCCTGTATCTTTTCCAGACCCTTCCCCTTAAACCCCCGTTAGGCTGGATCCAACGGACTCAAACGGATCTATCGCGCTTCATCTGGCATGGCCGTAAACCCCGCTTCTGACATCAGGTCGCAATTCTTCCACCCGAAAAAGGAGGGGTGGGGGTACCAGAGCTCCAATTGTACTTTCATGCTGCCCAGCTTAGATACTTGGTGGAATGGCAGCGAGTGGAGTCAGAGAAACACTGGTTGTTTCAAAACCAGGCAGTAGCAGCCAGGCCCCTACAGGGTATTCCCTTTCTACGTAAGCATCACCGCCCGCCCAACCTGTATGCCTCATTTATCACAGGTACCATCATGGACTCCTGGGACCGCACTAGAGTTTCCACACAGCTAACTACTTTGCCGTCGCCCCTCACACCGCTCTTTGATAACCCAGATTTTCACCCACGCACTGACAATCGAGCCTTTGGGGCCTGGCGTTCCTCTCCCTGTAGGTCCCTAGGTCACCTCTTTGATTTAGATGGCATCATTGCTTTCCCACAGCTCAGGGAACACTATGGCCTCACAGAAGACAGAACGTCTGCCATATCTCCAGATTTGGCACTGGGCTTTACACCCACAAGTCAGGCCACAGGCCCAGCGCCTCTGACTCCATATGAGAACTGGCTAGTGACACACACCTCCGATAAGAAAATCATTTCAGATCTTTATAAAATGCTCCTAGCCAACACCACATTTACATACAATGCTGGTCTCACTCGCTGGGAAAGAGACATGGGGCAATCACTAAGTCATAAGGAATGGGAAGGTATATATATCACAGGGCGAGACACTCGGCCTATCACATGGGCCTCACAGAGACCTTGACAAAGATTGCCACATACTGGTACTACACACCGGAGCGACTACACCGCTTTGACCCTAGACGGAGCGATCCATGCTGGCGGGAATGCGGGGAGGTGGGCACACTGGAACACATACTCTGGAGCTGCCCTTGCATACAACCATATTGGTCTCAGGTCCTTGATGAAATAGATCTGCACCTCGAGACGCAGCTCCCACGTTTCCCCTCTTACATTCTCTTGGGTCTACCTAACCCATTGATATACCCACTTAAATCCCGGAGGGGTCGAATGATCGTGATCGCCCTTGGGGCTGCTATGCAAAACATCTTGATGCACTGGCGCACCACCCAACTCCCTATACACTCTGGCTGGCTCCAGAGACTATGGCTGGTGCTGGGTATGGAGAAGCTCACTCTTACATTGGCCGGCAGGGGGTCGGAGTGTTCTGAGTTGTGGCGACCCTTCCTTACATTGTTGGTGTCGGAATTCCGGGAGTTAACATGTCCCCGGTACATTCGATTGCTTTGTCTTCCAGATACACAGATTCCAAGTAGCGATTCCATGAAAGCCCGTAAGCGACAACGCTGAACACAAGGCTGCTCCACCTATTTGTTCCCCCCCCCCTTTTTTCCCATTTTTTTCTCTTTTTAGTTCAAGGTGGACGAGGGGTGGGTGGGGAGGGTAGGGTGGGAGGGACGTTTGGGGGGGGTCTTCCTTCCTATTGCTCTTTTTTCTGTTTATTCTGTGGGCCCGCTCCATGCTGCTTACCTATGGTAATGTTATGTAATGCGACTTGTTGTCTCTGTTGCGCTGTCACTGAGGAGCTGAGGGTCTTGTTCTTCTACATGTTTTGAAATCAATAAACAGATTTAAACCATAAAATGAGCCAGGGTGGATTGGTAACAAAGAGTCCAGAGGGAGCGCTGTTCCCCCTTACATATTCAGTCATTATCGCCCCATGAGTGAGAGTTCTTGTGTGTGTGTTCCCTAAAGATCAATAATTTTGTCCAGTCGTCTGATTATGTGATGGTCTGAGAGGTGGATTCATAGGCTAGGATTAAAAGAAAAGTAACTATGACAGAGGGGAATTCAATCTGTCAAAATGATGGAGAGGTCGACATGTTTCAGCCTAGTGCTCCCCATAGGGATACAGCGGCTTTCATCAGGACCAAAAGGAAGTGCAAACAGTGAAGTGCCAATAACCACTTGTATAACCTTGAAACAGTAGTAAAGTGTTTACACAAAACCAGTAGGTGGAGCGATATGTCACTCAAACGTAGAATGTACTGGTCAGCAAATTCCCTAGAAAGAGAATCAAATCGCGTATCCCTACTGGCATACCCGTGAAACCTCCTATTTGTTATATGTTACAACGTTTCTATTTTTGTATTGTGTAAAATACCAATAAAAAAATATATATTTTTTTAAATGAGTGCTTTTCAACAACAGTCAAACACACAGCCCCTAGTATGCATGATTATAGTTACAGTGCATGTAATACTCTAATTTAGTGTAAGCGTAATATACGGTGCCTACCCGAGTTGTCAGGTAAATGCGTAGATACCTGTGACCTCGGTTTAACAGACTCAAGGCGGCATCCAGTACCTATAAAAACACATAAATGTGGTGATAGAATATGATTATAGAATATAGTCCAGAGAACCCACACAGAGTATACAATAGACTTAGCGTGTGACAAACATGAAGAAAAAAGTGAAGGTAAAAGCCCTGCTATAGTATTCAAGTCAGGAGCAGAAAAGAAATGGAGTATGTCTCTTTAATTAGTAAACATAAGCGCCCGGACATATTTAAAAGGGCAGGTGTGGCTCAAACCACAGCAAAAAAGTCACTTCGACTAAATGTGCTGATGATGCCAATTTCTTCGCGTTTGTCACACGCTAAGTCTACTGTATACTCTGTGTGGCTTCTCCGGACTATACTTTATAGTCATATCCTATCACCACCTTTATCTGTTTTTATAAGTACTGGATGCCGCCCGAGTCTGTTAAACCGAGGTTACAGGAATCTACGCATTCACCCGATAACTTGGGAAGGTACCGTATATTAGGCTTACACTAAATTAGATTATTACATGCACTGTAACTATAATACATACTAGGGGCTGTGTGTTTGACTGTTTTGAAACACACTCATTTTTGATTCTCTTTCTAGGGAGTTTGCTGACCAGTACATTCAATGTCTGAGTGTAATATTACTCCACCTACTGGTTTTGTATAAACACTTTACCACTGTTTTAAGGCAATACAAGTGGTTACTGGGACTTCACTTTTTGCACTTCCTTTAGGTCCGGATGAAAGCTGCTGCATCCCTACGGCGAGCACTAGGCTGAAACATGCCAACCTCTCCATCATTTTGACAGATTGAATTCCCCTGTGTCATAGATACTTTTCTTTTGATCCTAGCCTATGAATGCATCATTAAAATTGTTTAGCATATCTTACAGCTAGTTCTAGTCATTTTGATTGTTCACTTACCCCCTCCCCATTCCCTGCTCATCTAGAGGTTTAGTATACTTCATTAACTCTATCAAAACATCCCTGAGCTCCTCCCTCTCGTTGTAGCCCACACTACGACTAGGTTTGTAGTGCGAGGAGATCCCCTATGAAGAAGCATTTCACCTTTGGGTGGGTGAGAGGAATCGTCCTAAGAAAGGGATACCCCAACACTTTATACCTGTACTAGACCCAGGGGCCTTCTATTGTGTCTTCTAGTTGTAAAGAGGGGAATCGGCCCATGTTGGTCTTTAAAAATTCCTCTGGTCCACTTTTTGGGTGAATTATATTATTGACATATGTAGATCGCACAAAGAATCTCCACAGGTTTGATACTGACTTTAAACTGGCATCCACACTGGACAGGACTTGAACAACACTGGCACACATAGCAGGCCATCACTAGGACAAAGAACAGACAGCTAGGAGGAGGAAGCATTGCTGCCACGTGATGGTTCAACTCATCCTCATTGCGAAGCTGTGAAGACATTTAGACCTTTCTCCATTATCCTTCTATATCTGAACAGTGGTGACATCACTTCCAGTGGTGGAAGTTGTTCATAAAGCTATTTTTATGGAGGTCCTCTAACAACATCCTTGGCTAAAATGGATATGTTGCCTGGTTTCTCTGATACTCAGACCATGCATGCAGAGCTCGGGCGCATACTACTTTGTCTCCCCAGAAAAAGGCCTCCATGTTCCACCTCTCGAACATCATCCTCTGGCCCGGGGTGAATGGCCCTGCACGATAGTATCTGGTTGGATTTTATGTCATCATAAAATGCAACTGGGGAACTGTCGTTTCTGTCAGCTTGGAGTCTAGCATTCCACTAGTTAAACATCGGAGGTTCAGGATCTGGTGTCCCATGTGACCAGAAACAGTGGATTTTGGGATGATGTGATTACTAACAGAATTGTATCTAACACTGCAGTATAAACAGGATTAGAAAAGTGCAGGCATTTGCTCAAGGGCTTCCAGGTAACCAGAGCAGTACATTGAGGGAGACGTGGTCCAATTAATCCAGAGCCTGCAAAATGGCACCAATAATTGAAATGGTTAAGAAATGCAATTAACGACTTCCCAGCCATCATAGCTGTTAAGCTTCACAGGTCCATGCATGATTATTTAGGCCAGACCCGTTTTTTGTCTGCGAATTCTGGGGTCTGTAGTTTTATTTAACTCAGTAAAAAACCAAGTCCCAGAATTCTAAGAAAAACTCGGACTGCCCTAACTCATGATGCATGGACCTGGGAAACTTAGCAGCTATGAGCCATTTGCCACTAAAGTCTATTCCACCTAAATCACGGGTCTTGACATGAAGTCAATTTGGACACATATAAACAACCTAAATGGCGTAAATATTATAGCCTTGTGGCCCACTCGGGAGAGCTACACCGGTAGTTAAACAGCCTGAACCAGAGTGTGGCACAGGATCATTATGAGATAGCAGGCGTTTATCAACCAGTATAGCTTGAGGCAGAAGGAATGTAAGGCTATTAGAACATTCCACTCACTGAGGGAGAAAAGGGGAAAAGGAGAAAGACAAACATTGGGATGTTGGTGCCAGATGCCTATACTGGCCATTATTAGCCCTAAGCACTTTGTCCTCATTAATGGAGCTCCCAACATTCCAATGTTCTAAATGTAATTGTTTAACTCAAGAAATGTTCACTGACTTTCGGTTTATGAAAATACTGGACTCAGTGATTCAAGATGAAAAATTTTCTGGGAAGTGTTTTTGTTGTGCACAAAAAGGGTGCATGTTTAGAGAGCTAGAAAAAAGTGTAAATGGTGCATATCACTGAAATCCTGTCACTCCAAAAAATGAGCACCGTTTACAGTCGATTGTATTTGCTTCAACGTGACATTTCAGAGTCCAGATAGTAGCTCAAGTTTTGTGTTTATTCCAATAACAGTTCCTGGGTTTATTCATGAGTAAATAGGGGATTCAAGAGCACTTTGTAAAAAAAAACATGAGCTTAGTTTTTGGATTACATTTCTGATATTTTGAGGTTAAACACCTTCTTATACTGCCAAGAGTAGTTTATCACTGCAGTGAATGTCTCTTGTGCTCACTTTGAGGCAAATATTGCTTTCTGCTGTTGCACCTATTTGTAAATATTTAAATTCTGTTACCGCAGGTGGATGTACTGTTTTTTTTAAAAAAAAATGTTACTTCACTGGGGTGTCCTCAGCAGTCTAAGTTGAATTTGAATGTTGTGACTTTAAAGTTGAAAACAAAAAAATATTTAAAAAACACACGGTTGACGACTGTATATATACACAATGGAGCAAAATAACAATTAGTCTCTTTTGCTTTGGAGTAGAAATGCTGCAAAACAAACAGTAATTAATTGGTATAGGTACTGGTGGTGCTACGCAAGACAGAAGTACTTGAGATAGAGAGAGAGAGAGAGAGACAATGGGATGGGAGGGCGATAGAAGATAGACATGTAAAATGCATAAAAGCCATCACACTTGAATACTTTAAAAACTACTGTTCAGTGACAGCTCCTTCGCTATGGCGGAGGAGCGCTGTCCTACTGCTTTTAAGCAGTGTAAAGGAAAGGAAATATAAAACGATAATAAATTCTAGTTATTATCATTTTATGTTTCTGTTGCGGACGCGCAGGTGGGCGGGACTGCTCTGCTCAAGGAGCAGGGCAGGAATGGTTTGCCCACCACAAAGTGTGCAATGACTGTTTGGTCAGCCCTCTCAGGCCGCCCAAACCAGTCATGTGCACTTGCCCAGTTCTCCATGCAGGCTGCATTACAGCCATCACAATGCTGCAATAGTGTTGTGATTGGTCACGGGAGCCTGGGTGTTTACCAATCATTGGTCAGGGGAGCTTTATTCCTGGCTTCCTGTCCCATGAGGAGAGAAGGAGCAAGAAGCAGAAATGAGGGACCCTGCACCGGCGGCAAGGTAAGTGGATATTTTATTTTAATTTATATTGTTCAACCTGTCCCACTACGTGCGAGACATTCCAGCCGCCACTGCTACTGTCGCAGGTGCATATTTACAGGTGCTTGTAACAGGCCACCTAGACAAAAAGTTTTAAAAAGCTGTGTATCCCACTCAACACAGCACAACTGCAATCAGTTAAGAACTACTGCCAATAATGACCACTGGTCAGGAACTGTCAGTATCAGAAGAGGGACTATTACCGGAAGGATCCTCCATTGTCTTGCCAACTTTGATGCATCACAATAACAGCTAGCTGGTAACCAACGACTGGTCAAGAGTAAACCATTAAGGTGGAAATTAAAGTTTCAGTGGGAAGAAGTGCAAGGTGAGGAAAAACTAGTTGATGCCTTAAATGTCAAGTTGAAGGCTAATGTGAGAGACCAGCCTCCACTAACTCTCAAGGCCTCAGTCAAACACTCAATGGGAAGGTCAGTGCTAATATTACCAATACTTCTTAGGTGCTCCAACAACATGTCGGAGTGGAAGAGTTTTCTTGATCTCCTGAAGGTGAAGTGATCCAAACATCATCATGCGAAGACGCATTGCAGAAGATGGAGAAAATCTTGGCCACCGATGGGATTCCTGATGAGATTAAAACTGTGACGCTCCTTTCAAGGAGATAGTTTCAAACATGCCATCAGGTATCGCCACATCATGCTTCAGTTGCCTCAATGGGGTCATGGATGGGAAATGCAAGTGGTAACAAGATGAATGTGTACCATGGAAGTAGAGAAGGAAGACATGAAGCAAGCCATGACTAGGGTCCTTCAGAAAACGCAGGATCAGATCACATATGTGCACATGGTACTTACCAGTTACTCTGCTCCGAAAGCAATACATATCAGGCAAACACCCAAGATACAGGGCACGAACTCGCTCCCTGCTGGATTGGTAGAGTAAGAAAAAAGAAGAACAATGACAAAATGAGACAAAGCATAGTGGTCACCAATTGGGCCTACGAACTGGTAGCCTGGTGCTGGACTGGAACTGCCATCTCAAAACAGGGACAAATGACTTTCGAAAAGACAGTTGATGGAGCGAACTACTCCATCCCAACACCTAATTCAGGGAACAGGAAACCGCATACACCTGCCTAGACATATGACAACATGCATAAGTCATGGGTACCAGAAATGGCCTGACCCCCCCGCCCCAGTCGAGTCCAAGAATTAAGAGGTATGAAACCTCATTTAGTTAATCAAGCAGAACAAGAGTTTATTTATTCTTTCTATATAGGGAGGGTGGTGTTACATCTTGTGGCACTACAAGGTGGAAATCCTTTTAAGGCACTGATTTAGAGTGCTGTGCAAATTGTAAGTGTCCAAATGAGCTCTGATCCATTTATGAATATTAAGAATATAGCAGTAAACCCACTTTTGGGTTTACTGCTGTATCGAAGAACAGAAAAAAATCTGGTATTACTAGTATCAAAAGGCTTATGCTAATTGTCAAGGGAGGGGCACACTGGTTCTCCCACAACACCATGGTAGATGCAGTTAACAGTGTTTCATAAATACTCACAAGTAGAAAATTGTCATCATTATTGGAATAGCTAGGGCTTGCGTTTTGGACGTGTGTTTTGGGTTGTTACTCCTTTTCAGCAGAAAGCAACAATTAGTTTTGAAGGTGCTTGAAGATGTGCTTATAGTTTATCAGATAAAGTGGCACTTCTCAGTGGCGTAGCGATGAGGGGGAGGGCTGAGGAGCAGTTCCCCCGGGTGCACATTTTTTAGGGACATTCATAAGGATTGCAAAATTGTAAAAGAAAAGTGGAAGGATACTTGCCTGCCCAGGGCGCTGGCAACCCACCCTATGCCTCTGCCACTACTAAGCAAGTAGGTCCATCCTATGGCCTGTCAACTAAATGATTCCTGGGGGAGTCTGACCGTCAAGAGGCAAGAGCAAGCTAACTGCTTGATTCAAGGAGTGCCTGAAGGGCATTTCTAGATGAATTAACAGTAATTGCCTGAAATTAAATGCAGACAAGACGGAGGTCCTGTTTTTTAGTCAGGGTCCCCCTCCCCCGGCGTGCCTCTGGTGGCCTGCAGTACTAGGCTCACCGCCGGTCCCGTCGAAGATTGCAAGAAATCTAGGCATCAAGTGGGAAACAGATCTATCTTTTACGGCTCAAGTACGTCAGATCTCTTCAGCGTGCTTTGGGAAGGTGAGAATCATAAGGAAATTCCTTTACTTACTGCTGGAGGACAGCTGCAGGATCATAGCCCATGCGCTGGTGAATTCTCAATTGGACTACGTCAACAGTCTATATCTGGGGCTGCCAGCCTACCTGTTTATAGACTACAGATGGTTCAGAACGCGGCAGCAAGACAAATATGACGGTTTCCGTTCCACCATCATATTCCCCACACTTGAGATAGTTACACTGGCTCCCAGTAGCTAAGAGGATAGAATTCAAGGCACTGACATTGGCCTTCCGAACCATCTGTAACATGGGCCCATGTTATCTTAAGTTTAGGCTCAGCCCGTATTATCAGGCATGAACTCTGAGATCTAACTACCAGCGTCTGCTCTGTGTCCCTCGCTATGTTAAGTCTCGACATGGGGGAAGGTGTTTTGCGGTCAGGACCATTAAACTATGGAACTCTCTGCCACCTCATTTGCACCAGCTAGAGTAGGAACAAGAGTTCATTAACATCCTAAAAATCTGTCTCTTTAGTCAGGGGTAGCTCTACTTGCTGGATAGTCCTCTTCTGCAATTTGGCTATTCCTATAATAATATTGCCCCATCATTGTCTGCTATGGATGAGGGTAGAACCTCGGCACTGATCCTGGTGGATCTCAGTCCGGCCTTCGATACGGTCTCCCATAGGATATTGCTATATCGGCTAGAGGAGATCGGGGTCAACAGCAAGGCCCTGGCCTGGTTCGCATCCTTTCTGACCGATCGGTCCTTCCAGGTCTCTTTCCCCCCCCACCGCCTCCAATGTCCATCCTCTCGGCTTAGGTGTTCCTCGGGAACTGCCCTGAGCCCCACTCTATTTAACATTTATGTCTGCCCCTTAGCCCTTCTGGCCAAAGCCCGGATCATCGCTATGGTATTATACGCCGATGATACCCAACTGGTGCCTACTTTCTCCAGCAATACTAAAGAAGACCAGGCGAATTTCCAAGGCGACCTTATGGCCATCTCTGAATGGATGACCAATAACTATTTGCAATTGAATTCTGCAAAATCGGAAGTGCTTTTGGTGGGTCGACACACCCACCTATGGGGCAATCAATGGTGGCCAAAAGCCCTGGGCCCCCTTCCCAGCAGAAAAGGGCAGTTAAGAATCTGGGAGTGTTGATGGACAGCACCCTTTCATTCGAGCTGCATGCTAAGGCTGTGGCAGGCACCTGTTTTGGTCTTTTGCGTGGCATACAACCCATTCTGGGGCTATTCAATGCATCCACCCGACAGACGATTGTTCGATCCACTGTGCGGTCACGTTTAGACTACTGCAATGGGCTACTTCTTAGCGCCAACAAAGCTGTGACGAAAAGGCTTCAACAGGCTCAGAATGCAGCGGCCTGCACGCTTTTCGTAGTACCTAAACATTGTCATGCCTCTGACCACCTTCGACGGCTTCACTGGTTACCTATTGAACAGAGAGTTCACTTCAAGACTTTATGTACCACACATAAGTTTCTGCATGGCCTGGGTCCGCAAATTTTGAGCGATCTATGCTCGGTGTATACCCCTGCTCTGGCCCTGCGCTCTACCGACATGCACCTGGCCTGTGTCCCGCAGGTGTACAGGACCAGAGCCGGAGGGTGCTCTTTCAAGACATTGGCCCCCGCCCTCTGGAATACCATCCCTCTTCCTACCCGTGGCATGCAAGACCACTGGGCTTTCAGGAAACTGATCAAGACATGGCTCTTTTCCAAGCTCTAGCCTACTATCTTTCTGTCCGCCTCTACTCTGGCTTAGTGCTGCGACGCCACGTTGCTGGGGCAACTTATAAATGCTGATAATATAACATAACATTGACATTTTGCAGCCATTCTTGATGGCAGTCAAGGTAGCTCTATCTGACAATAAGGAGCCCGCATTTGGCATATTGTTGAAATTCTTGGAAGCATTCTGGCTAACCCTGGTATAGCGGAGGCCCATTCTTGACATATTACTGTCATTTTTGACAACACTGTATATCCCTTTCATAACAGTGGGCCATCCTTCATATATTGTGTTTATTCTCAACAATATTCTAGCTCGCCATAGCATTATGGTGGCCCAACAATGACATATTGTTCTCAGAGAAGTCAACTTGTTCATCCCGCACATTGCCCACAAGATGGGCACTATTCAGTCAATTCAACCTCTAAGCCGCCCACAAGACTTTCTGGCATCTCTGAACAACAAGGTCCCCTACTTGCACATTCCAATGCATCTAGACTGCCATAAGTTTCTTCGATTTTGCGTGAACTATTTAAAAGCTTTAGAATCCTCATTGAATGAGGACTTGTCCATGAAGCCACAGATGGGAGCAGTGACCTCCTTGTGTTCTTTTCAACTCCGTAAAATGAAGAACATTAGGAAATATTTTACCTTCAAAGCCATGATCCAGATAATAATGGCCGGTCTTATGTCTCGAATCAATTATGCAAACACTCTCTAGCTAGGACTGCCAAAAGTACAGAATCAGAGGCTACAAATGTACAAAACCAGGCAGGTAGGTTGGTCGGCATCTGCCAAGATATTGCCACATTAAGCCTCTGATGGGACATACATACATTTGAAATTTGATATAGCGTGTGAATCACTCCCAGAAGATTATCTCGGTGCTGTGCTACTTGGAGTGGGGACAGCATTCTAAAAAAAAAAAAACAAGTCTTCAGCCCCTTCTTGAAGTGAAGTCAACATCTCGGTTGAGGGAGATGGGAGTGGAGGGGCCAGCTCTGAACCTTCTGTCCTCTTTTTTAGATCTCAGAGAACAGAGGATCAAACTAGGAGAATACCTCTCCCCTGTTACATCTCTGCAATGTGGGGTACCACAAGGGTCGGCTTTAAGCCCGACCCTATTTAACATATATGTGGCCCCCCTAGCGAGATTAGTAAGAGCGCAGGGAATGGAAGTAGTGTCATACGCAGACGACACTCAGATTATGGTGTCACTGGCCCAACCGGTTAGCACCTCCGCGTCCAGCTTCAGGAGCTGTATGCAATCAGTTTATTTTTATTTATTTATTTATTTATTTTTTTTGCACTTGTAATGCGCACAGATACCCACAAAGGGTTTCCCGGCGCCAGGGCTAAGACATCGAAACACAGAGAGCAGCCGCTGTCTATGACCACAATTACTTATTAAACAGCCAAGTTTTAACGTTTTTCTTAAAACTAGCGAAGTTGCCCTCTTTGCGTAAGGCTAAGGGGAGGGAGTTCCAAAGAACTGGTCCCAGATGGGAGAAAGATTTCCCCCCCATTCGGGCCAGTTTAAATCTAGGAACCACAAAAGTTGCTCCATTAAGAGAACGGAGATTACGTACAGGAACATGAGGCCTGACCAATTTTTGCAGATAATTTGGTGCAGTTCCTGCCCTGATCTTGAACATGTAAGTCAAGGCCTTAAACCGGACCCGATTCTCAACCTTCAGCCAATGAAGGTCTCTGAGGTGCTTCGAGATCCTTGCTGTCCTAGGGATCTTACATAACAACTTGGCTGCGGAGTTCTGGACCAGCTGTAGCCGCCTGGTTACGGCTAAATTGGAACCCAGGTATAAGATGTTGCCGTAGTCAAGCCTAGATGTGATTAATGCATTGACTACGGTCTTCTGGGTATCCACAGGCAGCATCCAGATAATCTTCCGCAGCCATTTAAGGATCGTGAAGCAGATACCAGCCACTTTGTTAGCCTGCTGTTTCATCGATAAAGAGTCATCGATGCACACCCCTAAATTTCTAACCTGGGTGGCCGGGGTGGGGAAAACGCCCAGAGAGGGCGGCCAATGAAAGTCCTGCCACAGATCACCATTTTTCCCCAGGAGAAGAATCTCCGTCTTCTCCCCGTTGAGCTTCAGCTGGTTGGTTGACATCCAGCTGAAGACTTCCTGAAGACCTAATTTCAGCACAGAAGGGGATGAAGACTCTGAGTTGGTAAGGGAAAAAATAATCTGCGAATCGTCCGCATAGGTCATGAGTTCAAGACCTACCCGCTCTGCTAAGTCAGCGAGGGGGCGGAGATACAGGTTGAAAAACAACGGGCTTAAAATTGAGCCCTGGGGCACGCTATGGGGTGACAAAAAAATGTCCGACTGGGCATGTGAGGACGAGATCTGAAACGTCCGGCTGCTCAAGTATGATCTAATCCAGTCCAGCGCAGTGCCCCCAACACCATCCTCACTCAGCCTGGCAAGCAGTATGTTGTGTGAGATGGTGTCGAAGGCTGCGCTCAGATCGAGCAGGACGAGAGCAACCGTTTGCCCGTCGTCCAAGAGTCCCCTGATCTTCTCCGTGACTCCCAGGAGGGCAGATTCTGACTGGATGATTGCTAACTCCTTGAGGCTGAATGGCGACAAGACCGAGGTGCTGATTTTCGGAAGGGACCAGGATGTGTGGTCAAACGACTGGTGGCCGCAATCCCTGGGAACTTGCCCGGTCCCCTCACATTCAGCAAGGAATTTGGGGGTTATTTTTGATACCTCTCTGGCAATGACCCTCCAGGTCAATAGAACTGTGGCTACCTGCTGGGGAATTATCAAAATTCTCCGACGAATAGTGCACTACCTTTCCCCACAAGCTAGGAAACAGACAGTAGTTGCATTGGTTGGTTCAAGATTGGACTATTGCAACTCACTGTATGCTGAGATTAACAAGGGCCTAATCCAGCGCCTCCAGATAGTACAGAACGCGGCAGCAAGATTTGTCCTAGATATCCCCCGCTCCTCCTCTGCAACACTAGCCAGAAAGAGCCTTCACTGGCTACCTATAGAGCACCGTATTTCTTTTAAAATCATTTGCCTAGTGCATAGTGCTCTGAAAGCGGGAACATCTGTTGGACTGGGATCGCTTTTACTTGGCTATGTCCCCAGCAGATGCTTACGCTCATCACAACAGAACCTTTTGGTGATCCCTCGTTCTAAAAAGACCAGATGGGGAGGAAGAGCCTTCTCCACAGTTGCCCCTCGCCTCTGGAATGCACTTCCAGTGGAACTCAAGTCTCTATCCTCACTGCCCGTTTTTAAAAAAGCCCTTAAAACATGGTGCTTCAAGAAAGCTTACCAGTAATTAGCTCTCAGGACATGCTGATAATTTTGGTTAGGCGCCTTGATGCCCATTGGGCCAAGTCTGCGCGTTTATAAATTTGCTTTCATTTCATTTCAAGTCTGAGGGCGGAGACTTAGGGGGGAGTTTATTCCAATAATAAGGGGCCGTGCAAGAGAAGGATCTGCCCCCTGTCTAGAGGTATGTATACGTGGGCTAACCAAAGGCTACTAATGTAAGAACATCAGACATCTGGGGGGGGCAGATAAGGTTTCAGTTGAGTAGACAGGTATGCTGGACGGGACTTGTAGAGTGCCTTATGTGGCAGACAACATTATTTTAAAATGACATGCTTTCTAATCAGCAACCAACAAAGCTTCCAAAGGATCGGGAGGAGGGTGGGCGAGAAGGAAGATTGCAGATTAGCCGGGCAGCAGTGTTCTGGACCACCTGCAATTTGGACAACAAGGTCTCGTTTACTGAGGTCATCTGAGTGTTACCACAGTCCAAGCGGCTGGTAAGGAGAGCCTGGACAAGAGGTTTCCCGGCAGCGTCAGGAAACCAAGGGAGGAGGACTTTTTTTAGATTCCTCATGGTGGCAAAGCAGTTGCCACAAGTGGCATTTACGTGGTCTTTCATGGAAAGTGATTGGTCTAACTTCAATCAAGATTTTTCACTAGCTGCTTAGGTGAAGGGGTGAGGCCAAGTTATCAGGGCCACCAATTGCCTGACTAAAGCTTTATAGCTAGCTCCCAGTTGCCCAGTGGACCATTTTCAAAACTGGCTGTGATCATTTTAAATCACTTTAAGGAAAAAGTCAAACTTGTGTGTCTTCCAGAGTTATACGCCACAACACAATCTAAGATCAGGCCACCATAATCTGTTAGCTGTTCCCAAATTTTAAAAGGAGAGGCCGGTAGGTGCCAGATTTTCTGCGATTGCTCCACATCTTTAGAACGCTCTGTCTTCTGACATAAGAAACATAACTGCCTAACCGAGATTCAGATTGCTTCTAAAATCCTGGCTTTTTAAACAGGCTTTTGGCTAGGTTTTGATTTTTGGTGTCCCTTCTCTTAATCAGCGCCATGAAGCCTTTTTTGGTGTACGTGAGCTTTATAGATGTTGTTTAACATAACATTGAACAGGAACTTTCCTCATCCAGAATCCATAACACAAATGCCTCTCCTACTTCAGGAGCTTGTATCCTGTTTTAGTCCTCCTTGGATCAATCTATTTGCTTCAAAAGACAATTTATTTCTTCTGAGATTTTGTTCTTTACTTCCTTCAAACAAGACGTAAGGAATAGATGCCCAGTCAATCCCTTGGCGCCGAGAATGTATTTGTGTTTTGCCCATTTCCCTTCATTCAGGTTGTAGCATTGGAGTGTGGAGTGAAAAAGGGTGTGTGTACGTGTCTAACAGAGCAAAAATAACTAGAGGGATTGAGACACTGAAGACCAGTACCCATTCCAAAGGCCTCAGTTAAGTTTAATATACAGTCTATACAAATGTCAGAATTTAAACATTTTCAATATTAATCATTTACAACAAAATCACTGTTGTTACTCATTTATCGTAAATGGCTAACAACCATTCACAATGCCAATTGTCCTGGTTGGCTTCTGGTGTATGACGAGCGCTGTGTTATACATCTGGATGCATCAACAGAAAACTCAGGGAGGAACTAAAATACAGTGGGATGCCAAACTATAAGAATCACTTTTTGCCTGTGTAAGCCGCTCCCTTAATTACATAGCACCCGCACTTTTCACATTCCACTTGGAGCTATGTTCGGAGGATTCGATTTGTGTCATGTGCACTTGCGCATTGGGTAAAGATGTGTGCACCAACTTATAGGGCTTCTATAGTGGGGAGAGAGGTCTGTGGAAATAAAACCTCGATTGCAATAACAGTGAGGCAGGTCTATGCTACGTGCACTCAGGGTGTACGTTTCATTGATTTGGGACGCTAGTGGTGCTCCAAAAAGGGGCAGTAGAGCTGACCAACCTACACCTGCGTCGACGAACTCACCTTTTTGCGTTAATAATATTACTACAAGACTCTGCACGCTCAGACGAGTGGTGTGGTGGAAGGTGGAGGGCAGGCACATGTCCTAAATGCTTAAGGGGCCCAGCGTTGTTCCTTGACGGTGTCAGGGGACAGGTGGAGGCCGGCGCACTGCACTCGGAGGGATGCTAGTGAAGTCAAGTGACGGGGGCGAGGGGGCATGTCTGCACTGTCAGTCAGCGCCCTTCCCTCCTCCTCCTGCAGAGGATAGGTGGTGGGTGGCAGTTCCAGCTGTTCCTCCCAGCGCAGGCAGCGGCGGCGGCAGCCCTGGTCCCACCTCCTCCAGCTGCTGCCTCCTCATCTCCCATCCCCTCCCCCGCCCTCCCTGCGAGCAGCTCCGCCGCTGCTGCTCCTGTCACCGCCGCAGCCTCCCGTCCCTCCTCCCGGTCTGCCCCCAACACTCCGGGGCATCTCCCTCCCACCTCCACCCATGCAGACACCATGATGCCGGGCATCGCCGCCGCCTCCTTCTTCTCCAATAGCTGCCGGTTCGGGGGCTGCGGGCAGCACTTCGCCACTCTGGCCGAGCTCATCGAACACATTGAAGACAATCATATCGGTAAGTGACACCCGGCGAGTGCCCACCCACCACTACCGTACGCCCCCCCTTTCGTCTTCCGTTGGTGGCGGGAGCGCGAGCGGCCGCTGCACCCTCCCCCTGCGCGTGCGAGTTAGCCTCCTGAGCCCTAGGGGCGCTAACGGCGCGCCCCCACTCCACGGACATGGCCCCTCCCCGGTGAAACGGTTACCGCGCCTGGGAGAGACCATTGCATGCAAGGTTGGGGGAGGACGGGCCCACAGGCCACTTCGGTCGCTTGGCTCCCCGGAGGCGGCCATTTCGCTTCCTGCGTCCTGTCACCGTGGTTGCTAGGTGTGGTGAAGACAGCGGTGCAGGAGGGGGGTTGATACCCCCTCCGCACTTCGCCATGCCCCTCCTCCTCCCCACGCGTGTCTGTGACAGGAAGCGCGCGACCCGAGGGGGAGGCGGCTCGCGCAACTGGCCACGGGGTTGGCCGGTGCCACGGCTGGCTGTCAGGGTAGGCCCTGCCTGAGGGTCACTACCTTAGCGGGGATGGGGGTTGGAGGTTCTTTGGGGGCGGGGCTGCACCGGCTCGCGAGGCCATGTCTCCCCCTCACCAAAACGTGCAGCGGGGGCGGGCGCATACCGTTGGCCGGAGTGGAGAGGCGGGACCATGCCCAGGAGATGTGATGGATGCAGCCGGTGCCCTGGGGGCTGGGGATGATGTCGCATCTTCTAATTACGCTTAGGGGGAGAAATGACAGTCCCACGTTGCAAAACTTTTTCACCTGCAGAGAGTGTGCATTATCTAAGTCAACAATCTCATACTCTAACCAGATCTGTGTGCTCCACTGATCAACTCAGTCACACGGGGCCCTGAACGCAAACATCCCATGCTCGCGCCTCCTGATGCAAACTTGTGCAAGACACATCTCCAAGTGCCCACGTCACATACACGAGCTCAGAAAGCACATCTTTGAGCGCACACCTGTCTAAAAGTTGTGGGCTTGGGAAGTCCTGTGCACGGCTAGGAATACAGTCTTCCCCACGCTCAGCTATAAAAGCCGACATTTCATGCTCTAAATTGACTGCACATGTCCTCCCTAATATATACATCTGAACGCTAATATACATGTCTTTCGACATTTTCAGTATGCACATGGTCATTAACCTACAATTGGAACTCACATTTCTGACAAGCAGTTTATTCCCATGCAGGTCTAAGTGCATACGTTACTCGCGTGCACATTGAATCCTCGAAGGCATATCCTTGAAGGCATACTTTTGCCACGGCGCCAAACAGTCCCCTCAGCTAGTTATTGTATTGGTGGTCGACAGAGGTCTGACTGCACACCGGCAATTTACAGTTGTAAATGCAAGCCTTTCATCAACTCGGATTGAATGCACACCTGTTCCTAGCAAGTCTTTAAATGCACTGACCTAGATATAGCATGGGTTGTTCAAGTGACCCTCACAGTTTTGAATGGGTAACCAACACAAAATCTGTGAATACTGACTTGTCACACACAGTTCTAAATGCACGCCTTTAGTCCAGAGCTCTAAATACACACAATTCTGAATGTGCACATGGCTGGCATAGATCTGATTGTGCACCTGTTCACACACAGCTCAGAATGCACACTTCTCCCAAACAGCTTTGACTGCTTACTTCTTCCAGAGGCAACTCTGAATACATGTATGCACAAAAATGATGGATGAATGCTTGAAAATAGTCAAAAACCCTGGCAGTCACTCTAGGTAGCATTACAACCCATTGCTTTTGGCACTGTGCTCCTCTAGGCGGAGGCCTATCTTATGCTGATCAGTACTGACTGCTCTTCATGGAAACAGTCCATCCCAAACTGCCAGGGGAAGGCCTCTCCAGAAGGGAACGCTACCCCCAAACCAGATTAGGCCTTGTTAGGCCTAGTCAGGGAGGTATATTTGGGATCCTGTGGAACATTGAGCATCCAGCTACTTGAAAGCAGTTGGCCCATTGCTTGTATGTCTTTGATACGTATTTATACAACACACACTTCTGAATACACACGGTCTACACAGCTGTGCAGAAACACACCGGTGCATTTTGTAATAAAGTGTGTATTGTACACCTGTAATAAAAGAGATTGTATTGCATGAATGCCCCACCCAAAGCTGTTAAGGTGCACCTGTCCCTTACACATTTGAATGCACACCTGTTCTGCAGATAGCTCTGAATGCAAAATATCATCCCATGCAGCTATGGATGCATACGTGCATTGGAATTGCATTAAAAGAAAGTATGGGGACTGTGATGCTGCGCGTAATGTGGGTGGGGTGAGTTAGCATGGAGCGGGGTCAAAAGCATGGCTTTAAAAAACAAAATATTGTTATGTTGGTTTGTATAGCACACTAATCTCCGAGAGGGTATCCCAGCTCTTGGGCAAGGTGTGTGGTCCAATGGTGCTTATTTGAAGAGCCAGGTCTTCAGCTTCTGCAGAACTCAAGAAGTGAGGAGGAGGCTCTGTTGTGTTGTTGGAGGTCGTTCCATGTCTTGGGTGCGATACAGGAGAATATTCTGTCACTGTTTTTGGTCTTTCACCTTCACGTAACTACTTATAAAATAACAGTTTAAATGGAAAAAAATGCAAGTTAAGTTAATCAGTGGAAAATAGATCCTGGTTGGTGCAGTTGAGAATAGTGATGTGTATTTTAAGTGCTATAAGACCCCAGTGTGTGTCTGAAAGCACTGTGAATATGTAAATCATTATCTAAATGTGCATTACACACAGTATAAGATAGGCTGCTACAAAATGTGTAAAAAGTTTTAAGATATAAAAATACTTTCAAAATATAGATTTTAATTATACCAGGACTGTACCTAGTGCAATTTTGTTATTACTCTTTTAGAAGCACACACTTCACAGCTCAGCTGGTAACTCCCTTGTAATACCACTCATAAAGAATACATCTGTCTTCAGGAAGCCTCAAGTGATTCCATCAGTGAAAGCCAATAGCGGCTTCCAAGTGCCTTTTACATTTGCAGATTGACCAGTTGCGCACATTTATATTTCTTTCAGTCCAGCAGGCACCCTGGCAAGAAGGTTTGTTTAGCTGTCTGCCCCTCCCCTCGGTTTCACAGTACAGGAGACTTCCTGCCTAACATTTCAGCTCTGGGAATTAACCGCCCTGGGATGGTTGTCTTTTAACAAAAAAATGGGGAACTGTTTTTTTTATTAAATTAAGAAAGTATGGGTACGTTGTGCCCCTCCGATCCCGCCCCTTTGACCACTGGATGCACACCTAAAAGATGCACAGCTCTGAATTCACACATGCTCTCCACATAGCTCTGGATCCATCATTGGCCCACACACAGCATGACATACACATCTGTACCTCTCACAGCTCTGACTATACGTCTGGCTCACAGCTCTGACCACAGATCTGGCACACGCAGCCTTGATGATACCTGTTGGACACAATACTGTATTCCCATCTGCCCACATGCCTTTAAATGCACACCTTTTCTAAATGTTCTCTACAGCTTTGAACGGACATGATCCGTGCACAGGCCTGAATGAATCCATTCCCACAAGCCATGAGCACAATTAAATGCCCAAATGCAAGGCGCATCTCTAATGCACAACTGGTGCGGACATCTCTGAACAGGCACGTAGCCTGCATGCTGCTCCGAATCCAAACTTGTCTTGCAAGAGTTCGTGATCCACTCCCGTTCTACAGACATCTGTGAAAGCTCACGTGCCTACTATACCTCATAATTCATTCACACCCATCTCCCACACCACTTCAAGTAATCGTATTCCGTGTAACAGCTCTGATTGGACAACTGTCTTGCACAGAGTGCCACATGTGCAAGTGCCAGATGCAGATTTACGTTCATACCTGCCCCACACAGCTCTGAGTGCACACCGGCCCTTCACGACTTTGAATGCACATCTCACCCACACAGCCAGGTCTGAATATGCACATCTGCTCCACATAACTCCAAATGCGAACCTGTTCCACATAACTCTGAATTCCTTCGTATTAATCTCAATGTACATGTTCCACACTCTTCTCATAATGCCTCGCGCACACAGGTCTGAGTGAAAACTTATCTCGTAGCATTCAGAATGTGCACCCACCCAGAGCCAGCTGTTAATACACCTCTGTCCATCATAACCACGGATGCACATCTGTCCCACCGAGGTGCCTGAGTGCAGACATGTCAAGCACATCTCTGCACAGATTTCACAAGTTGCTGTGAAAGCACCCCTGTGGCTTGGGGGCACACGTATCTCAGCCTACTCTCTATGCATACCTGTTATATATTTCTCTATAGTCAGACTGTCTCTCACAGCTTGTGCACACCAGTGGCATACAGCTCGGAATTCATATCTGTCATACAAATGGCATACCTCCAAATGCAGTCATTTGTATGTTTCTACGCGAACACCTGTCGATCAAAACTCCAGTCCCTTGCAGATATGAGTGCATGCCTACCCCCCCACTGCCCTTAATACGTACCTGTTACAGCACACCTGCCAGGCACAGCTTTGATTGCACACGACGCTTTAACCACTCAGTGCTTACCTGTTTCGCACATCATTTAAAAACATGGATTCCCTTCAGGTCAGAAGGCCCACCATTTCGCCAGTCCCACATATAACCCCCAAGATTGCACAATGAGTTACCACTCGCCACAGAGATCTGATGTGATGTCAACGCCACAAATTAAAAAACCGGCAAGGCCAACTCAGCCTTTCATCCTTCCAAAGCTGGTCCCAAAATCTTAGCATAGAAAAGCTCTTTTTTCACTGTCTTTAGAAACGGCATGGTATTAAGCGACTATAAGAACAGGCTGCAATAAGTATTTGACTATATTATCTCTAAGTGTGCGCTCGTCCACCTGTCTTCGAATACCACAACTTCCCAAGTTCCTCTGAATGCCCTTCTCATGGCACCGAATGCGCTGTGTTGCTCAATGCTGTAATTGTAAACATTTCTCAAACAGCTCTGTGAAGACTTGACAGCATTCTGCCTTTCCACGCCTGCATTACATTTCTCTGAATGCATACCTGTTCTGCACCACTGTTTCTCATGTCTCCTAATGTACAACTGTTGTCTGCTCCAGCACTGGACTTAGTCAGGCCCCGAATGGACCCTTGCCTCGCACACCACAGCCAGTGCGAGCCTCGCCCTGCTCTGCATGCAGACCTAAACCAAACAGCTCTAAGTGCATACCTGCCACACGTTTATTAAATGCATTCCTGCCCAAGGAGTTTTGAATACACACATATCTCACACAGCACTCGATGAACAGTTTTCAATTAATAGAAAATAGCAGATGTAAGTCTGCCCACATGATTTGCCAATACACCAAGTAACTGGCAAACTCTTCTCAGGAAAAAATCAAGTAGTGCAACATTGCAACCTTTATTTCAAACACTTGTGGATGTTGAGGTGTGCCTCAGAGCTTTGTATTGACGCCTGCCTCTCACAGCTCTGAATGCACACCTGCACTCACTGTTCTGAATACATTCATTTTCTTAAGTGCTGAAATTACACACCTGTCCCAAACCAAAGTGTGGATCACTTTGCAGGTGTATTGCTTTTATCACACAGTGTCTCTCATAGCTCTGAAGGCACACCTATCCTACACTGCTGAGACTGCAGACATGTCCTACACACAGCCATGCATACCCATATATCCGCCAGTGAATGCTACCTGTCCCACTTACATCTGAATGTGCACCTATCCCCGTGACATCTCTGATTGTACACCTGAACCACACAACTCTCATTATAAACCTCCACACCTGACACAATTAAAATTTCACAAAGTTGTGACTTCTCACCAAAGTCACATACAGCTCATGATGCACACCCGCTCCTTACAGAACTTGATGTAACCCGCTCCAGCATATATTTGAAATAACATCTGTCTCATGGGTGACCCAAGTTACATACCTGGCCCGCCCAACTTTAAGCGCATGGCTCTCAAGCAGTTCAAAATGCAGCCCTGTACTTCATGTCCCTGAATGTGCAACTGTCCTATTCACTGTCCTAAAAGCACACGTTTGCTACACTCCTTTCAATGCACATCTGTGACACACTTCTGTAAATACACATCTGTGCTAACAGAAGGTCACTGAGAGGTGTCCTGTTCCACATATGTAGGCCACACGTAAACATGAATGTTTTGTGCAAATGTGTGAATACACACATTCTTCGCCTGGCTCTGAAAGCATGTTTGACTTCCTCAAATTTGAATGCACACCTTTTGCTCACAGGCCTGAATTCAGACCTCTCCCACATACCTCTGAAAACGCTTTACGGACCAAGCTTTCAATAGACACTGGTTTCGCTCACGTTCGAATGCACACCAGACTCACACAGCTATTAACGCACAGCTGAATCATTAATCTCCAAATGTTTTCATTTCTCACTCACAAATCTACATGCACGACTGTCTGACAGTTCTGAATGCAGAAGTGTCTCACACTTGACTCTGGTTGTGCATCCGTCAGACACACAGCTAGGAGTGCACACTTGCACGGAATGCAGACATGCTCCCCACAGCTGTGACTGCACACACGTATCACAGGACTCCGATGACACACTTCTCTGACATAGCTCTGAATGACTATTGCCCCGACATGAAGCTTTTAATGCACACATATACCACACAACTCTGAATGCACTGTTTAGCATCGCAGCTTTAAATGCACATTTGTGCGCACAGCCGTAAATATGGCATCGCGCAATAACCACTCCACGCATCAGTTAGCGTAAAAGGCCATTTATTAGGACAGGCATGACATTCAGAAATAAACATAACATCATTAACTTAAACAATCCCCCCAACATCCTGCCATTCACCCCATCATCCACTCACGTGCTCCACCAGCCACTCCCAATTCACACCACGACCTCTTTGCATCTCATTCACTTCCCCCTTTCACTTTCCAACTCCTCCGTCATCTCCATCCATCGCACTCCCGTCTACCACTCCCCCCATCCTGCACCTGTAACCCCCTCCCTGAAAGGGTGATTCTGCCCGTCATGGACTCCCCACCCCTCCCAGTTCCCGCCACCCAGGGAACCCCCGGAGGGCGGTTACCTGCCCACCAAGCGTGCACCTTTCGAGCTCAGTCTCTCTTACACCAGATCGATTCGTTCCACAGACAACTAATCAGATCCCGCAACTCCATCAGGTAAAACGCATTTCCCATGTGAGAAAGGTGCACGCCGTCATCTCGGAAAAGAAGTGGCTGCTCCAGCTGAAGCCCGACATGAGCCGGCACTTTGATACCCTTATCTGCGCAGAAGAGTCTCATGGCCCTGTTCAGTTTCCTGCGGGCCCTTTCCACAGCCGCAGGCTTGATCGCACCCCTCCAAATCCTTTGTGGAATAAACTCAGTCCACACAATACAGGCGCCAGCCAGATTGCGTTTCATCGCTTCCAGATCCCTCTGCATCAAATGCAATAGTGACACCCCCGATTGCTTCACCAAGTCGTTCTCCCCCAAGTGGATGATAAGCATGTCCGGGCAGCCCAGTTGCGACACTTTCCTTGTTAGCCATGGTAACAGTTCTCCCCAACGCATTCCGCTCTTACCCCACCATTGTACTTCGTGATGGCTGCTCCTCAGGCCCAGGTTACGGCCGTACACCTGCCTGGCAGCGTATTTCTCCCCCCAGTGCACAAAAGAGTGCCCAACGACCCAGGTGACCGTCTTGGCCCCCGGTCCACGAACACAACCTACGAAGAGAAAGAGATTAGTACCCCAGCATAACAAGAAAAAAAACAACAAGCTGTGCAGCCGGCCAAGCAGCACGCCCCACCCCTTCATTTACGCACGTAACGCTCACAGCACCGCGACCGCCATCGACCAATCCTCCGGATCTCCTCCCACGACCAACCCAAACCCGCCGCTGCAGTGGCTGCCTCAATCCGAAACGAATGCATGGCAAACCTCGCCGGATCCCTGCCCAGCCTCCGCAAAGCCATACGCAGAACCGCCAGCAACTGAGATGACGTCAAGCGCTTCCGCGACACGTGCACAAAAATCTCCCCTTCCAACCTCCACACTCGACCACAAAACCCCAGCCATTCTCGCACCGGGCACACACCCGCACACCCACTATCCGACAGCCATACCCATTTGCCCCGACCCATCTGGTCTGTCTTGGAACGCCCCAACCATATGCCCAAACGAACCCCATCCACACGCACATCCTCGAACATCCGACCCAGCAACTCTGACACCCGAAATGCCCCAAAAAACATCCAAATCATGCACAGGCGAAACAGCGCCACCTCTTCCCTGTCATAACAACAGAAATGCAACTCCCTCAAAACCTTCTCCAACAAGTCAAACGTGACCGCCTCCCGTGGCAACCCCCCCCTACCCATTTCCGCCCTCACCCGTCCCCAACCCTTCAACATTCGACTCAGCAGATCCGTCCTAGCCGGATCAAAACCCAAATACACCATGCTGTAGAAAGAAACTCCCGCCAATTTGCCAGCAATCGTCGTCTGCGACAGCCCTTTATCCATGCAGTCCAACACAAATTGCACCACCCCTCGCTCACACACGTCTCTGGGCAACCTTCCCACTCCCATTTCCCCCCCCACAAAGGACCCAAACTCAGCCCATGCCAACCTGTACGCCCGCCTAGTGGACTCCGCTATCGACCTCTCAACCAACCCAACCACTCTCACTCCCCCCAGGCCCAGATACCCTCCGGCACCTTGGTCTTGCAAGCTTCCGCTCCCGGCGCCAGCTCCCTGAAGCGCTGCCACTGCGAACGAGATAACGCATCCGCAATTTCGTTACTCACGCCAGGCACATGTTGCGCGCGAAACAGCACATTGAAACGCAGACACAGCAGCATGAAACTTCGCAGCAGGCGCAGCACTCGCAGGTCCCTCGCCTTTTGGTTGTTCACCAAGTCCACTACAGTCATATTGTCCACATGAAACAACACTGACCTGTTCCTGAACTCCGGGCCCCACACCAACAATGCGACCAACAAGGGGAAAAACTCCAAAAACGCAATGCTCCTGCCCTGGCGCAGCCAATGAGCTGGCCACTGCTCCGCACACCAGCGGCCGTCCCAGAAAACCCCGAAACCAGCTGCACCCGCCGCGTCCGAGTAGAGTTGAACCTGCCACACCATGCTGTCGCGCGCAAAATCCAAGAACACACCATTGAAATCCTCCAGGAAAACCAGCCACACTCGCAAGTCCGACCGGACCCCCAGCGTGATCATGATCCTGTGGTGTGGGAGGGCCACCCCCGACATGGCCATGCCGAGCCGCCTACAAAACGTCCTCCCAGCCCTCACGACCCTGCAAGCAAAGGTCAACAAGCGCTGCACAGACCTCAACTCAAGCTTCCGGACTGCGATCGCACCTCTCAAAGCTTCCTGCGTCTCTGCCACCTTCCGTACCGGTAAACGCGCCTGCCAAGCCACCGAATCCAACTCAATTCCAAGGAAAGTCAGGCAACAACTAGGCCCCTCCGTCATCGAATCATGGCGGCGCCGCCCAAACTTAATCCTTGTTAATAGAATTAAAACACTGGGACCCCCTCCCATCATGCAGTCATAAGTTATGGTTGCTCACACGTTACATTGCTAGGTAAAATATGCGGTGCAGAATCCGTCAGGAACTCTTTTGTAACATGTTACCAATGAACTCCAAGGCATCGCAAGATGGCGCCCACAAAAGCCCCTGCCATTATTGAGGCCATCCAAGACTGGGACACCGTTCCAAGATGGCGCACGGATTCACCATCACGTGACCGGACCGCCAAACTATGACTAGCACTCCCATGATTCCCACCAGTAACCGGCATCGAGACGGAGTATCCCGGCCAGACGCGAGCTCCTATCTGACTCGGTAAGTGGCTCTGTCCTCTATGCGCCCGACCGGACAGAGAGTCCGATTCTGACCATGCTCCAGGGATCAGACGCCAAATAAAGTACACCTTTATTTTCCAGCCTACCATTGCGACATTGATCGAACAAAGAGTGGACGACTGTTCATCAGTTATCACGGCCATCGAGCCCCTAGTGAACGACTCAGTACCACTATTCAAGGTATGCCTCCTTAATATGTGTTGTATCTGGGTCCCCCGGACCGATCCCCTAAACGGTTAGATAACTTGAAAGTGATTAATTCATTTCAGCCCACACAACCAGTCGGCGCTGAAAGAAGAAGAACCATTTCCCTCAAAAATCCTCTTGGAATCTTACAAGAGTGAAAACCGAGCTCAGAATGGGTATGTAATTTATTTAAATCACTCGTTTCCTGGCCCCTCCTGTATCACATGTACTAAAGTGCAATTGATCCCACAGCTCGGCGAAAAGCCGCTACGGGATAGATGTAAACTATACAAGCAGGACCTGTGCTTTACTCCTGGCATTTACGGGACGTCATCCTCGGTTGCTCGAAGAAGGCTTGACGCCTTTACCCAATACCTCGCGCCTAGAGGTACGTCCAATGATGACCTTCTAGCCCCACAAGAGTCAAAATATAGATGCATGAGGCTCGGCTCAAACACCATCTCACTGAGTCCAGGGCTTCCCCCATTCACCAAACACACGGCTGGCACAATCCAATTAGTCACTCGCTATGCACAATCCTTAGTCGTTTTGGCACAAGAGTCACTGCGATTCCGAGGCTCATTGTTGATGTATAATTGCAACTTGACGATGTACTTCATAAACTGGCACTATCACCCAACACTTGTCACACACTGCGATTCCGGATATATAGTGTTAAAGATGTAAGGCATGCGATGACCGCCCTCCTCAATAATTGTTTTTACTAAAGAATGTTCTGTCTGTTTAAATTCCCTACTTTTTCAACAGGCTTTGTTACATTCAGGCAATTCTAATTTGAAAGTCCTGATGATGATCCCAATTACTTAATTGAGCAAAGGGATCGAAACGTGTAGTACTTTAAATTTGATATTGTTTGTTTCACTCCAGGCGACACTGTCACTATTTCTTATCATTTACAAGTGCCCTGACTTGCTCCTTTTCTTGCCTGAAAACACCCCCTTCACTCTTCTCTACCTTCTCCCTTTCAAAGTGCGGCACAGGCTTGTGTCATACTACTTGTCTGAAAAATATTGTGATTAAATTTGACATTTGTTGAAATAAATTCCTTGTCCGGCTGGGCAAGGAGAATTTAACGTATAGTAGTCCATTGTGTTCTATACGGTATTGTGATTATTCCAAATAAGCTAGGAACCCTTGTTTCCATAACTTAGTTATAACCATGGTTCTTGGCTACCCGCTGGGTTTCCCTTGTTTTTCAAAAACACCTCCGTCTTCTCCGGCACCAACGGCACCCCAAAATCCTGCGCCAACAACTGAAACTGCTGCAAAGCCTCTCCACAAGCGCCAGAGCGACCCGCGCCCACAAACAGAAAGTCATCCAAATAGTGGGACACCAGCCGGTGCCCACTGCGGTCCACAAAGGCCCACTGCAAAAAGGAGCTGAAAGTCTCGAAAAGCGCGCAGGAAATCGCACAACCCATCGGCAGAACCATGTCCACGAAGATGGACCCGTCAAACTGCATGCCCAACAGGGGGAAATCCGCCGGATGAATGGGGAGAAGGCGAAAGGCCGACTTGATGTCACACTTGGCCAACTCAGCCCCCTTCCCACAGGACCTCACCAAGCCTATGGCATCATCCACCGACGCATACAGCACTCTGGAGTCCTCCTCTGCAATGAAATCATTCACAGACCCTCCTTCCGGCCAGGACAAGTGATGAATCAAACGAAACTCCCCAGGCTCTTTTTTGGGCACCACCCCAAGAGGCGAAACAATGAGATCCGACATCGACCAATCTGCAAAGGGACCCGCGATCCTGCCCTCCGAAACCTCCTTCTCCAATTTACGCGCCACAACCTCCGGCAACTCCTTGGCGGACCGCAAGTTCTCAGCCCAACGTCTCTCCCTCGGCCCCTGATATCCAATCCGAAAACCTTCCATGAAACCCCAATACAAACGCAACGCCGCTTCCTTATCAGGGTACCGGGAGAGCCATGGACACATGCCTCCACCTTAACCGGAGTATGGGCCCTTCGGCCCAGGCTGCCCCCTACCTTTGGCAAGTTTCCACTGCTCTGACGGCGAAGCCAACGTGAGGCACTGTGTGACTGCGTTCCGCCCCCCGCACTTTGAACACTCATGCTTGAACTTACAAGAGGGGCGGTTGCAGAAACCCTTGTTGAACCCCCAACAGGCCCCCGAAGACACTGGTTTGTACTGTTGTCCTGCTGCCCCTGACCACACAACCTGGGTCCCCAGACCACCTGAACCTCCTTGACTACCCGCCCCAGACTGGGCAGAGCGCGGCTGAAAAGACCGATAAGTAACCGGAAGACCGCTAGCCTTATGAGTGGAAGCCGCCGCCTGCGTCAAAGACATCCATTGAATCCAGAGCTCCTGGTCCACCTCCCCCCACGGCTTGTCTGGATTAACGCTGACCCTGGCCCTAAACTCCTTGTCGTAGCTCAGCCAAGCAAAACCCCCGAAATGCAGCTGCGCCTTCCTGATCACGTCCATATACTTGAACAGAGCAATCGCCCGATCCCCGTGCTTCTCGCAATAGATACTTGCGTAAATCAAGAAGGCCGACGTCCAATTCTCCATCGTTACCGACACCCTCGGCCGCCTGGTCAACTCCCACTCCTCCTCCTTAGACCCCTCCTTCGCCTGAATCTCTCTATGCAGCAGCTTATACACATCCACATATTCATGCCTCCAAATCTTCCCCCTCGTCTTTTCAGACAAATGAGAACCTAGGGGCATCGCCAACCCCATGTATGGCAATTTCTTCCGGAGCTTCTCAAATCCATCCTCCTTACCCCCCAAGTCCTCCACCTTGTCAGTCTGCGCACTGGCCGTCGTGACTTGCTTCCCCCCATCAGCCGCCACCGGCTCCACCCCAATAGGGGACCCCGTCCTCACAGACCCATCCCCCACCCCCACCGACCGGCAGGGCTTCTTCCACCCCCTCCGTCCAGGCGTCCCACCAAGTGCCCTCACCTGACAAGGTTGCAGGAGCGTCCATCTCCCGTCGCCGTGCGTCCGCCAGCTTCATGATCCCTTTGCTGGCCCGACTGGCGCCATCCCGTGCCTCCTGAAAAGCACCAACCGTGGCAGGTGCCACCCTAGCCTTGCCCACAATCCCAGACTCACGCAACTCACCCTCTTCCAAGTCATCCTCCTCATCCTCATAATCCAACCACTCATCCTGAACATCCAGCGGCACCACTTCTGTCACCACTCTCTTAGCACCCTTCCCTTTCACTCCAGGCTTGAACTGCACTCCAACATCGCCGGTGCCCGATCCCTCGATGGAGGGCAGGCCGCCGCGGACCCCCCTGCTTCTTCGTCATGGCGTTTGGAGGCCGTGTTGCGCCCCGCCGGCCCACCCCGGCCTCTGCCAGCTGTCCCTGCTGGCTTGCTCCCCCCCCCCCAGCCTTATGCGCTCGGGGAGGCCCCGGTGCCAACAGGTATCTGATCCGTCAAGGCAGTCCCTGATCCTTCCACCCAGACCCACTGCCCTTGAGCCCCAGGGCCCCCCCTGCCTCTACCTCCAGTTGACCCCTTGCCACGCGCAGGTGCCCGGGCCCCCTCGCCCTTGAGCACCCCACCCGCCTTCGCCTCCCTGGCGTCGCATAAGCGCTGCCACTCCCTCTCATATTCGGCAATGACCCGACGTTGATCGCGGGCCCTCTCCTCCTCGGTCATGTGCTCCCACCTGTCGTACATGGAAGACCGCTCGGACTCCCCCAGGCCCCCCGTCTGGGCGCGGGTACCGCAGCACTCCCCGCCGACTGCCCTGCCCCACTCTGCTGCTGCGCCTTCAGAGGGCCTTTGCCCTTGGAACCTGCGGCTTAACAACCCCCTTCCGGCCCCCTGAAAAGTCGACCGGCTGTTCCGGGAAAGAGGACCCCCTCCTCCCCCCCAGACTCCCCCCCAGACAGCGTGAGGGCAAAATCCTCTCCGGCCGCCACCTCCCACTCACCCAGGTCCTCCCCCCCACTGCTCTCACTGCTCTCATCATACCCCACCAGCTGACCCACGCTCCCCGACCCCCCGGCATGTAATGCCAGTGAAGCCTGGCCCTTGCGCCCCGCCCCCTCGGCCCCACCCTCCTCTCCGGGCACCGCTACCCCGACTTCAAGCTTGGCCGGGAGGCTCAGCCGCCTCTTCCCTTTCTTGGGCGCCTCCTGCTGTTTTTTACCCCTCCCCTTCTTGGGCACACCTTCCCGAGCCCCAGCGGGCTCATCCATGCACGCTGCGACGACCGCAGCGACCCCCGCCGATTCTGACCGAGGCGTGCGGGTCATCCCGACCCACGCCTGGTCCAGGACACCGGGCTGGAGGAGGTCCGTCCTCCCAGCCCGACCAAGCACAAGAAGTGCAGCCCTTACCGCCTCCGCATCAGGCGTTGCCATGATGATTCCTGAGCTCTCGGTCCGTCCGCGAGATGCGTGAGGTTTGGCACCCTCGATTTCGACCCGTCCGCAAGATGCGTGAGATTTGGCACCCTCGACCCGTCCGCGAGATGCGTGAGTTTTAGCGCCTTCGCACGCCGCACTGGGGCACCAGGGGTGACACGCTGGCAAACCGGCCAAATCTCACCCCGCCTACCTAACCACCAAGTAAAACTGCCTAATCGACGCTCTGGGGCACCAGTAGCGACGACCAAAACCCCTAAATCACACTCCGCCTACCTAATTACTGCTCCGCCTGCACTCCTAAAACTAACTTCTTCCCTGAGGCACCGGGGACAGGAAGAGGAAGTCCTTCCCCTCCTGTCCCCCTAAATAGCCTCCTAAACCCCTCCCACCCCTAACCTAATCCCCTACCTAACTTCCTGCCTGTCCCTCTCGCGTGAACACCCCGGGGAAAAGACTGGTCTGCCGACCTGCTTTCCCCCGGGGGGCGCATTGCCCCATGCACAGTTCTCATTTCAAACCTGTTTCTAACACAACTCTGGGCGTATAGCTGTTTATCCTTTGCATTCGAGCGTAGAATGTACACATTACAACAGCTGGATGGAAATGATTGAATTAGCCTGGACACATATCATCTTATAGTTTTGTGTGTCTTTACCAAACTGATAATGAATAAGGCCCAGCCACAAAGAGAAACTTCAGCCTGGACAGCTAGACCACACATCATCTGAACAACAAGCCTTAAAGAACTCCTCAGTTTGTGCACTTATCTTGTGCATGTTTGTGAAAGTACTTGTGTCGTATTCACAGCACTGACCCTGCACTTGTGTGTGACAGCTCTGAATGTCCCATCACAGCTCTGAAAACACACTTGCCCAACAGACAGCTATTCCGCAACCCTGGCTCTCGCAGCCCTGAAAGCATACATGTCCTTTCAGGTAAAAATGCAGACAAGTTCTATGCCTAACTGAATATATACATGATCCATACAGGTCTGAGCACTGACCCAAATGGCCTTTCATGCACAGCGGCCACTCACAGCCCTGATTGCACATGGCCTCACCCACACCTATAAATGTTCACCCGTACCACTCCTAGATCTGAAGGAAGGACTTTCTTCCTGATAATCTGAATGCACACATGACATGACCCACAAAACGTCGAATGCATAACCGTGTCACATATCTCTGAATACACACTTGACCTGAACACTTCTGACTATGCAGCCGACGTCTAATGTTATTAATGCAAAACTGCCTGTCTCTGACCTGAGTAAAAAAAACTGCCCACCACAGTTCTGAATGCTTACCTGCTATGTCACACAGAGATCTTGATGCTTAACTGTGGCATTGCCCTGATTTTATACCCATAGCACAAACCTCTGAATGCACTCCTACTTACATACAATTCTGTAGGAAAAGTCCTGCAAAACTGTCAGCACACCTGTCACAAATAGCTCTGAACATCCGCATGACCTGCCCTTAGGTCTGAATGCACACCTGTCCCCAGAACCCTTAAATCGCAGCTGTTTCTCGTTGTTGGTCCACAGCTCTTCCAGACTCATCGATCTGATGCACACACCTCTTTTGCAGGACTCTGTCTCACAGCTCAGCTGTGAATGCAGGCCTCTGTCTCACAGCTGTGAATGCTGGTCTCGGTCTCACAGCTGTGAATGCAGGCCTCTGTCTCACAGCTGCGAATGCAGGCCTCTGTCTCACAGCTGTGAATGCAGGCCTCTGTCTCACAGCTGCGAATGCAGGCCTCTGTCTCACAGCTGTGAATGCAGGCCTCTGTCTCACAGCTGTGAATGCACACCCTCTCTCACTAGTGTATATGCCTCTGCCTCAAAGCTCTCGGTACACTGCCCCTTTCTGGTTCACATGTCTCTCATGTGCACCTGATTGACTAAGTGCTTATTGACCACTGTGCCACTCCGTCCTCCATCTCTTCAAGCGACAGCTGAAGCAGAGACTGTTAATGAAACATTATGACATCACATGACCTGCACAGGCTGTCACAAGACCTAAGATACATTGAACCTGCAAAGGGGAGTTCCACTCCAACATGAGACAGAAAAATAGAGACCACATTTGAGGTAGTCACCTGGTCCGTCCACTCAATCGTCCACTTCTACGTCTCGTCCAACACCAACCACCCCAGCACCATCACTGGAGCTAGAGTAAGGTAACAGATGATCTCTGGGCACTTGCGCTCAACACCTCCCCGCAAGATTCCTCCTCCAACCTAGAGGAGGCCATCGAAAACGTATACACCTGGATCACCAATTGCACCGACAAAGTCGCACCCCTTAAAACCCCCAAACCGGACATACCCCCCACCCCCTCCCAACCACGTCACCTGGTTCACAGATAAACTCAAATCCACAAAACGCAACTGCAAAAGACTCCTCCATTACCTCCTCCAACTTCCCAAGAGCTTGGAAGCATGCAAAGGTCAAACTGTGCCTAAAGAAAACCCTTCGCAGACTGGACAGAACTCAAAAACTACCAGCCAATCTCCCTACTCCCCTTCCCAGCTAAAGTCCTGGAGAAAGCAATAAACATTCAACTCACTAATCACCTGGAAACCAGCACTGTCCTGGACCCTTCCCAATCAGAATTCCACTCAAACCACAGCACAGAAACGGCCCTGAATGCGCTCTCACCAGTCATAGCTCTGATTGCACACATGCCCCACAGACCACTTTAAATGCACACAGGGACCACACAACACTCTTAGGGACACCACTTGCCCCCATGCTTCTAAATAACTACCTGTCCCAAATAACTCTATAAACACTGCCGGCCAATGCAACGCTGAAGGTACAATTGTGCCGCACATCCTATAATTCACACGTGGTCTATATACATCTGAATTCACAATTGTCTCATATAACTATTAGTACACAACTATCCCACTCAGACTTTAATTTACACAAGACTATCACAGTTCTCAGTGCTCAGCTGCCGCAAACACAGCTCTTCATGAACACCTATCTCTCTCTTTGCTCTGATTCAGCTTCTGTCATACCCAGCCCTGCGTGCACTTCTTTTCACATGTGGCTCTGCGTGTACACTAATCCCACATAACAATGTGCACAGTAGTTACATATAGCTCTCAGTGCCCACTTGACCCGCTATAGACTTCTAAAGCTATACTTGGCCTGCAGAGCTCTGAAGCCCGCATGTCCCTCAGAGCTGTATATACACAGCGGTCATGCATATAGTTCTGAAGGAATGTATGTTCCACTAAGCTCCAAATGCACAAATATTCCTCACAGCACTGAGTGCCCACCCGTAGATTCATAGCTCAGCAGGTATACCTGCCCCACAGAGCTCTGAATGTTCACCCCTCTCTGGATTTATAGTTGTCCTTACATAGAGCCTCATTTATACTTGTCCCCACACCCCTCAAAAATGGCTTGTCGCGCACAGCCCTAATTGTGTACCCAACCTCACACTTCTCTAAAGCACTTGAGTCAAAAACCTGTTGATGCACACCAGCTGCTAACAAAACTGAGTGCACCCATTGATGACTGATTTTTCTTTTACACCTTTTAAGTATACAAGTCTGAATACATTCCTGCTCCTCAAAGTTGTAATACACCCTCATGACTCTTTGGATGTGTGTTTCTGAGTGTTTGCCTCTCAATGACTCCATATTGGATGTACACCTACTTCTTGTTTGATAACTTATTTCACCCCAAGGCCTTGGAATCTCCACAGTAATATTCGCCTGTCCTACACTATGAGGTCTTTTCCCCTCGGTTCTGCAGCAGTCAGGGGTTGCTATCAGTATCCATACTTGATACTGTCATTTACTACTGGGGATACATGACTGGTGGGACTACTGTACTCCAATCAGATAACCATACTGCCTCCTTTGTAAACTTGAGTGTCCAGTGCTAGGCAGACCAAGCAGTCAAGTCTTACTCCAGGAGGTGGTGGAAGGGTTGGTACTCAATTTCAGTTTGAGAGAGGGATCCTACACAATTAACTCATTGTCAAAGCAAAGGTGTACATTTTAAAAAGAAAAAGCCTTTATTTGTTTTAAGAACTATATGACAGTTTAAGATATAAACAGAGCAAAATATGAGACGGTGCTGCTGATTTCTGGGTTAGGGATATGATTGCAAATTATTGAGTAGTGCTTACATGGTAAGGTTCTATAACTTACAACTAACATGGGGGTCAAAGGACAATGTTCTTCTATGGAATGAAGATTGCAACTTCTCAGTAATTACAGGATCCTGTTGAGTCTAATTATCTCCACTGTGTCAGCGTATCTCAAAGGCCGCCATCCATGCTGTATCGAATGCTACAGATGTACGCTATGAAATGTCTCCACTTTGTCCTAGTCTTTCAACAGCTCTGAGTGGCCAGAAGAACATCTCAATTGGTTTCTTACTAAGCCACTGACATTCTTTAAAACAATATCCAAAGCACGCAAATGTTTCAAAGACCCAAAAAACTCCATCTAAAAGTGAACTGGGATTCCCAGTACGCAAAAGATGCCACTTTTGTGGCGCCAAAGACCTGGTTTCAAAGTCAAAACTCCAACGTATATTGAGTAATGGGGCACTGGACCCTGTTCTTTTGAACACCATATAGACCTCCAACTGATATTTCAGGTAAAGGGATCTATTGGTACTTGGAATGGACTTTACACAAAGTAGACCCAGCGGGTTACCAATCTTGAGTGGCTGGAATTTGTTACATGCCTGGGTAGGGATATGTGTGCGTGGCGGAACACCTTTTAGAGCTTGAAAAATCACTGAATTCACTGGTTCCACTTACAAAAGGGGAAATAGTTTGACTAGTTCTGATAATGCTTGTCTTTCCAGATACTATCACATAATGATGTATGAAAGGGATAAGCCCTAGTGTCCTTGTCCAGCTAGAAACAGAATGGACCAGTGGTTTATAAATGCCCATGCTTCTCACAAGAAGCTGTAGGCTTTGGTCCTTGATGGCCTTCAAACTTTCATAGCTCAATTTTCAGAGTCATCATTTGTGCAAATCGAGATAGGAAGGTGTTATTCTTTCTCCTCTCTATCCAGGGCAGTGCAGCTCCAATCATCCCAGGAAAGCACTGCAACAGGGTTTTTCTGATGACCTAGCCTTGGTCACAGTCATGGAGGAGGACAACAACATGGGATGTCCTGTCCTGGTCTAACACATCTCCTCATGGTGCTATAGAGTATCTTCCGAAGTAGATAGGAATACTTGGTACTGCTCTCAAAGTGACAGTTCTTATCCAGTTTCATAGGGACTGGCAAGATGCTGGGGTCAGCAGTAATGTGTGTTGTGTTCAATATACAAACATCTCAACCTGATCGGGGCATATCCCCGAACTTCTTCCATGAGCAGCAATGTTTAAAGTACCTATGGGATAAAGGAATGTATATTCCAAGGCAGATAGGGTAGACTTCCTGAATGGGGTCTCTGCATTTTGTATACATCTCTCAGTGTAGGACAAGGGGTAGTCTAAACAAGGCCCCAAAAGTGTATGTCAGAGGCGTGACATGTCAGACATCTCATGTATCAGTGTACTTGTATGTGGAAAGAGCTCTAGGAAGAGTACTGGATGGAGTAAATTGATTCCTGTGGCACTCACTCTATGAAGAATGTTTAGATGACCTATTAATTATTCACCAATACTGTACTATCTTGTAAATGTATTTATGCTTCTCCCATGTTGCTTTCTCCCTAGCTGCTCAGCCTGTGTGAATGTGCTGCGCGGAATGTTGGAGTGAGGATGATGAATGGAATTTTGGGTGCCTGTGGGGTGAAGAGTGACAGTCAGAGTATGGGCTGAGCAGCAAGCAGGCTGATCCTGGTTGGCTGCTCTACATGGATTTACCAACTTGCAACTAAGACTGAATAAATAAGTTAATGCAAAACTTCGGCAACCTGATCTTCACTACCACAAATAGTTAAGAGTGAAACGCAGGGTTTAATGCCAAAAAGGACTTTTGAAGATCACAGCAGTGGTACCAAGTTACGCTTGTCCATGATGCTAAATATGAGTAAGTTTGACTACAGTTGCCACTTGTTTCGCTTCAGCAAATCGTGCCAGTGAGCTTTCTCAAGGCTGGTCTGTCTCAGCGTCTCATGGACGGCTGGCATCCTGAAGGGTCACCTGTTTCACCATTTTTAACTGATTTTTGCATGTAGCATAACTCTGAATCTATATCTGTCTGATACAGGGCTTTCAATAGGTACTTATAAATCCCTGTTATAAATGAACGAACGAATGAATGAATGCATTCCCTCCAATTACTGCTGTGAGTGCAGGTGTCTGACACCTGTTTCCCGCGCTGCTCTGAGTGCCTGCCAGTTCCTCAGGATTTAGATTGTAATCTCGACCCTCGCTGAATGCACTACCACACTTAGCCTGCACATTTTTTAATGTATACACATTTCACAGAGCTTTCTAATGCACACTTACCTTGCATATCTTTTGGTATTCCCATCTGTTTTCAAAGCAGTATGAACACATATTTTCCACTCACAGGTCTGGATGAATGCCTGTTTTTCCCACTTCTCCTACTGAACTCACTGTTCAAAGCTGTGAATGCACGTCTGTACCACGTGCACACTTTTCTGAATGTGCCCCTTTGTGTCATCAAAATACACATCGACCCGTCCCTTACAGGTCTGTGTAGACATGTGATCCCTCTGGACTTCCATATAAATAAATGCCTGTCACAACCTTGTAAGTGTGTTTCTCACACGCCTCGCACATATATGTTGCTGAAATCGCATCAGTCAAACACACAGCTCTGTATACTTCTGCTCATAGATTTGTTGCACACAACCCTGAGTACATGCCAACCCCACGGAGCTCTGGATGCTAACTTGCCCCTCACAGCTTTGCCTGCGTGACTCTCATATCTATGAATGCACTCATCACGCCCTAGACACAATTCTAAATGCACACCTGAATTACACACCGATATGAATCAACACGTTCCCATGTGCACCAGTCATCCACCTCCCCCCACGAGAATGCAAGCCTGTCCCTCTCAGCTCTGAACGTGCACATGGCCTGTACACAGCTTGGATGAAGAACTGTTTTGTGCACAACATTTAGTGTACACGCCACACACTCATCCATGCAGCTCTGAATATACATCGGCGCCTTACAGTCAGAACACACAACTGGCGTACATACATATTTTAATAACCCCTTCCCTCAAAGTGTTGAATGCACAATTGCTCATCAGAATTCTGATTGTACTCTTGTCCCTACAGTACACCAAATACTTTTCTCTTACGCAATGCTTTATGTCTAAGCCCTTATTCAAAGGGTGTAGGGGGTGTGAGCTTCAGATTTTCCTACTATCACGCCAGCATATAATGTCAAAATACATAACAGGAAAAGCAGGACACATGAGAGAGGATAAAGGGACAGTTGAAAGGGAGACGAATGCGGATTGATAGTTAGCAAGTGAGAAAAAACACAATATTTAGCAAAATAACCAACATTTTTAAAGACTTTCAAAGCAAAGAGGGTGTGTGTGCTTTTTTGTCTGGGTTTATGTAAAAATTCCTGCCGCTCGCAGCTGTAACTTTGGGACCGTGACTCTGATCCTCTGATCTGCATCGTTTGGGAGCCAGCTCTAGTGAAGGGAAACTATCTCTCCGGATTTACTGCCGCTTATCACACAGGGGCCGGGACTGCGAGACCCAGGGTTCCGCGCACGACCAACGCAGCGCACCTGGTGTCTCTTCCCGCCCCCTACTCCTCCTATGTAGTCACGCCCCCGACGCTTAGCGGGACGCGAGCGGGACGCCGGACAAAGGGCGGACAGTCTGAGACTGACCGTGACTGGACTGGGCCAGGTCTCTCATCCGTTGCTTTTGCAGCGCCCCTGCGACACTTTGACCTTTGATCGTAAGACTTTTTGTTGTTGATTCTCCTGTGCATTGCTGGTGTTGTGCTATATTGTTATATTGCTATTTGTTTTTCTTGGCGCCGTTTGAGCTTCTTGTATAACTGTGGCACCAACTTATTGAGCGCAATATGTCTAAACAGAAGTCTTTATCTGCTACCAATACCATAGACAACTACCTAGTGCAGGTAGTTAGTACAATTAACAAGTCTAGAAGATTATCACTGGTTTTGAGTTCCACTCCTTTAATCCCTATAGAGAACTCCCTATTAGAACAGAACCAGGTTGAAGTTCCGATACAGGTACATCGTAGTGAATCCCTTGACAATGTATTTACTCAGGAAGATAACCCCGACCAAATTATCACCACTGCTATTAATTTGGTAAATGATTCCCTAGAACAATCCAATACGACCCAAGAAAAATCACCCTCCCCTGTGTCTGTTCCAGTAACTAGAGCAGTATGAGCATGTAGAAAGGGCCAGAACAAGCGCGGTGGGTTGCGCTCTAGTAGGAAAAGGATTGTCTCCCCTCCTAAAATTATGCCCGTAAAAGACACATTTGGGGAGCTTGGTGAGAAGGTGTCACTGGAGGAAGAGCAAATTAAAACACTTGTGAGCATGATTGATTTTAAGATTAAAAATATTGTTAAACTGCTGATAGACAAAATCGATCATCTAACAGCAGAGGTATCTAGGCTTGGGGGCATCATAATCGAGACAGCGGAAAAGGTGGGCAATATACCAACTCTAGCCTCTAGTAGAGCCGATCCCATAGTAAATGCACCAGGTGCTGGGATAGAAAGTAGGGAAAAAACTGCCTCAATCTCCCAAATGCCCCCTCACTGTGTACCCAATAATAACCAGGAAATCAACATTGAAACCCAGCCATCCAAATTCACGAGCACAGGTATTGAGAAAGGCCCGGTCCAACTTATAGTAGAGGCTTCCCCCCTAGTTTTGGTCCTGGCCAATGTACCTCCCTTAAAGCCTGGCCAAGCAGAACCTACTGCTTCTTTGATTAGTAAAGCTTTCCACTGGTTATCCAACAACATGGTGATATCCCCTTGGGGTAAACAGCAATTAGCAGAAGAAATCACTATGGCAAGAAGGGTGGATTGGATAGGGAATGGCGTAAAAAAAATTAAAAGGTGACTGTGTAGTCCTGCACTTTTTAAACCCAGAAGTACTCCCTGAGGTTTTGAGGAATTTGTTTCCACCACAACGGAGGAGCACAGATATTATTCCATTAACGCTGGATTTTTTCTATCATAGCAGTAAAATAGGGAACCCGAGTATCCTAAAGACAAAGTGGAACCTGGTATCACACAAGTGGGGTAGGGTCCCCCAACCTAGTGAATGGGAAATTAACCTAGGTATGTCCCGCCCGTCCAAGTCAGGGGACACGTCCTCGTGACACCTAGAAAACCGATTTGGGGCGTTATCAAATTTGAATGAATGTGATTGACTCAAACTACCTGATAGAACAGTTTTGCCAAACGAGCCAGCGGAGTTAATTCACAAAGATACCCCCGCAGAGAAAGAGTAACGTTTGACATATGCTATTCCCTTGTCCTTGGGGAATAGGGTAGAGGAAGTATCTACTCTAAGTAGTGGAAACATGAACAGACTTTTGAAGCCACAGATAGATCCTTTCATAGTGGAATTAGCATCCGACCTAACTGTACCCATGCCTGAACCCCCATGCCACAATAATACCCATCTAGATTTAGAAATGGGGTGTGGGGTTGATCCACAAGGCTCTCCCCGTCAAAAGATTCCACCTGAGGCAGTGGTAGCTAGTATAGAAGAGGCAGGGCTGACTTTTCTCTCCTGGAACATTGCTGGAATCGCCAACAAGTTGACATCTCCTGAATGGTGCACATTTATAGAACAATTCGACATCCTACTGTTCCAGGAAACATGGGCTGTGTCCCCAATACTCCATCAAGGGTATCTTAATTTTTATATCCCAGCTACAAAAAACCCTAAGGGTCGTCCAGTAGGGGGACTAATAACCTGGGTTCGCCAAAATCTATGTTGCAGTATTCATCAAAGGAGCTCCCCACTAGTAGACATATTGCCAATCACTCTCACCTGGACAAACGGACTAGGGATGGTCATATTTAATATCTATGCCACGGGAATAGCGGGTGGCAAAGCATCTGAAGTAATAACCGCTCTGGATCATGAGCTTGAAGTTCTCCCAACATATTTGCCTTTCATTGTAGGGGGCGATGTCAATACCACTTTTGAACTGCTTGGCCAAGAAGACCAACTCTTAACAGAAGAAGAAGATAGCAAGTGGGGTATCCCACAGCTAGAACTTCCTGTAGTTAATAGATGGACAGCGGCGGCTATCCAATTGAAGGCCCTATGTCTGGCAAGAGGACTTAGAGCAGCAAATGGAAGAACTCCATGAGATCGACAGGGGATCAAAAAATTTAATAATGGTAGGTTCTCCAGTCGAATAGATCATATCCTAGTGGATGTCAGACTATGGAATAGCCTGATTGACATGGCAGTCAAAACCCGAATAGAGAGTGACCACAATCCTCTCTGCATGGTTCTTAAAGTAAATGTAGGATTAAGAAAAACCGAACCTAGGAGGAGGTAAAACTACCCTAGACATAGTATCTTCGAACAACCAGCGCCATATTAAATGGGGTAGACTTATCGAGAACACGGAGAGACTAGAGGACCTAAAAAAAGTTGTGTTGGAAGAGGTTGCTGAGATTAATACACACGTTAACAAGCAGAATTTCCCTGAAATTATGCTTGAAGCCCACTCGACCTTCTTTATAAAGCTCCAGGAGTTTTTTAAGAAGGAGAATAAACCAGGATACGCCCAGAACAAGAAGCCCATACAAGGATGGTATGATAAGACCTGTAGAGAAGCCCGCGAGAACCTTAGTATAGAACTCAGAAACAAGAATACCCTAGGGGTGAGAAAAGCAAGGGACAACTACAGGAAGGTACAAAAAGAGGCTAAGAAAAAGTGGGATGAGGCGCATTGGCGTGATCTGAAATCCGCCTGCGATACAAGGAATCAGAGTCAATTTTGGGCTCTGGTTAAATGGGATAGAGGAGGGGTGGCTGAACCCCCACAAAATAACGTAGCTCAAAACCAATGGGTAGATTTTTTTAGACCTCAATACGCTTCTGTGCCAATTGAAGGGGAATACACCTTACCCCCCACAATCTTCTACCAATGTCAGCTATTTACTATAAAAGATGTCAGCAGAGCTTTGGATTGTGTGACTAGGGGCCGCGCCCCAGGAATGGACGCTATACCAGCAGACGTGTTCCTAAGTGATCGCCCATCCTGGTGCCAGTACTTTGTGTGACTAGCAAATTCAGTGGCTAGAGGTGCACCTATACCTACCTCTTGGAAGGGCGCAGAAATAATTCCGGTTTTCAAAAAGGGAAATAAATCATTACCCAGCAACTATAGACCTATTAGTCTTATAGACTCTGCTAAAAAAATAATAGGTCGTCTAATACAAAACAAATGACAAACTTGGATCGATGAAAACGATATCTTATCTCCATATCAAGCCGGGTTTCGTCCCCGCACATGCTCAGTTGACCAGGTCTTTTTCTTTATAGCTCTGTATTGGAGGAATGTGTTGCTTACCAATGGAACCCTCTACGCTGTATTCGTAGACTTAAAATCAGCTTTTGATCTAGTTCCACGTTCCAAACTTTGGGGGGTACTTGCCGAAGCTGGATTGCCCCCGGAACTATTGACGTTACTCGTCCGCCTGCATGAGACCAATTATGCGAGAATCAGGTGGGGTGCTCAGGGCGAGGTGACTGACATATTCCCTGTCGAGCGTGGGGTACGGCAGGGGTGTGTCTTGGCACCGACATTGTTCTCCATCTACATCAACGGGATTGTAAACCATCTAAGCCGTTTCCCCACCGATGCACCGATACTGGCTGGAGCTCGAGTACCTGTTCTCATGTTTGCGGATGACACGCTCATAGTTTCACGTACACCAAGTGGGCTCCAGAAGGCAATCAACGCCTTCGGAGAGTTTTGTAAAGCACATGGACTTGAGATAAATACATCTAAGACCAAGTTCATGTGCTTAAATCAGCGGAAGACCTTTAGGGGCTCAATAAATTTTGATGGTACCCCATTGGAACAGGTTGAAGCTTTTACATACTTGGGAATAAGCCTCCAAAGTAATCTGAGCTGGAAAAAACATATTGATATGGCTGTGTTAAAGTTCCATCAAATGGCAGGTATAGTGGCTCACAAACACAAAACCTCACTGACCAAGCCAGTTACACCTGCTCTAGAAATTTATAATATGAAGGTAGTCAGTGCTTCTCTATACGGTTCGGAACTTTGGGGTTTCTCCAACCTGAAACAATTAACAATGGCGGAAAATTGTTTTTTCCGCCGTTTGATTGGGGTCCCCCAAAGTACTCCCACCGTAGCATTGGCGTACGATCTGGGCAGGAAAAACATCAAGGATCTGGCACGGCTCCGTCCGTTGCTATACTGGAGACGCCTAATAACCACGCCAGAACTTGCGCACTTTGCAAATGCCCTAAATGATATCATAAGGGCAGATCGTTTCCATTCGATCTTGTGGCTAAAAGAAATAAGAGGATTGCTCAGCAAGCTGGAACTTGACCATTTATGGAATTCTCCCAACATTGAAGGTTTCCTAACAAAGGCTACGTTAAAGAACATGTATTGGGAAATGGTATGGTTGTCTACCCAATGTACAGGCTTTAATACAAATTTAACAGAACTTTATCTGAATATAAAATCTGTACCTTCTTGTGAACTTTATTGGGACATTATTGAAAAACCACTTGACAGAAAACTGTATTTTCAATTTAGAATTGGGACGCTTCCTATAAAGGCGTTTACTTGCAAATGGTCGACAAACAAGGACGATAAATGCCCCCATTGCAAAGATTTGATAGAAAATACAGCCCATATACTGTTTGTCTGCCCTTTATATGTTAATCCACGACGCAAATGGATAAAACCAGTGTGCCTAAACCTAGGAACACGTAGGTGCACAGAGGCACTAAGAATATTGGAATCAGACTGTACATCCCACCTGGCGATTGCTATCGCAAAATTCCTAGGTTGGTCATGGATCATACGCACCCGCACTTTACAACAGCTAGGCACTGACTAAAGATATCATTGATATGGTTGAGTGTTATGATCTTATGTAGCTAATTTCGTAAACAACAGTATTATGTTTAATAAGTTCTTAAAAGATGTTGTTTTTAACTTTGTCTTAGTATTTATTGTATAGTGTAAGTAATAATGTAAAATTGCTTTTATGACTGTTGTCGAATAAAGCTTTGAAACTGAACTGTAAAAATTCCTTGTGAAATCCCAAAGACACCTCACCATACCTAACTGAAAGCCCTTTTACCCAACAATGTACCTGAAAGTACATTTATTATGAGGGTGTAACACCCCAAACACCCCTCCTGAAGCATCTCCCCTGCTTAGTCCATCAAACCACAGTGAGTAGTATTTTACATTAAAAGTTACACATCGGCCTAAACTGATCGCTACGCTAAACATGCTTCTCCTTATAGCCATTCATAATCCATAAAATGCACATGGACTAGATTGTGTGCTTCATGAAACACAGAAGTTAAAATATGTTAGGAAAAACTACTAGCCATCTTCATTTCCTAGGTGCTATGCAGGGCTTCCGTTAGAGATTATGGGAGAACGTAAACTCGTGTCCTTCTAGTCCTGTGCTACTAAATTTTCGTCTGAACTGGGCATTTTGGGAATTATGGTTACTTCCTGGAAAACATACATTTAGCGTTCAAATTCTTACTGTGCAAGGCCAGCAACACTTGCTTAAGGAAGAGTGTGTATGTTTCTTGATCCAATGTGCCCTGAAATAGCTGGAGAGTTTTTTTAAGATTACCCCAATGACCTTAGATCAGTTTTTTAATTATGATAATATAATGAGTCTTTTTACTGCGCTTGACCATATCCAGTACAACAAGTTCTGCTCAGCTGATGGGGCACATAGACAGTGTGGATATAATTTTATAGCAAGATGTGCAGGCTCTCAATTGCGTGTGTCTACTAGGTTCTAAAGTTAGCCTTAGATCAATATTTTTCATCCGCTATGTGCACTTGGGTAGTGCTTTACTACCAAACTGTATGGTACAATAGCATTTTCAGAATGTGGCGTTTGAAAATTGGGTGCCCATTATTGTCCTGGGACCTTCTTAGGTTAGAGTGAAGGTGGTGGGTCTGCTGACATTATATTTTGCTGTGTTTTATATTGTTCAAGGGACAGCCATATTACACGGTGGCTGGAGATTTTGGAACAGACTCGTGTTTTGTTCAGCGATGGTTTAATTTGAATCCCATTTGCTGCTGTGTAAATGCAGAAGTATTTCACTCCAATGCGTGTATTGGAGTTGTTTCAGATAATTACGACCAAGACACAAATCAACACAGAGAAGGCAAGAGAAATTGAAAAATAGAATGATAGATTTTCACTCACTGTGATCTCAGACTGCAATTTTTCAGAACGATGATAGTTCCCCTTAAACATGGTAGTTGTGCTGTTAGTGAATTCGAGAGCAATGAAAGTTAATCCTGAGAGTTAATTCAGGACAGTGAATAATATATTTGTAATGAAGGTATAACTACTACATAACCCTTTTCAAAATAATTTTGATTTTTTCACTACGGACATCAGTGGATGAAACTTAACCCACTGCGACTAGCAATCTCTGAAAAGGGGTACGGTAAAATGTATGTGATTGGAAAATTGGCTCCAATAGTGAGATCCCGAGACTTAATACATTTGACTTGGCTAAAACCCAAATTGTATGCTCATAAGCCGTCTTGTAAGGATTAGTCAAACGCAATTGGCTACATCAGCTGAAAACCAAGGGCAACACATCTTGGCACTGTCTCTTTTACCCTTATTTCTATTCTGTTTATTTCTGAATGTTTTTTCATACTGCAAAAACACTGTACACCTTGATGACAAGTAGGCATATCTCTACACATTTATTGTTTCATCCCTTTTGTTATCATTGTTTATGGCAGGCGGCATTAGTTAGGTCACTGTCATGTTGTAGTTAAGAACACATTATTCTTTTTTAGTCTTATCAGAGCCATGTAGTGTTTGTTTGATGAAACACAAGGCTTACTACTGTATCAACACTGCAGAATCACCCAAAGAGGATTGATTTACTTACATCAGATGTTTTATTCTGTTTTGGCCGAATTGTAAAACAATTTCGGTTAAGGGTACTAAATGTGAATGTCTTAAGACTTTGAAGGTCTGTGTGGTTTGTGTTTTGTGCTCCTTTGCTCTCATTAGTGTATCGTATTTTTTTTTATTCGTGTATAATTTCATAATAAGGTTGTATTTGATATTTTCGTAAATGTGTTTCCAGTCCACTATTGCATTGAGTAAAGTAACTTAGATTATTATGTGTCCTTAACCGAAAATGTTTTATATTTTGAACAAACAGTATAAAGCCTCAGATGTAAAGGACTCTTCCGATGTTAATTTCACAATGTTTATTATTGACCCATACCCCTGGGAGGATATACGGGTAAACCTTGTATGATTTGGCTTTCCGATATAGGACCAACTCAAAAGCAACTTGGTCCTCTGGGCAGTGTCCCTCAAGTTACTCGCAACTTTGCAACTGCGTAACAAACTGTGTGATTTGTTTGTACAGGATCATATTCTGATGTGGGGGGGGAGAGAGTGGGGGTAGTCTGGTTTATTATTAGTGCGTTATTGTCACGTCTCCTGGAACTATGCAGTAATTCACTTTAAATTATGCACCACGGGGAAGATGAATTATCTGGCATAAAAAGAGTATAAAGAAAACTTGTGTGGCACATTCTGTTGTAGTCACCTGTTATGGAATTTTAACACATATGTATAGGTACAAAACTGATCCTAATATTTTATCAAATAAATACGTTTCTTATGCGGGAAACGTTTTATATTCACCAAACACTCTGCACAATGTTATTCATTATCAATGATTAATTTGTCTTGCATGTAAGTGCAGGAAGACAATTTCATTATTACAGTCTATTCTAAAGTGACAGATCAATGTATGCCAAAACCATCTTCCTACTTCTAAGCTTTGCTGTTAGCACCCCTTCCCATGATGAAACATCCCTTTATAACATCATTGTACATTTGCTGCTTATTAATTAATTGTCTCTCTAAGCAATGTTAAAAAATTCAAAACATCAGACCTTAAAAATGTAGTAAAGATGTTTGAAATTTTTCTAATCTCTGGCTATCCTCTTGTGAAAATTGTTGTTTGAGAACATATTGGTTAAAATATGCTTTGGGCTTAGGAGTTAAAGGAAACCTTTTCATGTTAAATAATCCAATTTTTCTGTGCGTCATGTTTGGATTGTGTTTAACTATGTAGGGCGTTGTTTACTACTAATGAGCAAAACGCTTCACCATCCCAGAAGAGATAGAGTGCTTTTGGGATATTAATGCCCTATTGGTGAAATTCTAGCCTCTTTATTGCTGGAATACAGCTTGAAAGGTGGCAATTTAACTTTTGCTGTCAGATTGGCTGTGAATTACATATACCATTTTCGAATTAACTTTTGAACCTTTTCAATTACGAGCAACCTTTTGCTGATAGATGCAGGATCATGAAGTTGTCTATGGATTGCTTGGCAGGTGATGCACACACATACTTGTATAGTATTTATTGTGGCTCCAGATTTAGGCCTGAATCATAAAGATATTTCTCTGAGTAGGCGTGAACTACTCTTGACTTACTTACCTACTCCTGGGGGAAAAGCTTTTTGAACCATCACTCCAGAATCCCTTACTGTGTATATCAAATCTACAAGGGATAAGCACAAAAACGCATTCAGTGCACTGTCAATTGCACAGCAAAGCCAGTGCATGTCTTTGCTTCTTTTTGAACAGTGATCATGTCCATGTTATGCAAAATCATTAGGAGTGTTTGGGAACCTGCCTGTTGCCGCTGGGAGCCCGGGTGGAGGACTGCTGACCATTTAGACCCGCTGGGATTGCCGCCTGACTGCCGCCTGCCTGCCTCCCGCTGCCCGCTCCCACTAACATCAGGGGAAGCGCTGGCCGTAGCGTGGAGTCCAGGCCAGGGAAACTACAAGCCCCAGCAGCCCAGAGAACCACGTGATCAATCGTAGCGCCAGGAGGCGCATAAAACTTCCGTCAGCCCTGCTGAGCGGGGGGAGTGTTTGGGAACCTGCCTGTTGCCGCTGGGAGCCCGGGTGGAGGACTGCTGACCATTTAGACCCGCTGGGATTGTCGCCTGACTGCCGCCTGCCTGCCTGCCTCCCGCTGCCCGCTCCCACTAACATCAGGGGAAGCGCTGGCCGTAGCGTGGAGTCCAGGCCAGGGAAACTACAAGCCCCAGCAGCCCAGAGAACCACGTGATCAATCGTAGCGCCAGGAGGCGCATAAAACCTCCGTCAGCCCTGCTGAGCGGGGGGAGTGTTTGGGAACCTGCCTGTTGCCGCTGGGAGCCCGGGTGGAGGACTGCTGACCATTTAGACCCGCTGGGATTGCCGCCTGACTGCCGCCTGCCTGCCTCCCGCTGCCCGCTCCCACTAACATCAGGGGAAGCGCTGGCCGTAGCGTGGAGTCCAGGCCAGGGAAACTACAAGCCCCAGCAGCCCAGAGAACCACGTAATCAATCGTAGCGCCAGGAGGCGCATAAAACTTCCGTCAGCCCTGCTGAGCGGGGGGAGTGTTTGGGAACCTGCCTGTTGCCGCTGGGAGCCCGGGTGGAGGACTGCTGACCATTTAGACCCGCTGGGATTGCCGCCTGACTGCCGCCTGCCTGCTTGCCTCCCGCTGCCCGCTCCCACTAACATCAGGGGAAGCGCTGGCCGTAGCGTGGAGTCCAGGCCAGGGAAACTACAAGCCCCAGCAGCCCAGGGAACCACGTGATCAATCGTAGCGCCAGGAGGCGCATAAAACTTCCGTCAGCCCTGCTGAGCGGGGGGAGTGTTTGGGAACCTGCCTGTTGCCGCTGGGAGCCCGGGTGGAGGACTGCTGACCATTTAGACCCGCTGGGATTGCTGCCTGACTGCCGCCTGCCTGCCTCCCGCCTGCCTCCCGCTGCCCGCTCCCACTAACATCAGGGGAAGCGCTGGCCGTAGCGTGGAGTCCAGGCCAGGGAAACTACAAGCCCCAGCAGCCCAGAGAACCACGTGATCATTCGTAGCGCCAGGAGGCGCTTAAAACTTCCGTCAGCCCTCCCTCGCGGGACGCTGGGCTAAGCCCGGGCAAAGGGCGGGCCCTCTGTGGCCCTCAGAGGCCTGAGGAGAACGGGACGGGCCACCCCCCTGGGATCCACGACAAGAGGAGGTACATTGTTTTGAACTATACATTGACACTCTGCGGACAGTGTATTTTTCCCTGCAAACCACCCTCATCGCTTATATAGTACCACACAGCACTATGTCACGCAAGGGGACCAATAAGAAATCTCCTTTACAGCGCGATCTAGGTCAAGGGACCTTAAACTTTATCGTGACCAGTAGAACACCGCCCACTACTAGCGAAGATGAGAATGAACTGCGCCAACCGATAGTAACTAGGCAATCTCCCCCATTGAACCCTGATAGTCCGTTGAACTTTTCTCTGTGGGAGGAAATAAACGCTTTATGTGGCACTAAGTATGCCCCTGTGGCATCTCCATCTCCCGTAAAAAGCATAAGCACTATTACCCCAAATAGGAAACCTTGCGACTCATCTCTACCATCTCCAACAGACAATACCGAAGGTACTGCATTGTTTCAGGGCCCAAATGCTAAAAGGAAGCATGACGAGACAAATGATAGCGGGAATCATTCGAAAATACCTAAATTGTGCGCTGGTCCTACATCACCAGTCACTTATCCCACCTTAACTACGGTGGAGACTGGAAAATGTGAAGACCAAGTATCTTCTCCCTATTTCCCTCTACTGTCTCAGTTAGAGCTACTGTTAAATTCTATCGTACTACCATTGGTAGAAAAAATTAATGCCCTGGGTGATAGACTAACAGGTATTGAGAAAATCATTCAAGCCAACTCTCCACCAATCAACAAAGATTCATCTAATGGGGGAAGAGCCCCTCCGGTTACTATCATAACAAAAGAGAAAAACACTAAAATCAATTCTCCTTCCTTTTCTAAAAAGGTAATACCCAATGGTTCTGGCCTATTCATTACCCCTAATACCCCTTTGCCTATCAACATAAGTAAATATGCCCAGACTTCTCTTCAACTTCCTAATAAAACTGCTACAACTGTTCCTAAAGCCGCCCTAAATCTGGGTTTACCAAGTATACTGCTGCCAGAGTGGACTCAAAAAGAGCAGCATTTATACACCTACCCCCAGAAGCCGCCCCATTTGTCCTTGTTCTCTCGGGAATACCGGCACCCTCCCACGGGAAACCCGAAGGACGCCAGGAACTTCTAAATAAGGTCATATTCTGGCTATCAAAAAACAGACCACTCGCATCCAATCACGACGGTGGAATCCTGTGTGTTAGAAGGGTGGGCTGGCTAGGGCCTTTAACCAAAAACATAAGTGGGGATCTGGTCCTAGTGAAATTTAGAGATAGGAACATTGTCCCCTATCTACGATCCAACCGGTCCCAAAAAGGAGACGGCCCCATATCTGTGGGGGACTTACATGATTTTTACCCAAAGTACCACATATATCCTGACAATAAGATCAAAGGCGGACTATACCCATCTGCTGGGAAGGGGTCCCATATGCTTACTTAAACTTATTCCATGTTGTACTTGAATTTTATGCACTATGTACTGATATTGTATTATTATGAACTGTTTCTTTTTTATGTACTTTTATGGTTATTATTTATTTTATCCGAATAAAGTCAAAATTGATTGATTGATACATTAGGCTTTCTAAATTGGAATTATAACCATCACAATAATTGCCACCAAGCTTTGTATCTCTTTTCTATATAGATTCATTATGATATGACTAAAATGTTGTTCTTTGCCCAAATATAACACTAACTGTTTATTTCTATGCTGGTATTCCAGTGAATGGCATATGCTTAGAAAAAGCATAATGCCTATCGCATACCAGCACATGCAGCCTTTCTGAGAAATGCTGTTACCATTGAATTTGTGGCTTATAAGTACTAACAGCATCTGACAATACCTTGAATATCCTAGAAGCTCCCTTCTAAAGCACTCATTTAGTCAGATGAAACTTTATTTTTATTGTACGGTAATATTACTGAGGTGTTCATTGCGAGTTACTTCGATTCTATGTTGCATACTGTCACTCAACGAATAACTCTGTTGTCCTCTAAAAGTTAGCCTAAGTATGAATTTGTCAACTGTTCCCTAGAATCTTGGCTATCTTCACTGTAAATGCTAGCAATTAAGAGTTACGTCTGTGCTTTTCAGTATTGGACCATTGTGTGTGATTTGCATTTGTCATGTGGGTTTAGCACGTTGAATAGAGTGAAGGTCACCCAGGAGTCTGCAAACCTCGCTAAACAAAGTGCTGAAATGTGGGGGCATGGGTAAAGGACAGAGTGCACTATATGGGAAGTCACAGCCAGCAATGTGGTGGCCTGGTACTGGTATTTGGCCAGATGTATGAAGTTTTGCTACTAAATCCTAGCTGGTCTGACAGTCTTGAAGGTGAATAGCAGCCTATGCATTTGTTTGGCTAAGGCATAGCAATAGTTAAAAAGAGATACTGATCTTCGCTGTTGCTCCTCTTGTGGTTGAGCCTAACCACATCTCACAGCATCCGCAATGTGGAAGTGGCGAGAGAGAACGTCCAAGGCCTTGAGTAAAGGAAAAAGTGAAAGGGGATTATGACTCCCTCCCGCTTTAAGAGACTGGAAAGCACTATATGGCTATTAGAGCAGCCATTTTCTTTGATGATGATGGTGACCTTGGTGTGTTATGCAGCATTTATAAAGTGCTGCTTCTTCCAGTTACACAGCCTGGTGGTGCCAGCGGCTCGGTTCATTAGCATAATCTTGTCTGCAATTGGTGAGTTGCCCTAAACTGGGAGGCCTCAGGGAATCTGGGGAGTGGCGGTCTTCCTTTGTGTGTGATTTCCCTTCCTCGTAGGTCACATTTTGCAATCTCTACCAGAACATGTGTGTTTATGTGAATCAGTACTTCGTTTGCCTGGCCAATTGCAAAGGAATACAATTAGGAGTGAAAAGCAAACAATGAAATAAGGTATAAGGCCAGATAACGAATCCCTGAGGTACAGAGATAGAAATATCAAAATTGCAGCTTAAGATAATGCAAGATGCGGACCAGTGATGTGTACATTTCATAGATAGTAGTAAGCGAAATTGATAATAGAATAATTTTAATCTGAAAGTGTACTGGAAACTAGCAGTTAAAGCGAATTGGCTTCTGATATAATTGTACGAGTTTTGTGATCACAAATCTTTTGTATATGTGGTATTTTTATAGCTCAAACATAGCGAAATGGCAGGAGAGTGCTGTAAGGGGTCAAAGACAAGCATAAAGTCAAGAAGTGATAGGGGAAGTAGCTGGTTTGTGGACGCTTAATACATGTGTTTTAAGAGGTGCATCTTCAACTCTTTCCTATTTTGGAGCAGTGTTGGGACTGACCTGATGCATGAATGTTGTTGCAATCCTGGGTACATTGATAAAAAATGTTCGCTGTCTTGTGTTTTCTTTGTTACACTTATTAGCCTGTAGTCTGATGGTGTCTCGACTGGAGGTGTGTTGAGAGCCACCAGAGATGGTGTTTCTGTTTACAAGTTAACCGGGCGTGCCGGCTAAATGTTCAGTTAGTTATAAAGATAGTGCAGGCCAGCAAGGAAAACCAGTGGAGTTCCATTAGGATGGGGGTGATGCAATCCTATATCTTCAGGTCCTGGATGAGACCTGCAGGCGTATACAATGCCCTTAAAGGTTGCTAGTGTGGTGTCTGGGAGTCTGTGGAACAGGGCTTTACCACTATCCCGATACAAGAGAGCGCAAGGGCTTGAGAAATCACTTTCTGCAAGAAACAATTTCACTTTCTTTAGGGGAGAGAGTTGGTCCCAGGTTGTCTTTGTGTTTTTTTGGCAATGTGTTCCTTGAGAGTGAGGTTGGTGTCAAGGGTAAACATGGAATTGTGCCAGATCAATGGGTCTGGCGAATTAACCAATGGTCACCTCAGCCCCATAAAAAATTAATGATAGAAGTTTGAATGTAATTACTTGCGACATTAATTCTCAAAGTTTGTTAAGCATGGAGATGCTGACTGGGTGTTGTTACTTATGGTAGGTGTGTGTGCGTGCACGCTCACCAGGAGTGGCTCATGTCAGGGAAAAGAGGTGAGGTTCGGGTGGGGGTGGATGGGGGCAACAGAGAAAAAGAAAAGAAAAACAAAGAAAAAAGAACTTACCTGCCGCCTTTCAGCTTCGCGCTCTTCTGGCACCACTGCAGGCAGGCACAGGCTCCCAGACTGCCCTGCAGCAACTCCTAAAGCAGCTCTCATGCATGAGAGCAGCTTCAGGATTGGCCTGAATGCCGCAAATGTACGCTCCGATATAGACTGGGTGCCTGTGCCTGCTCTCTTCAACCCGGCAATGCAGCTGGGGTTGGAGAAAGCTTCATTGCGCATGACCGTTTAACCGGCCAAACCATCATGTGCAGTGTAGGCAGTGCACCTAACACTCTCCCTCTCAGTGCCTGTCACCCCCCACACCTCGCCCCCAGGATTTGGCACACTGTATAAAAATAAACGATAAAAAAACTGTTTTTAAACCCGTTTTATTATCGTTTTCTTTTTCATGTTTTTGAAGGTGTTGACGCTCCTCCTCCATGGTGGAGAAGCTGACGCTTACGTGTTTTGGTGGACCGACTGCTCCGTATTCATGAAGTATAGCTATTTTACACACTACCAAAGCACACTAGAGGTAGATTATCTGATTTTCATGCATGTGTTCTTTAAGTGCCAGTGTGGTATCTTGGTACAATTATCACACAATGTCCTGAAGGGTAAAAGTCAGTAGACAATTATGTATAGCATGCACATAGCATTGCTGCGCGTCCGTTTCACGGTAGTGAAACGGACGCGCTGATTCACACAGCGCCGACCTGGCCTGGCTGACTAACGTGGCCACCTAGATCGTGGAGCTGCACCAGCACAACCATCAAAAATCGACTGAGCTACAGATAAAATCCGTACTTCTTGGCGCCATCCAGCGACTCGAGCCCTGGGCCTCGCCTAATTCATAATCCCCTGCAGTCCACAAGCATTCCAATTTTCAAGGATCGCACAAGATTTTCAATGATTACGAAAGCACCACTTCATTCAGACAACCTGTCCTGATGATGATCCGAAATGGTCCGGATCGAAACGCCGTCGACCCTACAGCTTAATCAATAGGCGCACTTCCTCTCAGTGGCTACAAATCTACCAAAATTAACCGTGTCCTATGTGATATCACTATGTCACATGCGTCGCCATTAGCCACTCACCGTAGATAATTTGCACCTTGCACACAGTGCGCCGACCACGCTGCTTGTTCTCCTCTCACTTGCGTCGCCACTTGCACTATTTATTCACGTTTGTTGTTGCACCAAGTTTCTTGTGGTTGTCAATACATTCAATGCAGTGCTGTTTTTAACTGTATAATTCCAACCATGAAATGAATGTTACGTAAAGATGATTAACTATCTTCTGACTTAAAAAATAAAAATAATAAAAAAATAAACAATCTCCTTCTCGTCCGCTGCAGCAATGCTATGTGCATGCTATACATAATTGTCTACTGACTTTTACCCTTCAGGACATTGTGTGATAATTGTACCTTCCTACCCAGTCCTGACCTGGTTTATGGGTTATACTCCTGTCTTACTTACAAGTGTGGTATCTTGGCGATTTTGATAGTCAAGAACTTGTGTTTGGAGGGAACAACTTTTGAAAAAAAATCTTATTTTGCCTGTTTGAATGGCTTCTACTGTGACTGATTCATAGGCCTTGTTATGTGCCAAGCTGGGCCCAATCTGTAATTCGAAGCACACCTGGTTTGTAGCATTGACAGCAAGATCCGACTCGAAGGAATTACCAGATAGCTTGTGACTGAGAACATTTTAATTGAATGCACTAACATTCTTCACCAGGCTGTTATTGGTTGAATATTTGGTAAATGTAACCCATTTCAAAATGGTCGCCATGTGCACACATGCATGCCTATGCACATTTTCGGCCATTTTGGCTTTTTGGTTTATTGTTCCAACATGGCCAATGGCCATTTCATAAGAGAAAATGAAAAATGACATAACGTGAATAGGATCACCAGTGAAAAAAACTCATTGGCTAAAGCACTAGGTTGGCACTCACAATTTGAAATTGATGCCTATTGCTTTTGCCAGCGGTTGTTTACTTGGGTACCGAGAAATAAGATCTTCAGCAAGCGGTGCTACCAGAGAATGCCTTTGCACGCCCTGCAACATTACATAACACTGCACATTTGTAACATTTCCATAATCAAGCCGTGCAATTTATTTTTATTTTTCTATTGCTTTGTACTCTAGGCCTAAGTGCTTCTCAGAGAAAAATGAGCATTTAAAAGTGGCCCATATAAATAAACATGAAAATATGTGCACATCAGAAAATACTAAAAGCTGTCAGGGAGAGCGATAAAGGGAACATGAGAGTACAGTGCAGCTCGAAAAAAGTAGAAGGGGAGGAGTCTACAGACAGAGTCAGAGGTAGACGATTCACGAGTGAATTATTCTGCTTTCATAATAAGAGTGCTGATGGATTAGAGTCCAGTATGACGTCCCGCGCAACTGCAACTTGTTTTTTATAAAATGATTGTGAACATAGTGTCTGCGATGTACACAATTAGCCTGTGCTGCATGATGCAGTGCTTTTCCAAATGGCATTTTTGTTTGTCTAGGCTCGGTTTGTTCTTTATTAATGGTCAACAAAGGCGATATGAGGAGTCCGTGTGCTGCTTCACTTTTGTTTCTCTTTGCTGTTTTGTATGGTGTTTGAAGGTATTTGCTGGAATGAGCTCTCGTGGACATCCGACTCCCCATGGCATCCGCAGCGAACCATTAAGTATATGTAGAAAGGTCCATGGCAAAATTAGGGTCTGCAGGATGGCGCGGTTTTTCATGATAGAGGCTCTACTCTAAAATGACCCTGTTACCTAAGAGAGTGAACAGCCACCTACTTAGAAATCAATACACCCATTCACCTAACCCAGTAAAATGTCAGAAAAATACTTTAATCACTATTAGGAGTATTTCTGCCTTTCTTTTAAGAATAGAAGCAAAAAGAACAAACGATGCATGGAATGCTAAACAAATCAAACATTCACCCTCAGTTACAAAGATCGGGATTTTAATCCATCGTTTTTTTGATCACTACACCACCGGTTTTAATCCATCGTTTGTTTGCTCACTACACCTCCCCAGTTTGAACCCAGCCATATGCAAATAAGTCTTGATTCTGCTTCCCGTGGGAACAGTCCAGCTGAAATGCTAGACTAGGTCCTCCATGGACCGGAACAAGCATCCTGGGACCTTTTTTGGGGTATCACCCCTTATTAGCCAGGCTAGCTTGAATCCAGTGGCACAGTGAGCATGAGACCCACGTCCGGGCATACCCTTCCCATTCAGGGTGACAAAAGCAAAAAGAACAGATGATGGACGGATTGCTGAACATATCAATCATTCATCCCCAGTCACAGAATGAGGTTTAATTCATCGACCACGCCACCCCAGTTTGGACTTAGCCATTTGTGTGTCTTTTGCCGTCCTTTAAGAATGCAAAAGAAACAATTGCTGGACAATGCGAACATTCACCCCCAGTCACAAGGATCTGGGTTTAATCCATCATTCTTTTGCTCACCACACTATCACAGTTTGGAGCCAGCCATATGCAAATCAGTCTTGACCCTGTTCCTTGTGGGAACAGTCCAGCCCCAACTGCCAAGCCAAGTCCTCCCTGGACCGGAAAAGTATCCTAGGACCGGTTTCAGGGCATCACCCTTCATCAGCCAGGCTAGCTTGAATCGAGTGGTGTAGTGGGCACGGGACCAACGTCTGGGCATACCCCTCCCACTTAGGGCGACACATGCAAAAAAAACAATTGATGGACGGAATGCTGGACAATGCAAACATTCACCCCCAGGCACAAGGATCTGGGTTTAATCTATCATTCTTTAGCTCACCACAGTTTGGACCCAGCCATATGCAAATCAGTCTTGATCCTGTTCCTTGTGGGAACAGTCGAGCTCGAACTGCCAAGCCAGGCCCTCCCTGGCCTGGAAAAAGTATCCTGCGACTGGTTTCAGGGCATCACCCTTCATCAGCTAGCTAGCTTGAATCCAGTGGTGTAGTGAGCATGGGACCAACGTCTGGGCATACCCCTCCCACTTAGGGCGACACATGCAAAAAAAACAATTGATGGACGGAATGCTGGACAATGCAAACACTCACCCCCAGTCACAAGGATCTGGGTTTAATCTATCATTCTTTTGCTCACCACACCACCCCAGTTTGGATCCAACCATATGCAAATCAGTCTTGACCCTGTTCCTTGTGGAAACAGTGCAGCCCGAACTGCCAAGACAGGTCCTCCCTGGACAGGAAACAAGCATCCTGGGACAGGTTTCTGGGAAGCACCCTTCATCAGCCAGGCTAGCTTGAATCCAGTAGTGTAGTGAGCACGGGACCCACGTCTGGGCATACCCCTCCCACTTAGGGTGACACATGCAAAAGAAACAATTGATGGACGGAATGCTGGACAATTCAAACATTCACCCCCGTCACAAGGATCTTTTGCTCACCACACAACCCCCAGACCCAGATTTTTGTACTGGGGTGAATGTATGACATTGTTCTGCATTCTGTCCATCAGTTGTTTTTTTTGCATTTGTCATCCCGAGTGGGACGGGTATGCCCAGACGTGGGTCCCGTGCTCTCCATTCCACTGGAGTCAAGCTATCCTGGCTGATGAGGGCTGATAGCCCGAAACGGGTCCTAGGATGCTTGTTCCCAGTTCAGGGAGGACCTGGCCTGGCAGTTCGGGCTGGACTGTTCCCATTGGGCGCAGGGTCAAGACTGATTTGGCTGGGTCCAAACTGGAATGGCATGGTGAGCAAAAAACGATGGATTTAGGCCCAGATCTCTGTACTGGGGTGAATGTATGACATTGTTCTACATTCTGTCCATAAATTGTTCCTTTTGCATTCCGTTAAGAATGGGATACTTGCTGTGAGCTTCTGTTTCAACTTAAATATAAAATCACCCCCAAGTAGATTTCATTGCACCCAGTCTTGCTATGTAAAGTCTACTTTAGTTAGAGAACAAAGGCAAAGCTGTGTTGCTTTTTCCATTTCTACAGAAATTGATGAGATGTTACCCTAATAGGATGATCAAGTGAAGACCAAAACATACGAATAGTTCCTTGAATAAAATATTTCACATACAACCCATTATGTTCCTATATTATTTGTACAGAAATATGATTATTCACATCCTCCCATACATCTGTAAATCGACTCATCGACTTGCCCATTGCACACTACACTAATTTTCAAATGTCGTACACTACTTTTTTGTTGCATTTTCTTCAGATCTTTGCAGACCTAGAAGTGCATAAATATTTTCTTTTCTAATTGTTGGAAATCCAAATGGAATGAGCTCCCACGCCGGTCAAACAATCTGACCCACAAAGGAAAACTGATTTGTGCTAGGAACTCTAAACTCACCCTTAGTGAGTTGACTCAGGCAGCAAGATTTTTGTTAAAAGGCATGTAGATAGGTGTATAGCTACTGGTCAAACAACAATACCGATGCGAACTAAAGAATGTAAAGGGTCCAAATCAAGTTAGTTACAAGGGCAAAACTTTAATAAGGCGTACATTTAAAAAGAATAAAGGACCTGACTTAAAGTCCGGTGAACGTGGCGCTTCACCTCCAAAAGTTGTTGATATCCCATCCCTCCTATAACGAGTGTACAACCATTGATACGCTCTAACTAGGGTGCGATGCCTCATGCTTTTTGGTGAATGTGCCTCTTTCACCAAACTTTACACAGGGCCTTTCTGCTTTTTAATGCTTTTTGCTTCTCTATCCTATACAATTCCAGTTTTGGGGACCAAAAGGCATAAAAAAGCCCATAAGATGCCATTGGATACATGCATTTATTGTTTTATGGAACATGTAAATACCTGATAATAAATGACTGTTTCCTCCATGTTTGGCTGGAACTTAGGCAAACTCTGAGGCTGCCATCTAAGTGATTGCTATCAGACAAAAAATTGATGGTAGGTCGTGGTGAAATTAAAAAAAAAAGTTTATTAAACATAAACCCACCTCAGCATTAACAGTATTTGCGTAGATACATGCTCATCCAGTTAAAAAATATACACTTATAGATACATAGCAGCTTCAAAACCTACGTAAATAGCAATACTCAATATAACATTAGTCATATACAGTAATATCCCCAAAGCACTCAAGTCCGTGTGTCGATTAGTGCAGAATTTGCAGCTGTGAATGCAATGTGCGCTAGGAGTGTAGCTCAGCGTTATGTGAATCATGTAGACAGTACTAGTTTTAAGGCGAATGTGTCATGTGTGGGGTATCTATAGGGTGCTCAAGTAGATATGCTTTGAGGGGATCCCATATATCACTAGGGCGCGAAGTCAGAGGGAAGAGCTCAGCTTAAGTGAATGTCTGTTCCTGCCAAACTATCATGTCATTGAGCCAGACCTTACATTTGGGTACCCTGCCACGCCCCCATCTACATGCTATTCTCTGTTTAGCCAGTAGGAGACTAAATGAAACAAATGTATTTATTTATGCAATTTGTTGAGCGCACGTTTACCCAAGGGTGTCTTGGCGCTTTGACAGAGAAAATTGAAGGTTGGGCCCGGGAATAAGGGGATTTAATAATTGAACAGCCACGTCTTCAACTGCTTTCTGAATGACAATAATGTTGGATCATTTTTTAGATGTCCTGGCATGGTGTTCCATAGTTTAGCAGCAGCTACTGCAAAGGATCTATCTCCCCAAGTTGCTTTTTTGGTTTTAATTACTTTCAGTAGGTTTGCATCAGCAGATCTAAGATTGCGTGGTGGTCGATGGGGATAGAGGGCATCTTTAAGAAAGGCAGGTGCTTTTTCATGAATGCTCTTGAAGGCAATGCAGAGAGCTTTGAATTCGATACGTTGTCTAATTGGCAACCAATGAAGCTTACGGATGGTATTGGAGATGGGCTTGAATTTTGGTGTGCCTGTGACGAGTCGTGCGGCCGCATTTTGGACCAGCTGAAGTTTGTTGACTACTTTTTCTTGGGCATTAAGCATGAGTGCATTGCAGTAGTCGACTCGGGACATCAGTAAGCTAGAAATCAAGGTATTTATGGTATTTAAAGGTAGATAGGGCTGGATTTTTAAAATCATTTTAAGTATGAAAAAAGAGGCAGAAACTATAGAGTTGGCTTGTTGAATGAATGAGTGTTTGTTATCGAAGATAACACCAAGATTTCTAACCTTGGTAACAGGATTAGGCGGGGGCCCAAGATCTTGCGGCCACCATATAGAAGACCATGCAGGGGTGAGTTTCCCAAACACCATCACCTCGGTTTTATCCGAGTTCAGTTTCAGACAGTTTGAATTCATCCAATTACACATGGCAATCATTCCTTTTTGGAAGTTATTGGCAACCTCCATTCCATTGTTGTTAATGGCCAGGACATGCTGTGTATCGTCTGCGTACGATGTAACTGCTAGACGATGAGCTTTGATGATCCTCGCTAAGTCCGTCACATAAATGTTAAAAAGTGGTGGGCTTAGCGAGGATCCCTGGGGGACTCCACAAGGTAAAGTAAAGGAGTCAGAAGAGAATATGCCCATCGAGACTGATTGCTCTCGGTCTGTCAGGAAGGAGGCCAGGAGTGAGAGAGCATCAGATGATATTCCAGCTTTTCCGACACGGTCGATCAGAATGGAATGATCGACCGTGTCGAAAGCCGCAGACAGGTCGAGTAATATGAGCACCGCGGCGCCTCCTTTGTCAAGGATCATGCGTATCTCGTCTGAGGCTTTTATTAGTGCTGTCTCCATCCGGTGTCCCTTCCTAAAGCCAAATTGGGAAGCGTCTAAACCATGGGTACTCACAAACTTTCTCTCGGGGGCCAAATTTACAGTGTGGTTTGTGGCCGAGGGCCGCACCAGTGGGGGCGGGGTCAGAGGGGAGGGGGCGGGGCTAAAACAAAAAGAAAACTTGTGACCATGAGGTTGCACACAGGTCCCTGCAGCAGATGCCTTCATCCACTGAGCCACCAGACCCAGCATACATACATCTCTCTCTCCCTCCTGCCCTCCCTCTCCATCTCTCTCTCTCCCTCCTGTCCTCCCTCTCCCTCCTGCCCTCCTGCCCACCCTCTCCCTCCAGCCCTCTCTCTCCCTCCTGCCCTCTCTCTCCCTCCTGCCCTCCCTCTCCCTCCTGCCCTCCCTCTCCCTCCTGCCCTCCCTCTCCCTCCTGCCCTCCCTGTCCCTCCTGCCCTCTCTATCCCTCCCTCACCCTCCTGCCCTCCCTCTCCCGCCCTCCTGCTCTCTCTCTCCCTCTCTCTCTCCCTCCTGCCCTCCATCCTGCCCTCTCTCCCTCCTGCCCTCCCTCCTGCCCTATCTCTCCCTTCCTGCCCTCTCTCGCCCTCTCTCTCCCTCCTGCCCTCCCTCTCCCTCCTTCCCTCTCTCTCCCTCCTGCCCTCTCTCTCCCTCCTGCCCTCCCTCTCACTCCTGCCCTCTCTCTCCCTCCTGCCCTCCCTCTCCCTCTTGCCCTCCCTCTCCCTCCTGTCCTCTCTCTCCCTCCTGCCCTCCCTCTCCCTCCTGCCCTCCCTCTCCCTCCTGCCCTCCCTCCTGCCCTCTCTCTCCCTCTTGCCCTCCATCCTGCCCTCTCTCTCCCTCCTGCCCTCTCTCTCCCGCCCTCCCTCCCTCCTGCCCTCCTCTCCCTCTCTCTCTCCCTCCTGCCCTCCCTCCTGCCCTCTCTCTCCCTCTCCCTCCCTCTCCCTCTCCCTCCCTCCTGTCCTCCCTCTCTCTCTCCTGCCCTCCATCCTGCCCTCCCTCTCTCTCCCTCCTGCCCTCCCTCTCCCTCCTGCCCTCCCTGTCCCTCCTGCCCCTCCTGCCCTCCCTGTCCCTCCTGCCCTCCATCTCCCTCCCGCCCTCCCTCTCTCCCTCCTGCCCTCCCTCTCCCGCCCTCCCTCCCTCCTGCCCTCTCTCTCCCTCTCTCTCTCCCTCCTGCCCTCCCTCCTGCCCTCTCTCTCCCTCTCCCTCTCTCTCCCTCTCCCTCCTGCCCTCTCTCTCCCTCCTGTCCTCCCTCTCTCTCTCCTGCCCTCCATCCTGCCCTCCCTCTCTCTCCCTCCTGCCCTCCCTCTCCCTCCTGCCCTCCCTGTCCCTCCTGCCCTCCTATCCCTCCTGCCCTCCATCTCCCTCCCTCCTGCTCTCCCTCCTGCCCTCCCTCTCCATCTCTCTTTCCATCCAGCTCTCCCTCTCCCTCCCCCTCTGTCATCTCACTGTGTGTGTCTGTCTGTGTCAGCCTTCAGCCCGGGCTGATACAGCTTCCTCAGCGCACACACAGAAAGATCCCTATCTGGCAAGAAGTTTCTCAGACTAAAATGCAGTTTGCGCGTGCCCTTCTGATAATTACAGGAGTGTCCACACGACTGTGTGAATGGACACCGCATCAGGGTGATTAAGGGGGGGTGGGGGGCAATGAGACAGCCGTCCATCAGTCGCACCAAAGTACTTAGCAGGTCGTTAAAAGACCATTTACATATTATTGAGGCTTTGTTGTAGTGCCCCTGCAGCTCCACTCTGACAAACATCTCGCCCGGCTCCACAGAGCAGAGGCGCTAAGGGGTGAAATACAACAAAGCCTCTGCTCTGTGGGGGCCGGGGGAGCGGTGATTATCAAGGTCTCCGAGCCCAGCACTGCTGCGGGGTGTTTGCCAACACTAATAAATTATTTTTTTAAGCACAGGTACGATTGTCCCGAAGGTCCGCGGGCCGCCAAGGAAGGCTTGCCGGGCCGCATCCGGCCCGCGGGCCGTACTATGAGTACCCCTGGTCTAAACAGTTATTAGAATCTATATATTCAGATAGTTGAGTGTTCATAATTTTCTCAATAATCTTGGATGGATAGGGGATACATGCTATAGGTCTATAGCTAGTTACTTTGGAAGGATCCAAAGTAGTCTTCTTGAGTAGAGGCTTAATTACTGTTTTTTTCCATATGGTAGGATAAATACAGGATGAAATCATGGCGTTAAAGATGTTTGCAAGAGCGATTGAAATCTTTTCTGGAGCCATTTTAATGACTGAAGGTGGGCAGGGATCATCGGGTGAACCAGAGTTGGTGGACATCATGAGTTTGTGAATCATCTCGGGCGAGATGGGACTAAATGAAAAATTGGGATGATTGAGGGTTGTAGGGAGGTTGGGGAGAGTGAATTTGAGTGTGGTGTGAGTATAAGTCTGGTGTGCATCGTTGGTAAGTTTGTTAAAGTTAGAATAGATATCACACACTTTTTCTTGAAAATGAGTAGAGAGTGCATTGCACATAGGTTGGGAGGCTTCTACAGTAGAAGGTTTGTCATGGCCGGAGAGATGGGAAACGACCTGAAAAAGTTGTTTAATTGAATCTTGAGCTGATTCAATTTGATTATTGAAAAAAATGCTTTTCTGATTAATGATTAATAATTTGTCGTTTTTCTTTATAACAGCTTTTCTTGTGGGGGTCATAATTAGAACGCCACTTGCGTTCCTGGCGCCTACAACTTTGCTTTTCCAACCTAAGTGCTTCAGTAAACCAAGGAGCAGAGTTTGAATGTCTGTTAGAAGAACGTTTTTTTGTAGGAACAGAGGTGTCAATTGCAGTCTTAATACACATAGTGTAATGAATGGCTGCGGCTTCTGGGTCAACGGTGTCGATTTCTTTCAAGACGCCTAGTTTATTAGTAAATTCAGAAATATTAATATTTTTCCAGGATTTAAAAGTGCCTGATTTACAGGATTTCGTGTGAGTCTGCGTCAAAGGGAGAATATTAAAGCAAATAGCAGAATGGTCTGTCCATGTGAGAGGTAATATGTGCTCTATGGTCAAGGATTTGAGATTGGAAAAAACTCCGTCCAATGTATGTCCAGCTAAGTGTGTAGGAGAGTGGACAAATTGAGTGAGACCTGCTGCATTATTTCCGTGAGGAGGGAGTGAGTATCAGGATCTTCCTTCCTCTCTAGGTGGAAATTAAAATCACCCAAAATGGTGAAATAGTTTTCTCCAGGAATTGGTTCTTAAATATGACTCAAAGAGGACAAAAAAGTAGAACGGGGGCCAGGGGGGCGATAAAGCAAAATAACTCGGAAGGAGGTAGAATAAGGAGTAACAAAAGTGGAGTTCAGGGCTTCACATGTGTTGATTTTTAGGGGTTCTGTGCGTAAGCGAAAAGTGTCGCGATAGATAATCGCCACTCCCCCCCCTTTTTTTAGTGACCTATCAAGTCTGATGTTAGAAAATCCTTCAGGAGTAGCTGAGGTGAAATCAGGGTCCGAAGCTTGGTCTCCCCAGGTTTCAGTGAGTAGCAAAATATCAAGGTGCCAACTGTCAATGAAATGTGCAATTTCATACCTGTGTTTAGGGAGTGATCTAGCGTTTAAAAGGGCTAGTTTGATGATATGAGAGGATTTATTGAGAGGGGTAATAACTGGATTTGGTAAATGAGGATGTTCCATAATGTGAAGAGGACAAAGGGGACAGGTATATGGGGCATAGTCTAGAGTGTATAGGTTAATCGGGGAACAGTGAGTTTTATTGGTGTTGAAAGACGTCAAATAATCTGCATCATAGCAGATTCTCGAGTATGGTAAGTCGGATGTATTTGATCCAGGGGGTGTGGCCCTAGGCTCGGGAACGGGCACAGACGGGCTTACCTTTGGCGCGCCGCCGGCGCGCCCGCTGCGCCCGTCCGCTGCGCCTCCGAGGGGGAGGTCCCATTTTATATTGGTCAGGGTGGGAGGGCTGAGCAAGTAGTCTGCTCGCCCTGTGACTGATCCAAGATGGCGGTGAAGTTTCCAATGCAGCGTTTATTCTGCTGCTATGGCCCTAGCTTTAGCGCGATGATCGTATGCGTGAGCAAATAAATGATAAAGGTAATAAATGCCCCGGGAGTATTTTAAAAACAGCAACACAGAAAAATGAATTTTTTAAAATATGCGCTCGAAATCGCACAAACGATGTTCCCGGCTCAAGCCTCAGGAACCTTACAATAGGTCTATCAATGAGGAGGCTGCCAAATAATGGGCTTTTTATATTGGTCAGGGTGGGAGGGTCGAGCAAGTAGTCTGCTCGCCCTGTGACTGATCCAAGATGGCGGTGAAGTTTCCAATGCAGCGTTTATTCTGCTGCTATGGCCCTAGCTTCAGCGCGATGATCGTATGCGTGAGCAAATAAATGATAAAGGTAATAAATGCCCCGGGAGTATTTTAAAAACAGCAACCCAGAAAAATGATTTTTTCAAAATATGCGCTCGAAATTGCACAAACGATGTTCCCGGCTCAAGCCTCGGGAACCTTACAATAGGTCTATCAATGAGGAGGCTGCCAAATAATGGGCTTTTTATATTGGTCAGGGTAGGAGGGTGGGAGGGCCGAGCAAGTAGTCTGCTCGCCCTGTGACTGATCCAAGATGGCGGTGAAGTTTCCAATGCAGCGTTTATTCTGCTGCGATGGCCCTAGCTTCAGCGCGATGATCGTATGCGTGAGCAAATAAATGATAAAGGTAATAAATGCCCCGGGAGTATTTTAAAAACAGCAACACAGAAAAATGAATTTTTTTTAAATATGCGCTCGAAATCGCACAATTGATGTTCAAGCCTCAGGAACCTTACAATAGGTCTATCAATGAGGAGGCTGCCAAATAATGGGCTTTTTATATTGGTCAGGGTGGGAGGGACGAGCAAGTAGTCTGCTCGCCCTGTGACTGATCCAAGATGGCGGTGAAGTTTCCAATGCAGAGTTTATTCTGCTGCTATGGCCCTAGCTTCAGCGCGATGATCGTATGCGTGAGCAAATAAATGATAAAGGTAATAAATGCCCCGGGAGTATTTTAAAAACAGCAACACAGAAAAATGAATTTTTTCAAATATGCGCTCGAAATCGCACAATTGATGTTCAAGCCTCAGGAACCTTACAATAGGTCTATCAATGAGGAGGCTGCCAAATAATGGGCTTTTTATATTGGTCAGGGTGGGAGGGTGGGAGGGACGAGCAAGTAGTCTGCTCGCCCTGTGACTGATCCAAGATGGCGGTGAAGTTTCCAATGCAGCGTTTATTCTGCTGCTATGGCCCTAGCTTCAGCGCGATGATCGTATGCGTGAGCAAATAAATGATAAAGGTAATGAATGCCCCGGGAGTATTTTAAAAACAGCAACACAGAAAAATGAATTTTTTCAAATATGCGCTCGAAATCGCACAAACGATGTTCCCGGCTCAAGCCTCAGGAACCTTACAATAGGTCTATCAAATCGTCAATATGCTACACTGATATCTTCAGTGTAACCCAACAGCGCTGGTATGGGAGAAACCTGTAATTGCAGTGATGTCATCTGTTCTAAAGCGTGAAATACTTGTCGCCAATACGTCTGTGTAGTGCCGCATTCCCACGCGAAATGCAGGATGTCTGCTGCTTCTACGCCGCACCTTTCGCATTTATTGTTATTGCGCAACTTGTATCTGTACATTTGGCAGGGGTGTAGTAAGTGCAGTGCAGGAATTGGTAATGTGTAATGCGCAGGCGGCTTCTGGACGAAATTCGCTCCGTCTGTGTGCAGCAATAGTCCCACTGTTTATCAGTTATACCTTGAGCTATGTCAGCGGTCCACTTGCATCTAGCAGGGCATTGGATCGAATTCATAGTGGTAAACAAGCTATGATATAATGTTGCTACCAGGTGTGAGACTGAATCACTGCGCAGTATTGAATGTAGTGGGGGAAGAGCCTGCGGGTACGCGGGAGTTTATTCTTTTATGCCTTGACGGAGTCGGACATAAAGAAATGTGTCCATGGAAGAGGGTGTCGCATTAGAAAACAACTGCTGTAGGGTGCAAAATTTGCCATTTAAATAGAGATCACCCCAGCAGGTAATGTTGAACTTTTCTTTTGTTTTTTTAAATGCACCTTCTGCAGTACTGGCATCCTGGGATGGTAGACCAAAGGCAGGAGAGGGGAGTATATCATGGGCTTATGTAGACGTTTGGCAACGCATTGCCTCGCTCTCACAGTTCAAGTGACTGACATAGGGATAACATCTCGAGGCGTGACCGGACTCAGTAGGGCTTCTTCCAGTAGGATAGGGTCTGCTAGCCTGTTTTCCGTAGCCATTTGTGGCATACATTTTAGTGGGTGAAACCAATAGTGAGAATAATGTGCCTGCGTGCAAATATAGTACAGGTCTAGATCAGGGATGTCAAATCCTCCCTGGGAATAGGGTCTGGTAAGCGTATCCCATTGTAGCCTAGGCTGTTTGCCTCCCCAAGTTAGCCGTATCAGCTCCGTGCGTAGTGCGGAGAAGAAGTGTCTGCCCGGGTCATACGGGATAATTAAAAAAAGGTAAAGGAGTTTTGGGAGAATTACCATTTTAATGAGTGAGGCACATCCTGCCATAGAAAGTGGGAGCGCAATCCATCTCGTGATGCTGCTATTAATGCTCTCCAACGCCCTGCCATAGTTCAGGCGCATCAACTCGTCACGATCAGCAGTGATACACACCCCCAGGTATTTAACTTCCGTTTCACACCATTCGATTGGGAAGTCCGGCATAAACGCTTTCACCGAGGACGTGAAAGGGAAAATCTGATACTTCGGCCAGCTGATGTGTATACCTGAGAGTCCCCTAAACCACACAAATTCACCCAAGAGTGCATTGAGATTTGTTGAGGGTCCCTAAGGTGATGTCGTCCACATATGATGATATTAGTATAGGACGGAGTTGACATCTCAGTGCTTTATCGTGATGGTGCTGTCTAATTTTGGCCGCAAGAGGTTCGATCTTGAGTACGAAAAGGAGAGGGTAATGGGGGCAACCTTGACGAGTGCCCCGCGTGATTAGGAAGGGGGAGGAAATGTGTCCATTAATCAGAACCTTGGCTACTGGAGAAGTATATAAGAATCGTACCCAAGACAGAAATCCTTTAGGCAGCCCCATGTTTTGAAGTATAGTGAAGAGGTAATTCCAACTCAACTGAATCAAAGGACTTCGTGGCGTCTAAGAAGACTGCCATGAGTGCCGAGCTGCGGATCTACATTTTGCAGGATTGAAAAGAGAGTGCAGAGATTGTGCGATGTCGCCCTCCCCGGAATGAACTCGGCCTCATCAGGTAAAACTAATTTCTCCATTAGTAGGCTAAGCCTGTTTGACAGTATTTTGGCAAGGATTTTCGCATCATTATTAATCAAAGATAGAGGGTGGTAGGAATCACATAGATCTGCAGGCTTGCCACGCTTTAGAAGCGATGTGATGAGAGCCTCTTTGAGAGAGCTCCCTCGCCTCTTCATAGATCTCCTTCAGTATGGGGATCAGCCACTCAGAATATGCTTTGTAGAAGTCGGTAGGAAGGCCATCAGACCCCGTCGCCTTCCCGGACTTCATCTGCATGATTGCAGCACAGATCTCGTCACTTTCGAGGAACGCCGCCAGAAACTCTCTCTGGTCGTCTCTTAGCCAACCAAGAGTGCTGTATAGGTCGGAATAGAATGAAACAAAAACATCGAGAATATCTTGGCTGTCTTTATGACGTGTCCCAGTATTATTATCTTGGGCTTCCAGTATGTGATTGGAGAAGCGAGGTGTACGAATCTCTATCACTAGAGCCTTGCCAGGCCGCTCTCCCTCCCCATACTTTTGGGCTGTACAGTATTTCCCCCGAAAGGGCATTTCCCTTTCAGCAGTATCCTTGTAATCAGACAGCTTATCCCTGAACGCAACCCTTTGCACCCCAGTTGTGTCCTGACTCATATTGCCCTCTAATTGCTTTAATTCACCCTCTAGCTTCTGCAGATAATGTCGTATATCACGCAAAACACCAAAGCTTTTAGCGATGCAGAAGCCCCTCATTGTAACTTTAAAGGCCTCCCAAACTACGCCCACATGTGCGACCAAGCCTACATTCCTCTGGAAAAATGCAGTAATTTCCATTCCTAGTTCTGCCCTAAAAAAGGTATCTAATAGTGCATCTGGTATGAGTTTCCAGCTTCTTGGAGCGGAGAGCGGGTCAGGGGAAGCTATCATCAAGTGTACCAGTGCGTGGTTAGAGTAATTTTTGGCCAGGTGTTCCACACAAATTATCCAGGGGCCCACCCCATGGGAAACCACCCAGTAATCCAAGCGTGCCCAGGATGCATGCATTGTTGTGTGGTGCGCGTACCTTCCATCGTATTTGGGTGTACATGTCAGAGAAAATATCTGTCAATAGGCTATGTGTTTTGGTGTAGTGATGCGGGAGAGCGTTGGACCTATCTCTAGAGGGGTTAAGTGCTGTGTTGATGACTCCGCTCCTGATAATTTGCGTGGATCCTACATTGAGTATCTGTCCCCAAAGTATGGTAAGGAAGTCGGGGTCATCAGTATTTGGGCCATAGCAACATACGAGCATGACAGACTGTGATCCTAGCTTGCCCCAATCCATTCAGCTCCTCCTTTGCAAGTCTTGACTTATCCCACCGAGGATAAATGGGACATTTTTCCGAATTAGAATCGTCGTGCCTTTAGAGTATGTGGAATACGAGGAGAAAACTCTATCCGCATGGAATTTACTAGCAAAATCAGGAGCCCCGCCTGGATCAAAATGTGTCTCTTGTAACTTGGCTATGTGGATTTGGTGCCTGTCAAGGTACGCTAAGATTTGTTGACGCTTACGGGGGTCTCTTAGGCCTGTAACATTCCAAGTGAGCAGACGTATCTTTTGCACCTCAACCAATTGTGCCATGGAGCCACGGACTAAGTGGAACCTGACGTGGATGGGATTTAATGCTGCATATGTATCTCATGATGTGTAATCGCAAATCTACCTGCTGAGTAAGCACTAACAATAGAATAAAAACAACAATTCCTCACCCACCCCCACCCAAAACAGCACCCCAATCATTATGGCATTGTACTGCCCTCCCAATACACAACCCACCCATCCCATTACAGCCCAAATAAAGTTCTCTAAACTTTAGGGGGAACACCCAAGGGGTGGGGTCGCTAGAGGCAGACAATATTCATCCTTCTCCATTAGATGGTAAGAACAACTCCCCAGTGGGAGGGAACAATGGAGAAGGGGGGTACTTGGCATAGTATATGATACTGTCACAGTGTATGCCTTGCCCATAACAATACAAATGTTCTTTTTCATACTACTTATCTGCCCCCAGGTCTTCGCTGGTCACCCATCTGCAAACGATGCACAATGTCACCGTCACTGCAGACCACGCTCTGCAGCAGCAGATTTTCAAAACTAGAGTCTGAGGATGGAGCAGAAGCAGTTCTGGAACACAATTTGTGGCACCTCACATCGCAGAGTGGAGCTAGTGTGCCAGTGCATCAGTAAGTCCTTGGAGATGGAGAGCTGGAAAGGCGGTCTCTGTCATCTCGGTGCGAAGAGTATTTTTTAACTTTCTTGAAGAAGTCTTCGACTTGTTGTGCATTAAGGAAGAAGTGCTGTTTACTCTGATGGGTAACCCGTAAACGGGCAGGGTACATGAGAGCATAGTCAATTTGTGCCTTTCGGAGTTTCTGTTTGGCAGATAAGAATTTACGGCCGGCTTCCTGTACTGCTGCTGTGAATTCAGGAAAGATGGTAAATTCAACGCCCTCGTATTGTAGCTTTCTTTTCTCTCTGGCAAGCTTCAAGGTGACATCGCGATCCTGAAAGTTAAGCAGGCGAGCTATGATCGGGCGGGGGTTACTGCCTGGATTGGGCCTAAGGCCCAGTGCGCGGTGAGCTCGCTCTACTATAAAGTGCGATGAGAATGCTTTGGCGCCAAATGTGACCATCAGGAGACGCTCGATAAAATCTCCATGCACCTGTGTTGGTACTCTCCGGGACCCCAATTACCCGGATATTGTTGCTCCTGCTGCGCGCCTCTAAATCTTTGTTCTTTGCGGCTATTACTTCAAGGAGTTTGTCCATCTGCGTAACATGTTGTTTCACCTGTGCCATAGTGACTTCGTTGTCTGAAATTCGCCTTTCCGCCTCCTTGATTTTCTCATCATGTTTGTCTAGTTTTTGGTCTATGAAGTCCATATGACTGTTCATGGAGTCCATTTTGCTTGAGATGGCAGAGAGGCTTTGCTGCATGGCCAGTAGAACTCTCTTGACATCTTCATCTTGAGTGACCGGCGATTCTGGTGCATGCTCCGCAGCGGGTTAGTCTAATTCCTCCGAGCTGGCACGCGTCGTGTTTTTTTTAGTTTTAAAGGGCAATTTAGACTGTCTGCCGTCCGTCTTCCCCATTATGCAACAAGTGTTATGTAATGACGGTGCCTCAAACCAAAGAGGGGAGCTGGTGAAGCGGCTCACAGATGGTGGAAGTGAGGTGGCGCGAGGGCAAACCCAGCAGGTACTAGTCACTAATAAACAGTTTCCCAGGAACTCACTGCGGACAATTGTACGGTATCGCAGTGGTGTCCAATGTAATTCCTCACAATAGAGCCCGCGGTCTCCCACTCAGCTCACAGTCCACCGCAACAGGCCCGAACTGTAGCTATATGACGTGTGGCTTCACCCATGGTAGGCATGGCGGCTCCATCCTCCCAGCGGGTGCGAATGTATGTGCTCATGTGCACTGAGAGAGGGCAGTCTGCGTAAGGCTTCAGAGTCGTCGCAGGCTTGTAGTAAGTGTGGTGGCTAGTGGCCGTAATGCTGGCTGCTGAAACTTCAACGCGATAAGTCGCTTCCTAGTGAGAGAACGCAATGCCATGGACCCCCGATGTTAATGCCACACGTCTGTATCTATGGCCGCAGAGCTGAGGGGCAGGAATTAGCAGTGTATTATTGAGCCAATGTGGGCTACACGCAGCTCGGTAGTGAAGGCCTATCACATGTCCCAGCAAGGGCCTTGAGCGGTGCAGGGCGTGCGGGATGTCTCAGAATCAATGAGGTATGGTAGGGCAGCCTCGCACCTTACCGCAGTGTAGTTGTTGCTTGTAGGGGTGGCAGGATAGGTGATCCAGGCGTCTCAGTGCCGCTCCAGCCCCAGATGAGGAGCGGGCCACACTTGTCTGTGCGCTTCGGTGGCGTATTGAGTACTCATGCAGGGAGTGAGGAAGGTCTGCTGTTTGTCCCCTCTAGCGCTTCCCCACAATTCCTCTTCTTATGTAGCATCGGGCACCGGTGAGCTCAGAAGTGTCCGATCCCGGCCCTGAACGTCCCAGTCGGGACCGGAGGTTGTGAGAGGTGCGCGAGTGGCAGGAGGACCGCAGCACGCTCCAGGCTGAAGCGGCACCGGCGCCTCTCCACTGTAACAGCACAATCCAGTACAGCTGGGGCAGAGGGGGGGTTCCAAATCCTGTAGCGTATTGGTGAGTCCAGGATGCGAGAGAGTTCCGCTCACCTCCGTCTCATATCTGCGGTCCGGCCTAGTTACCAAGTAGAGTCCCTGGGCCTCTCGTGACAGTCACAGCCGGCTAAGCTTCCAGCAGTATCTGCGCCACTAACCGGCCCAAGGGCACAGGCAATTGTTTTGGAACTAAAAATATTAGTTGCAGTCAGGATTATTGCTGGATTCTGCCACCAAGTAGCAAGAGCCACACGGGTGTGCGGCTATTTTGATTCCGCGCCCCCTGGTGAAAGTTTTTACCTTTGGCTTAAAACTTTTCTGGAGGAAATATATATATTTTGCAGAAATAAAATGCTGGTCTTCTGAGGGCTCCACAAAGTCAGGTATGATGATCGCCCCATCCTGCTGCCAACTCAGTCCCAAAATGACCTGTGCTGGAAAGCAGCAAAGTTTAGACAGTCAAGGTTACTTCCTTTTCAGGGAGAGTTTGCAGTTTGCCCCTTGTCCTCCTGTACCAATTGGTCCCTGGAATTCTTCCTAGTAGGGAGCAGCCCCACCAGATTTTTGTTTTGCTGGGGCATACAGAATTCACTGGCTAGAGCTTAATTCCCTTTTAGTCCTCTAGGTTTTCAGGAGAATGGTAACAACAGCTCTAGAGCAGAACACTAAAAGCAGATGTTTACGCATAGCAAGAGAGAACTCTTCAATAGTTTCTGGCAACATTCAGGAATTCTTCAATGCAGCAGACAGAGGAGCATTTTTCCTCTTCAGTTCCATGCCGATTCTCTTTTTGATGTGGTTCCAGCCGACTGTTTTGAAGGATAAGAAGTCAACCATATGTGGTAAGATCCAGGGATTCCAATAACATTCCGAGCTTCCCACTTCCAGTTGTAAGGTCTGGCTGGCTACTAGTGCAGCTGACTGCTTGACCTGCAACCTGCACTTTAAAATATACATATAGTGGGCTTTGGCTCAACCCAAAGAAGTGTTTCTCTTTCAATGTTGGCTATTGTCGGTGTGGAGTATCATTCCTACTGTAGAATGCCTGCATTACAGTGCTTGAAGGATTATTTTTCTTTCCAACAGTACAATTTACCATCACACATTAAATTATTAACCCCATAGATACATTGTTCAAACAATTCTTTTTTTGTACTGCTTTTTCATTACATCAGACTTGTTTAAATGTTTTAGTCTGAAAACAAAATCGAAATGTAAACTAGACCCGTTGATTTTGCCAGTGCTTGTTTAACAAAGTGATGCTTATGTTCTAAGTGCATGCTTAGTGGCATTTAAACTGTCCCATAGACCCAGGGACTAAGAACCCAACTGGTTAGCCTTGCCTCAGCTTTGCAGAGCTCTCCAAAGCTTTCAGCGCCACCTACCACCTGCCTCTCACTCTCAGCCCAAGAGTTTAAAAGGAAACCTCCTCTCCAGAGGCAATACATATCCTATTTCTCCTGCAGGGCATCCTTTCTTTTAATTCCTGGCCTCCCTTCGGAATGAAGATGTACTCCAAATTCTGTTCAAGCACACAAGTCCCACTTGGCAGGCTCCAGAAGAATGCCCCGCCCTTGTGAGCGTTGTTTGGTCTAGCATTTGAAGAGGCTTCTGCAGTGCTGGCAAGATACGAAGTGAGGGTGATTGCAGAGAGAACTGTGTATGTGATTAGAATGCACTGCGGCCTACCTCATGCATAATATATTTTTCATCTCATAACTGTTAAAAGGGACTTTGGTAATTGTACGTTATCTTTACCACTGGCCTTTTCAGCATACATTCTCTAAATGATGTAGGTTTGGTTTTGATAGTAATTTACCATGAGGAAATTCAAATTAAATGTTACATCACATTTTATATAGTTTGAGTGATGTCCTGAAGCAATGGCTGCCTGGAAACCATGCAAGCGACAATCCTCTGTTATATTTTAGAAGTAGGTCTGAGAAATGATATACCTCACTCCCATTTGACAGTCACAAGTGAGTGGTCTTGTTCAGCATGCTGACCTTCTGAGAAGGTCCAAATATCACATGTCCTTAAGTAAACAAAAACTGTGGGGAATAAGGCATTAAGTTGGAAGCCTTGCCCTTATGTACGACAACGTTTTAATTATATTAAATTACAGACACAAGTATACTCCTTCAATGTCTTCATTTCTCAAAGCTATGTAGCAATGAACCAGCAAAATAACCATCAAGAAAACACATTCTCCTTTAGTCCCAAGGATTGTGTAGCTTATTTTACACACATATTTAATAAAGTCTCCGTGTGACACAGCTTGTCCATTTTCTAGCCCCCCACATCTGGTAGTCCTCCTTGAGGCATTGAACATAAGAACTAAAGAACAAGAAATCTTTGAATGCAAGTTAAATACAATTTTGGAAACCCCAACACCAATGCCAGCCTCCATTAACAACTATTCTGTCCCTAAGAGAGCCTGCTAGCAAATACCAACAGTATAAGGGAATGTACGCCAGCAAATACATCAACTCCAAAAGAACGGAAATGTATCTAGGACAGTGCTGCCCCGTTCATAATAGAAAACAATTGCACCTTCAGGTTGTGACCTTTTCGTTGAGGTTAATGGGTAAGATATTTCTGGGCTCAGCATCTTTAATATATTATAAACTTTCTTGTACATCAGCATAGAAAATGTTGTTCTACAGCAAGATGTTAGGAGGGCTTAGTGGGATGAACTCACACCTCTAAATCGAAAGCTACATTCTATGATTTCAAATCCCAACATGGCTGACTCCGCCTTCCTTTCTACTGTAATGTATTGCAGCATTTGTGTAGCGCTTACTATCTCTACGTGGTGGCGCTGAAGCTCTTGCCTACACGAGTAGCATGCTACACAATGTAGTGTGTGTGGTTGGAAGGATGTCTGTGTCTTAATCCTATGTTGGAAGTGTTTCCATGTTGTGCGTGTATCGTGTTATGGGACGTAGCAGTGTCTTGGATGAAGAAATACGAGAGACATATGCAGTGTTATGGTTTTCAGTACACTTGTAGCTTCGAACGGCTCTCTGCAGGTCCCTTTATGGTAATTCATATACTATGGTCTGTTTAGCTGGTTACTGCACTGAGTTATTCAATCTGAGATTTTGTGAATACTTGAGGTCCTGAGCTGGCATGGGTGGAGGGAGAGAGAGAAGTGGAGATATTGTTTGGATGGTATTTTTTTTATTATCCCATATCTGAGTGTCTTGGCAAGATCTTAACCTCTTCCATGCTTCTGTCGGCCAACGGCCGTTGCAAGCACTACCTCCGTAGTGCTGCCCACGTCTGTTGACTGACGCGGCCCGCCCACTCCGCTAAACCACCGCACCGTGGCGGAATTGCCGCCGTGGTTAAGCGGCTAAGAATCAGCCAGATTGTATAGATATTTGGGTCCAGCAGTGATGGACTATATTACAGTCCTCCATATTGCACAGGAATGTGTGACAGCTCTCTTCTGTTATGCTTTGCCTGTTCATTTTGGTGATGGCTGTTTTTCAGCTGTTTAGTGCTGGTGATGGGTAACCCTCATAGTAGATTTGCCTTATGTGAATTTAGGAGGCATAAGTTACAATTTGTTGTTGACTGCTGTGTATTATTGTGTGAAAATGATTGTGGGCCATAACTGTTATATATGGAAGTAATTGCCTATATAATGCCACAACAAACCATAGGGGAAGTCCTAGCTTAACTGCATTTTGAAATCAGTTTGCTGGTTTATTTGTTTAGAATTTTTGGGTTGTAAGCTGAGGATTGTGCTTGAGGGTGCATTCGTTTTCTGGGCTCCGTTGCTGGGATGTGGATGGTGCAGTTATCAAGGAAATGCCATGTTTTCAACTGTCTTTAGAAGTTTATATGCTCCTGGGTGCTTATAAAGCTGGCTTGTAGTGTGTTTCAGAGCTTTACAGCTTGTCCTGCGAAAGCAGTGCCTCCTACAGATTTCTTATGGTAAGGCGGTATGATAAGAAGTGGTGCAAGCCTGGAACATAGTGCTTGAATTTAACTCGTAGGTATAGGGGTCCTTTTTCTTGGGAGACTCGGAGTACAATGCAGATTGCCTTGAACATTGCCTTTCTGAAAATATGTAGACAGTGGAGTGATTGCTGGACTGGAGGTTCCAAGGGAATGCGTTCCCTTGGGTGAAGGCAGAGAAGTCTTGCAGCAGCATTTTGGGTGAGTTTAATTTGTGCAGCAAAATATAGGTTGTTGGCAGAGTCAATCTTGGAGATTTCGAGTGTGAGGATGGCTTGGCTTGCAGTTTACCTTGGTGTGCAAGGCATGGGAAGATGCAAATTAGTGTTTTCAATAAGGAAAAGGCACTCATTGTGACGTTAGCATGAGGAATCAAGGATAGATCTGAATCCATTGTTACTCCAAGGGTTCTAACTTCTCTTGATGTTGTTTGAGGGGCTTTAAGCTCCTTCTGCAATATGGGGGTAGCCTGTTAGTTTTGCCATTGTCCACAGGTCTTAAGCTTTGTCTTTGCAGTAAAGCTTCAGATAGTTATTCATTATACCTTGTGTTTATGGCACAAAGACAGTCATCGAGTTGTGAATGGTAGAGGTCTTAGGGGCTATCCTTTTTTTTAAATGATTTGGATGCCACCTGCATGTAACAGGGGAGGTTGTGTAATTTGATCAGATTTGGTAAGGGGTAAGGTAAATATTGAAAAATAGAGTGGATATGACTGAGCCCTGATTGATCCCTGTGGAACGTAACAGTGTTGTGTGTCAGGAGTTGATGTGAAAGGGGGTAGGTAGACTACACTTTGTGTATGTGATAGGAAAAATCTATTTGATAGCATTTTCACAGATTCCGACATCATGAAGTCTTTGTAGTATCGTGTGGTGGTGGACAATGTAAAATGCTGCTGATAAACGATAAAAAGTAATAAATCAGCTACTCCGTTTCTGTCCACTGTGAGTTTTAGATCGTCCCAGATGGATATGACAGCTGACTGGGCCTCTGCCTAGTTTGAAACCGGAATGTTGGTTTTACAGTAAGCCATAATGTTTGGTGAAGTTATGAGTAAACATTGCTTTCTCACAAAAACCTTTTCTAAGTTGGTCCATTTGATATGGGCTTGTAGTCTGCTGTGTTAGATGAGTCAAGATTTTGCTTTTGAGCTCGGGTGAGAATGAAACTTGTTCCAAGTGTCTTGTTGAAGTGGCATCTGCCTACCTCCCCTGCACTTTCGTCAGAGATGCATGCATTGAGTGCCAACAAGTTGGGTAATAATAATACCTGTACGTACTTAATAGTAACACCTTCTATGTCCAGACTTGCACTTTGCAGTATGCAGTGCTGTAAATAAAAAGTTAATATTTCAAATACCCACCTTGGGCCCTCTTTATTTTCACATAAAACCTTATAGCCCAGAATTAGTTTCCGTTTTTTCGCACTCCCAAATAAGAATGATATATATTCCATTTTTTTCCCAAGAGTGAGAATTTTCCCTCCTTGCAGGTAAAGGGTACATACTCAATCAGGCAGACTGCATATGACAATTCGAATTGGTGCACCTGATTATTGCATTTTATGTGAAGCTGTTCTTTGTATGGAGAAACATGAACACGCTCACCTGAACATTGAAGCATGGAAAGCTAAGGAAATTAACAATATATAAGAATCACCTGGAAATTGGTGGGAGGCACTATGCGCGCGACAGTCAATACTGAAACTAAACTGAATTATTATAGAAACAAAACTGCACTCACTAGTGTTGTTCATACTAGACGAGTGCAGCCTGTGTTTGCGGGATATCACCCACCCACCACCTTTAGTTCTTTTCCCCTTAGATACCTAGAAATGCAAGACCAACTGTTGGTTCCTCCAGGTTTTAAAAAAAGTCTTTTATGCCTGATTAGCATATGATTTCGTCTTGCGAAGACCTTCAGGGTTAAACATTTGCCCTAGATTTGAAGAAGGCAGCCTACACTCTTTGAATCATCGCTTGCACTGTCTTGCAGTGACCTTCAGAACAGAAGGCTTCCAACAGGGGCGGCTCTGCTTCCTACAGCGGAGATAAGTTCAACTAAGGCTATGCAGCAGGTGCCTTGTTGGTATGCAGGAACGAGTGAATATTCAAAACAAGTTGTTGCTTGCTCCATCGCAGGCCGTGTGCTCTTTAATCTACTTGCTATAAAACACAGATCTGTGCACTGCCCTGCCATTTTATTGAGAGAACCTTTCCTTGGCTCTTCAGAAAACCTTTTGCTGAGCCGCATTAATATTTCAGATTTTTCCTGATTGCCAATTCATGTGAAGATCATTCGATAGTCAAAAACGGGGCTTTTATTTCTCCATTTATTTATTTGAGTATTTTTGTATCACAACAATCATGTCCCATAGGTGGAAGGCGGTTTCTGAAAAAATGTGCAACCCAAAGGTACATTTAAAATTCACTATAAGGCCCACAGTCACGATCTGCGTTTGAATTCCACCTTCAGCCCTCGGTGTGCCTTGTTGTATTTTTTCGTACCGTGAGCCCCGCTGGCAGGCTTAAGGGGCAGTGAGACCACCGTATTCAGATAAGCTGAGAGCTTCCACACCACACGATCAGGCCCTGCAAGTGTAAGCCATTGTTTTCTTTAAGGGTATTCTGTGGCACAAATTTGAGAGGAGAGTGGAGCCTCCTGTTAAGAGATATATATGGGGCATGCGATAAAATTGTCTGTTGTAAGTAAGCAGGGTAAAGGCAAAATATTAGACAAAAACGTTAAAGTCCCCTCATGAGACTGTAACAGGGCTAGGGGGTTGGATGCGGATGAGTCATGTGGGCACGCTGATGGAGCGAGCTGGGGATTAGGGCTGGTCCATGATTTTACCTTATTACTTATGCATCGGAAAATTGGTGCAGCTGGACAAAGCTGAACACTATTTCTAACCCCTTTTGGGGGCCACAGGACAGACTGGGGCTGTTGACCCCCAACCGTGGTGATTGAGGTCGTTTGCCACTTGGTTCTGTCCTATTTGACTCTGCAAACAGGGTCAAGTATACCACTTTCTGAACTTAACTCTCAATGTAACAAGAGTGAGCAGTCACAAGCTTCTTAGAGGGTAGTGTGGTGGTCAGGAGCTCAGGACTCAGCAAAACCAAAGGGGATGTTGGACGGAGTTTTGAACATTGCAAGCACTAACCCCCAGTCAACTGATCTGGGTTGAATCCATCATCATTCTTTAGCTCACTCCGCCACCCCAGTTCAGACATGGCCTTATGCAAATCAGTCTGACCCTGTGCCTCATGGGAACCGTCCAGCCCGAACTGCCAAGCCATGTCTTCCCTGGACCGGAAACAAGCATCCTGGGACCAGTTTCTGGCTAATCAGCCGTCATCAGCCAGGCTAGCTTGAATCCAGTGGCAAAGTGAGCAAGTGACCCACGTCTGAGCATACCCTGCCAACTTAGGACTCAAAATCCAGCCAACAGACACAATAATGTAATGTCCAGTCCAGTTCTTATATTTTATGAAAAAATACAGTACTTTGATCTCACGGCGGAACTAAATACTACACAACACAATGAGCATAATACAGGGTTGTAATCAGTTGCATCTTACAGTGAAGTGCTAAACCCCCTTTCTCCCTAGCACCCTTCTCTTTCTCGCTATGGTTGAGTTTCTGGCTTAACAGTTCCCAACGCTATATGGCATTGGCAAGGACTAGGCACAGATACAGATATCTGAAAGCATAATCACTTTTTAGCAACTCAACTTTGTTCAATGTCATTTTCAACCCTTGGTTGAAAAGCCTTACGCAGCAGTCTTCCCCATGCACACCAGCCTCTGTCCCCAATATGTAGGCTTAGCTCTGCATTTGCCCACTGCTGGTTGAGTTGCAGCTCAGGCTGTACGGTGAACACAGGTTCTGCTCCCACCCTTATGCTGCTGGTCTTTTCTTTGCAAGGGCTGCAGTGGCAGCCTTGTTCAGGTCAGGGTTCGTGGAGCTGCTTCACTGAGAAAGTCTGGGCAGCAACACCAATCTTCAGAAGTGGTGACTCTCATGGCTGGCTGCAGACTGATGATCGAATGAAGCAGTTGTGGCCTCCCGAACCAATATTTTTGCAATGATGTCTCTTTGGCAATTGCATCCTCCAGGCTGATTCTGACTTCTTGCTTTGTTGGAGGCAGCATTGTCAATATCCCAAGCCCCTGGTGGGTTGCTGGTCAGGAATCTTCACAGTCCTAGAGTCCATAACCGGGACACTCTCTAAATTGTGTTGCATGATTATTTGTGGCTTTCTTTCTGTGTCACTCTTTTTGATCCTGTATATGATACATGACTGATCTGTTGATGTGTTGCCCTCCTGTGGGGCATAGGTTTATGCTGCTCTGCCGTCTATATGTGTTTTTTTCATGAAACTCAATAAAAAGATTTATATATTTAAAAAAATTCATGAATCTTCGCTTTGGTACAGTTGTGATACTGCTCACTTGGAACTGTGCAGAGAGACTGGTGGGCCTCTTTGCAGCAGGGGTCACTTCTGGTTCGCTCTCTGTGTTTAGCAGGTTCCTATCAGTGCTCCACAAACCAGGCGGGAACGCACTGGACCTCTCCTCCAGGGCAGTCTCTCCTCCTGCAGGGCCAGGCACACTCCTTTCTCTTTCAACAGGTAGGCATGTGTCTAGTCTCTTGAGGCAAATCCTATGCTCTTTCAGCAAAAAGTACAGATTTCAGGTGATGTCCACTCACCTCTGATAGACTGGTTGTTAGGTCTGGCTGGTTAAAAAGCAGCTCTTTGAATAATCCTTAGAGCACTCTCTAACTTCAAGAAAAGTTTGGAGCTGGAACAAACTGGGGCAGTTTGAATCCCACTTTTAGGCATATTTTGTAAAAGCAGATGTGAATCACAGTCTATGGTTTCTGAGCTAGTTTGGGTTGTTTTTTTCTTCAAATTGCAGTTCCAGGCTCCTCTCCAGAGACTGTCTTTGTGCAAAGTGATGCTTCTCACAGCAAATAGCAGTGGGGCTGGTTCCAAGCAAGAGTACCCAAAACATGTGTACATGAAAGTGTGTTGTTCTCTGCATGTGCCTATCATCAGCCTTCCTCTGTAATTAGAGACAGAAAAAAGAGCCGGCCATGCCTTGAAACTTCCTCCACTAGAACAATAGAATCTGCAGTTCTATCCCTCAGCCCTACCATCACCCTAATGACAGTGCTCAGGAAGAACCAATCAGCACTACTTTGCTAACAATGATTTTATTACATTTATTTTAAAGTGAGCCCTCTCTCTATCCTCCTTACCTCAGTGTCTCAGTCTTCACCCTCTAGCCAAAGAAATGCAGGTAATATACTTCCTCTGTCTTGGGAAACTATGCAAATCAGGGCAATTAAAATGGCTCCAACTGGCCGCAGACTCCAAAAACACACAGAATCCTACTACTGTATATGTGCTATAAATGCCACCACTACATCATCATCCTCCTGACCTAACAGATCCCATTTACTATGGCCCTCAACAGTCTGCAACCCACCCCCCCCCCTCAACAAGTCGGAGGACCATAGTGGGGTTTGTACCGTTAGTCTACCCCTCCATGCCAGGGCTCTGGACACTTTGTGCCAGATCTCGACCACCACTGCTGTGGGCGCCCTCAACCCAGTCATCATCCCCTTTTTTTTGTACAACCGTCCGATGTAGCCCTCTGGGTCCATTGCACACCTGTTGGGCATTACCAAGGGTTCTTGCTGTGAGGAAATGGCCCAGTCATTGACTATCTGTACTTGGGTTGCCCAATAGTACAAACTTGGGGAATGCTATGCCACCATCTGTCGGTTTCCTAGTGAGGGATGTCCAGGCTATCCTCGGTGTCCCGCCTCCACACCTCCAGTGACGTGTGTGTCTGACTGAAAAAACTCCTCCGGGACCTCAAACGGAGTGTTTAGTACCACATGAAGACATTCTGGGAGGTAAATCATTTTATGCCCATAGTCAATTTTATTGTTTGGGTTTCCTGGAGCTCATATCTGCTCAGTAAGCAATATGCAAGCTTTGCATCTGAACTGAGCTCCATGACCCAGTCTGCGGTTTTGGAAACACATACTATACTGCTTTTGTAGAGATAGTTTTCCTTCGAGTGTGACACACCACTTGCGCAATCCAAGGAGGTTCCATTTTTGAATGGGTTCCGCAGCACCCTCCATCTTCTGATCAGGAAAAAAGTCAACATTTCTCCATATTTAAAATGACTGCTCAGTGGTAGAAGCAATACTGCATGAATGGATTTTGCAAACTTTCTGTGATTCTGTTAGATGAGCAGAGCCCACCCGAGCAGCTGGTCACTAAGTCATTCCCAGCGGGCAACAGCAGTTCTCATTAAGAGGCTGCTCTGGCCCTCAGTTGTCCGATCCTTTACACACGCTTCAGGCTTCAATGGCAAACGTCAGGCTCCACAGCAGACAAGAAACTCCACAGGCTAACTGAGCTAACCCTAGCTAACCAGCCGATAGTCCTACAGGACTCCAGCAGATAGATGTCTTCTCTGGAGCAGGATGCAAGCAAAGATTCACAAGAGTTTGTAGGTTCTTATTTGCAGGCTGTGTGTTTTGGGCTCTGCATTTGAGAATGTTATTTTCGTTAAAGCACCTGACTTTTTCTGAAAAAACCTTTATCTTACAGGAAGTACTGTCGTAATGGATGTTTCCTGTTCACGTGAAGATTTGACATTCAGAAGTGTGATTGCACTTCTTTAAGTTAAGGCACGTACTCTAAACTGGCTTTGTAGTGGTTGCAGTATGTCGATGAGCTGTTGGTGAGGTCTGTGCAGATCAATTTGCATGAATGCTTATCAGAGCACCTGATGTTTGACTCGTAGAAGTGCTTTGATCACTCAGAGCACATGCAACTTAAAGTTTTATGTTCGTGAATGACTGCAGCATATTTGGATGTACGTCATTACGACGCAGACTTTTACAACGCGTTCCATTACAACGCGGTTGTAACAACGCAAGTCGTTACAACGACTTGCGTTGGGGGGGCGCAAATAAAAAAAAAAAAATTTACTATTCCAACACCAGTCCCCGTGGATAGTAGGGAAGGTGTTGGGATAGTAAATTAAATGATTTACTATCCTTGAGCGCCCCCCAGCGCAATTCGTTGTAACAACTTTCGTTGTTATGACCGCGTCGTAATTGAACGGCGTTGTAATGGTTGCGTCGTAAACGTCGCATACCGCATATTTATATGGTAGACAAACCTAAGATCTGCATTGAATGTTACTGCGGTTTATGTACTGTCTATATTGAAAATGGAATCACCACTTGGTTTGTGGGCAAGACAAATATGACTTCCGTGGCCTCTGGACCACCCAATACTAGCATCTCAGCCTTAATTGATTATGTGTTTCTGGTTCATTTAGTGGTGTTTATGAATGGCACACTTTTACAGCTCTTGCCTCAGTGTCAGAATGCCCCTCATGGGCACTGCAGTCCTTTGTCAATTTCTATCGTCATTGTCTTAAATACTTGCCAACATTTGACTTGGTCCTGAATTGTTTCCAGGCACATTTGAATTCCATTGTCTTCGACATGCATCCGGATTTCAGATTCAAAGAAAAAGAATACTTAATTGGGTTCACCATGCAATACTAGTTACTGTCGGAGGACTCTTAGTTGGTGACAGATTGTGGCACTGATTTTTCTCGATCTGAATGTAGCCATTAAATGTGATGGGCAAGTCATAAACTAGTGGTGATCATTTCAGTGTGGATGCTTTCAAAGGGTATCTTTATCTCCCTTCATGTCAGACCCCAAACCTTTACCATGCAAGATTCCTGATCTGTTTAATGTCTGTGTTGGGCCTTTTACCAGGCTCGCCCATTCATACCGCCTCGTCTGTTTCATCACCCTATGACTAGATCCAGAGTGAGGTATCTGTTAGAAAGCATCAATGCACTTTTCTCTCACTGCCTCCGCCAGTGACCACTTTCACAAGAATATGAGGGACAGTGGTAGAAAAGGGGAATGGGATAAGAGTGAAAGCAAGAAGAGACACAGGGCTCTACCACCCTGTCTTGTCACTTATGCAGGGAAATGGTGTCTGCATTGTGCAGAAGGTGTTGAATGACAAAGAGATATCTGAAGTAACTTGCCATGAAAGTCCTGCATCTATTTGGAAGAGTGAATTGATATATCGTAGCAATATCTTGCTGTACACCAACTCTCTGAAAATTGATTTCGCTTATAATTTCAAAAAATAAGACAAGACATTTATTTGTATGTTATATATATTATCAAAATCACTTCTCTGTATGAGCAGAATAACAGTGGCAAGCTTTGTCTCTAATAATTACTTGTGGACGATGAGTCGTAGTTTCTAAGTGACTCTTGTGTCACTTAGCCATAGACATACATACATAGCATGAGTAACACATGATTTAAGAATGCTTCCTTACCCAGCACAGGATAAACCTCAAGGCCTATGCAACAATCCTACAGTCATTAGAAAGGCTTGTTTACACCACACAACTTGGCTTTCAGAATGCTTCTGTTTATTCCCAATGTGCATGAAACCACTTCAAAGGAAGGAACTATTCTCTGCAAAATAAATCCTAGATCTGGCTAGCAAGGTTCTGGCAGCAGCAACATTGTATATCGATTGTCTAGCTAAATCTACTGTGGACCACAAGGCAAATTATACCCAGTTATCCAAGAAGGCTGCAGTGTCTCCAAACTATGTAAGAGTTCATGGCCTGTTGGAGCATGTAGTTTGTCATCTTAGCGTTGTTGCGTAGTTTGTTCTCCACATATGTGAAGCCTAGACAGAGGCAACACTCTGTAAGGACCGCCTGCCTTTTCATTCCTGAGATAGACTGAGTGTGAGCATGCTCATCGAGTTTTATGCAGTAATCCATACCTTCATCCATAATGTCTGGCAATAATTCAGTGCTGGCAATTCAGAAGCGAGATGAGAGAGCAGATTGGGACCTACTGGCTGAGTATCAACACTGACAACATGGAGGAAAGTGCACTTGTATGTGGGGTTCAGTGCAGCTTATAGGACCCTGTTTGCTACCAGTCTAAGATGGTTTTATGATCAACCCTGGCTCTGACAGTGATAAATGTAGTATCAAAGTTGACCCCAATCTCATTGTGAGGACCCATATCACCATAAAAGCTGCACTTGTTTCTTTCACCTCTCAAAAGTGAAGCCCATTCTGCCTTCTCTTGCGACTGTGTTTGAAAGGTAAAAGTCGTAGCCATTGTCTGATCACGACAGCACTACAGTAATATACCATATTTAGACCTATCTGGAGTCCTTATGAGAAACTTCAGCCCCACGTGTGGTTACTAGAACTACTTTAGTGGTGTCTATGTTCAGCCACCCTGTCACGCTTCTTAGAACTCTTCACTGGTTGCTGATTGAGGTCAGGATATCTTTCAAGAAACTCGTTTATAATTGCATACATGGACAAGACCCTCTATTTCTCAAAAGTCAAATGAGGAATAATCCTACAAACGGCCTTCCGGTGATCTTAATTGGGTTAGTGTCACTTGTTTATCATTGGGGGATTGCTTGGTGTGCAATTCCTGTCTTGGCACCTTCCTTTTGGGATTATTTCTCACTGGTTTTCTGAAAACTGATAAACCTGTTACCATTCTGTAAAGAGATCAAAATCTGGCTCTTTACAAAAGACCTTCCAGAGTAGCTTAGCAGGGTTCTCTCTTATCTTCCAATGTGCCAAGAAACCTTTTGTGTGCATCAGCGCTAAGCAAGAACCATTTTAAAATAATCTTAGCGTGTGCATGGAGAGGTTTGTGTATCAAGCATCTCATCTATGGAGAATGGTGTACAAAATCCAAAAATGTATCCCTATTACAGCATGTTAAACCTTCAGTAGAGGATGTAGCAGCAATCATTATCAGTGATTAGTTAATCAGTTAGATAAAGGTTAGATGGGTGCTTTGACTGAAGAGCATCATTGTTCTGATGCACTAAAAAAATTAAATGATGCTGAATGTTCACTGTTCACGACTTTAACAACTATCTTGTCGATTACACGTTGTGTTCTTGGTGTGAACTGAAATGATTTAACTTGTGGGAATCCCAATGAATCCACATTTAAATGCTTCTAAAAATGCATTCAAATCTGGATCTGCTCCCAGAGAAGCCCTTTATTGTCAGAGGGACTTATGCAGCTGCTCGGCGCACTGCTGCCCCTTCTGTTAACTCTATTCAGGTGCAAGCAAGGGGCGTTAGTTAACTAGTCTTGGGACAGATCTGCATTTCTTGCACTCAGAGTACATGCAAGAGTCTCACGCTGTGGAGATTATGAATGAAAGCATGAAGGAGAGATCAGGCAGGCAGGTTTAGGAGGCCATCGTCCTTCTCCCAGGAGTACCTCGTGACTGACTCATGCAGTTAATTGAAATTCCATCGCATTACAGAAGCGTATCAGCCCGAACCATTTTATCTAGACTTGTAACTTTGTAGATGGAAACCTACTGTGTCAGACCAGTCAGTGAAAGGTAAACTGTGTTTCACACTGTATTGTGTCTCTCGGCATTAATCAGCAGCCTTAATTTGAACCTAGACTCTAGCTGCTTTCCCTTTCAAGGCCTATTATGTCTTTCCAAAGCTGCCTTTCCCTGGGTAGTGAAATGATAGAAAATGTGGTTTCTACCCTCTATAGTTATTCTGGTCCACTGCGATCTGGTGCTCAGTTTTGTAGAACTGCAAGTTTCAATCAATCAGGATTTATTAAGCGTGGCTAATCACCCGATACGGTATCCAGGCGCTTGCCGGTCCCGGAGGCTTATTCGAACAGCCAGGTCTTGAGGGCCATTCGGAATTCTGGAAGTGAGGTGCATGGGAGGCTGTTCCAGGTCTTTGCTGCGATGTGGGAGACGGAGCGTTCTCCACTTCTGCTTCAGGATATGTGGGGAGCATGTCCAAGTGAAAAGAAGGCAGAGTGTAGTCTTCTCAACAGTTGGTGGGAGTTCAGGCGGTGGTTAATGTATGCGGGTCCTTGGTTGTGTAGAGCCTTGTGTGTATTGGTCAGCAGCCTCAATTGGCATCTTTTCTTTACGGGGAGCCAGTGAAGTTGTCTGAGGTGGTGTGTGATGTGGATTCATCGAGGAAGACAAAGGAAGAGTCTGGCTGCAATGTTCTGTATGGTCTCAAGTCTCTGTAGGAGGTGCGCAGCGATTCCTATGTAGAGGGTGTTGCTCTAGTCCAGTCAGCTGGTGATGAGGGCCTGTGTCACCGTGCAGCTCGTTTGTTGGGGTAGCCACTTGAGGATCTTACATAGCATGCGCAGAGTGAGTCATTTTAATTTTTTTTAATGGAAAGATATTTAAAGAAAGTTCTATATCCTCCTTTTCCAACGAAAAAAGTGATAGTATAATTGGAAGTTTTTGCCCCAGAAGAAGCCATTGTTCTTATAGACTGATCTATACTCAGGTTCTGAGGGACACCGGGGCCACTCTATTGTCGATTAATCTTGTGAAAAAGAGCATCGGAGGGGCTTTGGATGCTGTACCAGCTTCCTGTGATCCTCTGCATCTTTTTGTTTCTGATTAAACACCCGAAGTACAAGCTACTGGATAATCATTTAACAAGATCCTTAAGTCCTTTGCATTCAAAATATAGTCTCAACACAAAGATCTGCAAGCACCAAAGTGGGATCAAGTTGTACCAAGATAGACCTATGCATCATTAAATTCTGCATCATAGGTGACAGATTCATGATTTGTTTAATTTTTGAACTGTAAAGCGCATTTGCAGTGGTGGAGAATCTGTCAGTATTGCGGAATACCATCATATTTAATGAAGTTGTAGGAGAATTAATTTTCATGCAGGCAAAACAGATTTTGTGGAGAAGTTAACTTTTCAAATATAGACTTCCACAATACTTACTCCTGAACATTTTCCACATAGAACCAAATCTGCCTATGTACATTTTGCAATTTACAGCACTCCTGGAAATCTTTGATTGATCCGGTTTCCATGAGGCCACAGAGATTTTTTGTGAATCCATGATAGCCAGAAATGTACTGCAAATGCAGGAGTAATACAACAGGAGTCGATTTCTGACATTTCAAGGCATATGTTTGTGAATCGATTTCTGTGCAGTACAGTTATCAATTCAGAATGAAGCTCTTTTTTAATTATTATTTTTTAGGTTTGACCTGCAGTGACACTTGCACCATTCCTAGCAAACGTGTTTGATACATAGTGTATGCTCCTTTGGATCAGGCTCTTTCAGCCTGCCTTTGGCTTCTTTGGCTCAGAAACCTTCAACCATAGACTTGGACATTGTCAATCACATCTTGGATCACCTAAATGAGTATTTTATTCTCACTTTCTGTCTGTTTGCTATTTGTGCGCATCCTCCCATCTCCATTTGAAAGCCAGAGGGTCTAATTTACAGCTGAAAAGTACACTCTATAGTTACACCTTTAATTCTTTATTTCCTCTGTGCATCAAATAAACACAGCACTCCTCCTGCACTGCTAAAAATGATTTTCTCATACTGGATAGTGAGTGTTAAGCCTGTAGACTTTACCAATGTTTGTTTCCCTTTTGGCATTTGCACAAGATCCTCATGGAAATTCATGTTTCAAAAGTAGAAGAGACAGTCTGTTGTTTTCTGCTCTGCTTTGGCTGGACTGTGGGAGTGAGTGTTGTTTGGCTTTGTCTCTACGTGGAAGGAGTCCAACTTTCTCAGCAGTGGAGGAGTATACTTAGATACATGGTGAGTGAGGTCTGAAAGCGCCTTGCAATGTTAGTGTTTGCAGTGAATCACCCCTTTGTAGGAGGACACTGCCATGTCCAGAGGTGACCAAAGAGAGCAGTGAGTGGGGAAAGTGCCCATTTCTCACCTACTATGCATGACCAGGATCCCACGCTGAGTACCGCAATGATACCTGGACCAGGCACCTACAATATACCTGATTCTTGTGTCCCGAGAAATTTCATACACCCGCGAAAATGAGAAACCTGTGAAATTTTCGCTCGGTAATAGCAACATTTTCTTATTCCGAGCTGGAAAATTAAGATTTAGTAATATAGTGCTCGTGCTCATGCAGATATCCCCAACATACAACTCTTATGACTGTGACTAGGAGCTATAGTGGCCGTATCTGGCAGTGAAGACGGTGTAGGAGCACAGCTCGGGCAGCAAAAGCGGCCAGAGAGATTTTTACTCATTGCATTTCAATTTTAGGAGAACAGTCTGTTTAATTGTGCGCAGTACACAAAAGGTATATATACTTAAAATCAGCTGGTTGCAGGGCTCATAAATTATTCATATTCGGAAATGTTTCAGACAAAAATAGATTTAGGCAGAAAACGTTAAAATCAAGTTGAGTCATGGCTAGCACTGAAATGTTGTCAAAGAGAGTGACTCCATGCACCATGGACTCAGGGTGATTGTCACACCCCCTTCCCCCCCAAGGCACACACACAAACACACTATTGTCTCCATATATACAGATTAGTTAATCCTTATCTGAGATTGCACCGCAGCGAGGAGGGCATACATGTATCTGTGGGACGGTGGTGGGAGGTTTGTTGTCGCCAAAGATGTGGAGGAGAATCCTGGAAGTGTGAAGATCATGGAAAGATCTGGAGTAGGTTCTTGCAAGTGTAAAGATGTTTAAGCTTGAAGGGCAGTGAGGGAGATGTGTGAGCCAGCCCGCCTTTTTGTCCAACCAAGGGTGCAGGCGGTTGACTTTAATATTAATAATTCCCTTCCAGTTGATGTGATGGGCATGAAACAATGAGGACTTTTGAAGACGGAAAGAAGGTTTTGGGATGAATGTGACTGCACAAAAGTATCCTCAACCCTGTCCAAGGAGGGAGGAGGAGAGGACAGTTCAGCAGATTTCAAGCGTGAAAAGTTAAAGCACATTTCTCATTAATTCCTATTTTTCTGGTGCTGTGTGCACCAGACCAAACTTTATTGGAGAAGACGGGCACAATAAAGCCAAAGTATTTAAGAAGCTTGAAGGAATCGAAGGTGTCGCTGAAGCGTGGAGTGCATGTTAGGACCTCTAGTGCTAAAATTGGTAGAAAAGAAACGTCCTTCATATATTTGTGGGTCCAAACCATAGGCAAGTCCTTCATTGATAGTGGAGGAGGAACAACTGCAAACAACCCAGGTGCCTGTGACATTCAGTGCATATTGCTATGAATGTCTTCTTTGAAAGGGTCCATTCCTTACACATGTTAGTGAAATGCTGAGTAAGCCTGGAATACTGTGAAAGCTAGGCTCATTGTGCTGAAACTCCAATTGCATCGGTGTTGAGGATAGAAAAGGCAAACTGCAGCATGATAGAACACATTAACTGCATAATGGCTGACTGAGTACCTAAGTGCATCCCTTCTCAGGCGTCTTCAAGGTCAGACAGTCTTACCATCTTTAGTTTTATTCACTGTTTGTGTGACAGTACACTGTCAATTGAGCTTGTATTAGGAAGCAAACTTTGTTTGTCTCTGCTATAATCTACAGTTGAAAGCGCAAAGTGTGAGATTGACTGCGAGGCACTTTGTATGATGTGCTTTTGCAGCCACAAAGCTGGGGATTCACAAAATCATAGGCAGAGCAAATCCACAAGTCGTAGATGTACCAAAGAGATTATGCCTCACACTGAAGACCCGCCTTAATAAAATACTGATTTGGATGTCATGCAACGTCCAACAATGAAACCCCCAGAAGACACAGTGTATATATATATATATCCCCCAAAGAATAAAAGCATAGCAAAATCCTTCTGAAAAACTCTCCTTACTGCTTTTATCTCATGTTATCACACATGTCATGGGGTGGTAACTCATTCATAAAAAGAAGGATGCCTCTATGGGACACCTTCCTTGTGAATGGTGACAGGCGGCCTTGGTGGGAATGGACAGTGTTCCAGGGGACCAATACATTCTCCATGATGTGATTCACTGGATGACATCTTTAAAGAAAAAAATGCCCCAGCCAATTTAAGGGACACCAGCTAAAGGCAGAAGTTTAATGCTAAAGATTCATCATTTTCTAGAAGGAAAGTGGCCTATTACTTCCTCAAGTGAAAACCTCTGCAATTCTTTGCAGATTCAAAATGCCTGTTTGCTCTGGGATGGAAATGACCGCTCGTTTCTTTGAGAGTAGAAGTTTCAAGAGCGGTGATGAGCATCTTATGAGAGGCTTGGCGTGTTGTCGACGTTCACTCTTGAGAGACCCATGAGACCCAGATCCTAATGTCTTGATCGGAAAGCCTAGAGAGAAATGACATTCTTTCATTTACATGCTATGAATGTATTTAATACGACCGTGAAGGATGTTACTTCTCAGATTAAGAAAAGGTTCGTTCATTACAAAGCATTTGCCATCATGGGTTTCTGGCCTTCTTTTCCTTTCTCTGCAGGATATTGCAGGTATTCTATGTTTTATATATGCATCAAAACACCCTATTAAAATCTGGGCATTGCATTTTCAAACCAAAGCCCTAATCATCGTCAGTTTACGCATACAAAATGTCTGCCTTACATCTTGAGGATGGGCCACTTGTCATCTTGTCCCAGTTAACTGCACCTCTCTAGAGGCGAAGGTTACCTCATTTTATCATCATAGGGCCAGATCATTCGAGACTTTTGGACATGATTGCCCTTTTTATGCGGTGGATTCATCCCACATTGTCATGCATGCATACCTTCAGCAAACATTACTGTGTGTATTCTGACCCTGTGGCAGATGCTTGGTTTGAAAGAAAAAAGTCTTCAGAACCTTTTCAACTATTTTTGATCTCCCGCCCCTTGCACCTATTTGTGAATTTTAAGTCTTTCTTCTGGAGACTTTTGCGTATATTGTATTACCTTGTAAATTGTGAACCTAGTGGCCGTGCTGCCAGAAAGGAAGCTCTCATCGTTCATAGTACTGGGAGGGGCTTTGCTTTTGTTACCGGATACATAGCTGCCTCTGCACATATATCAATTGAGTTCCATACATTATACACCCCCGAGGATGGAAAGGTATTCACATCGATGTTTGGTAAAGTAATTTGGCTGTGATTGGGGCCCACCAGAGGCGGCTCCTCCGCTATGGCAGAGGAGTGTCGCCCCACTGCTTTTAAGCAGTGTACTGCAAAGTAAAGGAAACTTGAAATGATAATAACTTGGAGTTATTATAATTTTATGTTTCCTGCTGCCTTGGGGCGGGTGCGCGGAGCAGGGCAGAGGGGGAGTGGTTTGCCCACTCTTAAGTGCGCGATTACTTTTTGGTCAGCCCTCTCGGGCGGCCCAAACCAGTCATGCACACTTTCCCCCTTCGCCATGCAGGCTGCATTATAACGGGTGTATGTCATTACCACGCATGCTTTTACAACACATGCCTTTACCACGTAACTTTCACAACGCAAGTCGTTACAGCGACTTGCGTTGGGGGGGTGCTGGATAGTGAATAGTTTAATTTACTATTCCAACTCCAGTCCCCGTGGATAGTAGGAAAGGATTTGGATAGTAAATTAACTATTCCCTATCCTAGAGCGCCCCCCAGCGCAAGTCGTTGTAACGACTTGCGTTGTAAAAGTTGCGTGGTAAAAGTACTGCGTTGTAAAAGTTGCGTTGTAACTTGTGTGGAGAACAAGTCCAGGCCCCCATTCCCTGGTTGAGCGTCAAACCAGAACGCTCAAAAACAATCAACGCTGCATTGCAGCGCTGTGATTGGTCAGGGGAGCGTGGGTGCTTACCAATCACAGTTCACAATCACATTACAGCATTGTGATTGGTCAGGGTGAGCCTTTTCTGTGCTTCCTGTGCCTCAGTGTGATGAGGAGAGCAGGAGCAGAGACGCTGGAGCGGCGCGGCAAGGTAAGTGTTTCTTTTATATAAACATTTTCCGTTTTCCCTTCCCCACCCCATTCGCTTCCACCGGCACCCGCCCGCCACTGCGAATAATGCCAGCCGCCAGTGGGGCCCACAGAAATGCTCTATGTTAGAATTTTACTTTGTTTAAGGAAGACGAGAGAGAAGAAGTGAGACACTATTTCGATATTTTATTCCTGTGGGCGACCCCAAGTACAGTGGGATCTGAACACTTTTTAGTACCCGCTGAATTCGCATTGAAACACTGCTACTAGTTACCTATTACAAATTACATGCAAAGGCAGTATTTTAGTTGTTATTACCTGGGACCAACAGATGAGTATGCTGTAGCCACAGCACCTTGAAAACATACATGATTCTTCTCTCCCATAATTCTGTGTGACCTATGAGATCATTTGTGGAAGGGAAGTAAAGTGACTTCATAACTGCATATATCGAAAACGCTCAGAAGTTCTAATTGTATCTGACAAAAGATTCCTGGGGTTCCCCTAGCCATGTTGCCACCACCAGGAAATGCTCTAGGCAACCTTCCTAGGCATTCATTGCCAATAGGATTCAATCCTGAATTTCAAAATTCTATTCTAGCTGAGGATAACCTTGTGTACCAACGACCTCAAAAGCAGGGCAGCTTCATTTCCTATGGAAAAGTATAAAAGCTTGTTCCCATTGATGTTATATACAGAGGGAAGCCGCTGCTCTGCCAAACATGTTTGCAAAAGCTCACTGACTGGAAGCCAACTCCAGAGCACACACATACTTGGGATGATCAGTCTCTGCAGGTATGTCTTTAAGATTTAGGATGGCCCTTATGGCCCTTACTGCCACCATCCTATAAGACGTTCATACTCTATAATGTTGTCACATGTAGTGGAAAATGGAGGCCAAACTGGGGTTAGAATAGGTTGCTCAGATGGATTGACTACTGTAGTCTTAACCCTGAACTCCATCCACCGACAGCATCCCACCTTCCCATGCTCCACAGCTTTCACCCACTTGAAAGACCCTTAATTGATAACAGGGAGCTGAGGGGAGAGACATGTAGATGTAGGTGAGTCATAGTACAAGAGTAGAGGCCACACTTGCGGTTTGGCATCCTTACTTTGTTGCTTGGACACATTTCCCATTCAGGGGCATAGCTTCATAGGGGTGTTTGGGGTGTGACAACCCCTAATATATGGATATTCTGAAACATAGTTCGGTACAGGTGCTTTCAGTCGGGTAGAATGATGTCATTCGGATTTCTCAAAAGAATTTTACATACACACAGGCAAAAATGCACACACACACTCTCTAGTTTGAAAAGTCCTCAAAAATGTTGGTTACTTTACAAAATATTGTGTTTTCTTTTAGTTATCTTACCAATCTGTATTTTTTCTCCCTTTCTACTGCCCCCTTAGGCCCCACTAATACAGTCTGAGAGTTGTATAATTTTATTTAACATGATATGCCACGGTGATTGTTGGAAAATCTAAAGCTCACACCACCCCAATCTTACTGACCAAGCTACACCCCTGTTGCCATACCAGCTACAATGGTGGCTCAGTTCACACACGTTATAACCTGGGTTGGGGCAGCAGAATGGTACTGAGAACACAAAGGTTGCTACTCTGGTACTTACTGTATCCCTGTAGCCTGCTGCTAAGGGCTACACTAGTTGTTAAAGGCCCTGAACCCGAGTTATAGGTCCGAGCCAGATATGGTAGTGCTATATAGAACATTCCACACAATGAGGGTAGAATGCTCTAAATTAAAAATGGAGAAACAGACATACAAATATTGGAATGCATCAGCCATTATAAGCCCTGAGACCCTTCATTGCCTTCTATGGAGGTCTCAAGATTCCAGTGTTCTAATTAAAGGTGTAATCTACATCATAGTATTTATCGGCATTACCAGATCAAAGCTGTTTATGGAGCTTTTGCAAAACATCTCGCTCCCCACCACTGGCTCGGCGCCATAATTAGGTGATATTACACTAACAAGGAAGCTCCGAAGATGGTTAGCACTGCCTTGAAAAATTATTTTGGTTTTAATCCGATATGATAAAATGACATATTCTTTTCAAGCTGCCAGGGCCTTTACTTTTATCGTGCAGCGCTGAAAGCTATACACTAAGCACAGGCAGGAGACATGCATTCCTTTCTTTCTAGTCAAGAGGAATCTGTCAAGTTTGATGTTGAGCATTCGAGGGAGAGTTAAGGGTTGTTTCTGAAATATTGAAAGTTTATGCTGAGATGGGGCGGTGCAGCTAATGTCTGTTTATTTTTACCTTTTTTTTTTTAAATCCTGTGTAAATGGATTAGTGCGCATCTAAGTAGCTGTATATTTCCGTAAGGTAAGAGGGCTCTGTTGTGACACCTATTTCTGTTTTTACACAGAGCCACTGGAATTATGCGTCAGGGGAGAGCCAAATTATGCAGAAGTGTTGACTAAATTATGAGGCAAGAACGGGAAAACTATGATGCATAATGCATAATATTTTCTGATATGATTAGTTCATTATTTTGTCATTTTTACACTTGTTAACCCTGTCTGGGAACAGTTTGCACCTCCTAAGTACCAGTTTAACATCCAAATGTAACAGCAGTAAGCAACAGAAAAGTTACCCAGTGACGTAACGTAAGCCCCTCAGCCCCCGTGGTGTGGGTGGGATTGGGGGGGGTGGCTGAGCTCTCGAGGGCTCCCTCAGCAAAAGTGGTAGGTGGTGGGCTGGAGAGGGGGACCCCCTCCGTGTACTTTGCAGGGGGGGCCCCTCAAGTTTCATTGGCCACTGAGGTGACCAATTACCTTTGCAGAAGACCTTCTACTGCACAATAACACGAATTGCTGCATGTTTAGTAACTTTTGAACCATTTGAGTTAGAAACAATTAATTTTTGTTAACATCTGCAGATTATGTGGCAAATGGGGCAGATCCATCCTTGTTTAGGTCTCGCTAAGTGTTGCAGTGCGAATGCGATGCCATCGCTTTGCGAGGCATGCAGTATACATTATAGTGTGGAAGCTCCACCCACTCTCCGGCCCATCTTCTTCACTGGCTTAGGTTTTAAATGCTGCCTTCCAATTGGTTTTAAGCTTGTTAGTCCCTCCCCATGACAGACATGTCAGTCATTTGTATCCTTCCATGGCAACTGGCCCCTTCACTGCACAGACTACTTTCTTCCTGTCCTTCCTACTCCTCTCCTGAAGTCCATGACTTCTTGCCCCCCCAAATCCCCCCCCCCCCCCCCGTGCACTCCCGGTCATGCTCCTGCCTGCTCGCGGCCACCCGCACTCCCGTTTTCAATGCAATAGGTCTTGCATAAATGCGAATCCTATCGTATTGCCAATGCTTGTTTTTTTAAAATTATCTGTTAAAGTGTCACCAGCAATAATTTAAATAAAGGTCAGAATTAGTTCAAGTTTTACTTGTCTTCTGGGGAAATGTCACACAAAATGGAGAGTCAAATGACTTGAGATATGTATATTAATAATTTGTCAAAAGAGTGGATTCATCTCCAATCTCTTTTAAAAATGCTGTTTTTGTAAAACTTGTTAACCCATATAGGGCAAGACTAAGGATGACTCAACTCACAAGGGTTTATAATGATACATTATTGGCATCTAGATTCGTAAAGAAAGACAGATAAATAGAATAACATTCTAGAATGTATTTCTTTATGTAATTGTTGAAAAATACTGATATCCTCCTGGTAATCTTACTTTCAGTGTAAGTGGACGTTTTCAAGTAGTGCATATATTTCATAAATTTTTCGATGCACAGATTTTTTCAGAGTAGTATCTGCTGGATTTTGTGCAGTGGAAATGTAATTTTCTGAGTGTGGTAGCCCAGAACTGGTGAACACGAGTGGTATTACCTTGCTATTATACATTCCATGATGTGAAACAGAGAGGTATAGACCAGTAAGTGCTGCACACTGCAGCATCATTAGTTCACGGTTTTCACCAAATAAAGGGTCAATCTCGGTAACGACGCTCAACATCCTGTGATTCTGGGAAAATAACTTAATCTCCCTGTGCCTAGCAAAAATGAATCTGCTCTTCTGTATCCAAACTGGTGCTCATGTAAAGCGCTCTGATACCCGATGTCTTGGGTCTAGTTTGCGTTATATAAAACTCAAAACAAAAATCTTAATTACGCCCCAACAGTTTGCTGTAGACCCATGAGTATGTTCTAAAATGAGTGAAAGAGCATTTATACCTGTTTTAACACAAGTTCCGATTAAAAGCTAAATGCAAACGGCAGTTTCTCATGGTGATAATCCCCTTTCAAAATATGGTACAAGGGGTAATCACACAGGCAAAGCAGGTGCATGCACAAACAGGATGTTTGCATTATTTCCTATATCTAATATTTCAAGTCATAATCAGATGCAGATCACAACAGATAGGTGCTCCAGCACTATTGTTATTTGCACTGGGTAATTATTACGTCATGGGCCTAAATAGTCATGTAACTGTGCACTACACCATTCACTGTGAAGTCAGCTAACTGCCAAGAGTTCTCTTTGGGTCAAGTATCGGATTACCTTTGGGCACACTCTCAGAGTACACTCACCTGAATCCCAGGATCTGTGGGAGAGAACAGTCCACCCAATCAACCGTCGACCAACCCCCAACACTCTTGAGTATTACCACAGGTGCCAGCGGTTAATCCCTAGGGAAATGGGGGATTTGGGAGAGAGAGAGAGAAGTTTCTACAGTGCAAAGGGGCTCGGTTATTGACTTCACTCTGGGATGACTCGTCTGACAGGTCCGGGTCACGTAGATTAGTGTCTCGACTTAATATACAATGTAGACCTTTGTAAAATGTTCAGCAGTCTCCACAATTGGACAGCATGGAAGATGTTGTTTTCTTGAATTAGGTTTTTATTTAAAGGTCTCAAGCACCCACGATCTGGACAAGAAAGAGGGATTGGGATAAAGGCAACTCACAACATAAAGGTCAAAATAACAGGCCAATCATTTGAAGAAGAATCCCTGTTAAAATCACAGGAAAAAGATTCAGTGCACTGACCCTTTTAACTAGAGTTCAAATTTCACCGATAAATCACTCTTCATTTGAGATGTCATCAGTGATGTCACTGACCATGTCATGAGTGATGCAATATATGAGGTCAAAGCAGTGCATTGCGGGAGACGTAAGTTATAGTTAGCTCGGGTAACTATAACTGCTGAATTTCACTGGTTTTGTACAAGTAAAATCTGAGCCTAACAATAACATGCCTGTAACCTTGAATTTTTTTCAGTGAAAACATATGTATACAGTAATTTTGCCATGAGATAATGGTTGGGAATAGGATTTATGTCGGTGTCTGGGATGTTGAATTCAAGAAAAGAGGATTTAAGGAATTACTTACAAAGCAGTGGATATGGGAGAAGGATAGCTCTAGGTCAGTTGGATGGGTTTTACAGAGTTGAGGGATCGAAACCTGGAGGAGATGCACTTGAGTTTAGGTGCTGCTAAGTGGTGAATATTGGGTGAGTGCAAGAAATGGGTGATCAGTCAAGAGTGGAATGTGCTGTGGTATCAAGGACAGCAAAACAAACAAGATGATGGACGGAATGTTGCACAATGGCAAAACATTCACCCCCAGTCATAGATCTGGGTTTAATCCATCGTTATTTTGCTCACCAAGCCACCCCAGTTCAGACATGGCCATATGCAAAGCAGTCTTGGCCCTGTGCCTCATGGGAACAGTCCAGCCCGAACTGCCAAGCCATGTCTTCCCTGGACCGGAATCAAGCATCCTAGTACCGGTTTCTGGCTATCAGACGTCTTCAGCCAGGATAACTTGACTCCAGTGGCGTAGTGAGCGTAGTGAGCACGGGACCCACGTCTGAGCATACCCTTCCCACATAGGGTGAACAGCAAAACAAACAAGATGATGGACGGAATGTTGCACAATTGCAAAACATTCACCCCCAGTCATAGAACTGGGTTTAATCCATCGTTATTTTGCTCACCAAGCCGCCCCAGTTCAGATCCATCGTTATTTTGCTCACCAAGCCACCCGAGTTAGCAAAATAACGATTGATTAAACCCAGATCTGTGACTGGGGGTGAATGTTTTGCCATTGTGCAACATTCCGTCCATCAATTGCTGTTTTTGCATTTGTTACCCCGAGTGGGACGGGTATGCTCAGACGTGAGTCCCGTGCTCTCCATGCCACTGGAATCAAGCTATCCTGGCTGATGAAGGCTGATAGCCAGAAACCGGTCCTAAGATGCTTTAAAGCTAGCCTGGATCAGACTAGCGTTAAAGCGCTTTTGATAGAAGAGGTGTTCTCCATTTACAAGTGCAGAAAGTACACTGTCTCCTTATGACAGCTAATAGAGGGGTGGATGGTGTTACAGGTTGTGTTCATATGTGATTCAGACACGGTGACGACGTCTGCATGCATTCATGTATGCATCCAACACAGTGGCAGCTTCTATGGGGCCGTGATGATGGGGGGTTGGTGGGGGAGGGAGGCAGGCAGAGGCGGGGTTAAAAAAAAACGAAAAAACCACAGCACTTACCTGACCGCCGCCTCTCCTTCGTTCTTTGTCTAAGACTGCAGCAGGAAGCACCCAGGCTCCACTTCTGTCCCAGCCAATCACGATGCTGCTCATAGGAGCATTGTGACTGTTCTGAGCGCTGTGGTTCGACGCTCGGAGCGGGAGTGGAGGCCTGGGCATGTTCTCCGCCCAGGCTGTTATGCAGCTTGGGTGGAGAGCATGAAAGGTGTGCATGATGGTTTGGCCAGCCCGACACGGCTTGCCAAATCGTCATGCGCACTTAAGTGCAAATACCACTCCTCTCCCTGCTGGCTGACAGCCCAGCCCGTCCCCACCCCTTAAAAAAAACTGGGCCAGTGCTGTAAAAATAAAGTGTTAATAAAGTTATGTAATTATCATTTTAGTTTTTGTGTGGGACGACGCTCCTCCGCCTCAGCGGAGGAGCCGCTGCTGCTCCAACGTAATTTTCCCACGTCCAGGATTGCACATCTGCTTTTTGTGCACATTTTGCTGCAGCCTTTTGGTTGCAGCAGTCACAAAGGACTGGTAGAAAGATAGGTATATCAGCGTGTCAGGTAAATACATCAAAATAAATAGTTTCCCCAAAAACTGATTTATCACCAGAAATTAGATGGTATTTTGTTTTTTCTGTGTTAAAGCAAATGGATACAAATTCCTTTAATGTTCAATGAAATGAACGTTGTTATTGTTCATGTCCTTTATTGCGCATGATGATTTATACCTGTAATGACAGCAGCAGGGGAAACGGACAGCTATTGTACGCTGATGCGATGACAAAGTGGTGCACAATTAAACTTAATGTACATAGCTTTGACCTTACAGCACCGCCTGCAGAGTTGAAAAAGACTTTAAGAGAGATAAAAATTAGGTGCACGCCGTTGTGTAAGCTGCAGAACCATATCTTTTTTTTCCCTTCCTTGACCACTGTTAATTACGAGCGTAGTTCAGTCACAAATCATTGAACATTTTCTGACTCCCAAGTTGGGTCGCTAAGACGAAGGAGTGAGCTTTGGAACCTCTACATGTTTGTGCATTTTTGTAAAGGCTTCACCAGGAGTAGGTGTTGTTCCAGGGAACCCCTGCTAACTCTCAGTGAAACTTTAAAAACAAAAATACGTTTTTTAAGCAGACCAATTTCCTTTAAAGAAAAGGAGTGTTTTTATGTTTAAACCCTCCTTTAAAATCAGTCACAGAGATGGTGGTCTGCTGACTTCTGCAAGTCATATAAGGTGAGTAGGCAAGTAATGTATTATTGTTCAAGTTAATTTAAAGTCATCACAATAGTTAAAAAATTGTACATGACTAATTATTATTAAAACATTATATAGAGAGAATATGATCATGTAAGTCCGGTTTTATTAGTATTTACAGCCTTCATAAATCTTATTAGATTTGCCTATTGCAGTCACCAGATTTTGCTCATTGCCATATAATAATGTTCGTCTGTCAAATGCGTCTCTTCCACATGGCTATTCCAATCCCATGACACCTCAGATAGGGCTGAGCCCAGTACAAATTATTTGAAGGCAGGAAAGCCACGGACACTCGAAGTGGCAACCGCAATGTGTCCATTGTGCGGTAGCAGTAATTGTCAGGGGCAGCCTCGGATTGGTAACGAGGGCTTTCGGGCAATGCCCGAGGGGCCGGTGTCTGAGTTCCTGCTGTAGGCTGCTTTTTTGAGCAGTCTGGGGCCGATTTGGGCGGTGTCTCTATTTTCGGAATACAGCCAGCGGTCCAGTGCGTGGCTGAGTGGCCTTTCTGCAGGCAGATGGGCGTTCATTACCACTCCCCGCCACCAACACCGCCGGTCCCCCACCCCCGGTTTAGCAACAGGCAGAGGTATCACTCCCTTTGTCTCGCTGGACGCCCATTAATGTATGCACATACTGAGCGGGGAAGGGGGCCTCAGTAGAAGTGACCTCACTTGTTTTCAGGTGTGTTTCACTAGTGTAAACTAATGCTTGCATTTTTTAAGCCCCCCTCCTTCTTTTTAATGCAATTACACTGAAGCAGTGATTTGAGGAAAGGCATTATGCAAATGGGGGCCGATTTTTTTTTTGTGTGCCCGGGCCGATTTTCAATCCCAATCCGACCCTGGTCAGGGGTATAGGCTTCACCGACTATCTCTTCCGATCAAGGTTCGAGGTCCGGTCAGACAGCATGGTACTCACTCTGTGTTAGTTCTACTATGCCATCAGGTCACTTAGTCGAATGTGGCAGCCTCACAGATCACCAGTCCCTCTGTCGATGTACTTGTCTCCGTCTCTCCCCCAGTCCCCTCCCCTCCGCTAGATGCCTTTTGTGATCTCCTGAAAATAGCATTTTCATTCAATTCGAGTTCATTACTAAGCGTGCTCAGTTGTATTTATTTTTCTGTTGGTTGACATGACAATGGAGGTGGCTTGTGGATATCTAGATTATCATTGTTTGATTTCCAGAGTTCTTGATAGGATAGCAGTGTTTAGGGTAATCACTTCTGTAATATGTTTTGTTTCATTTTTGGGTTGTTGGTCTTTTCGTTGATCAATTCCCTCAAAAACTGGGAATAGTCTAATTATCATTTTCTGCATTGATGCTGTTACTTGATAGGAATTTAGATCATCTTAAGTTTTCTCCGTTTTTTCAGTCTGGATTTTCTGGTAAATTTTTCAAAGCTGTGTTCTCAATGTTTTTTTCATTCGCTATATTCGCTGTTTCATGATGCTGTGCTGGTTTTTTCCCACAAGTTCTTATTGTGCCAACTCACTATCCGTGTGCCTGTGAAATTGCAATATTTTCTCCGGGGATTATTTTTAAAGATGTTAAAATTGCACTGTTCTTATTTGGCCCTACAACAAGATTGTGCTGGGTACAATTAATGCTGTTTCCTTGTTATCTTCCCTCATTATATTCTGGTTATTAGTATGGTTAGTTTCTGTTTTGTCCTTAGATAAAGTTGTAGCAGGATAGTGTTGAAATTGTACTGTTATGGAAGGTTGTAGCTGCATTAAATCAAGGAAGTCTCGTTTATTTTCAGTATTGTCTGTAATTTTTTAAACAAGGGTTCTGTCATGTGTTTCCTGCATGGCCCATTGTACTTTTCCCTTTTTTAGCCTAATTGTGCACATTAAAGGACTCATTTTCAATTGCACACATTACTATTTAAACATACTTGCTTTGTGTCGCACTGTACTTTCACACAGAACATGTGTCTTTTCCTGGGATTTAGTCAAACAACAATGCCCCTTGTTATTTTATCTGGTCTCTTATAAACCCCCCTCTCCGCGTCGCATCACTTCCCCTTGTTCCTCCTTCCCCCGCCTTTCATATACGGCGATTCCCTCCCATACTGCAATGTATTTGCCTTGCTCGGGTCCCAGTGCCCGACCGTGCACCCACACCCCCAATTTAAATGTCAACTTCCTGTTAGGCCAGCGTCTTACAGCTCTTCATACAGTCGGCAGGGTGGACGCACCTGTTGTCCAGATCTTGTAGTGACCATTGGCTGCAGCCCTGCTCCTCTCCTTCCCACGGGCTACCCTTCACAATCAGTGGTTTGTAGAAGCTCCAATACCTGACTCCTGATCATTTCTGAAGTCAATGTGGTTGGTATTATGTGCTTGAATTGTGAGACGTCCCTTGTCTTGTTGCACTGATCATGTTCCATTTCCTCTCAACCACTTGTAAGGGGCTGATGACAAATGGACTGTCAGACTTTTCGTCTTTGTCTGACCATCATCCAATCTCCTTTGTTAATAGCACTGTCCTTGCATACGTTTGTATCCTTTCTTTCCTGGTAGCGTCTGATGTTCTGATCTTTGTGATGACTATATGCCGAGTTGATGTCCACTGGGGACTTTTTGTACGAGCTAGTTGACCAAATATGATGGTGACAGGACTTTCACCAGTCGTTGAGTGGCGCGTTGTGCGGTAAGCCCACAGAACCTTGCAAGGAGCTTGGTCCAGCTTAATTCCCTCCGCAGATGCTCTCTGTACTGTTCTTTTGAGGCTACCCATGAAACGTTCAACTACACCATTTGCCACAGTGGGGCGATGCGTTGATGTTCAATGGCCACTAGGGTCAAGAATTGTGTGAAATTCTTGCTGTTGAAAGGAGGGCTATGATCTGACTTGAGGATGTCGGTATTTCCCCATTGCAAATATATCATCCAGGGCTCTTATCACTTTTCCATGTCTAGTGGATGAAACACTTCAGACGAGTGGGAATCTCGAGTATTCATCCATGAGTACCAGCCGGTACTTGCCATTTGTGGGAGTCCAAAAAGGTCAATGGGTACTCTTTCACACACTTTCTTGGGGAGATTGGACATTGTAAGTGGATAGTGTGTTGTCTTGATTGACAAATAATGGCACTGTGATATGCCTTTAGTTCGTCCTCCACCATCTGATCCATTTTTGGGAACCATACCCTTTCACTTAGAGCTTGTGTGGTGGCTGCTGTTCCCCAATGTCCTTTATAAGCCAGCTCATTAGCCTTTTAGTTTGAGACTTTTGGGAAGCACAATTCTTTTTTCTCTCAATAGGATTCCTACTTGAGCCACTGCAAGTTCATCATAAATGTTGTAAAACTTTTGCAGGTCATCGTCCCCTTTTTAGGTTTTGCCTACGCAATGCGTACGAAGTACGCATGCGCTAGAAAAATCTAATGATATCTCGATATCTCTCTATGTGGGGTCGGGTATCCGCCCCCTCCTCCCATTGGCTAGCTCCATAAATGGAGGCTAGCCATTGGGAGCCGGATCTGTCCGTCAAAGGCCGGACCAGATTCGGGGGCGTTCCCGAGAATTTTTCCCTTTCTGCTCACGTCATGTAGACGTGTTCACTCGGTGGGCGGGGCGTTTTTTCGGGCTCGTTGCGGCCGACCGCCGGCCGAGGAAGTCCAGGTGAGTCTTCCCTTTCCTGTCCCCCCTCCCGCTGTTGGTTCGTTTCCCGCCCCCCGTCAGTGTGTGGCCGTTCCCGCCCCCCTCCCGCTCTCCCGTCAGTGTGTGGCCGTTCCCGCCCCCCTCCCGCTCTCCCGTGGCCGTTCCCGCCCCCCTCCCGCTCTCCCCCCCCTCCTTGTATCTCGTAAGCCTTTGTTGATTTTTGCCAGCTTCCCCCACTCATTTTCATGGCCCTCCTAGATGTTTTCAGGGCCCTCCCAGAGTGAGAATCCTGTAGCCGGGTCTTCTGACGTGGACATTATTCAGCGTTCTAACTGCGCCACGGATTTCTCCTCAGACAAGCTTCCCTCTCCAAGCAACGCCCTCTGCCAACCCCGGCCTCATGGGGACCGGGGATTTAACCGAACGGACTTAAATTAAGATTCCAGCGGAGAACTGGAAGGCTGCCAGGACGCACAGCCCCTCTTCCTCTAAACCCAGCACTACCCCCTGCCACCCCCCTCAACCCCCAATCCCGCAGTTACTTCATCACTCAACAATGCAGAACTGCAGCGGGGGAGGAGGGCGACTGCCAGGCTTGAAATTATATCAGAAAGAAGCTGCACAGATCAGGAATGCTATGGATAAAGAAATCCAGTCTGCAAAAAATTTGTATAGGTCTCAAGTGGGAATCATTTGGCGCCCAATCAGCATGCTGCGCGTTGTTAGCAAAAAGTGTCAATTTTCTAAATGCGAGCCGAGCCTCCGATCACGGCCAAATGTATCTTAATGAAAACACTCAGCAGGGTCCGAATTCAATGTCACAAAACTCTCAATGTCAATGGCCCCAGGGAATGGTATTTTAGTGTGAGACCCACACATAATGATTTAAGAGAAAACGTTTCTGGCGAAGGCACATAACTTCTTTAAAACCCACTGCATAAAGCATGTTGCAAAACCAAATCCCTTACTTTAGGGTAAGGCTCCCTCGTGTTAAGTTTAGATTAAAATATGTGCTCCCTCTCAGAATATTCTTCACACCAACATACTCTTCCCGTAAACACATCACTACCCCGTACTATTCAACCACCACTCATCAGCAGTACTGCACATACAAATCTTGCACAGAAAACCACTACATCAATATTTCCTCACTACTCCACAAAAAAACCAAACAAATCTCAATATATTATATTTTTTACACATATATTCCCTTACTATGTAATCAAGTATCTATATATTATATTAATACTATTGTTTAAGGAAAAGAAATACTCTCTCAAAAGCTTTACTCTGTCCTGCCATCACCCTACACCACAATGGCATTTGTCTGTTGACTTATAGTACCCTGACGAGGTGTTGAAGCGCTTTTCAGCGAGTATCAAGCTACTCTGGAACCCAAAAAGATTAGTGGTGGATTGGTATAGGGAACTATGAGAGAGAGAGTGAAGAGATAGGATACATTATCCTATCTCTTCATTCTCTCTCTCATAGTATCCTATCTCTTCACTCTCTCTGTCATAGTTCCCTATACCAATCCACTACTAATCCTTTTGGGTTCCGGAGTAGCTTGAGACTCGTTGAAAAGCGCTTCAACACCTCGTCAGGGTACTATAAGTCAACAGGAAATGCCATTGTCCCTTCTTTGTGGCACAACATCTCCCTCTTAAGTCGTCTCTCAAATGGCAGATGAGCACAGTGGCCGCCACTGAGATATTGTAGAAGATTGCCCTGTGGCCCACACCTCGTGGTCATCTGTCGAATTCCCCCAACCCCACCCCGCCCCACTGCTCTTACCTGCACTAACATGGCTGCATAAAGAGTGCTCCAGACAGGACCCTGACTCTGAGTTGGTACCTGTCTATTTTCACCTGTGAATCTTTTCTTGTATGTGTTCAAGACTACGGATGATTTCCCCAGTAGATCTTTCCTTCCTTCACTTAGCATAATTGTGCTACTTAGTCTGCAATATCCATATGTAATTCCATTGCACTTGTCAAGCTAGGTCTTGCATTTACATATGTGTGCAGCCATTGTTAGTGCTATCAGGACAGAAGAGATACAGTCAAATTTCCTTGTACTGATGTTGAGACGGGCAGCGGAGTGCAGGACTAGTTTTAATGGTGCTAGTGTGGGGACAGGGGACGTGGTATGGGGCAGAGAGATGGGGGCAGTGCATTCGGGAGAGGACATTGGAAAGAAAATGGCAGAGTACAGGGAAAATGTGAGGGGGAACCGTAAAGAGATGCCAGGGATAATGTGGGATATTCGTGAAGGGGAGAAGGGGCAAGGAAGGCATGGGGGAGAACACGAAAGAGAAGGGGTGGCAGAAGCGCGAGACAGGAGAAGATGGGGTGTCGTGACGTAGTCTCACCGGTCGCCGGTCACAGGTCGCCTCTCCTGTAACGCTGTTAAAGTGCTGGGCAGGAGAGAGAGAGCAAGAGAGAGAGAGACCCCGAGAGGAGGGAGGCGAGAGAAAACGAAATCTTGCACTCGGTGAGCTACTCATGCTTGGACCCAAAAAACGCGAGAGCTCTGTAGTTTAAAATGATGGGGGGCCCTTTAAGTGAGAGTTTCAGCAAAACCTAAAATGGATAAACATGTAACAGCATGTCGAATATTTGAAATGCTATAGAGAAAGATAATACAGTTTTGATTTAGCATTTGTTTTCGAAGCATTGCACAGCCATGTTCTTGGTTTCCTTAAATTTGGACGCGATGTTATCGGCCTCTCATCTATATGTAACTTGTTATGGGATATGAGCAGATTTTTACCAGATCGTAACATGGTGTTGTAATTTGGTTTCTTTGATTTAGCATTTGTTTTCGAAGCATTGCACAGCCATGTTCTTGGTTTCCTTAAATTTGGACGCGATGTTATCGGCCTCTCATCTATATGTAACTTGTTATGGGATATGAGCAGATTTTTACCAGATCGTAACTTGGTGTTGTAATTTGGTTTCTTTTATGATCAAGCTCTGATCTGCATTGTGTGGCAATGCTGTGACCAAGGCTCATGTCTGCACTTGTTCTGTTGTGTTATTATGACGTCCAGGCTGGTTTTTGTACTTTGGTTATTGCTTACTCGCAATGGTTAGGGTCAGATCTGTCTGTGCCTGGATTATTGTGAGTTTGCGATGATTGAGTTCGGGTTTGCATTCAGCCTTATGTGGTTTTATGATGCCTCATAATTGATTTTCATTTTATTTATTGTAGGAGTGCAATGACCCTGCTGAGGTCTGCACTTGGTGCAGTGTGTTTTTATGATGGCCAAGGGCATGTCTGTACTTTGTTCGCTAAGAATTCTTGGTCAATGTTGTATTGTTACTTTAATGTATTAGAGCGTGGCAAAGCGAGGCTTAGAATGTTCCTACTTTTCTTCCCACGGGTTCCAGTCCAGGAGATCAGATGCTACCGGTGTCCTGGATGGAAGCTGTGCTGCCTGGCTCTTGCCTGATTCATGTTGTATCTACTCTTTAACAAATCTTTGGTGCCTGCATGCTTGCCCCAAATTCTGTGCCCTGTCCCAGCCTGCTTTTCTGACTTCCTCTGTCCGTTGCTTGAGTCCTGTGAGCCTCCCCTGTCCCTCTTTTCTTTCGCTGATTCCCTCTGACCCTCATTGTTTCACTTGTTCCTGCTTGCTTGTCCCAGATTCCTTGCTCTGTCTTTGCTTGCTTTCTTTCTCTGAACCTCCCTGACCCTGCTTGCTTGCTAGGTTGCTGCCTGCATGCCTCTAATCCTGCCCTGTCCCAGATTTCTTGATCTCTCTGCTTGCTTTTTCTGCCACTTCTCCGTCCCTGCTTGCTTCCCCGTCCCTGCTTGCTTCCCTTGCCCTGCTTGCTTGCCCCGAATTCTGTGCTCGTCTGCTTGCTCTTCTGAACTTCCTCTGCTGGGCCCTGCTGCTGCTCTGCGCCCCGGAGAGCTCCGCGCTGGCAGACTTCTCAGGTAAGACCCTCTCTGCTTCCCAGCCTGTCCTCTCCCAGCCTGCCGTCACCCAGCCTGCCCTCTCCCAGCCTGCCCTCTCCCAGCCTGCCCTCTCCCAGCCTGCCCTCTCCCAGCCTGCCCTCTCCCAGCCTGCCCTCTCGCAGCCTGCCCTCTCGCAGCCTGCCCTCTCGCAGCCTGTCCTCTCGCGGCCTGCCCACTCCCAGCCTGCCCTCTCCCAGCCTGTCCCCTCCCTGCCCTTTCCCAGCCTGTCCACTCCCAGCCTGCCCTCTCCCAGCCTGTCCCCTCCCTGCCCTTTCCCAGCATGTCCTCTTCCAGCCAGTCCACTTCCAGCCTGTCCCCTCCATGACCTTTCCCAGCCTGTCCTCTCCCAGCTTGTCCACTTCCAGCCTGCCCTCTCCCAACCTGCCCTCTCCCAGCCTGTCCCCTCCCTCCCCTCTCCCAGCCTGTCCCCTCCCTGCCCTCTCCCAGCCTGTCCTCTCCCTGCCTGTTGTCGTGTCCCGGTGGCAGCAGGCAGCAGGCAAGAGCGTGCACTGCGTCCCCGAAGTAACAGCCCTAAAGCAAGCAAGAAGTACGCCCCCCTCCCACCAATCCCTGTTAGCTCTGTGTGTGTTTGTGTGTGTCATTTGCGAGAGATAAAGCTAGTGGCATTGTAAATGACAATGCCATTTATTTATGTTAAAAAAAAACATAAATAAAAATAATGTCAAGAGCAATGCCAATAGCTCTAACTTTAACAAAGGCAAAACCATTGCATTGTAAATGCTTGTTCTTTTTGTAGTTTGTTTCCCCTGGTGAGTATAGAGCAGTTGTTCAACCGTAGCCATGGCCTCATCCAGGCGGATGGCCATAGTAAATTGGTGTACTGACCGGGCTGGCAGGGTGCTGGAGTGGAGGATGAAGTTGAGGTATTCTTTCCTAACCTCTATTTTTGATGTTGTCAGTTGTAAAGGGTCTTGTGACAGGTGGTCAGCCAGGTTGTGCTCTTTTCTCTGTCCGTGGACGATGTCATAGTCATACTCCTGCAAACTCAGTACCCAACGTTCAATCCTGAAGGCCCTCTTGGTGGTGGGGTTGTCAAAAATGGTCAAGAGTACTTGATGATCCTTTGTGAGTGTGAATCGCTTGCCATATCAAAATACATGTAAGTGCTCACAGGCCCACACGACTGCCAAACTTTCCTTTTCGTGTTGCGAGAATACCCATTCTGTATTAGTCAAACTACAACTGTCATACGCCACAAATATGTCTTTGAGCGTTTGGATGTCTGCTATGCTGTTCAAGAATGGCCCCCAGCCCTACTGGGCTAGCATCCAAGGTGACTTCTGTCTACAGCTTAGGCTTAAAGTATGCCATGACAGTTGTTTTTTCAATCGCTGTTTTAATCTCCTGAAAGCGTTTTTCACAGGCTGTGGATCATATAAAATTGGTATTTTGTTTTGTTAAGTCTCACAGCGCTGCACTGATTGTTGCTAGTTGCGTATATATTGGGCATAGTAGCTGACCATGCCTAGAAAAGATCGCAGAATGCTTATATCTCGGGCAGGATTAGTTACCGCTAGCACTTTCACCTTGTCTAGATCTGGTATCATCTCCTTTTTCGAGAAGATGTGGACCAAGAACTTTAGCTTGGGTTTCAGTTATTATTTGCTGCCATTCTAAGTCAAGCCAGCATTCTTGAGCAATTGACACACCTTTAGGTGCACTTTACCATGTTCTCGTCTGGTGGTCCCAAATATCAATATGTCGTCTCAATAGTTGATGATATCGGGTACTGGCTTAATGACTTGCCTGATGAAATCCTGGAAAATTCCAGCAGCCAAAGAGATGCTAAAACTCAGCCATTTGTACCTTAACAGACTTATATGTGTTGAGAACGTGGTGTCTCTTCTAGTTCTAGTTGATGATATCCCTTGTTCAGGTCAAGTTTTGAGCATACCATTTAGTTGTCTTATCATGTCGGCAATGTGAGGTACTGGGTGTCTTTCTCATTCAATAGCTTTATTTGGTTGGCGCATGTCAAAGCAAATGCTCATGTCTCCTTTTATGCCCTTTTTTGGCACTACTGCTATTGGGGAGATCCATGGAATTGGCCCCCTGAAGTGTTCAATTATGTCAGTCTTTAGTAAGTTAGCTATTTTCTGTTCAGCTGTTTTCTGCAGATCAAAAGCAACTCTCTGGTGTCTTTGAGCCACTGAGCGGATGTCCTCATTGATGTGGATCTGCACCTTGATACCCTCTAGTCAGACCCTCCAGCTTATCGCGATTTCGCGATTCACGAAAAAATCGCGAAATCGCGGGACTAGCGCGATTGCCGCGATATTTACATTTGTGGCCGCGATATTGTAAAAGTTTCTACTGGGAGACAGCAAAACACATAAATCTTCATTTACTGGCTGTGCGCGCACACACGTCATTCCGTGCTGCCGTCCAATATCTGCTTCCTCCTGGCCAATCTGTGAAAGGCGATCAAGCAGAACAATGCGTGTACAGCTCTCACAGTCTCTTTTTTTTTTCTCAGAAAGAGCCTGTTGAAAATCGGAGCCTTGATCAGCAGCAATTGAGCAAAAAAAGAACCACACGTTAGGTTCCCGGATATTTTCTTCAGGCGTCCACAGCCTCTTGTGATGTTTTGGAAGTTGCAGCAGTTTGAATTCTAAACTGCCCTACAAAACCATCTGCCTACACAGGGTTTTGAATCATTTGGTTGTTTTACCTGCCTTGTTGTAACGGCACGTGCTGTTTTGCCAACATATCTTCCACAAAGATATTTCGAGGCATGAGCTGCTGCGCAACTGTTGTGTTAAGAGAGGTATTTTATTTTGAAAGCTTCAATGCTGTCTATTAAATTAGAATTAATGTGCACACACATACAGACAAAAATAGATCTATTTCAAAAAGAAAGAAACATTTCGGCTGCCATGTTCCCAAGCTTATCCAGGCACCGTTTGGATATAATAGAAATGCAGTGGAGACTGGGCGGATGCATGAATGAATGATGTATGGATGCAGGATGGGTGGGTGGATGGATGGGTGGGTGAATGAATGAATGATGTATGGATGCTGGGTGGGTGGATGGATGGGTGGATGCATGAATGAATGATGTATGGATGCAGGATGGGTGGATGGATGGGTCGATGCATGAATGATGTATGGATGGATGCATGCATGATGGGTGGATGCATGATGGGTGGATGGATGCATGAATGAATGATGTATGGATGCAGGATGGATGGGTGGATGCATGAATGAATGATGTATGGATGCAGGATGGGTGGGTGGATGGATGGGTGGATGCATGAATGATGTATGGATGGATGCATGCATGATGGTTGGATGCATGATGGATGGATGGGTGGATGCATGAATGAATGATGTATGGATGCAGGATGGGTGGGTGGATGGATGGGTGGATGCATGAATGATGTATGGATGGTTGCAAGGTGGTTCGGGCTCGCTCGCTGCGGTGCAATATGCAAATTAGTTTACGCCACACCACTTTCAAATGTCACCAGCCGCCCCTGCGTGTTGGTTCTATAAAGTAACACTGGAAAATGTTTTTTCTACCAAATAGAGCAGTTTTCCGCAGTAAAGAACGCAATGCTGTCTGAAACAATAATGCCTAGAAAGTAAGGAGGGGCAACATCGAGACCACGTGCCACCTGTCGCCTATTCTAACTTCGATCAGCTGGAGACTGCTGTCCCGCAGACTTGCACCTCCCTCAGGGACTGCACTTCTGGGCATCGTGGGAGACGGGTGGGGACTGAGGGGGGAGGGATTGATCCACACGTGACGGCCAGACACACACGTAGCCTCTCGTTTCGTGAATGGCGAGCTATCTTTAGCCTCCGACCCGAGTGATGTCATTTAATGCTCATGGAAACGCTAGCGGCAGCCAGACATGAAACCTACCGTAGCTGTGAGCCTTCACCCACCGCACCATATTGTAAATAAACCAAATAAACATAGCTTCATGTTGTTAAATAACTAAAAAAACTAAGATATCTGTGTTTGTTCTAGGAAAAATGGCCACATAAAATGCCGCAAAATTGCCGCTAAATTTCCATATTTGTGCCGCTAAATTTCCATTTTTGTGCCGCTAAATTTGCTAATCCATGCCGCTATATCCTGGGGGGTCTGTCTAGTAATCCCTGGCCATGAAACATTGATGGAAAATTGTGAGCAATCCCGGGCGGGCTCCATGCATATGTAGTAGGTGACGGATGTCAGCCCCATTTCAGCTTCGGTTGTGAAACTGAGCAGACATGCACTGGACGCACTTCCTGGCAGCACATGAATTGTTGTCTGAAGTGACTATGCCTTGTGCTACACCTTTGCCTTGAAGGGCCCCTGGCTCCACATTGGTTTGGAGGCACCCACATGTATACTCTTATGCTCAATGGCATATGTATGGGAGGAGGCTGGAGTTCTTTGAATTTGTCCAGCTGCATTATGTTCATAGATTCACCGCTGTCAATGAAGAAGGGCACCCGACAACCACTTAACAGCATTTGTACAGTGGGACATTTGCTCTCAGCTTTCGAGCATCTCATTTTGCAGTGCTTCTTCCTCCTCTCTCTGGCCAGTGTGATCGATCTCCATCATCGGCAAATACCCTTCTTTCTCACACTCACCTTAACAGGGTTACTGATGACTCACTGTTTGACAAATGGGATTGTGTATTGTGAGTCGACTCAGCATGCTGGACATGATGGCTTTTTTTTACTATTGGGGCTGTGGTGTGACTTTTTCAGGCTGTCAGTGGATCCTCTTTTGTCTTTCATGCTCCAACTTTGTTGCAGACGCAAAACACAACACTTCCACTTGTGCAGGGCCCTTGTTTTTCATACGGGAACAACAATCCACATCAATATCCTGATTTCCTTGCTTTGGTCAATAGTGACATGCAAATCTCCCAGCAGGGGTGTCGCCTGCTCCTCACAGCTAGTGCTGTCTCACTGTGGCTGGATCCCACCACTATTGCCGCCACTTGTCATTTCACTCTTTCCTGCGGTCTCGCAGCCAGGAACATCCCATCGCCGCTGAGCGTGTCCCTTAGCTTGCACCTCCTAAATGAATCCGACTGGCAGCCATCAATTACCCTAAGGCACGTGGCTTCCTCGTTGTTAAAGTCACAAAACTTGCAGTGTTTTATAAGCGTTTCCAGTCTCACTACCAACTTGTCCATGCTTTCTCCTACTTGTTGTTGTGCTTTGTTAAAGATGTAACTTTCACAGTTGATGTTTGGCGCCAAATCAAACTTCTTGGCCACAGCGTCCTTGACCTTTTGGTACGATGCCGCTTCTTCCCCATGTAGCTTCTTTAGGACTTCTTTCACTCACTCACCTGCGAGGTTTTGAGGTACTTAATGATTTTTTTGTCATTCCCCCTCTGCAAGGGCATCAATGAAATCATCAAATATCTCAATCCAGACAGCGCAGGGTACCCCAATGTTCTGTTTCTTCCTCGTGTTGAAGGGGAGAGGTGGCTTCGGGAATGCAGCAGCGTTGTATGTGGTCCCTCTGTCTTGCACCATGTTATGTTATATAGTTTTATAGAGGGCGCTATTACCCAAAAATTGTAATCTTGGCGCTAATGGCATGAACTCTCAATATTGTCAAAAATCTGAAAACCAAAGCAAACCCATCTTTTAAGGGGCACCAGTCCACTCGTCCAAGGGGAAAAACCAGGTTTTTAGATCCTTACTAAATTTCACGGGTGCAAGCGTGCATTGTCTGGATGTGCACTCCTTCTGTCGACTTATGGAGATGTGCTCGGCCCGAGGTGCTTGCTCGTTAGCAGGAGTGATGTATGATTCACAAGGGTATGCCTTGCCTTTCAGTAGCAGCTAGCACTGTTCATAGGGCTGAGCTGTTCCCTGTAGCTCGCCTACCATTGTTGACTGTGAGGGGCGTATCCGCTGGAGACAAAACTTAACACAGAGTTTAGCCAATTCCCAAGGGCTGTGCTGTCTTGGGAACATGGCACCCTACTTCAGCCCTCTTCTTACAGTAAGCGTATGTTCAGGGTGATGAGGCACCCACTTCAGGTTCATAATGAGTGGCACTCACAGAGCCGTTGAAAGCCTATTTTTGAGTGAGCCTGCCCCCCTGGCAGCAGCAAACAGCCACACAGCAGTCAAAACAGACACACTGTGTCAAAGACCACGGGACGCAGTAGCGGAGGTCTTCCTGTACACAAGTGCAGCGGGCAGCATGCCGATGTAGAGTCCATCTCCCTCGTCACCCGCTGCAGAGTTGAAGAAGACTCTCAAGGAGATAACAATGGGTCACACTCCGTTGTGTACGCTCCAGAACTTTGTCTTTATTTTCCCTTCCTCGACCGCGGCTATACTCCCTGCTCCCCTCATCACGTCAGTTCACATTGCCTCTAAGTTAAGCCTCACAGCGTATGTGCCATGCTACTAGAATATTAAGCAGGTAGCAAAGGTTTATTTAGCTACTTTTGTGGTTCACCCTAACAATGGTTGTGATTTATTATTCTTTGAAGTCGGTTCCCACCGCCATCAGCAAATATTCCAGTTTCTTACACTTAGCATCACGTGTATTCTTTTTGTTGGGCAGTGAGGAGCCCTGTTCAAGGGGGTGAGAGGCAGTAGACAGTGGGGTTGTATTTTAGAAAGCTCCCTGAATTAAAAATTGCCATGTGTGGCCCCTTTCTATGCCCCAGGGGCACTATGGTATTTCAATGGTGGTCACAGATCCTAGACAGCCCCTTCTGTAATACAGATCACAACAGTGCTAAGTGAGGAAGTCCTTTGTCCCAGTACCCATGCCATATTATGGATGCAGTCACAGAGGCCTTTAGAAGGCAGACTAGCTGTGCTTCACATGGTGGTAACACACAGTCATAGTGGCCCTCCAGAGGCTCCTTTTGAATCAAGATGGTGGCCTTAGGTACGTTCCAGGTATCACTGGCAGACAAGTGTACTCAATCACTGCACCCACCTGCAGGAGGATTGCTTTCCCCTTTCAACTGCAGGCCAGATTGCTGCCTGAAGTGAAAGGTGGGCAGGCAGCTTCAAACAGCTGATCGACCTTTCACTAATGCTCTATTCCAAGAGCAGACGTGGGAACAGAGCATTTACTGTGGTATGGCGCATGGTTCCACTCTGTGGTCCACTTAAGGATGTGCCAGAAGTAAAGTGAGACAAAGCACTGCATCTGTAATCTGGCCACTGGTATAATGTGTCTGCCTTAACCCAAGGATTTCGCGCCTCACCCCTAGTCCATGAAGGAGAAAGGGCTGCTAGCCCTCCATCAACCAGAACCAGGTCTTTTCCTTCATGCAGGTTCCACTATGTCACAGACTTCTCAAACCATGCTTCCACTATGTGTGACACAACCCTAATCCCTCTGTGCATAAACTGCCCCAATGTAGATTGTGAGCCAATCACAGTTCTGTGCATACTTCCCGTACAACTGCTTTCTGAAAGTAAATACGTTTGTTTGAAGAAAAAAAAATCCAAGTTTGTCATTGTGTTTGCGTATGTAAGTACTAGGTATTGTAAACTATCATTACATTTTGCACATTTGCAGATCAGATTTTGTTTCATTAAGCAAACTTCATTACTACTAAAAGAAAGACTTTTCATTATTTGACCATCATGGTTTCTCTTTTCCCTGTCTCCTAATTGGCTTAATTTTGGATGCATGTACTATATTAAATTGGAGAGAAAAGCATATTAACTAGTAACATTTGCTCGTCTCATATTTTTAAGGATCTGCACAATTTACTACATCCCAAAGGACTCTAAGTTAGACTCGTCAATGTTCTTAGGTTTGCCTTGGCATTAAACTGGCCACATTCATTTCCTTCTGGTCCTCTGGTATCTAGGCTTGACTAGTCCATAATATGTACATCATCTGAGTACTACACTGGACCCTTTTCACGAAAAATGCAGACAATACTTATTAAATTCATATATGCAGTCATATAGCGTATCCATACACAAGTAAGCCTCTCTTAGTGAAATATCCATTGATTCGCCATTGCAGAATTAAGAGCAAAAATCACAAATTTTCTACCTCCCTTAGTGACTTGTTCACGTTTTGGTTGAAACAGAAGAAGACAGTTTTGTCCTTTGACAGATAAATTAGTACCTTCTATTGAATTGTTTTGTGCCCTCAGCATGTTGCTTGGAGGCCATCCTCTTGCTGAAAAAAGCCATTATATGGTGTGTATACCTTGTGCATTATTTCAAGATCCTCTGCAAAATCTCTTTTGCTCCATTTACGAGCTATGCAGTTGTGCCAATAAACTACTTTTAAAACCCTATACAAGCATTTCCACTAGTCCCTTAGAGAATGAATCAAGGACTTGAGTCTTGAAGGGTTGATTACATTTACCCAGTGTTTTTTTATACATCTGTAGATGTTACTCACCCTCTTGAGTTCTTTTGGGCTTATTGAAACGTCCCATTTAGATAAAAAGCAGATGATTATGGAGCTTGATGGGAGTCAAGGCACGCATTTCACCTTCAACAGCTGTTCACCGATTATTCACGGCTGGCTGAGGCAGAGCTGGCTGCAGTTGCATCATATCAAGATCTTATTTGGGATGACTAAAGTTCAAAAAACGATTTTTCTAAATCATTACATCCTCTGCCCCTTGAACTGGAACACAGGGTTTGTAGATATAACCATGAGAGCCTTGTTCAATGGTTAGGTGCAAAAATGTGTGTTTTATTTTCTTACCAAAATCTCCTCTCCAGGGAAACCTCAAACCAATATTTTTGTTCTCTTTGTGATATTTGAAGCCAGAAATAAGCTACTACTATCAATGAAACTGTTGGATCCTCGGTCCCTACGGCTCTACCCTTTAGCTAAGATCCATAAACCTGCACTTTTTAAAACTGAATTTAAACATTTTTATAAACAAGACCCCGTGGGGACTTCATTTATGGTTGTGATGTACTGTGCTGTACTTACTGGCTCCTCCTCAACTTGCTCTGGATACAGGATCTGTAAAAGCGGGCTCGGTGGGTACCTCTTGGCTCCATAGTGTGAATCGAGATCTCTTGAACAATAGGCCTGAACCATGGATGTTCATTGGGAATATTTCTTGTTAGTGGTCCACCAGGAATCAGGACTATACTGTCCAGAGAAGACAGCTTCTTTATGAGTCTGCTGCCTAGGATCATTTACGTAGAAGAGCATCATCGTATAGTGGCATTATTCTCGATTTTCTGTAAAGTAGCTCACTTAATACATTGTCCTTATCCTTACAAATGTTGAAGCACCTATACCATTGCCAACATAGCCAATTAAGACGAAACGTGTATTCCTAATAATTCATGGGCTAGCTGAAAATGTCCATTATACTTTTTTTTTACAGTTTAGAGCAAGACCTAGCTGTTATTAAATGTAGAATAAATGCTATTTGCTGCATTGCCAAAGTTCTACATTTCAACTTTTTTCTGGCAATTCCAGAGGTCTTTGACTTTTTTCCTAGGGCGCATATTTTATCATTTTTTGTTGATGTATTTCAGCTATAAGAATCGATATTTTTTAGCGTGTTTTGTGTGTTGACGCAGAGGATGGGGATGCCACGGAAAGAGTTGTGGAGAAGTTTGGGGATGGAAGCATCTTCTCTGGCTAGAGGAAGGCACTAATATTATGCAGGCCTCAAAGCGTGCATTCTAATTGAGAGCCAATAATGGCACAGAAGGAAAAAGATGTCTGATAATTGGGGCGCAAGTTATTTTTAGGTTTTGCCTACTGTATAGCGCTTGCGCTGTCTGCTGGGGAAGTCTCTTGTAGACTAAAAGCTTAAGAGGGCTTGGAGCCCGCCCATTACTTACCATTGATTGGCTTGCATTTCGCTTTGATTTCCTTGCTTTTTATTGGTCTGTGACTCCCTGCTTCCTCCTGGGCTTCGAGTTTCTGGTCTCTCCTGTGGGGCATGAACTAACTACAGTTTCCTGTTTGCAGCCAATGTGCTTCCACTGTCCGTGCACTTCCTGAGGTACTTGTTTTTTTACTTTTAGACATTCACTCTTTAAGTACATGTGTCTGCAGTACATGTGTTTGCAGTCCATCTGCCCGTGCTTTTCGTGACTCCGTCACATGTCCGTGGTCTTGCCCAAACTTGCCATGTCTTTGTTTTGGTGTGTTTTGTAGGGGCTGATATGTAGCATCTCAACAAGGGTCACTGAATTGTGTGATTTTGTTGTGTTTTCCTCATAAGTATGGATTTGCCGCATCTGCATCATAATACATCATCTGCTGCATAATTTCTAGATTCTAACAAAAAAATGTGCTTGTGGTTACATTGATTACTAGTTACTAAAGACGCAGTGACCCATGTTTTCTTTTCGTGTAGTGGAATTCCTTTTGAGCGCACTATCACTCGCGAGGGTATTCTGGCGCTGAGCAGGTGTGAGTCCAGGCGCTCATAGGGTGCAGTGGGACTACTAGAAAAGCGGGTCTCCAACTTCTTGGGGAATTGAGGAGGAGGCTTTTATGTGTAACAGCAGGTTGTTTCACGATTTAGGGGCGATTTAGGAGAAAGCTCTCCACCAGGTCTGGTTTTCTGTATGCATGGGATTTGTGCAAGTAGTAGTCCAGACAAACTGAGGTGTCTGGAAGGTTTGGTAAAGCAGATGCAATTGTTGCAGGGCCAGTGATATGTATCAGTTGCTTATTGCTGTATTTGGGTGTTAAACTGGTGCTAACAAGGTAAAACCCTTGACCAGTGGTAATGTGTAAAAATGCCAAATTAAGGAGGTAATGCTATCACAAAATGTGCTGCATTGTAGTGAATAATTTGCCTTTTCTTGCTGCATCATTTAGTCGACCCTACTGTGTAATTTGGTTCTCCCCACTTGCACAGTTCCAGTGGCTGTACTCAGTGTTGGACTGACCTATAGGGTCAGAAAGTGTGTGAAGGGTGGTCTGAGAGGTCAATGTGTGGGCCAGTTTTTGGGCTGTTGGTGGGTCTGTTTTATGGTCTATTGGGTCGTTTTTGGTGCTGATTTCCCTGTATTAAACCAAACATTGCCTGCAGCAAGCTCAAATCATTGCGGTCTTCCATAGCTTGCAAAACACGTATACAGCATGTCACTACAAGATCAAAACTACCCCAGTTTGCAAACATGGGCCACCTTTTTGGCTACCTATTTCACTACTGGGCGCCCACTTTTATTTTGGTTGCCCGGACTACTGTCTGTCCCAGTCCAACCCTGGCTGTGCTCATGAGCCTGATGCCACATTAAGCACTTCTCGGAGGGCGAGTAGGTGGCAAAGGAATTTGTTCCTTGCGGTTTGATGGTGGAGTGTGAATTCAAAAAGTATCCAATGTTATTAGAAGACGATGACTGGGCGGAGGCCAAATGGCATATACTTTGTGTATCAGGGGACCAGACGTGGCCGAAATATCAAAACATTTGGATACTGGTGGCAGCAATGGTGGCCAAGAGGAATATCGCTGGGGTTGGGAAGCCACCCAACCACAGACGTTAGCTAATTGGAAAATAGATCTGGATTTGTGCTGTGCAGCTGAGAAGACAATATACAAGAGCAGAGGTTGCCCCAACAAGTGGGAAAAAGTGTGGAGCCGATGGGACACATACAGGAATCCTTGAGGGAAGTTAGTCTATTAAGGCGAAGGGGGGGGGTGAACTGGGCGTACATAGGCTTAGGGCCCTACTAGGATTGTTTGCTGATCCCTGAAGATTGTCGTAACAAAGGATTGTAAATTACGAAGTAAAGAGGGATGCACCTGTATAATCAAATCATGAATGAAGTAATGTTGTATATTATCACTGACGTCTGTTTAATAAAAAGAAGTTTAAAAAAAGTATCCAATGTGTGTAAAGTTTTGTGTAGAGCTAGAGGTCTGTAGGAGTGCTCCAATTGTCTTGTGGTGAAGTTGTAGCTGAGCCTGCGGATAGGTTCAAGCACGGAGAAGAGGCGTTTTTGCATATCATGCACATACAATCATTCTGTGCATGTCTCTGGTTCTTCCCTTGCTGGGGGCAGAGTTTATTGCTGGTTCAGCGCTGCCGCTGCCAAAAGCATTATCAGTTTAGTGACCGACAGACCTCTACCCTCTTCCTGAATTCTTACACTCAGATGACTTTATTATTGTGTCTAATTGAAATACACCATCTGTTACTCTCCTAGTTTATATGCATGCTTGTAAAATATTCTGGCATTGGTGACACTGACAGTTGGCCTTCCATTTCCCTTTTAAAGATTGAACAAGAAAATCTTTATATTTACAGTAGACATTAATAGCTTGGAGGGATTTTTTGTCAAGGCTTTTGCGTGCTGCTGCCTGATTTTAATTCTCTTTGGAAAGCACATTGCAGTTCATTTGACACACATTGTATGCACCCCGCCTCAGTGAAGTGCTGGCTTTCACTTGCAGGCTGTATGATGGCTAAAGGGAACAAGGACTCGATTGTTGCTGGCCATTGAAAGATGGCGCTGTTTCCGAGAAGGCGGCATTCATCATAGAAGACCTGTGAAGTGAAACCTAGAAAGCCCTTGACTTCCGGGAGAATACCAGTAGACTTCTAGTGCTAGGAGATGGGGCTGTAAGTTGATGTATACTCCGGAAATCTAGCATTTAAGCACTGTGTGCTGTATATTGTGCTCAAAGTGAATATGTTATGAACCCCCAAGGGCAGGAATTCACAGTTCTATTCTGTACCAGCAGGATCTGAATAATGTATAGGCTACCACACCAGGACCTGAAGGTTATTATAATAACTGTTTAGTCAATCCTTGAGGCTTAGGGGCATATGTATCAAGACCTTTTCCCGTTCGCAAATCTGCCAATTTGCAAATGGGAAAAGGCCTTTTGGGATGTGTCATAACATGTGGTACTTAGATTCCAAGTGCTGGTTGCTGCAGTGGTCCAGCCATCAGGGGCCCCAATTCCGCAGAACCAGTGAATGAAATAAATCCCAATAGTTTACCTTATCATGCATCTTTCTCTGCTCCTGAATAACCACTGTTGTGCACCCACTTGGTCATGCACACGTGAAACTCGCTTAGGCTTGCGAGATTATATAATTAGGACTTGAATTTATAGTTGAACACACCTCCTTCTTTTGCCATTCGTAAAGCAGCTTGACCTTTATGTATTAACATGTCAAAGGTAAGTTTAATTAACTGGAGGAACATTCTCTTTCACTTGCGCCACTATTTCCTAAATTCCTTCATTACATTTCTATCAAACTTCAAGGCTGCTATTCAGTGTATTTATTAGAGGTGCAAATATTCACGAAATGCTGAGTCATGTAAAGTGGTGTAATTAAGACTGCAGTGGCTAGTAACTTGGCGTCTGTAGGTCCGATTCACAAAGAAAGCTGAAAAAACGACCCTCTAGGGCGTCTCTTAACGCTTAGAGCAAATTACGGACTCATTTGGGAATTTGCAAGAATTCCATGGGAATATGTGGTTGCAGCTGCCCCGTAGCGTATAGATTTCAGCTTTTCAAACTGCGAGTTTATATTTTTGAAACAGTAAAGGTCACGCAGCAATGCACTTGCAGGTAAACATTTATTTTTGTATTTCTCTATGAAGTAAAAAAGGTACGCCCCTTCCTCATAATATAGGGGGTGTAGATTACTCTTCATAATAGCCAATTTGCGCCTCTTCCTGGAAAAAATGAACTCATTTTCAGGACGGGAGATTGATTGAAAATGGTTTGTGAATGCCCGAAAAGTTGCAGGTGTATGGGTGTTCCGGCGTTTTCCATATGACGCTACTCTGTACACGGGATGCTAGTTGAATGATACCATTCAGCTCGTTCTTATTGATTGTTTCTTCTCTGATCCATAAACCGTCCAGCAGGAGATATACAAACACACTTATAATGAAGCCATAATCCTGTCATTTTAATTTGAGTAAAATTATTTATGAGGGCAAATTCAATTTTTGTGGTTGAGCAACTTGAATGTGCATCTGTAAATGATAATTTTACGCAATTCAGTATCATTTGGTGCACAAATAGCTTTTTGACTGAAACTGTGTGCTTTTTAATGAACTTTCCTCAGGGGCAAAATCAGACAATGGTTGGTGACCAGCAATATAACTGAGAGAGATTTGCTAGAAGTTCAAAGGCCTTTTGGGATGTATCATAACATGTGGTACTTAGATTCCAAGTGCTGGTTGCTGCAGTGGTGCAGCCGTCAGGTGACCAGCAATATAACTGAGAGAGATTTGCTAGAAGTTCAAAGGCCTTTTGGGATGTATCATAACATGTGGTACTTAGATTCCAAGTGCTGGTTGCTGCAGTGGTGCAGCCGTCAGGTGACCAGCAATATAACTGAGACAGATTTGCTAGAAGTTCATCATACTAATAGCTCCTATTTTGCTAATTCAATGCATCTTTAATATTCACTTTACACTCAAGGTGTGCAAAATCGTGTTATTTGTTTTGCAAAATTTCACGAAATTTCATAAAAATGTCCAAAAATTATGCTTTCAGAGCAAAATAGGATTGATGTATATCTTGTATTACTTTTCTTAGGTCAGTGCGCACTTCATGTACAACAGTATTGTGAAATACCGCCAGGACAGTGGTTCAAACAGGAAATGGCCCTCAGTAAGGAAAAAATAAACAAACCACCTGCAAGCAAAAAAATATGCAAGATTACATTAAATCTGTAAATTATGCCGGCATAGTTCAGATTTCACCCATGCCTACTTTAGACTCTTTGGGGTAAACTTTTTAATTGAAGAGCTTTGTAATTCAATGTTCTGTTGGTCAAATCAAATACATGTATTTCAAAGACTGTGATGCAATATGAAACAACTTAAAACAATCTTCATTAGTTTCTTTTGAGATGGTCCTACAGCTTCATTTTGCACATTGTGTACATAATAAATGCATTATTGTTTAATTTTGTGTAGGCAAAAAAAGTTGATAAAAAAATTACAAAGTGCACAGACTCCTGCACTTGCAATTTGCTTCTAGTATTGGGGTTCACGAGAGAAAACCCTTATCTGGAAACGACTTAATTTCGATGCCACGTCCTACAAGGGACTGCCATGGCCAAATCGTCTGCAAACCAGCCTTCCACCCTTGCACTAGGGGAGCTCACATTCTTTTGCCTCTAATACAGTGGATGCTGGTCAGATGCATAAGACACTCCACACGATTCAAGGTTTTTCGGTACCATGTAGAAAAAAACACTGCTAAAATACAGACTACCAAAATATCAACCTATGTAAAAATTCCCCAGCAAAAATATCAGTCTGTATTAATTATCAAAACCAATCGAATTCACTACCTACCTTTTGTGTGTACCAGGTTCATTTATTGCACTGTAGCCAGACCTACATTTGGGTTCAGGTGAATTTTGAAAATTTGCCAGAACATATTTTCGTATAACAGTCAATGTTTGTTAATCTATGCTGTTATAGTGTCATTTTTCAGTGTATGTTTTCACATTCTCCATATTTTCAAACAAAAGTGTGATTCTTGACGTCTCGACAATGACAGGTTGATGCACAGCAGCGTTATGGATGAAGCCCTCTACATTCAGACTTAGAAACTTTTCTGAAAGTCAGATATTGTTAAGTGGGGCAACCAGCAAGCTGAGGCCGACTGCCAATTTCACAGCTGTGGATTTGACCGCAATCTCGGTCTCTGTTTCTGTTGGTTCTCCAGGCAGAAAGTTGGCAAAACGTTTCTAAGTTCCAGCTTTTGCAATGTGGGCAGGAGGAGTAAATAATGACATCAGCCAAGGGTCCAGGACCTGGGGGTACCCTTCTTCCCCTGGTCAATGCTGAGCCAGAGTTGTGGCTATGGAAATAGGTAAACCCACCCTTGTGGTCACTGCAAACCAGTTTCCCCTCCCACTGTGTTTGTTAGCAAAACAAAAGAGAGTCCAGACTACGTGTGAGAGCTACACCTGGTTAGGCATCCTTTGAAGCTTAGGAAGGGGCTGGGCAAAGGCCCAAACGCATCCTGCTGAAAGAAGAGAAGCACCTTCCGACCCCAAGCTCTTTGTCTAGTTTCTGGGAGCAATCCACTTCTCACAACAGGGGAGCCATCAGCTCTCCAGTGACACTTGATACTGGCAGAAAGGTCCCTTTTGGCTTAGGCAGGAAAATGACAACTTTCTAAAAGTGTCATTTCAAAATACCAATATAAAATTCGACTTTAATATTAAGTTGGATTTTAAATTTCTGTTAAAATGAGTTCTTGAACCATTTTTTAGCTACTCCCAAACTGAAGTTAAGAATTGTAAGTTGTTATAATGTAACCCAGTCTTTTGCTATGGGAGGTCCATCCGTGAAACAATGAAAAATGACTTTGGAGCCAGGTCATGTACAACATTAAATATATATGCCCTACTTTTTATAAATGCCATGTTCCTGGCCCTATGGGCATTTATAGCCTACCTTAGAGGGGTGTCCTATAAGCCTTAAATATGTAGGTGTAGGCCTGCAAAAAGTGTATTGTGCCTGGTTGAAATAGCAGTTTAAAGTACCCACCCAGGCTGTAGGAGCAGGCCTGTAAACATGTGTTACAGTGCTACTTTAGTGAGGGGCACAATGAGTGCTGCTGCCCACTAGTAGAATTTAGTTTACCGACCCTGGGTACACATAGTACCATATTTTAGGGACTTATAAGTAAATTAAATGTGGCAATTAGCTATATGCCAATTTTGCCAGGTTGAAAAGGGAGAACACATGCACTTTACCGCTGGTTAGCAGGGGTAAAGTGCACAGAGTCCTATGGCTAACAAAAATGGATTTCAGCAACAGAAGGCAAAAACCTGGGGCAATACCATACAAAAAATGGTAATTCCCAACAGTGAGTATAACAGATATATTGAAAGCAGACATGGAGCCTGAACAATTAAGGGTTGGCACGTTTTGTAGTTCAGCTTCTTTCTAGAGCCAGGAGCCAATATTGAGTGAACATCATAGAAAGTAACAAAACATATCATGGAAAATGCCCAGCTGATTCCCCTCAACTATTTCTGATCACCTATTGTGTTGGAAGGTTTGTAAAATGGAAAACTAGAAACTGCTATTAAGGAAAAATGGATGGTCAGGAACTCAGAAGAAATTGTTAAGTCAAATCTATAAAGATCAGCTTTTCAGAGGAACAACGGGACAGTCCTTAAGTTAAATATGTGACTGAGATCCTCAGTGTCTCTGAGACTGACCTCAAAGAGAAGGAACTTAATTAAGTAAATAAGTAAGTCACATACAGGCCTTATACAGCCAATAGTGGTTAGAACGTTCACACCTGGTATTGGGCATTGAAAGAAAAGACTTTACTAATAGCACTCCTCTGCGGTCACTCAGTTTATATGTGGAAAGACAAAGAGCCTTACTTAGTGTTTGGCGATCGGGGTACTCTTTCACAAACATGGGCGATTTCCCACCCACTGTTTTACTAGTGCATTATAGTTCGTGGCACTTGTAACAGTGCAGACTGGACATCCAACACATTTAAAAGTGGTCCCAGTCCATCAAACTCTACATAAGGCCAGTGTTTCCAATAGACAGTTTTCTCTTTTCATCCAAAAGGAAACTGTGTTTATTCAAAACTGAGTGTGTTCTTGTACAGAAGAGTATTTCCAGGTAGTAAAAAAACATAATCTAGATTGACATTTGAAACAAAATATAGAAGTTTTAAACAGTGCTGTGCAGATGGAGGTGTCGCTCTCATCCCAGCACAGTTAATTCAAGATGCAATTTCAGCATGGGCGTCAGATAAACCATAGTATAGGTCTTCCAGAAGAAAGGCATGAATTTCCCATCCTATTTGGACATGCATGATAAGAGCCGAAAATTGCAAGCGAAAAAAGACTTTGCACTTAAGAAAGCCTGAGATATGATGGTCATGTCTATGTGGCACCATGTGTGGCTTCACTCTCCCTGTAGAAATCAAGAAGTGCCTTGCTTAGTAGTAATACGTGAAAAAGATATACCTGGAATCCCACTGATTTAATTTTTAAGGAACCACACTATATCCTTTTGGCGATTTGGGTTATTTATTTTGCCCATCAATTTATATTTTCTTTTTCAGCAATGCAATTTTTTTTTATAAAAGAATGATCTCTTTTTTTCAGAGAAGCACACTATACAATTTAACATTCCATGTTTAGACATAAATGTATTCAGACACTGTACTACATGAAAAACTACACATACATAAATGATTATTCTACAACATATATAGAAAATGTATGACAAATTGAAAAAAATCAAAAAAATGTTTTTGACGCTATATACATCACATATATACACAACCTGCACAACAATTTATCACGTGCATAAACACTACCATGAATTCAATCCTGGTTTAGAAAAACAATTCGTCAATTTGGCTCAAAAAGGCATAAATTAATTCTATCTGCCTTGGAGATTGAAGGCATAAATGAATTATGACTGCCGACGCGTTTCAAGCCTCGTCCTCGTGGTTACGGAGTTCATCAGGGCTTCTTACTCTGAATTCAACTGGTCATATCTATAATAGCAAGGGAAAACTTTATGTCACTGTTTTTCTCCCAACTTTCCAGTTTATTACAAGTTATACCATCTGCTGGCACAACTTACCAATTGTCGTAAATTGGACCGTCCTGTTCCACTTTTTATCACACAGATCCTTTTTGGGTGTATTTTCTCTCTCTTTGGATACATCAAAAGGTGCACCATGCGTGTCCTTTTAATCAATGGTGCTTTTGACTACCTGTGTTACGGGGACATATTAATTGCCTGTCAGTGTCATGCCTGTTACCATACATATTTACATGGCTATTTGATCCCTCCAACGTCGAGTCCCTACCTGTTCTGGGCCGATATGTCAGTTTGTCCGGATATTATTGTTCAGAATCGTTTGAACGCTCAATCTGCGCAGTTAAAGACGTGAGGTTAGAAACTTAAACCACACACACGTTTTTTCTTTTCAGTGGGTATGCGCTATCATACCCTCTGTGTCTTACCTTCTATGAAGTCGTATGACGGCTTACTTCTGGGGACCTAGTGCGAGCATTGTTTTCTCTCAGTCCGGCAACTCGGGAAGAATCACTCGCGTTCACCGTGCTGATAAGGTGACCCGGAAATGGGTGCTTCTGTTTCCGGTTCAGGCGGGGACAACGTCTCTATACTTATGGGAAATGTAGTTTACGGACCATTTACGGCACTTTCTTTTGTATTACTTTGCATTTGTGAATGCAACACATATATTGAATATCAGTGAGGGACAGGCTATTTAGGCTGATGCAGAAGTTAACATTTTGCAGCACATATTAATTAGAATATCGCATGCATATTCAATTTAAATTCTAGATAGTTCTGACATTTCATTGAGTCCAGTGAGTACGCTATTAAATTTCATAATTAGGTATGCTTCTTTGGATAGTAGCCAAGTTTCCGCGTCCATCGAATTAATGGACGCATTGAATGAAATTAAGACAGTCCATTTAAAGTCTCTTTCTGTGTGCCCTTCTTTCAAGAAGTGATCCACCATAGGGGCAGTGATCACTTTCTTTTTAATTCTTGACCGGTGTTGCGTTATTCGTTGATTGATCTGCTGGTTGGTTTTCCCTATATAGATTTTTCGACAGGGACATACCACCGCATAGACAACATTTCTTGTCTTGCAGTTAGTAAAGCTTGTATGCTTCCATTTTATGTTTTCATGCATGAATTCTTTCCCCTCCATTGTTGACTCACATGCAACACAAGTGCCGCATTTATGATGACCGTCTATGGGTTTTAACCTCTACTATGAGCGTAAATCCTTCTTGGGTTCTTTTTGGAAGATGTTTGATCGTACTAGCTCCTGACCTATGCTTTTATTTTTCTTCATTGCAAATAATGGTCGTTGAAACTGAACTTCCTGATTTTCCAATAAATGCCAATTGCGCATTATAATCTGTTTGAACTTGTTTGTGTGTGGTCCGAATGTTGACACACAAACAAGTCTGTTTAAGGGAGGTTTAGTCTTTTTCTGCAGAAGTGTCTCCCGGGGGGTGTACCAGGCACGTTTTTTTGCATGCTTCGGCAAGTTTTTTGGGTATCCTCTTAATTGCATTTGATCACAAAATTCGTCAGCAAACCTCTCAAAGTCGCCTTTCGTTGAACAATTCCTACGAATACATAGCAGTTGTCCATACGGAAGGTTTTCTTTAAGGCTCTTTGGATGTGCGCTTTTAAAATGCAAAATTGAATTTTTGTCAGGGGAATTTTTGTCAGGGGAATCACGCAGGGCATTGGTGAATTTTCAGGGGCGATCACGAAATAGATTCACCACTTTCTCTGAGACTTCATCGTCTGAATCGTCTACTGATTCTGACTCACGGTCAGGCCAACAAAACAAAAAGGGTCCTTTTTTAGACAAAGGTCAACCAAAAGGCAAAGTGAGATTCAAGCAAAAACCGTGGGGGATGCGGACACGGAGACAACATTACAAATCGTAAAGAGAAGCCCCATAGTAAATTTGTCACAAAAAATCTTAAGTGACAGTGAAAGATCTGTCCTAGAGTTAGGTCTAAAGTTTGTTCCAAACAGGGTTACTGATTACACAAAACTAAAATTGGAAACTGTTGAGTTTTGCAGAAAAATAAGACTGCAGGCATTTTTTGCTGATAAAGAATACAAAGGAAACTTAGAGGCAACAGGGCTAGCTAATAAATCAAAATTTGTCCCACCAGCATATGGAGTCCCTAAGGCGGTAATTGCATACGAACACGCAGTCATGTCTTCGGTGACACAGCTAGAGAAGAAAGGGAAGTTCTTTCAAAGAAATATTTCTCCAGACCAACAAAAAGCCATTATTGCCTTAAAGAATGATAACACTGTGGTAATCAAACAGGCGGATAAAAGGGGAGCCCTTGTTATTTGGCCTACGGATATGTACCTAAAAGAAGGAATAGCCCAAGTTAATAACAAAGAGTGTTACAGAGTGATCAATGAAGACCCTACTAAGGCAATACAAGAACAAATTTTGGTTCTTTTGAAAGAAGGTCTTGAAACAGGCTTGCTGGGGCCCAAAGAATTCGAATTTTTATCTAAAAAACATCCAAGGGTCCCAGTTTTATATTTTTTACCCAAGATCCACAAGAGGCTTAATGATCCGCCTGGGCGACCAATAGTGTCTGGGTGCGACTCCGTCCTCGAATCGATATCGAAGTATGTGGATATTTTTTTTAAACCCTGTCTATCTGAGGTACAAGCCCATTTGAGAGACACAATTGACTTCATTCAAAAAATAGAAGGTGTTGAATTCAACAACCAGGTGCAATGGATGGTGACCTTTGATGTCACCTCCTTGTATACACAAATACCCCAAGAGAAGGCCCTGGAAGTGATTGAGCTATACTTAGAGAAAAGGGAAAGACCACATAGGGTCACCACTGAATTTATTTTGAGTTTAGCATCTTTGCACTAAAAAAGAATTATTTCAAATTCGACAGTACATTCTACCTCCAAACGAAGGGGACCGCCATGGGATGTCCTTTTGCCCCAGAGATGGCGGTCCTCTTCATGGCACAGTTTGAGGAGAGATTAATTTTTAACAATAATCCATTTTCAAGCAATATAAAGCAATGGCTCCGCTTCATCGATGATATTTGGTGCCTTTGGTCAGGGCCAATAGAGACATTGGATTTGTTCACTGGTTGGCTGGGTTCCAGACATAGAGACATCAAATTCAGCCAAGCCAGAAGTAAAGAGAAGTTGACATTTCTGGATGTCGACGTAATCCCACGTAATGGTGTTCTCACGGTGGCGCTCCACCAGAAAGATACAGACAAAAATTCAATTTTGCATTTTAAAAGCGCACATCCAAAGAGCCTTAAAGAAAACCTTCCGTATGGACAACTGCTACGTATTCGTAGGAATTGTTCAACGAAAGGCGACTTTGAGAGGTTTGCTGACGAATTTTGTGATCAAATGCAATTAAGAGGATACCCAAAAAAGTTGCTGAAGCATGCAAAAAAACGTGCCTGGTACACCCCCCAGGAGACACTTCTGCAAAAAAAGACTAAACCTCCCTTAAACAGACTTGTTTGTGTGTCAACATTCGGACCACACACAAACAAGTTCAAACAGATTATAATGCGCAATTGGCATTTATAGGAAAATCAGGAAGTTCAGTTTCAACGACCATTATTTGCAATGAAGAAAAATAAAAGCATAGGTCAGGAGCTAGTATGATCAAACATCTTCCAAAAAGAACCCAAGAAGGATTTACGCTCACAGTTGAGGTTAAAACCCATAGAAGGTCATCATAATTGCGGCACTTGTGTTGCATGTGAGTCAACAATGGAGGGGAAAGAATTCATGCATCAAAACATAAAATGGAAGCATACAAGCTTTACTAACTGCAAGACAAGAAATGTTGTCTATGCGGTGGTATGTCCCTGTCGAAAAATCTATATAGGGAAAACCAACCAGCAGATCAATCAACGAATAACGCAACACCGGTCAAGAATTAAAAAGAAAGTGATCACTGCCCCTATGGTGGATCACTTCTTGAAAGAAGGGCACACAGAAAGAGACTTTAAATGGACTGTCTTAATTTCATTCAATGCGTCCATTAATTCGATGGACGCGGAAACTTGGCTACTATCCAAAGAAGCATACCTAATTATGAAATTTAATAGCGTACTCACTGGACTCAATGAAATGTCAGAACTATCTAGAATTTAAATTGAATATGCATGCGATATTCTAATTAATATGTGCTGCAAAATGTAAACTTCTGCATCAGCCTAAATAGCCTGTGCCTCACTGATATTCAATATATGTGTTGCATTCACAAATGCAAAGTAATACAACAGAAAGTGCCGTAAATGGTCCGTAAACTACATTTCCCATAAGTATAGAGACGTTGTCCCCGCCTGAACCGGAAACAGAAGCACCCATTTCCGGGTCACCTTATCAGCACGGTGAACGCGAGTGATTCTTCCCGAGTTGCCGGACTGAGAGAAAACAATGCTCGCACTAGGTCCCCAGAAGTAAGCCGTCATACTACTTCATAGAAGGTAAGACACAGAGGGTACGATAGCGCATACCCACTGAAAAGAAAAAAACGTGTGTGTGGTTTAAGTTTCTAACCTCACGTCTTTAACTGCGCAGATTGAGCGTTCAAACGATTCTGAACAATAATATCCTGACGAACTGACATATCGTCCCAGAACAGGTAGGGACTCGACGTTGGAGGGATCAAATAGCCATGTAAATATGTATGGTAACAGGCATGACACTGACAGGCAATTAATATGTCCCCGTAACACAGGTAGCCAAAAGCACCATTGATTAAAAGGACACGCATGGTGCACCTTTTGATGTATCCAAAGAGAGAGAAAATACACCCAAAAAGGATCTGTGTGATAAAAAGTGGAACAGGACGGTCCAATTTACGGCAATTGGTAAGTTGTGCCAGCAGATGGTATAACTTGTAATAAACTGGAAAGTTGAGAGAAAAACAGTGACATAAAGTTTTCCCTTGCTATTATAGATATGACTAGTTGAATTCAGAGTAAGAAGCCCTGATGAAAGCCCGTAATTACGAGGACGAGGCTTGAAACGCGTCGGCAGTCATAATTCATTTATGCCTTCAATCTCCAAGGCAGATAGAATTAATTTATGCCTTTTTGAGCCAAATTGACGAATTGTTTTTCCAAACCAGGATTGAATTCATGGTAGTGTTTATGCACGTGATAAATTATTGTGCAGGTTGTGTATATATGTAATGTATATAGCGTAAAAAACATTTTTTGGATTTTTTTCAATTTGTCATACATTTTCTATATATGTTGTAGAATAATCATTTATGTATGTGTAGTTTTTCATGTAGTACAGTGTCTGAATACATTTATGTCTAAACATGGATGTTAAATTGTATAGTGTGCTTCTCTGAAAAAAAGAGATCATTCTTTTATTAAAAAAATTGCGTTGCTGAAAAAGAAAATATAAATTGATGGGCAAAATAAATAAACCAAACCGCCAAAAGGATATAGTGTGTTTCCTTAAAAATTAAATCAGTGGGATTCCAGGTATATCTTTTTCACATATTATTTAAGGCCCTGCCTGGGTCCTGTCGCTTGGGCCAAACCCCCATTTGGTGTTCACCTGCTTAGAAGTAAAGCACTCTTTTTTTACTTCTAGTTATGAATTTTGCTCTATTTTAACCTGAGTAACCACAGTTCAATCTGTTAGCGAATGACTGCTGCTCCTTTGTGCCGTTTATGTTCAGTTTCTAACCGTCCAAAGAGTCGCTATATTCTGCTTAGATTTTAAGCCCTACCTCACTACTGAGTAAAATTTCAATAATTTAGCCTGACTTTTACAATGTGCGAGGACTTCTTTTTTTTTCTTCTTCTTTTTGTCATCATCTCACCATTCAGCGTCTGCAACTTTAGCTAGAAGGCATCTTCCGGATCTAGACACCCCAGGCTTCTGCAAATGCATTGGCTATAGGCCTAACCAGGCCAGCTTCCTCGTGCGAAGCTTTGTGTAAACATAGGACCAGGTTATCTGACCAGCCTCCTCTCAATACCCCATAAACAAACTGAGACCAGATATTAGGATTATCATCGCTCAAATACCCCGATCCAACCGTGCCAAAGCAAAAGCTGCATTCAACCAGTCTTCATACCGTGGGCGCTGTGGGTCTTTCCAGAGTTTGCATTTCTCCCTTCGGGCAACGAGAATTAGATATAGCAACAAGCCTCTTTGCATTCGCTGCAAGAGGTTCATGACCTCAACATCCGTACCAAAAATGACTATCGAGAGGTTCACGTTGATCTTAACTTTAAAAGTGGCACCCAGCACACTCTCCACATTCTGCCAAAACCCGCTTAGTTTACAACATAAAAAAAAAATATGTGTATATCGTCGGCTTTGGGAAAGTCACATCTCGGACATTTAGGAGAAGCTAAAGGAACAAACCTCGCGGGGATATAGTAAAGTCTATTAATTACGAAAAAGTGATTCTTTTTTAAAGATGCCGGTTTGACAAACTTATATAGAGTTTGCAGTGATAAGTCATACAACTCATCCGCCTTAGGGTCCAAGAGTGACTGATTCCAGATAGCATATTGTGGGGGAATTCTGCGAGATCAGCATCAAGGAGTTTCTTATACCAATGTGAAACCTCCTTCATTTAAGGCTGTGGATTTTGCAAGGTAAGCTCAATTTCCCAGTCTCCACAAATTGACTCCTTTTCAGCTGCTTACCAGGAGACCAATTGTAAATATTTAAATTTGGAAAAAGAATTACCTATTTTATTTTTTTATAAATCCTGCGGAAGAACTCTGTCCAAGGATACAAGTCAGACCAAATCGAGACGCCTGCACTTTTGATTGGCAGCGCAAGACTATCATCTAAGCAGGGGAGTCCAGATAGGAACAAACTCAGAATAGTACCCTATTACCCATCTGCGTCTGATCCTGTACCACACATTCAGTGCTACTCTTAAAACTTTCAAACAAACTTTTTTGAAAAACCTTGGTGCCCCAAATTTATATAAAAACCCTTCGCCCCCACCCTCCACTGTGGCCATTTCTCTCAATATCTTCCCCCAGTTTGTTCCCTCAGGTGTTATCAGCAGTGTCCGTATATTTTTTAATTGAATCGCTAAAGAGTACCAGGCAATACCCGGAAGTGCGAGACCTCCTTTCAGCAGCTTACGTCTCAGCTTCTTCCACGAAAGCCTTGCACTCTTATTGGTCCAGATGAAGCTACCAATTTTACTTTGGATTTTTACTAATCTCCTTACTAGGAAAATCTAAAAGGTATGTTAAAATGACCATCTTAACTAGATTAACCTTACCGTAAATGGTCAGTGGAAGGTTTTTCCATCTAGTGAAGAGATGGTCAGCCTCTTTAGCCACTCTTTTAAGATTGATCCGGGGTATATCATCTAATTGATTAACTATACTTATTCCCAGATACCTAAATTGCCTGCTCAATTTGCCTTCCCAATTATTGATGTTCCAGCACATCACCTCTGTTTTGGAGGAGTTCGCAAGATATCCATAATATGAACTGAATTCCTCCAAAAGGGCTTCTGCCCTTGGTAATGCCTCCACCGGATTGTTGGTATATAATAGCAGATCGTCTGCGTATAAAGCTAATTTACTGCTATATTGGTGGAAAATAAATGGAGTAATTAGTTCATCCAGTCTTAATGCTTGAGCCAGGGGCTCTATATACAGATCGCACAGCAAGGGCGAGATGGGACAGCCCTGCCTTGTTCCCCTGGATATTGTAAAGTTTGCCGTTAACATTCCGTTTACCAGAATTACTGCTGAAGCTCCCTGGTAGCAGCTGATCGGGGTCTGGATAAACCTAGGTCCGAAGCCCATCACCCTCACAACTTCCCAGAGAAAGACCCAGCAGACTCGGTCGAAGGTCTTGGCCGCGTCAAAAGCTGCGACATCCAAGGGTCTCGACCGAGCCACTGCTAGATCTATAGTACTGATTAGTTGTAGCGTCTGCTCTTGGATATACTTCCCCGGGATGAAGCCCTTGTGATCAGAATTAATCAGACTCGGTGCCACCTTGACCAATCTCCCAGCCAGAATGCTCATGAAGATCTTATAGTGAGCATTCAGGAGGAAGATTGGTCTATACGAGTCTGCTTTAAGTGGCTCTTTCCCTGACTTCAGAATGAGTACGATTGTAGCCTCATTCCAGGTCTTAGGGACCTTGTCTTCCCTACTATAGATAACATTGAACAGTTCGCATTGTCTAGGGACGAGCTCATCCTGAAGGATTTTATACAGCTCGGAGAGAAGAGGATCCATTCCTGCTGTTTTATTCCTTTTGATCTTATTGATGTGCATTCTTATCTCACTCTCTGTAATGGGGGCATCGAGACAATCTCGACTGCCTTCCGTTAATTCAGGTAGATCTTTCAGCCTTAGCCACTTTTGGATATTGTCTGGGCTAGGTGAAATCTCCTCTCTATACAGTTTGGAAAACAGGGAGGGGTGACAAGTTTGCATATCATCTAATTTTCATGAGGTCGCCCCACTCTCATCTATTATTAATTCACTGATGTTGTTTTTGACTTGATCGGTTCTTGCCTTCCATATTATGTGCTGCCCACTGAGCCTTCACTTTCAGACCTAATTTCCCCCTATAATCCTGACGGACACAATCTAAATCTCTAAGAACTTGAGTCAATCTTTCGGGGTGATCCTGAGAGTATCTTATCCTTTCCTCATCTAACTTGGCAATTTTTCCTTCCAAGTCCTGATATTCTTGGGCCTCCTCCCTGTTTTTAGAGCAGATCAGACTGTGTAACTGACCTCGCATTTGAGCTTTGAAGGCATGCAAAACAATATCTAAAGATGTTGATCCAATATTAATAGAGAAATACTCCAGGGAAGAAGATTTAATTGCCCTGACTATATCCTCATTGGACAACATACCCCATTTCAGTGTCCATCTAGGCCTAAAATGATGTCCCTTCTCAAGATAGATGAAAGACATGGGGGCATGGTCAGATAAGATGCTAGGTTGGATAGACATATCAAGAAGATTATTTAAACTCATCCTGTCAACCAGAACATAGTCTATTCTAGATGAATGACCATGATTCCTGCTATAAAAAGTAAAACCTGGTTTATCGCCCATCTTGGCCCTCCACACATCCGCGAGCCCTAAGTCGTGAATCATATAGGTCATTGCCTGACGAATACGTGGGGCTCCAACATAGTGACTGTGATTTGATCTGTCCCGTAGAGGGTCAAAAAGGACATTGAAATCGCCTCCAATTATTATAGGAGAAGTGGCTTCCATTAATTTAGACTGCATTTTACAAATATGGGTCAGGTCATCATTGTTAGGACCATAGAATGACACTACAGTTAACTCAATCCCTCTGATCTGTAACTGTGCGATGATCCATCTCCCTGTCTGATCAGTTCCCGTTGTTTTAATGTTACCTCTAGCTCCTGATTTAATTAATATGGCCACCCCTTTATTATGTGCTGCCTGTTCAGAAGAACAAAAGTGTTCTACCCAGTGATATTTAGCGAAGATGACTCGACTTTCTGGGTGGCTCAGATGGGTTTCTTGTAGAAGACATACTTGAGCAGATGACTGTTCAAGATATTTCATGACCAGTCTTTGTCTGCGAGGACATCTCAAATCATTGACGTTCCACGAGACAATTTTAAATCACTACTCATTAGGGCTACTACGTCCTCCCGATGACAAGACTTTACACAGACGCTTTAATTGTGAGTTAATTTTGAAGAAATAATTGGAAATGAGGAATTTTTTTTGTTTTTCTCCCACAGGAGCCCCCCTTCCTCCCCCCACCTCCCGTTCTGCCCACGTGACCCCTCAACCCTCACGCCCTCCTGGGGAACCCCCCTACTCTGGGCATAGATCCTTATGATCTCAGTCCCCTGAGCGTGAGAATGGAAACTTTTGTATATTGAGCCATACCCCTCCCTAAGTACCCATCTTTACCTTAACTGCCCCCTCCCACCCCCCAAAGCTCACACCCCGCTCCCATTCCTTATTTTATCAATGAGGGCATCTACCTCCTCGTTTTTACGTAGGTTATACATATGGTTATTCCACATAATGCGGAGAGATGCCGGAAATTTCAGTTGTGTCTTAGCCCCCAGTGAATTAAGGACTGCCATTCTTTTACCGAGTTCCCATTGTTTTGTTGCCGTTATATGGGAAATGTCTGTTCTGATGGTGAATGTGAAAGGGTTAATAAATTAATTACTTTTAATCACACCCTCTTTCAGGGCCAAGGATAAGGTCTTTTCTTTTATGGCATAGGTAAGAAACTTTATTAAGATTTTCCACGGTTTCTGTTTTGCTGAGTTCCTCCTGAACGGATCACGATGTACCCGCTGTATATCATGGACCAGATTTAACTCCGGGAAGCTTTTCAATATAGTGTCATTTAGGAGCGATATGATCTCACAAAGCTCTTAAAATCGGTTCTTTCCACCGATTCTGGAATATTTATCAGTCTCAAGTAGTTTTTTCTCGCATTATTTTCAGGATGCTCTACGTCGTCTTTCAGGTCCCTATTTTGAAGAGCTAATTTATCCAGTTCTATTGAGGACTGGTGTAGTGTTTCCTTGATTTTTGGTATTTCGGATTCAAGAACCTCTTCCAGCTTCTGGGCTAGTACCTCACGGCTTGATTGGATTCCGAAATAGAAAATGTTTTAGAGCCAACAAGATTTCTGCTAATGAACCGATCCCAGGACCAGAGGGGACTACCTCAGGGAGAGTTACAGGTTTAACATCTGCCTTCACGGGCATAGAAGGGAAACTCGACTCGCCCGCTTCAAGATTGCATACCTATTCGAGGTCCCAACGGAAGGATGAATAACTGAGCGCTGCTCCACTGTAGCTTCCGTTGTTTTCGCAGTTTTTGGAATTTTATTCATCTCGATAGTTTCAGCAGGTTCCACTGACTCAGGTGTTTTAAAGGGTTGTTACAACCACTGTTCCTGCATTTTTACTCGCAGCTTTAGCTAAAGCTGGGGCTGGGGATTGCATGCTAATTATAGCCAAATTCCCTTTATTAAACCCCCTTGCCGTAGGAGTGGAAAGTACCTTATAGTATGTTTTGAGGGAGGGTGTGATTTTGATTTTAGAAATAGGTACTTTCTTCGTCCTTCCTCTCTCCCTTCCACTTACTGAAAGAGCGGTTTCCGTAGTGTTGGCTTTCCCTTTAACCTGCCTAACAGTGGCCCTGGCAGTGGCCCCGGCTTCCACATCCTAGGACGGAACAGCAGTCAAAACTGTGCCCTGGTACGTAGGGTATATCTGCAGACATTAATATTTTTGTTGACACTGCTAGGGGGCAACGCGTCCCTGTTCTCCATGCAATGCAGAGCTCCGAACTGCTGCGAAGCCCCACCTGGGCCCTCCTGCTCACTGAAGACCCCACTCGGGAAGAGGAGCAAAACATTCCACCTCTTTCAAACGTCCCACCACACGACTCCGATCCCCGTCCTTCAATGGGACGTAGTCGCAGGTGCTAACTCTGCCTGTGTAGACCCAGGCCTGCAAGCCGGGAATACACCAGTGCCTCCATTCTCTCGCCGCACCAGCAGACCGCAGCAGAGTGGGTTCCCGTGGCCCCGTCGCTCTGCTCCAAAGGTCGGGCACCATCTAGATCAGAAAGCAGCTGAACAATATCAAAACCCCCAAAACCAAGCCAGAGAGGAACGGGAGGTATGGGAGGGGTCCGCCTAAAAGCGCTTCATGGATACAGCGGGAGGCGGCTAGGGGAGTACTATAATCCCACGCTCAGGAGCTGCGACCGTGACCGTTAGCTTCCGGCCGCCATGTTCACCTCAGCCCCCTTGTGTGCGAGGACTTCTGTCTTGATTTGGGTAAGGAGCTCTCCAACTCTGTTACTAATTGTCAAGCCTTTACCATAGGTGGCCACTTATATTATAATCCAGGATCTCTGGGCTTTCAGTATTTGCTACACTTTAAAGCTTTCATCATTCGCCAATGCTTCGCCACCTCTCCTTCACATCTTTAGACGGTGGTTCAGGGGACATATTATGTATTAGCGCACACTTTCCCTGTTTGGAAAAGTGCACCCTTTTACATAGAATGCGCTGCCCCCAGGGCAGCCTCGAACTCTTGCTGCCCTTGCTGCAGCGCATCCAAGTGAAAAATGGAACGACTTTGAAGCAGCTACTCCGTGTTTCACTGTGCCAGCGGCAACCCACCTGCACTTTGAAGCGGGATTAGAGATCCCCTTGCAGGCGGGTGCAGTCTCTGACTGCACCCGCTTGTAAAAGGATGTTTGGGTACCCCCTGCAGAGGGCTGCTCTCAGGGGCGCGCACTGACAGTGCGGCACCTTTTAGGTGGTGCACTGTTAGTGCACCTCCTGACAGCTTCTTTGCCTTTGCGCCCACATCTGTAATATGGCACGGACGCAGAGGCAAAGGGATTCCCTCATCTGCATGGGGCATGCCACCTTGCAAATAAGGGAACGCCCCCCTGCAGATATTGCTGTCACTTTTTGTGCGCCAGCGTTATTGGTTGTTCAGAAGGGGCCGCACCAGTATCTGTGGCCCCTACTGTAATACCAAAGTGCCCCAGGGACACGCAAAGCAGGCACAAACGCCCAGGGCACTCTCTGTAATAGGGACCCAGAAGTGCAGACTGAAGTTGTACAGACACATGAATGCCGTGCTGTACAGGTAGTGGCAGAGGAACTGAATAGCCAGATATTCTGTTGGTATTTTGTTGTAGAGGAAATCAAAAGATGTCAAAGCTATCCCAGGCCTTGTCAGAATCAACCCGTTTCTATTGATGGACAAGCTTAAAATGGCAGCTCTGACTCACATCCTAACACTAGTGTACAAGAATGTCTTGTGTTTTTTACTGATTCTCCAGGATGATGGTTCCACATCTCTGCCTACTAGGTCCATCGGATGTTTCCAAGATTTTTGAGGAAGGTAACCATAATACTTTCACAAGGGGATGATTGACTACTGTCAGCTTTATCCCTTGAGCAAGCTGCAGCCATTCTTCTTTAGGTCCTGGACACCTTCACTTATCCAACTTCACAGATAACCAAAACGTATTGTTAGACATAAAAGAAAATAGAATCTCAATGAATGACTCTCTTGAGGCCATGCTGGGAATTTTTATGGGTAGTTTCAGCACTTGATGCACATGAGTTATTGAGAACACTCCGCTCATACCTCTTGACAGGAACCTTCCTTAAGAGAGACTACAGCCACTTATCGGCTCAAAGCAAACACGTTAATTAAAGCACAAAGCCTTCAGGAAGCTCCTAGCACTACTCGCTAGGCCTAAGTGCATGTTGGCTATCCACAGCATCCAAAAAAGTATCATTGAAAATTGACAAATTATAGAAGGAATGTAGTCACACTAAACACAGATACTGGCTTTATTTAGGTTAGTTAATGAATGGAACAGGGAATTGAGCCCCAAAGGAAGAACGTTCTAACTGTCTAATCTTATAAATTATTGGGTATAGATCAACAGGATCTAAAGCAATTTCGAAAATGAGTTACTTGAGTTACTAAAATGGATTGCACCATCAATGCGTAACTTAGTAGCGATTATAAGCTCACAGCAAGCGATATTATTGATCAGTTTGCGTCTGCCCTTCCTCATTGCAATCTCTTTTACAGCATATTCACGCCACTACTCATTATGTACCTCATGTGTTATTTCACTCAAAAATGCTGAAAATCCAAATGTGTGAGGAGCAGATGGGTGTCATTACTATACAACATTGTACCATCCGACTCCCCTGTGTGGTTTATCTCCCACGTTTCTTGTGTATAAGTCAATTGTAGCGAGAACAAGTCAAAAGTTAAGCTTCAATCATTCCACAATCCGGCCAGTAAAAAGTGTTCAAACAAGTCGATTCTACTTCCAGTCAAGTTTAGTTTCTCTGACTGTAACACAGCCTCTTTGACCCCCCCCCCCCACCCATGCAAATGAAATTTTTGTATTTGTACAATAAAGGCTACGCAGCTACACATGGGTTACTACCACTCATGTATCTCAAATATAGGATTAGCAGCCAGCGGTAGATTCTCTGGCTGAAAGTGAAATAAAATCATCTAACAAACATTTTGAAACATCAACAGAACCAACAAAAGAGAAGGAAATAAGTCCTTCTTTAATTTGGTATCAAAGAAAACCCTAGCCACTGGTGCTTGGTGTGTCCTCTTTGTACTGTTGGCTTCCTTTTTAGGTCTGGCGTTAGCCAAGATCGTATGTATTTAATACAAACATGCGTACTATGTATGGTCACTGACGGGCTTTCATTCAGCCCTCTTCAACCATTGGCCTGCTGTAGTGTCATTTCATATTTGGCTTAGGGTAAGCCCAGTTCACCACACACATAACTTGTTTCCATGCAATGCTAGCCTTCTCACTAAAATATCAACCAACAAAGTAAGCATTGGCAAAGCCAAATTAAATTTTTGGAAAAATTGTATGTGTTACCTAGGTTGTTTTGAACACAGTGTTCCCCTGGGTATTATGGAATTGTTGATGTTAATTTTCTGCGATTTCTTGTATTATATTGTGCCTTGGATCTTTGTATGCAAGGAGTTTTCTGTGGTGCTGTTTGTTGTTTTTTACGTAGGGCTTTCCACAGAAGGCCATATGTTTCATATATACCACAGTCCTCGAGAAATCTACTCAAGCACTTGCTATGGTGAGTCAGATTTTACCAGGGTGAGCTAATTTTAGGGCCTACTGGCCTGGTCTGACGAGAGAGCTGGATCTGGCAAACCTCTTTCCAAGCAATATTATCCCAAACATACTTTTGTTCCATTGGTTATCTATGCTTTAAACCACCAGAGCACTTTTGGCACCAAGGCTCTTTAAGCCAGGAAAGTCAGGGGATCCCAAGAGTCAGTTGCAGCTGGCTGAAGTACCACGACAAAGTGTTCCTGTTTCCTTCACTTAACCACCACTGCACATTGCTGAACTGTCTCAATCCTGGGCTAATCCCCAAATACACAGCAGAGAAGCACTGATGTAAATTCAGGGAAGAGCGCTAATGGCGGACTCCCTAAAACTGGAGTGAACTGTTGTGTCTAGATTTATTTTCTCTAGGAGTGGCACGTCTGCTATGTCTTTCAGAGTGGTATGGCACAGCTTAATGGTAATATTTAGAGCATCTACAATAGAATCAAAACACATTGGAAGCTGGCTCATTGGTAATAAAGGTGCTGCCTCGCCTTGAGAGTTTGTTAGCTTTGATTGGACGATAAAGAATCCATATTTATTCTTGCACCAGCTGACAGGAAAATCAGGGATGAATATATGAAGAGATATGGGATTTCGGATAGCCGTCCATTTTATAATCACAGAACAATCAAGCACTTTTGCCTTGATTTTCTATATTAAATAATGAGCAACCCACAATGATTGTTAAGCTTTAACGGAAGGTTGAGACGCTGATTGATGGCTGAAAATATACACCTGAACATGGGGTATGACTGGTTTGAGGCTTTCTCTACAGTATCACACCACAGCTGTTTTTATCCTGACTTACTAACAACATTAAATTGATGTGAGGTCAAATCACTCCTTATTCTTTTGATAATTCTCATTAATTCAACTTGCCTCAGTGCAGACCTTTTTCAAAAGTTGTACTTAATTTCTGTCTGTTTGGGTGACACAATTGACTTGGTTCACCCAATCCCCAAACGGGTCTCAGCAGTATGTGAAAGTGTCCTCTGCTTTTGTGCACACCTGCAAAAACTCACTCCACAATGTGATTGAGTGACAGGTGGTGATAGTACAGTTCTTCATTGTTCCAACTTTCCTTGCAATTTGCCTTAGTGGCCACTGAACTCCACCTAAAAATCGACGTGTCTCCTTCTCCATCAACACCCAGTTCCTAATTTGAGTCGCGGTTGCCAGTGTGAGCTACCAGCACTCATTTGTGGGGACCAGCACTTATTTTTCCTGATCTAACATTTCCTGAGATCAAGCGAAAGAAAAACACACAAAGGGGAAAGAGGGAGGAAGAGAAGAATGGAAAGCTATTACAAAGGGACAAAGCAGGAACCTGCAAGAGTGAGATAAAGGGGCAGGGAGTGTCTGGCAGTGGATTATAGAGACATGAGACGGATTCCAGACTACACAGCCATGGTATTCGGTGCACAGGCATTTAATAGCAGCAGCCGTAGGCTTCTGAGCAAATCTTTGGCACTCATTCTTTTACAAATTAATCATTGTATAGCACGCATAGACCTTCACTAACCAAAACACTAAGTTAAGATTCAAATGCAGATCGCTAATTCTTGAACATGTATAATCTTGGACTGAAGGGCATCCTCTTCCTGCCTTCCACTGAGGTCGCTAATTTCCATGAAAATGGTTTTGCTATACACATACAGACCAACCCGATCTATTATCTGAAGCAGAAAGGTGTTCAGTCCCTTTGGTTGTGATGGCTGACATTGAAAGTGTGTCATGGGGCACATCATCGCCCTTCTTCAGCACATCCACTGCTACTGAAAATCTAATATTTTGTTTTTTAAATCTTTCTCTCTTGGGCAGCAGCCAGCTCTGTTCATTCTCTTTAGCTCCCCCTTTATTAGGACAACCATGTTTTATATAACACTCATCTACTAGAAAACCTTGCTAATGAGAGGATTTACTTAGCAGCTTTATCAACACTCACACCCCTTTGCCTGTTCTATTTCCATACGAAAAACCTTACTATAATTAATGTGTGCGGTAGCAGCCTTCAAATTAACATCTAATTATTATTTAGCACTGTCAAGCAATTACATTTACAATTATAGACTGCTGTTGCAGGAGAATTGACTTAATGTTACTTTGCATTTGCCTGAAAAGTGAAAAAACAACTTACAGTTCCTTTCCCCGCACCCGGGTGCCTGTGCTTCAGTTCAGCTTTGTCTGCCTTTACAGAATATTCTTTAGTCAGGCTTCAAAAAATCATAAAAATGTTACTAGACCTAATCTACTCAACCAATTTGTAATGTTCTTGACCCATAAACTGGTTTCAAATGATGTGATCGTGGGCAAATATTTTAATTCATTAAGCCGCCATTTTCTTCATTATCACATATGAGAGCACCTCCAAATGTGCAAGTTCAACAGAAACTCTTTTGCTTGATTTAATAGTCTAAACTTTTTTTCCATATATAATACAAATCGAGCCACATATAGGATGCACATGAACCCTGACTTGTCTCTTAGTTTATTAACAGCATTTTCATCAGGGCGGGGACAGGAATGTTTCTTAAATCATGTTTAAAAACTGTCACTTTTGATAAATACGTAACTAAAGCATGAAGTGGTAGCACACTGTCATTTGTAATCAGCAGATTTTACATTGAAATGGCCACAAACTTTGCCATTGACATGCCGCTTTACTGATAAAACAAAGGATGATGTTTGAAAGTAGAGTTTATGTTTGGAAATAGAGTTTCTGTAAATATGTGTCATTTGCACATCACCAAGTAAAGTGTTCTAGTTTGTTTTGCTGCAATTTAACTCTTTGTTTGCATGACACTTCTTAATTACAAAACAAATGTGCTTTTGTAATTCCTAATTATTTTGAAATATTTGTAATATTAATTTACAGGCTATTAAATTAAGTGTTATGGGTTAGAGAAAAATAAATGACAGCTCACTTGACAAAAACCTCTAACTTTAGTAAGAGAGAGAAAAATAAACCTAATTTTCCAAGAATTAGTTAAAAGACAAACTGACATTTGACCCCTTTCCTTGAACAGACAGCAAATGTGTCAAGATAAAAACAAGATGTAATGGCATCTTTATTGCTCATTCAGTTTCTGAATGAACAGAAACACCTGTCTGTTTCTTCTAGACTATGTTTACTCCAGACAGGACTAGTAGGTGCTAAAAATAGCTCGAATAACATTTAACTTTCAAGTGGAGGGGGGTAGATTTTTGGAGGCCTGCTAGTGTCATAGCAGGGTACAGTAGGAGCAAATACTGTGTCTTAATATAGTCAATCATATGCTGTGGCACAAGAGTGAGCCCCATGTTGTAGTACTCATAGCTTTATCTGTATTACACTATCTGTACTGTGCTATAGTGTTCCAATCACACTCACTTCGTTGAAACGTAGGGGATTCCCCACGTCGAGCTCTATGAAGGTTTCAGCTTGAATGTAAACAGTGCTTCATTTGTAAATAAATAAGTGCCAGCCTCTCGTCAGGAGGTCACTGCAGCTTGCATCACACATTACCCCTGCCATGCTGCCAATGATAGTAACACAACTACTAACAGTTACATTTCAACAAGTGTGTCAATTCGGACTATTTTAGGCCCCAAAGCTATCAGAATAGCTTGGGCTGCAGGTAATAGTAATTTTTAATGAATATAGCATTAATAATTAACTGTTGCTGTGGTCATCTCCAAATTACCTAGACAGCGCCACTTTGTGGCAGCCTGTCCCAAGCGCTGGTGCTGACAATTAGGTGCCTGTGCATAGCACCGGAAACCACCAGCTCAAATAAGCACTGAATGTAAATGGTATTTGTCTTTAAGGCATCATATTTCGGGTTTAAAGTTAATGACTGAATACGAAGTGTAATAAAGGTAATAATGTAATGATAAGTGTCGGAATTGGGGGTCTCCAGATGGCAGAGGCCAAGGCTTCTGACCAAATAGGGACCCTCTCCTCCAGTCAGGGCAAGGTGGATACACGTTAGTAGATGATCCCTGCTCACCCCCTTGGTAGCTTGGCAGAGCAGACAGGCTTATCTCCAGGGCAATGTGTAAAATATTTGCACCAACACCTTCAGTAATTCTAATGGACATCACAAACGGACACCACACAGATATAATATAAAAATAATATTTTTATATATTTTTAGGCAGACTTAAAACGGACATAAACCAACATAAAATATGCTTCTTGAAACAAAAGTATTCTTCGTATGGAAAGTGTTCTTAAAAAGTAAAAATAGTCGGGGCGTGGCCGACTGCCGAGCATGGTGGCAGCTTGAAGAGGGAGCTCCTGCAGGCACAACGGCCCGAGTTAACTATCCGCACATCCATCCGTCTTCTGCCCGCTCGAAGGAGTGAAATCAGCGCGGGGACCCGAGCGGCACTGATTGCCCCGACCCCGGTGGTTCTCTGACGCCGGGAACTGCTTCATCCGGAGACGGTGATCCGAGGCCTACCTCAGTCGGCTTCTATCTGCCAGCACCGGCCTGTGGTGATCACGGAGCCCGGGCGGAAGTTGCCCGTCCCCGGCCCGGACCCTGGGACTCTGCCCGGTCTCGACTGCCTTCCTGCCGCGGGGGGTAACGGGACGACGGCCCCCCCCCGGTGTGGCCCAGGGGAACGTCACCAGCCGGACACAGCATAGGCGCTGTCTGGGGACACATCATGCATCGGAGGGGGCACGGTCCTGCATTGGACACTGACAGGCGCCATTTTGGAGGCACCGAGTGACTGGACCCGCCGCTCCTCTGCCGGGGTGAGGAGCTGCAAGCCGGGGCCCCCAACGTCTCCCTGCACTGCTATCCATACGAGACCCACCCCAATTGCCCGGAGAGGCGCACTCGACCTCACTAACTGGACGCAGAGGCGGCTTTCCATGTGAGTTGGCGCATCTACGCTAGGGGACAGTGACTCTGCACGGGGGGCCCCCCCATGTTATGACCCACCAAAGCGGCGCAACGACACAACAGCTGGTAGCGCTATACTACGCGCTGATTGCCGGAGCAGTCCCGACACAGACCACGCCGGCGGTCCTCGGAGACCGGTGTCCTGGCCGCCGCGATCACTTACCGCGCTGCATCTCAGCCCTGAGTGGCCCCACTGTGCCCCCCTAACCCGTCTGGCACACACGTAGCAAGACCTACCACTTAGGAAGACTCCGCAGCAGATAGACCGGGACCTAACCAGCGCCCAGGGGCCTGTAGTTCCTTCGTCATCGCGACGGCATGGCTGGCAAGGGTACTCGGAGCACGACGACACAGGCGAAGCTTGACAAATTCGCATATGGCCAGCATGCCCAATCGCTGAATACTGGCCGCCATTCGGCAGGCGCGAACCTGGACCCGAGTGGCGCTCCGAAGGTGACCTTAGAGGACATTATGAAAACTCTCAACGAGGTCCGGTCGACGGTGGGTTCCATCTCCACCGAGGTTACCCTGCTGCGAGCTGACTTTCAAAAAATGACGGAGAGAGTGTCGCAAGTGGAGGTAGTCACCAAATCGCTCGTGGAGGATACTTCGGAGCTACAGGTGGCGATGGAGCGCATGGAAAACATCACTAAGCAGTTGCGGGAGAAGCTCGACGACCAAGAAGGGCGTTCCAGGAGGAACAACGTCCGCATCCTGGGCCTGCCGGAGACGGAGGGTAAGGCCGCGATGGACTTGTACGTCGAGGACTTAATCAAAAGTCAGCTGAAACCTAAGGGCCTCTCGCACTTCTTCTCTGTTGAACGGGCGCACCGAGTTCCTGGGGGTACGGCCAAGCCGGGTGCCACTCCGCGGCCTGTGCTGGCCAGGCTCTTCAACTTTCGGGACAGGGACGCGATCCTTCAGGCTGCGAGAGTCTCCCCGCCGGTGCGGATACAGAACTCCACCTTAGCATTCTTTCCTGACTACACGGCTGATGTGGCCAGGCGCAGGAAATCATTCACGGATGTAAAAAAGGCCCTTCGAGACAGAGAACTACCATATTCCATGCTATTTCCCGCCAAATTGCGCGTAGTGGCCGAAGGGAAAACTTGGTTCTTCGACACGCCTGAGGTTGCTAGAGAATGGCTGGATGGCTGGAGGCAGGTGGGCCATCCCCAGCGGCCGCACAGAGAAAGGCAGCGTCAACGCAGTGGAAAATCGACGAGTCAACCTTCCAGAGACCCCCCGAATGGAGAAGATGTGACAGTGCTGGATTCTGATCTTGAAAGAGACCCGTTTGACTCTGGACAACCGGTTCGGGGCTGATAGAATTGAGATGACAGAGACAATGCAGGTTTGCAGCCTTGGGGACTTACCGCTGATGGAGCTGAGTAGGGCGGGCATTGGCCGGTGCCTGTAGGGGTCTCACCAACCCCACGACCAAGTAAGATGACCAGGGAGGGACTTAAGCACTCTGCCAAGTTGGGGTTGCGGGCGGGTTTTCGTCCGTGGTGCAGGGGAGCAGGGAGGGGGTTGGGGAGGGTTGCTGTACTGTTGCAGTTATGGTTATTGTTCTGGTTGTTAGTCGTCACTACGTGTACTACTTATGATCGACACACGGTCGCACCACAGGCCGTCCATGCCCGGTACTCCGGTCCGCATCACTACATGCAGGTAACACTATACTGCTGCACATTAATGCCACTGGTATTGCCTATACATGACACAGGAAACACGAGTTGGGCACACTGAGGGCGCCCCTGCAGTGACACTGGTGCCACCGCTAAAGCTGGTTACGTGGAATGTCAGGGGTCTGGGGGATAAAATTAAGCGAGGTCTGGTGTTGCAGACCATCAAACGCCAGGGGCCTGAATTAGTCCTGCTTCAAGAAACACACCTGGTAGGGACTTCATGCAAGGCACTTGATAGGCGCGGGTATGCAATGGCGGTTCATGCTGAGTTCACCACGGGCTCCAGGGGCACTGGGATACTCCTAAAAAAAAATTCGTCATTTCTAGTTACTGGTCACAAAGCGGACGATCAGGGACGTTTTGCTGCACTCTCTGGACAATGGGAGGGGAAGACCCTCAGTGTGGTGTCCGTGTACATCCCCCCTGCACTACACTCTACAGCACTGCCAGCGCTTGGGCAATTTCTCATTGGCCTCCCGGAGGGCGATATAATTGTTGGCGGGGACTTCAATGCTATAGCAGACCCTTTATTGGACACCTTTCCCAGAAGGGCGCGCCCCAGGGGAGCGACCGCGCTTCCTGGCTTCCTAAACGCGCTGGGCCTCACGGATGTATGGCGCCAATTAAACCCTGCGGCAACTCAATACACGCATTACTCATCCACACACAACAGCCTTTCGCGTATAGATTACTTCTTCTTTTTGGGGATGGGACTAGGTTCCATAGACAAGCTGGAAATTTTACCCAGGGGCATCTCAGACCACTCCCCAATATCCCTCCATCTTACTACCAGAGAAAAGAAGCGCGCTAGGACATATCCCATCTACCCGAATTATTTAATGGTCCCAGGCATCAGGAAAAAACTTCAAGTGACTACAAAACACTACTTTAGCGAAAATACGGGAACAGTCTCCTCGCCCACGGTGCTCTGGGAGGCGTACAAGGCGGTTCTGCGCGGCGCGGCCATAGCGGCGATCACTGGCCACAAGAGGGATTCCAGGGCTGAACTGGCTAAATTAGAATTGGCACTCCATGCGGCGAACACTGCCCACATGTCAGACCCCACCCCTGGCAACGCACACACATTACACCTACGACAGGAGCAGCACCGGGCACACCTCCAGATGACTGTTCAAGGTCATTTGGCGAACACCGCACACCGAATCTATGACGTTGGGGATAAGGCCGGGAAGATGCTGGCGTGGTTGGACAAAAGGGGCGGCACTAACAGAGGGATACAGAGATTGTACGATCGTGAGGGCCGACTGCAGACACACCCGGACAGCATAGTTCGCACCCTAGCAGGCCACTTTCAAGACATATACACCCCGGTTCGGTCCGTCGTGGAACAGGAGGCGCTGGCCTCGCTTGAGCACATCACTGTCCCGGAGCTTCCGCAATCTGCACAACAAGAACTAGACACAGACTTGACGAAGGATGAGATCCAGTTGGCGATTCTTGCGTTACAGTCCGGCAAAGCGTTGGGGCCCAACGGGATCCCTGTAGAGTGGTACAAGGCGAATGCCTCGGCATTGGCCGGCCCACTGTTGGATATGTACACTGATAGCGTAGAGAAGGGTTCGCTCCCACTTGATCAGCGCACGGCCACGATAGTGGCCATCCTGAAACCAGGCAAACCACCTACTGAATGCACCTCTTATCGGCCCATTTCCTTGCTGAACATTGAGGCAAAGATTTTGGCGAAGCTCCTAGCCAGTCGCCTCACTCAGCACCTGAGTACTCTGATACACCCCGATCAATCGGGCTTCATGCCACACAGGAGTACAGCTCTGAACCTGCGGAGAGTGCATGGGGTACTGGCGCGGGCGCATCGGCTATCGGACCCGGCTGTGATTCTATCGTTGGACGCCAAAATGGCGTTCGACATGGTAGAGTGGGAATACTTATTCGCGGTCTTGACCCGCATGGGCTTCGGTCCGAAATATCTTGCATGGGTGCGGTTGCTCTACACGTCACCGATCGCGCAGGTGGCTGCGAATGGTCGTCTTTCGCCTCCATTCCCATTGGGGTGCGGAACTAGGCAGGGGTGCCCTCTGTCTCCCCTTCTTTTTGCATTGGTACTGGAGCCGTTGGCAATTCTGCTTAGGGCAACACCATTATCCCAAGGCATTGCCTGGGAGAGTGGCTGGGAAGACAAAGTCTCCTTATATGCGGACGATATGCTAATATACATGGTCAACCCAGCCGAGGGAGTCCCGGCCCTACTGGCGCTGTGCGATAGGCACGGCCAGGCGTCAGGGTACACCCTGAATTGGTCCAAGTCTATACTGTACGTACTTAAGGGCCCGAACCCACTTCTGCCTGACGACTGCCCCCTGACAGTGACAACCACCTCCTTTAAATATTTGGGAATTTTCGTTACCGCTGATGCCGCGGACTTTTATACTAAAAACCTGCTACCACCTCTTGTGCGCTTACGTGCAGACATAAGATACTGGGCGACTCTACCGTTAACCCTCCTTGGGCGAGCGGCACTGTATAAAATGATGGCACTCCCGAGGTTTCTGTATGTGCTGGAAAACTCTCCATATATAGTACACCAGCGATACTTTAAGCAGGTTGCTGCACTGATCTCCAGCTTGCTATGGAGCAATGGCCCAGCAAGGATAGCACAGGAAAAACTGGTGAAAAGCTGGTATGAGGGAGGGATTGCGTTACCCAATCTCCAGCTATATTATTGGGCATCCCAACTTAAAATAATTAATCATTGGATACACACCCCACGGGAGGACCCCGCATACAAGGCTGACTGGGCACAACTGGGGACAGACGGCATGCTTGCAGTATTGTACACTCCGTCGCGTGTGAGGGGCCTACTCGGCCCGACATTCCATACAGCGACACTATGGCACACAGCACAATCCAGACTGGGCTGGAGGGGGAAGATAACCAAGATGACGCCACTGTGGGACACTGCAGCGCTGGGTAACCTGCGGTCCTGTAAGGGCTTCACGCAATGGGACCGCATCGGGATCTCAGTGGTTGGAGACCTCTGGGACAAGGGCGAGGTGCTTCCATTTACGCAACTCCAACACCAATATAGCATGGGCTCCGCTGAGGCATTCCGATATGGGCAGATCAGACACGCTCTAATGCAGGCAATTCCACCTGAAACCACACTCCCTGACTCGTCACCCCTAGAGGACAGGTTGCTGACGGAATTTATGGAGCAAAAAGCGACCTCTCTCACTTATAAAAAACTGCTCAATAACCTGCCAGAGCCCACTCGGACACTTAAGGACCGGTGGGTTGAGGAACTTGGGGAGATGGATGACACGGAGTGGAACGAGGCCCTTGCATCACCACGAGAAGTGGGCATATCGGCAAGGTTTCGTTTGGTACAACTCAAGATCTTGCATCGCACCTACTACACCAGAACACTTCTCCACAAAATACACAGGGCGCCACACCCTTACTGCCTCAGGGGATGCGGGGAGGAAGGTACTCTGTTTCACACACTGTGGGAATGTCCTCGAATCCAAGAAGTGTGGAGACAGATCAAGCGCACAGTCTCTCAGGCCATTGGAGTGTCGGTCCTACCTGTACCCCGTACATGCCTTTTGAACGTCTGGGACCCTACTGACTTGAACAGGTATGGCCAGCTGTGGGTTACTTTAGCTGTGACCGTGGCAAAGCGTGATATCGCCCAAAAGTGGGGTGCCCCGGACCTACCTACGGTGGCTGGCTGGACCAGATATATGGACCTCCTGATGGTGAAGGAAAGGGCAGTTTATGTGTTACGGGCCTGCCCCCGTAAATGGAATAAGATTTGGTTGCCGTGGAATAAGTATAGGGGAGAGCCGTGTGCACCCTTACCGGAGGGTGAGGATTCGGACTCCGATGAGGACGATGAATAAACTGTATGGGTGCGTGCACTATGCATGGGGGTATGTGGGGAGGGACCGGGTGATGTAGCCTACCGTTGACTGTGAGACTATATACTTCATTGTCGAGTGACGACTTTAGTTGGGTTCTATAGTTTCTTTTGTTGTTTGCTATACGTTGCAATTGTTAGGGTCAAGTGATTAAGCCTAATAATACTCTGCCTCACCGTTACCATCAGGGTATGGAGTTGAACGCTTTCTATGTAGTATTTGCTTCTGACAATCTCATGCCATACTCAAGATGTCAAACGATATATGTTGTATTACGATCTATCTTGTCATTTGTTCCTACTTATGCAAACAATAATCTCCGAACGTGCAATGTATATGTTATTGGAATTATGTATCCTGTATTCCTGACAATAAAGTTAAAAAAAAAAAAAATAAAAGTAAAAATAGTCTGTTGCTAAAGATTGTGCAATTCGGAATGCACCCCGAGCAGTCTTTGGTTGAAAAGGACTGCCCCTCTCTTCATGGGGATCATGGGCGCGTGTGCGCGTAAGAATACAATGCCCCCATGAACTGTACCTCTTGATGGTTACTCGGATGATGGTCCAAACAATGACTCCCTTTTAGCCCGGTACCGCACTTCACTCTGGTGCCGGTACGGGCTTCCAGGGAGGGGCTCGGCAACAGATTCCTTCAGCGCCGGCTGACGCCGGTGATCCACACCCTCAGCGCCTCCCTCTCCCCCCCAGGTGGACACGCGCTCGTCTGAGGCACACACTCGAGCGTTACCTGGGGGAGAAGCAGCAGGCAGTATGGCTACCGGGTTCCTGGTGACGTGAAGCTCTTGGCAGACGCGCTGGGTCAATCCCAGCGCTGCTTCCGGGCTTTTCTCCTGATGACTCGGCGAGTCGCGAGCCACTCACAGCGCGGCCTCTGGAGACTCCGGCGATGACGTCAGGGCCCACGGGCCAATCGCAGCGCGGCGGGGACGACGAGCCCCTCTTCCATCACGGTGATCTTCTCCGTGCGATTCCTCGGTGGGGGGGCACCTCTGGACCTCGCGGCTCCAGCGGGGGAGGTCAGGGGCCCTCGGCGCTTGGGGGAAGGTACGGCCAAGTAGGCCCCGTGGCCGCAGCGGTGATCTTGGGTCAAACAGGCACCAGGGGGAGAGCGGGCCAGCCAGGCACACGCCGCTCTTGTTTTCCTCCGGTGCAGCGGCTAGAAAGGGTGATCTGCCCGCTCTGAAGACAGCAGAGCGATGCAGGTCAAAACGGCAGGAAGTTGATGTCCCTGATTCCTGGGATCAGGAGGCTAGCTCTTCTTCTAGCCCTTGGAGCGTTCTTCTTGTCAGGAGGGGGACCAAGCACACAGCACAGTCCCAACGGTCCCTCTTAGGCAGGACAAGACAAGACAGCAGGTCAGCTTCCAGACACACAGCAATGGCAGCACTGTTCCTGGGGTCTTCTTACGGTGTCCTCTTCAGCAGGGATTCTCCTCTTCTGTCAGAAGTAGTCTGATTCTAGTGTACACAGGCCTTTCCTTTATACAGAAAATTGTCTTTGATGCCTTTGAGGTTTTGTGATTTAAGCACGGGTCGCCCTTGTCCAGACTCTGGCGGCGGGAGTCTCTCGGTCCTGGGGAATCTTTCTCTTTGAAGCAGGGAGGCAGGGACATCCGTCATCCAGCAGACAGGGGAGCCGGTATCGTAAAGGCAGGGCACAGCCCAGCACCACTCCTCCCCCTAACCTTCAGGGGCAGCCAGCTATCATCTCACTGCTGGAGCTTTCCCAGACCCTGTCACACTCCCTCTAACTCGCACACCCAGGAAGGCCCACAGACAGACTGGACAAGAAATTAGCCACTTTCTAAAAGTGCTATTTTCAGACACAACATTTAAAAAACACCTATGCTAAAAGATGTATTATGGATTTCTGAATCCTGAGAAACCAGGTTTGGATTTTCTATCTTGTTCCTGGGGGAAGATAGGCAGGTACCCATGGGCCCCCATCCCCCTCATTCTGTCCTATGGGCAAGGTAGCCTTGCTACAGTGAAAAACGAATTTGGCAGTAATCCACTACTGCAGCATGTCCCTTACATCTGTACAGGCCCTACTAGGAGCACTTGCACTTTGGCACTGATCAGCAGTGGCAAAGTGCCCAACGCATCTAAACCAGCAAAACGTAATCCAGCATAGAGTCAAAAACATAGGAGGTAGAGATCAAAAAGTCAGGGGAAACCACGCCAAGGATGCCAGGTCTAACAATAAGGTATAATAAAAATTAAATATGAAAACGTTAGTTTCTTTTATGTATATTAAGCCTAAAAAATATTTTGATAAATTATTATTTTAAATGTTCAGTCCAATGTATTTACAACTATAATAAGCTCTTGCATTAACTCTTGATCAATATGTCTGCAGCGATTTTTACATTTGTTGTTTACCTATAAAAAGAAGTGTTCTGCAAGCAGTAAGGTACGTCATAAATTCAAAAAAGAAATATCTGTCACCTTGTTACTCGGGTAGCATAGGGGTTGTTGCCTCCCATACAACATGGGCTGAAGACGCTGGGCATGCATTTTCATAGGCCTACATTTTGCATCGAACTCTCTTGTATGAATGAGTCTCTATGGCAGCACCAGATGCATTCATCCATTGATGAATGTTTTTAGTCTTATAGACTATTGGATTTCGATGGGCTGTAAGCGAACATGTTGACTGTTAGTGGGTTTTTGGCACAGACTGTGGTAGAGTATGATTTAAAAGTCCAGATAATAAAGTACTTTATCTCTAAAATGCATTTTGAAATCAACATTTAATTGCAAATCGCGTGAATATATAACTTTTCATTTTTTGCTTGAATATTATATCAACAAACTTCCCAACAATTAATTTGCCAGCTTCTTGTTCTTTTCATTTTCCTGATTAATAAAATAGTGGGAGAGGGAGAGAGATAAAAAGTATTTGTACCTTGCTAAAGTATGATTGATATATATATATATATATATATATATATATATATATATATATATATATATATCCTCAAATTACATTTCTAATATCTTTAAATGTAAGTTGGCAATTGTCTTGTCCATTCATTTAACTGTATCTAAAAACCCCGTTATGTTATTGTAGGAGCATTTCCTAGGCCTGCCGATAATAAGCAAGCTAGCCTGTGATCCCTTTGTTGATCAGACAAGATCCGGTGTACTGGTTTAATTTGAAAAACATGAGGATAATTTTTGGCTTCTTTTGAATGTGTCTGCTGTTACTGTTGATCTGGTCAAATTTGTGCATCACAGCAGCAGTAGCGGCTGCTGCCGGGCATCAGAGGCATGAGTAATGGACTGTAAGGACACCTGGACTGCCCTGACGAAGGCCCTAGCTCCTCCTCTGAGGGATCTATTGTGTGGCTGATACAAACCTTTGATGTGATGTGCAAGACAATCTCTAGCTAGCAACCATTGTGTTTTAATACATCAAGTGTACCCGTTAATAAAGGGAGTTCCGAAGTTTACACTGAGGTTGTTTTATGATGAACTGGGCCTCTCGTATGACCAGAACATCAATTCTCTGATCTCACTCCCCTTGGAGCTCGAGACCACTGTGTTAGTATTAGCTCAACATGGTGGGTTGGACTGGCCGATGATGAAGCATGCCACAAATGAGTGGGTGAGACCTTTCTGACCTATATTTGTATGCTTTGCTGTGGCCATTTTCATGTGCCATTGGTGTTTTTCTTTCTTTTTCCCTTGGAAATACCATGGGAAAAGATCCCTGCCGTACCAGCTGTGTGATATACATTTTTACTGCGGACCAGTGAGGACCTGAAATTCGCACTCTAAATGACTCCATTGGGACTAAGTGTTTTCTCTTCTTTTAGTTTCCAGAGCCTGAGATACTTTACTTTTCACTTTGTTCTCTTATATTTGATTCTTCTTTAAATTGGTTTTCAAACAGTGTTTGCATTGTCAAAGGCAATGTTTTGACAAGTGCTTTCCTTTTCTAAAGGAACAAGTGCTTTCCTTTTCTAAAGCACCTCAAGCAAGTGAGACCTCTTCCAGACACAACATCTCAAAAATCAATGGCCTCTGGTGTTAATAGAGGTGTTGGTATTGTGCCATTTCCTGATCATGCTTGCAGTGACAGCTTGCTCTATACCTAGAGAGTAGTTGAGAGACAGCAGTACTCGGAACATGGAGATGCTGGTCTGGTTTTTACTAACACAATATAAGTCTGAATTTCCTACAGATTGGAAACCAGGTTGTCTTAGCAATACCCAACCACAGACTTGAACGCTAAGCTGCCAGGGATGAAAACACATTATCTCCTGGACATGAGTGGTAGTTTTTTTTCAAATTTGCAAATTTGTTTAACAAGTTATTTTTGAATACTAAGGATTTTTATCGTGAATATAGTAGTAACTGATGAATTGATAATATTGAACTTGAAACAATTCTATTTAGATGTTTAGAAGTGTGTTTATTAATGTAGCTTTGATATGCCACAGTTTTGCAGTGACAGCATTTGATTAAAATGGATGCTGTTTTTGGTGTTCTGCTCATCTGTTTCCTGCTCAATACCCATCCCAATCAATGTCCCCCTGCATGTCTTTTTTCCCTGCAGTCTTCGCAGAGCACAGGACACTCTGACGTAATTGATAACTTTCTCTGTGTTCCCAAAGTATAAATCTGAAGGACACTTGAGCTGGAAGTTCTGATGTAGGCTTGTTAGAACACCAGTATATGAAACTTTGTTTGACAATGTTTCATATTGAGTTTTACATCTCCAGACGATGATGTTCATGTGGAAGCTAAGGGAAGATTTCCTACGCCTTAGCAATGAGTTAGTGCAGTAATGGTTTTAATGATTCTGATTTGTCCAATATGTGTTATCGCTAGTCATCCCATGCTGAATGTGCGGTTTTTGTTTGTTACTTATGCTTAAAATGTGTATAAAAATCATTGGTTTTGGGAGTGAGCCAAATACTTTCCTTTTTGACAGTTATGACTTTAAGACTTTTTGTTTTCTGTCCATTTAGAGAGAGATTTTCCGTTATCTAGAGATACTCACTTTTTGACTTTTTGCTGCTTATTGTGACTTAGAATAATTCTCATTTCTGACTTTGTACTCTGTATCTGAGCCTTCATGGCACTGCATTCATATTTTCTGTAGTTCCTATTTTGAGATCTTGTAATAAAACGCTTTATCTTTTCCTCAGACTAGAACTCAGTCATTGAGTGGATCCAGTTATTTATTAAATAATTACTCTGCTATTTGTGAGGCCTGATGTTAAAAAGGTGGTGACTCTTATCACTAAATGAAGAGTACCGAACCTGAGCTACAGGGGTTATATTTTGGGGTGATCAAAATATGGGGTGCATGTAAATATTGGGGTGTGGCCCTCACAAATGCTTGCTGATTACAGGTGTTACTGTGTTGCCCTGGCGTCCCAATGCTTTCAGTGTGTGCCCCTACCTGGCAACTCACTTCCTAGGCTTTGCGCTACAATGTCAGATATTTTCTGTTTCTATTATTTATTTGTGTAAATGTATATAGTACTGACTCCAAATGCTTGCTCCAGAGTCCGGGTTGCACCTTTCAGTCTTGATAGGTGCAATACCAAATGCTCCTCTTTTCCCTTGCAATGTCTATATGGTGGTGTTGGCAGATTGCTGTTTTTTTGCTTGTTTTTATCAAAGGGGTCCAAATATCAATCACAGCATCAGAGACGAAGCACACTACTGTGCTCAAATCCTGTCAGTGAAAATGATCTTGCTACCTTCAAAGAGCCCCACTGCTCATGACGGAAGTCTTGAAGGCAGAATCCGCTGGCCAATCTTCTTGGGATTAAAGGCACTGTTGCCTTGACAAACAGTTGCATTTTGTCCCCAAGAAGGTATGTAGTTTGGAGATAGTTTGGAGCCGTAGCTCAGGCTAATGCCTAGCTACTGACATACTGTATCAAAGGCTGCTGACAGATTGAGTAAATCAATGCTGATCTATTATATTCCACAGATCTTTGAAAACAGCAATCAGTGCAACCCTGTTCCATTAAAAGGTTTAAATGCTGACTGACAGGGTTTGAAATGAGTCCTGGCCTTAACGCATTTAATGAGCTGATAATTAACTTATTTTTATGCTGATTTTTCACAGTGTGGAAGAAGGGGGTTATTTGCTTGGTATTTTGTGCCCAGGATAGTTTTTTTAAGGAGGGGGGTGAAAAAGGCCTTCTATCATTGAGCCAGTACACAGTTCAACTCAAGGGAGTACCTTGTCAAGCTACTAAGCCTCAGAGCCAGTGTAGAAGCTAATAATGAGAAGACCTGAGCTGGACAGATGTTGTCTGGAGAACCATAGATGTCCACGCAGCTTTTCTCGTTGATTCCTTACTACTCAATGCCGCACCTTACATCAGTCAGAAGATATCTTCCTGTATGTGTGTAACTAGACTTTGTGTCAGATATGAAGTGCTCGATATTACTACCAGCGAATTGTGGATGGTCGTTCAATGCTCAAAAAGATCTGTTACCTGAAGTTACATAGTATTAAATAAGGACAGAGATAAAGCTGTGCACAGCATAGGAATTTGCTGACATGCCTTACTATACTTCTCATAGACGCTTTACTCGGGGCTACACTTACACAATGTGATTACTAAAGCTTTTCTTGCATGCCCTTCGGCCTAGATGTATGTAGTACGGCTTTTCCACTTTGATATTGCCTGAATTTCTAAAACTCTTTCCTAGCAATTCTCTGTCTGCATGACAAAGCCAGAAGCTTTTCCTCAGCTCTTTGCTTCTTTTTTTATATCCTTTTCACAATATTTATACACGTTTATCAGACCTGATCACCGTAATTGTTAGGAAGAACTCACTGTGTGTCTTCAGATGCACTATTATAACTAGCTAGCAACCAATATTCACTCTAAAGCACCTGGAAAGATGTTCTGGGTTTCTCCCATAGTCCTCTCTTCCTACGTACCCAGCACACGACTACTTTTGTCACGGAAAAAGCATGATATTGACGCCTTACCTAGGTGACAAGGAAGTATTGAGCTGCACTGAGCTAGCCTCTTCATATCAAGCCTCCTTTATGTCTCCTAGACTTATTGTAATCTGTTAAGAGCATCATCCTAGAGATCAGAAGTTCATTTCTTATTAATAGCCCTACAAAATTATTGATGTTAATGGTGCTGCTATTAAAATTATTGAGATTTTCCGTGAGATAATCAGAACCTCTTGACACTCAAGCATTGTTGTAATCTTCCGACAGATAACATAAATGATGCATACCTTACCAGAGATGCCTGGAATAGTTTATTGCAGTAGAAAGTCTGAGTGCTTGACATGGCTTCCGCCATCACAGAGACCTAGGAAAACCTCCCATGGTGATGATATGTTTACTGCCTCAATCGCTAAATCACCCCTGATTCAGCCAAGATTTTACATTCTAGACCCAGGGACTTTTCTCTGACCAGTGTTTATGTTGAGGTTATCAGCACAATCATAGCGGTCATTTTGGATTGTATAGAATCGCCAGTTCATGTCACATTGTCCAATGGTAAAATGACCATGCTAGGGCCTACCTAAGAGAAGACACAAAACCAACAGTGGCATGGTCCTACAAGAGTGAAAAACACTTGGGGCCCGAATACGACTTTGGCGGTGTCGCTCCGGGTCCTCCCCGCTACAGCACTGCCAAAGTTGTGGTTAGACCGCCAGCCAGCTTAGAAGTTTGCTCCTGTCTGGCATGCTGGTTTGTGGCGATGCCTCAGAAAATGGGATTGCCAAAAACAGTTTGTGCACTGCATGGACTGAAAGGTCCATGCCGTGCAAGTACTGAGGTGCATGTATGGAAATGTGCCTTTTAATTAGCACACCGGTGCAGGGTTCACCCTTATCTTGTCCACGGGTCCATAGACCAACAAAATAGAAATGGGCACTGAAGCGGGAATTCAAAGAACACATTTATAAAACACTCATGAGTGGGACTGCGTCCATACAACACCCTCAAGTGTTCCAGGAGGTAGTACATTGAATACACAGGCCATGGTGCTTATATACAGACTTTGTTACAGAGTAAGCATGTAGAATCAAATAGAAGGTACAGGCCTACACAGAAATAGTTACAGCCAGACATAGTCAGCAAAGTGGGAGGGGGAACAGAACGGTTCACAGCAGCACAAAATATCTGACAGTTACATCTTTGACCAGGTGCATTTCAGCAGCTACAGGCCTTTTCTCAGCACATACATTGCTTTGGCTCAGTACAGAAGGAGGTAACTAAATTTGAAGACACAAGCAGAATAGAAGGTCAAGCAACAGTGAAGACAGAAGAATTACATAGCTAACAAAATGAATGCCACAAACAAGATGGCTTCAGCTTACGCTAACGGAAATTATTTTCAATTTCCACACAGGGGGCACATGTGCCCCCATGCTTGCATTCCCTGAAGGGCCCCCTTTGTTTCCTCTCCACTACGGTGTTCATAAAGTAGGAGCCTCCATGACACCGCCAGCGGAGAGGTAACTCATAATTTGCTTGGCAGGACTGCAGCTGTCCCGCCAAGCATATTGCGGCCTCCTGACTGCCCCAACACCGCCAGGGAACGGCGGTTCCCCGGCGGCTGCTGCAGTACAATGGCGGTCCGACCGCCCTAATCGTGATACGGCGGTCAGGATACCACTGTGCCGTCACAAGTCTGGCGGTCGTGGAGCGTCAGATTCATAATCGGCCCCTTAAAGACTCTTTGTATTAAATATCTTAGTTCACGGTACCCTCATGGGTGATTAGTGTGCTCCACATATACACATAACATGACGTAACATGATGGGACATTCTTGATTTTCAAATCTATGGAAAGAGTGTTTTACTAATGCACAGCTTCAGACCCTAGTCTCTTTTTCTCCCAGCCTCACAACTAATCACTCCTGTGCAAAGATCCCTGTTGAATCTTTAAAGACCAGGGCTTTCTGGTCGGAGATCAATGTCTATTCTATCTCTCACTCACACTCTCCAGTTTTCCGAGCAATCCTGGACTCACGACTGGGCCAGGTATACTTCAAGAAGGCAGGTATGCAGCTGAATCGAGGTTTACGGTGTCAAGAGGATCACCAGTATTCAGCTTGGTGGTTGGTGTCATGCCTCTTCTGCCATTGTAGCAGCTTTGACAAAAAGATTTATTGATATCTAAAGAGGTGGCCTAGATGGCCTCAAAAGGTAATGTGCACTACATAAAACATGTAACATTAGGAAAGATGTGTGTCACTTAGAGCAGATGAAAGTTCACCTTTATAGTTTTAATCATTCACCACAACATGCTGAAACAGTGAGAAATCCCAGACTAGAAATGGCAGGCTGTATGACATTACACTGATACTAAGCAGTTGTACATACTTCAGCCACCCATTTTTAGGACTGATGTTAGCGAAGACTTCTTGATTTTACTAAAATTATATGACATATTTACTTTCTTATAGGGGCTTTCAGCCAGTCCTCTTCATTCATTGGTCTGTTATTCTAGCATTCACATTCTTCTACTGCCCACTACAGCATCCATCATGGGACAGTGTAGCAGCCACTTCAGTCATTGGCTCACTTTGCTGTGAGTGGCAGCATTCTGCTGTTTCACAAGGAGCACATCCACACACAGAGTAGATCCCTTAGAAGATACAGCATACTATGGCAATGTGTTCTTTTTAGATACCGAAATAGTTTTTGCTGTTACCCTTGTTTTTGTAGATTGAAGGGTCTGGAGCTTTCCCAACAATAAACGTTTATCAAAACCAGGGGCGGCTCTAGGCTCATGGTGGCCCTGGGCAGGGAGCGTAGGTAAGGGGCCCCGGAAGAGGGGGTCCGGGCGGGGCAGAGCCCCCGGAGCTCAGGAAGGTGTTTTAATAAAACATCCAGAAAAGGCGTTAGATGAACAGTACCTGCGGCTGCTCCTACCCTTCCGAATTCGTCTCAGAACGATAACATTTAGGAGGAGGAGCCAGATTGCTCCTTCCTGTGATGCTACGAAAGCCTGCTGAGCCGCCATTCTCTTTCGTTTCGAATAACCAGATTTGTGTACTCAAATTCACTTCATTTTGCTTGCAATGTTATATACGCCTGCACCAGCGGGCCAGCAGTGGGTAGGGAAAAAAAGAAGCCAATCAGGAACCAGGAGGAACGCAGGTGCGGAGGCCAGTGAAGAGGGGGGAGGGGGGTCAGGGTGTTTGGAAGTGGAACAGAGCCGGAGGCCGCCAAATCCCTGCAAGGGGCCGCCACGCAAATATGTATCCATCCTCAGAGGATTATTATATTATGGCTATGTATTGGCGTGGTGGCCCCTGGGGTTTGGAGGACCTGTGCAGGTGCACAGCTTGCACATGCCTAAGGCCACCCCTGTCAAAACCGACAACACAAAAGCCAAAAGGCTGGCGGCCAATGCCGGACCTAATAGTTTTGCCAATGCTTATTTCATATTCTAAGTCGTTAAAGCACAGTGTTTCTGTATGTTTTACAAACCCATTTCATGTTTTTGATATGTGTGCTACTCGTGTTTAGTAAAGTGTCTCAAAATACAACCCTACAGGCCATATGGGAAATTAGGCTTTTCTTGTAAAAAGAAAGATTATTTAAGTACCAGCTTATTTGGAAGCTAATTCGTTTGTTTTGCTGCATTGTTTTTGGAGCACTGCATAGATACATACCTTTTTTGTGCCACTTTAAATCTCCTGTACTGTTGAAATGCCCCTAGCGTCCTTCTGTGACTGGGAGGATTTGCAGCTCATTGAAGTGTTTTCCAATAAATTGTTATCCACTAAATTGTTTTCATCATCTCCAAAGACAGGTATTTTCATACATTAGAGATATCTTGCTCTTAAATGGTTGAGCGAGGGTTATTTCATGAGATTGTTGCTCTTGGGACAGGTTTCTTCTGCTCGCGGTTCAATAAACTGCTCTCTACTCGATGCAGGATATTATTCTCTTGGCTTCTCATCTCCTCACGTCAAAGTCCTTTATCAGTGAGAGGAAATTAGCTCCTTCTATCTTTTCTTGTTAGTTCAAATGGCTTGGATCTATCCTTCTAGCTGCTTTTAGAAAATGTAATGGAAGGCAATTGCAAGTCCATTGTATGCCGAATATTACAGGACTCCAGGGAATATATGCTTTAATATTCTTAGTATTTTATTGTCCCCTTCAATTCTTGTACTCTGAGGTGCCGACAGCATGCCCTGAAAGCATCTGTGCTGTACTCTAAATTGTATAAACTTCTCCCTTGTGCAACATTCTCTATAAAGGAGCTTTTATTTTAAGCTCCAGAGCAGGCGCTTGCGAGCAGTTATCAGTGTATCAAGGTATTTGCATGCAAACCTACTGTACGTTAGATCAATTTGTGAGTGGAAATTGAGTATGGGCTTTAGTCATCCTCTTGTAAAGTGGTAATATTTACATCTTTAAATAATTGTTTTTATGTATGAAAATAAGATGAAGATGTGAATTATTAATGTATTTGGGCTGCTGTATCTTGAGAGAGGAAATATCTACTAGTGTTTTCAAAAACTGGAAATAGTGCTATAGGTTGTGAGGTCTATAAATTGCACACTTGCTGCTAAAGTGGCTTCATGGTTCTTAGAAGGATGTCTTTGCTTTCTTATTTTGCGGTTGCAAGTCATGTTCCACTCTCTACTCTGTAGTGGTCTTCAATGTTGTGATTGATCTAGAATGAGTGTTCCACACAATGACAGATATCACTGAGAAAGTGCTTACTTCAGTTCTCGTTGTTCCGAAGTGAGGGAAGACGAGGGAACAGACATCCAAAGATCCTACATTCCGGTTTGGAAGGTATTGTTTGAACATGGCAAACAAACAAACTGTCCTGTGCCTGACATAGATTATTGTGTGGTGTTTTATCACCCGCGTGCACCGGGTAGTCGTGATTTCTGTATGGTCTTCCAGCACTTTCGGAAACTGAGTGACTATTCCAGACAGTGGTAGGATTTCATTGTCCTGAGTCATGCTGGTCTGGTGTCATTGTGCTCGTCGGTGAAGAGATGGTCAGCTTCTCCGATGTACTATTTAGTGATGGTGAACTATGTGGGACTTTGCCATTGGCTTCGTACTACGAGATGGAATTGCCTGCTCTGAATTATTAGTGCTGTTGAATGACACTGTTTGCTGGTTATACCCAACTGTGGTGCCCTTGCGGGTCTGCTATCTTTTAGCCAGCATCTTCTCAGGGTAACGTTGGGGTGTGGTTGTGTGAGGAGAGTGAACTATTTGGGTATCAATGCTTTACCACCTACAAGGTCTTCTTGCAAGGGTGTGCTGAGGCCTAAGTAAGTTCTGTTAGCTCTGCAAGACTAGGTGTTGTGAGTTAGAAAGATGTTGTTGAGGTGAACATGACGTCTCCAATTGGGGGTTCATTTCCTTTTTTTGTTTCTGTGATGAAACAGACTGCTGCACCTCTTTACCAGGCGTAGCAATTTAATGGTATTTAAGTTGGTGCCTATATAACATTTACTGTAATCCACCACAAGGGCAGTAATTGTGGATGTCACAATTATTCTTATAAAAGGCAGGTGGACTAGCAAGAACTTGCTGATGAAGTGAAGCATGTACATACTGAGGCTTTGCAGTTGCATTGATGTTTCAGTGTCAGTAGTAAGTATATGATTGCTGAACCTGCTCAGGGCATATTTTGATACCAGAGGTTAGTCCTCAGTGGTCCATAGATCTGACTTTCCACCAACTTCCTCTATTTCTTTTCTACCCCCATTAAACCTACACCAGTTTACTTTTTTCAGACACTGGCTAGGGTGTTGGGTTGTGAATAACTTTCAAAATCAATGCATACAAGATTTGCTTCTAGAAAGCCTAGTTAACTATGTATTGGCGTTCTGAGGTTGTGTTGACAGGAGGAATATCCCCTCCATTGCTGTATCCAAGTTGATTCAGATGATTTGTGTTTTCGGGTTTAACCTGTTTCTTTTTGTTGGAGACCATGTCAGAAAGTCAGTATTATAAAACTTTGCGGAAATTACGATGGTTAAAAACATTGTAGTAAAACGAATGATGACACCATTTCATGATGAAGGACACCTAGCGGCCTACTGATGCCATTTTCTTCAAGATGATACTGGCATTGGTCCATGAAGCACTCATGAACGAGGAGGTGATTGCCTGTTTGTTTGTGAGATCGCCAGTTAGAGAGCTGTGCTCTTGGCCGCCTCGGTGGCTATTATATTTATGGATTTAGAGGTAAGAACGGGTGCAAACATTTTTTCATTTTTTTTCCTTATAATAAACATAACACAAATAATACAAAATAAAGAATTAACATAAAGCTGAATGCTATTGGCCATTAAAGGCAGGAGGTAGGCTAACACATTATTCTTTCATTATGTACAGTTGAAGGGGTCTCTTATGGCTCATATCACAAGGGAACCTTAGTCTGTCAAGGGCATTCTTCCGAGGCACATGTTGATATGGGATCCAGTGGCTGGCTGCGTGGCTCTTCAGTAGGACACGTCAAAGTGTTCATAGGACTCCTCTTCCCTTACTCTTTTTTGGGGGGGGGGTTTAAATTTCCTTATTGGTATTTTCTGTGCTTTATTTAAGCTTTAAACATAGTTTTCATCTTGTACATTCACAACATATCCAAATATCAGTATCATATATGCAATGCATAAAACAACGGTATACTTCCTGTTTTTCTACATATTATTATTGGTGATGACGTTGCATTCGCTAAAGACACAATTGCATCTCTGTTAGATATACAGACTGGAATTTCAGTGTGCCATCACTCACACTGCTTCTACTACATGATTCGGAATATATGATCATTCCTAACCATAACTAACACTCTACCCATTGGACTAAAAACACACTGAAATCTTCCTATGCGTCTATGACACAATCGTACAGTTGCTGCTTCTCAGAATCGAACATCACTCCTCTTCCCTTACTCGACAGTAAAAATTGTTGTCGATTAACTTGACCGCTTGTACACGACAACAACTGTGTTTTTCCCCATAATGAGGTAGCTGATCTGGTGGGAAACAGAAGTCGTATACGAATGCTAGTCTGTTAGATCTGGAAGACTTAGGTATGGTACGGTGTGGTTTAAATATCGTCCCAGCTTAATATAATGTCCTAAATATCATTCACAAAAACATTGCCCCTTTGGCGTTAATAACAGTGTACATCCAGTGAAGAGATATTTTATTTATTTATTCATGTCAGACAATATGTTATTATCAATATTCTGACCTATAACCAAGCCTTTCATCTATTTGGTACTTTCTGGTAATTACTTCCTCCGTTTATGCCGTTCCCTCTACAGCTCTAATCCACTTGCTTATTGTGGGCACCTCATTTCCCTTCATTGCTATCCTTAATAGTGTATGCTTTGCAGCTCTCTTACTCATCTTATTTTGGGTTTTAAATGGGGATATTCCTAACTAGCTGGCTTTAGGCATCTGTTAGGTTGGTAGGCCTGTATTTTATGCTCATCTCCTCACTGCCTGTATCCAGGATCTCTCCACTGTTGAATAAGACCTCCTCACAAACAATTTTAACAACACTTTTTACCTCTGCACCCATTAACCGGTGAGAAAAAATTAAGTACTGGTTACTAGCAAGTGGTAAAAAGAGTGCCAAATTTGGCACAAAACCAGAACCAAAATGTGCTCCATTTTTTTCTAACACTAAATTTGATGCAGAAACTTTGTGCAAATGGGAATGCAGCAGGAGATTTTTGTGCCCAATTTTTTCCCTCCGTGCTTAACAAGGACCTTATGTGGAAGGCAGTTGAGTTAATTGAGGTAGAGAGCCCAATATCTTATTTTGCTCTAGCGTTTTTACTGAAATGTGTTGTATACGTAGGACGATTCCCACAGAACAGTCATTTGTTGCGTAGTGGGCACTCTGACATTTTTGGCCAGAAAATTCTCTTGAGGCGCCACTGCATGTTTTGTGTCTTACCTGGAAACCTCCAACTATGCTCAGACCAGTAGTAGTATGCTAGCACTTTTTTAAATGAAAGATATAATTTATTAGAAACTTTTTTTGCGTTAATCAGTTCTGGATCTGTCAGCCTGGCACCATACTCCTCAAAAGCCCGCAACCTCATCTAGAGAGCCCTGCTAGGATTCTCCCTGAGTCCGACCCTCTTCAACACAAACATGAAACCTATACCCATCATCATTCACTCTCACAACAGCAATGTCCTTTTCTATGCCGACGACACACAACTCATTGTCTCGCTCATGGACAAGACGTTTAATCTCCGGATCGAGTTCAGTGCCTGCATTACTGAAATTGCCTACTTGATGAAGACCAACTGTCTGAAGCTGAACGCCAACAAGAGCGAAATTGTGATCTGGCGGCTCACGGAGCTAGGTCCCACACCCACCCCCACCACTCACTCCAAGAACCTCGAGATCCTCATCGACCGCAAACTCAAAATGACTGCCCAAGTCATAGCCGTCACTGCCTCATGCTTCCACACTCTGAATAGGCTGAGGAAGATTTCTAAGTGGCTCCCAATCAGCACCCGGTAAACCATCACACATGCCCTGGTTACAAGCAAGCTGGACTACTGGTACACCCTCCTTGCCAGTATCAATTATAAAAAACTCACAAGAAGACTGCAGACGATTCTGAACTTGGCGGCCAGAATCACTCTCAACCTCCCACGCTGCAATCGCATCACACCACACCACACCTGAAGCCACTCCACTGACTCTCCATTCACAAATGAGCACAATTCGAACTCCTCACCCACACTTTCAAGGCACTAGATAACACTGGGCCAGCATACCCCAGTTGCATCTGGTTTCACAAACCTTCCAGGCACCTCTGCTCATCCGGACTCTTACTTGAACAAATCCCACGCATGCAGAAAACCAGATCCGGCGGTCAAGCGCTCTCCTAAAGCATGGAGCCTCCTCCTCACTTCTTTCATTCCACAAAAAGCTGAAGACCTGGCTTTTGGGGTGTTCCCACTAGGCCCTAGGTGTGGCTACATTCTCACCTGGTCAGTGGCAGGATACCCTCTTGGCTTATAGTGCCCACTACAAATCTGCATAACATAAAAACATAAGATAACAACAGATCACCTTTCCAGCAAACACTTAAAAAGAGGAGTCTGCTTGCTGGTTTCCTGCTAGGTAGTCACCTTCAGAAATAGTTGCTCAGGTGAAAGTAATTATCTGGAGGATGACCCGGGGTTTGATACAGTAGTTGCTACTGTCAACTTCTTTCACATGATGGTGGATTTCAGTGTGCAAATGGTCCGGGTATGAAATCTGCCTTTCCTATTCCCCTATCATCTTACAAGGAAATTCATCCAGCGTTGGTTCATGAGGGCCAGGTCAGAGTTGCAGAACACACACCTTGACATAATCTTATGAACAGTTAATCTAAACAGAAATACTTTTCATAGCCAGTGGTTATTCTGTAAGTCTTCCACGGATCCACTCTCGCGGACTAATGGTGGAACCCCGTCAGTAGTGAAGCATCTTTTCTCAGTATTCACTTCCTTCTTTACATGGTCATTATATGTTCACTTGCCTTTTGGTTACTCTGATAACTTAATCATCTTGCTGCCTGTTTCGGACTATTGCTTGCGCTTTCTTCTTTTTGTCAAAATACAATTTTTTGCTGAAACCTATAAATCCTAGTGGTATCCGAGCCCAGGCTGCGAACAGAAATGAGAAAACAACGCTGCGTGAAATTCTACTTGGCCAACCTGCTTTCGATCATGAACACAATGGGCCCACGTCACAACGCTATCTGCACATATATCTTTAACTTACACAGGCTTTTTTTTTGTTGCGGTTCCCATATAATTTGCTTACCCTCTTAAATTACTTCATATGAAGCTGTGGTACTTGTTTATGGAAAATCACAGACCTTTTCCTGATCCTCGCCCATCCTCGAAAGAGATTCATTATGAAGGGAACCAGATTTACTGCTGTAAAATGGCAGGAGTCAATCCTTTGTGAGTGTGGGAATGGGTTGGAAACACACACGATTGATAAACGGGAATTGATTTCTCCTTCAGGATAAATGTTTTCACCATGGAGAAAAATGTAAAATAAAGTTAATTTTGCTCTTGCTGCGTGTTTTCGAAGAAGCAAATATAAAAGTGTGCATTTCCTCTTGCGAAAATATAACTTGCAAACTGATTTCAGGAGGACTCCTGGAAAGCTGTAGCGGTTGCAGGTGTCCATGAGTACTGACAGAAACTTTTGTGACTGCTTTAAAATCAGAACATTGCACTCATGCAACGTACTAAACCTGCATGGACGTTTCTGTCATTTGTTTTTTAACGAATCGTGTCCAGTACCCGTCCTCACCAATTCCTGGGGGGGGGGAAACGATTTCCTATTAACATTTGCATCCACCTTTCCTCTGCTTGCTTGCGTATCAAACTGTATAAGTGGTAAAAGCGCTTGCAATCTAACCTATGGTTGAACAATCAATCGCGCTGCAGAACACCAATAATAAAATGCTGGTTGTGTTGTATTATTACTCTAACGGCGTTATTTAGTATGATTGGATCTTTGAAGAGCTAGAGCAATCCACGAGTACACCAGCAGATGACGCTCCAAGCTTTGTTATGTTAGCAGGAGACGTGTCAGCATGTACACGATTTATTTTACTAAACGTGTGTGAAGTTACTTGATCTGTGTTTATTTTTCTGCTGTTTTATGCTTTGACTTCTGTTGACTGAACTGTCTTTCTGTACAACAAGAACTAAAGGTTGCTCCGCGAAAGTCTTCTCAAGTGAAATTTAGCTAAGTGCAAACCGGTTCGAAATCCCATTAAGGATGCATTAGGCAGTTTTTAGGTCGAGCATTCGAGACCTCTTATACATATTTTAGTATATACTTATTATATACTTATATGTGTGTACTTTGTGGGCTCTGGAGATCAGCCCTAGGACTTGTCTGCTTCCGCTCAGGGACTTTTTTTAGGTTCAACTATGTGTATGTACTTTGTGGGCTCTGGGGATCAGCCATAGGACTTGTCTGCTTCCGCTTAGGGACTTTTTTTTTTAGGTTCAATTGCCTCCATTTTACTGTCTTGAACGAAAACGACCAGCAGAGATAAGTAAAAAACCAGATTTGCTTTCTGCTGAGGGACTTTTTTTTTATTGTTCTGGCAACTGTGTATATTTAACTTTCTTGATAGAAAACGCCCAGCAGAGGTCAGTAAAATACCAGAATCACTTTAGCATTCTCTAGATTCCAGTCCATGGAAATTGTCTTCCACGAGCACCCGTAGACAATAATATTTTTTTCAAATCTTGTATTTTCAGTGATATGACCACCGAAGGCCCTGATTTTATATTAAAAACAGAGCTTTGGACTATACTATTTCCAGCTGAAAAGCAATATTTCTCTCCATGTGTTCCCATACCTGGCGTGTCAAGCAGTTTGGTGCTTCATTTCCCTCCATGTTAACCACATGAGCGCTAGCGAAATTCTGCCCCTGTGCTCGTTTTTTAAAAAACCCATTATTCATGACGAGCTGGGCTCATCATGAGCGTGCGAGGAGGCTACCTCATGACGAGCCCAGCTCGTCATGAGCGTCGAAGGGGTTAAAGAACAGTACATGTTTCAGCACCCAGGTTAATGTGCTGCATAGCGAAATACATATAAAGTCCTGAAGGCGAGACCGATTGCATTGCAAATGGTTGTTGTTCCATGTTGTCACAACTGTGGACAATAACACAGTGCTAAAATCCTCAAAAAAGCAGGGAGTGGTAGATGAACACGTGGTTTTGTGAACGCCAACATACACTGGTGCCACCAGAGTGCCACTTTTTTTGAATCTCCGGAGGCACAGCGTCATTTTCACAATTTACACATTTGTGTGGCTTGACACTACCTTTTAAATATGCCCCTTTCCGCCAGAGTCCTCTGCAAAGGGGCGTGCAATGGGCATTAAACATCCATTGCTTTTTGAAGCTATCCCAGATTTAGAAAGGCTGAAACAGCGCCAAAAACTAATGCCATGAAATACCAGGCATTAGAAAGGCGCAACGAGAAGAAACTATTAATTTCTCCATGCTTTCCGCTCTTTCCATGTGTGCTGCATTCTGCACCACAAATAGAAAGAGCAAATCTACATGAATGATTGTTTATGTGTAGAAGGTGTCCCTTACTGCACATAAATAATCGTCCCTGCTGGCAAGCACCCTTGCAACATGGCGGCAGGGTGCGTGGGCTGCCGTAGGCAGATATTTTCTTGCACCAGCGCTAAGGGAAACACAGGGGTGCACTGTATTCTTGTGAATACGGTGTATCCTTGCATTTTGAAAATGTCGGAGCATGGCGCTGCCAAATTTGGCGCAGGTTCACGCACTGCCATTTTCTTGTGAATATGGCCCTTTGTCCCTTACCAGTGATGGAAATATTTAGAGATTTACTCCAGCAAAAGGCTGAAGTAAATTCCTTTCCAGGGGGTATACGGGTGTCAGTTATAGGAATCCTCTTTGGTGAAAAATGTTTTCTCAATGAAGAAAAAAGTACAGTTACAGAGGGGGCCTATATTTTGCCAATGCAAAATGGTACCCTGCACCCAATTCAATATTTGAGAAACAGCACTTAATACTACATTACTATGCTACTCTCCATACTGCATACCATACTACATTCCATACTGCACGACCATACTACACTCCATACCACAACACCATACTACACTCCATAAAATACTACATTACCACGCTACACTCCATACTCCATACAATACTACACTAGACTCCATACAATACTACACTACCATTTTACACTCCACACTACATACAATAGTACTGTACCATGCTACACTCTATACTGCATACCATTCTGCAACACCATACTACACTCCATACTACACTACCGTACTACTCTCCAGACTACACTACGATACTATACTCCATACTGCATGCAATACTACACTCCATATTACACTACCATACTACACTCCATACTACATTACTATACCACACTCAATATTGCATACCATACAAGTCAAGTATTTTATTATGATTTAAAACTCAAAAGAGGTCCACATAAATATAAGCAATAATATGCCAAATGCGATACAAAGACACATACACTAACATTTTTAAAAATGTATAAAGTGTAGAAGGAAGCCATATGGCTTAGCACCATGCTCAGCTTTTAAAACCCAAAAAGTAGACAAAGCGCAAATGTGCAATAAAATTGCTTAGGCATTACAGTGCAATTCTTGAACAATGTAGGAAGCTATGCATTCTTATTACAGTACAACAGATAAATAGTGCAATATGGCAGAAAAACGCTGAACAAATTAAAAGAAATTAATTCAGCTTTGCAAGGTAATACTGATGCAATACTTCTGTTATAGAATACATCATCTTTAAAAAAAAAAAAACTTATGATACCCTATTCACACAGATGCAAACCCAAATACAATTAAGATTAAGATTATGGTAAACAAACACATTTAAAAATATTTTAGAAGTGTCTAAAGAATTAAAACGTTTTTGTACAATCTGTTTCAGATAGAGTGGCGAAGAGACATTGATAAATTTCCGCTACTTCATGAACAATGGTCTTAACAGTTGCCGTAGAAATTAATGTAAAAAAGGACAAACAAATATCACATGATTTAAATCTTGAACATAGTTCAAACAAAGGTCACAGAGTCTCTCATCCCTAGGCATACCTTCACAAGATCCCGTAACAGCTTGTAGCGGAAGCAGATTCAACCTTAGTAATAAAACAGTCCTTTCTACGCACACCATGAGGAAGACTCCATAAAACATAGGATTGAGGTTTTTTACAAATGCTACCCTCAACTACAATTTCATTCCAAGCATACTGAGCACAACGTAAAATGTCCCTTTTCCGATTCACTTCATAAATAGAATTTTTTAATCAGGTTCTTTTAAAGAAGCTTGGGGAGAGGTGCTTCCTCAATCTGACCAGTTTTGAACATATACAGAGCTTTCATATAATTTGAAAAAATGTCACTTCTTCCATTCAAGCTATAAAATATTTCACGTTTTAGTGCAGCACGAATAGAGACCGAGTCACTATTCCATAGACTGTTACCCCACCTTAGAACAGCTGTGATTGCAAACATGTATGTGAAGAGGAGCCCAAATTCAAGCCTGAGGGTTGAGAAGCAGCTAAATAAGTCAAGTTACAAAATTGGCACCAAATACACCCATCAACCTTCTCAAAGAAGGACCAAAACCGCTCCTCCATTGCTTAACTCAGGGAAGGCTGGATTTTAATCTTGTAGACGGCAAGAACATGGACAAAGTGCCATTGCCCACAGCACGTATATAGTCTGTGAATGACTGAGGCTTGAGATAATGCCTTACTGCTAAACTGGTTAATATGATCTTTAGTTAAACAATTGGTGGAAAAATGTCTGCCAAGATATGGATACAACTTCACCACTTCCAATTTATCGTTAACCAAGAACCAATATAAGTCCTTCCTCACTCTACACCCAGGAGACCTGAAAACCATAACCTTTCTCTTAGAAATGTTTATTTTTAAAAAGTGTTCATCAGCGTAGTTTCCCAGCACAGAAGGGCGCCTCTGTAACCTTATTGAGGTTAAATCCAATAAAACAGTCATGAGCCTAAAGTAGACAACCAACAGTCATAAATCCTAGTTCAGGTGGATCCCCTTTAGTCTGTCCAACTCTGCATGATAAGTCATGGGTGTAAAGAGAGAATAGAAGGTGTGCAAACCATTATGTGTCTCCATTTTGCTAGACAACCCCTGATTCCCCCCCATCAAGACCGGAGTCCAAGTGGAAGAGTGCAGGTCGACCATTAGCCTAAGGAGATGAGCGGGGATCCCCACTGCCGACAGTTTCCTCCACAGCATCCTGTGTTCAACCTTATCGAACGCTGTGGAGAAATCGATAAGGCAGAGTATAGAGCCATACCCTACCCACAGGGTACTTTTCAATCAGCATTGAAGGGCTGTGATATTATCTAAGGTTCCACAGATCTTACGAAAGGCGTCCTGCTCGACAGGAACAATATTATTACCAAATGCCCATTCCTGAAGGTGAAGAAGAATACTCTTGGCAAACAATTTCCCAATCGTATCTAACAGTGCAATTTGCCTAAAACTGGCAGGAGAGGTTTTAGGACCCTTTTTTTTATATAAAGGTACACCAACACTTCCCTTCCAGGAATACGGAATAACTCCGGACAGGTAACAGTAGTGGAACACAGGTCGCAGAAAGAGAGCCTATGCAGAAACTTCTTGTTCAATAAAAGATATCAGGAGTTTGTCCAGGCCCATCGCCCCAGAGTACCTTGCACTTTTAATAAAACCTTTTATCTCCTCACAAGAAGGTGCACCATATGTATCCAAGGAAGTGGCCTCAACACTATACTCCGACTGAATCCTGCAGCTAGACCTGGAGGCGTATAACTGAAATATATTGGGTCCACTCTTCATCGACTATAGGAATGGCCTCATTATTAATTTTAGAATCACAATATTCGGCTATTAAAGACCACATTTTTACGCAAGTCGTAAGAAGAAGCAGATTCTCTAAACTTAATCTATTTCTGGTCCTCTTTCCTTCATTCAGAGGCCTTCAATCTAGTTCTTACTTGCGTCAACGGGTTAATTTCCCCTTTGCATCAATTATGATGGCAACTATATTGTTTCTTACCATACCATGCTACACTACCGTATAACACTCCATACATGAAAAGGCTTTCAATGAGGTAAAGACCATTTTTTTAATTAACATATCTTTATAGAAATAACAGCATAGACGTTGATTCACCAAAATGCCCGGGGTAGCGGAAGTGACATCACTTGTTCATTATATGACAGTAAGTGACATCGCATGACTTTTGACCCTGGTGATTGCATGATAAAAAATAAAATATCACAGGAAGTGAAATTATTGAAGTGAAACTAACAGGTATAGAACTAAAATAAACACAAACCACTACTAAAGCTGGTTCCTGTCTAATTGTGTTACAAAATACATATTAACTACTGTACTGCTATGAAATGCTATAAGCAAAGTCTTGATGTGCCAGGTCTAAGTTGCCATCTACACAGATCCAACCATCATGTGTTTAACATAGTCAAAGGCAATTAGAGACTAAAATACACAAGTTCCATATGCCCCAAATACCCATGCGACCCTTAAATAGCCGCGCATAAACATCGTATGGCCAGCCACACACAACAATTCTGAATTTTAGCCTCACAATATCAAGTGTAGTTGCATATGCCATGTGCTGGCTCTAGGATGACCATAGCACTCAAGGTAATTTTGAACACTGTCTCCAGACCTGACCTTTTCCTTTTGGGTATGCTGTTGCAATTGGCTCAACTGAAGCGATCTAAAACTATAACTACCAGAGTGCACTTGTTAGTTATATGAAGACCCAGGACTGGAAACATGTCCTGCCATCTTGAAATGATTTGGCAAGCCCTAGGCATTTTTAATGTAGAGAGGCACTAGGTAATAAAGGCTAAAAGAAGGAGAAGTACCCAATTGTCCCAGGTGAAAAAAGGAAAGGAATGAAAACTACCAGATTATGGACATGACAATGCATTCAGGACACATCTTCAAACTCCTTTTGGTTAGGGGAGCATTCTGAGGAACCGGATACTACAACTTTACATGTAGCACGAGTAACTACATAGAAGTGGGAGGAATACCATTTTTATTCCTTGCCTGTTGCATCCCTTTTCCACCTCAACCCAGTTGCTGAGGGAATCATGAATGCGATTCTGCATTGTTCTCACAAATCCATGTTGCACTGGGGGTGGATTTTTACAAAGGCTAGGATCTCTCTCTATGTTCACTCCTCACAACAGACTTTCTACTATTTACATTCCTTACTGAGTGCTGCATACTGCTGCTATACTAGGTTGTAATGCAGCCAATTACTGGGGGTACACAAAATAATCCCTGTATTAGGCTGGGAAAAAATTAGCTGACTCCTTTCCTGTGCGTAATCTGCACAGAAAAAAACTGCAGGCCTCCAAGGATTGTGACAAATCGTGTTTGGACCCCCACACCTTGCCTTAAATATAGATGGACAGTTACAGAAGTGGTTGACTGCAGCCACTCTGAATCATCTCACTGCTGTGCCCTTGGCTCCTTTGAGAGGTGTGGCGCCGCGGCCAGGGCGACTGACTCCGGAAGCTGGGGATCAGGGTTCGATCCCCGGCTCCGGCGGCAGGTTAGCCCAGCACCATGTGACTCTGGGCAATAGCTCGCTTAATCTTCCCGACGGCCCCCAGCGCCTAGAGACCCTAACGGGTGATTGTGCGCTTTACGAATGTGGATTATTATTATTATTATTTGAGCTACTGGCAGCTGCTGGCAGCATCAGTGGGTATTACTGTTCCCCCATACAACATCTCAGACCATCCTGGGGTTATGATAAACTTTATTTACAGAACCCCAAGACAGCCCACCTTTCACCCACAGCATTGTATCTTTAAGGTACACCCCACGAGGTGCTGTGAACTGGGAGGCCTATATCTGTTTCAGAGTTCCAGCATTTGAAGTCCAACTTGACTCCAATTGTCTCTTGAGTTTCACATAGACTTGAACTGTGAAGTGAGTGACTGCAATTCATTGTTATAATTTATGTAGTTAATTAGTAGAAGGAAGGTAAAAAACTGCAGTGAGACAAATGCATTTTTTAAATAATGTTTTCCCCACACACAGTCCCTAGCTGTGTTGGAATCACAAACCTTTGAACACGGCCCGCCACGCCTATAATTCTCTATGACTTGTACATGACAGACCGTGTCAAATGTTGCACATAATAACAAATGTAACAACCCAAGGGACGGCTGCTCATGCTGGGGCCCATGGAAGTGGGCTGCTAGGTGATCAGGTACATTGCAGCAGTTTCCAGGTGTACATGTTTATACGGTATCCAGCCCAGCCACAGGCAGTTTCGTTTTAGAAGAGCTAAAAGGAAAATGACAACAGGATCCACTTTATTCACAGCCTTTGTGACTTGAGGGTCCAGGGGTCGCAAGGGCAGTGGCAGGGGTCACAAGGGACAAGCCAGGGGTTGCATGTGTGACCCCTGGCGACCCCTAAATGATGATCATGAATAACCGGAACGAGAAACAATTTTTTGTTAGTGTCTTTGTGGGAAAGGAATTGTAGAGAGGGTTCCACGAAGGTGACTGATGATGGTTTGCATTATTGGACTCCATCACAATTTAAATGTTGATTATCTCAAGAGCAACGTATTCCGGCAACCAGCATTAGATTCTTGAACTGGTCGCCTATGAAATGCACTTGGCTTAGCTCTGCTAATCAAAAGCGTTGTATATGAACTTTCATGGGAAATTGAGAAACAGTCACTGATAATGTAGTTTCCTTCTGACATTTGCTCTGGTGTACTTTTACTTTTAATTGCCTTGATTGTTGTGTTGGTATGTTTCAACCCCACAATTCTCACTCAAGTCAACAACCTCTGTTCCAAGTCAGACAAAATGCTTGTAGTTGCTAAACTTGCCACAGTCTAACAAGTGACTTCCTGTGGTGTAAAGGTCACCTACAGCCATAATCGGTACCTGATCAACTTCACCCCCGAAAGTCCCAGTGAGGGTTCAAATGTACTGTGAAAGTGCTTCAGGGCAGACACTGTTCTGGCAATGACACTACGACACAATGGCTACTTCGTGAGGGTTTTACTCCAAACATCACCCCTCCTAAGCTGTCCTTGGATACAAAAGGGTCAAGATTAACATCATGGTTTTGAGCTACAGCACTTCAGTGGTACAGCACCAATGTGCAGCGTGTGCACTGTACTTTTTTAACATGCACCTGAGTTTTTAAAAAAAATGAACAAAGTGCTGCTGAGTGGTCTAGCAATTAGGTACTTTGCGTTTTTGAATATAATAATTTGCCCTCCATTGCCCCTTGAGGAGCTTTGCATTTTGAACAGAATATCATTTGGTTACGACGTTGCCCCAGAGAGATATGAACATTTGCACAAGGTCTCGCACTTCTTCTAGTCTAATAGAATAAACTCTATTCAAGATCACAGTTTCTCCTGAAAACCCAAAAGATTGTATTAGAAAAAATGTGTCTCTTATTTAGCCAGCTGAATTTATCAATTCATTTATATAGAACCAGACTATGGCAGTAATTCTTAACCTGTGGTCCGAGGACCCCTGGGGGTCCGCAGGTCCTACTCAAGGGGTCTGCAACTGTTTTACAAAATTAAGTGAAATCAAAATTAACAATTAAATTATGAAAGTAAATACAAATAAAGAAGCAAAGTTAAAAATGTGAAAACTTTTTCTATATTTGATTGTGAACTAAACAAAATATTTAAATATTTAAGCATTTGTTTCGCATATACTTGTTTTTGTGTTATTGTGTATTGTTTTGAGGTTTAAATCATAGAAATAGCTTAAACCGGGGATCCCCAGCTTTCAGTAATGACTCAATGGTAGGATTAGCACCTTTTCAAGAGAATACTATCACCCAATTGTTGTTGTTTTAAGAGTCTGCATGGCCCAGACATGATACAAAATAGGACTATATACAAATTTGTATGTATGCGATTGTAACATGACTTTGCTGTCTTGTTTACCTTAATTAATTGTAATGGGTCTAGAACACATTTAGAAGTGCTTTCTATTTATATTTGCTGTTTGAAGTATATACAGATTAGGACAAAAAATACTGACTTTTGATGATTTTGCTTATTTTTGTACCTGTCCGGGACATTAAAATACTGGTTGCACCAGTAGAAATCTGGTCAGGTGGCAACTCTACTCAGTGGAGGTCCTCGGATTCCAGTAATGATTCAGTGGATCCATAGAAGTCAAAAGGTCAAGAACTGCTAGACTATGGTGCAATGCATTCCATCTGAAACCCCGTGGAAGCTGACAGCCATTTAACAGTTCTGCCTTCCCACGAGCATTAGCTAGAGCTCTGCAGGCCTAGATGGGCAACATATGCTGCTAGGTTTCTGCTGTGTTCATAAATAAGGAGAACTACAGTGTTGTGTGGAAGGCGCATGATGATCCAGAATTATTAAAGACTGGAAGCCACCTACCCCTCACAGGCATTGCTCTTAAGGCTGGTTATATAAACCAGTGGGAGCCACTTGCATGCTCAAAAACGGATTTTTCTTCATTGATGGAATTGTTTGATGACATAAACAGGATTGGTTATGCATGTGGACTTCGCCATCAAACAAGCAACCAAAATGCACACTGTCCGCATTGGTAAATGTGCCGATGGGAGTGGAACAGGAGTTAGTTCAGGGGTCTGAGATGGAAAAATGTCAGTGAAGACTTAATAACTCGTATATTTGTGGGTACCTTTAAAAGGTTTGTAGGTTTTCTCCCAGAAATCCAGACCTGTAGAGGGCAAGCATAAGTGACTTTCCAAGATTTGAAAGGAAATGGTTCTCTCTACTTCCTCTCATATCTCCTATGGGTGTGGATGCAGAGCTCGTACCACGGAGAACAGTACATTCCCCATGAAGAAAATGATAAAATGAAGTGTTTTGCACAGTTTCACTATACATACTCCCAAGTGATTGTCTGCCACATGAACAATCTGCTGGAGTAGGCAGTGTGGAAAATTATTCCTGGAATTTTGTGATTTCCTTTGTTTCATAATAAGGTAAACGGCGGACAAGGGAATCCTTCAAACAAAAATAATAAAAAATATAAAAATTATTACGATGCCCAATAAGTGGCTTCTAGAATAAAATAATGTCATTCATATAGCGATTTATTTGGACGGAGATAAACCAAACAAGAGGTTCACAATAATAATATGCAACAGGTACATATATTGATTAAATCATGAAGAAACTATTCAAAAACTGCAAGGCAGTGTGGTTCAATACAGAAAGTATCTAAACATACATTGACAATGCATATGTTTAGATACTTTCTGTATAGTCATATTATTGACATCATTGGATTCTAGATGCCACTTATTGGGCATCCTAATCTTTTTTATATGTTTTTATTATTTTTGTTTGAATGATTCCCTTGTCAGCAGTTTACCGTACTATGTTTAAATACCCAAGCTCACAAGGGGTTACTGGGTTGCCCTTTTTATTTAATTGCTTCATTTCATGGCACATTCTCATGTTTGTCTATCAACCCCCAAATTCCATAAATGTACACAAATCAATTGCATAAGTCTACAATGTGTATATTTATGCACTTTGTATGAATTCGACCTATTGGCTTTTATATATATATAAAATAAAATAAAAAATAAAACAATATATTCTTCTCAGGGTAATCAATGTTTCTAACTGCTATTACGGCTAGCTTACAAAATAGTGTCTAAAGCTTGAATTAATGTACATGGGGATTATGCACCAAGTCATTGTTCTTGCCTTCTTTATTCTACCTACAGTTCCCTCAACGTCCATCCTATTCCATTTTCAGAGTGTTTTCCTCATAAATCAATTGAAGGCAATGGCCACGCATTGTTTGTGTTGCAGTTCACTGGTGGGAAAAGGAGTGCATCTTCTTAGAGATGTTTACTGTTCTTCTCAGAAAATCTGCATGTTTGTCAGACGAAGGAGTCATGCTGCATCTACTCCAGTTGTGTTGTGGATCTCTTGGATAGCATGTGGTTTTTACCACATTACGTTTCCCTTAATATTGCTAATCTTTCTTTTAACCGAGAATCGTTCTAGCCCTACATTAAGTATCTGTAAGGCACTAATCCAATCAAAAGGCAGCATAGCACTGTAGAGGGTCAAAGTCATGGATACAGTCAACAAGTGATTGAAGGAGTACCAGGATTTTGATATTCGAAGTGGACTGTTGATGTATTGTGATGTGGTGTTCTTTAAAGAGGTGTGTCTTTAGCTTTTTCCTAATTGGGGCAATGTTCTGGCAGTCTTGATGGAGATGGGGGTGTAATTCCCAATCCAGGGTGTATATGGAGAAGGTAGTGTCCAATCTCATTGTACCAAACCTCCATTTCCTAAAGTACCGGAACTGATTTCAACCAAACTTGTGCTAATCTTCTCCCATTCGCCACGTCCTGTCTCCCACACTAGCCAAGACGTAGGTCCCAAGATTCCTAACCCAGTCTTGTGGTACTTTAGGATGGAGTTTTTGTTTCATTGTGCTACCATTTCAATTTATCTCAGAAGTAATGTATACATGGGAGCTCATCTTGCATCCAACTTGTGATGGATAGAAGCACAAGAACATGTCTCTCTACCATACGTGCCTATTTTAAATATAAAAAACTGACCAAAACACTAGCTACGTCTATCACCAAATGTGATGCAGGATCGTACTGTGGGTTTCTTAAATTGGAACTACGGGCTTAACTATTAAATTCTACTCTCTCTTTGGCCAAAAGCAGAAGTTTTATATTTATATTTCGATCATTTTGCTGGGTTGCACAAGAACACTCGTTAGGCTATTAAAATTATGCCCATTTTACTGCACATTTGATCTCAATGAATTGTTTCACTGGTTTATAGCTTTTATATTAGAGTACACATCACCTGTTGGCATTCTCTAACATCCTATTCTACTCAGAAGGACCAAACTAAGGTATGGCAGATGGAGGATGGGTGAATTGGAAGAAGGAACAGTAGAAAAGAGGCCAGATTAAAAATGGGCAATGTTAGAACAGTAACAATATTGACACCAATCAGAATGAATTGGCAACGGTCCCATGTGACTTTGGCATCCCATAATAGTAACAAGCATTTGCAATGTAATAGGTCTCACATTTGCCAGAGTTTAAGCTATTGGCATTGTAAATGACAATGCCTCATATTTACCTGTTTTGATAATTAACACATAAATAAAAGTCATTGTCATTTACAATTTTATTAACATGTAATACAGTCCTAGTTGTAAGCAAGTGTGGTCATTGTGCATTTAAAATGCTAGAGTACATGTGCAAGCGCAGAACCTAGAAGCAGGCCAACATGTTTCAATTGTGTTGCTGATTAATATGTGCTTGATTGCCAAGTTTGCCTTAAACTCATGCTAACAAGATAGAGGAGGAAAATGTCCCGTCTCTGATGCATGCACTGTTTAAGGCAGTAGCTGAAATACGGCTACAAATAGAGATGATCTTGTGAATTGCGTTCTGTAGAAAAAGTAGCTTTAAGCTTCTGTTTATAACAATGTTTGGAAGAAAAAGCATTAATCAATTTCCTGTGCTCCAAAACAGGAGCTGACCCGTCCTCACTCCTTAGAATACTATACATAAATATATAGTATATCAGTGTAGGGCCGTAAGATGGTATTTGGAGAAAATATTGAGTTGTAAATATCATGAGACAGAAATAGCGGGAGACAAAATATGGTGATACATATAGTTGTCAAGAATATCGTTTTTTCAGATATGTAATATCGTTGTTAAGAATCTTTGCTGGTAATATCATTTTGAATAATATAGTTGTAAGGAATATTGCTTTTTAATGATTGTAAGGTTTTAGTTCATAATCATTTTGTGTTACTGTTCTTAGTATAATTGTTAAAATATATATATATATTGTTTGAAATTATAAGTGATTTAGAATTTTGAATTTACTTGCTAATAGTAATTCATAGTGTTGTACCGGGTTGTTGGGTTTGTAGGACGATAGAGTGGGAAGGTAATTAAGTAATTTGTTTATGAATTTTTAAGTTAGTATGTCATTGCTATTAATTATATAGATTATGTAATATGGATTTATTTTACTTAATAATATATGTGTGGATTGCTATGTTTGTAGGGGTTTGGGGTGAAAAGTTAACTAGGTAACAAATAATATATAATTTATTAATTATTTAATTGATTATCACATATGTAAATTGTGTAATCATATATTTTAGTTACGTGTTAGGTACGGGCTGCCAGGCTTGTAGGGGTATATAAGATGGGTATATGGTGGGAAGTTGTAGCAATTATTAAACGATTATTAATTATTGAAATTCATTATTGATTATGTAATATTTATTTTAGTTATATTGTAGTTGTGGGTTGCTAGGTTTGTAGGGGCATAGGTTGTGAAGTTAATTAAGTAATAATTATAATGTGTAATTAAACAATTGATTCATTGTTATGTAAATTATTTAATGATATATATCGGTTATATTTTTGGTGTGGGTTGCTGGGTTTGTAGGATGGGAAGTTATTTAAGTAATAGTTAATTGTTAAGTATGCAATTGATTAATAATTTTGTAATCTGTGTTATAATTATTTGTATTAGTTATAATTTAGGTGTGGGTTGCTAGGTTTGTAGGGTTATAGAGTGGCAAGTTAATTAAGTAATAATGAAATAACCATTATGTTTTAATTGAAAATTCATTATTACAATATTTATGAATTTTGTAGATTGATTAATTGTTGTTCATTTTTTTAATATATTTGTGTGTTATGGAATAATGTTTAGATTAGAGTTTTAAAAATTAATAGGGTTATTCAAATATGTAATGTGTTTGAGGTGAAGTAGTTGCCTACTGTTACCTAGACTGGAGTGGGAATAGTAAATCTTACCCCTCCGAAATCCAACGCTTTCCCTACTGTTGCGCACACACTGGAGTGGGAATAGTAAATCTTACCCCTCATAAGTCCAACGCTTTCCCTACTGTTTCTCAGACTGGAATGGGAATAGTAAATCTAACTCCTCTGAAATCCTATGCTTTCCCTTTTGTTGCACAGACTAGAGTTGGAATAGTAAATTTAACCCCTACAAAGTCTAATGCTTTCCCTACTGTTGCTTAGACTGTAGTGGGAATAATAATTTTCGCCCTTCCAAAGTCCAGTGCTTTCCATACTGTTGCACAGACTGGAGTGGGAATAGTAAATATTACCTCACTGAAGTCCAATGCCTTCCCTACTGTTGCGCTGTTTGGTATGGGAATAATATATTTAACCCCTCCAAAGTCCTACACTTTCTCTACTACTGAATACACTGGAGTCAGAATAGTATATATATTATTCACAAACTCCAAAACATTTCCTAATATTGCTTAATTATATTTTTTATTCATATTTGTTTATAATTGTACGTTTATAGTATTTGTTTATATTTGTATTTGTTTTTCAATATTTTATAATATTTTTTGATAACTGTCTTTTTTAATTAATTTTTTATTTGTCTGGTAATTTAATGTTTTTGAATTAAATAGCTAATATTTTTCCAGTTTCTTGTTAACAAACGCACACATATAGATATATACACATATATAAAATATGCTTTTTATAGTCATAAATGTAAAGAATTAAAAAATAATATAATGTAACATATATGTATATCATTGTGTTATATATTATTATTATTATTATTTTTTCATCAGAATCTAATAAAAAAAAGTTTGAAAGTCACAAACAGTTTTGCTAAACTACCATCCAATGTTATAGGGCAACTTCAATGCAATTTCTCTAAGACTTCAAAAAATAAAACATGTTTGATGCATGCCAGCATTTAAAAAGTTAATAATGGATTTCCTTGTAAAACAATTAAGGGCACCATTAAGGTAACATGTCAAAAACGAGTGCCTTTGTTCTTAAGGAAAGACAGACTAATGCACCTGCAGTTCTTTGACCTGCATTGGCGCAGATTTACCACTTTGAGTAATTCACAAGCATATAGATGTGGCTCTGGAAACCACACGTCTAGCAAACAATTGTGAATTTCATTCTGGCATAAGAAAATATACATAAATGTATTTGCTCATGAGAAAACCTACCTAGCGTGCACATATATACGTGTTATCTTTTATTTTGTTTTCTTCACTGAAAAAAGTTTCCGCTCCTCCCCACCCTCCTATTGAGAAATTCTGTCCCCAACCCCTCCCCCTTGTTTTATGTAGGGGTAGTCCCTTTCTACCAGGGAAAATATTTTACTCTTACCTTCATCAGGAGTACATTTCCAATCTTTCTCAGGGTGGGAATGGGTTGGAGAAGAATTGCTGTATGCCATAAACATGAAAGTTTGTGGATGTGCACATACTATCGGGCATTTCTGCCCTGGAATAACCACTTCCAGCCACACAAAAACTCTTCATGTAAGTTTACCCTTTTATGAGTGCATACCCAATTTTTGCACTTGTAAGCTACACTTACATCCGTAAATAGCTTTAGAAATCGTGCTGATAACATTTTGACTCTGCCTAGGACTTGTAGAGTTAATCTAGTTGTAAAATGTAAACCAGTCATCGATATAGCACTTGGTATGTGCTTCCAATTAAGGCAAAGAATGGAACTGAGGCACAGTAAGATAAAGTGATGTACCTAAGAATTACACAATGTGCTCAAGTGGAGAATGTCAGACTGCAAGGGGTCTTGTAGATCCTCAGTTGGCAACCCAAGAACTGGCCCGCAAATATATTCTGGATATTCACAGTAACAGTTTGTGAAATAGATTAAATGCTTAAAAGTAAATTTCACTAAGCATTTCACAAGATTTTTCCTTTGGAACTAAAAGAAAAAAGAAAAATGGTACAGCTGAACCATGGCATATCAGCACTTGAGCCAGCTTTTAAAGTGGTGCTTAGTGCGATTGACCTATAAATCTAATTCTTTAACTCCTAAAATGTTCATGACGTGTATCTAGTCTAGAGAATCTACAGTCATTATTTGGAATATTAAGTTCAACAGAAATAAGAGCTCGCAGAGACCCCAGCTCAGCTAGCGTGATGCTATTTCAAGTATGAATAACATGGGCTAGGCCCCTCTAAACAATACCGACCACCCCTAACTCCAGCTGTTTCCCCTTAACAGGCCGTTTCCATCAACTGATTCAACAAATACGCTATACAATCACCTAATATAGTTGGCAACTTAGCAGTGTAATTTTTTAACAACATATCAACGCTCAAATGAGCATTAGCAGTAAAGAAACTAAATCAGCCCAGGCCAATCTGCAAGGTTTTGATGCATTGTATTGAACATGTTCTTTGATAGCAAGATTTGCTTCTGATGGAAACTTATAACTTCAGATTCCTCACCTTAGAATGCTGCCCAGGTGCCAGACTGGATCCTGATGATTTTGTAGAGTGCCGGTATGGGGCGCCGGCTCGGTACAACCCCAGAAGTGACGAAGCATAGACGCATATTAGCACTACCCGTCTGCCCTGACGTCAGTTTCTTTCTGCGCTTTCCGATGTGGATCCAGAGCTCCACACCAGACTTTTTCATTTTTTGGATGACTCCTAAAAGGTTCAAGCCATGCCATGAATGCAAAGAGCAGATGTCAGTCACGGGACAGCATGAAGTGTGCCTTTGGCCCTAGGCTCCAAATGCAACTCAAAGTTGTGTTATATATGCGTTTTAATGCACCCAAAAATGGTTTGCGACGTGAAGGTGTTGTTATATGTCGCCAAACACAAGAAGTAGTTGCGACCTTTCGCAGATCCTTTTTTCAGTTACAGTCCCTGTCTTGGCCCCAGTTATGGACTATACCTGCTACCGCACCTCTTCTAAGGGCAAGCATACAAAAGCAAAGCAGACCTCAATCCCCCTTCTATGACTTCAAAGAGAAGACACGTGGGCTTGAAGAGGTCAGTTGCACTCCATCGAGGTCACCAGCCATTGAGCTGAATCCTACGCTGGTCCCAATGCTCCTTGAGTTTGCTGGGCCGTCTTTGACCCTGCGCCAAGGAAAGCTTTCAAAGAGGCCATGCTGCAAATTCTTAGTGTGATTCCGTCTCTCCCCGGCGCAACTTCAGGTCCCACTGACCCCAAGGGACCTCCAGTCAGGGCAGCACCAGCTGGCCGTCTGTCTCCTGGGCACCTGTTACCAGGCCGGTACTGACTCTGGTGCAGACTTTCACTTCAATCCTGAGATCCAAGTCTTTTAACAGCTTGCCATTCTCAGTGTTACCACTACAAGCGCCATGGGATGATCTGGTGCCAGCAACCATGTCGGATCCCAAACCGGCATCAGCTTGAGCTCAACCAATGGTGCTTTGAGATTACAAAAGCGCAGCCTGTTGCGCACACTTAGTCTAACTCTGTGTCTTTTACCTCGTCAGCAGAGACTCCATTTTCTTTCTGTCTCTGACTCTCATCCTGTGCTAGAGCACAGTAAAGACCGCAGTATTGATGAGGATAATGGTGTTCCCCATCCTCTTAATGCTGATGATGTCTTATACTTTGATGTACAAAACGACAGTGGTGGTGATACCTCCCCTGAGATGGAGCTTGATTCGCCATATGGGTCACCAACAGAAGAAAATGCCTCATTTGCAGTGGTAATTCGAAGGGCTGTCATGGTGCAGATTTAAAATGTCCCTCCATTGAGACAAAAACAAATGTTTTGATGGAAATTCTGTAAGATGGGCTTGCAACGTCTGAACCCTTGCTCCCATTTAATGATGCCCTCACTAATTTTCTGATGGCTATCAGGTCGAAACCATGTTCTTGCCCGCTGGTTAGCTGGCCAGTGGCCAGAAGTCATAGTCTCGCACCTGATGATCTGGACTTTCTCACTAAGTGCCCTATTCCAGAGTCGTATTGAATAGGCCTCAACCAGAATTTGGACCCTAACTCATTTCCAACCGATCCTTTGGATAGAAAATCCAAGACGATTGGTACTTTTGGCAAATGTATCTTTTCTCTGTCATTTTGGCACTGCAATCCGTTGAATATATACATGCATGCCCTATTGACAAGGTCAGCGAGATATTGCTGTCTGTCCTCGGAATTGTAGCCTCTTAGGCCCAGATGATACGTGATGGGCAGAACGCAGCAAAGCAGGTTGTTTGTCGTCGGTTTGGATTCCACAGACTGCTTTGGCAAGGTAATTGGTACAATTTTTGTGATTCTAGACATGCCTCGATGAGGTCCACCAGATTCTCTAGTGACGCACTTGTGTCACTAGTGGACATGCCCTTTGGTGGGTTTCGCCTTTTCAGAGGGAAGGTGGACTCTGCTATGGAATGTTTTAAAGACTACAGAACTGCAGAATACTCTTGGGGGTTGTTGACCCATTGCCAAATAATGTTTGCATCAGTTCTAAAAATGTAGGGGCTATTCCAGAGGCTTGCATATAGGTGGAGACTGACTTTCCAGCAGGTGATGCAGCAGACACCCCAGTCCTTTCAGTGCCATGGACGCCGATCCAGCAGGCAATGCCCGGTCCAGCAGGGCCACCAGTCCTCCAACTGTACTTCCCCTGCTAAAACAGCCAACAAACCACTTTAATTTTTCCTCTGCTGCACATGCCCAGCCAGAGAGTGAGGTAGAGGGTTGGGAGAATCCATCAGTTCCTCCTGGGTTGGTGGTCTATCATGTCCGACAGATGGGCGTTGCAAATTGTTTAACAGGCTGCAACCTTCTTTTTCTCTCCTCCGCACCCAATATCTCTCCCACATCAAAACGAATTTCAGCAGAACATCTGCCCATCCTGTTACTGGAGGCATACAGGTTCTCCAAGAGTGCATAGAGAGGGTACCGGACTCGGAGAAAGACTGGGTTTGTTATTTCCTCTATGCCCTCAACACAAAAAAGATGGGCCCAAGGCCTGTCTTGGAACTCCGACCCCTGAATGCCTTCCTTCAAAAGGATAAATGCTCACATTGACCCAGATACTATCTGCTCTGTACCTGTTAGACTGAATAATGTCCTTAGACTTTTCATATATTCGCTCTGCAGTCCCTAGGGTGTTACCTGCGGTTTAATGGGGGCATTGAACATTTTCCGTTTGCCCTGCTCTCGTTCAGCCTCACAAGTACCCTTCGGGTGTTCACGAAAGTGATGGCATGGCTGCTGCTCATTCTCGGATTTCGAGAGCTACTGTATTCTCATACTTTGACACCTGGCTGTAAAAGGGGGGCTCGGTACAGTGAGTCACGAGCTACCTCCAGAAGAAGTCAGAACCTTTAACATTGTTGGATTTCACCATAAATTAGTTGAAGTCCCACCTGATTCCCTTACAGAGGCTTGTTTGAAGCGATCTTGACTGCAGTGGAGTTCAGGGTTTTTAACCTGCAGCAACAAAGCCTGGTCATTTGGGCTATGATGTCAATGTTTCAGCTCAACGCTGGATCCAGGCAAGGGTGGCTCTGTGGCTTCATAGCTTCTTAACCTTGTGCATCCTGCTTGTTAACTACGTTAAGAGACACATGTGAGTCCTGCAGTGGAACCCGAGATCCCAGTGAGCCCAATATCAAGATTGCCTTTCTGACACCATCCTGATCACCGAGGAGAAATCTGAAGGGATGGCTGCTGATATGTTAACCTTTTGTCCTGCGGCAGGTCTCCTTCCCTCCGTACCCAAAGCTGATGATGGTGATCACTACTAGGTTGGCGGGACACCTGTAGAAGGTTGAGATCCGTGGACTCTGGTCTCCAGTAGATAGCGTGCTCCACATCAACCTACTGTAACTACAAGCCATTCATCTGGCCCTGAAAGCCTTCCTATCATCTGTCAAGGGTTGGCTGATGAAGGTTCTCACAGACAACACCGGGCAGCGTGGAGTGGGGTACTGGGTTTAGCTGGAAGGGAACAAGAGACTCCTGTATGCCTTGACCCCACTACTTCTCATGCCTCGAGTCCTGAAGACGAGTAAGCACAACTGCCCTGGTCAATCTGATGGCTCTAAATTGGGCCAAAAGAGTGTGAGCAGCTGTCCTTTGTGATCAGGCTATTACCTCGGAAGAACTTCCTGACTCAGCAGCAGGACAGGGTCTTCCATCTGAATATACACATTTTACTAGTCCATGAATGGAGATTGAGTGGTAGCACTTAACTGCTTTCGATCTGCTGTCTGAAGTGGTAGACATCATCCTTGCAACAGACATCCTTCCACAACATTGATTTTGCCAGGCACTAGTACGAGTTTGTAACCAAGTGTGGTGCTCAGGCCACTGAGCCCTTACAGACAAAGCTGTCAGACATCTTTTTGTTTTGTTTTATCTTTAGCTTAACAAGGCCAGTGGGCACTGTAAAGCTTATTTGTATGCTCTTTTCGCCTTTCTACGTTTGCAGGACCATCTGTTCTTGTTCAAATCCTCTGTTGTGATGAAATGTATTAAAGGTTTGACACCCATGTTCCCTCCCAAGCCATTTGTGTAGCTATAGTGGAGCCTTAACTGGATATTGACATTCCTCATGGGTATGCTTTTTGAACCTATGCATAACTGCTTGTTGCATCTCTTGACCTTGAAAAATATCTTCCTCATTGTATTACATCATCTTGTCAACTGAGTTAACTGGAGGCACTGTCAGGCCAACCACCCGTTGCCACATTTTCCTGAACAAATTGATTCTGAGGACTCGAGCAGCCTTCTTACCAAAATCTATGACTCCATTCCACATTGGGCAATCCATCACTCTACCAGTGTTCTTTGTTCCCCATCGCCCTTCGAAAGAGGTGGAGAAGCTCCACTGGTTGGACAATAAAGGGGCTTCAAGCTTATATATAGATCGTTCCAAGGATCATCAAGTGGATGATCAGCTTTTGGTGGAGTTCTGCAGATCAAAAAGGGAAGGTTGTGGATGAGGTGGATAGTTCTCTGCATTAGGATGTGCTATGTACTAGACAGAAAGCAGTCCTAGGAAGGTCTGTTGGCCCATTTCACCATGGCTTTGGCCACTACCACTATGTTGGCCAGGCTGCAAGATGGGTGTCAGTGTCACATGCATGAAGCACGACTACCTTGCCAGCCACATCTGGCAAGAAGGACACTTTGTCCATTTGGTTCTGCTGGACTTTTTGTTCTAAGCCCACTCCATAGACTCTACCTATGAAAGGTGCTGCTTTAGTATCTATTCTAGGGTGAGGAATCCAGGTTATAAATATCCATCAAAAGTTATTTACCTGCCGTAACGCTCTTTCTGTTGGATACATATCTTTCTGCCGGCCCACCTCCCCATTCTGTGGAGCAGCTTCTTTTTAACATTTAAAAAGGTCCGAAGTTAGTACTTAACACTGTCACCAATAATAGTTCACACTCCTCATCTGTGTGTGCAGAATGGGAAAAGGTGAGAAACTAACATCAGCATGCAGTGGTGGAGCTTATATACAGCTACTCTCCTTCACTTCTGCGGTGCCATCGAGCCAGCTCAGAGATTCATAATGCCACCTAGCAGCACTTGGGAGCACTGCTACAAAATTCTCAGATCCAGTCTGATACCTGGGATATTCAAAGTGAGGAATCTGCAGTTAGATTGAGTATCCACCAGAAAGAGTATTACCCATAGTAAGTAACTTGTTCTTTGAAGAGCATACCTAGAAAGACCTATTTCAGAGCTTTGCCAGTTCTTTATTTAGCTATTCGCCAAACATATATATTTGTTTATAGACAATCTTCAAAAGATTATGTTTTCTGTTTACAAGATGGCATTTTAGAAATTGAGGTTGTTCACAAATTTCTCGGACAACTGGGAGGACTAGCATTATGGTTCGAGGACAATCCCTTCATGTTGTGCTACAGGTCTTCTCTTGCACTTGCTTGGCCTAGGCTGGCCTAAACAATGATTCTACTGCTCGAAACTCACCAGTTGTTATCTATGTTATTGCTGGTGCTGTGGAGACATCCCTATGTTCTTGGCCTGAAGAGGGCATGAGGTTGCCACGTTGGGACATTTGGAGGATGATGCATGCAGAATAGTGTCATCTTGGTAAATGAGCCTACCTGAGGGCTGGTGGCCAGTAGCTGGTAAGACTGGCTTGATAGATATGTTTCCCATGTAGGGAGAAGGTGAGATTTCACATGATAGAAATAATAATGCCTATTTTAAATATGTTCCATTTAGCATGATTAGGCCACAGTTATCATGCAGTGACAGCTATGCATAATTGCAGAATAACAGTGTACATTTATTTTATGGGAGGCAGCCTTTCTCCCTCTCTCTGTGCTTGCTCTTTTTTCCAATCCAGGATATTCATCTAAAATGAAGTCTCAACTGTGGTGTCTGTACAATCAAAAAAATGTAATATGTGTGCTCTCTTGAGGAAGCAGTGCTCACAATTTTCCTTTATTTTTTAACTTTCCAAGGTTGCCTGCCTATGTTTGGCGTATGTTATTCATTAGTTGAACAAGTCATTGTATTGCCGTGTTACATAAAATGTCAATTTGTTTCCTTAATTCGTTTTTCATAGCCTAACCAATGAAATGCATTAGGAAATAGGTGTCTATAATAGTACTATGTGTACAAGAATATTAATTGGTTTACGTGTTTGCATCATTGCTAGTCCAACCCTCTTGTGTCATATCATACTATAAAATGTGTGAGGCTTCTGTATCCTGAAACTTTATGAAAGCTACTTTATTTTGGAGACGAACCAGAGTTCTTTCTGGGTTTTCCTCAGAAGGCAAACTCTGCACTCATCTGTTTATTCCTTTTATACTTAAACACTTTTTGCCCTTCTAATGGAGCAGACTCTGTCAGTCTGTCTATTTGATTTATACATTATTTGACTTTTAACACAGCAGACTCTATATCAGTCTGTTTGCTGATATGTACTTGATCTTTTCTTGGGTTTCTTCAGAGGCTGACCGTATGTTAATCCTCTTACATAATTATACTTTGATTATTTTGTTCATGCTAATTCCTACCTGACTAACTAGTTACTAATGATCATACATTTCAATAAACACAAGAGGTTTTAACCTGGAAACTTGTCTACACAGGTTAGTTTATTAGCCTCAGACTAAGTATTACGACGATTCAGTAAGTTTTACGAAGTCTCAGACAGTCCTGATCTTTTGCAGCGACTCTCTCAATTAGTTAATTAGAGCGTAAGCATATGGCACAGCACACCTCTTGCCCCTCTCTTTCCAAACACATTCACAAAGTTGCATTGCACTAGCCATGTTTTAACAGCCCTTGCTGACTGGTTGATGTATGTAGTGCGGTCCGTACATAGGGCTGCTTTTGCTTTTCCAAGTGTCTTTCCTCGCAAATATTAATCTGTGTGATGTAGATTCTTTCTCCAAAATATGAGCACTGATTGCAATCATTATTTATTTATTTATTTTAACTCTTTTTATTGATGACTACAGGGTGTATCATTAATAGTTACAGCGTTGAACAACGTATGAATGACATTGGAAGAACCGATAAACACCACAATTAAATCAGTCACTGTTGTTATAACAATAGTTGACCCTCCCACCAAGTCTTGACCTACTATTTATTCCCTGACATGGGTGTGAGTTCCTAGCAAGGGGGTTGAACATATATCTCCCCTGTATGAGTTCCATCTTCTCCATATCTGCTCCCATTTTCTCGGACAGCGCTGATTTTCATACACTACTTTTCCGCTATCATGCACCAATCCAAGTCTTCCATCCAGGCTTGCAGTGTTGGCGCGTCAGGTGCACCCCATACTGCGCAAATTATAACCGTTATCGAGAAAAATGTCATCACGACTGGCATGGGTGGATCACCGGTGTTTACATTTACTTAGCTGTGTCTGAAATGTTGGAGGGCATGTTTGTTATATTGATTTAATTTTATTACTGCTCTTATTTAGGCCTCGTAGGCGCTATACACATTACTTAATGCAACATTTGCAGGGGAAAATACAGTAACTCACTTCACACAAATTCCAACCCATTTTTGAAACAGGATGGGGTGTGTTCTACAACTATAAATACCATGTGTAAAGGTGGAACAGGCTTCTCCTGTGTCTATTAAAGGCTGCTGTGCTGCTTCTCGTAATGTAAACAACCTGTAAGTACCCGCCAACAAGAAGCATTAAGTTCTCGGGCCGCTGTAGGTTAGACTGGCAGGATTTCAGTCCTCCACATGCCTAATTATGTTTTGGAGAACTCTGTGGAAATATGCGTCCGTCTAAGGCGCTGTTCAGAACAGAAGAGAGTGTGTCAGTTGAAACGAGGAAAACCTGGTTAATGCGTCCTATTGTGTTAAGCTGCCGTGACGTGTTGCTGCCGCGTTCCGCCTCGCATGTGCCCTTTTCATTAAGGCTGTGTAGGAGGATTTTGTGCAGATGGCATTTTATTCTCCAGGTAATATTTTCCACCGTCTGGTTTCTTTTTTGTAATTGGGTTTGAAACTGCTGATTCAAATATTGGCATTTGGCATCTCTTTGAATGCTATTAACATTTTGAATTGAGTGCAGCATTTCGCCAAGTCTGTCAGCAGAGGGCAGTCCAAGACAGAAGGTTGTGCAAAGGCTTTCTTAATTTCCGAAATCCAGGGTGTTTTCTGTACGTTAAGGGTTGGACTTGAAAACTGAGAGCATGTGAGATGCGTATGTTGAACTCCCTCACTTAAAAAATAAAAACGTTTAAGAACAATTATGTGTTGGATAATTGCGCATTTTGTTTGGTACTATATTTTGGAAAACTAGCATTTTCGTGTTTTTTAAAGGAAGGAATAGATATGACTCTATAGACGCTAGATGTCGTCACAATGTCATTGAGGCATGACGTATACACAGGGCTTTAAGTGGCATGAAAAAACTGGGGGGTCTCTCAAAGGGGCTTGACCAATGTCATTAACGGCGTGGCTTAAAAACACAGTAAGCTAAAAATCTGTACTTGGCATAGTGTTCCACCCAACTTGTATTTTGCTGTTTCTGTCATTGCATCCAGATATATGATGCAAGTAACATCATTCCTACAACAAGTCAGGACTATTGGCTTTGTCAATGGTTGTTAGTTGCAATAGATAAATAAGCAGCAACTATGACTTGTATATAATATTGAAAAAGCTTCCTCTTAAAGCCCTGGTGACACCACGACAATGTTGCTGATCCTGAGTTTCAAAAGGATAAGGGAAATCCAGAGAGAAAATGAATCTTTAAAGGATTTCCCTTCCCCCTACAACGCTCACTTGGCATGACATCATGCCGTAACTTCTCTACTAGTGTGAAGTGAGCAGTGTGAGTACACGCACATCAATGTGCCTGCTGTCACTGCTGTCCGGAAAAAAATGGACCGCCTTTGCCAAGGCACAAAACAAAGCCCGATAGAGACCCGTTTCGAGCTCCTCTTTAACCCCTTCGCTGCGTGGGTAATTCCCCCATGGTGCTGGGGGGTTGAGCACGGCGCCGCATGCATTGCTCGTGACGAGCCCAGCTCGTCATGAGTCACAGTGGAGCTGTGCTCATGACGAGCTGGGCTCGTCACGACTCCGCCCACTGATTAATTCGCCTGCAAGAGGCGGGGAATCAATCGCGCTTGGGCGGAGTGCCCGCGTTATGACGAGCCCAGCTCGTCATGAGCACAGCTACACTGTGACTCATGACGAGATGGGCTCGTCATGAGCACCGAAGGAGTTAAAAAACTGCCGGCGCTCAACACCGGTGAGACCCGGCCCACTTAAAGGGCTGCGTATACATGTATGACCCGAACCTCCCCTACCGACAGAGATAGGCCTAACTGCCCAGCCTCCACTGCTCCCAATGTCTCCCGCAACCCCTTCCGAGAGCTAAGAGCCTTTTGGACAATACCTAAATTCCGGCTGTACCCTTGGAGTCTCCTGTGACCTGCGATTACTAAATACTCAATGTGACTCATGCCTTCTGCTGGTGACTCCACTGAGAGGCCAGCATCTGTGAGCTGAGAATTCCGGGTCTATGTTCTGAATCTGATAGGGTTGGATTGGGATTAAAAAAAGGCCCGGGCACGCTAAAAAAAAGTGGCCCACATTTGCTTATTGCCTTTCTGCAAAACACTGCTTCAGCGAAATTTTATTTAAAAAAAAAAAAGGGGGAGGGTAAAAAAAATGCACGGATTAGTTTACATTTGTGAAGCACACCTGATAACACCTGAAAACAAGTGAGGCCACTTTTGCTCTGGCCCCCTGCCCCTGCTCAATATGCATATATTAATGGTCCGGCCCAGCGAGAGAAAGGGAGTGGCACATCTGCCCGTTGATAAAACGGAGGTAATGGATGCCCATCTACCTCTAGAAAGGCCACTCAGACACCCACTGGGCCGCTGGCGGCATCCGAACCTCGTAGATACCGCCCAAACGGCCCCCCGGCTGCTCAAAAAAGCAGCCATACCGATATCAGCCCCTCGGGCATTGCCCGAGTGCCCGCATTACCAATCCAACCCTGGTTGTGTATTGATGTTGTATTGACATTTGAATGTCCCCCCGCCACAGCTCGATCACGATGCTCCATATTAGAACATCTGGTCGATGCCGTGACTCGGTGCAGGCAGTTGTGGTGAGTCTACCAGAGCAGGAAGACATGTAACCTGTGGTGATTTCCTTTTTTAAAAGAAAGCACTTCTACTCAGCGTTCCTGTGCCACTTCATACTTAATAATGTGGCGACGAGGATGGGATTCGAACCCACGCATGCAGTCATACGGATACACAAAAAAAAGTGCACAGTACATTGACCTAAAAGTACTCTCACCAAAGACTTTTCCTCTGAAATGAACGTGAAGCTCTTGATTCGACAGCTTCTCCAAGACAATACAAAAATATGCTCCTAGGCGCATGAATTCCCAAACACTCCTGGAAATGTATTTCCGGAAAGAAATACACCCGACCTGATGTCTGAACTCCTGACGTCACATAGTCACGTCATAACACCATCAACATATTGAAATGAAGAGGGGTATGTTACCTAGGACCACGTGTAACCCTGTTTGGTTAGTCCAGTCAACTTCTACTACCACGGATCCGGAAGTGGTTAAAGATATTATTGCAAAAACGCATATTATCAATAAACTGAATTTTGATAAGAAAAGGGGAATGAAAGGTAATCCTGTGGTCAGTATTGGAATGTTTGTGAAGGTAAAAAAAAAACATGGACGGTAAAAAAAAGGGGAAAGCTAGCACATGGGTCCTTTTAAAGTCAAGGAAGAATTAAAGAATGCTGTAAGACTCACGGATGGCAGAGTGTGGAACCTTAGCAGAATAGCGGTTCTCAAAGCAAACAATATTGATTATGAAGCAAAGTGTCAAAGTAGGTTTGAAGGAGATGATTGTGGAAGAATGGATCTTAAAGAAGGGGTTCAACACGATTTTGTGGAGGAGGAAGGCACAGGCAAAGATTTAGTTCCTGATGAACCCATTGAGAGTCTGTTTAAAGAGTCGGCTGATAAGCGTCCTCATAAAAGACCTAGCTGGTTGTCAGATTGTGTTGCTTTTGTTAAAGGCAAATTTGCAGAGTAATCTTTTGCTCTATTGTATTCGCTGTTTTTCATTAGGTTTTTTGTTTCATTTGTTCCTCACTTTTAATAATATTATTGTTATTATTTTGTTTTATAAAGAGGGAAGATGTGTTATATATTGATGTTGTGTTGATGTTTGAATGCACCGCTCCACGGCTCGATCACGATGCTCCATTCTAGAACATCTGGTCGATGACGTGACAATTGCGGTGAGGTTACCGGAGCAGGAGCAGGAAGACATGTAACCGGTGGTGCTTTCCTTTATAAGAATAAAGCACAAGTACTCAATGTTCCTGAGCCTCTTCATACTAACTGGATTACTGTTAATAGACCTTCTGTTTAAATTGCAGTTATCCCCAAATTATGTTATTCCAATTTTTTTAGACGACATTCTAGCAATAGTATAACTCTAACAGCCTGATTCATCAAGCTTAATTGCGCTTGCAAAGGGCCAGAATCTGAGAATCTGGCCCTTTGCGAGTGCAATTTTTGCATTTGGGATTCATCATCCCAAATGCAAAATTCGCTATTACAGAATTCGCACATTTGCGAGGAATTGCATTTAAGGAATCTCTATTTGAGATTCCTTAAATGCAATTCATGAACCATTTTGAAATTGCGAAATCGCAATTTAGGACCGCTATTTACCACGAAGTCAAACCTCGTGGTAAATAGCTAAAACTTAGAAAAATGCATTTAAATACATGTGTACATTTTCATTTCAGGGGTGCTACAGGGTGTCCTTTGGACACCCCTGCACCCTTGAAATCGCATCCTTAGGCCCATAGGAATGAATGGGGAGTTATTCCTTATTTGCGATTAGCAATTTGCTAATCGCAAATAAGGAATGTGTAGGAATCGCAATTTATTTAGCAATTCCTACATGAATCCCATTTTGCAAGTCCTTAATAGCGATTCCTTATGAATCGCTATTAAAGACTCGCAAAACGGCCCTTTCATGAATCTAGCTGTAAGACCCTGAGTCAGAGTCTGTCGGAATCAAGGTGCTATTTAACTTACCTCATATTACCGGTACCCCGGAGTACATTATTTATTGGGTGTGAAAAATAACATCTTTCACGAGTTTTTGAGGAATAAGATGCCAATTTTGGTGATTACCCCATTAAAATCCACATGGTACAGTAAATACTGTACACTTGTCCCAAATTAAAGTCTGACAGGTTTGACCTGCCGAAATGTATCAAAGTGTGAGATAGTTAACGCCCCCATTTATTACTCGGGCCGTTAAATAACACCCAACTCGTAATTCCTACCTTTGTGCAAACAGGGGTTTTCGCAGGGGTCAGAAAACACGGATTACAGAGTCCCTTTTGCTGTGGTGGAAGCACACATGAAATCTTTCTATAGCGCTGACTGACGCTCTGAATATTGCAAAAACGCAGCTCAGGCATCAGAAATCTTGGATCGCCAGGCCCTGTTAACAAAGATAGGGTGGGGAGATTACCTTAGCTGGAAATATTCAACTCTGTTGGCAAAGTACAGTAGGTGATCATGGACCGCCAGATATTATTAGTAACAATGGGAATCAGTCAAAAACAAGCACTGGCAAAGCCAGCAGGTATGGATTTCACATTAAAGTGGGACACATGGGAATTAGCCAGTCGGAGTGAACAGAGAGGGTTATGTATGTAAAGTAGCCCCTCATGCAGTTCAATGCAAGTACTCAGGTGGAAGCGCAAGGATACATTCAAATAGCCAGTAGAATTAGGTGATAGACGAATACTCCACTGGGCTGAGCCATGTTCTGATTTGCAAATCTCAGGGCAATGGTTGAAAGAGGCTGGTCGAATATGGTTGTTTAGGAGGGGCAGACCCAATGTCCACTCATGGTATGTTGGAAGCAATAGGACTGTTCGGCAACTCCCAACACTATTAAAATTCAGACATTAAAATGTTGCTTTCTAACTAATGAAGTGGTGCAACAGCAACAAGCCACTTAACTCTTTCAGAAAAAAAATCTGCAGTTTACTGAACCTTAAGAGGTATATATGTGAATTAATTTTTTCACATCAATTACTATTTTACTTCTCATTTGAGCTTCTGTGAAATGCGAAGCAAATATTGTGCAAATAATGTAAAGATGATATAAAGAAAAATAAGTTTCAGAAAAGTGTGTAAATGTATGTGTGTACAAATCAGACAACCTTTTTGAGCCTGGAGTTGCATGACAGTATTTACTCAAAAAATTTCAAGACAGAATTTTCAAATAAACATCAACACTATATTAAGACCTAGGCATGTGTCAATTGCCTGTATCAACTGTAAAGCTCACATTGATGTGTGTGCAGTAATAAATCATGCCTGCTATATGCACGTTCTCGTGTGTGCTCAAATTCCATTGACCCCTGATATATCCCTTCTGCCACTTGCAAGACAATTGCACTTTTGCAGTCCCTATCCTGAATCTTACTGCTGATGGCAAGTCATGGACCAAGTCAGATTCCTAAGTCCCCATCCTAAATCCCTCCTGCAAAGGACTTGCAACTCAGGTCATATTTCAAACACATCATCTAGAATCCTGCCTTCTGGTGGGGAGTTGCGACTCAGGTCAGATTTGTAACTCCGCCAGATTGATCACTACCATCTTAAATAATGGCTGCTGCTGAGGAGTTTCGGATCAGGTCAGGTCACTGAATTACCATCTTGAATACCACCTTCAGCTAGAATTTAGTTACTTAGGCCAGATGGCTTATTCCCCATTGTCACTCTCGCCTGCTGCTGATAAGTCGCCTCTCAGGGTTGATCCCAAACCCACTGTCTTGAATTTCACCTTTGCTGATGAGTCACGGCTCTAGTCAGATTGCTGACTGGCCATCTTGAACTCTGACATCTCTTAACGGGTAAAGTTAAATTGCTGATTCCTCATTGTGATTCTGGCCTGTTGCTAACCAGTTGCAACTTAGGTCAATTTTTTAATTCTGTCTTGAATCCTGCCTGCTGCTAATGAATTACATGCTGAGCTCCATTTCACTTTGGTATTTTGCATGTGAACTCAGATCGTTTAGTTAGTTTTGAACTATTAGAACTCCATACCTTGCTCTACATGCCCTATGCTTGAGATCAGATTGCTAAATTTTCACTCTAGGACACACTATCTACTGCCACATATCCAATGGGATGAGAACATATTGTCCTCAGTGAGAGAGAAATGCAAATTCAGCCTTCCAGAACTTCAGGGAGGGAAAATTTAACTTTCTAAAAGCTACTAAAGCTTTATAGTTTGCAGTAGTGGGCTATACCGGCCATTAAAGGCCTGCTCCAGCGTTAAAGACCCGAGCCTTTGGCTTTGGCCTTTAACAACTAAGCGGGCCTTTAATGGCCAGTATAGCCTAGCTAGGGCTTGCTATAAGCTATTAGAACATTCCGCACCTAGATGGCAGAGTGTTCTAAATAGAAAAACAAAGTCATGTTTACACTGTCAGCACAATAGGTTCTGTAACCAGATCTAGTCACATTTAACTGACAGACCCTGGGCACATTGTGTACCATATACAAGTGCCTTGTATGTGAGATAAATATACCAATTAGGAATATGCCAATTCAGTCATGTTTAAAGTGGGAGCACAGGCACTTTACCACTGGTTATCAAGCTTAAAGCACACAGAGTTCTAAAGGCAGCAAAAATATAGGGTCCTGCAAAAGGCAAAACGTACAGGGTGACTACAAAGAAAAGGCAGATTTCCTACAGTCTCCATCTTTAGAGTTCGCTCTGTGAACTCAGTGTTTTGAGTCTCTGTTCTGATGGCCAATGACTTCAGATTGTTTGGCCCTCTTCGGAACCACTCTTGTTCTCATTTCAGTCTCCTTCGCTAGTTGCGGTCTTCTCAGTGTCCCTCTTACTCTGTGGCTGCAGTGTTCATGATGACAATCACAGATCTCATCTCCGCGTCCATCACTATTCTCCTATCATTGGCTGTCTCATTGTACATGTACAACACCTTAAAATGACAGTGTCTCTCTAGATCATCCTTGTACCCATCTCTTTGTCGAAGATTGTTCTTATTGCTCTTTCCATCACTGTTTTCATGTCACTACTCATCTGTGCTGCTGTCTCATTGTTTATTGACGTTTTCCTCTCGGTCTCTAACACTGTTAGTGGATGCTTTCATGTTAATGCCCACTATATTCCAACATTAACTACTTACAAAAACCATTACTACTTCTACTTTTAAATTCCATTCCTATCATTCTATCCCTTCCGCAAACTCCCCCCTTTTTTAATATCCATTCCTATCATTCTATCCCTACTCCAAAGTCTACTAAACACGCATAAAATCAAGAGCGCAAACCTAACACAACTAATTCACAAGAACCAAAATGTGTACTAGCTACTAATCTTTGGTTCCAGAGTAGCGCGACTCTCGCTGAAAAAACATTTTGATGCATTGTTGTATAAATACTTTTACAATTAACATCCAACACTCATGTCTTATTGTCTCCTTGTTACATGTTGATCTGAGGCTTTACTGAACTCTCATTTCGAAAGCACTGTTTTGCTTTTCCCTCCAATTGTTCTCCTTTTGTTGAAATCTTCTTTCTCGGTCCCACGCAGGCAGTATAAGAAAAGAAGAGCAAAAGTTTTATGTATACGGCGGGTTCCTTCAGAAGACGTAAACATACAATCTTATCGGGCAACATCTCCATATTCCAGGCTAGGCCAAGGTTTGATGGCCTCGTAAACCTGACAAGAAAAGGAATGGATAATGTATACTAGGACAACTTAAGGATTTTGGAGGTCCTGTCCAAACATAATTTGAGGGCCCTTCTTCATAACAGCTTTGAATTTTAATCCAATTTTAGCTCTTTCATGCTCTCTTTGGCCAGGTTCCTGTTTTGATCTAATATAAACTTTTTTATGGCTGTTGTATGAAACATGAAAACAACATGTATCTGCAAAATGCCTGCAGTAGACTCCCACATATCACCCACATTAAAAAATAAATTAAAGGAACACGGTATTTAAAACAATCTGTTTAGCAATTATTCAAGGTCATTTGGGCAAGACTCTGTCAAACAGAGCTGACTCTTGCAGGGGACCCTGAAAGGTTGGGGTCCTAAGCCAGAAGCCAGAGCCCACTTTGCCCATGCCTTAAAACGTCTCTGAATTTATAGTGTTTTGAGTGCCATCTACATGCATCAGTGACAGCCAGCGCGTGGGTGCAGCGACAATCCAGCTCATGTATAGAAACAGTAAGTAAAACAGTGAGAAATGTAAGACGTCAGTAAGTTGTTTGTGTGATTGAAAGACCTGCGTTGACGTAATGCATTTCTCAGATGAACCAGCATAGTTTTAACTAGAGAAAGTTTATTAAAAAATCTTTCCTAAGTCCATTGAATGTGAAACCAGTAAAATCTGTAGTTTGTTGGCTCGAACTATGACCCTGCTACGCCCCGGAGACAGATGTGGAGTAAATACTAAATTCTTGGGGACAGTCTGTGGGCAAGACAACCCCACTGGTCACGTGTTCTCCCCGCGGAGTCATAGTAAGCTACGGAAAAGCTTGAGTCCAGCCCGTATTTGTGCAGCGTGTATGTGGGCTCATTAAACTTCCTATAAATCCGTTTTTTCATGAACCATGAAATAAACTTTTAGGAAGCATTAAACACATTTATTTATTTCTTCTTGCGATGCTTTATGGCTTGTTAGGAAGCTGAGCTAACTTTGTCACAAAGTGGAGCTGCCTAATCTCTCGCAGTTAATACAGCGTTGGATGGTCCTGGCCGCAGCTGCTTTCACAATACTGTTTAGCTAAAATACAGCTTTGTTTTTTTCATATAAAGAATCTGAGTAGGGCATACAAGTGTTAAAAGGAAAAAAACATTCAGGGGCTGTCAGCACATGTCATACTCAAGGAAACAGGACCTTTTTTTACATTCTAAATAGAAGTGGTTGCCATAAAACACTATTTTATGCTTTGTGGGCTTGATTCGTGAAACATTTTGTGCACTGTGAATCAATTCTTGTGATCTGAAGTTTAGAATTGCCCAAACCTGATTAAAATAAGGACTTTTTTAAAATGTTACATGTATACATTCCACATACAACTTTGGAAACTCTGCCAGGTGTGTGGGTTGTCCTGCGTCGTAAACCGTGTGAAAAAGAGTCCGAGAAAAAGGTGTTGCCAGGGAAGGGATAGGAAAGTGGTCCCTCCCTTGAGCAGCTCCCATAAGAGCTTGTTGGGCATTTACAAATATTCCCAGTGATTTTTCCCACCGTAAATATATAAACTAGTTCAGTTTAAAATAATAATATGTAAGTGTATCTAAAGGTAGGAAAGTGAACGAAATACCCACATTTTTAGGTCTAGTCTACAGATGGCTTTATCTGTATATTTTAGAAAGCCCTATTGTGTTCAATACCAATGCTTAGAGTGGGTTTTGGGTCAACCCTCTTCTCACAATTAGTTGTTTTTTGTCTATTTCATTTCCCTGCTTATTATTCAATGGTATTCCTTACATTGCTTGTGTTTGTCCCTCTGTTGTTTTGCAGTGTCTTGAATAAATCAGTTGTATCCTTGCACTCCTTATTTTTAGGGAACTACTTTTTTCTGTTTCTTTCACAATGTGTTTTCATGTTCTGTCCCCTGTGTGCTGCTTCCCCCTTGCATCCCTCCCCTACACCTCTGTCTTACTCCCACAGTTCATCAGTTACCTCCCCCCCCCGCACCTTCTCTCTGTCACTCCCCGCCACTTGGAGGCAAGGAGTCGATCCCGCCCCCTTGCTCTTCCGCCTCTCTTGTCCAATTTGTTTTACACACAGTTTATATTTTTAATTTACTGTGCATATATGGGCATCTGCCATCTTAGAACATTAAATTAAACATTAAAAAAACTTTCATTGTAGCATCACAATGCACGTGTGTATGCATGGTGAAGCATGTGATTGTGCACTACAGGATGGGGCTTCTCATTTTTGACTATTTTTGTTTGTTTTTGCTAATGCGTTTGAGCATCAAACTTTTTTTCCTTTTTTCAAGCAACAGGCAAAGCCAAAGCCAGGTAATGAGTTTCAAAGATGAGAGCGATTGGCGTTGCCAGTGCTTATTTTCAGAGGATGAAGGAGAAGAGATTTATCGATATTGAAAAATGTTACCATTGTAGAGAGAAAAAAATTTGAAAAAATAAATTAGCACAAATTCACCTTTCCTCTGTTGCTGAGTAAACAGCTGCATCTTACTGCTCAGTGGACTAATACATTCACTGCAGAAATCTGTGTTTGACCTCATGGTCACAGGTTTAAATTCCACTTGGTCCTTAACCCTTTCATCCTTCTGAGGTTGATAAATGAGTATTCTTTATTTCTGGTAACAGTAAATATCTGTTTTTGAGTCCCAAAAAAACCCCAGGAGTGAATGTGCCCTCTACAATTACACATTATGTTATTGTACATGCCTGAAAATATAAATGTTTCTTAGATCTTCAAATGGTCTCCTACACAACTTTGTTGATTTGAAACAAAAATAATGCCATGATTTATAAATGTACTCTTTTTTTGTCATTTGGCCCAAATGTTGCTGATTCATAAAACCTTTTCTGACATGCACTTAGAAAAACATGCATGCATTCTTTCATCCCTCTCAGTAGATGGTCTTAAGAGCAAGTATTTAAGCGACATAAAAAATGCACATTTGTTGCTTAATATTTCGAATGTTGGTGGGATCAGAAGAAAACCAATTCCTGGATATTGTGGAAAAAATCAACGGTACCATTCCTAACATTAAGAGAGCATAAAAAGGCACGCAATGTTGCATCATAAAACAGCAACCTAAGTTGTGACACATAAAAAACACTTTGATCTGGCTGAGCAATGAACAACTGATCCCCTCTCACCTAGCCATGGGAAAAATGGAAAGTCCTTCATCACATTCAGACATACATGCAAAAAAAACTGCAAAGGTCTCCATGTTAAAATCACCTTACCTTCACTCTAACACAAACTGATTGTAAATATGACACAGAACTGGTGCCTTACTAACCACATTCAACCAAACACCAGCAAAGCAACTGACGCTATGAAACAGTGGTTCTTCCAGTTCAATTGATGGCATTCCCAGATCAACTTGTCGGAAGACAGAAAAAAGAACAGGCTTCATGCTGGGCTGGTACTGCTTATATACTCCCAGTAGGAGGGAGCAGGTAGGGTATCCCAGCATGCTCCTTTTCTTTTTTCTGTCGTGGAGATAGTCATCTCCATATTTTAAGGAATGGGACGAGGTCAGGAGGGACCTGGGGGTAATACAACTTTACGCAACAGAAACTTGAATGTTGATGGAAGTAGAATGTTTCAACTTTTTTCCTGCTGGTAAAAACTTGTGTTCTAGGTGGTTTTGTAATTCGATCGAAGCACCGTCAGAAATGTCACTGCTTTTAATGAACTCCTGTACATCTAAGGCATTGAAAAGCATAAATTCCATAATAATATAGATTAAAATTAATCTGGAAAAATTGCATTCAGATACTAACTAAAGTGAGTGTTGTAGTTAGTCAGATTCAGAGCTCAGGGGTAACGAAAACAAAAAAAAACAGTTATCTGGAGGACACTCAAAATATGGAGTAGAATACCCGAGCTTAATTTCCTCATAATTCTCAGGCCCTATGCATGTACATTTTTATAGGAAAAGGCAGGTATGCCTGTATTTTTCTCTGCCTACTATGCATAGTTTTGTGTGTAGTGAGTTTCCATAAATTGGCGGTATGTCTTGCATTTCCATTTGGATATCTTCTAAGATGGCCTCGTAGCTTTCCATTGGTCATGGGAATTCCTCTCCCCATGACGTCTTTATTTTAAATGCTAATCAGTATATGGAAAGCAACCAGTGCTCGCACCCCCAGCACCCTTTGGCAGAGTAAAGACAGAAGACGGGTTGCCAGCACCACAGACCAACTGTGCGCCAGCTGAAAGCATGGAAACAATTTCCTCCCTAATTTGGGCTGCTTGGAATGCACCCCCAAAATTCCAAACGGAAGTAGTAAAACCTAAAATCGTTTTATGAGTGCCCTGCCCAGCTGCACCTGGCCGGCCTAATTGCATTCACCGAAGCCATTACTCAAAACCCTGAAGCCGAGCCACCAACAGAACTTATTAATGTGTAATAGGCATTCACTTGTAAACCAGAATTATTGGAACGGTGCGATACCATAAAGCCCAAAGTGCTGACATTTCAGATTGTTTTATATTGGTATGTTTGGGCGTAATTTAGGAGCTGAATATCCTTCGGCCATCAATCACTGCTGAGGGCAAGCTAAATGTCCGGCATGCACGCAGACGCCATATTTGAAATGCACGCGATAGACCCGCTCGTGCACAGGCCATCCTGCAAGGTGACCACAAAAACCCTTTTCTAATAATCTACATGAAAAGGAATGGAGAATAATTTTGGGCATGCAAAGGTTGAGAATGTAAGGGAATGCCAAAGCGACGCTGCCCTGTCAAGGCCCCGGGCACTAAAAGTACCGCCTCGGGATGTGTGGCGCGTGAGTCAAGACACATTAATTTTGCAGGGCCTCAAACTTGGAATCTGCCAATACGGTTGCCGTGATTAACGGTTACTGCCCTTTGCCGAGCTCATAAATTACACGGGCTCTGATTTATCCATTCGTCGACACCATGAATTCCCGAAGAATGGAATTATTTAGATGTCGAGCAGCTTCCGGGTGGCATCAGCATGCATTGTGAGTATTTGCTGGAAGTTTAATGACGTTACTTCTCGAACACGCATATGATGCATTCCTTTGCTGGTGGCTGACTTTGGGACCCAGGCATGTTATAAACAGCACCCTTTTTGGATGTCCAGAGCCTCAGCTATCCTGTTTATTCACTATTATTACTGACTGAGAGTTGGCACTATTTTCTTTCTAGGCTCAAAGAGAGCCGCTTAAATCCATCAATGCCAGGGAACGCTTTAGTCGGGGTTTCACAGGCCTATCAGCAAAATGTGGAGCAATAACCGCTATCATTTACCCCATTTTGCACCATTCACCCTATTTTGTACCATTCAAGGCAATAGTATACTCCTAGTATCCTTTCGTTGAGCCTCCTTCAGCCGTTGCGTTTTTTTTAGCTCAGAAATATTCAGCCATTGGTTTGAGACCTTTTCAATCCCATATTGGACCAGCTCAAAGAGGTTTTTAGTCTTGTACTCTAAAAGTGTATCCTTCCACCTCTATTGAAAGGTACAGGGACTATTTACGTCAGAAAACTATACTCGGCCATCACGTATTTAGGCCCAGATTTACTATGATTTTGCACCTGGGTTGTGTCACTTTTCTGGAGCAGCCCGATGCAAAATCATGTTCGGCACTCAACTACAAAAAGGCACTTTTTGTGGTTTAGTAAATACAAAGTAAGGCAGTGCTTAGCGCTTCCTTGCATTACTTTGCGTGAGGTAGGCATTACATGGCTGGAGCAGGGGGGTTTCCATGCATCCGCCCATGTGTTGTGACGCAAATCCAGATATCCAAAGACTTGTAATTCTGTGTTTGTACCTACTTGAGGCTGGTGCAACGAGAAGATATATCATTATTTCTTCTCGTTATTTCCTCTTTCCATGTGTGCTACATTCTGCAGCACACATAGCAAGAGGAGTATGCTTGTAAGGATTGTGTTTGTGCAAGGAGATGTCCTTTCCTGAACAAAAACAATCCTGCCTGTAATGTAGAGACACCCTTGCAACGTGCTGCAAATGTGCCTGTGCTGGTGCTAGGCAGCAGAAAGTGCACAAGCGCAAGGAAAGAGCAGAAATGCTCCATATTTTTGTAAATATGGAGCATTTCTTCTCTCTCTCTTTTCACGCACCGCAGCAAGTTCCCTTGCATAAAATAACAATAAACGTGGCCCCCTATTCTTTAACTCATCTATGCATGGTATATACAGAAAGCAGTTATTTTTAATGTTATGCCTAAAGCAGGCCTTGTTTATGCATTTGTCAGTGCGTGTTTGTTTGTAGCAAACATTGGCTTTGTCAGTGGTTATTTGCTATGTGTAATAAAAATCGAAAAGCTCCAGACAGTATTTCTATCCTGCTACTTAAAGGTTTTAGTCTCCATCGTTCATACCTGGGAGAGTACAACAAAATGTCTATTTTCAGATTAGCTGTGTTGTGCACCTTAGAGTTGATTTGTAAATAGTTTAAATCTGGCCTAGAGACAGTTTAATTTGTATTGCAATCTCATCTTTTCCAAAAAATGTCATAATAAAATTGTGTACCTATCTACATAACTAAAGGGACTTTCAGTCAGCCCTCTACACCCATTGGTCTGTTCAAGCGTCATTCACATTTTGTTTACTCCCAACCACAGCATAAAGCATGAGACAGTGGGTCAGGTCACTTCATTGGCTGTCTTGCACTGTGTGAATACACATTGCCTGATCACATATTCACAGCCCCCTGAAAAGGAGTACGCTTCAAAGCTGAGGCTGCTGTGTTTAGGCTATGGAGCCATTCATTTATGGTCATATTTACCCATTTTTGTATCTTGTGTATGTTGGAAAAAATAAAATAAAAAATGCATGCTTGCCTTCCGTTCATCATCCCCTTTGGTATCGCTTTGTTCGCCCTAAGTTGGCAGGGTATGCCCAGAATGGGGTCCCTTGCTCACTTTGCCACTGGATTCAAGATAGCCTGGCTGATGAGGGTTATGAACCTGAAACTGGTCCCAGGATGCCTGTTTCCGGACCAGGGAAGACATGGCTTGGCAGTTCGGGCTGGACTGTTCCCATGAGGCACAGGGTCAGACTGATTTGCATATGCCCATGTCTGAACTGGGGTGGTGCAGTGAGCTAAAGAGTGATGATGGATTAAACCCAGATCAGTTGACTGGGGGTGAGTGTTTCATTTGCTCAAACATTCCGTCCATCATCCCCTTTGATATTGCCTTCTTGCCTAGGCCAGAGCGATTGGCTTTACCAATACTTTTTCGTTTGTACTGATAAACCTTGCCCTGTTCTTGTGCAAGTGTACAAGGAAGTGCATGTGAGTCTGGTGGAGATGTTGTGAAAATATTCTGAATTGTTATATGTTGCACAATATTTTTCTAAATCACAGTTCTTGTAGCATTCTCTGCTGCACAAATATTTGAGGCATACAAATTTTAAGATTAGTTATTTTGGGAATGATTTGATGTAACACTGGCCTGGCCAGTGACCTCTAAAGTTAGGCCACTCTTTTTGTGGAGTCTTCAACAGGCTTTATGAAGGGACTTGTCCTCTGTCCAGCACACAGTAAGCTGATTGGTTAAGGTTGGGTTTGGACTATAAAAGGAGATATTTGCTGGAATGTGGGTGTGCTGCTCTTCCAGTACTCCTCTTTGAAATGTGTTTGGATGTGAAAACACGTTACTGCCCTTCTTTTCTGTCTGGACTCAATGCTGGCTCTTCAGAGGCACACCTCCAAGATCTTCAGGTATCCCCAAGGTGTTTACCGAACATATAAGCTCTAATATTGTTTTACGTGAATGCTTCTTAACTTGAGCCTTTCAATTTTTATAATTCCCTCATCACTTCTGTATAAAATCAGACACTTTGGGGACCAGTGGCATCTCCAGTAGGAGCCCCCGAATCAGGCTGGATTAGTGATCTTAGCACCAGGCCAATGGGGTGCTGTCATGTTGGGGTAGATTTAGGGGCTGGGTGAATCGCCTGTGCAGCTCTGAACGCCACCATTCACATGCGCCCCTTGCTGAGTGCCCACAGGCTGCACTGCACCAGTGAACACCAGTGCACCCATGCACAGTAGAAACGCAGTTTCGCGGTGGCAGGCACAAGCTGTCATGTGTAATCAAAAAGGCAAGTCTACAGACAGCAGAGAGTAACTGGAGGAAGTCACTAGGCAGTCACTGGACCAGGCAGATCACACCATCTGCAACGCGCCATGCCTTTTGTATACCTGCACTGCAGATGGCAAGAACATGTGGATTGCTCCTGCACCATTGTCACCGTGGCTCCAAGAGGGCCCATCACAGTCCAGTTGCCAACCTGCTTCCACAGCAGCCAAGCACTAGTGATTGTAGATGAGTGCTAGCCCTTGCCCCATTCAATTAGGCAGGAGAGAACTATGACAGGCAAGCTAACAATGGTGCTTTACATACCGGGGGAAATTGTGAATACTGGTGTGGCAATGGTGCTTTACAGACAGGGTTGAATCTGAATGCTGGCATTGTGATGGTGTTTCACATACCAGACATACACATGAATTCTGTGCAGGAGATAGTGCCTTAGAACAGGTGGGTTAAATGTGAATACAGCTGCGGCCCTGATGTGTTTAAAAACAGTGGGTGTGGCACGGTGCTTTGATGGGCTGTTTTACGGGATGAACACACTTCATCAAAAAGCCACTACTTCACCCTTGGCAGGGATGTGTGCCTCTTGTGCATATATTTCATGTGCTAGACTTGTACATGATTTGCTGTTAGAAAGAAATATTTATTTTGAGCCTGAAGTATCTGAATATTTTTATTTTTATTAGCTCCCTTTCAGAACTGCCTGTTAAATCTATGGCTTTTTATCCAATACATTATAAATTGTGCTACAATGTGGTCCACTTTGCTTTGTTTTTCTCAAAATCTTCTTGAAGTAGAACCCAAACTGCCAAACGGAGCATGTAGGTCTCTCTTGGCACAATGCGGGGCTGGTATACATTTTCCTGGCAAAACCGCTTCTTTTTCCCAGTCAAGTTCTGTGTGGAATCACCTTCTTGAGATAAATTTACCCCGACTCCCAAATGTATACAAGTCCATTTGTGTAGTTGCTTATTTCATGGACAGTGGGGTCTGTTATCCTTTTATCAGTTTAAGCCCTTTTCTCAGCACAGTTTGGATCACCAGAACAAAACAATTTTCAGGTCCTTACAGAAACTGACTCAAATTTGCCCAGGCATTTAGTTGGCTGTCTCATCTAGAAGACATGTGATTTGTATTGGGGCCCATCGGGAGACGGGGAGGGGAAGAACCGACCGGACACAGGTATAAGGTGTGTTAAAGGCCGCTTTTATTGGAAACAGGTGCATCCTGAACATACCCCAACCTTGGCCTTTGCCGTACAAAACTAGGCCTAACTAAATATACACATACCTGCCAATCCCCCCACCCCCACCCCTAAACATTTCCCCGACAACATCATAAACCTCCTTATCATTTACCCAAACACCTGGCTCAACTGTTTTAACCTCTGCCCTATGTACACTCCCTCCCTTTCAACCAGTAAAGCTCCTTCCTCCTATCCTACCCCCCCATTATAACTAGGGAAAAGCGCCACTCGAAAGCCTTTACCGCTTTCGACCCCCCCTAGGACCTCTGTACCTTCGGATACCGTTGTACCCCTATCGCCCTGTCCAACGCCTCCTTCAACTGTACAACATAAAGTTCCATCCCGTATCTGGACAAATGTACCCCATCCTCCAAGAAAAAATATACCGCTCCATACGTCAGTTCCGGGTGCTCCATTCTGCCCACCCCTTCTTTATCACAAAAGGCCCTCATCTCCCTGTTGATCTTCCTCCTAGCTCTGTCAATCGCCCCTGGCCTCACTGCCCCCCTCCAGCATCTCCTCGGTATAAACTCCGACCAGATAATGTGACACCCTGCCCACTGCCTCTTGATCTCCAATAAATCCCTCCGCATTTGCTTCACCAGAGCCAATCCCTTACATTGCACCAGGTCGTTTTCCCCCAGATGAACCACCAAAACATCCGGGCACACCCCACCCCGTACAACGTTATTCAAAACCGGCACCAATTCGTGCCAACGCATACCCCCTTTGCCTCTCCAATGACACCGAAACAACTGTTCATCTAATTCCAGGTTAAGGTTCTTGTATTTTTCCCATTCGGCCTTTTCTGCTCTTTTTACAAAAGAATGTCCCACCACGTAAATGGACACCGCTGCCGCCGTAGGCCCCGCCACCGCACCTGTAAAGAGACACATGTAAGCAGCAAGTCCACACACCCACTCAGTCCACCACTACCCCTCGCAGCCGTACGTATGTCTTATAACAATCCGATTTCCAGCGCCCCAACCGTTTTATGTCCTCCTTCCCCCAACCCTGTCGCGCTGCCTCCGTCGCCGCTCCGATGCGGAATGAATGCGTCCCGAAGTCTTTAGGATCCTCACCCATAGACCGCAGGGCGTGCCGCAGGACCCATAACAACTGCGCGGCCGTCACACGTCCCGCCTCTCCCCTGTCAAAAACCTCCGCACCAACCTGCGCTCCTCCGGCCGCCAGCCGCCTCCCCCACTCCGCCGGACACACCGCCTCCTTTCCCCCCGGACCCAGTAACACCCACGTGCCCTTCTCCCGCTGATCGGTCTTGGAACGTCGGAGCCGCACGGCGACCTCCCTTCCCCGAAACTCCACGTCAACCCCGCCTGCCCCTTCAAACCCACCAGCTCCGACACCCGAAAGGCTCCGAAGTACATCCACGACATCAATGTGGAAAACCGCACAGACTCTTCCTGATCTCTACACACCACCGGCAACCGACTCAACAACCCCTCCAACATTGCCTCCGTAATGGGCCGTCTCTGTCGCACCCGGGCCCCCTTCTCTCTCTCCCAACCCTCCAGAGACGCCCTCCCAATTCCCCCGCCGAGGGAGCATAGCCCCACCACAACTTGCCCATAAACGCCACACCCGCCAGTTTACCCGCAATGGTCACTCTCGCCAGACCTCTGTCCATTAACCCCAGCATGAATTGCACCACCTGCTCCTCCCGACGCCACTTGTCCCGCTGCCTTACCGCTCCAAAACGCAGAAACTCCAGCCAGGCCTGTTCGTAACTCTTCCACGTGGACACTGCCATGGACGACCTCACCAATCGAACGACCCGCGCTCTCCCACCAACCACATCTCCTCCGGCACCTCCGTCTTGACCGCCGCCGCCTCCGTGGCTAGCCCATGGAACCTCTGCCACTGTTGACGAGACAAAGCATCCGCAATGTCATTGTCCACTCCCGGCACATGCTGCGCCCGAAACAAGATATTGTTTTCCAGGCACCTCAACATGAACACGCGCATCAGCTTTAGCACCTGAGGCTCCCTCGCAGACTGCCGGTTCACCACCTGCACCACCGACATATTGTCCACCTTGAACAACACGCGCCTGTGCGCCAACTCACGCGCCCACACTGTCACAGCCACCACCAGCGGGAACAACTCCAAGAAAGCAATGCTTCTCCCCCCCGCCTGCCACTGCTCCGGCCACTGCTCCGCGCACCACCGGCCCGCCCAGTAGAGTCCGAAACCGCCGACTCCCGCTGCATCCGATGACATCGTCACGTCCCACTCCCACTCCTCCGGCGGCGCCATGGGAACACCGTTGAATCGCTCCAAAAAGGCCAACCACATGCACAGATCTTCTCTCGCGCCCGCCGGTAGCCGTACGTGATGATGAGGCATCGACAACCCAGACAAAGCCATTCCCAACCGTCGACAAAAAGTCCGCCCCGCCCGCACCACGCGGCTCGCGAAATTCAAGTGCCCCAGCAACACCTGTACCCCACGCACCAACACCTTCCGCTTGGCCAACATGTCCCTCACCAAACCCACCATCGCCGACCGCTTGTCTTCTGGCAGGCGTGCTTCCATGGCCGCTGAGTCGAGCTCTATCCCGAGGAACGACAGCACCGTGCTGGGCCCCTGTGTCTTCTCTGGCGCCAAAGGCACCCCCAGGTAATTCATCAGGTCCATAAAACTACTCAGCTGCTGCTGGCAGTCCGTTGAACCGGGGCTGCCCACCAGGAAGAAGTCGTCCAGATAATGCGTAATCGCCTCAGAGCCTGTGCGCCAGGAAAAAGCCCACTGCAAGAAAGAACTGAATCGCTCGAACAAGGCACACGACACGGAGCACCCCATCGGAAGCGCTCTGTCAACAAAAATTAACCCGTCTAGCTGTATCCCCAGCAACTGATGATCAGCCGGGTGAACCGGCAGCAACCTGAATGCCGATTTTACATCGCATTTTGCCATGAGCGCCCCCCGCCCCGCCGTCGTCACCAATTTTCTCGTGACGTTCACGGACGAGTATGACACCGACGCCAACTCTGCTGAGATAAAATCGTTCACCGACGCGCCCTCCGGCCATGAGAGATGTTGAATCAGGCGAAATTGACCTTGCTCTTTCTTTGGGACCACTCCAATGGGTGAAATGATCAGATCCTCCAATGGCGCTACCTCGAAAGGTCCCACCATCCTCCCCTCTTTCACTTCCTTGAAGAGCTTCTCCCGGACGATGCCCTTGTGTGCGTTCACAGACTTCAGGTTCTCCGCCCATCGAGCGATCCGCGGACCCTCGTACCCCAACCGGAAACCCTCCCTGAAACCCCGACGCAGCACCGTCGCATCATCCGCCCGCGGATAAACTTCCAAGAGGGGTTCCAACCGGTCCAGCCTAACCGGTGTACGAGCCTTTTCCCAAGGTACTCGCACCCCCCCTTGCCCCCCCCCTCCCCCTGCCGGGCACGGGAGCCGGATATTGCCCTGCGTGGGGCCTCCCCAAAGCCCCCAGCATCGTGATTCTGGATGGCGTTTTCCACAAGAAGAGCACTCGTGCCTAAATTTGCACGTCTGCCGGAGACAGGAACCCCTGTTAAAATCCCAGCAGGCCCCCCCGCTTTGGTAGCTCCCGGCTCCCCCCGGCCCCACCCCCCCACGGGTGGGGCGAGCCGAAAAGGGTGGGGGAGCCAGTGGCAAACCACTGGCCGTGTAGATAGTGCGGCCAAATTTTGCCCCACTCATCGTCTGCTGATAAAGGTCCGCATCCAACTCCCCCCACTTAGCCTCCGGGTCCGATGCCATGCGCGCCCTAAACTCCTCGTCGTAATGCGACCAAGCATTGCCACCGTAAGTCACTTGCGCCCGCCGCACCACGTCCATGTACTTGAACAGCGCGACTGCCCTGTCAGGATACTTTTCACAGTATACGCTCGCATAGATTAAGAATGCCGCCGACCAATTCTCAATAGTAACCGGCACTCTCGGCCGCCTCGCCAATTCCTGCTCTTCTTCCTTCGACCCCTCCTTGGCCATCAATTCCCGGTGCAGCAACTTCAAGATCTCGACATACTCCCCCTTCCATATTTTCTCCCTGGTCGCCATCGACAAATGCGCCCCCAACGGCTTCGCCACCCCCATGTACGGCAGCTTTTTAACCGGTACGTCGCAGCTCTCCTTCGCCCCGGCACTCGACGCCGCCGACCCGCCGGACGCCACGTCCGTCCCAGCAGTCCCCAACGCTGCGCTCGCGACCGGTCCCTCACCGTTCCCCTTCGCTCCGGCGCACGTCGCCACTAACTCACCAGACGCCACGCTTGACCCCGAACTCCCCGACACCCCGCTGACCGCTTCCGTACACACACCGGCATCCATCACATACCTACCCTTCACCAGTCTCACCTCATCCCCTCCCGCCGCATCTGTCCCCACCGACACGTGGTGACCTCCAACACCACTTCCTCCCGCCTTGCCTCCCTGAGGCGTGCCCAAGCCACTCCCAGACCCCGTACTGGTCTTACCTGGCGTCAAGGCTGGCGTCCTCACCGGATCCCGCCGCCTAACCAGATCTGCTGGGGGGGCCGTCACTCGCGGCACCACCTGCCGGGGGCATTCCTGTAAAACACTGCCAACAACGTTACAAACCTCCCCCCCGGCCTCCCTCAGCTCCCCTTCTTCCTCCGACTCCAGCTCAACACTCCCTGTCCCCTCCACCAAAATCCTACCAGTGGATACTCTGCTCAACCCCGCTCTGGCCCTACACTCCGTCATCAATGCACCTAAGTCCACACTCACTCTCCGTCTACCCTCCTGTTGGTAATCAGAAGAAACCGCTGCCTCGTTGCTCCATCCCCGTCCCCCGGCGGCCGGATCGACCCATCGGGAGGGGGGCGTTGGAGAGCTACATCCCGTCCATCTTCTTTCCGACCACCCCAGGTCCCTCGTTGGAGCGCGACCGCCCGTACTAGGCAGAGCCGGCCCATCCACTCGGCGGGGTGGAGCCGCATGCTGCTCACCCGAGCCCCTACCCCACTGCTCCTGCCAAGAGAAAAACGGGGAAGTCCAGTAAGCCGGGGCAAAACTGTCTCCACTACCTCCCCAACCGCCTCTCCCCCCTGCTGCAGAATGTCCTCCACGCCACGCCGGACGACCCCCCCACCCGCTCTCCCCCCACCCCCAGCTCCCCACCCCGCCCGAACCGCCCCACGCGCCCCCTCCCGTACCCCCCCACCCACCCCAACCACGCAACTCCCCCCCGCTACTCCCCCCCGCACCCTCAAAACCGCACCCTCCCCCGCTAGGTCCCCCCAAAAACCTCCCCCCTCCTCCGTCCGCCCCACCCCCTGGCGCATCCCCCACCCCCCCGCCTGCTCCCGTCTGCCACCCTTCACACCCCCTCCCCCCTGCACCCCCCCCCCGCCCCGCGGTGAACCCCTACTGCTGGGCGGAATGATATGCTCATCCCCGGACTCCTCCCCATCCTGCCCGCTCTCGCCCCCCACCCCCTCCTCATCATCCCCCTCAGTGTCCTCAATCAGCAATGGGGATTCCCCCCCTGCCCCCTCCAGCCCTCCTTGCTCCTCCCCCCCTGGGCCCCCACCCGCTCCATCCAAAAGCACCTCTCCCCCTTCTCCCTCTAGGCCCCCCCCACCGCATCCTCCGCCTGTCCCTGCCCCCCGGCCCCTCCCCCCTCGTGTCCTTCCCCCACCCCCCCACTCGCGTCCCCGGGTATCATCACACCTGCCTCCACGACCATGCCCGATCCTCCTGGGCCATTCTCCCCCGCCCCCCCGCCACTCCGAGTCCCCCCCAGCCCCTCGGCATTGACTACAAAAACCAAAGGCGCCTTCTTCCCTGCACCGCGCTTCCGCCCCGGGCCTTTTCCTCTCTTCGCCGCACCAGCCGCTTGCAGGCCGCCACCGCGCGCCGCCCTCTTCACCGCTCCCGCCCCCTCCCCCTTCCGCGCACGTGACCTCGGTGGGTCACACGCAGCAACAGCCGCCGCGGCGCCGTCAGCAGCGCGCCGCGGAGGCCTTACCCGCACATCGCTGCGGAGAAGATCCGTCCTTCCCGCCTCCCCAAGAAGGCGCAGCGCTTCTTGGACTCGAGGATCCGCCATGCCATCCGCCCCCATCTTCTCCGCTCTTCGCGTCGTCTGCGCGCCACCGCCTGACACCTCGCGCGTCAACCGACCAGCACGCCTACCCCCAAGTAAGGAAAACACAATCTCCCTACCACGCAATAAGCGCGCTAACGCCCTCTGACTACCTAACTGCTCACTCCAACAAAAAAACCCTTAACCTCCCCGGCTGCTGGGTCACTGTCCCATAAAATGGTGCACAGTGACCCAAAATGGCCGTTTAAGTACCCTCCCAGCCCAAAAGGAGCCCAAAAACCGCCGCCCAGCCCAACCAGCCCAAAGTCCCTTCCTGTGTCCTCTTTATTTACTTCCCCTCCCCTTCCTCCCGGAGCCCCAAAATCCCCGGGGGGGCGAGCCTCCCTCCGGTCGGCCACCCCCCGCAAAGCCCCATTGTAGTGGCAGACTTGCCTTCCCTGCGGTGCTTACTTTATCATTTTGATTTTCTGAACAATTACCCATCCAGCCAGAGCGAACTTAATATCCTTGCTTCCAGAAAAGTGCCACCCTCTGGAACATGCTGGAACATTGCTGCCTAGATTATGAAAAAGTAGCAGTATTAGTAACATAAGGAATTCTTTTCCTAAAAAAGTCAAATGATATATTTTTCTTATTGAATTTAGTACTTATTAGATCTAGCCTACACAGCTCATACGCAGTGCTGCTGAGAGACTAATTATTTACTTTTCAGTCGGCTTACAATCCCCCCACATCATACCATTGGTTATTTTTGCTATCACTCTCATTTGCAATTTTTGCTTGCTTTGCTCTTCCTTTCTTGTGTTAGCTCCTCCTTGGATCATGGACCAAGTACATGTGCTCTTCCTCGTCATATTGCAACACATATTTTTTTTATAAATAAGCATTTCGGTACTATTCCTGGACGTGCAATGTGCTTTCCCACTTTTAACCCTGGCATACCACTTCTTATTTATGTTGCTTTTATCTTATCTGCCATCTCTATTGACACTTTAGTAATATTCAGACACCACTTGGACACATTAATTTATATTCTGTAATTACAAAAGAAGGGTACCGAATGCTTTCAAAAGATGCACTTTTATTTTATCTTACATTGCGTTTTCTTGCTTTCAAAAGATGCGCTTTCATTTTACATTGGCTTTTCTTCACAATGAATCAGTTCATGACAGTGCATGTATTTGCATGTTTTTCCAGAAAATTCAAATTTTCTGATGTTACAGCTTCTTATTTATGTTGCTATTACCCTATCTCCTGTCTCTATCAATGCTTTAGTTACTTACACCTATAACTGTACTACTCTATGCCACTCTACTCTGAAGTACTCCACTCTCCGCCACTCTATGCTACACTACGTCACCCTACTCCACTCTACGCCACCCCAGGCCACTCCATTCTGCTCTACTCTCCGCCACTCCACTCTTCGCCACTCCACTCTCCTCTACTCCACTCTCCTCTTTGCCACTCTACTCCAAATTCCTCTTTGCCACGTCACTCCACGCCACTACTGTTCGCCAATCCAATCTACGCCACTGCACTCCACACCACTGTACGCCACTTCGCTCTACACCACGCTACTTTACTCTCCTCCATGCCACTAGCTTTTAGCCATGCTGAACAGCTGCCAAGCTGCAGTACAAGGCTAAAAGACATTGGCAAAGCCAATAGCTCTCACGTAGGTGAGAACTATTTGCGTTGCCATTGCTTGTTGTTTGACTGCACGATCTTATGAATGTACTTTTACAGCCCTGCCAAGTATCACGCATTAGGCGTGATACTAACGCATTTCAGTGTGGTGGTCCGCATCACCGCACTGAAATGCAAAGTCACGCATAAAGGGACCTGTGCCTATCAAGCGCTGCTATTATAAAGAAGTAGTGACAATGGCATAAGCAGGCAGCCCGTGCTGCATGGGAGACTTCTTGGGGGCTCGGTTCTGAGTTCACCGCTTACTACAATGTAACAACAGTCTGTAGTGAATCGCCACGCGCTAGCGCGCCATACTTTCACTTTCGTGAGTTAATGGGCAAGCAGCAGATGAACTCAGAAATGGCTCCAGGCAGGCTGGTCTTGGTGAGGTCACATGAATCCCGCGGCCGCTGCAACATGCGCGCCCGACCCAGTCTGTCTCACCACGCCCCCCGGAGGGCGGCAGAGTGAGTCACTTCGAACACCCGGGCAGACTGCGGCGGCCCCAGAGCACCAGGCCTGTGCAGCTGAGCCGGCCGGCCCGAGCGAGCTTGAGTGATTCGGGCGGCCGGTCACAACAGGGAGAGGCGAGCTAGGCGGACGGAATCGCCTGAAATGCAGCAGCTCTCGTGTAAGTGTGCAGTTCCTAGCCCTGAAGTTAGAGAGGTGCGTAAATACAGTACTCGCTGGAAATAAATGTCAAAATGATCTGTACCCCCCCCCCCCCCCCCGGCTTTACATTCCGACCTCCTCCGAGTTCAAGGCAAATACGCGCCACACTTCGCACTCGCAGCCACACAAACTTGCACGTAGTCCGTGAAACTTGAGCACGCACACACAACGGACGGTATGACACTTTTTATTGTGCAGTTCACAACAAATGATCTTCCATATAATTGCCCACTCGCTCGACTCGGCTGCCATGCCCCAAATGTCCGTCGTGCATGCTGCAGTCTGCTTCAATTAGTTTTCCCTTCACTGTGGGCCAGCCAGCAAACTCTAATTGTACTTTACTTTAGTCATGATAGGCAATTAAATCCGTCGATCAGGGGAGTGTCTCTTGAAGGTGTTGCCTGTGTTTGTGAGGCTTTGGTGGCAGGACGTATACGTGTCGTACACAAATGTCTAACTAAAACTGGAGTTGAAGCACATCAACAATACTTAGTTATTGGAGCATGTGGATGGAACGTGGAGCAGAACTTTCATTCTATATATTAACTAATTCATGCTAGGCGGCCTCAAGTTGAACCGGCCATTCCTTGAATAACTTCAAAACACCTATGTAAGTGTAGAGAGAGACTCGTTAGTAAAATTATACCACTACAGTGCCCTAGCTGCTGGCTATGCCTGAGACTTCTCTGTACCTCAACCTGAGGCCTAATGATTTCTGGTGCTTTGCAGCAGTTTTACAGTTTTCTTATTGTTCTAATTTAATTCATTATATGTTTCCCTCGTCTTCATTGCTGGATTTTGCGAGGGCAAAGGTGTCACTCCTAGTTATTGAAATGTCACTCATAATTCCACTGACATTCTGAAAATGTCACACATAGCCATCTGAAACCTTGGCAGCTATGCTTTTAGAATGAAAGATATATAGTTTATCAAATCAGTCAGTATTTTCAGCTCAACCTTCCAACATTAAGAATGTGACTTTATGTTTGTTCTAAAAAAAACTGCGTTGTCATTATGTTAAACTTTGCTAAATTTGCATCTCAAGAAAGCTGCATTAATTATTTTGTAACCATTTTTCTTCGTGTAGCTGTCCTCTGTGAACTGCCTTCAACCCGTGAATCATAAAGTGAGGTCACACAGGGTTATTTGTAGACCAGGCCACCCTAACGGGGCTCTTGGTGTTTTTCTACAAATGACAAATATATATATATATATATATATATATACACAACATCAACTGTAGCTTAAAAACATCAATTCGCCGTTCCCACCAACTCCTTATTTTAGGAAAAGATGGAATTCAGTCTCATGGGAAAATGGACTGGCTCAGGTCCTCTCACTGTGAAGTTCGGGTTAAAGGTTCAGTTTCTTCCCTGTAGTCCACAATGTAGCCACCAGAGCTGTTTCTAAGGAGAGTTGGGCAGTTTTCAAACGACCTTTGGGAAGGAAATGTATTTACTAAAAAACATGCAAACAGCTGAGCATAAAAACTGTGCCTTGTGAATGTGTGTGTGTGGTTTGCTGTGCTGGATAGGCGACCGTAATTGAAAGCAATTCCATACTCTCAGCTAATTGTTTGCAAAGGCAGCAATGCTGCTCTTAGCCTGATAAGAAAGCTTTTTCCTTCACTAGTGCTATAAATCCTGCAAAGGGAGGCATCTGTTGAACCAAAGAACGGTGCTGGGAAACCCTGTCACTCGGTTCCACTCTCATCAGAATCCACCCCTCAAGGCAGACACAACACACCATAAAAACTGCTGCTATTGAAGCCTGCAGCAGGGCCCTGCCTGGGCAGTCTGCAGACTTCCACTTCCTGCCGGGCAAAGGCTTCTTGTACTGCTCTTTAGCATTAACAGGATGGTATATTTATGTCCTTTTTCGATTTTATAGGGTGTCGGGCAGGCCCCAAAGGGCGTCATGTGCCCTGTTTAGAAGATCAGTGCTTTGGTCTGTGATGTTTGGGTGTAAACATGCATGCTTCCTTTAAGAGGTGCTTTATGAAGGAGGTTCATATAGAATTTTTATTTCTGCTTTCGGAACCGCCTATCGCGCTCTCTTCAGATGCAATGTGATCATTAGAATGGCAAGATTGCGAATATTTTTGTTGCAATATAAATTTATTTTTTATTTTTTCAAAAATTAGTCAACCCTGTTTCATTGTTTTCTTCTGAAACAAATCAGATTATAGCATGTAAATGAAAGTATCTCGTTTTTGTTTATCTAGCTGCCCTAGTTTTCCTTAGTTAAGAAAAAGGAACCAAGGCATTGGAAGAGAAAGAAGTTTTCACAGGATCACGCACTATTGGTCAAGTAGAGAGCTAGGGGTAAGAACTTGACTCTTGATGATAGAGGTTGGGTGTCGTGGGCACCACTAGAAGGCATTTCCAGCAGCAGATAGATTAGGCACCACTGAGAGTTAGCCTATAGTGGTGCATACTCTACCTACAGCTGGAAATACCTTCTAGTGGAGCCCAGGTCACCAAACCTGTAGCAACAAGAGTCAAGTTCTTACCCTCAGTGAGACTCTGGGGACCACTTAATGGAATCTCTCACAGTTGTTACAATAAACACCTGCATTTGGTTCTATAGACACCACTAGAGGACATCTCCCACAGTTGGAAATGTAGAAGCCGCTACCGCATACAGTTGTTACCATAGACACCACAAGAGCTTCAGGAGAGAGATCAAGACCTGGGTGTTCGACTAACCGACCTAGCGGCCCATAATCAGCACCTGGATACCCCTCTGGGCGATAAACCGCGATTTACAAGACCGGATTGATTGAAGAGCTTGAGGACATTGGCCACAGTTGGCACCAGAAACACCACAAGAGGCCATCTACCATGGTTGGTGCAGTAGACAGTAATCATCTCCTGCGAAATTCTTCTCCATGTAGAGGTTCAGAATAAAGAGCCCAAACTTAAGTTATGGATATTTTGGAAATTCCATGCCTGGTGTGCCACTTCCTTTCTGGGCTCCTTCAGTATCCAGCAAGGTACGGATAGAGCAAACGAAGGTGATCAAAGTTCGGCATTAAACTAGAGCTTGATGCTAGTGGTAAACAAATGCATAGGTACTTGCCTTTGCTTTAAAAATATCCGCAATGTAGAACTGAGCACATGTACTAATGACTGTATTTTGCTTTCGTTCTCCCCACACATTTTCAGCAGGGAGGGACAGCGAGCAAAAATTGTAAAAAGTGAAAGGGTTCACAACGCATGCAAAACAAATGAAAAATACATTGACACATTAACTACACTTTTTGCTCTAATTTCAAGCATTAGCGCAGAATGCAGCAGTCACCCGTATTATTGCCCGTTTTTTGCACGGAGCATCGGTGTGCCCTTGGACCCATCTTAGTTACTATATGCAGTTTGTGGTGTTAGCTCTTTGTGTCTTTACACCGGGAAATGTTCTGTGCATTTCGATCTAACAAGCACCGTAAAAAGGACAGAAAGGCATTTAAGGATCTTGTTACTACGGTCATGTGATGCCCCAGTATCAACTGGTATTATTTTATTGGTTTAATATATACCTTCCAGCACAGACTGCCTCATGGTATTCTCAGGCACATAGATGGATATCACTGGTGCAGTAGGTGCAGCGGCACCAGGACCCATAGGCCTGAAGGTTGCAACAAAGTCTGATTATTATTAAATTGTACTTGTTTACTCTAGGGTCTCATGTACCCTTGGTACACCTCTGTGTATTCTTCTTCCAAAAGATATTCGGGGTGGTAAAACATTCCAATAATTCCACAGCAGTGCACCTTTCCATGTTCAAGTTTTCTTCCCTGGTGCAGCGGGTACCCCTGGGCACAACGGTATTCACCCACCTCCTTGTGGTGTTTTAGAAAGTGTTTTACAGGTGGGGGCCCTGAGGGAAGTAAGAGGTTTCATAAGATGAAGCCCTGCACCTGAAGGTGCTCGCCATTCTTCAGAGGGTGAAAAGCTCATGTGACACCCGAGTACCTGAACCAGTGACCAGCGGCTGTTGCATACAGAGTCACAGTAGGCACATGTACCTACTGAGCTATCCTGCAGCTAGGAATGAAGGACAAACTTTCCACTATTTCAAAGCCTGTTTCATCTATGCAACACATTTTTCTTGTATTTTTGTCTGGATGGTACTTTTTGAATAGTATCCAGCATATATCACGACTGGATTACACTGAAGAAACAAGGGACCAGCCGTTGACACATCACAAAACACAAGCAATTCACAATACTAGTAAAAGCAAATCATACAAATTTAAGTTCTTGCAATGATCTCTGAGAACAAGTCAAAAGAGATTTTCAAATTCTGAGGTTGTTGTCGAGCCAAACTATTTTTTTCTTTGCTGTAACTCGTTAATTGGGCTGGAAATGTTAAGCACTGCCCAAAGAAAATGTATATTTCTCTCATGTTTTAAGAATTTAAGTTTGAGACCAGATGAGGTTGGTTGAACACACAGAATAATATCTCTCGCCTCAGCGCTAGCAATCTCTTACTAGAAATGGCGTCTAAAGGCCTTAGGTATAGACTGCGGTGAGCGGAAGAATGTTCCCACGTTTGTTCGCTCAAGATATTACTTGCATTTCTGAGTCAAGCTTTTGAGAAATGGACCCCCTTTGGGGTAAGACAGGAAACCAGCGGACGGGCTTCCGAGTACTGCTGACTCATCACAACGTTCCCAAACCCCATGATTGACACTGCCAGGCACTGGTGCAGGGGAACCTTACGGGCGCGTGTCAGATACCACCGAGTCTCAGAATAGCGTAGAGCGTCTGAGCAGTGGTTAGAGTGTCAGGAAGTAAGGATCAAAGGGCTGGAAATGTCACAAGGTCCCCAATTGGTGGACTGGGAAACAAAAATGAAAACTCCATCTCAGACGTCATTTGCAAGTCGGGTGAAACAGCAGCATGAACAGATGTAAGCTGTGAGCTATCTGCTGTTAGGCAGCGAGAAGCTGAAGCTTGGAGACATTTATGGCTTTGTGGAATGCCTTGTGATATTTCAGGTTGCACAAGTTGTCAGCGCTCTGGTTGGTGACACCACTGCATGGCGTAGGGGACAGCTTCTAAAGTTTCTCCATGACCCCTTATTCCTCTGGGGTAGGGATGTGTGTCGGCAAAGGAAACAGCTGGTACATTTGCGGTAACACTGGTTGTCTGCTTTTTTTTCTTTGGTTGTTTCTGAGGCTCACACAAGTTGGTGTCACTGCCTGATGACTAACCCACGGGAATTGGAAATATTGTTTGTCTTGCTGTCGGGGTGGAAGGGTTCAGTAACAATGGAGAAAGGTGGTTAATCTGGATAAGATGCTGCATTACGCACACACTTTACTGACTCCCTAATTCACAATTCATCAGCTTCGTCTTGGAAATACTCCCCTTCTTAGGCTTTGCCATTGACATTGATCATCAAAGCATGATCATTTATTTATGTAGAAATGTCTGGCATGGCATTCGGCCAGAAATGTCTTACACAAGGTAAAATTGCAGTACATAGTTAGAATGGAATACAATACATAAGCCATAGGTTTTGTGGAAATAAGCGGTTTTGTAGTGAAGTCAGCAACATAACAAGAGAGAAAAAGCAATAGTACAATTTTGCGTGGTAAAATGGCATGGTAGACTATTTACACTTGTTGTACAGTGGTTTGGATGTGAGAGAATTTTCTGATTCACAGATCGTAAATATCTGGATGCCTTGCAGTGGGTAAGTTGTTGTCAAGGTAGTCTAGAGATGAACCCTGTATACAATTGTCAATGATTCGTAGCAGGTCCTGTTTCTAGCTGGGAGCCACCAAGCTTCATGGGCAAAGGCGTGGTGGTTATGCGACTTGGCAGGTTAAATAGGTTCTGCTGGCAAAGCTGAGATCTGTGTCCAGTGGGCTGAAGGATTATGGAGGATCCCCACGGCCAAATTGCAGAAATCATATATTTTAAAAAGCGTGAGTGAATTAATAGGTTCATTGCCATGTGAAATTGGAGACAAGTTAGTACCTGCTAGTGGGCTGCTTGACTAGAAATAAAGCGAACAATGTGAGAGAGTGAAGTTTCAGTTAAGTGAAGGGCCTAGAAGCCGGGGTGGAAGGGCTTGGGAAAGTTGCTATAAGAATAGCCTATCCTACGTCAGTTGAAAACTAGGTGAATAATAATACCATGGGCTTATATTAGAGGGAGCCATAGATAGCAGCGCCTATCTCCCGCTTTTCCTTTTGTACCCTGGCACTTCTCCTGCTGCTCCTGGTCTAGGTTCATAAAGGGTGCGACAGGAACAGAAAGTAAACAGAACCCATTCTTACTTTTTGATATATCCACTCCTAGCTTTTCTCATACCCCCAGGAGCTAATAGAAGGCTATTGAGGGGATAAATGTGAGAAAAGGGATTAAATCTATTATGTTATTAGGAGTCATGGGGTGTATATTGTCACTTATGCAAACCCTCATATTTTGGGTAATCCATGTCTATAAAGGGTAGTGTAGTAGCAGAAAAGACAACGTTCTCTTGAAAAGTGTCCTTTTGTGGCAAATAGATTATGACTGTCATAAGTTGGAAATTACTTCTATACATATTCACGTTTAATTTATGACATTTTAATTGCGGATCCATAAAGCTGAGGCATAAGCCCTCTCTTCACAAAAAACAATTTGCATTCTCATATATGGCTTGATAGATACATCCTTTATTTTCATAGGTTAAGATGACCCACCCTTATACTACGGAATGCCACTTTATGGCTTAATGTGCATCGAGTCATTCCTTAAGGAAGCAATCATTGGCAACATGAATGGAATCTGGTCACCTCCAATGGATAGGTTTGATCAGATGGCTATGCTACAGTGCTTAATTTGAGCCAGTAGTTTCTGGTGTTCGACACTGGCACTTAAGTGTCAGCACCGGTGCTTGTGGCAGTCTGCCACATGGTGGCACTGTCAGGCTAATTTAGAGATGACCTTAACAACAGGTAATTATTAGTTCAATATACATTAAAATGACTATTACCTGCTGCCCAAATCAGTTTTTATAGCTTTGGAGGCCTGAAATAGTCAGAATTGTCACACTTGTTGGAGTGTGATAGTTAGTAGTTGTATTGTTACCATCATTGGCAGCATAGCAGAGGTAATGTGTGGTACAAGATGCAGTGGCCTCCTGATGAGAGCCCTGGCACTTATGTTTTTTACAAATTAAGCACAGCTATGCTCCAATAATAATACCCATAATGTAATATGATTTAACTCTTAGAAAAAGGCGTAGTCAAAGCGTTAGAAAGAAACATTCAATTCTAGCATTACTGTAGCAAAAACCATGTCTGAGTGCATCATTCCAGATTGTGTTCTCTATGCAGTAAATTATCATCCCAGTGTAAAGAAGCATATGAGAAATCTTTAACTAACAAACATTGGAAAAGGCACTAGCTTTAGCGTACAATGTAAGTCCTGACTAAAACATTTTAAAAACAGCTACAGCGAAAAAAACAAAACCAATAAAAATACTAGTAAAAGTGAAACAAAAACAAAGAAATTATAGTTTTCTGAGTGCAATAGATCTATGAAATAAATAAAGAATGTAATTTGTAATGACTAGGTACTTTTGAGATAAAATAAAGAAGATAATGTATGATGACTCTCTACTTTTGAGATGGAAAATAGTCCCTTGTGCATTGAAATGCAAACACTCCATATGAGAGGGAATGATACACCAAACAGTCAATGGCTTGAGGTGAAAGAGAGATACTCCCAAGTGGAGCAAAAGTCCACCCAATGTATATTTTAAAGAATTGGGAACAATGTGTCTTGCAGGCAGCTGTGCTGTCGGCAGGGCTCGAGTCGGGGTACCACGCGGGTGGACGGCGTCCCCCTACTTATTTTACCGAGAGCTCGAGAACTGATGGTGCAAGCCACCTTTCGTGACGTCACTTCATGTTGTGGCGTCAGCGTCCCCCACTACTTTTTTTAGGACTTGTGCCCTGGCTGTCGGGCTAGACGTGAACACTCTTTAATGAATTTGTGGTCATGCTTGAGAAATTGTAGATTTCTTGTTTAGCTTCTTCCTATAGCAATAGCTCCAGTAGTAGCGTTTTGCTTGGTATTCAGCTCCTGCATTTTCCTATGGCAGGCCCTTAGTGAAGTTTGGTCTAATGTCTTGTTGCAGGAACTGTTTATTTATGCTGTGGCAATAAGCTGTGATTTAAAAGCGGGCTGGGCCTTGAAGCTTACTTCAGTCCTTGCATTGTTTTGTGCTTTTAAATGGAATAAACAAACGAACAAGGAAGTGCTGAGCTTTTCCGACAGACTATTCATTCTGAAAGGTTATTAATTAGGAAATATTCAGTCAAGCATAAAGCGAACTTTTCTGCAATGAAGTTGAGAGGTTTCCTGACAGGCCAGTGAGACTATGGGTGGGAGGCCTGCAGAAGAGTAAGTCACGTCCCCCTAGACCAGCATGCATGGAAATGGGGAGATTTCTTGACTGGCTAGTGATGGTGAAAATGTTGAGGCCTGCCTCTGATATGATAGTGACTCGGTCCCAGGCCAACTGCCCTTTTAGAGGCACCGGTGAGCGGAGAAATCCTTCTCTTTTCCTGCAGGTTCGCCAGTCTTTGATAACACTGACAGTGTTTTGTTGGGGTTGGAGGACAAGGAAAAAAATAAGCGCATAGTTTAACAATGCAGGCAGACATACTATTTTTATTGATTGCCTGGCTCAGACGAAGGCTTGAAACACAATTTGTAACACACCATCAAGACATCTGATATGGAGAAAATCTGAAGGTAGGAATTCCGGCCAGCAATGTCAAATATTTGATCTGTGTTTTCTTCCTGCCTTGGACCTTTGGTTCTCACCGCAAGTGTACGGGTGGTACAGGTTTTAAAACTGATATATGGATGTTGAATTTTTATTGTCACAGTTTTTGTTCGTATTCCTTTCAAACCCTCCGTTTATTTGTTTCTGAACCCTGGCTCTCTCGTAAAAGTGTCACCATCCTGGTTGAACATTAAGCACCGTCCTTTTTCGCCCTTGGCTGTCGAGTAAATTCAGACCAGGTGCGCCCCTCATAATGGCGCCCCTTGATGTATGCTGATAATGAGCAGGAAAGCGGAAGCTGTCCGCTTCCAGTCGGTCGGTCGGAGAAATAGTAATTAGAGACATGTTAGCCACCCGGTACCCAAGCCAATCAAAGTCGCTTGGTCACAGCAAGCCGGGGGTCTTTCGGGCGTGCTCCTGCGCTGGTAGGCTCCGTGTTTCTTTTGGATGGAGTAACTAAATGGGATTTTCGCTCAGATTATATCTATAATATTATAAATCGAAGGACCATGCTGAGCTGTCAAATAGCCCTATTTTATCAGCAGCACTTTTATACGGTCCTGGAGGGGCAATTACTGAGTTGTCGCGGGGCCTCGGTGTACACTTGTGCTCAGCCTCACCTGATGAGCGAAGCAAAGACACCGTCTCCAGCGCATGCGCGAGCTGGGCATGCACTGCAACCATTGCAGCATTGTACACCCACTGCTCTGCATTTCGATACAGGCCCTCCTTTACCAAGCCTTAGAAAAGACTGGAGAAGCCCCCCAAAATTTTGGGTGAAATCACTTCCTGTACCCTACGGTTGGCGCTGTCTCAGACTGCAAGACTGTACTTTCCCTTGCAGAGGTATTTCCAGGGTTTTAAGTGGGATGAAAAAACTGGGGGGGGGGGTTTGGATGGTCTCTCAAAGGGGTGTGGCCAATGCAGTGAAGGGCGTGGCTTAAAAACACACAAACTCAAGATCTTTGCTTAGCATAGTGTACCGCCCGACTTGTATTTAGCTGTTTCTGTCATTGCATCCGGATATATGATACTACATATACCTACAAGAAGTCAGGACTATTGGCTTTGCCATTGGTAGTTAGTTGCATAAGATAAATAAGCAGCAACTATGGCTTGTATAAAATATTGAAAAAGCTTCCACTTAAAGCCCTGGTGACACCACCGCAATGTTGCTGCTCCTGAGTTTCAAAAAGAGAAGGGAAATCCAGAAAAAAACAGACAGTCTGTGCCAGGGTCACAATCCACAATTGCCCAATAAGTGATTAGAAGATGTTGCAGTACTGCTTAAAATGGGTGCACCTGCCTGTTTTTTCACTAGGATACTTTACTAATATGGCTCCGGATGTATTAGTCAGCAGCTACTAGTGAAGTAGTGTGGCTCACTGGTTAGAGGCGGCAGACCCGAGAGCAGAGGACGGCCCGGGACCAGGGTTCGATTCCCGGCGCGGCAGGTTTCTGGACCAGGGTCAGCGGACTCGATAATTCTCTCGCCTCGGTGCCCACTCTGATCAGCGATCACACTCAGCAACTCTGGGCATTAGCTTGCCTCATCTTCACTAACGGCCCCACCAGACCGCCGGGGATGCCTGGTCTCACCCTGGAGATACCCATTAAGGGACCATCTCTCAGGGAAGCCAGGAAGGGTTTCGCAGCGGTCGAAGCGCCTTGGGACCCTACGGGTAAGTAGTGCGCTATATAAATGCCTATACATACATACATACATACATACACTTTGCAAGCGTGGGCATGTAGGCCTATACTTTAAATAGAAAAAAGTGAAACTAAAAGCTCTACAATTGAAAGTGCTAATGACTAAAAACGCAAGCACCGGACAAAGGTGCTTTTGAAGACTTAGGACCTGCTGACAATCATGAAATGCCACTGTTGAATATGGTAAAATAGCTGAAGGGGTTGCGAGCCAATAGCAGAGATCTCTGTACGTCCTGTAGGTCACAGGTTCAAATTAGTATCAGTTACATTTTGAGTTAGTCATTTCAAAGTTTCTAAACAGACTACCACTGAGGTGAGCATATATTTTGAGACTGGAATACTTTGTAGTTCAGTATCCTTATAATGCCGTTAAATGTAACATTCAAGAGTAGTTAGGGGGTTTTCGGTTCAATGATGGGTAGTGTTAGGGAGTAGGAAGGAGTTTCTAAAGCTTCAGGGAAGAGTACCATTAAAGGGTGGTAAGGGTTTTTAGAGTTCAGTGATAGGTGGCGTTAAGGAATAGTTAGGGATTTTTAGGGTCCAGTGAAGGTTAATTTAAAATTACAGTACATAAAACACATGCATTTAATATATAAAAATACATTTCAAGCACATTAAATATAGTGTTGATGTTTAAGAAATCAAATAAATTATGAAATTAACGTTTTGGGAATTTAAATATATATAGCTTAACAAAGACATCTCTGAAGTAAAAAATCTGTGACATAAATATTCTCCTGATGTGCTTACCTTGATATAATAACACACAATGTAAAGGTACACAAAGTAACTAATGACAAGACACTTGACACTAATGTAGAGAGAGTAATAAGCAAAGAGAAGCAGAGGAGCATAAAGCTCCCCATCCATCAATCAATCAGGATTTATCAAGTGCAGCTAATCACCCAACAGGGTTTCCAGGCACTTGCAGGACCCAGAGGCTCATTCAGACAGCCAGGTCTTGAGGGAAGTGAGGCGATTGTCCGAAGTTGCATGGGAAGGATGTTCTAGGTCTTTGCTACTATGTGAGAGAAGGAGTGTCCTCCGCTTCTGCTTCGTTAGATGCTGGGAGTGAGGGTAAGTGAAAGGGAAGTGAAGCTAAGTTTCCTTGACGGTTGAATTTCAGGCAGTGGTTAATGTAGGTGGGTCCTTGGTTGTGTTGAGCCTTGGGTGCGTGGGTCAGTATTTTGAAGTGGCATCTCTTCTGTACGGGGAGCCAGTGGAGGTGCTTGAGGTAGCGTTTGACGTGGGTCCGTCAGGGAAGGTCGAGGGTGAGTCTGGCTGCAGCGTACTCTATGGTTTGAAGTCCCTGTATCCATATATTTTTAAACTAAGAAAAAACAGCACTCTCTGAAGAAGTGCCATGCTAAGGTGTCTCAAAAGCGGATGATGGAAATGGAAGAGTGAGGGACTGGGACAGCAATACAGCAGTACTTTCCTCTTGACTGCCCTCTCCATCTGTGCTGCTGCCAAAAGCCCAAGCACTGTAATTATCTAATTATTAATGAGACATATATCAGTAAAATGTATGACCTAATGGCTAAACTCCCTTGTACTACAATAGCTTTGTTTGCGACCTGGCTCAAGCAGCTTGATACACAAATGATCATGGCTTCTTAAAAGTTAAGCACACTTTCTGTGGAAGCACACAGCTTTGGCCAAATCAAATGTTGCACTCAGATGAACCATTGTCTGAGCTGATCCACAGTCCCTCTCTAAGTACTCCAGAAAGCTCTTTTTTCAGGTACATTAGGTCTGTCCCAACTGCGCTGTCAAGCCAGACTTAACAGCCAATGAAAATACTCTTTTTTGATGAGCTTCAAACCCTAACTCCAGAGATGACCTTAAGCGTATCACACAAGACATTTCAAATGACATTGCAGGAGCGGCTCCGCCATTAGGGCGGAGGACCGTTGCTCCACTAATGAAAATCAGTGGCGGCTTCTCCGCTATGGCAGAGGAGCATCACCCCAATGCTTTGCAAAGTAAAGGTAAATATAAAATGATAAGAACTTTGAGTTATCACTTTATGTTTTCTTTGCGGGCGGGTGGGCGCCTCTGCCTTGCCCTGGGAGCAGGGCAGGGAAGGAGTGGTTTGCCCACTCCTAAGTGCGCAATGACTGTTTGGTCGGCCCTCTCAGGCCGCCCAAAGCAGTCGTGCCCACTTTCCCTGTTCTCCATGCAGGCTGCATTATAGCCTGCATGGAGAACTTACTCAGGCCCCGAACCAGGACGCTCAAAACCAATCACAATTCTGCATTGAAGCATTGTGATTGGTCACAGGAGCCTGGCAGTTCTTCCTGGCATCCTGTTCCTCAAGTCCCGCGAGGAGAGCAGGAGCAGAGAAGCGGGACCCGGTGGCTAGGTAAGTTTATATTTTATTTCTTTATTGCATTGAGCAACCCAGCGTCCTCACCTCGCCACCCACGAGTCATGTCGGCCGCCACTGATGAAAATGTCCCAGAGGTTTTGTAATATTTTTTACTAACCCACATCCCGAGCTTAGTGTCAGGGAAGGGCGGGACATTGCTGCTGAGTGGCAGCAGCAGGTAGGAGGGGTGGGCTGGCACTGAAGTTTAAAGTGCGCATATGACTTTGGCCTTTCTCCCGACTCCAAAACCTCATTGAATACGGCCTTCAACGCTAGCCAGTGGTCTCTTGTTGCTAGGTATGGCCGTCGGCCAGGGCTTGTATTGCAGACATCCCTATCCAAGAGCTCACTTGGCACAACCATTGGCTGTACCAAGTGTATAATCCCTGCACTCAAACTCTGCATACCGCCCATGAGAGTCCATTGCCCTCATTCTTTGTGCATGCCTAGTGGCACAGGGCCAGGCTTTCAGCAAGGCATTGTGCTCATTGCCACCGTTCCCCTAGTGGTTTTAGTAATGCCATGATTGATGTTAAATGTGATACATTTGATGTTACCACTCATATAATCAATTATGTCATTTGCGATGACAACTGTAATGTATGTGGCCATGGGCAGTGCGTTAGGGGCTTATGCTGCTGGACCCCACATACATTTTGGTTGTTTTTAGGTTTTGGATCGTAACCCAAAGCCCATACAAGTACAGTTTTTCAGTAAAATGTTTTTTTACATCTTTAATCATGTAATTCAGCCAATGGGCAAAGTAAAAACTTGTTATGCCTGGCCTTTTGACAAGTGTTGTGGTAAGACGTTACCCCACATCCTCAGCCCAGCTGAATTCCCACCAGATCCCTCTGCCCTGCGCCAGTGTCCCTATCCCAAGAGCCATGACCTTTCCACACTTTCTCCACCCCAGAGTCTGCTGGGCATGCCGTTTGGATCTGCACAGTAGGCACTAGAAGTGAAACATTGCCTTCGACCACACTCTGCACTCAATAGTCCACCCAGGCGGTAAGGCATATAAGCTATGGTCATGGTCAGTCTGCTCAGTCCCAGTACTAGCTTGGCAGTATTTGTCGAATTTTAGCAAATACCTACTCCATTGGCCAGCCTCCAATTTCCACTGTATAGAGCCTTCAATTATGCCCAGTAGATAGTGTGCGTAGGGAGTGGCCTTCTGATGTGCATTGGGTCCTGTTCCCCTTCCCACTGTCCATTGGCTTGGCCTTCGACTGTGCATAGCTGGCACGGATGGCAGTGACCACATGGAATGGCCAGCCTGGGCATACTCCTTGGGCAATGATGTTTGCTTTGAGCGCATCAGTAATACCCCTTTAAGTGATAGAAAGGCGTTTTATATTTAATGATGCACACCTTTTCAATCAAAATGTCATAGGAGTAGACTAGGAGTTGACAAAAAGGGTCATTTCTTTCGCCACAAGTATGTTGGCGAGTCAATATACAACTTTCCATTTTTTAAGACATCTACAGTGATTGTAGTTGCCATATTGCAGTCCCAGTCATATTACAGTCCCAGAATCGTTTCACTCTTTCTTTACTGGATTGTTCTTTGATGTGATTAAAGGTTCCAGTGGTGTAAAACTCTTACCTTTGAGTAAAATCCAACCCAATTTAAGTGACACCTAAAGGAGGAGGATGTATGTATGTTTTGGTATTTGTAAAGTGCGAGCCTTGCAGTGGCGTAGGAATGGTGCTACACGCCCAGAGAAAGCAATGGAAATTGCCTCTTTGACTATTTTGGGGTAGTAAAATGCACCAATAATCAGGGTTCAGTTGGCTCCTCAGACTTCTGGGCCCCAGTGTCACTACTCCTGCTGTACCATTGATAGCTACGCCCCTGGAGCCTTCCTGGTTAGTAATAGAGCTCTTTACAGGGGGGCAAGTTCCAGAGGAGAAACATGGGGGGGAGGATGTTTTAAGACATATTGCTCTACCTCTTTCATACATTGTAGCCACAATCTGGCACGATGTGCGAAAAATGGTGGCGAATGAAGTGCAAGGTGTTTATTTTTAATCTCACCTCTTCCCTCTAAAAGGAAATTGAATTCTTATATTAAAACTGCCTGACTATAAAACAACATGTTGGCGCTGTGCTCCTTGGCGCCGTGCTCGCTGTAGAACGGTGTCGGACAGCCGTGGCTTTCTAGTTTTAATACTTTATGTACTTTTAGTTTGAAAGTGAAAATGACAAAATCTAGGGTTTCGTGAGGAATGCTGTTTTAGGGTGTTTTACCAAGGCGAAGCTTTGAGTCATGCTCAGGACAGTATAACAGTTCCATTTTTTGCTAGCTTCAGCACGGCTTTACCTTCGATGAAGATGTGAACTTTTATTAATGTTGACGCAAAGTCATAATTTTGCCTCGAGGGGGTGGGGCAGCGATGAAAGAGGGCTCATGATGTTCATAAGGAGTGCTGCAGATTCCAACCATCTTGGGCCAATATATTATATGATATTGACCGCAAACCTGGTGTATATCAGAAAAGGTAAAGGCGGTCTGAATGACGCACACTTGTGCATATGTGGTCTTTGGACTATGACCAGTAAATAATAAATAACCCGATATTTGTAAAGCGCAAACTAATCACGCCCCTAAGTGTTTCTGGGGGCCGTCGGGAAGATTAAGCGAGCTATTGCCCAGAGTCACATGGTGCTGGGCTGAGCTGCTGCCGGCGCTGAGAACGAACTGTGAGCCACGTGCTCGGGTCAGCCACCCTGGCCACTGCGCCGCACCTCTCCCCTGACCAGTGTGTTTGGCCATGTATTGGGAGTTTCACTTCGATCCAGTGGCGTAACGAACCTTGAGGGGGCCCCCCTGCAGTGTACGTGAAGGGCTCCCCTCCGGACTCAATCTCGAGCTCCCCAGCAGAAGTGTGGTGCTGATGGGGCCCCCTGGAGGGTGAGGGCCCCCCCGCACCGCGGGGGCTGCAGGGGCCTGTGTTACGCCCCTGGTCCAAAAGAATGCCTATATGTTTGAAAGAACTTTTCCCAAGCTGTCCCATACCTCTCCAGATCCGACTAGAGCAGAGGTTAATACACCTGAGGAGACCGCACCGACCTTCAAGGTGACCCGTATGAACTATTAGCAACTGCCTTTTGTCTACAGAAAAAAACGGTGGCGTAAATGCTGCCAAGTTAGAGGCCAGGTTTGCTAATGATCTTTTCGTACAGGACATGCAGCTATGCTCCATGGTCAGGTTCACACATGCAAACACATTGTAAAATCTCAGATCTGAGAAGCGTTTAATGCATTTGCGATTTAAATTATAAAGGTTGCACTGTAATTACTCACCATTGTATAGAAAATAGAATGGAATTTGGCAAACAACTTTACAGACTAAAACCACTTCTCCGATTCTAAGTGATCCTATAACCAACATTTCATTCTTCCACAAGGTCTGATTTCCCTCCCAGGCACTTAGGCACAGTCAAGGGCATTTCCCACTTCTGCGAGGTACAAATCAGCGACTACCCCTCCCGTTGTGACTTGTCCCCGTAGCAGACAGCAAGGCCCACAGAAATCCCAGTCCATGACTGAAATCCCATGCCCACCTCAGGAAATTTGTTGTGTGCGGCACCTAATCTTTTGTCAATATTTTATTGTGACTCTTAGTTATTTGGAGCAAGTGTACTAATAAATATATATTCACACATTTACCTCTACAACACAGTTTAAATTCCATGTTCCTATCAAAGCACATTGTAACTCATTTGAGAAATCATTGCCTACTCTCTCTCATATTCTATCGTATGGTCACTTTAGGGAAAAAAACAAATTGCATCCATACTCACAAGGCCTTTTTAATTGCACTGTTACAACCTTATGTGCTCTGGTTGTGTTTAAATATCACTGTGTACAACATCTATCGTCGCTTAAAAAAAAGTCTACCTTAGTGACAAGGCCAGGGAACCAATGCTTTACTTTGCCAGTGGTTTGTTCCCCATTCTTTATCTATATCTGTGTTTCATTTTTCCAGTAATCGTTGTGTTTTTAGATTGTGACCTGATATAGAGTTTGGCGGGCGGAGGTAAGTTCGTCAGTAATAACCCTGGGCGTAGTACGCGTAGTAGCGCTGCACATAGCTACGTGAAGTGCATTTCGAGTTATGCATAGCTACGCGTTCTGCGTATTGCGGTAGGGAAAATGCTGTTCGCACGGACTTCACAGTGCCGGATGCTTGTCCGCACTGTGCAATCATTGCAAACCGCATCTTGCACAGTGAAACAGTCATTTTCTGCCACTCGAGTAGATTTGTACTCGAGATGCAGCTTTCTCAACGAGGACTGGTAGTTTCTAATCGCGAGTAGTCGCAGGAATACGCGACCACTCGCAATGAGAAACCTGGCCTCCCCGCGTTGAGAATCTCGCCGGGGGGTTTATTTTCCATGCTCACGATCGGCAACTTGATGTTGCTGATCGCGAACAAGGAAAAAGTCTCGCCGGGATGTTATTTTGCGCGCTCGAGGTCGCCAACTTGACGTTGAGAACCGCGAGCAAGCAAAAAATGCCCGCTACGCTACATGTTTTTGCACTGTGCTACGTGTAATTCGCGTAGCGCGTAGTTGCGCACACTACGCACGCTCCACGAGCGTAGCGTAGTCCTACACCCAGGGTTAGTCAGTATGGGGCGGATTTTAGCCCCGCCAACCCGACAGTCCTCTCTCTCTCCCTTTAAAATGTAAAGGTGTCCATTTGCTCTGATTTATCTCAGTGGTTCCAGTCAATGTGTTAAAAGTCTGACGGATGGCTCAATCAAACATGATGGCCACTCATCAAATGTTTTACTTGTTGTTGTTTTTTCAAAAACAACATACCAAAGCGCGTTCTGGATTTTGAAAAAAAACAAAACTAATGACCCAACACCATGGGGTTGGAAACATTTAAACATTTCCACTGTACTTTACCACCAATGTTTTCATGGCAGTAAGGGAGAGTGAAAACTGTCTACTCAACTGTCCACTCCACATTGGGTGGGCGGTCAAATGGCCAAAACTCTTACTGCCTGTACTCATTGGGCTTTCGGAGGAGTATGTCAGCAACAGAGTGGAGTAGATTTTGTCGCTGATATACTTGAGGTTTGTTCACTTGTAATTCATGCAGGCAGCCTAGCGGTTTAGCAGACATGGTAAATGGTGTTGCAGTTGCGACAATGTACCCTCTCCGCCAAACTCTAAATCAGGCCCTGTGTCTTTAGGTCTAGAGGCCTTACACCTGCACCAACAAAAATCATATTTTCCTGTGATATGCATTAAAGCAGAAATGGTTTTCTGCTGCTGTTCTTCTGCATGCTAGGAAGCACCCCGCTGTTCTATGAAAATTATATACGATTATGTATTTTTTTATCTCTATTTTTTATTGCAAACTTATAGCTGCCATGTATAGGTGGTACCATGTTTTTCATTCTTTTGGTCACATATGCTTCAAATAAAAACAAAATGTAACCATCAGACAAGTTTGTCAGGTCAAAACATGTGGGCTTTGGCAGCTTGTTAGGCATGTGTTTTGAGGCTGGTTCTGTAAGCATCTTTTGTATGTTTAACGCTCTCGGTTCTTCTTGGGAAAGGCCTTGCCAGGGCTGGTATTGTTATGAGAGAAATATAAAGCCTATGTTCGCCCTCCCACTGTCTTGCAGCTAAGTCACTGTGGTTTTGTGGAATGCATAGAAAGCTGCACTACCAGAACACAATTCCTGTAGCCGTGTTCTTAAAGCACAAACATGTAATTTTCAAGCTCTTAGTCACTGTATTTAAAGCTAACAGGTGCTTGGGTCCATCCTACCTGATTAAGCGCTTCCAGCGCTACAATCCAACTCGCTGTTTGAGGTCATCGGGCGCCAACTTCATCTCTGAACCCCGTATAAAATTAAAATCCAAGGGTGGAAAGACCTTTTCTTTTCTGGCGGCCAAGGCATGGAACCGCCTTCCCCCCAGCCTTAGGCACGCCCCCTCCGAAAGCCTATTTAGGAAATCCTTGAAAACTTGGATTTATACTCAGTCCGACTCTTCAGTTCTCGCAGCCATTTGATCCATGCTCCCCATAGACGACTTTCTGTGTGCTCAGCGCCAAGATGCTCCCTCCGGAGCGAAAGTCAGCGCTTTACAAATGACAATAAATATCAAATATCAAATATCAAATATGGCTTCACCATAAGAGTTTTGGGGCATCCGTAGCTCTGTAAGAAGTACGTCTAAACAAATCAACGCAATGTATTATCATAAAATCCAGCCTTGTGAAACTTTAGAGATGTCTTTTGTAAATTTGAAGCCTCTCCCTTAAAAAGATCTCTTTTGAAATGCATAATTGCTGATACCACACAGAGATTCCTAGTAAACCTGAAAAAATGCTATTTGCACTGGTGAATCAAGTCCACCCGTGAGCATTATCGCTAAATTAACAACATAGCTCATAGTACACCATGGGAGCTAACCCTTGGTATCCTAATCTGCAAATTAATAATGACACTTTTCCAAACTATGGGGCCTATTAGGATTGCGGTTTTTCCGCATCCTCCGGGTCGGCGGAAGCCACCGCCGGCCCAGAGGATGCGGAAAAACCGCAGCGGACCCACCAGAGACCCACCGCCACATTAGGATGGCTGGTGGGTCCTGGTTTCCGTCCGCAGCTATTCCGCCGCGGTTGGCTTACAACCGCGGCGGAAAAGCTCTAATATGGTGGCGGTGTCTCTCAGACACCGTCCACCATATTGGGAAATGCTTGAAAAGATGCTTTTCCGCGGCGGATTTTCCGCCGTGGAAAAGCATGTGGAACTTCACTGCGGGGGCCCGTTGCGGGCCCCCTAGGTGAGGGGGGGTGGGGGTGCACATGGGGAGTACCTATGGTACCCCCCTGCATTTGTATGCAGAGATCGGCAGGCACCGCGCGGTGCCTGCTGCTTTCTGCATACAAATGCAATGTATGCATTTTTTACATTGCGGCGGGTGCAGCTTGAAGCTGCACCCGCCGCAATGTTAAGGCTTCTTGCCGTTCATCTTTTTTTCATTTTGCATGAGATTGTTTAAGATCTTTGAAAAATGTCTGACTTTGGCCCATGAAGTCGATATTAGTGACCCATTGTCCTAAGGTGAACCTCCAGTGAAGCTATGTAGGTGGTATGAAAATGATCATGGAGAAAGAACACACTAAGCTGGGGGAAGGGTGGTGAAAATGTTCCCATTTAGTTTTACATGCAGTAACATTAAAATTGTTTGCAACACGTAAATTATCAAAATAGGATAGTATGTTTTCTTTTTAAGGGTTTTTTTCACTTGCTTTTTCATTTAACACATTTTATTTTTTTCAAAGAAAATGTGATCAAATATTCTGAGTTCTTTTGTAAAAGGTAAATACTTTTATCAAGATCCATGGAACAGTTCCATTACCTAGCTACGTACTGAGTTAAAAAGCCTTCTGCTTGGAGCGTTTAACGCTACTGTGCTTACTTTCCCCTCTTCTCTTCTAAAAGTTGCACTAATGATTTAAACATTTGTTTTTTCCTCTGATTTGATTTTTTTTTTCTCCGAATTTTAAAATGTCACCTAGTTGAAGGTCCTGCTCCAGATGGAGGTCTTGTGGCGTCGGGCTTTTTGTCACAAGACAGCTTGCACTCACAGGAGGTCTGCTTTGGGAAAATGAGCATATTTTTGTCATCACCTGCCATGCACTTTAACCATTAACAAGTACCGCTTTTGTGCAAGAGAAGTAGATTTCCCCATGTGTGGTGGGAGTCGGGGCCAAAGGTTGGCGTTCTAACGTTGACTTCTAGTGAAATATCACTTCCATTTCCCCTTTAAAACCGTGTTTATTTGGCCTTTATTTTTGAAAGTTTATGGTAATTTTCTCACACCCCCTGGTGGGGCTGTCCGGATCACGTTAAAATGACTTTATAATTAAAAGATATAAAAACATCATCCAAGCCAACGGGTGGTGAAAGCCAATAAAGTGCTATTTACTTCCAGCACCGTGGCCCTGTGATGCTGCAGAGCGGGGACGCAAAAAGGAGATCATGGGACGTTATTTGCTGGAACTGTGGAACAGCGCCATGTGGCCACTCTTGGAGGAAGAAACAATTTCCACCCAAACTGGCCACCCTCTTTCTGAAGATGTGGATGATGAATTGAGATATAAACTAAAAAGATATCATTTATTTCAATAAACTAGTGCTGTAGAATCGTTGCAGAAAAGACCACACAACGTCCTTCAAAGACCCAAGATGCACCGATGCAGCTAAGGTCATAGCACACTTGGCCAACGCTAATCTTGCAGCACAAGGAACAACAGGCAGGCGGTATGGCTTTAATATGCTGATGCATACAGCAGTACCACATTCAGGTGGTTTGATGCAAGCAATGGAGAGGAGGGGGAAGGATATACTCAAACAGCCAATAGCATTAGATGCGAGATGAATAGTCCACTGGGCTGAGCCAAGATGTGATTTTGGCAAAGGTTCAAGCCAAGAATTGAAAGAGGATGGTCAGATAAAGCTGACGGTTGAAAGGGACAGACCCAAAGCCCACTCCATGAATGTTGTAAGCAATAGGTCGTATTTGTGCTGTCAAAACTCTGCCCTAAACATTAGACCACTCTGCAAACCTAAAAAAAAAATCTGCAGTAGAGGAAAGCAGGCAAACAACCAGCATGGGAGCAAACAACAAGCATGGGCAAACCAGTAGTTTTGGCCTTGGCAAGCTGTGGTGGTTATTTTTTATTGCAAGCAGATGCCACAAAAGAAAACAAAAAAGCCTAATTCTGACACAAGTTTGTGGGCCTTTGTTCAACCTCCCACAGGGTCTGCAAACCCAATACGGGGTCTGCGAACCCGGCAGGAAATCTCACAAAATTGCCATGGTTCACAGACCCAAAGACATGGCTGCTGACCTCTGAAGCTGCACTGGTTGGTGTCTATGAACCTGGCCTCAAGGTCCACAAAACCTGCAACAATTTTTTTTAAACTTGACTTAAGGTGGGGAGGTCCCTTTAGGACAGTACTCAGTGTGTCGCTCTTGAGCAAACTGCTGGTCAGTGCACCCATAAATGTTGCTAGCCAAATTATCTAATCCCCATGGTATTTATTTGTCCGTGGTAGACTGTGCAAACTTCTTTTTAAGAAAAAGAAGGTCAGGAGGATTCCCTGATTGGTTATCTCTGCACAACTACTATACTGATGCTTATTCACATCGGGTAATCGCCTAGTAGAACCACACGTTTTTCAAGATTTCTGAATTTGAGGGATTGAAGTTGTATAATGCCTAATGCTTTCTTTGCATCTATGAAAGGGTGCTGCAAGCTTCGCCTTTCAATCTTGAAACAGAGTTAAAAGCAGGAGCCATCATGGGCTGATAAGGAGTACAGCCTCTGGGAGAGAGGATGAGACAGATACGGAATACCTATGTTACCATGCCTTCTTGCTCTTGGGTCTTCAACACTGACTATGGTCTGCCTGCCAGTGCTGAATCCTTCTCTTTTCAAGGCATACCTGATGGTGGCGTGCATGGCTAATATGCATTATTAAATTGTGTATAGAGTGCCACCTGAGGCACCATAGAAACTTACAAGTTTGCTTGCTAGGCATTTATGTTACATGAAAGTGTGCTAGCTGAACATTGTAAAAATAGCAATTGTGCACTGTTGGCCTTGTGGGGAGCTTGCATAGTTAACTCACTGGAGAATTATGGATAAAATCAAAGCGATGGCTGGAGCATTGTGGAAATATTTATTTATTTATTTATTTATTTATGGGATTTTATATAGCGCGAACTTTACCCGAAGGTGTCAGAGCGCTTTACATAGGACCCAGTTTCAACCATAAGAACTGATGGTTACATTCGGAAGAACAGATTTGCATATTTTTGACTTACATAAGAACCAGTTGAAAACATACGGACTTAGGATTACATGCGTACACAAGGAAGATACACAAATGGATATATTCTAGGCCTATACTAGTAATATCTCTATCAACATAGGGAGGGGATACACATGGATATACTCTAACAGTCATATAGGGGACTAGTCGTTAGAGTTATCTCTATATACATAGGGAAGGGATATGACTGGATAAACTCTAAGAGTCACATAGGAATGGTGGAGAGCACAACGGTCTACAGCATATACTAGTGATTAGAGCTATCTCTATATACATAGGGAAGGAAAGGACTGGAAATACTCTAAGAGAGGGCAGGCACGTGAGATAATGAACTTTACCCGAAAGTGTCAGAGCGCTTTACATAGGATCCAGTGGACAACATAAGGACTGAAGGTTACATGCGTAAAATGATTGCAAAAATTTTGCATTACAAAAGAACCAGTTAAAAGCATACGGACTTAGGATTACAAGCGTTACAAAAAGGTATACAAATGGATATACTCTAGGCCTAAACTAGTAATATCTCTATCAACAAAGGGAGGGGATAGACATGTATATACTCTAAACAATCAAATGGGAGACTAGTCGTTAGAGTTATCTCTATATACATAGGGAAGGGATATAACTGGATATACTCTAAGAGTCACATAGAAATGGTGGAGAGCACAACGTTCTACAGCATATACTAGTGATTAGAGCTATCTCTATATACATAGGGAAGGGAAAGGACTGGATATACTCTAAGAGTCACAGAGGAGGCAGGCACGTGAGATATACGAGAGAGGGAAGCAGAGAGTGATGAAAAAGACAGTGAGGAGTGTGTCAGAGGCAACAGGAGAGACAATAGGAAAGTCGAAAGGTCAGTGGGCGATCACTAAAAAGGCGGAAGAGAAAGTTAGAAGAAGAGGCAAGTCATACAGAGAAAATGGCGGGGAGCACGGAAGTCCATGTCCGAAAGTTCAGGAAGAGGGCTGGCACAGCCAGCAGGTCCAGGGGGAGAAAGGCAGTCTGTAGCAAAGTCGCAGCCTCATTGTTCAAGAGGAGCTGGGGCAGAGGAGATCAATCCGGAGATCAGAGGAGGGTGAGGGGAGAGAGACCACAGGCGCCCAGGCAGAGATGGAGGGCAGCTAAGTTTGAAGCAAAGGGAAGGAGGGGCCTCTCACCAGAGCCCAGTTAAGCACAATGTGGGTGGTGGCGTTGAGCGTGTGGGGGGGGGGAGACCGTGTTGGCGCTATGGATGCGGTCGCGCTGGCTCCCGGCGAGTTGCGTATGAGTTCATCCGCCCTGGCATGTGTTTATGTCCCTGGAGCCTGTGTACGCCGGTCGTAGGAAGCGTGACCCCAAGGGCGCCATCTTGGAGTCAGGCACCGTTGGGGCGAAACAGCGTGGTCAGCAAGGGGGGGGCACGTCACTGCCCTCGGGCCCAGGCCCGTCTGTGGCGGAGAACGGATGTATGGCCCCCGGAGCAGGTAAGTGGGGATGGTCACGAGGCGGCGCCGTCATCAGCAGCGGGCGCCGCCGTCAATCACCTGCCCTTTTCTGGAGTGCCCCTGGAATGACCGCAAAGTCGCGGCGGGTGGCAGCGAGGGACGCGGTAGGAGCCCTACATACCGCTCGGGTGATCAGCGCCTGTCAGGCTCGCCCCCGGCAGGACGCCACAGGCTCCGCTCCTCGTCCTTGTTGTTTAGCCCGGGCTGGTATCGGGCGGCCGCCATGTTGGGTCCCAGGCAGGGATCGAGAGGAATCAACCAGCGCCGCTCCACAGGCACCAGCAACGATCGGGGGCAGCCCTGCAGGTGCCCCACACCTTCCGCTTCAGTTAGGAAGCGTGTGCATCGTGGAGGGCTACCTAAGGACGCTGGGTTCAGGCCGGAGCAGCGCGCGGACCGGGAGCCGAGACGGTCCACGTCCGTCCGTCTCGGCTCCTCCTTTTTATAGGAGCAATAGCAACGTGTGTTACTAGGGCATTACAGAAAAGTGTGCTAGCTGGGAAATTATGGAAACTTGCAAAAGCTGGCTAAAGGGGAAGAAATATCGGATTTCCCTTTTTTTTCCTCCATGATTTTCTACTGAGCTTGATATAAAAATACTGGTCAGGCCGGTAAAATACAGGCTAGTTAGGACCCCTAATGGTTGGTCTTGAGGGTCCGTGGACATAGGCACCAGCGCCTATAACCTGAAGCCAGCTAAACTGACTTGCAGTGACAAAAGATATGGACCTACTCATTTTAACAGGATGTATTTGGTATTCAAAATGTTGCTTGCACTTAGACTGGGGGTCAGCCTGCATCTGTCCTTGCTAACACTTCTGCTGGTGGTGCTGGTGGGAAACACTGCAGCTGCTTTTGTTACAGAGGCCTGATATTGCAGGACCGCTGCAGAACCGCCCCCAATGCTGCAGAACCGGCCCCCACCCTCCAGGCCACAGGGAAAACGCCAGGTGCCCAGTAAGGCCTGTCCAGCCCTGTGCTCAAAAGTCTGGCCTACACCTTTTGCTGAATGAGGCTGCCCACCATGACAGGGAGGTGGTTGGTGTGCAGCATTAGTGATGACACATTTTTTATGTTTTCAATACCACTGAGATGTAAGAAACCGCAAGCCGAAGACTTCCCAAAAAGGGTATTTAAATCAAGAGGCACGTAAGCTGTCATTGTGCAGGAACCAGCTGGAAGAAATGTGGCTCTTATGCAAGTGTGAGCTTGAAATAGGAAAGGAGCAGAAGTTAGGCATTTAAATTAAGGCCCAAACAGCTGCGAATCTGTGCAAACTATGGGTGAAAGGACTCCGAGCATTTGAGAGGGTTCATGTTGAAACGTTGGGAGTGTGCAGCAGACGATCGTAATTCCTGTGGTTCCACGATTGCAGCATTCATGGTGTACAGCAATCTCTGCACTTACTCTGTGGTTTGTGGTGGAACTTGTTGCAGTCATCCCTCTGAAAGAGATTCTAATGCTCAAATACTGATTGCACAATTAATGATGCAAAGGAAGGTTCATTGACTTATTAGAAGGATGTTTTTCTGCTGTTGGGAGACATTCCATCTCTTACTGGGGAATGTGCTTCTCTTTATTGGGAAACATCCCTTCTCACAGGGGCATTCCTTCTCTTGGGAATGTGCTTGTTTTTTTTGTCCCACTTTTTTTTATAAATTTAAGAAAGAGAGTATAAATAATTAAGGTACTACAACATGTAATACATAAAAATAAAACCATCTTGAACAATAAATAATTAATAAAAAGAATAAATATGAGCAATAATATATATAATGGATAAACCCTAATAAAAACAGATAGATAAGAACCTAATCGTGTAATTTCATTAGTATTACATTTAAGTAAGATTAAATTGATCATAGAATGTGCTTGTTTTAATGTAGAAAGCCCCTTCTCTCACTAAGGGACATTCCTTCTCTGTTTAAGAGACACCTTCTCTTACTTGGGTATTTTCTTTTCCTTACTGGGAAATGCTTCTATTTACCAGTGAGTGTCCTTTCTCTTATTGGGTGAAGCTTCTTCTAATTCTGTAGGATGCATCTTTTAATGACAAGAGTTTCTTTCTCTTACACAGGGATTTTTTTTAGGTTATTAAGGGAAGCACCTTCCAGAGACATTTTAAGGCATGGGCAAAGTGGACTGTGGCCCAGGGCCCCAGCCTTGCAGGGGTCCCCCTGATAGGGCCAGATCTGTTTTGCAAAGAGTCTTGCCCTCGTTACCTTTAATAATTCTTAAACAGATTGTTTTAGATACCATTTTTCCTTTAATCTATTTTTGTTGTGGGCAATATGTGAGAGTCTATTACAGACAGTTTGGAAAGAAATGTTTTATGTTTCATGCAACATCCATACAAAAAAAGTTTCTTTTAGATCAAAATAGGACCTCGCGTACGAGGAATTGTAGGATAGCACAGAGATTATTTGCAGCAATATTAGTGAGCTGCTGTTGTTACAATATTGAAAACACACATCACTATCTATGAATGTAATTGGGTGTAAATATAGGTGATAGAACGAGTGTGCCTATTAGTGACCTGGTAAAAGGCAGCATGAAAGAGTTGAAATTGGATCATAATTCAAAACTGTTCAAAACAGGTGCCCCCAAAATGCATTTAGCCCCAGAGCCCCCAAAATGTTTAAAATGTCCCTGGCACCTTCTCGTTTCAGGAGAGGTAGATTTTGCGGGGGAGGGGTGGGTTTTTTCTTCTTTTACTTGTCTCACTGGGGAACATTTCCTCTCTTTAATTTGGCAATATCTTTCTAAAACAATTCCCCTTGGCAAAGTGCCAATTTGCCACCTTCCGTTTTCTTTCAGCGCATGTAACCTTTGCTGCTTGCCTGTGCAATCTGGTAACTCCTATTTGTGCCAGAAAGTGTAGCTGCCTAGACAAGTTGTCACAAGGAGGAGCAGAGGAAGCAGTTTTCCCTCAGTACAACTTTCAATGGCCCGTACAGCAAGATAGATTCCCAGTGCCTACACAGGCAGGGCCGGACTGGGTACCACAACCGGCCCTGGCCAAGTGCTCGGCTGGCCCCCCCACCCCACTCGGGGGGGGTGGAGGTGCCGCCGTGCTCTTTGCTGTGGCTGGTTTTTGGCCGATTTTGGTACACGGACGATTTTGCAGATATGCTGCAAAAACGGCCCTGTAACAAAAACGGCCCCCAGGGGTCCAAAACCGGCCCCTACCCGTGCGGCGCACCGGGGGATTGCCCGGTGCCCGCTATCGCCAGTCCGGCCCTGGACACAGGCCTCAATCAGCCTTGGTGCCTTCATGAATCTTCCACGGTGAGGCATAACTACAGTCCTACCTATAGAGGTGTGGCAATGTTTACTCTTTTCGTGACTCTTAAGGATGCAGCACAGGGAGGCTGCCAGATTGTGCCCAAATATGCTTTGCTTTCTTTAGAGCAGGGTTCTCCAAAGTTGCTACTGGAGGGCCAGATCCATGCCAGATTTTTAAGACAACCACATTTATCTAAATGGGGACATGCTAAAAATCTGGCATGGATCCGGCCCTCCAGGACCGACTTTGGATTACCCTGCTTTAGAGCAGGGTTCTCCAAAGTTGCTACTGGAGGGCCAGATCCATGCCAGATTTTTAAGACAACCACATTTATCTAAATGGGGATATGCTAAAAATCTGGCATGGATCCGGGCCTCCAGGACCGACTTTGGATTACCCTGCTTTAGAGCTTCAGGAACCGGTGACTACCCCGTGAGACGGTAGCTTCTGGTAGCATTCTTGGACAGACCCATACCTTTCCTCCTCTAACCTTCCAGCCTAATTCCCTGCCTACAGCCTTGGCCACTGCTTTTCTCTGCATCTGCTCTTGAACAACCTCAAAACCACCCGAGTTCTCCAGCCTCAGTTAGTGTGTATGGGAGAGGTGTTGCCTGCAGTTTGTGGTGTTTAGTGGGAAAGAGAGGTGGTGTGCAGTTGAGGGAAAGGTAGGGAGCAAAAGAGAGCGAGTGTCTGTGTATTACATGTAGTGCCTGCACCATTTCTGGGTTTGAGGAACTCTACTCTGCCTTTGCCTATTTTGTGCCTGTTGCTTGTTTAGGAATGTTGTACTGTAGTATCCAGATTGTTTGTGTGCCGTCAATGTGGGGAAACTTATTTTAAACGTACACACGCTCCCACTTATTGTATGAAAGCCAGAGGAGGCCCCGCACACAGTTTATGACTCTTGCCCCACTAAAGCCTCTGTTAGGCCTGTCCTCCACTCTAACAGACACATACAATTGAAGTTTTTTATGTTTATTGAGGAATTTCTAATATTTCATCACAGGCTAAAAAAAAAGGCCAAGGGGTGAATAATCCCTTTGAAAATAATAATAATATTAATATTAATTATGATAATAGTAAGTATAAGAATGTGCGTGCAAGTAAAATCAGGCTTGTACAATTAGAAGCATTCATCCTATGAATTGTACTTTGGAGACTTTTATTCATAACAGTGACGTGAAGGATTCCCCCTTATCACTGCATGCGTTATTAGTGCTCACACAATACATTTAAAGATTATGCTGTTATGTTTTGCTCTTTATTCAGTAAAGAGATACTGTTTTAATATATACTTTATTTAAAATGGTCATCTTTGTCTCCAGTTCTACTTCTGCACAGCGTGTCTCCTGCCATGCTGTTACTGCCCACCGCCCCAATACTAGTTGCCCCTTTGTACCCTTCAATTCCTCTTTCTCCTCTTTTGTCACCATGGACGAGGTAGACATCCAGCATTTACTTGCCAAGGTGAAACATTTCAGGTGGCACAGGGCAGGCGCCTCTCTCCAGTATGTTATGCTACGAACCAGTGACCACTTGCCTGTTCCACTCTAAGATGTTTGGTTTGCAAGGTTTTGTTTTTTTGTTTCCTTTCTTAATCGCATACAGTGCAGTCGCTCACTCCCGCCTACTGCAATTCTGTGGCATACTTTAATAGTCTATGGTTTGTGAGACAGTTGAAACCAAATACAGCTATTCAATTAAGTGGAACAAGGCGAGCAACGGCGGACCGGGATAGCCGCACTTCCCTGCTGTATTCCCTGTGTGGTAAATCCAAAGATAGTTCGGGTTGGTGTGCACATGCAACTCTTGCACCTGCTGTTCTTGGGTGCCAAATGCTAAGCAGAAAGAGAGAACTACGCCAGAATTTGGAGTGGTGGTGGATGACTTTGAAAAAAGAATTTTTGATGCAACTCTACAAGTGAACATACTTATTGAACTGACCACCTGGGTAATGCACCACTCCAAATTCTGGTGTAGCTATTCAATTAAGCTACAAAAGAAATACATATTTAACATACACTTTATCTCTTTAATGCTATCATTATATTTGCCCGTCGTGTTGGCCCAACCCACACTGCAACCACATTACATATTCAGGGCTGGACCCCGGAACCCAAATCAGTTTTGGCAAAAATGCTAAGGCCAGCCCAGCTCTCCTCGTCTCCTTTCATTGTGTCTCTCTTTCCAACCAGCGATTCTCATTCTCGTCTCTTTCTTCTCCATCTTTGGTTATTTTCTTTTTACCCCCTTCCCTCTCTTTCTCTTTCTAGAAGCCTCCCTGTGCCTGTGTAGTTCACCTCAGGGACCAGAGGGAGGTGACAGAGGCACTAGGGCAGTGCTTAATTTGGAGCCGGTGGTTGTATGTGGGGGCCACCGGCACTTATTTATGGGAACCTGAACTTGTTTTTCCTGATCAGACATTTCCAGAGAGCAAGACAGGGAAACAGATATAAACAGAAAAGAAGGAGGAAGAGAAAGATAGACAAGCACTGGCGTTGCCAATAGGTCTCGCAGTAGGAAAGTTGGAGCTATTGGTTTTGTAAATGACATTTTATATTTATATATCGTTATTGGCATTGTCAATAACAATATATAAATATAAAATGTCATTTACAAAACCAATATCTTCAACTTTCCAAATGCGAAACCTATTGGCAACGCCAGTGCTTGTTGTGGTTATGGCCCAGTTTTTCATTCTGTGCGCAACATATGGCTGAGCAACAAAGTATTCAAAATAATAAAAATGCAGCAAAGTAAGTGGGGCTGACACAGAAGCAGACTGCAATTATGCTCCTATTTAGGCTTACACTCCCTTGCCCTTCTTTATGTATTGATGGACATGCTTCTAAAACTGGAACAAAAGAAACAAGTATATGCAATAACCCCCAAGCATCCAACCCAGAATATTTATTCAACATACAGCGCAGCACTAACTTTGTCTCTTGTGGTCGGAACGTAAAGGCGTCATACATATTGTTCTTCTGGCAACCAGTCAGTCTATCCTTAAAAATGTGTCCTGTTTGTTTCCTTTCTCTCTGCAGATTTGTGCTCACGCCTCTGAATGGGTATTTGTAAATCATTTGTAAGGCTACAAAAACGATCAAATTTAAAAATACGAATACACAAAGGACCTCTTTTTAACAGAAAGTAATTAGTACATGAAAATGCAGTCGTTGGCACAAGTGAAGAACCGAGCAGCATTCCCAACGCCCGGAGGAGGACAAAACGATGATTAGTGGATGCTGAATGGGGGGATTTATCATGGGATAGCATCCGATATTGTTGTGAATTTTTACCGGGTGCCTCTGTGAGCTAAAGAGTGTGAAGAGGAATGCAAATAAATTTGGCAAACAAGTCAGCTGCGCGCGCACAGTGGTTGGAAGGGGCAAATTCGGGACATTCCCGAAGGCTGCGGGGCGGGTGTATTTATATCAGGGGCAAGAGAGAAATGAGGCCGAGCGGTACCCTAGAGGTGTGAGTAAAGAAAGAGCGGGGGGCACAGGTATCAGACGGGGTTCGTGGAGGGGCAGACACGAGAGGGTATGTGACAAACGGGCAGGTAACAAAGAGCACGAGACGGAAGGGGCAGATTTTAAAAGGGGAGCCGGAGAATGAACGACCTGAGGCACGAGATGGCAGCGAGTGTCACACTGGAGTGTAAGTGGTTGGAAGGGGCAAATTCGCGACATTCCCGAAGGCTGCGGGGCGGGTGTATTTATATCAGGGGCAAGAGAGAAATGAGGCCGAGCGGTACCCTAGAGGTGTGAGTAAAGAAAGAGCGGGGGCACAGGTATCAGACGGGGTTCGTGGAGGGGCAGACACGAGAGGGTATGTGACAAACGGGCAGGTAACAAAGAGCACGAGACGGAAGGGGCAGATTTTAAAAGGGGAGCCGGAGAATGAACGACCTGAGGCACGAGAGTCACACTGGAGTGTAAGTGGTTGGAAGGGGCAAATACAAAGGGTGAAAGGCTGGAAGAGACGGTGGTCAAAGGGCAGATGTCAGGACGTCGAAGAGGTTTGGAGTGGGACCCAAAGTCCAAGCAGACACTGCGGGGCACGGGATCGAAGCAGCGAGTGTTCCTTCTTTAAAGTTCTGGAAATGCCCTCAGTGATAAAACTAGTTGGGTTGGACTAGAAGAAACGTACAAAGCAAAACAAATGCAACAATACTTGTTAAACAAATTATAGACACCAAGTAACAGCAAGAAAGATACAGAAATTACAACAAGAGGGGAGGGAAGAGGTAGACACAGAGAGATTGTACGGAGACAAAGTGAAAAACAACACAAGTGAAAAACAACACGTACCTGATAATGCAGAGCGGCCGGGAAACTGAAAGTACGGCCGGCCTGCGGCCGGCCATGAATAATTAGGGGAGGAGAAGCCCTTTGATGTGCTGTGCGGCCGGGAATGCAGAGCGGCCGGGAAACTGAAAGTACGGCCGGCCTGCGGCCGGCCATGAATAATTAGGGGAGGAGAAGCCCTTTGATGTGCTGTGCGGCCGGGAATGCGCGTGCTTGTTTGTTCACGTGATTCACGTGAACTCTAAGAGAACCGCAGCGCAAGAAGCCCTTGGTTTGACGAGGATTTCGAGGACTTGAATTCTCGCTCCCTCAATGCGCTTGCGCGCATTGTAGGTCACGAGACCTAAAAAACTGTTATCAAGGGAGAAAGCAGGAACCTGCAAGAGATAAGGGCAGGGAGTGTGTGTCAGTAGAGTAAATAGGTTCAAGATGGATTCAGGACTACGCACACTCGGTATTCAGCACACTGACATTTAATAGAGCCTGTCATGGGATTCTGAGCAGCACTTTGGACAACAGTACTCATTATTTTACAAATTAAGCAATGCACATGGGGTGGCCAAAGCTTTCATAATCAACACTGAGCCCACCAAGGTAATGCCCAGTAGAATGAAAAGCTTGTCTGGCCCTGTACATATTAAAGTTATTAAAATGTAAACTTGAAAATGGCATGAAGAGGACAGAATAATGAAAAGAAACACAATGAAAAAGTGAATCTTAAAGCAAGAGGACTGTGTAAATTCAGAGTTGTACATCAGTGTTCTAGGTCCAAACACTCAAAGGTATTACCAGCCACCCAAAGACACATACAATAAGCATCTTAAACATTGTTTACAAAAATGTCGCCCCATCAGATGTCGATTTTCCATTATTAGCACCAGTATGGTACATCAATGTCTTGTAAACATCTAGCAGGTTAGTCCACACAGCTGCTCTCAAGCTTTGTAGCCTCAGTTTGATTTGGGTATCTTCAGCATAGGTGTGAAATAGCAAACTGTATGTTGATCAACAAGAGTCAAATTTGTAATGCTGAAACATAAGAGTGGCAAAGCACAAGCTTGTGGACACCACTGGATAGACGTCGAGGTAGCAAAGAACAGGTCAGTAGGGATACTAACTGTCAGTGAGATGAAGCCAAAAACTAATACCAGACAAAGCAGAATTCTTGATGTCCTCTTTCCACAAGACATGAAGAGAGGATGCCATGATTGGTGATGTTGAAGGCCATAGAGCAGCTTACCAAAACCAAGGTCCACAGGCCCAGACAGAACTCTTATTAAAATCAACATAGCATGAGAGAAAGGGTACTCAACCCTCCAGTCACACATTTAGGAGAGCGATGGTGGAAAGGTAACATGGACTCCAGTCGCTGGGAGGCAGCGCCTGTAAGAAGAAGGCGAGTAAGGTAGGTTGTGAGGATCACACAGTGGCATGGAGCATGCTAATTGTATCAAGGTGCAACACCGTCTGTTAATTGCAATAGAACACCAACCTGTTGTATTTAAAATATGCAATAACTTTAAATAGGCAATATCACATCTGTTCAGGCACTGTTACTGAATAATTTTCAATAGAGCAATGATTGGTATACTTTGATGGACGCTGACCTCAGTGAAACTGGCGAATGGATGTCCATTTATGCATTGGCATCTGGCACGTCACACTGCATGACCTTATTATTTTCCCAAATTGTAGTCAATTAATAATTTTGTGGGCATTATTACGCGGCAAAACTGCTTAGTTTGGCTACTTTAAATCTTAGTAACTATCCAAAGTAGACATGGCAGGCTTTGGAGACACAGCTAGGAAAACTTGTTGCTGACTTAAAAAGTATAAGTTCCTTTCCCTCTTTCCAGATGTGCGCCAGTTCTTTAATTTTATTCTGGTTTCCTGCCGGCTGGCAAAAGCAGCAAGCACTTCATTTTATTTTAATACATTTCCTTACCCGTAGACTGAAATATATTTGTTTGAAATCATTTACTGTGATTATATACATATTTGGCAAATAGTTTCTCAGTTATTGGGTGTTAATATTACTTAATGTTGGGCTCCTTTGTCTAGTTTGGCCTAGCTTCCATTACACCAAAAGAAATAGAAAGCTGTCCCATTAGTTTTTAATATTTTATGCTTTTGTGGGATGTATATCATTGCTGTCTTGAGCTTCGAGGCTGTCTCTCATCATGTGCTGTGCCAGCCAAAACAATTGTCAGCTGCTCAGACCGTCGCAGAATGTGTGTTTTTCAGAGATAGGCATGTTTTTGCTGCCTTGATGTGTTTTGTTCACTCCAGTGTTTGTTCCCCGATGCTCGGTCAGATGTCCAGCCACTACTGCAGGTAAAACAGAGACCATTTCAGATCAATTCATCAGGGCCCTTAAATATATCTGGGACACATTCCAATGGCAGACGTGGGCAACACAAATACCAAGAAAAAATATATGACATAATATTAAAATAAATACTGCAACACACAGAGTAAACACTCACAGTGTGAGCATATGGGATGGAGAACAAAATGTAATTTGAATTCTCCCAGACTGCCTTTAGCTGAAGCTGCATGCTCCAAGGAGGTATTCAGCGCACAAAGTAAATACCAATATCCCACAGTGGAATATTTAGCAGGTGCAATAAATACCTCCTGTTATGAGTTCCTAACCTTGGAATGAGCCGTACCATTTGAATTTAGTATTTATCACACAGAAAAACCGTATGTTTAGCCTTTTACTGAAAATTCCTGCTGAATAATTTTACCCGTTTCCCCATGGCAAAATCTCTCGCAGGAAAACTGGACAGGTGCGGTCATTACTGGTAAACCCGGAATTCTGATTGGTGCGCAAACAGAGCTAGCACAAGGAAAGGAAATGACCCTTAACCCCTGAATCTTGGCCAAAAACTACCTATCCTGGTGCTCAATCCAAGACGTTTGATCGAACCAGTTGGGCAGCACACCCTCCACGGTGTTATTCCTCAGTCAGGTACATGAAGCTCACCCTGTTCACTATTGCATAACTCTGTAACACTGTTATGTATACTTGCAGTGATATGACCAGACTAAAATATTGGGTGTGATGACACATCGCACCGACTTCTCCCACATAGAACAGATTCTCCCAACCAAACATAAAGATCTGACTGCCATTGCTGTGGACATTTTGAGTGTGATCATGTTTGGCTGTTGGAAGATGCTACCTATGTAAGTCCTTGATACCATGATCTGACATAGGCTCAGTTACACAGGTTGATCATTCAGTTTAAAGTGGTAAGGCTGTAACATAACTCCTGCATACTTCCATGCTTTGAATTCCCTGTCTGTACCTATAACCGATGTCGTAAAAACAAAATTGGTTATTATGAGAAATTAAGGAATTTTATCTCAAATTAATGGTTGAAAGGACACATTCTGGTTTATAGAGATAGATTGTTTGGGCCAATGTTTAGATGTTGGCTGATCGGCTGGAATGTGGCCAGTGAAATATTATCAGGGTTTCTCACGAGAACTCACCTCCTATGCATGTACCCCTGTCATTGAGATGCATTTGTTCTAACTGTGTCTAGGTTATTTGCAGTGGCAGCTATGATATTTTGCTTTGGTTTTGTTTGCTTTGAATTGGATTCCTTGGTGAGCTGGCATAGTACAGCAAACAGGACAGATTCAACAATACAACTATTGAGCACACCGCGGACCTAAAAATGCAGGCTTTGGGTTCAAATGTACAAAATGCCCCGATTTGTTTTAGTATAAAAACAGGCAGAGCTGTTAATTGGGCGTGGTCCACTTGGCAGCATCTTAAAATTTGACAGAAATCCAAATAATGTGAAAGTCTAGACAGAACCACCCTAAATTACCATACACACTTAAGAATAATCAAACACACATTAAACATACCAGAGACTAATGGAAATATGCGCTTTATTTAAAGACTATGGGGCCGATTAGGATGGCGGTTTTTCCGCATCCTCCGGGCCGGCGGAAGTGTCCGCCGGCCTGGAGGATGCGGAAAAACCGCGGCGGAGACTCCAAAGACCCACCGCCAAATTAGGATGGCTGGTGGGTCTGGAATTCCGTCCACCGCTTTTCCGCCGCGGTCGGCTTCCGACCGCGGCGGAAAAGCTATAACATGGCAGGCGGTGTCTATGAGACACCGTCCGCCATATCATGATGTGTGTGTAAATATGCTTTTCCACGGCGGCATTGCCGCCATGGAAAAGCATACGGACCTTCACTTCGGGGGCCCGTTGCGGGCCCCCTGGGTGAAGGGGTGGTGGTGGGTGCACATGGGGGGTACCTATGGTACCCCCCTGCATTTGCGTGCACAATGCAGCAGGCACCGCGCGGTGCCTGCCGCTTTGTGCACGCAAATGCTGTGCATGCATTTTTTACATTGGGGCGGGTGCAGCTTGAAGCTGCACCCGCCGCAATGTTAGAGATAGAGGATGTGACCGCCACCCTGGCGGTCACATCCTAATCAGATCGGAGGGAACGCCGCAGCCCATGCGGACGTTCCCTCCTCCTCAGGGGTCGCGGACGGACTCAAGTCCGTCCGCGATCCTAATCGACCCCTATATTTTATAATGTACAATAACAAGACTGAGTATGTGTTGGCCAGGTTACTTGAGGCAGAATGGTTGAATACCGTTGAAATACATTACATTTTTGCTTCAGATGGAAAGATGTGTATGTACCTTTATGGCGCCTATAAAGGCTGGTTGCGAAACGGTGACTGGTGTGCCTATCAGTGCACCTGACAGACCATTATAGTAAATTAGCTAATTAAAAAACAATTATCGTTTGATTCTGGAATGACTTTGCCTGCGCTCAACCATACATTTACATCTTCACTCAGTTTTCCCGCTTAATGTCTCTTCATCTCCTGGGTATTTTAGAGGTAAAAAGCAAAAACGCAAATGATGACAGCTATATTAAATTATTCAAGACGCTTTGTGTAGATAAGCCCATTACACTGGCATTGTGTTTGCATGGATTTGCTGTAATACGCTAAAGTGCACTTATATGACTAAACTGTCTTCGTAAGGTTGGTTGTTGTTTTTGTGCAGTCTAAACCAATTGGCAAGAGTTAGGAGTTTATTTTGGTTAAATGTTTTATGAGTTTCTGTGTTGCTAAAAAATTAGCAAATGTCTGACTAAAAGACGCTAGCGAACATTCAGAATGTAATGGAACGGTGTATTCAGATGGCGGAAGATTGTGTGTTCCCTCCAGTACTTTGCATTAGATGACTTTACTGATAGACAAGGGAAGATGGCTCGGTTGTCTGGGAGAGTTCCAAGCTGCTCCATTGCTTTATTCTTCTCAGATTACACTTTATGCACTATGTCCTCTACCAATAAAATCAATGCCAGTTGCTTTAAAAAGTCCATATGGTTTTTATATTTGTGTAACCAGAACGTCCTTTTGAAACTTAGGACATCGTAAGACTTTTTTCCTGAACCCAACTTCACGATGCACACTCAAGCTGGTTAGGAAATCGCCCTTTCCCTAAGAATGACAATGAGAACATTCTCTTCTATTCTCAAAATGAGGCTTGTTTAAGAAAATGGCCACCGTTCAAGGTACATGACAGTTGTCCCAGCTTGAAATAATCCTCTGGTACACGTGCTTATCTAATTTAAAATGGCTTTAAATTGCTTTAGCTTTGTTCACGCTTTTGCATAACATTTTTTTTTTATATCCAACTTGCAAAAAAGGTTGTGGCAGCAATATATTTCCCCCTTAACTTTGCTCAGCAGCATTGACTGAATATCTGACAGATCAATCGCTACTTTTAAGGATTTTCTAGTCCGAAAACATACATTCCTAATTTTATAATTGGAAAACCCTTAGCGGCAGAACTCCCTGGACCTCAGCGCCATGAAACCGCATGTGTACGCGAGCTTTATAAATATTTTTAACATAAGTGCAGGATTATCATGACAACATGCTGAAATCTGTGTTTTATCAAATGGCATTGTGAGAAAGAGCGTAAGCTACCAACATTAAACATTAAACCAAAGCAAACTGTTGCCTCTTGTAGGTTTAAATCTCTGTTACTTGTTAACCGCTGACATTAGAAACTCCACCACCTATTAATTTCTTTTAGAAACAGTAATGTCTGTTACCCTTTTGTTGTCTGCTGGTCTTGTGTTTTTTTAATCTTTTTGAATACTTTAAAATCAACTATGTTTATGGTCTGGTTTATTTTGCATCTAGGACCTGCCACTTTACGATGATTTGATGCTTGGCTGCTGTCTATGCGGTTGTTATGTTTTGCTTATCCCACCACTTATTTATGGTGAGTTGAGTGCTTGACTATGAAGCCCAAGGACAACCTTTGTAGGATATACCTTTCCACCTCAGAAAATCAATTTTTTTAAATCCAGATGGCGCTCAGGGATCTTCTGGTACCACGCTTTTTTGAGCTGCTCGGGAAAAAACGGCTTTTTCATTTTCAGCCTATTGCAATGTGGATTGTGTGTGATTTTCATCAAAATCCATTTTATTGTTTCTTTGTCGAGAATTTCCAAACTTCTTACTGGTTATGGTGGTTGACTAAGATGGCATGGATGCGGTTTGCTACCAGATGTGTGCTAACATTGTCACCGAAGAGCAATACAGATACTATGGTAATAAAAAAGTAGATTGACTGGGAAAATCCCTGCATAGTAGCCTACACCCATGCGGAAAAGTCTTGCACCGGAAAACACAATTTTCACCCTCAGGTAAAGTTTTACATGGCATTCGATTTTTAGAACCCTAGTTGCCACTCAGCAATTATCCTTTGAGAGCACGTTTGTCCGTGGTGCAACTCTCAGGCGAATATTAAGAGTACAACTAATTTTTAATATGACCTGTTTACAACTACTCGCTGTTTAGCACGTCACAGGTTTATATGCAGTAAAAGTGGGGCAATTATAAAGGAAGAAAAAAAATCGGGTCATTTACAACGTGTGGTCTTTTAAAATTATGTTCACATTGGGTATATAAAAAATGAAAAGAAGCAGAAACTTCAACCTGGATTAAACATGTTAGACTTCCATTAGGGAACGACTATGGGAGGTATGCGGGAGGTTAATGGTTTCTCCTTCTCTCTCTTAACATCAAACAAATGGTGCACTCTGAATGAACCTGTCACTTTTAGGCTCAAACGCACCAACCCTTGAACGAATAAAAGATAATAAATATTTTTTAGAACTAAACTAGTGTTCGATTTCTGCTCTTAAATCACTGGGATTTTAATGCCAGCCTGACTCTGTGTGTGGTGCGGTGGGGCCTTCCTCTCCCCGGCCTAGTTCTATGGGCGACCCCCTCTGAAGTTAATTTAAATGTGTTGTTCTTTTAAGCTGTAAAATATAGATGGTCCTTGTCGTTTATCGCCTGCTGTCATGATGTGCGGACGCACTCACTAGCAGAGCTTCCATCGAGGTCTGGGACTTGGAACAAATGGAGACCTAATAGTAAACAAGAAGTTCCAGAATGCTTGCATTTGGAAGCGCATTGTACTGAAGTATAAACAATGTTAGGATGCCCTTTGCCTTAATACATTAGTCCAAAACATGTGTTTTAGACCTGTCAGCCTGAGGGTGGTCTTCCCCCAAACATTTTGCTTTCATCTCTCCTATTCTTCTGAATCCATTTTGTTGGCCTTAGGACACTGTTCACTTTACCACTGCTAACCAGTGCTAAAGTGCTTGTGCTCACGCCCAAAAACACAGTAACATTGACTTACACCTGATTAGCACAGTTAATTTACATAAAAGTCCCTGGTAAAGATGCATACCAGATAACCAAGGCTGGTTAAGTTAAATGTTACCAGAGGACTTGTAGCACTTATTGTGCCAGCCACGCATCCCGTAAAACAAGTTTCAGGTCTGTCTTTGAAGCCTGTTGGCAGTTTTAAAACTGCCAATGCGACTTGGCAAATTAATCCCTTTGCCAGGGTAAAACTCCCTTTTTAATACATATAGGTCACCCCTAAATAGGTCCTAGGCAGCCCTAGGACAGGATGCATTGCAATTAAAAGTTGAACATGTACTTTCATGTTTTACATGTCCTGGTAGTGAAAAACTCCTAAATTCCTTTTTCACTAATGTAAGGCCCACCTCTCCCATAGGATAACATTGGGTTGCCTTATTACATTTAATACGTGATAACTTTTTGATTGTGAGCAGGTAGGAAAGTAATGTTTGCTGTCTGAGGAATTGTAATTTTTAATCCCCTTTAATGTAATGTCCAATTTTAATTCACAATCTGAGAATGCTACTTTTAAAAAGTTGGCATTTTCTTGTCCTAAGCATTTGATGACTGCAGCCTGTTCCTGGGTCACATGAGTGGGTGTAGGTGGCAGTTGTTCTTTGTGCATTCCTCCAAGACAACCACACTCCCAAACAGCCCACAATACAAGGGCTAGGTGTGCCTGGATGGGCCATCTCAGACAAGATGTGGTGCACAACCCCACTTGCACTTCAGAACACTGTTCCCTGCTTTCATACAAAGAACTTCACACTAGCCTATTTTGCCTGGAGACAGCCTGGGACCAGGGTAGAGAAGCAGGAAATTCCAGACAATTCCAGACGAGAGAAGGCAATGGAGCTCATGCAAAAATTGCATTATCATGGTTCAGGCAAGAGATAATGCTGTGGGAGACTATACTTAATTGGTTAGAGGTCAGCAGGTGCATTATTGTCTTCAGTGTGAAGGATGCAATTTGACAACTGGATCGATTTGTTGATGTGGGGGATTAAAGTTAGTCAGTAGTCTAGCCTAGGTATTTAGAAGTCAGTGAGACAGCTGGAGGAGAGTTGTTGAGAAAGAGTTTATTTTGAATGGTATACAGTTTGTTTTTATTCCTGTAGTGATTAGTACGAATTCTGTATTTTGGGTGTTTAGGAGGAGGGCATTTTTCGACATCCTGTGTTGCATCTTTAGGAGTCAAGTCTTCAAGGTCCTAATGTCCTTCAGATATAATGCCTTTATTTTAAACTGAATGTAATTTGCGTATATATATATATATATATATATATATATATATATATATATATATATATATATATATATATATATATATATATATATATATATATTGAACTCTTTTAGCACGTCTGTTAGGGGCTCAAGGTACAGATTAAATAGTAGTTGTAAAGAACCTTGAGGTGAATTGCAGTTAATTTTGGGCATTGAGAACGAATTATTTACTTTTTTTGACCAAGTGTGTGTGGTTGAGAAAGATGAGAACCATCTTAGTACCTGATTGCAAAAGCAGATTCTGTGCTCGAGCAATTATAGCAGCCTGCCATGATCTATGGTGTTGAACGCTGCTGAAAGATCCACCAACATGAGTCACCATAGGTGATGATGTGCTGCATGTTATTAGGCAACAAAATAATTACGGGCAACCTTGTAACTTTGGGAACCTGGATTTTTATACATATGGTAACATAAAGTTCCCTTGGGAGAAGCGTAATATGCCTGTGCTTCTATAGCAAAAAATTCATACAACTGAATAAATCTAAACAGATTTTTCATTACTTCAGGGATATTACTATATTAGAAAGCAATGCGATAGGTGCTCCAATAACAGCACAGTGAAAGTGATAGGTAGCAATGGTGCCAAAGTGTGCTACTGTTGCTTAAAAAGAACAGTATTCCAAAGTCATTCTTGACAGTGTAGTTTAATAATTAAAGACCTATATTGCTTGTGCCACCCCCCAGACAATATTCATTTATCACTGGGAAGATAAAACTCAGTTTCTTTAATTTTTTGCTATTAGGTTGCTCCCCTTTGTCCTGATGAAGACCTGTGAATGAACTGCTGATTGGATCGAAATTGTCAACGATTGCGCTTGTTGCCTATTAATTGACTGTGTTGCATCGACCAGTACTCAAATCTAGAGTCTTTTGGATTGAATTATTGAATCACATTGTCAACAGTCGACTAAGCATATATTTCCGGTCAACAGAATGTTGTTGTGAGTGGCACAGCCAGAAATTGTCTTTAATTTAGGAGGATGTTGGATGAAGTGTAAATAACGTTGTATTTTGATGTGTTGGCGTAAGTAAGATTTTCTTAGATCCAAATGTGGTGGATCAGATGTAAGGCATGACTTTGCAGACCAGAGAATGCTTGTAGATCATCACAATGCCACCCCCAAAGTTTAAGTTCCTGTCTTCACAGTGTGGCCTTCTGGGGCAACTGAATGGAGAATCTCTTGTGAGTGGTTATTTAGCCACAATTCAGTGATGCATAGAATGCCCGTATTGTCCTCTTCGATAAGGTTGGTGATGCCACGGATATGAGCATTTGCGGATCAGACATTGTGCAGACTGTAGTTCAGGCAGGCGAGTTGTTGTCACGCCGGTGTTTCAGTGGAGTGCTCTTTTTTCATTCTTTGGTGATCAGGTAGTTGAAGATTTGTATGTTCGAAGGACGGCAAGTTGAATGGGAAAAACATAAAACGCTTATAACACAAAAACATTTGTTTGTCTTACTCTATGAATGACTAAGCTGTACCACTTTTACAATATTTCATATTTGGAGCGCATCATTAACGAAGATTGCAACACAGTTATTTTTCCCATCATTGTGAATTATTCAAGATTGCTAGACCAGACCAACAACTCAATTTATGTTCTAGTTTGTATTCTCCACAGAACCAATGTACTACATTTTTGAAATAGCCACTCCCATAGACTTTTCACCATATGGCATCCTCTCAGCTTTCACCTTTGTTTACACATTTCTCATAGATTTCAGGATAGGTCTTGGCTACTCATTCTGAGATGTATTGAAGATGATACATGCAGAGAAATTGTGCTTTCGTAAATGATATCCCAATACAGAATAATTCATGCCACTCCTAGGGATTAATTTTAATAATATCTCATTTTTACCACGCCAAAATTATATCTTTATTTTGTTCTTTCACGTTTTATTTAAGTGTAGATAACATTAAGTAATTTGACAATCTGATGACCTGTCATCAATTTCTTTTCAGGGTCAGTCGAATAACATCAAGTTCCCATGTTCAAATAGCCTCTAACCTCTATCCGATAATAAAAAAGCACCTGTCTGTATTACACAAATTTCTTTTCAGAGCTTTGCAGTTGGCGCACACATGTTCACATTCCATATGTTCCATGTAGTATTCACGTCTCCCCAGCTGATAAATTCCCCAGGCAGGTGTGAAAGCCTTCTTAAAGGAGTACATTCATGAACCTTCATGAAACTCAAATTTCCCCTTAATATAATACCATATTAGGCACATCGCTGTAACTGATGACCCACATTGTCTTTAACATTTTACTACAGTGTGATGAGGCTGTATCAACAAAAATCTTTGTGTGGTGAAGGTCTTTCATTGACTCGTTATTAGCCCCATCAAATGTCCTAATACTGAAATATTTCGGACCAGTCAGTGCTCTTGCACCATCACCTGCCCAGTTTCCATTTCTTTTGGTTATGCAAAGGTTGGCTACAGCGACTACATTGAAACCAACATAAGCAGTGAGGATCATGTTCATGGGCTTTTGCTTTGCATTCCACTAACAACCATGGGCCCCATTACGATGTACCGTAACGGAAAACAGGACCAACCGCCAGAGGTGCGGCGATCCCGGGGGCCAATTAGGATGCGACCGCCACCCTGGCGGTCGCATCCAGCATTTTTATCATTGCGGCGGGCGCAATGTTAAAGTGGCATGTTGTGCATTGCCATGCACAGCGTGACAGGCACCGCGCGATGCCTGCCACCTTGTGCGTGGCAAAAAAGGGGTACCATAGGTACCCCCAAATGTAGCCCCCCACCCGGGCCTGCAAAAGGCCCCCAAAATGATTTATTGTATGCCTTTCCATGGCGGAGTCTCCGCCATGGAAACTCATACCCACCGCAGGCATCATAATATGGACAGCCACCATATTGTGGGCCTTTTCCGCCCAGCCGGCTATCATGTGAATTGCCGACCGGCGGAAAAGTGGCGGACGGACTTTCTGTCCACCACGGTACCCCCCGCCATGGTAATATGGTGGGGGTAAAGGGGGTCGGGCGGGGAGTTATGGCAGGCTGATCGCCACCGCTGGTCGGGCGGTGGCGATCTGCTCGCCATCATAATAGGGCCCTAAGTGTTAGTTTTGAAAGTGCAACCAACCAAAGACAGCCTTAGACTGTCAGTAGGTTGACCTTCCTTGTAGAAATTCCCTCACCCCTATTTAAACTGAGACAGTTAACATTTCAAATACTCAGAGATCTAAATATAGTGACCAGGGCCGGACTGGGAACCAAAACCGGTCCTGGCAAAGTGCTTGGCCGCCCCCCCCCCCCCCCCCCCCGGGCAGGCGAGCGCTTTGCCAGGGCCGCTTTTCAGCCGATTTTGTTACAGGGCCGATTTTGCAGCTATGCTGCAAAACCGGCTCTGCAACAAAAACGGCCCCCAGAGCCCAAAACCGGCCCCCACCCTTGCGGCCGACCGGGGGATTGCCCGGTGCCCACAACGGCCAGTCCGGTCCTGATAGTGACAGAAGAAAGGATATTTCACTAGAGGCATGGCTTGAGCCACTCGAGTAGAAGATCCCATTATATGGAGAGACATTTGTGTTTGATTTTTTTTTTTAAAGTTTGACCTTTTTCATTTTACTAAAATTATATGAACAGTATACTTATAGAGGCTTTTAGACAGGCCTTTTCATTTATTGGTCTGTTACAGTGTCATTCACAATTTTCTTAAGCATGCTACATTATACAGCATAGGGCAGTGGGTCAGCCCACTTCTGTCACAGGCTAACATCACTGTGAGTGACCACATCCTGCCCTTTTACAAGTAGTATATTAACACACAAAGAAGATCCCTTCAGTACTAGGGAGTTCTGTGACAATGTGCAACTTTTTTGCGACCAAAAAATATTTGAGCTTTTAGCCAGTTTTTTTAAATTAACGACTGTCTGACAGCTACCTCAACTATAAAGTTTTGGGGAAACCATGAGGACACTTAACAAACATTCACAAAGCCAAAAGGCTGCAGTCAATAACAGACATATTGGTTTGCCAATGCTTGTTTTCTTTGTCGTTGGGGTGTGTCATACTGAAAATCGGTCACTAGGTGTCAGCATGTTTCCATTCCCGGCAGAGAATGAACGCCCATTAACTCAACAGTCTGGGCTTCGGTGCCAAAAAAACACAAAAAAAACCTGTCAAGCAGTCACAATATATCTACCTAAAGTATCCAACCGCTTGTTTCATATGTTTCTTTAAAGATATTTGCAGTTTCTCGTTAGTCGTTGAACTTTTTTTGTGCGGTTACCCCAATGGTTTTGCTTCTACTAAATGTTCTTTGTTTCTTTTCCTTACGTTTTATTATCTTCTAGTTCTCTCTTGTAGTTTTTCTCATGAGAGGATCTATTTCTTAGTCTGAACCCAACTATTCTGATCTAAAAACCGAAAGGAAGCAGTTAACACTTGGTCTGTCTAAAGGAGTGACTCATTTGTGTTACCCTTTTCCCTTTTTTTTTTTTTTTTACATAATTATCATTTAATCGTTTGAGGTTCCCTTATAACATGCTGAACTGACGCATTCATAACTTCCACGCATGCTTTCCTTGGCATAATGCCTGGATAATTCACACAGCCTTTTGTTGTCTCTCATTTAAAGGGAAGCTTCAGTCTCATTATTAAAAGTAAGAAAAAAGAAGGAAAATGCTTGTCCCGGGAAGGTTTAAAAGCGCCAGTGAAGTGTTTTGGTGTAGTCAAAATGATGGCCTCATGTAGTTATTACTCTCCATGAATGTATGTCCCTCGCCATCACCGATGGACATGGAGACGAGGTAACCCCGTAGCCAAGAGCCTTTGCACCATGATTTTTTTACAGAGTGTAATGGTAACACCCGCTCTAAGCTCTGTAAAACGTATTTTAAACTTCACCAGGACTTTATAAAGTAAATTGAAAGTCCGCTCTTGTAAGTGCCCTTTTCGTCGCTAGACGGTTCCTTTAAATTGAGATTGTGTCTAAACTGCAGCTACCCTGTCTACTTTTTACAGTGTTTTCCCCTTTCGTTGTTGTTAAACCCTACTTTTTTTTGTACATCTGATCTATCGCACTCCATAAATAACTAAAACAAACATAACCCACCTTGATGGAGATACCCAGGGCTTTAAGTGGGATGAAAAACTGGGGGGGGGGTCTCTCAAAGGGGCGTGATCAATGTAATTAAGGGCATGGCTTAAAAACACCTACGCTAAAAACATGTGCTTACTGTGTGCCGCCCGACTTGTATTTTGCTGTTTCTGTCATTTCATCCGAAAGAGACCCGTTGACGAGGCCTCCTTTAAAAAACTGTAGGTGCTCAGTACCGGTGAGACCTGGCTCACTTAAAGCCCTGCAAATACCCATATCCCTGTAGGCAATGTCCCCCCTATACCCAACCCGCACCCCCACCCTCCCTAGTGAAACCCAGATCTACAGTGCCACATTACTTGAGTGGCACACACAATCCCGACAGTCAGTCAGCGTGCGTGCTTTTGCCAATATGAAAGACTACATAAGGCTGTACTGTTTTTCTGCAACACAATCATGAAGCCATATGGTTGACAGTTTCACTTTCGGAATATTTCTGCCTGACCAGTGTGTAGCATAGTCGATTAGGGGTAGATAATGTGCCTTACACTCTATTTTGCTGCAGCCTATCAATGATACACTTTCGGGAAAAAAATTATTTGCGTCCTTTAAAATTTGCTGCAAATTCGCTCTAAAATATAGATATATATAGATATATATAGGAACCTACTGTGCGATTATTTCTAAGTGTTCACCCAAAGAAAATGTTTGTCATTGCTTTAAATCTAAAGCAAATGTAATTTGCGTGATATTCGAATATTGCGTTTTCCTACATTAATCATAATGGGTATAGAACACTGAAATCAACTTACTAAAAATATGGACCACTTTTGTGTTGTAGTGCCAGGGCTCAACTTATACTTGGAAGCTTATGATATCTGCTTGTGTAAGGAGCAAAGTAGAGACATTCTAAGTAATTTTTGAATAAATATAGTGCTCTAAATGTGATTTTGAATTGCACCTCGTGGATGTACTATTTGAAATATAAAATCATCATTAATCCCATTCAGTTACGTTTAAGACTGATGATAATGAAATAAAATCCAGAAACAGGCCTAGGTTCAATGACCATTCAAAATGTAATGCTGAAATTCGAATCTGTGCCAGTGACTGCCAGCAGTGGGCACCAGCACGCATTGTTGGGCACTCGGATTTTTTTTCATTGTCAGACTTTGAAACACAGCAAAAGAGGGAAAGGCACCAAAAAGGATCAACAACGAGGAAGAGACAGATATGAAAATGGTGGCAAAGGCAACAAGCATTTGCAATGCAATAGGTCTTGCATTTGCGAGAGTTTGAGCTATTGGCATTGTAAATGACAATGTCTTTTATTTATGCGTTTGAAAACCTGCAAGCTGTGCGTAAACAAGCACTTTGTACTTATAGTTCTTGCTTATGAGAAGCAAAGCTGGCAGTCTCTTTTACTGACAGCCTTGCTTCTCATGCAAGGACTACTCGTACAAAGTGCGTGTTTATGCACCACTTGCAGGTTTTCAAAACAAATGAATAAAAGTCATGGTCATTTACAATGCTAATAGCTCCAACTCTCGCAAATGCGAGACCTATTGCATTGCAAATGCTTGTTGTAGCAGGCAAGATGTCTCAGTCAATTAAACGCTTTTTGCTGACATCTGGTGTGAGCTGAAAGTCTCACATTGGGAAGGACTGCTCAGAATTTCATTCTTCTGAGGTTTATAACTGAATTTCTACTAAATCACTTAACATTAACATAGCTCTGAAATGATAACAATCGGTGGCCTCCTTTAAAAATATTTTTTTACACATGCAGGTAATTCAAAGCGATATATGCATTGTGAAAGTGTACATGTATTTTTTACCTGTATGGGTGTTATTTTACGGATTTATTTAAGTGTATTTCACCATTTAAAAAAGGAAAAAAATTATCTTAAGGCATTTTCAAATGCATGCAAGGAAATCGTAAATTCAGAACGTTATAATGTTTCCACTGTATTTGTAAAATAAGGCATCGACTTGATGAAAAGAGGAGGCGTTACTTGTCTGAGGTTCAGCACAGACAGTGGCCGTGTTTTAGTCTCTGGCTGTCACCGGATGTGTTATTCTCATGTTAATCACTAGAAGGAAGGGGTTTGCAGTTGATCCGGCTGCCATCGAGTTTGTATCTCGACGTGTCGTAGATGAGTGAAAACACACCCGTGTGTGACGCCAATCCTCTTGAGCAGGGCCACTGAGCAGCTACTGGGGGGGGGAGGAAAGGCCTTCCTAGAGGCACTCTGATAGGTGGTAGGCACTATACCGATATGAATAACACAAGGTGCTCCGTCTACTTAACTCACGGGACAATCTGCCATGCGTTATTCATACGAGACCTCGCTATAACGGCGTGTAGAACAGAAGGCACTGTGTCTCAGCACACACCGGATGATCTGCTAGGCGCTATACCGATATGAATGACACAAAGTGCTCTGTCTCAGCACACACACCTGATGATCTGCTAGGCGCTTTGCAAGCGAGGCGGCGCTGTACTGATGTAAAACACACACACACACGCCATGCTTTGCTGGTGGCAGTGCCACGCCAGTAGAGGGCCGAAGGCTGGGCTGGGCCTGGCTCACTGCCACTGTAGCCAGCCCGCGGTACTCACACCCTCCCCCTTGGTGTCCTGTTTCCTTGCACACTCCTGTACTCACCAAGTGCATGGGAAGGTTTCTGCCCTGCTCGCCAGTCTCTGCTTCCTGCTACAATGGCTGTTGTTGGCAAAACGAAAGCGCCCCAAAAATGTAGAAGCCCCAAACTAAAAGTAAAGCGCCGCACATCGGCAAAGTATTTCAAATAATGGACGCCGGGACTTAGTGAAGTGGAAGCGCCCATGAGTGAACTTGCTACAATATCTGCTGCTGTTATCGCGCGTGTCTGCTGCTTGTTTATATATGCATCGCGCTTTCACCTTAAGTGAAAGCGCGATGCATATATAAACACGCATGTCTGGAAGAGACGCCGTGCACAAGCGTGCGTGAGCGAAATTTCCAGTCTGGATGGACGGGGCCTAATGCCGACAGGGCGGACACAAACCCCGCTTCCACAGAAGCCGGACACAGAAACAACAACAATAGATCTCGCCGAGGCGAAGCACCGCATGCGCTGCATTCGCTGGCGAGACCTAAAAAGCAGGGATAAAAAATAACCTGCAAGATTGAGGTAAAGATGCAGGGAGTGTAGGCGGCGGAAGAAAGAGGCATGAGGCGGAATCAAGACTAGGCAGGCTCGGTATTAGGCAACCTCGCCATTCGGCAGAACCAACAGTAGTTCTAGGAAAATCTTTATGTCCCTCAACTTATGTTTTTTTTAAATGAAGCACTAGCTGAACTAATAGTTTAAATTAACAGTGGCGGCTGCCACGTATGGTGGGCGGTAGGGCTGAAAAACCAACAAAAAAACACTTACCTTGAGGATTGACGCGGCATCCTCCTCCACCGGTCGTCTCCCTTCCAGCGTGGGACCAGGAAATGTCACTCATCTGTCCTGGCGCGTCTCTCAGCATGAAAGACGCATCAGGATTGGAGTGTGTGGCCTCTCCCAGCCGCTCCTAAGAGCACTAGAGGTCTGTGCTTTCTCTAACAGCTGGGTTAGAGAACTTTAAAATGCTCATGTCTGGCGGTCTGTCCCAATACGGCCGGCCAAAGAGACATGCACATTTTAAAGCACACTGTCACAGCTCCCTGCTGCTGCCACTCGGCAGCACTGGCCCCGCCAGGTCTTGTCACTCAGTTCAGGACGGTCAGATGCTCAAAAATCAAATGGTTATAAATAAACTTTATTACATTTTATTTTTCAGCTCTGGCCTGTGGGGCGACGCTCCTCTGCTCAAACGGAGAAGCTGCACCTGTAAATCAATAATTATTTTCCCAGTGGAAGGGAAGGACCCAACTGCGAGGCTTTGCTTCGGGTTTGATAAATTATTTTATCGAAAATGATTTAAAAAATAGACAGAAGCATACATAGTAAGTAAGTGTGCAATATAATGCCAAAGTGCCAACCTCCTGTGCTTTCATAAAGGGAAGGCTGGTGGTTTCAGTATAGCTCCGACAATAGTTGTCATTTAAATTAAGTTTTACTGCAGCATCCCTCTGCTTAGTAACAGAGCATTTGGATATGTAAGCCCTGCTGTAGCTGAATAACCACCTGTTTTTATGAGTTAAGAGTTTTCTGTAGACCTAATGTTCAAATTTTAAAATGACAACAGTTTGAGAAAATGTCCACAGTTTGAAATGTAACATTCCATGAGCCTTAATTATGTAAATAAGTATATGGAATTTACATTCAGTAAGTGTTTTTTCATTGCAGTCAATTTCAACGTAAGAGCACAACAGCCTGTTGGAATCAGGCACTAAGTTATAGTATATTATGGGTCTTTGTAGAGCGCACAACTCACCTGGGAGGGATTCCTGGCGCTGAAAAGCAAAAGGAGTGGGCAGTGGTAGCTGCTGTTAACGAAAAGTGGTTGGGCATCGCGGGTAACAATAAAAAAATAAGAGAAAACGTATCTGCCGCCTTGATGCTCTTCTGCTCGCTCCTCTGCTGCCGGTGAACAGCAGACTCCCAGACTTCCCTCCTCCAATCCAGATGCTGCTGTCATGCTGGTAATACCCAGAGAGAAACACCGTGATTGGTCTGAGCGTGCTGGTTTTGCACTCACACAGGGACTGTGAGCATGTACCTGCTGTTCTTCACCCGGCTGTGCAGCTCGGGTTGGAGAAATCTGAGTGCACAAATGAGTTTGTCTGGCAGCCGGCAAAACCAACATGAGCACTTACAGTGCCCACCACTCCTCCTTCATGTGGGATTGCCCCGCCCCCAAGACTCAGTTCTCAGTGATGATAAATAAAATGATATTACAATTGTTTTATTATCATTTTATTTTTCATGTTTGCATCTGCCTCTTGGTTCCCAGCAGTGGGGCGATGCTCCTCTGCCATAACGGTGGAGCTGCCACTGGGTGTGGGCCGAGCCAGGAACGATATATAATATCGAAAATGTTACACTACCATGGATTTTAGAAATATTCCATCAGCACTGAAGTCACTTGTATGTTCATTTAGATTGGCATGATGGCTCAGCGAGTTATAGTCTCGCCACTAAGATATGCTGCGATAGGTGAAAGGTTTATTCATACCTCTTAAATTGGGTGTTTATAGCACTCAGAGTTGGTACAAAAAGGGGTATGAAACACTCTTTAAAAACATTCTTTACCCATATGTAAGAGAGAGCGCTGGGCGCAGTGCTTAATTTGTAAAACTTTAATCCCTGCATTCTCCTTTTGTCACTAGTTTCCTTCTTTCTTTCCCTAATTCTTTCCTCGTGTTATGTTTTTTCTCTCTATTACTCTGGATCGGTTTGGTGAGGAAAAATAAGTACGGTTAAGTGTGTGCTGGTGGCCTCACCTGCAGCCACTGGCTCAAATTAAGCACCGTGTGTCTGTGAATTCTTCTGGACTGCTGTGTGTTTGTTTGTTTAATGTGTTGCCCTTGGAAGTTTCCACGTCGCCTTTTAAATCCCTACTGTGCAAAGGCGTGAATCGGGAGTTCGAGTAATTCATTGAGGCTGCCTGTTTTCGGCCTTTCCCTGCTTTCTAAGACTCCTATGAACCCAGCCCGCAGTATTTCAGCCAGGAAGCTGTTTTTCAGCGAGCACCGTTGATTGAGTGTAAATTGTTCGTAGTCAACCACTGGGTGGTGCAACAGTGTACATCGAATTATGGGTTTTCTTCTCCGACTCAGCAGACTCATATTTTCCTAGTATAGCGCCTCTGCCTTCCAGCGGTCTGACACGCGAATACGGGGCTGCCTAATGTCATATTTTCACCACAGCGTGTCTGTTATAATAACCACAGCCCTACCAGAAGAAACCCTGTGCACCAAAGTAGGGCAATTAATCAAATCTGTAGAAAACAGCTTTCAGCCTTCGATTTCATGCAGCCAGTAATTAAGGGGATGTCTGGTGCTATTCTATTTTTTATTCACTTTAATATCAGTATTTATTGCAGCATTCTCTGTTCATAAAGTGCTTGAACACCACAGAAGCAGTATCGTGGCACAGAAATAGATAAAAGCCTGGGGGGTCCAATCAAAATCCAACCCTGTGACGATCAGGTTGTGTGCAGATGCATTATCCCACTAAGCCGTCTCCTTCAATATCCACTGTTCATCTTTCGAAAGGCTTCCCACCCGCTAATCTCACCATACCGATTTAATTTTGATGGTATGTCATCTGCCGGCCATTCCAGAGCGCTTGAACGTCTGCGCATGTGCTACAATTGTTGGTTGACTACTGGTTCTTTCTAAATCAACATCTCAGTGCCTCAAGGGATTGCCCCATTCTTTCTTAGCTGATTGTGGTTATGTGTGCTCCCGTTGCTTCTTGTTGATTGGTGCAGACGATAGCCGAGTGAATGCCAAATACCTCCTTATGTTTTAATGGGTTCAGGACTCTCTCGACAACTGCAAGTTGCAAAGGTTCCTCGAGTGTGGCAATTGCTCCCACGGTCATGAGTTGAAGTCTTTGGTGATGCTTTTCCTTCATGTTTCTTGCAGGTGAAGTTGAATTGGTAAACTGACATCAACGTACATTTCTGATTTTCTGATAGGCTGCAGATTTATTGAGCGTATGGCTTACGAGGGAGATTGAGTTCTCTTCCTCAAAGGCTTGGGAGATGATACATTTTACTTTGAGTTTGATTCTATTACAGGACCGGAGGCTTCGGATTATGCTTCTCTTTCTTATATTTGCCACTCACAGCAGCCAATGAAAAACGTTTTGTATGCAATAAAAACTACATTTCCCATGATGCTTGTACATACATCACATCCTGTATAGCCCCATAAGAGCTGCTGCATCCTGTGTCTCCTCCTCTTTCTTTGCTGCTCACGCAGACAGTTAAGTGCTCAGAACGTTATGCCATGATTAATGTCTTAGTTGACTGTTGTTTTGTCTTGGAGGTCTTACCTGTATGATTGCGCTCATTTCGCGCTATATTGAATGCTTGCGCTTATATCGCGCTATGTGACAATGCTCTGCGCTTTTATCGCGCTATATTTCATGTTTGTGACATTGAGGTGTTTTTTGATACTGACGCATATTTGTTGTCGCCTTAAAACGGAATTGCCGTACTTTGTCTTGACTCGGCGCTCGTGAGCGCCATTGATTGTTTTATGCTTCAGGCGGAGCGGCTCCCGCTGGGAGCGGCGTACTCCGGGGAAGCTTTTTACTGATTTGACTGTTCGGCCTCTCCAGCCGCGTTTTCCGTCCCCATGGCCTGCGGGCATGGCCAGGTTTGTCGAGGGGGCGGCTTATGGGGGTTGAACCTATTCCCGCAGCGAGTCTGTGCTTCCCCCTGTTGGCCCGGTCGGGCGCATCTTCTGTCCCTGTTGACCGCTACACGTCTCGGCTTCAGGGCTCTCTGAACAAATTGCAGGCGCCCGTCGCCTCGTGGTCTCAGCCTGGGGCTGTCAGTACAGCGGTGTAGCCGCTCTGCGGGTGACCTTATCAGGCGCCCTGTGCTCTCGCTGCTTTCTGATTCCCTGCAGGGGTCTTCAAGCCTCATTACCTTCGCCATGATTGCTTTACACGTGGCCTCGGGGCAAGGCGGTTGCCTCTTACCGCTATGGTGCAGGGTTCGATCCCAGGTGCCCCAGTCATGTTTTCTGATTATATAAAAAGGAGGTTAAGGGTTTATAATTTCTATTTCGTTTTTTATTGTACTTCACGTTCAATATTTTCCTGGTACATGTTCATTATTGATTTTGTTAGCGTTTCTTGTTTCAACCACCAATGCAATTTCAGATCGCTCCTGCTGGAGTAGTGCCGGTGACATTGAGCCTCAGGGGAGGCCTGGACTCGGCCGCAATCTACATCAATGCTCCCTCGGGAGCTGAAATGCGGCGCTATCATTGCGCCATGATGAAATGGGTATTATGTCTTGTCTAGGCTTTTTATCATAGTTACGTTCCGACGATGCAGTTCCATGCAAGAGATTTTTAGCACTTCCACAGGGTTGTTCGAATTATGGCGCGATCTCGCGCTTCTCCGCCAAAGGCTTTCCCTAGTAGCCGAGTGCGGTTATGGAGTCATAACGCTCCGGTATGCGTAACCCAATTGGGCACAAATTTGGGCTTCATTTTGGGCAATTTTGGCTTACGCATGTCGTATGCGGCCCCTGTTTGTTTTGTTTCGAGGTCTCAGTGCCTCCTGCTTTGCATGAGCAGATTTCCTGGTAGCCTCCAGGTATAACAATTGGCTGGCCCTCGGAGTGCGCACACGCTCCTTGTATTTTACATTGACTCCGACGCCCTTTGGGCTGGTGTAATGACTACAGCTTTGCTGAGGAGCCGATACATTCTTAGTTTCTCTGTTTCGGTGTGCACAGGGTTGGCTCCCCCTCTACTCCTCCATTGCGGTGTGCTTTGCACTATACATGTTGAATACGGATATCCCTTGAGGGTGATGGTGGTATATATGTATTGGAGGATGACACCTACTGATAGGAGCGCAAGAGCCTCCTGACCTAATTACGTTGACACCCAGGTTCTTCCAGTTCTTGTGTGGTCAACAGGGCCTCGAGTATGACGTTGCCTAACTCAGGGTGACAGGGCTTGATTGACGCCCTTTCCTTCTGCTAACACATATCATTGAGCACGATTTGTATTTGTATTTATTTTAATTTTATCTATTATTTTTTATTTCGTTTTTCCTTTCGCCAACACGTAAGGCGGCCGACGCGTGTGTCGGGATTTGGCCTAGTATTTGCCCGGCGGTGTCGCCAATGTTCCTTTTTTCCAGTCGTCTCGGAAAGAGATTCCCAGATTTGACAGGCTGCAAATCAATGTCGTAGTCAGCCACGATCGGCGGTGTGCGTCGGTATGGCGCAGTTTCCGCCAGTTTGTCCGAGAGGCGCAAAGCCTTTCATATGGTTGGGCCCCGGGACATCCGATCCAGATGGGCCCTTTCGCGTCAGGCCCCTAGGGGACAGATGGTTTATTGTCGAGTGTATAAAGGGTTGCTGTTTTGCTTGTGGCACACATTCGTACTAGTTGGTCGGTTCCTTTTTCCATAGCTTTCCGCGGCTTCTGGCATATAGCGTGCAGGAGAGTGTCTGGTGATCTCCTCCTTCCACACGACGGCAGTTGTTCCGGTAGCGGTTCCAATGGTTGATGCGAAGTGTGGGTCATACCAAGCTCTTAGCTCTCTAGTACCCTCCGAGTGCCGGGTTACTTTACCTTTCAAGTTACCTGGATTCATATATGTATGGATAGGTCTATCTTACCAGGCCTTGGCCTCACATGTCCAGGCATCGGATTGATGGGCTGGAATGGCCCGGTTATAACCTTCATGCATTTGTGGCTCTTAGTTCGGGTTTATCTAAAGCCTTTGTCGTGCAACGCCTCTGGCGGCTTACTGATCAACATGCGCAATATCTCGACTGCGAGAACGATCAGCAGTTATGGGCATATGGGTCACCTTTTAGTGGACTTGTTCCAGGACTCAGGCCATTCTGCCGAAAAACTTCATGTTTAGGTTGTTGAACCGGGATACCTCTTAACCTACATGACAGTGACGGATTGTTCCATCCGGTTCCTTGTATTCCCGGCGACTAGGTCATTCCTTTCGGGCAGGGGGGACTCCATTTGAAATTCCAACGTCCCTTGGGTCCGCGGAGGCCAGCTCTGTTCCTGCCTTACCTTACAATTTTCCATTTTTCTCATGAAGTAGCGCTCATGTAGCTCAGGGCAGATGCCTTTATGGTTCACCAGGGGCTACGGCCCGCAGATTCATCGTTGCCGTTTAGTAAGCACGGGTCTGGGTTGACATGTGGCGATGTGGTAAATGCAGTTTCCTGGGTGATAGGTATTCAGACTTTCCTTGTTTACGATCAAGTTTCTGGTATCTCCACTACCTTCCTGGTATTTCGAACGTCCTGTGGGCGGTCATTTTGTATTTCTGGGTCCTTCCATTCCCGACATACGTTTCGGCGATAGAGGGTCGCTTCGTAGTTCTGTGCGCCTTTGGCGGTTTTTGTGAGGGCTGATATCTCTACTTGTAGGTTCTTTACCAAATATTGTACGGGGACTTCGATGACGTTCACCTTATAGAGTCCATTTTGGCCGGTTTTTTCTGCGGCTCGTTCTCGGTTCGGGGCAAGTTGCTGAACTTGCGTCGGTTTTTTTCTTGCAAACTCTTTGGTGGCGTAAATATTTCAAACCGGACTACTTCTCGGATTTCCTTTTATTACTATACATATAATAGTATGTCGACTGGACAATACATAGTGTCAGGCTTTGTTAAGCGGCATTCCACCTTCAGGTGTTCCTAGGGCGAGGCAAGGCCGCTTTTTACAGGTACAGTATATGCTATAGGAAGTTGCTCTGTCAGCGAGGTCTGGACTACATGTGGCCAGGACCTGGTCACACAAATTCGAGATAATGCACCTTATGGGTGTGTCTTGGCATACCTCATGGCTTCCAAAGTTGATTCTCGGATTTACTAAATGAGGTTTTTTAGAGTACATGTTCATATGATGGTTGATGTTTATTGACATTCTATATGTGAGTACGAGGCTATTACAGCCGATAATTGAGGGCCTGTTGCCGGAATAGGTGTTAGACCAATGGTGCTACGCAGTTTGCTCAAGTACAATACTTATCATTCTTGTTTGGATAATTCTCATTGTTGTGCAAGTTTTAACTTTTCTGATGGAGTTTCTCAGACTCTATTTAAACTGTATTATGTACTGGTGGGAGATTTAAGACTGTAGTTGTGTTACTAAGCGTTAAACTAGCATAATCCGAAGCCTCCGGTCCTGTAATAGAATCAAAAATTAGCTAGCATTCGCGCCAAGAATTTTCAATTCTATTAAGGACACGGAGGCGAGGATTATCCCACCCGGTTTATTACAGTATTGGTAATAATTACCCACCCGAATGTACTTGATATTCTGTATCAGCAGAAGTTACGGGTTTTTCCTGTCTCATTCCTTTCAGCTTCGAGTAAAGAAGAAGGAGCAGGTGTTCTTCTGGCTTAAAAGACGTGGTTCATCCAGTTGACGATGGTTCGCCATGTTGAAGGATGTTTCTTGAGATTCATATCCGTGAAAAGGACTGGATTTCTTAATGTTCGTTCTCCATGTTGAAGGATGTTTATTGTGACTCTTATTCCGTAAAATGGACTGGATTTATTAATGTGTGGACTGTATATGTTCGAGCAAAGAAAGAGGAGGAGACACAGGATGCAGCAGCTCTTATGGGGCTATACAGGATGTGATGTATGTACAAGCATCATGGGAAATGTAGTTTTTATTGCATACAAAACGTTTTTCATTGGCTGCTGTGAGTGGCAAATATAAGAAAGAGAAGCATAATCCTCGCCTCCGTGTCCTTAATAGAATTGAAAATTCTTGGCGCGAATGCTAGCTAATTTTTGATTCTTTGCCCTTCCCAGGGACAGTGAAGATCTTTTCGGGCAGTGGTGATGTGGTTTCTCTTTAAGCTCATGCAAACAACTTGATTTTTCTGGAGTCCCTGCATAGATTACCGTGCACTTGTCCAATTGAGATAGTACCAGCCGCCATGCTAGTCTGATCTGGTGGTTCACCAATAAGAGTGGAAGGACTTTCCCCTGCAACATCGGTTGACAGCTGTTGCTCTTCGCAAGTGCTTCGATCTGCTGTGAATGGGAGATGTCCGGGTCAAACCAGGATACAGAGTGTTTTGCTTAACATGCTGGGACGAGATTACAACAGGTTCGTGAAGCCACTGGAAAGGAAACAAGATCACGGATGAATCCACAGAAACCACAATGTCTCTTCTGAGGCAGTTCAGGCATGAACTAATGTATTTTACCCTTTAGAGTCTGTTTCGTACGCAACACATTATTTTGTTCCTGTGCCCTTGGTTGTAACAAGGCCAGATGTAGATATGTATGTGGATCATCCACATACATCGGGAATTGCAGTTGGGTTTCTATGATTAGCCCCAATAGGGTGTGAATGTGATGTTTTAAAATGAGACGACGCTAGTGAAGACCCTTGGACACTGCAGGTGTTGTGTTTAAATAAACAGGTGATGTTACCAATAATACCACCAGGCTAAGGAAAAAAGCGGGAACGCCATAGGACAAAGCTGGAAACCGTCCCCCTTCCAATAAGCATTCAATAACATGGTAAGACTCTGGTCTTCCATGCATCAGAATAAATGAGACATGTCCTGTATATCCGAGGTTTGTCCATGAACATTAAATCAGGGTTGGCTTATTTTGACATATTCTCTGTAAGATTTTCTTGTCCCATCATGTCATACACGCCACCACGTTGGGATGGATCAGGACCACAGGTTGTCCGGGGTAGAGTGATGGCGGTGTGTACAGATTAACTCATTACCTTGTAATGTGCAGACAAACTTTTGTGAAAGCAAACTTAAACTGGGAAACTTCAAAAAATTCTCAAAGTGTCGAAAATTGGAAACTTTGGAAAACTTTCCATACCCCCAACTGTGGTAGCGGATAAGGTGCAGTCCCCACCACTGATATCTATGTTTGTGCGCCATTATTCCCTAGATTGTGCAGCCATGGAAGTTGTGCACACTTGTATTTTTCACTTTAATTGCCTACCTGATGAAAACATGACAGCTCTAAAGGTTAGTGTCAGGTGTGTGTTCATTTCCAAGCGCCGCAGCCACACCGCTCCCTTCATTATTGCCCGCTAATAATGAGAATTTGTGCCAGCGCCTGGAGATCCATAATTTGATTCGATGAAAATATTTTTTATTACCCAAAATGTTAACTGCTGAAGAAATGCGGTGTTGACACAAGATTTACTGCGTGTCCTACTAATAACAGGCGACTGCGCCTGATTTATAACACTTTTAACAAGGTTCACAAAAACTTTGCATTTTTGCCAGGCTGGCAAATGGCAAGCGAGGCAGTTTCTGCTGCTGGTCCTGTGCTAAGAAATGCAGTCATTAATGATAAGCACATTCATCATTATCTTTGGAACTCTTAACTGCATCCAAAGGAGATGATGTACCGCATGCTATAAGGTATCCATCCGCATATATTGCAGCGCTTCATGGATCTCACTCTTTACCATGGAGCAGAAAGACCAGTAGCATATTGCTCAGTTGTTGAGCTGTGAGAGGTGAAAGCAAAAAATCAGTGTTGAAAATGTGATGGTTTTTTCCTTTATTTTTTATTAAAATCCCTGTCTGCTTCCTAGCTCCCTGCATTGGGTGCATATTCTGTTTTTATTGATGTCTCTGGAAATATACTATTTCCCAAAGTGTGTAGTTGAGCCTAGTAATCCAGCCGTGGAGGTGTAGCGCAGAGACGGCCATGAGGCACAGTGCTGTGTGAGTCACTTCTTCCGTCCTCCCAGTTTCGAATAGTAACGGGCGATGGTGTATGGCCGTGCATGTGTATGGGACCGGGGCCAGGAGATAGGTGATACTCTGGAGTCTCATGAGGGTGATGCATTGGAAGACACACCTAGGGTGCAGACAGACTGATCATTAGTACATGGTCCTGAGTAAGGACAGCAGAGGTGGCTGAGGGCCAGTTAGAGCCATCTGCATGGTAAAGGATCCGCTGAGCATGAGATTGCATCTAACTTGCTGGGTCTTCTCTGAATGTGACGGGGAGCGCTCATACCTGCATCAAGGCCAGTCTTCTGGAAATTAATAGCCATTGATCACCTTCCATTGCCCGTACATTACACTGTCGCAATAACAACTTACCACTGATCAAAACCCTATATATTGTGTAGCAAGGCACAGTTCTGAATAGTCATTAAAAAGACTGCCACCATGTCTGTCCCTAGGATGGAGGCCTCCAGAGGTCAGCTGCCAAGAATTAAATCAGGGAACACTTGGCCTTTATGGTAACACAAAGAGCATATGACAGAAAGCCAGCTTGAGTCTCCCTATGGCAAAGTCCACTGAGGTCGCTTCATGACACGTATGATTGTCAATTTGTGCGTTACGGCTCGGAAAGTAGTCCTAGAAATAATCAGAGTAACGTTTGCAGTGCGGTTGGAGCTGCAAAATTGATTTTATTTATATATATATTTCTGAATAAATCACATTGATTGGTTAACTGCTTTGGAGGATGAGGAAGTCAAATTCAACGTCTCCGTATATGGTTGGTGAACACCATAGACCTCCCTTTTGCTGTCTACTCTAGAGCATGTTTGAGTTTAATGACCTGCCTTCAGTGCCCACTCACATCCCTATACAGGTTTGATTTGGAGCTCCCATGTGTTCCCTGTGCCAGGAATACATCTCTCTGCACAGTTTACATTCCCTCAATATATCTTTTTACAAATTGAAACCAGAGGGAACACTGCATCACAATACACCACAATACACACCACAAGCCTACATCTTCATTTAAATTGTTTATGATGCTCTAGTTTCTAAATCCCATCTTTATAAAATGGTGGATGCGTTTGAAGTAATTGATTTTTAAATGGCACATACTAATTGCACTAGTTCACAGAAGCCAATTACCAAAGGAGCAATAATAGTGATGTGGATCATGAAACAGATGCCATGCTGCATACATTTTCGCTCTCCCACTTCAATGCTTACAAGCAGTAGCGGCCAGTATCAGGCCAAAGTGGCAGGGTGGGGGTAGGAGAAGGACCGGGGCCAGACAACAAAATAAAAAATATATATAAAAAATAACTTACCTGCATCCAGGCTCTGATCTAGCTCAGGCACTCTAATCTGGCTCCGGGCACTGAACTCACAGGCTCCCAGAATCCCCTGAGGCTAATCTTGACGCTACATGAAAGCAGCGTTAGGATTGACCTGAGCGCTATGGATTTGTGCTCCCAGGTAGACTGGGAGGCTGTGCCTGCTCTCTCCAACCCAGCAATGCAGCTGAGAGAGCCTCTGTTCACACAACGGCGTGGCCGTCCTGAGACTGCCGACCAAACCGCCATGTGCACTGATTACAGTGCAAAAAATTCCTCCACCAGCCTGTCATCTATCTCCCCGCCCCCAAGCCTCGGCTCAGTCAGCCAAAATAAAATGATAATAAACAAGCATTTATTATCGTTTTATTTTTCATTTTTTTGGCTGTTAGCGGGGGGGGGAGAGGGACGACAATACTCATTTACAATAGATAAAAGAGCATTTGTGCACTTTGTTTTCCAGTACAACACTGGCAATCAACAGAGCCCATCATTATTAGTTGGAGTTCTGTGCAAATTGTCTAGTCTATTGTTTAGACCACTTTGTGGATAGTTTAGAGAAGAGCACCTACTCTTTCTTAGAACTATATATTTGAGTAGTTATAGGTAGGACTTTGTTTCATAGAAAATGGCTTTTTTGTGTTGCTTATAACTTTGGCGTTGTTTAACAAATCCTCACGAAACTTTCCAAACAAGTGCTACTTTTTGCCTAGTTTGTGCGTGGAAGGTTTCGAGGTGATCCGTCAAGTGTGGGCCCAGAAAAGGGGGTTCCAAAATGCATTTTCCCCATTCATTTTTCCATATGAACTTTAGACACAGTCCAAACAGCGGGATGGATTTACACCAGGTTTGGCAGAAAGAGGCAAGTTACAGTTAACTAAGGGCATGCGTTATAGTTATTTCAGATAACTACTATAACTGTTGAATTTCTGTGGGTTCTGAGTTTAAAACATTACGTTGTCAATGAAAATTACACCTCACTATTAAGTTAATGTAACCTTTGTTTTTTTGCAGCACTACTGGGCTGGTTTACACCACTGTCCACTCTTTGCCAGACCAATAATGTGCCCATGGCCTACATATTGTGCAGGTTGGCGCCACGCATCATTCGTTTTCCACCCTGCAGATTAACCAGCATGAGTCTGAGTGTTTGAGCCTCCCCAAGCTCTTGCTCCACCACACAATCTTAAACATCAGCACGAGGCAAAGCTTTAACAGATAAAACCGATTTAGAAAAAACTTTTTTACGTCTTACCCAAAATGACTCTGGATCTCCAGATTTTTGTTAAATCCTCTCGAGCTTACCTTTAAAACAAATATGTCTTTAATATTAAAATTAAGTGAGACTGGCTACCAGGCTATTTATTTCCTCATCAAAGGTATTCTGTTTGTGACTGAGTCACTTTTAAATCCAGAGATTTGGGGCCAGATGTAGGTAATCCAAATTTACCGATTCTAAAATACCGAATTTTACCGATTCAGTATTTTAGAATCGGTAAATGCTATGTAGGAAAAAATTCAGTAAGTATTACCGAATCGGAATGATTCGGTATTCACCGAATCAGTATTTACCGATTCGGTAATTCCCATTAATTCCGAATTAATGGGAATTACCGAATCGATAAATACCGATTCGGTAAAAGGGGGAACACATACAAGGGTGGCAGGGTGTCACTTTGACATCTTGTATGTCTGTCACATGGCACTGTTATAAATTGCAAAAAATTGCTTTATTTAGGGTTTTCGATATTTACCACCAGCTTGTAGTTGGTGGTAAATAACGAATCCTGAAATGGGAAAAGCACTCATTTGAGTGCTTCCTACATTAAGGATTCGGTAATTTACCGATTTCTTAAATTACCAATTCGGTAAATTACCGATTCCTTCAATTTGGCCTCCTACATCTGAAAAGCCTAATACCGGTCGGTAACAGCCGAAATTCGGTAATTTCGTCTGTTACCGACCGATATTAGGCTACCTACATCTGGCCCTTGGTTTCTTTGAAATTCCTCATTAGTCAGAACTTTCAGGAACGTTTTCTCTCTCTCTCTCTCTCTCTCTCTCTCTCTCTCTCTCTCTCTCTCTCTATATATATATATATATATATATATATATATATATACATTTTTTTTTAAAGCATCTTTCTTACATGATTGCCACGTATTGCTACTTACTGCTGTATATTGCTGCAGCGCAGCGCCAGCCCAGCCCCTTTGCTTTATAGCTAGCGTCTTGTATTTAACTGTTTCCAGTCATAGAGGCGGTGACGCTCTTCCGCGCCTCTTAAGTCACTCTAGATTCCTGCCCTGGCTCCAGAACAATCCATGACGTCGTTATGACTCCGATAGCCGGAAGCCTGATCTTGTGAGTCAAGAGCGTCCGAGTGCCGTATGTGTAAAATCCAGTTCTTTGATTCACGTGACACGCACGTTAGTAACTCCGGAAACGCGTGGTTGCCGGTCAGCATGACGTGATTGATGAATTGCCGCTAGTTGACAATGGGTACAGCGCATCGACAGACACCTTTCTGTATGAGGGGAGTTGTGTCCTACTGTGGAAAGAAAGCAACAACCGCGGCAAGCACTCGGCTTTTCGTAAAATTTCAAGGACGGCCTTTCTGTGGCACAGTGATATCCTATGTTAATGTCATCATAGCTTAGCCAAAGCGAGGCATGTCTTGTGAATGTTTTTAGGGTTGTTTGTTTTAATTTAATTGTACTGTATTAACTACAGTTTCCATCAACGCAATCTGAAGTCGTCAAAAAATAACCAACTGTGTTAAAACCCCTCGTCCCCAATTTATAATAAAAAGAATAAAATACAAGGTAAATACTGCTACATGTGGTATTTGGTAGGGTAAGCATAACATCCTACATATTAATGACCATTTTCCAAGTGAATGCTCAAAATAGGAGGTCTTTACCACACTCAGTAAATGCGTCATCGTGCAGAGTTAGTATTCACCAGGGGTGGTAAATACCTCATCTCCATCCACGCAACTTGTGAACAGGCTGTGTATAGCAATAGCGTTCAGAATGACAGTTGTGATCATGTTGAGTGTGCCTGTTAATATAACAAAACAGCAGAGAAAATGCTTGAGAGGGAGCAGTTAAAAAATGGGCATGTGCTGTCTTTTGTCATATCAGTTCCTGTTGCTCAGTCTTTCCTAGCCATGCACAGGTAGGCCATGACTAAGTACCAAGGGCAAAATTACTCAAGGCTGATTCTTAAATACTGCATGCTCCCTCTTACAAATGGTCGCACATTCAAAAGTCATTGGCCTGAGTTACGATGCCCACAGTTAAACAGCGTCGATCGTCATAGGGACTTCACTAGTGAACTTTTGGAATTTGGAAACTTAGAATTACACTGAAGGAGAGGCACCTCTTCTGCTCATGTTCTGGTTAACAGGTCTACCAAAGAATATGCGCCATCAGGTACAAGACCGGCGGCTGCGCATTCTTTGGAGAACAGGACCGTGGGTCTGAGATGCACCTGGAAATATTTGACCAGAGAAGAGCATAGTGGCCATTCCCATTCACATAGTGGTTAATACTAAACACTGTCTGAATCTGATAATCAAGTGCAACTGCCCCAGCCAATCAGCTAGTGGACAAGTGAAAAGTGAAAAACGTATGTATAGATTGCTGTTCTTAAACAATATAGGCCACTGGAGTGCATTGTGTGGGGACCCATTGACCCTAAGGCGTATAAGTTTATGATATATATGGGAGTCGCAGGGCCCCTCACCACATTCTGCAGGAGGGCCCCATTCATTTACATCACACAGCTGTCTTCGCTGTTCATTTGGGGCACCTTAACACCATCCTGCAAGGGCAGAAGTATTGATGTGGAATTTTTGCACCGTGTGGTGCACACCCGCAAGTGCAATGCACAGATTCTAAAGGTCTTTGAACTCTAACACATGAACATGCACACCATGAATTCTCATCAGCTCAAATGCTTTGTAACTATGCCATCCTTGCTTTTCAAACATGTGAGGAGCAGTAAAAGGGAAATTATTTTGGGATATGTTCCTGTTAAAACATTCATTGTGGAGCAAAAGGTCATATCTTGGTTGTGGTGTATCTAGCATGCTTTCACTTTTAAATACAAAGATAGGCCAAACACTGTCTAGATGCTAGAAAGCCAAGGAGAAATTTGCAAATTGCTCTCTTGAGTACAAAGCCAACGTGAAAACTTCAAATAGAGTTTCATCTATTAGTCTTCAGTCTCGAAAGTTCCTTGTAACTTGGCTTTGTTCTTCTAATGTAGTTTCTCTTTATTACTTCAGGGAATTTCTATATCTCTAGATACTGGGACAACTTTTTATTCTCTCTTTAATTCTGATCCATATTTATTTGGACATCTTGGTTATGATATCTTATGTTTGGTACCTGGGCTCCCACAACTTAAACTTGAGGCCTACAGAATATTGTAAGACCTGTCTGTTGCATTAATTCATTAGGCTGGGCCCCTTGTAATGTTACCCGCATAGCAGGGATTCCCTTGCAAATGTTGTGCACACTAGCTATATACGTGCAATGTTTACCACATTATCTAGTTTTTAATATCGTCGTGTCAAAATATCATATCCAGAATGTCGATTGCCACTATATTATTATAGTAAGTATATATAGGTAAGTATACATACCTTGAAAATATATATCTTTAAGGTATATAGACATGGATTTATAAATAGAAAATCAATACTTATCCATATATACTTACCTTTATGATATAGTGTTGTTGGTATTCCGGATACAGAATTTTGGCAGAACAATATTAAAACCTCTATAATGTGGTATACAACCAAATGTTCCCATAACAAGTAGTGCTCCTAAGTTTTGTTTTGGTACTCCTCACCTCAGGTGGCATGGTTTGATATGTTCGCCTTTACATGGAAGAGAGAGCTAAAACAAGTGTCTTTATTGCAGATACAGATCCACGGGTGTTAGAGAAACAGGAACTGCAACAACCAACCTACGTGGCTCTGAGTTACATCAACAGGTAAGCTGAGAATCCTCTTCCGGTAAAGCTTCACCTGTTGTGACACTTGTTTGTAGGCATGTTGGGTATGTATGCTGATTTGTGCTATAAAGGATATTGGTGTCTTGGACACTCTGGCAGGCATAGTTGTTTTCCATAAAGGATTACCTGATTCCATCCCTTTGGAAGAAGAAAAGGGGAATGTTTAAAGTGGCACAGGGCATTACAAATTGAGCTGCTTGCCTATGTCAAAATTACAACCAAATCTGCAGAAAACATGGAGAAAATAGTGGTACATGTGCTATGAGAACAATGGAGAAAGTCATATTTCACTGCTAGTGCTGCCACATCCACATTATTCTCATCTAAGTCACACACTCGGCGAGTTTAAGGTTTACGTTTTTAACACTGCTCACCAGTGTGAACGAATTAAAGAAAAAAGTTATTCGAGATGCACCCATTTCAGTATTCTTCTCTCTACACAGAGGTAGCCTGCAGGCTGCAGCCTAAGGTGCAGTAGTCAATATTAAGACAATTAAGCATGCACCTAGTTCATGTGCCTTAACTGTGCCCACAGTTATTAAAGAGAAATCCATCCTGCATGTGGGCATACAGGTAACTAAAGAAACAAAAAGTTATATGGGCCTATGATAATTTTATAATGCAAAATGTAGAACCATTGTTATGTATGGATCTGAGTTGTGGGGTTTAGTGAATTTGGAACCACTACAGGTGATTGAAAATGCCTTTTTCAAATTCCTTCTGGCGCTTACCGCCAGCTGTTCAAATTTTGTGTGCCATTCTGAACTAGGTACTACTTATCTCACGGATCTGATAAGATTTAAGCCAGTCCTCCTTTGGCACAAGATCTGGACTTCAGACCACCTGGAATTTAATCGTTCTTTAGTAAAGGATTGCTGCGATTCTGACCACTCATTACCTGTTCCGTTGCTGAAGTACATTAAGAATTCATGGTAGACATCAGTCATCTGGAATTTTTTGAATAACCGGTGTCCTTGAATAATATTACAAGGAAAGCACTACAATCAGAGTGCCTAAAACACCTCCAAGATCTGAGACTATCAGTGGAATTAATTAAACCTTCAGTCTATCATAACCAAATGATTTTAACCACTTGCTCGATGCAACCATATCTTTTTAATGTTTTAAATTCACAGGATAGATTTGTTTTCACACGTTTTAGGCTAGACATATTTTACCGTTTGACGACATTCCCAAATGTGAATAACTGGTCAAAGGATTTCATTTTATGTCCAGTCGAAACAATCAACGATTCACAACCTGTTCTTCTGCAAATTATACACTGATATGAGGAGATCTTTTATTGTCCCTATATTGAAGTCTTTAAATTTCAACCAATGCAGACCCGCATTTTTATATCTGCAATTGCTTCCCAACCTGTTTACATGTGTGGTATTAGCAAGGTTTCTTAGGGCTGTATTATTTAGAAGAAAAAGACGTCTTACATTATTTTAAAATGTGACTGTTTTTAGAGAGATGTATATGTCTGGATATCCAGTGAAATGTGTTGGAATGTGTTATATCACAAAATATGCTTTTTATGAATTTTTGTACTGTTATGATCTTATTATCTAAGGTCGAATAAAGTTAATTGAATTGAAAAAATATAGCAATAACTATTTCTTAACCATGACAAGAATAAGTGTTGAACCCAAGTCTGATTGCTGGATCCTGGCCAGACTTGGAAAAGGATAGAGTATAGTTAACGTTTTGTGCAGGATGAAACTACACCTGTTTCCTCAGACCCTTCTTTCCTTTTTTGGTCAAGGTAGTATCTTTGTTTGTACGGTGTACTCTGCCAGTCTTCAAATTCCACTTATGTTGCATTATGTAAGCGGTAAGCGGAGGCAAACATTTGTAAATCTCACAAGTACTTGGTTATCAGTTACATGCCACTGGGCGTATAATTAGAAGGGTATGCACATGTTCGGTTGCTCTGATTTTTAGGTCTTGCCTACAGACAGCTTTCATTTAATTTCTCGTCTTCATACAACAATTGTAAACAGTACCATCAAGAGTAGCGGGCTTTCTGTCAGCCCTTTGCTCATGATTAGTTTGCTTTCTTCTCTAACTCATTTGTTTTTTTCTTATTAAATAGCTTTCCTTCCTCACGTTTGTCCCTCCAGTAGAGCGTACCTGTCTTACAGTGGTTTTTGTTGTCCATTTTCTTTCAGTATTCCAAGGTTGTGCATGTGCTTTATTAATCTCTCTCCCGTGTGTTGCTTCCCCCCTCATTTCCCTGCCCCCGATGTGTTCCTTGTTGCATACTTGCATAATCCCAGCTTACCTTCTACTTCCCCTGCCCCTTCCTTTATGGAGGGTCCAACAACTGCAATTTGCCACTGGCCGCTCCTTTCTCTATAATGGGCTTGCACGTTTTATTTTTTAACGTATTACTCCGAGATGAAGAATATTGGAATGGTAAAGTAAAGAAAATGGTAGCCACATCGTCATGACGTGATCATGTATGTCGTGCATACCTCATCACGCCGGGGCTGAACATTTTGGCTTTTCAGCATCTGCAACAAGCATCTTTTTTTCTTCTCACTGATGCTGATCAGCATTAGTAACATGCTTTGGTAAAGCCCAAAGGTTAGCTAATGCCTTTCAAAGGTCAGACATATTGGCTTTGCCTGTGCTTGTTTGACCATGTTTCTACATGCAGAATGCAGAAAGCAACAGGTGTTCTACATCCAAGTGTTTAGTCAGATAGATATATTTCAGGGGGATAACTCCTCATGGGGAGCAAAAGCATCACTGTCGCTTCTTATTCAGTAAACTTTTCCAGAAGTTGGTAACAGTGAAATGTAACTGTTAAAAAGACATATAGTACTTTATAGAAATAGAACGTGACTATACTAAAGCACGGTATTAAATTAGCAGAGGTGTTGGTCAAAGCTCAAAATGTAATTACAAAATGGAACATAGATAATAGTTTTCATTTTTCCATTACTCTGCAACTCTCCCAATTATCATGCATTCTTAGTGATCTTCCTCCTGTGGGCTCAGCTGAACTGTTCTGTTTAATGTGCTGCAGCATAATGTAAGTATACAAAACAGTGATGGGTGGAATGCTTGAATTAATCCCAGCCAAAGTTAATCACTCAGGGCCGCATCCCATCCATTGTTATTTTGCACACCATGCCACTTCAGTTTAGACCCAACTATATACAAATCAGTCTTGACCCTGCTCCAGTAGGAACAATCCAGCCTGAACGGCCAAGTCTTGTCCACTGTAAACCGTAATACAAGCGACCCAGGACCGATTTTCTACTGACACAGTATGCACAGGACCCACGTATGCCAGACACAATGAGGATACAAAACAATGATTGATGGAAGACTTCAATTAATCTCAGCCATGAATATGCCTCTTTTTCACGCATGCCGTCACCCCGCATGCAATTACAACACGGTCGTTACAACGACCACGTTGTAACTACACATACCATTACCCTGCAATACAGAACAATGACTTGCGGAGGGGGGCGCTGGATGTTGGAATAGTATAATTTACTATTCCAACTCCAGTCTGTGCGGACAGTAGGGAAGGTGTTGGATTTTAAATCCAACACCTTTATCCCCCTCCGCAAGTCGTTGTTACGACTTGCGGGGTAACAATATGCGTTGTTACAACGCGGTCATTGTAACAACCGTGTTGTAATTGCATGCAGGGTGACGGCTTCGTTTTGAGGACTGTTTAGCCTCAACCACTGGTAATCACTCGGACCACGTCACCATCTATCGTTATTTTCACACCATGCCACCTCAGTGTGGACCAGGCTATATGCAAATCAGCCATGACCCTGCTCCAATAGGAACAATCCAGCCTAAACTGTCAAGCCAGGTCCTCCCTGAACCGGAACACAAGCAACCCATGGCAGGGTTCACCCTATTTGTGAGCTCATCTACCGGGTACAGCTTGGTTCCAGTGACACAGTGTGCACGGAACCCACATCTGGGCATACCCATCGCACTTAGGGTGACACAATAAGTATACAAAACAGTGATGGATGAATGCTTAAATTAATCTCTGCCACTGGTAATCACTCGTGCCACATCCCCATCCATTGATTTTTTGCCTCCTTGCCACCTCAGTTTGCTCCAAGCTATATGCAAATCAGACTTGACCCAGCTCCAATAGGAACAGTCGTAGCCCGAACTGCAGTCCTTTGCTGAACTGGAACACAAGCAACCCAGGACCGGTGTCACCCTAGTTATGGGCTCATCAGCCAGGTATAGCTTGGATCCAGTGACACAGTGTGCACTGGACCCATGTCTGGTCATGCCTGTCCCACTTCGCTAGGATTTCGGTTAAACATGACCTCACGTCTTGGTGTCTGTATTCTCTGGCAGATTTCTGGCTTCCTAGCTATATGGCGCTTTGCCTCCTGGACAGGGGAAGTGTGATTCAGGAAGGAAACATAAAGAGCAGCAGTTGTAGTTTTCCAAGCCTACCTCTGGCAATCATGGCTTTATATATGACACGAGAATCATTTGTAGCAGATGTCTGGATTGTCTTGCAATTTATGTACAGGGGATTAACGTCCGTCTGTCTTCACAAATAAAAATTATACTCAGAGAAAGAATTTGCGCCAGGTAAATTACCCTTTCCCTATGGGAATACTATACTGGGAGTTTATTCTTTTGTGCGTCCAGTAAGTTTTGCATACGTTTTGGTAAATATCTGTTCTTTTTTTTCACTTGAAGCCTTGTGTCAGACATTCCTTTCTGCAGCTCGTTAAAAAACAGATCAGACCTAATTGGCTTTGGTCTGAGATGTAAAGAGGTCTTAATTGAGTGTATTAAAGACCATCTGAACGCGCCTGCATGGTGTAGCACCACCTGCTGTACTGCGCTTAGGGCCAAGAGGGAGCCGCTGTATCCATTACCAGACATCCTTTCTTCCACCTCCATGGTCCAGAGCTGGTCCCGCTTTGTTGTCCCATGCTGGAGACTTCGCTGCTGTAGCCTAATACCATCATAAACAGGCTGCGTACTGCTAAATATCAAATGCCAGATACTGCCGCGCCATTTTACCCATGCTTTTATGGCCGCAGAGTGAAACAGAGCTGAAGCCGACCCCTGCGGTGAGCTCCAGACTTTAAAGCAATCTGGCCAAGTTGTACATTCAATATGTCATGCGCCCACTGCGCGGTCTCACAGCACTGGTGTGAGAACGTGGGACCTGCTCTTAGCGGCATGGAACTAGAAACTAGAAACCAGTTTTTAGGAAGGAAACTGTGAGGAGGTGTTCTTTCCTGCAAACAGGTGGCTGGACATCTTCCCGCAAAGTCACTCTACATGGCAATTATCAGAAATCAAAGTATTCTGATAATTGAAGCAGGATGTTGCTTGCTCACAAAATATTCACAGCACATGGTTGCAGATAGTAGCCAGATCTCTGTGCTTTGGTGGCTTCGGGAAGTTTGACTCATCTGCTTAAAAAAATCATAGTTGGCAGACAGCTTTGATGCTCTGTACTCCTGTCTGCCACCCTAGCAGAAAGAAGGCTTCTAAATTCCGCTTTTAGTTGTGGTAGCTGTGAGGGCACTACACCTGTCTGGCTTTGCTTAGTTCCTATGTTTTGTTGTATCCATGTTGGCTTACACAGTTTCACAAATTATAGCACTTTTTTGACTGTAAGCATTGTTAGACGTTGTTGTACTATTGTGTGTAGAGAATATGCGCAGCAGCGTTAAACGACTGGGATTTGCCTATCGTTTTTACATTGATTAAATAGTGCTTTAAAAGTGACTCACACAGTTTCCATACTCTAAGCTGAGTCTCAAAGCAGCAGGTTCTGAGGACCATGTCGGGTTCGTTGGAAGCTCAACCCAGCGCGAGACCACGCTACCGTTTATAGACATTCGGGTATCAAGAAAACATTCTTTGCACTAAGCGACACAAATGCACACCCCACTGAGCGCTATAACATGGAGTTTATGAGGGATTAACAGCAGGTGGTGTCATGAAAGTTGGCTTTTAGGCATACTTTGCGGCATGCTAGAAATTAGCACGTCAAGATTAGAGTTAAGAAGTAAAGCCACGTCCGCGCAGAAGCCAAGGCTTGCAGATAACATTTTTCTTTGACAACACCATGGCCACCGACAAATACGAAGCATGGGATGCTAAGGTGGCTGAAAATGGCGGACACAGGAAGAAACAAGACTATCTTGTAGAGGTTCAATCAAGGTCTCTTCTAGAGCGTGCTTTAAAAACTGTTAGCATCTAGGAAGCACTATTTAATCCTACCATTTGACATGACAGTTCCCACAAAGTGGCCATTGGAGTACGTTACAGGACTAAGCCTACTAATATTACTACATAATTAACTTTTCCCCTACAGATGTGTGATTTGGTAATGCACTGCACTCTGAAGCATCCTGCCACATATACTTGTCCCAAGTTTGTGACAGTGAAAAGAGCTATTAGTGATCTTGAGTAGGCATTTTCATGACTGGGAATAAGACCTTTTCACAAGTCACATATTCTTACTGGTTGGAAGACAGAAACTCTGCAATTCTTTTTGATGCAGTTCAGTAGGACCGGATACTTGGTGATCATGAAGCTGCACATCTCAAGATCTCCAGATCTCAAGGCCATTTAGCACCCTGGTAGTTTAAAGGCCTTGCAGAAAATAAACGATCCATACACAGATAGGGAAGAAAATTGAAGAAAAACTGCTTCAGATGACCCCATGATACTGTAGTCCATACACACACCAGGTACATAGCTCATCACATCAGCCAAAGCAAAGTACTATATCAATACTATCGGAAAAAACACCAACAGAAGCAGAACACTTTTCAAGGCACTCAAGCACTTTTCTAACGCCATGCCAGACTCACCTGTTCCGCACTCAAAAGAAATGTGCAGGACCATCACCATCATTAGTGAACAAAAACAGAAGGTAGGGCACCATATCAATAACATCACGCCTGCTTCATCTCGTATGCCCATTCCTTCCCGTAAAATCCCACAATGGTCAGCCTTCAAAGACCTATCTCTCACAGATCTCGCTAACATAGTTAACTCCTTCAAAGCCACTTCGTATGAACATGTCTTAGCTTAGTGCTTCATCAAAGCTCTTTCTGGGAATGCTTTCTTACTCCTACTCTCCTTTGCCAATGCATCACTCATGCAAGGCATCTTCTCAGAGGTTCTCAAGATAGGTCAGATCTTCCCACTCCAAAAAAACCTACATTAGACCAAGATGGCCTCCCCAACTACCGTCCAATCACTCTCCTATCATTCATCAGAAAGATCATTAAAAAAACAGTCTATGTTCAACTCACCAGGAACCAACGTCTTGCAGACAAGCTCACCATGTCTAGTGATGCCTCTCACTTTTGCAGCAAGGACACCATCAGACTGCAGACAAAGAAGTATAAATAAAACAAGTGTTGGCTTTGAGAGTGGCATAAAATGTCATAGAGTGGAGGAGCATTGAGTGTCATAGAGTGGACTATGCATGGCGTGGTAGTGCACTGCCATTACAGACAACATATTTTAAATTGAAATAACCATTACATTTGCACAAACATACAGTTTACTAATAAAATTATACAGCGCACAAATGATAATTAATGAGTAGAAATGCCATCACCAAGTGTATAGATTTGTTTAATAGTATTAAAATATGTTACCAGCACACTTAAGAATTACAAAAATGTACTTTATATGTGCTTTCCTACTTCTGATATAGTCTGAAATATTTGCACAGTTCATTTACAGACATTTAAATGTTGTTGTGTGCTAAAAAAACAGCCTAAAATGTCAGATAAATCCTCTCACTTTGAAGCCAGAGAAAGAAAAGTAAACACCAAGTACCCTCGGAAGACAGAGCCTGACATTTGACCTCTGTCTTTGAATGCACAACAAATGTTATAATACAAAATGTATAGGCCTGCTACAGAAACAAGTACCCTGGAAGAATACAGTAAACTGGCTATGCTCCACACAAGGGGAACAACTCAAGCTGGACAGTCTAAAACAAATAAAGCCAGCAATTAGAAAGCAAACAAATGTGAATTACAAAAAGCAAAGCCAATGGTAAGCAATGGGTGTAATGCATTCCTGGGTAAGCTTTCCGATTGTCCCTAAGAAGTCTTAAGCAGTAGGCATCAACCTAAAAAGAAGAAACAAGGCACATGGCACTTTTCATCTATGTAGCCAGGGTCTCGAACAACATTCCCTTACCCATCAAAACTGCCTCAAAGCTTCTTCAATTTAGGAAACTGTTGAAGACTCACTCACCTCTTAAAAGAACAGTACATCACAATGCAATAATGGCCCACAGCCCAGCTACCTCTCCTGTCACTCGTTGACATTATGCTTGTTTTTGACCTTATATAGTTCTCCCCTGCCTTTTGACTATATTCACGCTATAGAAATACCATATCCATACATGGAAACTAATGAAAGCTAGCTAGCTTCTATGTCCCAAAATCTTGAAAAGGTCTAAATTGCACTCACTTGAGAACTGCCCCACTGCCAGTGAGGGGTGAGTGGCCAGATAACTAATATTCGTATTACTACTGTTAATTCATATATAGTGAGCCTGATGAGGTTTGTGGACTGCACATGATATTGCAGATTTGTAGGCTGTTTACTTCATTCAAATTAAGTTTTGTGTGAAAATTTCGATAAATGTTTCTTTGTCAGCAGTTCCTTCTTGGTTGACCCATGTAGGGAATGGAATATGTTATTTTATTAATTATTACATACCAGTTGCGCACATATAATTCAGCACCTGGCACTAAAACAGTACCTTGATAAACCTATAAATCCACAACATGCCCAAATATAATGTGATTAAGATGCAAGTTATTATCTTTAAGAACTGAATAGGTCGGATGGATTTTCTATACAGATTATGGAATAATACACTTGTTACTACTGGGCGCAGCATATTGAACTGCATAGGGGAAAACAGTGATCAGAGAATATACCTGACACAGTGTTTCTAACAGAACGGAAGAACACGTAATGATTTCCCTACACCTCGGATGTTCATAATTACGTCACAAAGTGTATTAGCAATTTTTTAATAAAGTGAATGGTACATTTGTGATTTTTTTTTTTTGCTTGTATATGCCTTTTGGTGAATTGTTGGATTTTGCTGTTAATAGTGTTTGATGGGGTGTGAATGTTGATTTTACAAGGATTTGAATAAAACTGAACATACTTGAAGTAATACATTTAAATGTGAATGATTGTTTCTTACATTAATTCATTTCCTTCAATGTTGCTTTGTTTATTCCCTTTCAGTAAAACATTGAAGCTCCCTGGCACTCCTGCTCTGTTGTAGTAAAACTGTTCCTGGTGTGGTTAATTTACTTGATGTCTTCTCTAAATTAGCAGTCACTGCTATGATTTGTCTTCTTATGTTTAAGACATTAGCTTTGGTCCTCGGAGACGAAGCTCTCTAGGTCTGAGCGTTGTATGTCAGTGTTTTTAGGTTTCGCTGGAGGGCGGAGCTCTTAGCTCCGCCTCCAGAGAAATCTCTTGATTCCAGTAAGGAAAATGGAAAACGCCCCCCTGTCCCATTGGCTAGCTCCATAAATGGAGGCTAGCCATTGGAACAGACATCTGTCCGTCAAGGCCGGACCAGATTCGGGGGCGTTCCCGAGATTTTTTCCCAGGGCGGAGTTACGTTTTTTCCCGTTCCCTCCCCTTTCACTGAAAGTCTGTCCATTCCCGCCCCCTCCGTGTGCCTTTCCGCCCCCCCTCGCTGTCCTGTGCACGTTTCCCGCCGTCCGTGTCCTCTCCCGCCCCCTCCCGCCGTCCGTGTCCACTCCCGCCCCCTCCCGCCGTCCGTGTCCTCTCCCGCCCCCTCCCGCCGTCCGTGTCCACTCCCGCCCCCTCCCGCCGTCCGTGTCCTCTCCCGCCCCCTCCCGCCGTCCGTGTCCTCTCCCGCCCCCTCCCGCCGTCCGTGTCCACTCCCGCCCCCTCCCGCCGTCCGTGTCCACTCCCGCCCCCTCCCGCCGTCCGTGTTCTCTCCCGCCCCCTGTGTCCTCGTAGGTGCTTGTTGTCTTTTGTTTCCTCCCTCAGAGCTCCGTCCAATTACTTGTATCTTTATGCTTCTGTGTTTGTGTTGTTTTAGGGGACAATTTTTTTTTTTTATTTGTTCCTGCCTGTGTTTTGTCATTGCTTGTTCAACTTGTTGCTCGTGTTGTGTTTCTTGTTTCTCCTGTCCACACACCCTTCTTGCTTCCACATACACGCACCCTGCCCTGTCTTTTTATTGTTGTTTCCCTTGTCATTAGGCCTCCACCACTCGTCGTTGCTGTTCAACTTCCGACCACTATCTTGTCCGATGATAAATGATCACGCTGTGGCAGAGCTGAGCGGAGGAAGTTGGCATTTCTAACTGCCCCGCAATGCAATAGGGGGGTTAGGAAAATCTGGTTATGCTAATTGGTGAGTGTGTGCGCTTCATACGGCTTCAGTATGCCTCCTTCTGCTTATTTGGAGCATAGCCCAGGTACTGATGGTTCCGGTGATTACTCTTCTTCTGTCCCTCATCCCTCCCTGTCCTCGCTGCTTGCCCATACCAGAGCCATCTTCTCCCCTCCTTGTTTGGCCGTTGCACCCGCAAAAAAATAAATGCTAGTCGTGATGCGACCGCCGCCTCTGTTTATTCGTTAATATGAAGGTGTATTAATTTGGAGAGAAAATTGTAGTCTTCGCTCCTAATAAGATCAGGCAGTAAGAAAAAATACTTTTTGACACTAACATCTTCTCTTGGCCTTCTCAGTGGGTCAAAATAAATGTTCTGGCCCCTTCTACTTTACTTGTAAAGCTGGGATACCACATTTAAACAAATCGCAGACACGCACACAAACTGCTCCCACAAACACACTCCAAAACGGGCACACACCCATCTGCTCACTCGGATAGACTGAAAGGAGCGCATGGAGAAAGGTTCAAACATGCTCACCCAACGAACACCAATCACAGATGCAAACAAAAACCGTGGCTCATACGAACTCACAAGCTAAGATTAACATACATATGTACTCTGGGCCACAAGCACATACTAGGCTAGACATGCAGACATGTATATTGACTAACACTCAAATGCACATAAACACAAAATTCATAGATACATAAAAAAAACACGCCTAACTGTATACACTAACAAAAGTGCTTGCTTACTCAGTCATAGAAACATACACACATGATGTTCACTCTATCAAACATAAACGTTAACAGACAAATATATATAAGCACTAACTGACCGACACACACAACAATAATGAGCTTCAGCTCATACATACAAGATGCAGACAACTGACTCATATTCACAGGCATAGACAGAAATAACCACACATGCCGTGCGCTGCCCATCCATCTCGGGAGACTTCTGTTTACATGCAACAGGCTGACGCTACACAGCAGAGCTTCCCTGAAGGAAGATGGGGAAAGACCTTACTTCCCAGATGCCAAGAACTCCTCCTATAATAGTAGTTTCGCCTCTTCGTCCTTGTTTTTTAAGAATGCCAATGAAGCTATTCAGCTGGTTTCTAACTGCTCCAGAACCACCAGAGATAATGCCCAAGATCACACAGTCTAGGCATGCATGGACGCCAGGATTAGACTTTCGAGTTCTTCTACTTGTTAAAGATAAAGTCATGCCAGTTCATGTTCAATGAAACATTTAGTAGATTTACGTTGCTAGATTGGGTGATTGGTCTTGATCACTTTCTAGCTTCTTTGAAAGGTCGCAGCATTTTACATGTGCTATACAACCAGTGGTTGTTTTATACATGGTATGTTTTTACCAATTTGAAAGAGCATTGTCTAAGTAAAAATATTTTTGTAATCTAGCTTCACAGACCATGTATTTGCCCTTTTTTCACAGTGTTTTCTGTTTTGCAGTGGAGTAAGAAACGAGCACTTTAGATTTACCCGAGTTATACATATTAAGCTATGAAGGATGAAACCCAAAGCCAGCACTGCCGAACTTTTCACTCACATGCCCAGTTAATGTTTGTACACTGTCATCATATGGTCCTGTGTTGCAGTTACAATCAGCTCGCTCTGCCTTGTCAGGCGACAACACTAATGGGAAAGTGAAACTACAGTCTGTTCCACACGTTTAGTGTTGTTAAAAACAATCTCAGCATCGTGTGGGTATGGTGGCGGGGGAGAGTTAGTTGTGAAGTTATGTTTCAAAGCTGGAGCGTACACTCTTTCTATGCAGTCCCCAAGTTCGGCCGTCTTAGCTCTAAAAAAATGTCTTCTGTGTCATGCAGATTTAATGTGATTTATAATGTATTTGTATGAATAGTCACTCTATGTTATATCCTTCGCATTGGGAGTGGGGAACAGATACGGCATCATGGAAAATTATAATCAAAGCAGGAGTCCCCTGCATAATGTTTTAATCATTAAACTGAGCAACCATAGCTACTATTAAAGCGCATTTCAGATTAGGGTGACCAACTGGGTTGGGTGCAAATTCGGGAAGGTGAGCGTAAAAATTCAGGACAAAGGGTCGAAATTCAGGACAGGAGGTCCAAATTCAGGACAAAAGGTAAGTTTTACAGACACATCAGAAGAGGTCACACAATAGTATATATAATAAGTAAATAGACAACCACTTAAGTACAAGTGAAAGGAAGTTTATATTAGGTTGAGACAATTGTGCACTTCATGTTTTTTTCAGTATGTGCGCAGCTTTGAGCAAATGTGCAGGTCTTTTTGTGGTAACAAACCGCCCCCCCCCCCTCACTTTTCCAGCCTCCCAGGAAAACGCTCTATGCCCTGTCCGGTAAGTCCGGCCTTGCTACCACCCTCCAATGGTGACCCTCCTCTTCACATAGACCCTCTCTCGTGTATTTAATTTCTTTTATAGTGCTACTCATCCCAGGCAAGTAGGAAAGGGTGTCGGAGTGTGTTACATCCCACACATATTATATAGAGACCATGACTCATAAATGTGAAAGTCAATCTATAGGAAATGTACGATAATGGGGGTTACAAGGTGTAATTATTCTCTCATCCATCATTCAGTCTTTCACCATTCATTCTGTCCTTCCATCTGTGTGTCCATCCATATCAATATTCAGCTATTTGCAAACCTATTGATCATCTCTCCTTCCATCCATCATTCCACTCATCCATCCCTCCATCCACCCTTTCACTCATCCATCCCTCCATTCATCCTTTCACCTTATCCATCCATCCACTCATCCATCCACTCGTCCATCGATTCATCCATCCAGCCATTTATCGTTTCACCCATCCAGCCATCCTTTCCCTTACTCATTCATCCGCCCAGTCACTCATCCTTCCACCCATTCACCCTTTCAGTTATCCATCCATCCCCCTTTCTCTCTCCATCCCCCTTTCATTTAGCCATCCATCCTTCCATCCACCCACTCATCCATTCATGAATCCATCCATTGACCCTATCACTCATCCACCCTTTCACTCATCCATCCATCCCTTCTCTCATCCATCCATCCTTTCTCTCATCCATCCACCCTTTCACTCCTTCACTCATCCATCCACCCTTTCATTCCTTCATCCATCAATCCTTTCTCTCATCCATCCACCTGTTAACTCCTTCATTCATTCATCCATCCATCCTTTATCTCATCCTTCCACCCTTTCTCCCTTTCACTCCTTCACTTATGTATCCACCCTCCTGTCCTTCCACCCTCCCTTTCACTCACACAGCCTTACATCCATCCTTTCACTCATCCATCCATCCATCCATTCCACTTACCAGTTCATCAATCCATCCATCAGTTCACTCTTTCAGTTATCCACCCATCCCCCTTTCATTTAGCCATCCGTCGTTCCATCCACCCACTCATCCATTCATAAATCCATCTATTGACCCTATTACTCATCCATCCTTTCACTCATCCATCCATCCTTTTACCTCTCCATCTACCCTTCCACCCATACATTAATCTATTTACCTTCTCTCATCCATCCTTCCACTCACTCATCGTCCATCCTTTCTCTCATTATCCATCCACCCTTTCATTCATCCATTCACTCTTTCACTAATCTAGCCATCCCTTCACTTACCCACCTTTTCACATTAATTATGAGCTGAGCCTTTGTCTGCTTATTTGCCGACAGAAGAGGCCCATCAAGGACTTCACCCCTGCTGTAGTTCTTAAAGCAAGGGGTGGAGCAGGGGAGGGCTCACTATGCCCCTGTACATAGGCATTCCGTAAAAGTGGAAGTCATGAGTCATGCATAATGCACAGTGCTACTGTGACATGGTGTTGTTTCCAGAGCTTTAAGTGGGATGAAAAACTGGGGGTCTCTCCAAAGGGGGTGTTCGATGTAATTAAGGGCATGGCTTAAAACACCTAAGCTAAAAATCTGTGCTAAGCATAGTGTGCCGCCCAACTGGTAATTTGCTGCTTCTGTCATTGCATCCAGATATATAACACAAAAAGTAGTGGTACACCTACAAGCCAGAACTATTGGCTTTGTCAATGGTTGCTAGTTGCATAAAATAAAAAAGCAGCAACCATGGCTTTGTTGAATATAGCATTGAAAATGCATCAGTTTTAAAATGATGAGACCGTGAAAGACCCATAACCCTTTTTTTAAAACTTGTTTCACCACCTTTTCATCAACTGGATTGTCACCTAGCAGCATGGGCCTTTTTAGGTTTCGACTGCAAAAAGCTGCGCAAGCAGCTTTTGCGCAGGAGAAATCTAATGATAACAGTATGTTGCTCGGGAATCCGCCCTCTGTTCCATTGGCTAGCTCCATAAATGGAAGCTAGCCATTGGAACAGAGAGGCGTCCGTCATGGCCGGACCAGATTCTGGTCGGGCCGCAGCAAGCCGGAAGTCCCGCCGCCGCCTGTTCTTTGCCAGGGGAAAAGTGCCCGGGGGAAAGGAGTGCGGCCACCAGCGAGGCCCCGGTGCAGGAGAGCCCCGCCCGCGGCACCCGAGAAGAGAGCCCAGGCCCCGGCAGAGGAAGGACACCGCAAGCGCCCCCGCCGCCTCCTGGGAGCAGTCCGGTGAGTGCGTTAGGTATTGTGGGTTTAATTGTGGGCTTGTTTTCACGAACTCTTATGCTTGTTTTGCTGCCCGGCCTGACAACAGTGAGAGCAGCTGGATCCACCGTCATGGAGTGCCCGCATCTCGTCTCCAGTGTCTGCCTGGCCCCCGACTCGCCCAGCTTCCCCGGCGGGTCCCCCTCCTCCTGGTGCTGCACCGGTGAGTGATGCCCTCTCGCCCCGGTCCTCGGGGAACCCCTCCTCGGTGTTCACAGTGTGTAGTGGCTGAAGGGCCTAGGTGTGTGCGAGGGGCACAGGCAGCGCACGGAGCCCGGCTTTGTGCTCTCTGCCCTGCTTTATGCGGATGGTCGGGCACCCTGATCCGTGAACCCTGTGTCATTGGACCTGCATCGGGCACGTGGGCCTCTGTTGTGCTTTGTACGCTGTGTACTGGCACCGGATATAATTAGTGTTGTTTTACCATTGTACCTGAGGCCCCTATGTCATATCTGGTTTAATGTGCTGTACTACGAATCGTGCTATGTTCCATATACACAAAACCCTACAAGGTGCTACTGCATGTCAAGTGTTCTCAACCACCCTGCATTATATCTGCCCTTTGTACTTCACTATACCACAGGCTCTGACGCATATTTTGCATGGCATTGTGCACTTCCCAATGCATTGCACTAGATGACTAGTATATTAGGTACATTGAGCAGTGCTATTTGCCCAGTACATTCTGCAGTTGGTTGGCATACACCTTGCACACTCCAGACTTTTGGTGCACGCACAGTGCGTTCAGCACTGCTACTTGTCTTGTGCACTCTGGGCTCTAGTTTTCCTTGCCCTGTGATTTGCATTGTCCCACCTGCTCTGTGTTCTCTGTTAATGCTCTGCCGTGTGTAGAGTGGTCTGCACTGTCCTTGGGGTGTTGCCCACTCCTCTATTCTGCATTCTACTCTGGATTCTCAACATTCTCACTGGATCGGATGCCCCCTCCCATGTATATACTCACATCCTGTTGTGTTCACTTCCTTTTGCACATGGCCTGACTTCTCTTTACTGGCACTGTCTGCTTACGTCACACAATGTGAAACTTCAACAGTGTGTCATTTTGCAATCGAAAGTAAAATGCTGCCTCCCACTAAGAACTTGAAACGACATTAATGTGAAACATTAATGTCGTATCAGAGCGATACCCAGTGTTAAAAAACAAAACAAAAAAAAGTTCTTTCCAAGGCTTGTTTGATTTGCTTAGAATCAGCGATTCGATAGTTGTGCCTCCGTGTGCCCCTGTTGCCTGCTTGTGCCTCCTTGTGCCCCTGTTGCCTCCGTGTGCCCCTGTTGCCTGCTTGTGCCTCCGTGTGCCCCTGTTGCCTGCTTGTGCCTCCGTGTGCCCCTGTTGCCTGCTTGTGCCTCCGTGTGCCCCTGTTGCCTGCTTGTGCCTCCGTGTGCCCCTGTTGCCTGCTTGTGCCTCCGTGTGCCCCTGTTGCCTGCTTGTGCCTCCATGTGCCCCTGTTGCCTGCTTGTGCCTCCATGTGCCCCTGTTGCCTGCTTGTGCCTCCATGTGCCCCTGTTGCCTGCTTGTGCCATGTGGGTGTGTGTGTGGGGAGCTTTGTGTGGCTGTGTGTGTGGGGAGCTTTGTGTGGCTGTGTGTGTGGGGAGCTTTGTGTGGCTGTGTGTGGGGGGCTCTGTGTGGCTGTGTGTGTGGGGGGCTCTGTGTGGCTGTGTGTGTGGGGAGCTTTGTGTGGCTGTGTGTGTGGAGGGCTCTGTGTGGGTGTGTGTGTGGGGGGCTCTGTGTGTGTCATTTGCGAGAGATAAAGCTAGTGGCATTGTAAATTGTAAATGACAATGCCATTTATTTATGTTAAAAAAAACATAAATAAAAATGTCGAGCAATGCCAATAGCTCTAACTTTAACAAAGGCGAAACCATTGCATTGTAAATGCTTGTTTCTTCAATGTCATACTCGGCAGTTAATTTACTCTGGCATGCACTCTTTTTGTTTTGAGGGCTTGGATGATTTGCAGAGTGTCTGCACTCTAGCTTCACTGCAGTGAAGCCTCAACAATTAGTACACGTTCTGTTCTTTTAGTTCTTTCTTCAAGCTATTAAGACCAAGGCCCCCCAAAAAAAATATCTTCGGAGGCTGTGCATAGTTAAACGATTTTTGCTGCGTTTTCGAATAAATTCGGATCACAGCATTGTATTGTTAGGTCTTGCCTAAATAAGCTGCTTCGCCAGTCCCATGTCTTTAAAGTTTAAATAAATACATGAAGAAAATGCATACGTATATTTGCATATCGAGGGACTTTTTGTCAGGCCTCTTCATCCACAAGTGTCATTCACATGTTGCATCCACCTGCCACAACCTAGAGCGTGGGGCAATCGGTCAGCTCACTTCAACCATTGGCTCACTTTAATGTGATGTCATTTTGCTCTTGAAAATGTGTGCATCCTCCTAAAAAGTGTTCACTTCACTTCCAGAGCTGGTAAGCTAATCTTTACTTTCAATATATGTTTTTAGTTTTTTATTTATTTTAGCGTTATGTCCTATTAAATTTTTTTTTAAAGAAGTTAAAAAGTAAAAGCACAGGCACCCTACAGCCCTACAACTTTGCCAACGCTTATTTTTCGTACCACAGCTTAGCCGTCTGGATTGAGTTGGTGAAATATCATGAAGTAGCTATCGATATGCATGGTGAAGGTTTACGTGTAGTTGTGTCCACTGATAGAAACGTGCTTAATTTGAGCCGGAGGAGGAGGATGCCAGTAGGGTCCACCGTTACTCATTGCTGGGTCCAGCACTTATTTTCCTCATGAGTCATTTCCCACGAACAAGAGAAGGAAAAACAACAAAAGGAAAGACTGAGGAAAAGAAAGACGGGGAACTGTCACAATGGGAGAAAGCATGAACCTGCAAGTGTGAGATAAGGGGGGAGGGGTGCAGTTGGTTAAAGAGCCATGAGATGGGTTCCAGACTATGCAGCTTTGGTGTTTGGTGCGCAGACCTTTAATAGCGCTTGCTGCTGGCTTCTGAGCACATGGGCACCGGCACTCGTGCACTCATTCTTTTACAGGTTAAGCACGAAACTGACACAGCAAATAGGCTTGATATTTTTAATAAGGGAAAGCGTTCTTCCTTGATTGCAGAGTTTGTGTGTGTGTGATGGAGTTGATGTGTGAGTCGTTCAATCTGAGTGATTGGTTGAGTGTATGTATGGATGAATGAGTAAGTGACTGGGCATACATGGATGAGCAGTTGCATGGAGGGATGGATGAATGTGTGAGTGGATGAAGGAGTGCATGCATAGATGAATAGGTGAAGGATCAAGAGTAGGGGTGCATGGGGGTGAATAAGTGCCTTAGCCGCGGGTGTACCTGTCCCAGTATTCCCTGCTCTCCCAGCCCTCACTGACCATGCCACAGGATGAATGCATTCTGGAACTACCACTCCCTACCCAAAACTCAAGCCTGTCGTAGTCTCCCACGAATTCCTACTTTCATGAGCTGGCCATGGTGCCTATAATTTGTCTCAAGCTTCCCTGTCCACACTGTTCCTATGCCCTAACCTGATGTAGGGAGGCGGACTTGCTTTCTCTTACACGGTCACGGTGCCACCTCCTAGAACCTCACAAGCTGCAGTAGGGGGTCTTGGCTTAGGCCTGGAAATGCCCATTTCTCTCCCGACTATGGCCAGCAGTCACCGTGCCACCCATTAGCAATGCCTAGGCGGCTGCAGGGGTACGTCTTGTGGCCCTGGCCAATGTCTGATAGATTCCCCCTAATTACTGCCAGTGCCAGGTCCTAACACCTTACAGGCTTCCCCATGCCAACAAGGTGCACTCTACTCTCACCCTAGGAGTGAGAAACTGGCTCACCCCCCAGCACTAAACTAGCCATGCAGTGCCCCCTGCTACGCTGTACAGACAACTAACTACTCTCTTCTGGTGCCAAATACAGGTACTTCTCCCGATGCCAGGTACTGAGTTGCCAGGGTTGCCCACAGAAGCTCCCAAAAGAGAGTGCCCCCAGGAACAGTCTGCCCAGTGATTCTGAGAGCTTCATCAGCTGCTGCCACAGTTAGACATCCCAGTGGTCAGTGTTGTCTACAAGCCAGCCTCCATTTGCCTCAGTTGGCACCACTGAAATCAGCGTAATAAGGCATAGCAAAGCACACAAAAGACAATGCTCAGGAAGAATTGGCTTGTAAATAAACTTACATTCATCTAAAAAGAGAGCCGTCTCTTTTGCATCTACATCATTCGTCATTATTACTTTGTGCAGAAAGAATCAAAGGTGAAGCACTTGTGTGGGAATGCCATTTTTACGTCTTTTTTAATTTTCTGTTTAAAGTGCATATAGAACCACACATTGCAAAGCCAATAGGTCTTGGTTATCCTGAATACATGTAAAGACGGGCTTGAGCAAGTGTGGTTTTGTTTATGTGTTAACAAGAGGAACTGGCGAAGGGAGATGTAAAATAGTCCCGTGTGCTTTGCAATGCATGCAGATCAATGGAGGTGGGCGGAGGATAGACCCAAAAAGTAGGATACTTCTGATCTGGGCTAAGAGGTGGCTGACACTGTCTCAGGTCAGTGACTAAAAGAGACTGATTAAAAAAATCAGTGGCTGAAAGTTGTGAACCAAAGCCCACTGTAAATATATTGGAAACAGTAGGTCTGCTTAGAGACCTTCGCTGTCATACCCACATCACAAATCAGTTATGGCAGATATTAAAAAGTCCAAAAACAGAGCAGTGGCTAGTGATGTATATTGTACAAATAGTGATAATATAATACAATATCATTCAAAACTGGCAAAGACAATGTTGGTATTAGGAAACGTAGCCTGTTTTTTGTGTTTTATTCTCTCTATGCATATGCTGTTAAATATACCACTGACCCTTTCTCCAGTTTTACTCACTTTACCTACCATCATAACTGCCAATAGGCCACTGTAAGGTTCAATGTCATAATGGGTCATTTTCATGGGCAGCAAAAAAAATGTGGGTGATTCTTTTTGCGCAATATTTAGCAATGTGAACTAAGCTTTCAGAGTCTAAGCTTGTTTGCACAGAAATTCTTTATTTATTTCTATGTGGATAAATCTTTGTAATTGAGCGAGAAGTAACAGGCAAAGTTCTGCTAATTATGAATTGATTATGGTAGCCCTTTAGCTTTTCAAGATTGACTTCCAAGACTTCTCTTACAGATACAAAGATAGGCTCTGCTTCTTCCTAGTCACCCTTCTTCCCTTTCCCCGAAATGGCCTTCAGATCTTTGTTATGATTGACCATTTTAAAGGGCTGTGTTGGGTTTCTGACAGATTTCTGAACAACATTCCACCTGCTGAAATCGCCAACACGAATCTTCCTTCAATCCATGCCCTTCCATAGTCACCATTTCTTTTCAGTGTTTCAAATGGTTGACATAACATCCTGCTCTACCCTCTGGATTGTTGGTATTGAAGGACTAATCTTCTGTTTTTTGCACACACTGTTTTTTGCACACTCTCGCATAGGCCCGCCACATGATCTATAGTAGAATTTGAAGTTTGCGAGTCGTAGCTTACCCTTTTGGTTGTTTCTCTTCCCCTTTTTTCAAGTCAGACTGGTATGACCTAAGGAGGGATGTTGATGATGCCTCTGGGTGAATGGACTCACAGTTGACAAAAATAGGGAAGGTGGCTGAGCAGGGAAGTTGTGGTACCCTTTTCCTTCTTTTCGTGGGTTCTTGACACTTTTAAAGCAGAAGACACCCTTTCATATCCACGAATCCTGCGTGATTCCGGTACCCACTGGCATTCTTCTGATTACAGCTGTGTCTTTGCGCAGAGGGATGTTGTGCTAAATGTAGATAAATGTGATAGGCACAATCAACACCATATCCACACAGTAGTTTCTAAATCCTTTTCTGTAGTGTGTAGTGGAAGTATGCAGCCAATCACTGCGTGGATAACAGGCATACATTCAGCATGTTGCTCTCTTTAGGAACTCAGACATTTTTTCAAACGAATATCCAATATCTGTTGCACCTCCTTGAAGAAAGGCTTTTGCCACACAAAGAACAATTTGTGACATGGTCAGTTTTGATGTACTGCCCACTATTCTGTATTTGTATTCAGACTTCCGCACCAAAGGGAGTTCAATTTGTAATTAAATTCTTCCTACAATTTCTGAGTTACTGCCCAGAATCATTCTTTAATCTCACTAAAGAAGGTTGCCTCCCCTGACATGGAGCGTGAAACAAATGTTTGCACCTAATCGACACCTATGTGTGCAAATGACTTTAACAAGGGCAAAACCTTGGGCCTCATTTATGAAAAGGGGCGCATCGCTGCGTGAAAACAGCGATGCGTCACTTTTCAGTGCGCCCTCCTTCGGAGACCAATGATGCGTCATATTTACAATATGTCGCATCATGGCGCAAGGAGTTACAGATACGTCAGTATTTCTGACGTATCTGTATGGCGCAAAAGTGACGCATTGTTGGAGTGCCAGCAATGTGTCCTTTCACATGGGGCAAGCCCCATGTGAAAGGGCCTGCCTCAGTCTTACGCCTGCTCTGAGGCAGGCGTAAGAAATTGACGCATTTGTGTCCTAGAAGTGGCGCAGTGAAATCTTATAGATTTCACTGCGTCACTTCTATGAATGATCCTGTCGTGTATCAGAACACCCCCCTGCATACATTATACCTGGCGTAGGTATAATGTAGCGCAGGTGTTTATAAAGTGACGCATCTACCTAGATGCGTCACTTTGTAAATATGGTGCAACATAGCACATTTTTTACGCTGCTGGTGCGTCACAAAAAGTGAAGCACCGGCGGCGTAAAAGTGATGCACGGCCTCATAAATTAGGCCCCTTGTTTCTAAGTCACAGGATTTTGCCCTCACAAATGGCAGTCATTCACTTGCAGCCTTGACACGTTTCCTGATCCATGCGTGATGTGCTGCTCCAGTACAAGTTTTTATTTACTTTAAATTCTTGGGCTTAAAGTCCTGTGTTTTCCACTATAAAGCAGGACCTCGAGTCCCAGAATTCAAATAAGAAAACTTGGACTGAAGCAGCAGATCACACATGGACCTGGACAATTTAGCAGCTATTCAGATAGAAAACCTGGTAGCCTGGTGCGATTGTATATGAGAAATTCAGCTTTTACGGATCATTTTGTGAGCGGGTCTGTTCTACCTGTACCACAAACTCACATGGTCGGTGGCTGTCGGATGGAGGACTCTAGGACCCTGCAAACTCGATCCTCCCAGGAAAAGAACCAGGGAATGGGATTTTGGGTCAAGAAAAACAACCTGGGCAGAGGCAGGCTCCCCAGAAGCAAATAAATCAGTGTGATAGAGCTGCAATATACAATAAAAAGATGTTCAATACGATACCTGTATGTGTGAGTCCTTTGTACACGTCTTTTTAAAACAGGGACAGGAGAGTTCCGAGGGCTTAATTTGCGCGGGTGCTCACTTAATTGTCAACACCAGCGCATGTGACAGTCTGCCACACGGTGGCGCTGTGTAGATAATTTAGAGATGACCACAACACAGGTAATGTTTAATATAAATAAAAAAATGACTATTACCTGCCCCTCAAGCCATTTTTATAGCTTTTGTGGCCTCAAATAGTCCGAATTGTCACACTTGTAGAAGTGCAACGGTTAGTAGTTGTGTTGTTATATTATTGGCAGCATGGCGGGGGCAATGTGGGGTGCAAGCTGCAGTGGACTCCTAACAGGAACCCTGGCACTAATGTTGTTTTTTTTTCTTTTCTTCAAATTAAGCACTTGTTCCCTCCCCAAATTTGCTCGTCAATTAACTACAGTCTCGCGGCATGCATGAGTGAGTTCGTGTTGGGATGCAGGGGATATCAGTTTCTCAATAGTGGAAATACCCCCCACGCAGAGACGAAAAATAGGTTTCAAAGTTCCATTTCCAGAGACGGAATTGTACCCCTGTTTCATTGTATGTCTTTAGGGTTCTGTGTATGCGGAATGTAGACATGAGTCTGAGGAACTATATTTCCGGCTTGTATTATGCTGCGCTTTGCAATCAAGACCCCGAGTAAGTCTGAGGTGATGGCGTGAGGCAGCATAGTACATGAATGAAGTAAACCGGCAGCAGGCACTGCACGCCAACTTGCCACAGGACGTTGTTAGCTGCATGGCGCCTTTCACTGAACACTCATTTATGTTTCAAATCCTGGCACTCGGAGGCACCACATGCTGCGCAACGGTCTGCAGTGTGCTAGCCAGCGGCGAAGCGCTCCCTTTATGGAAACACGCACACAATTCTCCCCAAGGTTGATTTTTGTGGTGGCTCCAGCCACTTTTTTTTTTGCCCTTGCGTCTGTTCTCCATCTGTCCAATTCTTTTCTCTTTCACGCATCGTGTGTCCTTTTTTTCGCCCTGAACCTGGCAAGGAAAGAGTTCACCGACGCACGGTTCAACCTTTGGAATTGTTCGCATTTTTCATGCTGCAAATTGGCAGCCCGTCTCTGGCTGTGGGGAGGGCTTCTTGGTTCCTTCTGCTGCGTCGGAGGCAGACACACTTGTATAATTATTTTGGCGCGGAAAACTCGGTCTGACAGATTTTATCTATGTGATGTAATTAACAACAGGAGAGCCAGGGATTTTCACCAAATGCCTTTTCACATTTTCCTCAGCGGGCCTCGGATAGTAAATGCTGCGTGCTGGGGCCTAAACTACCGCCATTTTATCACTTCGTCTTGACAGCTTTCATATACCCGCTCATGTTAAACAGCGGGAGCCAAGCTCGGACCAGGCTCACGAGATCAGCGTCATGGGCTGCGTTGGATGCCTGCCCAATGGCATTTTCTTTTCTGTGGGTCCTCCACGCTACCTAGCAGTGAGTTTTGTTTACATTCTCTGGTGCAAGGCGGGTTATTTGTGGACTGCGCTTTATGAAATGGATATAACATAACATTTGGATAATAACACTAACAGAGGAACGCTCGTTTTATTTATCCTTGTGCTGCAAAGACTGCCATGCAGGCAGCCAAGCCCTATTCTGGACGTGTTCCTACCCCCAGCTGACTGCAGGGATCATCTCCTGGAATCTTTGGCAGAGTTCGAAATATTCTAGCAGAGTGAGAGTCTATAGTGGGACAATAGAAATTATTTGTGGGGAGGGGGTATGGGCAGGAACGAAACTAGGCCTGGGCGGTAAATTCCGTTCAGCGATTGTGCACAGTAAAAAAGCATCACGAACAAGCAATTCCGCGCGTTCGCGGGATTTCTGCGTGTTCGCAGAGATTTTTTACACTTTCGCAGAGATTTGCGTAACGCGATTACGCATATTCCGCCCACCCCTAAACGAAACACAGTATGGAAGTTTCCGAAGGTGGAATTGATCGACAAGGTAATCGTTAGATGCCGAAGATCACATGTTGAACCTATTTTGCTCAGGTAGGTGGGTAGGAGACCAATAGGAACAGAGAGCAAGTGGCTTTATATATAGTTTCAGAAACAAAATATGATTTAGAACAGCAGCATGGGAATATAGTGTCGGGGGAAAGGATACATGCACTGGCTCCTGAGGCATGTTCAGTGCCTTCTGCTGGTGTGGCATGTGTACAACCTTTGTAGGGTAGTCATGTGATAGGTACATCTGTGGTAGCGGGCTTCCAACGAGAGCGTGCAGCATTGGTTTGAGGTTGGAGCTGGCTGGCAGGAGCCCCTAACTCCTTTGCAGCAGTTTTTGGCTCGCCACCTCCCAGCTGGCCAGTCCTTTATCCCACAGTAGCATGTCCGTGGCGGGCTTTGCACAAGGAAAGTGTTACTTCCTTTCCGGCAAGCGGCTGGTGATAGATGCCCACTCAACTCCTGCAGTCTCTGTCTTTCCTGGTTCTACTGCATGCCCAGCCCTCTGTAGTCAGTAAAGGGCAGCCAATTGTGGTTGTTCTAGTCTCCAAAAGCATGAGGTATCCATTTGTTTATGTGGTCTGTTGCCTTTTCCCATCCACATTTGTTGGAGCAGTCTATGGCACCCCAAGCTATAACAATTAAAATCATCTGCAGTCCTTTACTACAGATGGTTGTGGCCATCATATCCTGACTGCAAAATTATTTTATTGGTCCTGTTTGAAAAAAACAGTGCTCTGAGTGACTCCTACCTGGAAAATCAACTCTCTTTGGTCATGAGTTTTTCTAGCTCTCTGTTGATGCATTGTTCTCCTGACCAATATAAAAAATCATAGTGGAGACCGGAATGGTCACACTGAAAGCGTTATGCATCAGCGGTGGAAAACTGTTGCGTGGTTAATGGTTGGAAGATCATTCTTTTTCTGCATTTCTCCCAGTTACCACTAATACACAAAGTGGAGAAGCGGAAAGAAAAGTTCACCAGCCACCTCAAGTTTGCTATTTTCCTTTTTCAATATGACAGCCTCATTTGGTTTCTAACTTAACCAAGCTTTCTGCAATCTTCCAGGTCTTGGAGCAGTACAACCTGTGCTTCTGGCGTTCTATTCTTTTGCTTGCCCCCCACAATGTTGGCTGTTCGTTATTAGCACTTTTTTTGCCCCTGCTGCCCAGGTTATACTCCCTCACAGCAGACCTTGGGGCATTGGCTTGCTGCCCTTCCATGCATGGTCATTACATTTTGATTGGCCACAAACTGCCCGAGCTCTGATGTTGGCAAGCAAGAGCTTGGCACACGCATCTGTAGACCGGATCCCAGATGACACTTGCACAGGAACAGTAGAGTAACATTCAGAAACTGTTGGGTTGAGCTATTTCCAATAAATCTTTCTCGTGGCTGGATTCAATTTGTGTTACAGAACACAGAAACAGATGGGTCAAGGCACCACATCACGAGACAGTTAATAATTCCTGTCTCTCAGTTTGCGGCATTCATGTCCTCATGTGTTTCTGCTCATGCCGCCAGGATATCTCTGCACTCCACCACTGGGGTCCTGCTGGAGATGGGACAGGCTGAGCTTCAGAGACCAGATTCAAACAAGATGCGAGGAGCTGGATCCAAGGTGAGGGATGAAGGGAATGCTGAGTGCCTCTGAAAGATTTATGTAAATGCTTTCATTTCACAGCATTTGTATCAGTATTGCTAGCTTACCAGAAGCCCAACATGCAGCTCGGTTACATGGAGTCACCGAAGAGAGTCAAAACGGGCCTTTAAAATTACGACTGTACATTTGCCCTTGAAAAAGCGCAGAATAGTGCATGAAAGGTCACACGGTAGCTGAAGGCACCAGGAGCGCCTGAATGGTTGTCTGAAGGCTTCTGTTGCTTGTGAGAACATATACTAAATCAAGATAATACATATTGTTCATTGCATGTTTTTTTTTAATTTTTCCTCACGTGACAAAAGTTGTAAAGCATGGAAATTGTATGTCTGTATAAGAAGAAACTGTTCCATTGTCACATGTTCTTCGCTGACCACTTGCTTCTCGTGCTCAGGTTTTTACACTTACCACCCAACCTCTTTGAGAATATTCACATAGGATTTCAATATCCCCTTCCTGCAAAACCTTTACCTGGAGTGTTGGTAAATCTAAGAGGGGTAAATACTCGGGAATTAAAAAGTATACCTTGATTGTAGCTTCAGATGTGTTGAACTATTGGGGAATCAGCAATTCTGCAGCCAATTCCAGGCGTTAATTTCTAACACGCCCCACCCCGGATTTTTACCCAGACGTTTCGTCGTGAAGTTTCTCGTTGATAGCAATGGATGTGCAGAATTACTTCAGATCTCATAATCCTGATACAGCTGGAAATTCATATGATCAGTCCTAACAGGATCATTGGGTACTCAGCATGAAGTCCATAAAATGACACACTGACAAAAAAAATCAGTCACACCCCTTCCTGACTACCATACAACCCATGACTGAAGTCCACATGGTCCAGGGATGGAGAAACACCCTTTAAAGAACTCAGATAAATGGTTGCCAAGGACTGCAGATCCTTCCAACATCACAAATAACATATTTTGACCATTTTCCACAATAATCAGTTTATGGCAGTATTTCTGCAAAACTCGACCAGCATCACAAGACTACTGGAGGCACTGAAAATGTGTCCAGTATTTAATGGGAGGTGTTCCTTGACATATTTACAATGGAAATGAATGGCGCCGCAATTAACCAGCTCCTACCTGCTGTCCAAATCTGTGTAATCTATGGAATTAAATATCTCCACCTCATGTTTCTGGCATCTCACTTGAGATTTTCTGTGACGTCGTTCAAGTCAGAGTTATGCCCACGCTACATTTACCATTTTTTTGTCCACCCTGGAAAATGGGCTAAAAACAGATTCCCACTAGTTACGTTTGATATAATGTTATTTGGCAGTCAAAAAAGGGGACTAAAATAATAAAAATAGAGACAAAAATACTGCCCCATTGAAAGTAGTTAACCTTAGCCTGCTACTTCATTAAAATGTAATTTCTCTCACTCATCCTACTTTCCACCCTGATGTCTCGCTTTGTATCCTTGGTAGTGTTCTGCTGATTTGTCTACTGACAGAGGCAGGGCCTGTAAAGAGCTCCTCCCCAATCTTCCACTGCACATAAAAAGAATATCAGAAGTTAGTGAGAAGCTGCAGCATGTCTAGGACAGAAGAGAGGTGGAGCGTCGTAGCTGTCCTTCTTGCTGCCACAGATGCTGTCAAGATTCAAGGCCTGATGACACTATTCCAGAGTCAGTCAACCTAAATGAACAGGGACATTTAGTGCCTGAAACAACATTCAGATGTATTATTTTTAAGGGTATAACTGGTGTACCCTTCTACATCTATTGGTGATTAAGCTGGGAGGCGGGCTTCCTCCTTGCACTTTATTCTTTGTGTAGTATTCAACGTAGCACACTACCTAGGCTAAGCTAATCCGTCGCGGCCGGTGGGGGGGAAAGGAGCGGGGGTTTAATTTAACAAAAAAAAAATAGACTTACCATTCAGCCGGCCGGGTCGCGTGTCTTCTCGGCTCCTGCTCCTGGAACAGGCAGCCAGACTCCCTCCGGACCCTCCCCTAAGCGAATCACAGGGCTGCAAGCAGTGTTGTGATTGGTGGGGATGCTGCCCTGCTAGGGGCCTACGAGGAGGCCATTTTCTCCACGTAGGATACATTGCAGCCTGCATGGAGAAGATCAGAGTGCGCATGACTTCTTTGGGCGGCCCCAGAGGGCCGACCAAACAGTATTTGCGCCCTTAGGAGAGGGCACACCACTCCCCCCATGCCCTGCCTGCACGCAGGGCATCCCCGCCCGCTCGCAGAGCTTCCCCGCCCACCCGCAATCAAACAGAAAATGGTAATAACGGAAATTTATTAACATTTTATGTTTCTGCTTCTCGCACTGTGAGAAAGCAGTGGGTCGACGCTCCTCCGCCCTAGTAGAGGAGCCGCCTCTGAAGCTAATACACCATGCACAGTATTCATCTCATTGTTTACTTAATGGCACCATACTCTGAGAGAAAAAAACTCTTCCTGGTGTATGTTTGGTGCCATTATTCCCCCTATTGTAGTACAATGTTCACATTATTATGGATGGCTCAGTTTTGTGAGAAATAGTCGACACTGTGGATAATATTCAATGCGGTCTGTTCTTCCTAGTACATGTTTACAAGAGTGCATTATTTCTCCGGGCACAGGACCCTGCTGCCCCTGTGCCTCAGGATGGTCCTTAAAGTCTTCAGAGTCCCCAAAACACTCCAGCGGTTCCCTCTCCCCATAAGGCCAAAGAATATTTTTGAGAAATGTGAGACTCAAGGGCCCTCTTCAGATTCTGCAGGGTTGCCCCATCATTATACACCACTGTAGCTAGTGAATATTTTAGTTGGGTATTTCGGGCGTAGGAGGCCGACCTGCTCTGTGTGGCAACTAGAAGGTTAGCTACCCTATGTTTGATTGGCAGCCATTGCAAGCTTTGAAAGGCTTTAGGGATGTGATCTGCTTTATCGTTCTAAACTATCAGTGTAGGCCACAAACAGGTCTGAGCTGTACACTTAAATATCATATTTGGACCTCGAGTATATACACTGAGGTAATCTCACAGAATTCTTAGGTAATGCTTCGTCATTACACTACACCAAATTATGCGAGTTACGCTTACCCCGAGTTAAAATGTGAGGGCAGGTATGGGTTTTAGTAATTTTCGCCATAATGTTTTTTTAAAGGGGCTGAAAATAGTGAAAGAGGGAAATGTCTGCAGAAGTACAGCATCCACTTTCCACATCTTTTTACTCACCTACTCATCTTCTAAGTTGCTTAACAGCTCCCTAATTTTAAAATACTAAACATTTTGGTAGACAATGTGTGTGTGAAGCAATGGTTCAACCCCCACAGAGGGAGGCCCGCAGAGCATTTGGGCACAGGCCCAGTAGCTAATGCCTGCTATGCATGGTCAGGAACTGTATGCAGCATGAGTTGGCCACCTGCTTAGGGTTTGGGACAGGCTAACCCCCACTGCTAATGGCTTGAAGCCTTACCCATCAGAGCTTGGGTGTTCTCAAAGGGTTGGTCACTGGGACATTTAGAATATGATTAAAAAAGAACAGAAATTCAATGAAAAAAAACCAAAGGTTAAACTGAGGTTTTAGTTAGGTAAACTGAGATAAGAACTAATGGTTAAAAGACCAATGAAATATCCCAGTTGTAGTATAGCCAATTAACTATAACTTGCACCCCAATCATGCACTACATACGCCCTCATATATAACATTACACATGACGTCAGATTACATAATTGATGACACTAATTAGATTTAAAGAACAATATTGTTCAAATTACTAATGAGTACCATGGCCCCCAAGCTAATATGTGAGGTCATAAGGCTAAGAGGGTTTCAAATGTCTTCAGAACCCCAAGATGGCAATATTGGACCATATCATACATGGTACCTGTTAAGTATTTTTTTATAACGGTTATTTTGGGGCAGTTAGTTTGAAAAAGGTGCTTTCTTCACAGTGCAGTTAACAACGGGCTCTGATTGGAATTAAAACATTTAGGCTTTGTTTTACATTTCCTGAATAAATTGTTTATAAAACAATGGATAATGATGAGGGTTCATGAATTTAGTTGATCATGTGGCTGCAGAGCTTGCCACCAAATCATAGATTTATTGCATTTGTCACATATTACGCCACATAAATTGCAAAATTTGCACATTTCACCATAATTGTTTCTATCTCAAATGGATAAAGAAAATACTGACAGAGAATGTGCTTTATAATTTGTATTTTTGCCTCACAATTTAGCTAACTTTGCTGCATAAGTTGCATCTCCATGCCGCATAATGATTAAAGGCCTGACAGACAGAGATGGAGAGAAGAGAGAAGCACAGACTGTAATATGGCCTGACAGACAGAGAGAGAGAGAGAGAGATATGCACATACTGTAATATGCTATTAATAAAACCTGGATGCAAGGGCTTGAATTTGTACAGCAAGGTAATATCACACTGAAGAGAGATCCTGAAAATTAGGAGAGTTGTTTCCCTGTGTGAAGTAACTGCTCCATGCAATCAGTGAGGAAGTAAACATGTTTTCCTGATGTCAGTTTTTCCATAATGTGGTAATAAACTCGAATTTGAGCTATGCGCTGTAGTACCAAACGTGTGAATGTGCATTAATTAGTACACTAACTCCATATGACACAAGTCGTGACTCTCTCTTTCTCTCTCCCCCACCTCTCTGCCCCCACTCTCTCCCTCCCTCCTTCCCCTTGAATCAATCTTAAGGCAAATGCGTCTTAAAGTGCATTATTTGATACTCTTTAAATACTAGTATTAATTTCAATTTGTCTCCCTTCTCCAACATTTTTGTGTTTAGACTGCAGTATTTCTTGCCATTCAACGACTTGTTTTTACCATCAATCCGTAAAAACGTGCTTGGAAAGGCCATCTGTGCTAGCAGGATTGTTCTATGAGTTTGAATCCCCGCAAGGCGAGCTCAGTTTCCAATCTTCTGAAATGTGTAAATTAAGTATTATATACTTATTCCAGTGGTCAAAGTGGGTGGGATATGAGGGGCCCGACATGCCCATACTTTTTTAATTTAAGAAAAAACGCTCCCCTACTTTTTATGAAAAGTCAATTAAATCAGAGAGTTGAAATGCTTCAACTGAAGTGTAAGGCAGGGAGTCTCCTGTACAGTGAAACCGAGGGAGGGGCAGACCGCTAAACAGGCCTTCTTGCCAGGGTGCCCGCTGCCTGAATGAAATGTAAATGTGCGCAACGCGTGAATCTACAATTGTAAAGGGTGCTTGGAGGCCGATATTGGCTTTAATTGATGGAACCACTTGAAGCTTCCTGATAACACAGATTTGTATTCTTTTTTTTTTTTATTTCAGTAGAATTTTTATTGAAAATTATATTTACATGGTACAGAGGATATACAGGATATACATGGGAGATAACTGAGAAAAGGGAGAGGGGCCCCGGGGGGGGGGGGGGAGGCTCGGTTAGGTAGCGATTTGCCGCCGTTTGTCCACTTTATTCTCACTTCTTCTTCAGTTCCTCTTGGCATACCCCCTTCCTCCTTGCTGAATTGTCCAATTGTCCTTCCGTTCCCCCGGTGGCGTAGAGAGAGAGGTATAGAGAAAGAGAGCAGAGAGAGTAGAGAGTAGAGAGGCCCGGCTAGTTAGCAGAGTAGGCGATCATAGTAGTCTAGTCAGTGGTGTCTCATCTTGCTTGGGGCTTGTTTCCCTGTTGTTTGTCTTCAGGGTGGCTTGTGTGAGGACAGGTAGTTGTCCAGCGAGAGCCACATTTCGCTTTTCTTCCCTGCGCTCGGTAGATTGTTGGATGTAATGTTGTCAGCCCCCCGCAGGAAAATGACCCAGTTAAACCAGGCTTTGAAGGTGGTTTTCGCTGTGTCTTTCCAGTTGGTTAAAACCGTCTTGACCGCGGCTGTGAGCAGGAGGTCAATCAGGTCTCTGTCTGTTTCGGATCTTATGAAGGGTCAGTGCTAGATGGTGGAAGTCAAGTGCTAGGGTGGCCCCTGTGACATCGTTTACCAGTGTGTTAACCGAGTCCCAAAATTTCCTGACCTTGATGCAGTGGAAAAGGAGGTGTGCCAGGTCCCCTTTCTGATTGTTGCATTTCCAGCAGGAGTCGTTTTCTCTAATACCCATGGCCGCTAGTCTGGCTGGGGTCCAGTAGGCCTTGTGTAATAGCCAGAATTTTGTCTGATCTAGTGTTGTTGTCACCTTCCTTCTTGATGTGGATGACCAGAGGTCGGCGTTCTCCTTGTCAGTTAGTTCCCTCCCCGCCACTGTTCCCCAATGGGCTGTGATTCTGTGGTTAAGTTTAGAGGTGGTGGGGCACAGGGCTTTGTACATGTGTGCTACTTGGTGTCCTGTTATGTTTAGGCTCGTGGCATATTGCAGTATTGAGGGTGTGTGATCAGTTATGTTTGCTTTGGTGATTGCTACTCTTATCTTTAGGAAGTTATAAAGCTCTGCGCTTTCAAACTTGTGTTGTTCCTTGAGTGTGTCGAAGGTGGCTTGGGTTCCCTTATGCTGTAGCTGGCTTACTGTGGTTATGCCGTGTCTGTACCAAGTGGGCATGTCTAGTGTGTTGTTCCTGTATTTAATTTTAGGGTTGTGCCAGAGGGATTCTAGCTGCGTCTGCCTGATGCTGGTGTCTAGTAGCTTATCTATTCTTAGTGGGGCTCGCCTTGTGTTCCTTAGTATTGGGTTTTGTTCTATTGCGGGGTGTTTCGTTGCTGTGAGTAAGGCCACAGGTTCCATCCCTCCTAGAATTCTCTTTTCCAGAGAGAGCCAGGCAGGGGTGTAGTCCTTCTTTGGCGTTAGCCAGTCCAGGCCCTGTTTTGCTATGCATGCTGTTTGGAAAAGCTGAAAATTTGTCAGGTTAAGGCCTCCTAGTGTCTTGGGCAGTCTGAGCTTTTGAAGGCTGATTCTGGGTTTCTTCCCTCTCCAGAGGAATGTGTTGATCAGCTTGTCCAGTTTTTTGAGGAAGTCTGTTGTATTGGTTAGCGGTAGCATGCTGAGCAAGTAGTTGACCATTGGGGTTACCATCATTTTGATGGTTTCTATCCTCCCCCACCATGTAGTAAATTTTGGAGACCACCCCTCTAGTTTCTCCTTGATTTTGTTTAGGATGGCTTGTTCGTTCTGGTTTAATGTGGTGTGCAGGTCTCTCTCGAAGAGCAGGCCCAAGTATTTGATGGCTTTACGTTGCCAGGTCAGTCCAGAGGACCCCAGCATCGTCTTGTTGGTGTGGATATTTAGTGGTTTGCACTCCGATTTTTCCCTGTTCAATTTATATCCTGATACCTGGGCGTATTGATCTATAGTGTCCATTAGGGCCGCGATGGATCTTTCTGGGTCCTCTGTTACAATGAGGACGTCGTCAGCATATGCTGCTAATTTGAAGGTCTCTCCCTCTATGGGTATCCCTTTTATGTCCGGGTTCGCTCGTATCATGCTCAGAAGGGGCTCTATGGCCAGTAGGAAGAGGGCTGGTGAGAGCGGGCATCCCTGCCTCATTCCTCGTTCCAGATTTAAGAGTTCTGACGTGCCTCCGTTCACTACTACGCGCGCTTTGGGTTCGTTATATAGGGCCATTACCATCTTCCTAAAGTTGCGGCCTAAGCCGAATTTTTTCATGCATTCGTCTAGGTACAGCCATGATACCCTGTCGAAAGCCTTTTCAGCGTCCAGGGCGATCATGACCGCCGTGTTGTTGCTTTTTGCTGCGTGGTTGATTATGTGGCAGAGTAGTCTTGTGTTATCGTGTGACATCCTGTTCTTCAGATACCCCACTTGAGCGCAATGTATGAGGGATGGTAGGTATGAGTTGAGTCTGGTTGCTAGTATCTTGGCGTATATCTTACAATCCACATTTATGAGTGAGATTGGCCTGTAATTTTTGGGGTGTTGTGTGTCCTTGCCTTCTTTAGGGATTACAATGATGTTGGCCTCTGCCATCGACTGAGTCATCCGCCCCTTAAGTACACAGCTTGTGAATACCGATGTCATTGTTGGCCTGAGTGTGGCGATAAAGTGTTTGTAGAACTTGGCTGTGAAGCCGTCAGGGCCTGGGGCCTTGTTATCCTTTAAGCTTTTGGCTGCTTTTTCTATCTCCTTGCTTGTTATTTCAGTGTCCAGCCTCTCTCTTTGGGTTTCCGTCAGCTCTGGTGTCGTGATGCGATCTAGCAGGTCCTTGCCCCCATCTGCACTTAGTGTATCGTCCTCCCTGTATAGCTGCACATAGAAGTCTTTGAAAGTGTCAAGTATCCCTTTATTCGTCGTATGTGATTTGTTTGTCCTGTCTTTGACCGCTGCTATAGTGTGTTGTCTCTGCTTACCTTTGAGGTATGACGCCAGAGCCTTCCCTGCCCTATTGGCTGAGCATAGGTTTATTGCTTTGTATTTGTTGACCCAGGTCCCTGCCCTCTCACTCAGGATCTTGTTCAGTTCGTATTTTTTCTTTGTTAGGGTCGTGAGGGTGTTCCTGTCCTCTAGGTTAGCTATGTGTCCTGATTCTAGTGTCTTGATTTCTCTCTCCAGGTCTGCTATCTTCCTGCCTCTTTCCCTGTTCTGTCTACCTTTGATGCTCATTATCGTGCCTCGCACCGTGGCTTTTAGCGCATCCCAAAGGGTCTCCCTATCTATGTCTGGCCTGTCATTGTTTGAGAGGTATTCCTTTATGGCTAGTTCTATTTCAGTGCTGCTGTTCGTGTTTTTCAGTAAGCCATCATCGAATCTCCATCTCCTCGTTGGCCGTTCGTTGTGTTTGCCTGTCAGTGTTAGGCAGATGTGTGAATGATCTGAGATGGCCCTTGGGCCTATCTCCGTATGGTCTATGAGGTGCGTATGCGTGTCTGATATGAGGATGTAATCAATTCTACTGTAGGAGTTGTGTGGGGTTGAGTAGAAGGTGTATTCTCTCTGGTCTGGGTTTTGCAGTCTCCATGGGTCCGCGAGCCTTAGTTTTGTGCATAGGTTCCGCAGTGTGTTGCCCCTCTGTGTGCCCTGGCTGTGTCTCTGTGGGTGTCTGTCTATGGCTGGGTCTAGGACCTGGTTCATGTCCCCGGCTACTATTAGCAGCTCTCCTAGTGGCAGTGTCTCCAGTTCCTTGCTAGTCTGTTCCCAGAATGCCTTATCCTCCGTGTTGGGGCCGTAGATGTTTGCCGCCACATGTATGGGTTCCTCTCCTCTGAGCAGGCTGGTGACTAGTAATCTCCCCTCTGTGTCCCCTTTTGACTTAGCTAGTGTGAGTTTCGACTTTTTGCTTAGTATTGTTATCTCCCCGTTTTTCTTGTTCTTTGCAGGAGACCCTATTACCTGACCTATCCAGCTGGCCTTCAGGCGGTCTATGTCTCCCTCCTCTAGTCTTGTCTCCTGCAGGACATAGATGTCGCTCTTAAGCTTGGCCAGGTGGTCTAGGACCTTTCTTCTCTTTACTGGGTGGTTAAGCCCCTTCACGTTCATCGACACTATCTTGATGTCGGTCGTGAGGTTATGGTCTGAGTTGTGTGTCATCTTTCGTTTTGCCTGGGCTGGCTGTTAGTCTGGTTAGCTTCTGATCGTGTGCCTACCATGGTACCGTGTTTAGTCTTCCGTTGTGCGCTCTCTAGGGATAGGTGATAGATGTGATAAGATAGAAAAAGAGAAAAGAGTAGTATCAGCCCACGTGTGTTCTCCTCGCACCCCCCTCCCCCCTCCATGCCCTCCTCCCTGCCCTCCCCGCAACCCCCCTTACTTGCATAGTGGGTGTGCGACAACAAAGTTCCTTTGCTCCGCATCTTCCCTGAGGTAGGTTGCTGGTTTCTTATTCCTTCCGTGCTCCTTGATCAGCGTTCGTCTCCTCGTCTGTTCTTTAGTCTTTAGCCTTTTAGCCTTTAAGTCTCTTTGTCTCTTAAAGTCTGTGTAAATTCTTGAGGTAAGCATTGATTGTTAGGGTGTGACCCGGTGTTTCTGAGGTAGATGGTGGTGTATTTCTTCATTAGCCAAGGATGGTTAAAGCCACGTTCTTTAGTTGTGTGCCTCTCTTCGGGCTTGCTCTGCAGAGTTCTCCTGCAGGAGCTGCGAGGTTTCCTCAGTCTGTTTTACCCTCATTGCTTGGTGAGGCACTTCTTTTTGGGGCGCTCTGGCCCTGGCCTTGGTCTCTCACCTCCATCTCCTCGGTCGGCGGTCCTCTTATGTATCGTCTCAGTTCCTCTGGGTCCTCGAAAACAATTGATCTAAAATTGTCCGTGACTTTAAAGCGAGTCGGACCAGTGAAAGAGTAGTTCAGGTTCCTTTTTCGCAGAGCTTCTCTCATGGCTAGGAAGCCTTTGTATTCTTTTTGAGTGGCTTTGCAAGGGAGTTACTAGCTGAACTCTGAAGTGTGCACTTTTAAAGAACACTTGCTCTTTTTATCTTAAACCTTTTTGCACATTTTGTAGCAGACTATCTTCTACTGTTATTTACTGCAAGTTTAAAATAATGACTCGCATATTCACAGTGCTTCCTGTTACAGACAGGGACCTCATATCACTAAACATATACAAGTCAATATACTCCACTGCACCAACCAGGATTCAATTCTGTGACTCTCTGGTTGTACAGAACTCTGAAGTGCATTAACTTATAGAGGTTTCATAATGTACGATAGTGCACTTTCCTCTGATTAAATTACCTTGCATTTATTTTCTCATTTATGCTGTGCCGTTATATTATATGTGGTTACCTCAAGGTGAAAGGCCCAAAAAAGTTGCAGATTTTGTTTTTAGCCACGCCTTTGACCCGCCCCCTTGCTCACGCCGCCCATATTTGCACACAGCATCACAGTTGCCATACTTTTTAGGTCGAGCCTAGCGCAGCGCGCATGCTCTGCTCTGCTCGACTTTATGTAAGGGCTTTCGGAAAGCTCACCACACGCTTGCACACGCTCGTCCGTGTGCTTTTGGTTTTGTCTCAGGCTATTGGCCTTTGCTTGCGTATTTTTTAAAAAGACAGCACGCAATTGTCCAAAGGCTCTTTTTGTCTCACCTTTCTTTTCCCATGTTCACGCCCATGGCCTAAAGCTTGCGGTTACGAGCAGCAGCAGCATATGTTTCCAATTATCGTGCCCAGACACAGGCACGATAATTGGTAACATATGCTGCTGCTCGCAACCCTCCGCACAAACCAGCATCTTGTTTCGTCCCCTACTGTATTTCTGGGTATTTTGGAAAATATTGAGAGGTGTGAACACTGGCAGCACAACGTACCTTCAATACAATAATGTTTATGTGATAAAAAGTTGAAAAACAATGTTACTTTTCAGGTGCAAGCACTTGCTACGCAAAACATGTTTTTTTCACTGTACAGTTTCACTTTCATTTAACTGCAAAAAGGCCTCGCGGACGGACCACCTCCCTCGCAGCATTCGACGCACCTTTACGAATTTGCCCCCCAAAAAAGTACACCAGGAACAAACTAAAACCAATATTTAGGTGTTTAAACTTGGTCCTTCATCTCCCTGAAACCTCAGCACTCAAGTTGTATACCTTATATAAAAAAAAGAAGGAATGCCATAATTGAAAACGCATTTTGGAAAACCAAATGTTGTCATTTCTTCGACAGTGGGGCTGGGTAATTTGAAAGAAGCAACACAACAGGTACTTTTCCCGAACACCGTGTTATTAATAGCACTGGCGTTGCAGCGCGCCTCGCATGCCTGCGCCCCTCTCCCACGCTGCACGGCCATGGCGCAAGGGCGTTTGCTCACCTGTTCGGAGAAGGCCCGGAAGAGGCACGAGGCGTCCTTGGCGGTCAGCTTGCGGTACAGCCCCAGAGAGCCCAGGAGTCGTCCATGGTCACCTGGTTGAGGGACTTCTGCCCGAAGCACTTCTTCATTCCCTGCTGCATGGTGGCGGTTAGAGGCTGCGGGCTGGGTCTGTGCTCTGCCGCCGACCCCTCTCGCGGCCCTTAATCAGGGCTCAGGGGCTGCACATGAGGGCCGGAACCTCGCACCTGCGCGCACGACGCGCCGCGGCCTCTGCGCCCACAGGCCTGCCCGGTGAGCGTCCGACCTCCCGGGTAGCAAGCATGTCGTCTGTTTTGCAGGCTGCGTACCCCCAGTTGCAAGAGTGCACCACCCCACCTTTTTACAAATTTGTAATGCTCGGATGTTTTTGTGCTCCGAAGAAGGTACATCAAGATGTTTATCAAGCACTCATTTAAATGTCTTTGAAAGAAGGACTGCAAGGCATTAGCCTTTACACAGTGACGTATGCTAGTTAACAATCTATAAAGACCTATTTTTTTTCACACCTACTCACTCGCCCCATTATACCTGTGTGTGGCAACATCGCCATTCCAGTAGGCCCAGTACCTAAGGTGGTATAATTTTGCGTTCTCCGGCCAGAACTTTACCATACTCGAAATATAGTTAAAGTCCATTGGCTTATATTAATTATCCACCCAGCAAATTCACAACGTCCCTTAAATTTGCCCTGCCTTAACGTAAGTGGAACAAGTCTCTGCGCCCCTTCCCCCCTTTTCCGCCTCAGCAAACCTTATTGGACGTTTGACATGAGCACCAGTTACATTACACAGAGACACATTCTTTATATGGTTTGGCTTCACTGTGCAGCTTCCGGACAATTATATAGCCATCACTAGAGAGGGGCTATGGCTCCGCCCACACATTGGAAGCCAGGAGTACATGTTTTAACAGGGCAGGAGTTGTGTGCTTCCACAAAAAAAAATACTTACCCTTCATACAGCTGGAATTATATATTTTATTTATCCTGCTGCCTAATCTTGAACTTTGATGGGCATACACATGACATTGGAATGCTATTAAAATTTCTTACACAATTAGAAAATGAATGTTGTTTTTCTCTGGTAGCAGCAAAGATGGGAGGAGGACAGTCATTATCCTACATGGAGTTTAGGTGTGGCTTGGCAGTGCCAATGTCACCTGACCTTCTTACCTACACCAATATTACCTAAGCCAGTACGTAGTTAGAATTAGGATGTAGTTTCCATAGGAAGAGGGTTTTTTCATTTAGCAGTAACTCTAGCATTGTTTGATGAATCCTCCCGAAATTCTTAAAGCTAGTTTGCCACTCACTTCAGCTGCTGTCTTGAAAGTTTTGTGGTGCTCCTTCAAGCAGGGGCGGAGAAAAAGGAGGAGAGCCCCCAAATTGCGTTTTTCCCGTGTTACTTTCCATAGGAAAATTGATACACAGCTACAGACCGAACGGCTGAATGGAATTACACCAAATTTGGCAGAAAGGTAGATGTCGGATCCAATAGGTCTCGCCGTTGGGGCCTTATAAGTGTTTACCAAAAAAATCACTGGGTTTAGGCTCCCAACAGTAAGGCCAAGCCTTGAACAAGTAAAGAACTTACCAAATGCCAATACTGCTTTCTTATTTGAAATCTTTTTTAAAAGTACTCCTATTGAAACCCAACAACATGGACCACAGACTTCTCTTTCTGTCTGAAATCAATCCTTCTTTTATTTGTTTTTTTACATATCAAAATTTAACCTTCATTTTATTCTTTTCATATCCTATTCACACTCGCTCTTCACTCTCATTCATTTGCTGCACACACCCCATACATCCTGTGTTTGTATGTAACTTTTTATTCCCTATCTTTATAACTAGCCATAGTTGACAATATGAACACCAAAAATCCAATATTCACAACAATTCAGACTTATCAGAATCTTATGGCTAACAACACAAAAAGGTCAAGTATATGTAAAAAAGCAAATAAAAGAAGGGTTGATTTCAGACAGAAAGAGAAGTCTGTGGTCCATGTTGTTGGGTTTCAATAGGACTACTTGTAAAAAAGATTTCAAATAAGAAAGCAGTATTGGCATTTGGTAAGTTCTTTATTTATAAGTGTTTAGCCATGCAACACTTGATGTTGTTGTACCAAGGATATTGTGCTGGGTAACTAAACACTTCTAAGGTCCCAACGGCGAGACCTATAGGCTATGCCAATGCTTGTTTTAATGCACTTCCACCACTGATTTGTTCATAGGTGCATTTGTTATATTCATTGTGCTCAGAAACTAGAAACATGTGAAGTGCAATAAAAACGTTTTACTGTTTAAAAAACTGTTATAAAAACCCACACTCTTGCTCCGTTGCTAACCCCTCTCACCAGGGCCGTCTTAACAGCATTATAGGCCCCAAGGCAAAGCAGTGGACTAGGCCCTGCCTACACAACCACTCACAGGAATAAAAATGTTTAACAGAAAATTAGTGATAAATTCTGGTCTGCACGGGGCTCGTAAGCTCCTGGTGCCCCTGGGCAACTGCCCAATGTGCCCATACGTTAAAACGGCACTGTCTCTTACAGTCTTTCCTGATGTAGGTCTCCTCTTTGTCCCAGACTTTCTCACTCTCAGGTCTAGCTGTGCCATTGAGAATTTTGTAAATGCTGGTTATATTAAAACATTGCACTGTGGGTAAATCAGCCGCGGCCTCCACTGCAAAACAGATAGGAACAGCCAGTCCCTTGCCAGGCTCACCCTGTCATCCCGCGGTTAGAATGATCCGGGTGAATGGAAGGTTCCAGAGGTGCATGTCTGTCAAAAATAGCTTCCCTATCTACCTCATCTTGGTTGACGTTACTTAATTGTTTGCAGCTTTGCGAGATCTCACTCCTTGTAATCTCGTTAATGGCGCGCGGCCCAGCTCGTGAGTGCAGCCTTTTCTGAAATACGAAGTTATACTTCGTCCAAAAGAGCTTAGGTTTTGCACTTTGGAGTTATATTCTACTTTAACCTACAGGGCTGTGGAATAAGTCGCGGTTTCAGGCGGGCATCATCCAACTATGTTGAGGAGACGGTGGCTGTGAGAGGGTGGTATTGGTTGTATTCCTATATATGACGCACGTTGATGACACGTGTGATGGCGCTAGGGATGGGTTTATCATGTCTTGGGGCGCGGTGCGTTACTGTGTGATGGAGGCCGAGGTGCGAGAGATCGGTGTTGTAGTTAAAAATAAAACAGACAGCTGCATGGCACCAGCCTAGCTTTAGAGGCATCTGGGTGTTGTGTGCATGTACACTACAAAGTGGGGTAATCTGAGAAAGCCAAGTACTTCATAAGGCCATTTGCACAAGGCAGAAATGCTGTCAGATGAGTTAAATTATGTCAAATTGGAAAGAAAGTGAATTAGTGAAGTGAGCAGTAGCAGTGCACCTTTTCTAAAGGAAGGGGTGCTGCCAATAGCTGTGCAAATACACCTTATGTATGGGAAACGTTGTGGAAGAGGTACCAAGCTTGCCAACTTGTGGAGAAAAAACACAATCCTTAAACGGCCGAGATTTCAACTACTTCTGCAGACCGAAAAGGCCAAACCTTGTCGCACCTCATGCTGCTCCCATGCTCTCAATGGCAGACACGCGCCTGTTGGGTTACGCCTAAGTGGGCCATGGCTCAAACCCTAGCCAGACCCAGAGGCTTGATGCAGGCCCCTGCCGCCCCCTGCGGTGTTGTGGGGGCAACCTTACAAGGTGCGCCCAACTCTTATGGGGCTCCCTTTCCAGCCTATAGCCAATGTACATTCGTGATATATGGGTGCCTCAGGGGCCCCCTCATATTGTGCAAGGGTAGCCCCATCATTTAGCCACACCTGTGGAAGAGGTGTGGCGCAGCGGCCAGTGCGACTGACGCTGGACGCTTGGGGTCACGGTTCAATCCCCGGCTCCGGCGTCAGGGTTCTGCCCAGCACCATGTGACTCTGGGCAATAGCTCGCTTAATCTCGCCCCCAGCGCCTTGACACCTTCGAGTAATTATTTGCGCTTTACAAATACTGGACATTTACATTTACATTTACATTTACCTGCACATGCCAGAGTGAGTGAGAGACAAAGCGTTTGGCAGGTTGCTGCCCAGACAGCACAAGAATAAATCGAAAGCCCAGGGCTACCTTTAGCGCTGGTGGCTCTCGGTGCGAGAATCTTTGTTGGTGCCCTCTCCCCCCATGACCTCCTCCATCACAAATTCCTTTACTACCACCCTCAGTGCCTCACCTCTATATACCCTCTCTCTCACATGCATTTCATGTTTTTATAGCGCAACTCATACCATTTTAGAGCGTCAGAGAACCTTACATCACACACACATTATACAGAGACAATAAGCCATACGTATGTCAATCAGTCTATAAGAAATATTACATAAAACAATGAGGATTACAAGCAGCTGCGGTCGGTAGTAGGAGTTCCTGCAGGGCAGTGATGTGGGGAGGGGGAGGGGCAGGGTGGGGGGTAGTAATGTATGGATTACGGAGTTTAACAGGTAAGTAAACATATAAATAAAACGAATTTCGTTGCGCGCACTGCATTGCATTTGGTGATGCAGTGCACGCAACAAAATTAATTTTATTTATTTATATGTTTACTTACCTGTTAAACTCCGTAATCCATACATTACTAACCCCCACTCTGCCCCTCCCCCTCCCCACGTCACCGCCCTGCAGGAACTTCTACTACCGACCGCGGCTGATTACAAGGTGTAAGAATCACGTCACCTGTACCAGCAGGCAGTATATAAGATTGCTCGGCCTGGAGAAGCACAAACTATGGATTTAAAACATACCACAGCGGTTGGGGTTGGTTTTTCAAATAAGAATGTATTTCTAGCCAAGGAACTTTATTTAGCAACATTTGGATAATGAAAGACTGGGGGAAAACACAAGATTTCTAAGCTATACCATGCAATTTGCATGTAGCTCTTTGGTGACAGTTTATAGCTCACTGTGCTATATCCGGATTGTAACTTATGAACTGCAAGTAACAAAATGATCTCTGTGACAAAAGTAGCAACTCACTGAGCCATCTACGTAAATACAGTTCTGCCATCTGCAGTGGCATAGCAAGTGGGGGCGGTCCTCCCGGGGCAGCACAAGTTTTTGGGGCGCTTTTACCGGCAGTGTCGCAAGAATCGCCAGCAACCCCACCACACTTTACATACAGCCGTGGGCAGCAACAGGTCTAGCTACGCCACAGGCCATCTGCATGGTACATGTTCTTTGCAGCAGGCATATTAACCCTCTGCGATATTTAATGATGAGCCTTTAGACAAAATTCGATCTCTCTCCTGCAGGAACTTTAATCACCAGGGTTATTTTGACATTTTTATTGTTGCCTGAACATCAGGGCCGGACTGGGAACCAAAACTTGCCCTGGCAAAGTGCTCGCCAGCCCTCCGCCGGGGGTGTTGGGGGCACGGCCGAGCTGTTTCCAGGGCCGGATTCAGACGATTTTGTTACAGGCCGATATTGCAGCTATGCTTCAAAAACGTCCCTGTAACAAAAACGGCCCCCAGGGGATCAAAACCGGCCCCCACCCTGGTGGCCCACTGGGGAAACGCCCGGTGCCCGCAACGGCCAGTCTGGCCCTTCTGCTGGACACACTAGAAACTCTGCAGCAGGTGCCTTTAAACACATAAGCTTAAAGGCACACAGCCAAGAGCTCTTAGCCACCGCCCGTGCAACAGTACCGGAAGTGGCCCCCTGGAAATCGGGGGCCCCCCACACCGCAAGATCTATTGTTACGCCAATGCTGAATTCAGCACCAGGTGCGGCTGCACCGGTCGCACTGCCCTAAAACCAGCCCTGCGTCCGTCCTATGTTAGCCTTGTGTCTCCACCCCTCCAGGCGAGGCCAGTAGTTATCTTAGAACCCTAGTGACCCATGTTTTTCTAGTTTTACATGATGGGAGAGAACCAGCAAACATATGACAGAACGACAATGACTGTCCCGGTTTTGGCATTCTCCATTATTTCAAAATGCCTTTGGGACTTGTATAAATCATGGTCGGTCTCATTAGCAATACTCTCATTTTAAATGAGAAATGCTCATAAAATTAAAAAAAAGATGTTTTACTTATTAATAAAAGTCTATCAACAACTCCGGGTAGGCATAAAACGTGGTTGTGGCCTTGTTAAACCTTCACCACAGTGTGACATATTTCTTTGTAGGGGAATGGGCAGTCGCGAGCAAGCTGGGGGCGTATGGACTTTGGATGCTTTGCTGTGATTCAGGCGCATTATCAGCGGAGCGGAAATCCTAAATTTGCGAGGTGGACACCTGAAAACGCGAAGGTCCTAATAATTTTAGGGATAGTCACTTTTAATACGATAGGGGCGCCTTAACAGCGAATTATATTAACAATTATCCTAAATCAAAAATTCATTGAGACAGCCACATGGTAATGGTTTAGCATTACAGCACTGCTGCAGAAATAAATCCGAGCAAACTCAGAACCCTGGGAGGTACAGAGGACAGCATCACAGTTTTCTTCTCTTGGGGTTTGTGTTCACCCTTTGAAGTCTGAAAGCTGGAGTCTAGTTTCACTCTATGAAGGTTGAGAGGTGAGCTCTTAATCATGCTTCCATAATAGCTTACTGGATAATGTATTAGGTACACACCAGATTCCAGCGGTGCGAGGCCATATGCAGACCCTAGGCACTGCTGTGGGCTAGGTGAGAGGTAGGCAGTATATAATCTATTTGATCAACATTCATCCTGTTTTCTGCTGTTATGGTATGATTAGGGCTCCTGGTTTTAAGGTACTTATGTGTTTTAAAAATTTCCGTCTGTATTTAGCCTTCTTATTGGTATTCCTCCATATTTATCTTGTATTTTCTGAATAAATTCATTCACAAACATGGTATATTTCCACTTTATTTAACTAATAAACATGCACTCATGCTTTGGTTCGTATCATTTTCTTAGCAAACTTAGCAGCCACATATAACAAAACAATACATTTACATGTACATATTAGCATTATACTATGTATGTGGTAACATATGCCTGTATTTAAGGAAGACTTGTGCTGTTTTTTAAACTTCCATACTGTCACTCTGCTCAGCTGTTGGCCTGGAATTCATTAAAGGCAGCATGGAGAGTTCCTAACAAGAAACCCAGGTTTCTGTATCCACTTTTCAAGAGAAATAGAGATAGGAAACACATTGTTTTCTGCCTGTATTTATCTGTAAAAACGGAAAACTGGGCGCGTTCGTAATGATCTATCGATGTTTTTAATTTAAAAAGTGACTCTTAAAAGGGTACCTGTACTAAAGACTAAACGTGTCAATGAGTCTTTGATTTCTGGATAAAAGGCAAGTGTTGGGCCCTCATTTTTTTTCGTTAAGAGTGCGCTGCCAATGACAACGTTTCCAAATACCAAGACTATCTAGTTTTGATTCAACCTTATGCCACTTTATTCTACCATCATGCAAAGTCTCTCTTTTCATCTCACTCTTTCAGGTTCTATTTTTATTTCTTCTATCTCTTTGTTTTATCTTTCTGGTATTTCCTCTTTCTCTATTTTTCACCTTACTCTCTTGCTATGAGTCAAAGGCTGATGAGGAAAAATAAGTCCCAGTCCCCAAACATTAGTGCAATAATCTACTACCTTCCACTGTGTACACAAGTTATGCATGTCGTCCTCGTAGTCTCAAATGTAAGGACCTCGCTACTCACCGTACGTTGGTTTCTTGTCCACTATATATTTGAAAAGTTAATGTGCCTAGTTGGTCATTCCACAATCTCTAAAAGCAATATTCTCCATTACATTCAGGGTCACTGGAATTATGCCATGTTGCAGGTCCACGTTTTTCACGTTATGGATTTGGTGCATTTGTCCCATAATCCATCATTTGCTGCAGAATTTTCAGATTTTAACAAAAAATGTGTTTCTAGACCAGATGGATCAAAAGTTACTAAAAACTCAGCACAATGTGTTGCTGTGCAGTGGACAGCCCTGCGCCAAGGTTGAACAGTCACCTTTGTGTTTCTTTTTGCAGTATTTGGGTGTAAAACTGGTATTATTGAGGTGAAACCTTTGCACAGACAGTATTAACATGTGTAAAAATGACAATCTAATGAAGTAATACTGTCTCAAAATGTCCTGCATTACACCTCATAATTTGCCTTTTGTTGCCGCTTAATTTAGTCAACTTTGCCGTCATAATTCCTGTGGTCCTGATTACATGCCACACTTAAATGGAAAAAAGAGTGTTGAAAATGTCTTGTGCATCCACTAAGGTAAGCACATCAGGTACATTTTTTCGATTTCTATTTATGCTTGAAAAACATTAAGTACACTATGTTTTTAGCACGTATCACTTATACACTTTAGATGGCAACTTTTGTTCGGTACACAGCACTGTCTTTCCTGGCCTGAGGGTTGGTTTTTAGCACTGACTCTGACTGTGCAGTTTGACAGATGTACAATGCCAAGCATCCCAAGAATTAAAAGAGTTTGTTGGGGCGGAAGACGTTTTTTTTCGGGAAACGTTAAAACCTGGAATGTGCTTCCTGGTGAGATAAAGAATTGTCCAACTATCCTGGCCTTTAGAAAAGCTTTAAAAATCATTTTTTTTTGTAAATTAAGTTTGTTCTGGACTGCGTGGTAACTTTCTCTTTTCATCTGGCTCAAGCGCCTAGATGCCGTCTGGCATTTGTGCACTATATAAATGTGTAAATCAAATCAAATCAAGCAGTGGCAAAGCCATTATCTCTGCTCAACAATATTAGCAGAAAACAAATGTGATGTATACACGTGCAAACATCACGAATTATGTTTTTTAAAGTTACCATTCCAAGATGGCAGATGTCCATCTTTGAGCTGTAAATTACAAAACAAAATTACATGTAAATTATAAATAATACAATTAATTAATAAATGAATATCAATATATTAAATTGCATTTGCAGAAAGGAGCGGCCTGACAACTGACAGGCCCTCCTAAAAAGTAAAAAATATATATGTATATCGAAGAGGAGGGGTGAAGGCGCAACAGAGGAGCAAGGGGATAAGGGAATATAAATTAAATGCTGCCGGTGAGCGGCAGCTGTGAGCAGGTAGGGGCGAGGTAGCAACCGAGGGGGAAGTTATTAATGCGAAAAAGTGAACTGGACAGGAAGGGCTGTGCCCAAGCTGAGGGAATGAGAGAACCGGAGAGTGCATGGGAGGTGGGGTTAAGCGAGAAAGCAGAACACGGGGAGAGGGAGCAAGAGAAAACACATGCACTTCCATGGAGTGCGGAAAGCAAAAGTGAAAAGTAGTTCCCTTAATTTAAGCAGTGGAATAATACAAGTCATCAGATCAAAAGGATGGCAAAGTAGCTATGTTCCACAGGAGAGACAAACAGAAGAGGAAGGAAAGAAATTGTATAAGAAGTAAGCAAATGGCATTGGCAAGAAGCCAGCCAATGATAATCTCTGGGCTGACCTAAAACCCACTGTAATTATTATTGGTATTCTGTATAATAGACCTTTTTGTAGGCAACACCAAAAGAACAGGAGTCCCGGGTCTTCTGCTTTCAGTAGGGAATCGCACCCCCGCCTCATATGGACAATGCTATGGCAGTTGCAGGTGCAGGGGTCCCGGTTCCTGGTTGCTCTGCAAAGTATTCCTTTTGATTGGACCCACCAGTGACTAAAAGTGAAGAGGCTGGCAAAGTGCTACAGGATGCTGCTAGAACCAGGCAGCGCTTTTTGAGGAGGGAGGACATTAGGAGCTTCAATAGAATGAAAATGTGGGGAAATGGTTACCACATTAATAGCTATTTGCTGTATGTGTTTGAAAAGAGGACACAGCTATTCTCTGGATAGGTTATTATTAATTGCATGCACAGCATTGAAAAATCCATTGCTGATCACGATAGAACAGCACCAGTGTGGAACTTAATGATTGTTCTGTGCGTGCTACTTACAGAGTCCATTGGTACTGTGGACTAACTGAACATAATGTTGGTGACTTGTTAGGCTAACATTTTATTTTTCCTTTTTCTTTTTTTTTTTAGACAGCATTAAATAATATATATATATATATATATATATATACATTGGCTCAGGTATTTCGCTACTGTATATGCTCCTGGAAAGGATTCGGAACCCTTCAAAAACACATTATGCATTTAAACTGTCTTACAGCATTTTAAATAAGAAAAACTTAACCAATTTCATATTTTTTTTGTTCAATTTTTTAACAAAGTTTAAATTGATACAATTCATCCGTTTCCAAAACATGAAAATGCTCTAAAACAATTGATGTTAAATTCTTGAAAAGTGTAATATAAACTATAAGAAAAACATATAATTTATCATTGTTATTTTGTAATAGAAGGCAGCTCAACATTCGATGATATTCTGGAATTGAAGCGGAGGAGGTGTGGTATCAAACATGCAGTAATCAAAAAGGCACCACAAGAAATGGATTTTTATTCGGTATTGGTGACTACCCACCTATAAGAAGAATTACAGCGCTTGTCCTGCTGAACCCTCAAAGTCTCTAATTGACCCGAGCTCAGCCTGAAATGAACCTGGTAGCTATGGCACAGAGCAGGCAGGCTTGGCTTATGGCAATGCGTAAAGTATTTACGCAGTGCCAAAGCAGTAATAAAGTCAAAAGGTAAAACAATAAACATCACAAACCGAATTAGGAAAATTGAATACAATGACATCTTAAAAAATGACGACAAAATGACAAAAATCCAATAAGGGAAACTGGGGATATGAGTTTTTAAAGTTTAATTAAAATAGCACTAAAATGCACAAACCACCAATGTTAGTCAGTGGTCACGGTAGACCGGGACCTAGGCGCAATCTGAGGCTGACCTCGATGGAGCGCAGTTCAGATACACTAACCATGTTTATCCTGGTCAAGGTCTTTACCTTATGACTTATTCTTTCAAATCACAATCCAACTCTGAAGAGACTTCTAAAGACCCTTATGACCTTAGGGGCCCCACTTAAGGGCTCACAGGGTGTCAGGTAGAGCTGAACAGTAGGGTAAAATCCACAAAATTTGGGATCTGGGGTGGGGAGACTGGTGCAGATAGTGTTCTGTGGTAATGTTATTTTCCTCCCACATCAAACTCTAAAATCCAGTTTGAAGCAGGCACCATACCCACAACAAACCCAGAGACTGAAGTCTGGTAGGACAAAAGCAGGGTCCTCCAGCAGCCAGACAGTGGATACACAAGAACTGTTTTGGCATCCTGTTCTCTCTCTTTTAAGTCTGCCCCGAATGTTACATGTGGCGTAATAGACCTGTCAATCAAGATTTGACACAGTACTGTCATAAGAAGGCACACAGTCCCCACCCAGCATATTCTGTGGAGTTCAGAGTAGTAATCTCCGGCCATTCAGTTCAGCCTATTGTTTGCTCCTCTGAGGCATTTAAACCTACTCAAGACTTGAGCACAGGCAGAGGATTACGTTAATTATCTTTCTGAGAATGCAGGCAGGCAAAGGGTAACTTTTTAAAAGTTCATTTTCCTTAAAATTTATTAAAACTCAGACTTCACCATCGAAATGGATTTTAATAACAATTAAAAATAGTGGTTTAATTATTGTTCTAGCTGTCCCCTTTCCCGAAATACAGTAGTAGTATTTAAGGTTGCTTCCCAGTGTCCTTCTATGGGCCAGCCAACCTTGTTACAGTGAACATAGTGTTTGGGCTCTAATCACTATAAAGTTATGCTCATTTCTACATATCCTATTTTGAAATACCAGGCACCCTGCCTTGTGGGCTACCAAGCCTATGGAAGAGTGACTTATTAATATTTAAAAGGATGGTTGTCAGAGGGGGTTTACTTTGACAAGTCGCAGTGCAAGTTTCGCACTGTTTCAATCAGGCTACAGATGGTAGGCTTGAAGACATGTTTGCACTGCCACTATAGTGGATGGCACAGTAGGTGCTGCAGTCCACTAGTGGCATTTAACTTCCGGGCCGGGGTTCATTTCATACCATATACTATTGACTTATAGGCAAGTTAAGTATACCAATTAGGAGAATGCTAATTTAACCATGTTTAAATGGGGAGCCCAGGTACTTTACTACTGGTTATCAGGGGTAAAGTGCACACTGTTCTAAAGCCAGCAAAAATAAAGGGTTCAGAAAAAGGTGAAAAATATGGGGTAACCCCCCTCTCATCCGCCAATACAGTAAAGGCAGATTTCTTGCAAGCATGATCATGAACAATCAAACCCTGAAGTCCCTTCAGGTTATGCTTACATTTGCAGAACCCGACTGATCAGTAGTGTAATGCAAAATGATGCCCCTCCCTCCTGCAGAATATGAAGAGGACCCCTGTGTTTCTTATATCTCACATTGATCTTGGGCTGATTGGGCGCTGCCTCGGTGGGTGGGTGGCCCATTAAGGGTTGGAACCCCCTGCGCCACAATGTTTAGGGGCCTGCGTTACGCTCCTGCCACTGAGTTCTGCTGTTACTCTATTCTCAAGCAACCATCTTTCTCAGTTATAAAGTACTCCATCTGATATCAATTTCTTTTCTCTGCCAGTATGTGGCTTGGGGAAAACAGACATACAAATCAGTCTTTTGGCCCTAATGAGGTGCGTTGGCCGTAACCAAAGTGGGTATAACTGCATTAAATATTCCATTGTGTAAAAACTCCCAAAGTACACAATGCTGTATGGAAGCCAAATAAATAAACACATAAAGTGTGCCTACATGTGTTTCTTAGAAGCATGTGAACAGAAGTAGGTGGGTTCAGGTGCGTGGTTAAAAACTTTCTTACTCCAATGCGGCCCAGAACTATTGATACTTCCTTACACCTCTGTATATTGCAATCTAGATTGTAGGGTACCACAGGGCTCATCTCTAATCCTGATATTATTTTATATAGAAGTGGCTTTACTGGGGTGACACGTAAAATCGTACAACTTGGATGCAATGATAAATGTGGATGAGATCCAATTTATTATTGGAAAGGATGGGGATGCTCTTACAGCTAAATCCAACATCCTTAGTGTATGTCATCAGTTGCTTCTTGGGTGAGAAGCAATATTTTAAAACTTAAAAAATACTGAGATCTTGTTTCTAGGAGGATCATCTTGCAATTAGTTCCATTTTTGGTTGTCATCATCTTTAGGAAAATGCCCTACTCCAGTGAATTAATTATGTAATTTGGGCATTACATTTGATAATAAATTGGACTGCTGTGCACAAATTATGAAGATATCCTCTGTTTTTTTGCATGTAAGGCTTTTAAGAGAGATAATTCCGTTACTGTCTTTTGATCAAAACTTCCCTCTAATATGGACCATCATAGGATTACACTTCAACTATTGTAACTTTCTTTACCTTTGTGTTCCGAAAAAACAACTTCAGAAGCTTAAGTTCATCCAAAATATGTCAGCCAGAGTTCTGCTAGGGTTCCCCGATGCGTGTCTGCCTCTCACCGGCTATACCTCTTAAATTGGCTACCTATTGAAAAGCATATCAGATTTTAATCTATATTTGTCATAAAGCCATCTATTGTTAAAGCCATGATTTATTCTGGAAAATATTACAGTCCCCTTCAAAGTTCACAAAATCAGATATGAGGGACACTCATTCTCCTATCCTTGTCGTTATGGAATAATCTCCCACTATGTTTACGGCTAAACTCGTATCCCCTAGCATTTAGGAAGCGCTGAAAACTTTGGAATGCAGTTCAATAGTACCAGGATGCCTTCCAGGTAATCATGTGCATAATTAACAAACATATATATATATATATATTATATATATATATATATTATATATATATATATATATATATATATATATATATATATATATATATATATATATTATATATATATATATATATATATATATATATATATATATATATATATATATATATATATATATATATACTCCAGCCTGTCCCTCGATGCACTTTCCGTGCGGACAAGAACGGGACACCAAAATAACGCCACAGCCAGACTGGAAATGATATCACAAATAATATGCTTTTATTCGTGCATACAGGGTGCAAAGCCTTGTCAAACGCGTTTCGGGCACAGGCTGTGCCCTTGCTCACTGACAATTTGCCATGGTTACTCCACCAGTATAAATACAACTGTGTAAGAAATGCGCGTCAACCTTCCAATTCAAAAATAAACATAGTCAAAGGACTTATGCCATTGTGAGCTTCACAGGTTACAGGAAATGGTTCCACCATATTGGAACGGTGCAATTGAAATGATGCAATTGAAACCAGCCCAAGACGAACATAACAACTTAGTATCAACATAGGTATACCTAAATAAACGTTAAATCATAAAAAACGTTTAAAACTGCATTTTATATATATAGCATTCGTTAGGTTGTTGATGTCCTGTGAAAAGGTGTTAAAAAGTCTACCAGATGGTGAGAATTAGACCTTGATAAGTTTTGGAAACAAGGTTATGTGGTCCGTTTAAATGGCATATAGTAGAATGCCTGTAAAATTTGGTCCCCAAAATTTGTATAAAAACAATCAACACTGTGCAAATACGCTGTAATGACATACCGATATGCATAAACATAGCAATGTATACAATGATGATATTTGTTTTTGACAAAATGCCATATTATTCCAATAAAGTGCTAATGTGCTGAATTTATAATTTCGATTGTAAACATATGACCTGTGCAAATTTGTCCATGCAAACTAGATGAAGGTGCATAGTGCAAAAAGGCAAACGGAATATATGTAGAGAAGGGGACTTTTCAGAAACGGTGCAAAAATGCAATTATATTGTAGACCATAATTACATGTTGGTTCTCATTTAATCATCTGGTATAAGGCTAATTTAAATTAATATAAAGATATTATAGTGCACAAATGCTTTATGAACCAGTGAAGTCTAGACATGTAACTCGAGTGTTGGCATAGTCTACACGTTGTATCTATGTGTCTCTAGCCACAGTGGAGAACACAATTATTCAAGAAGCTCGCAAAGAAGAGGACACCCCGTGTCAAAATATGACAAGAAGTGAAAAGTGCATAAGGTGACGTGTGAATAGTGATTTGCTAAATTTAAAAAAACCTTACAGTAGTGTAATAGGTCATTTTAGTTTGTGAGGTTCTCAGCTTGCCCTCCGAAGGTCGGGACACATAACTAATGGTATATATATGTAAGCTGTGTAGGTCAGATACGTTACTGAATATGAACTCCAAGCCTGGAGTCCACTGGCCCAAATTGCTGATTAGAGAAAATTACGGAGATCCTCCCCCATGTTGAGGCCCCCAGGAGTCTTGCTATTTAGTTTGATGATATATCTAGACTCTAACTGGCGTAGTCTCTTGTCCGTATCACCTCCCCTTTTCTCCTGCTCCACTGCATCGATAACAAAGTATTGTAGGTTTGTTAAGTCTTTGTTATGAGTGGTGGCAAAGTGTCTAGCTACAGGATATGTTAAATCCGTATTAACAATTGCGCGTATGTGCTATATATATATGTATATATATATAGCTGCAGGGTAAAAAAATGTATTTCACCAGTTATCTTCAAGGTTTTGTGGCTCAAAACATTGATCAATCACTCTGAGTCCCAAGCTATGTTTACAACTAGAAAGTCCTATTCCCCCTTCTACATCTACAGCAGAGAATCATTTTGGGTTATCTCTGTATAATGGAGCATGATCAATGAGTGGCGAATGGATTTAGTATATTGCAATAATGCTGCTGAGATATACAACTTACTGATGCCTCTCAAATCCAGCATCCGGAATATCTGGGGCCCATATCAGACCTTCTTGGCTAAGATCCCAACAAAAATGCCAAATAGTCATGAGAGATCAGACGACGCATAATACATAAGTCCGAAATTGTTGACCCTCGAGGAAGGCGGATGGTAATTATGAGACTCGAACTCAAGTTCCCACTTTACTATCCAGAAATATACTTCACAGCCTGTGCACATACTGAGGTGGAAGGCGCTCTTCAAGATCACTATGTGACCCATATCATTGCAGCTGATGTACCTGTTACTACTAAATATTGTAACGGAGTAACAATGTTATCGACATATTGCTGACTAAAATAAAAAAGAAATAACAAATGCTGCTCAATAATTAAAAATGTTAAAATAGAAATGGAATTCTGATGTAAAGTCTGGCTAGGTTGATTGCAATGGCTCAGTCACATGAGACCAGAGTAACAGTTTAAAAAAAAAATGTTTTCTTCGAACCTTGCAAAACATTAGAGCATTACATAAAAAAATCATTGATGTTCACACTTACATGCTGGCTTTTCTTGCTCATGTTATCTATCCCAGTATTTACTTTTGTCGTTGTCTGAACCAATCTTAAGACACACGTGAGATCATAACCCAACCCAAGTAGTTTAGAAAACGGAACTAATCAGAATGGGCTTCAAGGGAACTCAAGACAAAATAAAGGTTACGAGCCATGACTATTTAGACATACAATATGTTTTGCATTTGGTGTAGTAGGAAACTAGAGACACCAGTCTCACTTATCGTGAGTGAGACCCACACTTTTTGAGATTGAACCCTGCTCTTAAGACCAGGATGAACTTACATGAGATGAGGAAAGCTAAAACCTGACATCCACAATATTAATGTAACATTTATTTTTGTAGATTTTTTTATCATGTCAATGATGTCAATTCTTATGAAAAGCATTGTTTGCCTGAGTGTCAGAATCATGAGCATGTCATGAAAATCCGACAGTCGCATTATTCACCCTATATATTTCAGCTGAATGAAACAAAGTCTCTGTAAATAACGGGACATGCGCAAGATCCTTATGATATACTGTACTGTATTGTTGTTTGTTATCATATACAATAAATAACGAACTACAGGATATTGTTATTTATTGTATGCTATAACAATTATTTCAAACTCTTAATTTAGGCCTCAGTGCAAAACTAGCGTTGAGTGTGGTGGAGAATTTACTTTTAGACCTAATATGGATCAGTTAAATGACAGTTTTTTTAATATCAAGCCACCTCGGTTAGAGGAAGTCACAATGAGTCAATGAAATGAAACTCTGCAAACATTTCTGTAAATTTGCTCCAACATGCACTGAAACTATTAGAACTATTAGTATTTGTCATTCTTTGCCTATGCTCTGCCAACTCTGCAAAACAGTAAATGCTGCGAGATGAGGGCCATAAACTAAACAATGTAGTGTTAAATGGAAAGTGAAAATGATAGCAGATGGGATTTTTTATAGGAAATTTACCCCATGGGGGAAGATGAGAACAGTTACAAGAAATTTACCACATGGGGGAAGGAATGAAGAGTCCACAATAGAGCAATGAAATCTTAAGTTTTGATAGGTGTAAAAATAAATATAAAACATTGTAGAATTCGGCAGGGGCGGCCGGCATGGCTCGCGGGTGGGGTTGCGGGGGATACGGGTGCTGCAGGGGGTGTCGCTGGGGGGGTCACAGGGTGTGGGGTTTAGAAATGTACACACCAAAAAAACGTACCTCGAGCCCCTCATCTTTTGTGCTCCTGCTCTCCTGAGTCTGCTTTTAGGAACAGTAAGCAGGCAGCCAGGCTCCCTCCCCCAAGCCAATCACAACGCTGCAGTGCAGCATTGTGATTGGTCTGAGCGCTGTGACATGGCGCTCAGCCAGGGGCTGTAGGGTTGTGCATGTTCTCCTTGTAGGCTGTAATGCCGCCTGCATGGAGAACAGGGAAGTGTGCATGACTGCTTTGGGCCGCCCGAGAGGGCCTTCCAAACAGTCATTGCATACTTGAGTGGGCAAACCACTCCTCCCCTGCCCTGCTCCTTGAGCAGAGCAGCTCCGCCCACCCCCCCACTCGCAAAGGAAACGTAACAAGATAATAACTGAAAGTTATTATCGTGTTATGTTTCCTCTTCTAGCACTGCTTAAAAGCAGTGGGGCAACGCTCCTCTGCCATAGCGGAGGAGCAGCCGCTGGATTTCGGGAGGATTGACAACAGGGCCGGACAGGCCGTAGCAGGCATCGGCCATTTCCCCGCAAGGGGGGTGGCCGGTTTTGTGTCCATGGGGGCAGGTTTTGTCACTGGGAGCCGTTTTTGCAGCATTGCTGCAATAACGGCCTCCTGTAACAAAATTGGGAGCGGTGCTTCTTGCTAAAATTTAACACACCAAAAAAGGTATAAATGACTACTTGCTGTCAGTGGTAAGGCGATTTCTTTTATACTTACATCGGTGATTAAAACGCCATATGAGATCAGAAATTTATCAGGGATTATCACTGGGCACTCAAAACTGATGGCTATTCAGAAACCCTCAGTTATCGCTACAAGCATCCCCACAAGTTCTTGAGTCAGTCTGTGGAACTTGAATTCACTCTTTATAAGAGTTATCTACTTAATTATTTTCTGAGTAGAGGGGTAAATTCTGATCCCTGCACAAGCAGTGGTTTGCTCAATGGTGGGAATTTTAGGTTTGGTAGTGAACGATGCACCCCACAAGTTCCAAACTTTCCAAAATTTACTGTGGGAAAGTGTGTGGGAATTCTCTGCCACAAGCAAGATTCGATGTGGTAAACATCGATTCCGCATGTATTTCCCCATTTACCACATCACAATTCTGAATTTGTCGTGTTTAGCACACCCAGTTAATACCACACCCTTTAACAGCCCGCTCAGAGTCAGGATTAAAAGCAAAAGCCACACAATGTCTGGCACTTTGGTGGTGCCTTAAATGACGATCCAGCAATACATTTATTGTATTTGTTTATTTTGGATATATCTAAGGACTAGCACACCTTAAAATCCTCATGGCGCCATGCATGTCCTTAGTTTGTGAAAATGAAGTGTTTGTTATGCCAGTGCTACAATGGAATAGTCAGTCTAATTGTTTCCAGGTGGCACAGAGCAGTTAGCTCTCTAAGACTAAAATAACATTGTGTGGGGTAATCAATGGTTTGAGTCTTAGAAGAGTGACTTCAAAAATATTTATTGGGTTACAGCATATTTTTATCAAAGAAGTATAATGTAACAAAGTTTACACACAGGCGATTAGCACACATTTTTTAAATCAGTTTTTTTATTGGCATTTAGATATATAGCAAGAATTATACTCAACACGTTTACATTTCCATAGTAAGAAAAGTAAGTTTTACAGTATACATATGTTGATACAACTCGTTACAATAATCATACATGCTTGTCATTCACCCCTTCTATCCAATCCGTTTCTTTCTCCCTACAGATAACTTCTGGGGGGAATCCCTTTCCCAATGTTGCGCAACCATCCATAAACCTCTCTCCATGTTACGTTCTCCAATAGGAGTATATATTTCGGGAATGACAATGCTCATTATTGTTGAATATACCGTACAGCAGCGATTATTACACATGCTGATGTTTTTATGGTAATTCATTTGCATTTTGGCATCACAGAATAAATTAATGTTTGTGGTAAGTTGTACAATCGGATTTCAAATTACATTTTGAGAGACGGGATGGATACATTTCTGACAAAGAAGTTTCCTAAAGAGAAGTCCTCTCAGTGCAAAGCCCTCCCTGGTGTTAAGGATTTTTTTCTGTACAGCAACAGATGCCACTGATAGCCGCCTCTGGGCTCTTTGAAGATGAAAAGATTACAGAGGAGACAGCTGGTGCATCTGTAATGTCCAAATTGCTTGTGGAACCAGATCTGACAATAGGAATCCAGGGTGGAAGTTCTGGATCATTCCATAAAGTGCCAAGTAGGGGGGGTGAAAGCTGATGATCGGATAGGGGCATCTACAACTGGGTGGTGTCCTGGTCAAGTCTTCCATGTGCCCTCCGGTGGGGGGTTGTAAGATGGCAAACCCTTACTGGAAAGAGCCAAGAGCTCATAATGTGTCGGCCAGATGGTAGGCAGGTAATGAAGGCTGGTTTTAGGCCTTGGACTGGATATCCCTGCACTGTGATGGAAGGGTCTTGATTTGGCTTATAAAAAGAATGACTAACTATTAGTAGTTTTAGTAGTTGTAGTAGTGGCAGCCGTAGGTGTGCCGTCTCATCATAGAACGACCTGAAGAGGTGATGATCTTCAGGCCCTTGCAGAACTTGAGAAACTCTTTTTATTCTCAGATGTGCATGGCATTCCAGTATAAGGAGAACTGTAAGCGGTGAGATCTACCTCAGAATCTCTTAATTCAGGATCTGTGGAAGTTGAGTTATTTAAGTGGATAACCTCGAATATCTGTGTTGATTATAAGGCTGGCACGCCCTAGTGAGGTATTTTGTGCCTTGTGAATGAGGCATTGAAAACTATTTTCTATACTTGAATGGAAGCCGATGCAGAGTTTTCAAAGCGTCTATGAAACCACCACAGTGGCACAGCATGTTTCTGAAGTTTTTTATCTTGGTGAGCTTCTTTTTTGAGTGATCATCATGGATTGCCTTGCTGTTGAAAAGCATAGAAATCACCATTGCTAGTGCCAAGACGTTTTATGAGGGAGATATAAACAGGTAGACAACCAGGTGTACGAATTATCTATTAGCACTGATTTAAGGAGAAGAAGGGGTAGAAATCAGATATCACTCTTGGGTTGCAAAACCTCTTGAATGGCCGTGGTGGAGGTAAAATGTCAACTGTGCTCTTAAAATGCAAATAAAGATTTTCTTTGTCAAATAATAATTCCTTAAAGAGGGGCCACCATTGTATTAGGCACTAAACATCTCTGTGTTGCCCTGTGCTATCTCCTTGTAAGACACAGAAGGGTGCCTGTCAGAAATGTGGCAACCGTTTACAGCGGCTAGTATCGCCATCCTAAACTCTTTTTAGGTCTCAGCCAAAGTGAGCTTTAGCTGCCTGTTGGAGACCCATTGTTTCTACTACATAACATGTACTTAGAGTGAGCTCTAGCTGACTCCTTGGTCCTGAAATGATTGCTTTATTGTCTATCTCAGATCACTGCTCTTGATTTTACGGTTTCCTCCTATTGTTGCATTTTAAGTTGTACTGCAAACTCTTCTTTCTTTTTCATGCAAACAAGCACTGAAAAGGGTAATATATCAGACTTTTACAGCTGACGCCTATTGGATTTGCCAAGGCTTGTTTCATTTAGTAATACCTGCTATATTCAATACATTGAACTGAAAGTAAAGCTTTAAAATGAGGAGCGTATTGGGTTATTAAACTGGACTTTCCCTATCTGAGTCTGAGTAAATTTATTGTTTAATGAATTAAAATCATTACAGTAGTTTGGAACATAATAAATGGATAATATCATAAAAATACCATAAGTACAGTGCAGTGTTAATATGAACAGGAGTTCAGTATAAAAATATATTTAGCGACAAAACTCAGTAATTCTTATCCAGTAGCTCACCCCAGACAAAAGGATATAGTAAAAGGAAATCTCTTGAAAGTGCAGTGCGACTTTTGCTAAGCAGGTAGATTGACATTAACTTAGCGACAGGATTAATACAGATGCCAATCTAAAACCGCTGACTTGCGACCATTCATTTCTTGTCAGCAAAACATGTGCAAATCTTTTGGTGAGAGATTGCATATGATCTATAATGGATATTATATGGGGAGTTCTTATCCGTTACTTAGGTGGCGGGAAGATTTTACAGCTAACCTAGTTTTAAATGTAAAGCATCATGTACAAAGAATTGCTGAGGACAGTAGATGCTTTGGCTGAATTATTTCCCTATCATTTCAGCCTGTTGAAACTGCCGAAAAAAGTGCTTTATGCATGTACATGAGCTAATAATTTTGACATTACCTGCGGACGAGAGCAGTAACCAATGTGGCAAAAATGATTGAAGTGCGGTGGTACAAAATAGGGGTCTTGGGCTAGCTAGTAGGAAAGATGATTAAAATAGCCTGTAGACCATTCACCATTCACCATATGGTTAGACCTTTCTGGGTTTCAGAATACAGTAGTCAATTACAAGCCTTTTTTGTGTGTAATTGACAGGTCTAGAGTCATTAGTTTGAGGTCGGAGGTGAGCTCTACATTCTTTGATGAATTTGCCACACCATGATGAAGATCTTGCGTCCGATTGAGAGAAGCCTATCAAGGAGGCCTCCTGACAAGTACGGACCCCCGTCATCATAAAGATTGGTTTCAGCAAGGACCTTCTAGCGGCATCAAAAGAGGGCCAGCAGCACAGGAGATGTAACGATGATTTTCACTTAAAATTTCCGAATCTGCATGCCCCCTCCATTCTGGGTTGACCCACGCTGGATTGAAGTCTGCTATTGGAAGACCAAAGAGCCACATATATAAAATGTCTCTGCACACTCGGCGATTGATGGCTTCTGAGAGGTACCGCTGGGGTCTCCCTACCACGTCGGAGGTATTCAAAAGGACGAGAATGTCTGAGGACTTTAGGGAAGCAATGTCTTGCTGAAATGAGCCTAAGTACAGCTGCCCATTGATTGCCTTATTCCAGGTTAGGAAAGAGATGGTGTCAGATGTTAATGCAGGTGCTTCGATTTGGAAAGAAGTAATTGCCTTCTGTAATTGACGATGCCATAGATTCCCTGGGTGGTCTTAAGTGAATTCACTGGCACTTTCAGTATGCGTATATAGTATTTCAAGAGGTTAGCATTTGATTTGACAGGCCGAATTCTAGGTGGGTCCCAGCACTACTGAGATGCTTGGACAGTTGAAAAGCTTTCTTCAGACCTGAACACTGCGCATGTACTAGACTCGGAGCATAGGCCCCAGGAAAAGCTTGGTGCCCATAGTGTAGTGCTGGGAAGAGACAAGCTTTTATGACTTTCAGGAATAGAGCAGCAGAGGTGCTTTTTATTCATTATTGAGGCTGGTGTGCCTGTATGTAATGGCTGCGGCTTTGTTATTTAGTGAGTCTAAGTGGATCGGCGGTTTGGGGGTCTCTAAAACCAAACCCCCAGGTAATTGTATTTTGTTGCCGTTTTAATAGTCATGGCCTCCACGTGCAGGGAAAGAATTTTCTTATTCTTGTGGTGGCCGAAGACCATGATTGATCGTGAGATAGTTGGTTTTATTGTATTTGTGGAGGCTGCTCAGTGCTCGTTGTATGTCCACTTTGGTGTAGTCCATTATTACGATGTTGTCTGCAATATTGGTGGATGTGTAGAGTTGACTGGCCTAGTTGTGGGAGGGCCAGATGGCTGTTTGCAAGAACTGCTGTATATAGATTAAAAAACAGAGGAGCGAGGACGCAGCCTTGTTTCAGACCGCATTGGATGGGAATTCTGGAGGTGACAGTATGTGGCCCTATCCTCACGCGAACCCATGTGTCAGAGTAAAGAGAGACTATGGCCCCTAAGAGATTTAAGGGAATACCTTGACGTGATTAATTTCCTCCAAAGTGTGGGATGAGCGACCTTGGCAAAGGCAGCGCTGTAATCTATAAAACAGCAGAGCAGTGGTAATTGTTTTCTTTGGGGCAGCTTGATGACTTAGGACACTAAGTGTAGTGATGTTTTCTGTGGTTGATGCTCCTGCTCGGTAGCCTGTCTGAAAAAATGGAAAAACGTCGTTGTCCAGAACCCAGGCCTTTAGATGTTTAAGTCATAATCAGGCGTATGCTTTTGCCTTTAAATCCAACAAGGCTTTCAGATGGGATGGTAATTGGAGGCTTTGATGGGTCTCCTTTCATGAGTATATGGCACAGGATGGAGTTGATCCAGGCGTCTGAAACTTGGGCAGAGAGGAAGGCTTGGTTGAATTGGGGAGTTAGAAACCTTGCCCATTCCTCAGGGGCACTTTTGAAGTATGCGGCAGAAAAGCTGTTGGGTCCTGGTGCCCTGTTGTTTTTCCCTATCTCAATGACACAAAGCACAGGATAAACAGTAGACAAGAAACAACCTAGGCAATCATAACTAAAGTTTAATGATAAACAAGGGAATATTAAAAGAAGGAGAGCTACCAATGAAATCAGATTATGATATTTATTAACATTTATATTAAAAAAGACATTAATTTCATATACATCAAAAATTCCTAACCAATTCAATTGATCACTATACATCAAAAACTAAATACAACACACAATCATTAAACTTTAGTTATGATTGCCTAGGTTGTTTCTTGTCTACTGTTTATCTTTCCCTGACCTAGGATTCACAGACTCTATGTAATCAGGGGGTCCTTGATAGCTATACACAAAAAAAAAACAAAGCACAGGCTAACAATCCAGTAGGTTGCTAGCCGATTTTTGGTGGGCTGCCGATTTTTGCGTCTTCTGACAAATTGCTGCTCCTTTTTTTAGGTCTCGCCTGTCGATGCGCATGCGCATCGAGCTTGCGAGCCTATTGCGGCTTAAACAACCTTTAACTAAGAAGCAAGGAATCGTGGCGATTCCTTGCAGTGCCCGTGACTTTTAAGCTCAATGCGCATGTGCATTGAGCTTAAAAGCGCGTGCACAGCCGCAATCGCTGTCTGTTCCCTCTGCCGCATTCCTCCGACACCTTTTGAAGTGAAGCTTAGCTTCACTTCAAAGGCCCGGCTTCTTCACACCCACATGCCGCTCTCCCCGCTCCGCCCCCTCCCCTGCCCGCCGTGTGCATTTCTCCTCCACCCCCTCCCCACAGCAATGCCCTCCGTCTTGTTTCCCATTTAAAGCACTGCCTTCAATACAATGGCGTAATTGCTTGTTAGATCGTGGCCCCAGCACACTGTATGGTTGTTGTTCCCTTAGCCTGTTTCCAAAATATCGGCCGCTAATATATATATTTTTTTAATCCGGGTTCACTCAACTACTTAGAACAAATACCATTGCTTGTAAGGCACGTAACCCCAAAAAGTATGGCATCACGCACTACATTTTTATACAGTACTACATTCAGCACTTCTGCCTTTTCCATCAGGATTTGTAAGGTTTCTAAACAACATAACCGATGTTACTTTTTATCCGCTGTACGATAGTCAATTTACCGACCGCTTAAGGATAAAAGGCTCTCTGTCTTGCCCGCCGTGTCCACTTCACTTTGACGGCCGCAGGCCGTCTCTCGTGTTTCTGCTTGTTTCTGTATTTTCTTATATTTACCCAAGACTTTTTAGATCGTGGCCCCAGCACACTGTATGGCTGTTGTTCCCTTAGCCTGTTTCCAAAATATCGGCCGCTAATATATATATTTTTTTAATCCTGGTTCACTCAACTACTTAGAACAAATACCATTGCTTGTAAGGCACGTAACCCCAAAAAGTATGGCATCACGCACTACATTTTTATACAGTACTACATTCAGCACTTCTGCCTTTTCCATCAGGATTTGTAAGGTTTCTAAACAACATAACCGATGTTACTTTTTATCCGCTGTACGATAGTCAATTTACCGACCGCTTAAGGATAAAAGGCTCTCTGTCTTGCTGTGGGTTTTGAACGTTGACACCCAGAATATCGCATTTTGTCAGCTGCGAGAATATCATGCTGGCATGAACATACAATTATTTTGTAATCCCTCTAGCATATCACTTATCCATCTGCTGTGTGGCTGTGTCCGCGACGGAATCCATTTGTTGTAGTTATAATAATATGCAGTTCTAGAGTCTGTTGGGGACGAGGGTAGGTTTTTTGCTGAGCTAGCTGTTCGAAGACACGTTTGCTGTTGGGAAAAAAACAAGTTGCACTTTTCGACTTGCTCCACTAGGTGGTGCAATTACATATCCCATGTGGGTTTTAGTGAGACTGCCGTTACAGGTTCGTAAAACTAGTTTTGAATAATTCCCCATTTGATCTGATTTGAGTTGATTTCTGTCTCGCAATCCCATGTGTGCTTATCCAGGCTTGAAAGTTTGCAAAAAAGACGTTGCACGGCCTGTGGTTAACCAGCACTTATAATATATACATGCGATGCGCACACATGCAACGCCACTCACAAATGCAACGCCACTCACACATGCAACGCCACTGACACATGCAACGCCACTGACACATGCAACGCCACTCACACACGCAACGCCACTCACACACGCAACGCCACTCACACACGCACACATGCAACGCCACTCACACACGCACACATGCAACGCCACTCACACACGCACACATGCAACGCCACTCACACATGCAATGCCACTCACACATGCAACGCCACTCACACATGCAACACCACTCACACATGCAACGCCACTCACACACGCAGCGCCACTCACACACGCAGCGCCACTCACACACGCAGCGCCACTCACACATGCAGCGCCACTCACACATGCAGCGCCACTCACACACGCAGCACCACTCACACACGCAGCACCACTCACACACGCAGCACCACTCACACACGCAGCACCACAAACACACGCAGCACCACAAACACACGCAGCACCACTCACACACGCAGCACCACTCTCAGACACACAACGCCACTCACACCCATGCAAGCCCACTCTCACCCACGCAACGCCACACTCACCCATGCAACGCCACACTCACCCACGCAACGCCACTCACCCACGCAACGCCACTCACCCACGCAACGCCACTCACCCACGCAACGCCACTCACCCACGCAACACCACTCACTCAAAGCCACTCACACCCACGCAGTGCCACTTTCACCCACACTGTGCAGTGCACAATAGGCCTCGCAGTAGGAAAGTTGGAGCTATTGGTTTTGTAAATGACAAAGCCCTTTATGTTTTTAAAATGAAAACAAAAATAAAAGGCATTGTTATTTGCAATTGTAATAGCTCCAACTTTACTACTGCGAGACCTATTGGCAACGCCAGTGCTTGTTTAACATGGGGATTGGTGTTTACAGACTTCTCTTGCTTTGCTGTCAGAGAAAGTAACGTGAGTTATTTAAGAATCTTGCTGTGGTACAGAAATTGTGAAAGGAATGGCTGTAGGTTGTAATTTTTAGTGGCACACAATAAAATGTAAATACCATTAAATGAACTGAACACATTCAGCAGTTAGGAAAGCAAACATTTAACACAGTTTTTTGTAATTCTGAAGTGTGCTGGAAACAGATTTTAATAGGATCAAAACAAATCAAGAGGCTTTACTTGGTGTTGCACAAACGATACATATTCACTGAAACCCGATTTCCACACTTTATCATTTGTGTGCAATATCGTTTTTTTCAGTAAAACTATATATCTGTGTAAATGTAGTGCCCATTTCAGTGGAAAATGTGTTTTCTGTAAATGACAGTTCACTACCACATGATCCTTTCGTTACATTAAAAAATTGCTGCCTCATGTCCATTAAAACTAGGTGAGTGACGAACATTTGTTGTTCTAAAAAGCGGGTTGTGGTGCTAAAAAGCTTGGAAAGCACTGATCTAATGCACATTCATGCCAGTCTTCAATATCCATTATATTGTATTGCAATATTTATATTGTGCCTCATGCCCCTAACGAGGCCAAAAGATACTTCCATCTAGCTGAGTAAGCTGTGACTGGCTGGTAGAATGTGGGTTGCTATAGTGCCTTATGTTGGAAGTGTTTGGGTCTTATGTGTGATATTCCGAGGGTCCTTCATACAGTAGCAGCCGGCATGTCTCACGGGTGGGGGTGGTCGTGGGGAGGGGGGGTCAATAATAAAAAAAAATGTAAATGTAAACCTACCTTTCCACCGGCTCGGGTCCCGTCTCTTCACTGCTCCTGCTCGACAGGAACAGGACGCAGGTAGCCTTCCTCCCCTCCCCTTTGCTAAGCCAATCACAGCTCTCCAGTGGAGCGTTATGATTGGTGGGGACACCGCCCAGCCTGGGGTTGTAGGAGATGGCATTTTCTCCATGTAGGCTGCAATGCAGCCTGCATGGAGAAGTGCAGCATGCACATGACTGGTTTGGGTGGCCCAAGAGGGTGCACCAAACCAGTCGGCGCACTCAGGAATGGGCAAACCTCTCCTGCCCAGGCAGCACTGCCCTCCCACCCGCCCGCAATGATCAAAGAAACATAAAATGGTAATAACCAAAAGTTATTACCATTTTATCTTTTGGCTTTCTCGCATTGCTAGAAAGCAGTGGGGCAACGCTTCTCCGCCCTAGTGGAGGAGCCGCCCCTGCCTTCATATGTGGTGAACTTGTTTACAATATAACAATATAAGGTGTAAGCTTCTTATTGGAAATACCTAATGCTTTATCTGCCTAAAACGTCGTCCTAGTCTCTGTATTTCACTCCAAATCGTCCCCTATTTATGCTGCTCTACTAGCTAGCTCGCTTTACGACTCGTGGTTAAGAGCCCTGCAATGACGATCTGAAGGCTTGATCTAGTGCTACAGTAAAAAATATATCCTTGCGGGTCAATTTAATACTTTGAACCTCTGTTCCCTAGAGGGCAGTTTGTTTTTGAGAGAGCCACAATTCTTGACTTTATATGCCAGGCGCCGCTGGCAACAGCGGGTTAGACATTGAACGGAGGGAGATGGGGGCAGGGATGGCCCTAAGCATGCAATGGTTGAGGGTAGGCTGTAAGAGAAATCATTAAGGCATCTTCATCATCTGACAGGCAGCAGTCTCTTGTACCAGCCCTATTGTTGCAATGGTGTGTGGTTGTGATTATTAAGGGGCCTCTGCAGTTTACAGCTGGAAAAGCAAAACTGCTGGGAAAGGCCAAGAAATTCATTTGAAAAAGTGTGCGGACTTGGGCAGCGAGCCCTATATATTCACTCGTCAGCACATCATTCCTCCTCTCGGTGTCATTCATTTATAAGGTGCTGACAATGCACCTGGCACGGTACAAAGCAATAAGAAACAAATACAGGGTCGGTGTAAGATGCGACCTCAGGGCAAGAGCTGTGCGATAAGCGAGGGGCAGGCGTTGGCAGACCTTAATGGAATGTGGGAGCCATAAGGAGCTGTGAAGGGCTCAGGATCTTGGGATTTGTATGATGAGACCACCTCTTGACTCCTCCCCGTCGGGGTGTGCATACTACCTAGCTACCCTTGTGCACTTCACCTTAGTTTCCTTTATTTCTGCAAACTGCAGAGTCTGGAACTAGCAGCATTTTTTCTTCTAACAGTGGGTTCTGCACTTAATTATTTTGTATTTTTGTAGAAATGTTTTCTCTTTCGGTTGATTTCCTTGTTTCTTGACTCTAGACTACAGGGGATCCCCACATCAGCTTCTAATCTTGAGCTTCAAGGAATACATGTTGTAGGTCTCGCCTACACTGCACATATGCTGTGCTGCGAGATGTATTGTTTACAATTCAGCGGGTTTAGAATCCGCCTCCAGCATATTATTAGTTGTTTTCATTGTCACTCTCATTGCAGTCTTTTGATTGCTTAAATCCCGTAAGCGTCCCTTCCTTTCTTGTGTTAGCTGCTCCCTGGAGCATGAACCTAGTACATGTGTTCTTCCTCATCTTTTTTCAACACTATAAACTATTTTCTTTATAAGCGTTTTGGTATTATTCCTGGACGTGCAATGTGCTTACCTATTTTTTTATCAGATGAATACAGCTTTTTATTATGTTTCTTTCACCCTATTTGCGGTTTCCATTGGTGCTTTAGTTACTTACACCCACAACTGTTCTATCCTACCCCACTCTACTATAGACCCTCTGCTCTATGTCACTCCATTCCAGACAACGCCACTCCACACTACACTGCTCCGCTCCACCCTACTCCACACTACACCACTGTACTCTAGTCCACTCCAGTCCACTCTACTCCATTCCACACCACTCCACTTACATCACTTCACTCTAAACCACTGTACTCTACGCCACTCCAGTCCACTGTACTCCACTCCACTCTAAGCTTTGCCATTCCGCTCTACATCCTGCCATTCAACACTGCATCACCCAATTCCACTCTACACCACCGAACTCTACTGCACTCCACTCTATGCCACTCCAGTTTATGCCATTCCACTCAACGCCACTCCTCTCCACACCACTCTAATCTACCAGTGGTGGCTGGTGACTTTTTTAACTGGTGGGGCGTAAAATGATTGTCATACTGCACTGTAGAGAGCGAGTGTAGCGAGCGAGCTTAAACAACCTAAGGGGGGTTGTAAAAAGAGTGTAAAAAGGGTGCATTTTCAAGCACATTTCTACCACAGCATACCATACCCTGTATCACATCCATACCCTTGGATTTAAACCTCATTGATAGTCGGTGAAAGCTGCAAGGAGAGCCCAAAATGAACTAGAAATAGAAATACAGCCACAAAACGAGTGCTTTTCTTGCTCCAACCTTCATTATTCTCCAAAATATTAACTGTATAAAATGACAGGTAAAGTAAACATCACAACAATGCATATGCCCATGCCTCCTGAGGGGTGAATGAACATTAACAATGAGACAATTACTGCACGCTGAGGCCTGACCAGTCTTTCACTTTGTTACATGATTGTTTTTATTTGTATAATATTTACCTGACTATATGAATGAGTTTAATGCTTACAAAGAACAGATTATATGTACCTGCAAATAGTTTATATAACTGGCTTTTCGCATCATATTAAGCTAGCAGATGACAATGCAAAACCAATATGTAATTAGATCTATGACTATGAGCTGTTGTTTAAAGAATTAAGCCACAGTATTAATGTATGCTTAAATGAAAAGTGCCGACAGTAAACCTATGCAAACAGCAGAGCCCTAGGTAGGGGTGGGTAGAGATGAGGTATCAGTACACTACAGAAGTACTGCCTAGAGGAATTAAAATGTAGGAATTACCACTGGGGCCAGTTCCCTCAGTATGCGCAGGCACACGCCAGACATGGACCATGGCACACATGGGCCGTGCACACTTCTCACTCAACACGAAAAGCTCTCATACCCCAACACGCACATTACACCCTACTCCCGCCAGTGGGCCACTGAAAGGGGAAGCGGCAGGACCTGTCCTCTGCATCTCTCCCTGGCCAGGCTCCAACTTCACTTTGCTGGCTGCGCGCACCAAACATACTTTTTGTATCTATCATGGTATTTAGGGTACTTTACTACTTTCTTCGTAATTCTGCACTTTTTTTTAAGCATAAAACCAAACGACAATCAGTCGCGGCTGGGGGGAGAGAGGGTGATGTGCGGGGGGGTGAGGGGGGACGTGGGGTGGGAGGGAATTAAATATTATTATTATTTTTTTAAACGTACCTAAGTCACCGCCGGTCCGGGTCCGCGCCACCTCTGCTCACCGACCCCTTGGCGCCTCACGTAACGCACGAATGGGGACTGGTAGCCCCTCGCAGCCAATCCTGGCGCTTGGGGCACAGATTTCCCTTTGCCCGGAGCACGCCCATTAGGAGCCCAAAGGGCTCCTAATGGGCATGCGCAAAAAGGTGCAAACGCAAGTGCGCATGAGCGGACACAGGTAAAAAATTCACCCTCCGTCCCCACTCATGCGCACTTGTGTTGCTTGCCCTGGTGACATGACATCATCATGTCAGTCAACATGACGCCACCCCGCCCACCCCCTTTAGACTCTGAAGGGGGTGGGCGGGGTGGCATCATGCTGACTGACATGATTGGAATGTCAGTTCTACCGAGTCCCGCCTGCCTTTACTTTGTACTTAACGCCGAGGGGGAGCTGCGGGCGGGGGGGCTACGCCCCCACGCCCCAATGGACGGACCGCGCCTGTACTCTACGCACCTCTAATCTGCGCAATTCCTCACACTGCCTTTCTACTGTACTCTACCAAATCCACTCTATGCCATTCTACGGTATGCCACTACCTTTACACTCCACTCTATGCTACTCCACACACTGTATGTCACTCTTCCCCACTCTGCTCCACACCACTCCACCCTACTTTATACCACTCTGCTCTGTGCTAATCTATGCCACTCCACTACATTCTACACCACTCTACTCTATGCCACTTATCGACACTCTAAACCACTCTATGACATTCTAGTACACATCATTCTACTCTACGCCACTCCATACCACTCGATTCCTCACCACTTAATTAGACTCTACACCACTCTACTTCACTCTACACCACTCTACTCCACTCTGGACCACTCCTCTCTATGCCACATTACACCTCTCTATGCCACATTACTCTACGCCGCTCCACTCCCCACAGTGACACTCTTTGCCACTCTACTCTAGCCACTCTTTGCCACTCTACTATACACCACTAAGTTCAACTCTATGCCACTTTACGCCACAATACTCTATGGCACTCTACACCACTCTTTTCCATACCACTGTACCCAACTCTACTCCATGCCACTCTACTCCACACCACTCTACTCCACACCACTCTACCCCACTACACCTCACTCTATTCTGTGCTACTCAACTCTACACCACTCCACTACATGCAACACTACTATTTGCCACGCCACACTGTGCCACTTCACCCCACCATAAGCCACTCGACTCAGTGCCACTCTACTCCATGCCACTCTACTCTACATCATTTTACCTTATGCCACTCCATTACACTTTATACCACTCTACACCATGCCACGTTGCTGTACAGCACTCTACTCCACTCTATGCCACTTTACTCTATGCCATGCCACTCCACTCCACACAGTGACACTCTATGCCACTCTACTATACCCCACTCCATTCTACTCTATGCCACTCCATGCCACTCTGTGCCAGTGTTGGAAAGGCTGTTTTCCATCTGTAAACATCTATTTCTCTAGATAAGGTAGCTTCCTCCATTTTATTACTGTTTGGAGTGCATGACTTGTGGAGATTAAGAAGTAGCACTCTGCTCACATTGGGTCAGTTGTACGAAGCCAATTAGCAGTTGTAAAGCTTGCATTTCTCTAAACACAGTATTTGTGACTGCTAAATAGCTTTTACAAATGTATTAAACTCATTTTGCAATTTGGTAACTGGGTACCTTACCACAAAACGGGTTAAGAAATGCATTATTATCATAATTTGAAAGGGCATGGTTCAGGCTATTACTGCCAACTCGTAAACAATTCTTTTCTTTTTTTAAAGTAGATTTGTTTCCTAAATACATCCCTGTTTCCCCCGACATTTACAAACAAGCATTAGAAATGCAATCGGGCTCGGATTTATTTGAGTTTGAGCTAATGGCATTATAAATGCCAATGTATTGTTGCTATGTGTTGTGGAGTGTGTTCATGTGGTGTGTACTGCCAGTGATCTCCTTGTGAGTGTGAGAATATTGCACCGTTACTGCCTGTGATGTCCTTCTTGTGAGTGTGAGAAGCTTGCACCTCTGCTGGCATGTCTCCTTGTGAGTGTAAGAACTATGCACTGGTGCTGCCTGTGATGTCCTTCTTGTGAGTGTAAGAAGCTTGCACTGCTGCTGCCTGTGATGTCGTTCTTGGGAGTGTGAGAAGCTTGCACCGCTGCTGCCTGTGATGTCGTTCTTGTGAGTAGGAGAAGATTTCACCTCAGCTGCCTGTGGTCTCCTTGTGAGTGTAAGAAGCTTGCACAGCTGCTGCCTGTGATGTCCTACTCACTACTCTACTCTGCACTCACTACTCTACTCACTACTCTACTCACTACTCTACTCTGCACTCACTACTCACTACTCTACTCACTACTCTACTCACTACTCTGCACTCTCTACTCACTACTCTACTCACTAGTCTGCACTCACTAGTCTGCACTCACTAGTCTGCACTCACTAGTCTGCACTCACTACTCTGCACTCACTACTCTACTCACTGCTCACTACTCTGCACTTACTACTCACTACTCTACTCACTACTCACTACTCTACTCACTACTCACTACTCACTACTCTACTCACTACTCACTACTCTACTCACTACTCTACTCTCTACTCACTACTCACTACTCTACTCACTACTCACTACTCTACTCACTACTCACTACTCTGCACTCACTACTCACTACTCTGCACTCACTACTCTACTCACTACTCTCCACTCACTACTCTACTCACTACTCTACTTTTTACTCACTACTCTACTCACTACTCTACTCACTACTCACTACTCTACTCACTACTCACTTCTCTAATCACTACTCTGCACTCACTACTTTACTCACTACTTTACTCACTACTCTACTCACTACTCTACTCACTACTCACTACTCTACTCACTACTCTACTCACTACTCACTACTCACTACTCTACTCACTACTCTACTCACTACTCTACTCACTACTCTACTCTCTACTCACTACACTACTCACTACTCTACTCACTACTCACTACTCTGCACTCACTACTCACTACTCTGCACTCACTACTCACTACTCTGCACTCACTACTCTACTCACTACTCACTACTCTACTTTTTACTCACTACTCTACTCACTACTCTACTCACTACTCTACTCACTACTCACTTCTCTAATCACTACTCTGCACTCACTACTTTACTCACTACTCTACTCACTACTCTACTCACTACTCTACTCACTACTCTACTCTACTCACTACTCTACTCACTACTCTCTACTCACTACTCACTACTCTACTCACCTCACTACTCTACTCTCTACTATACTCACCTCACTACTCTACTCACTACTCTACTCACTACTCTACTCACTACTCACTACTCTACTCACTACTCACTACTCTGCACTCACTACTCTGCACTCACTACTCACCACTCTACTCACTACTCTACTCACTACTCTACTCACTACTAACTACTCTGCACTCACTACTCACTACTCTGCACTCACTACTCTGCACTCACTACTCACTACTCTACTACTCTACTCACTACTCTACTCACTACTCTACTCACTACTCTACTCACTACTCACTACTCTACTCACTACTCTACTCACTACTCTACTCTCTACTCACTACTCTACTCACTACTCACTACTCTGCACTCACTACTCTGCACTCACTACTTACTACTCTACTCACTACTCACTACTCTACTCACTACTCACTACTCTACTCACTACTCTACTCACTACTCACTACTCTACTCACTACTCACTACTCTACTCACTACTCACTACTCTACTCACTACTCTACTCACTACTTTACTCACTACTCTACTCACTACTCACTACTCTACTCACTACTCTGCACTCACTACTCACCACTCTACTCACTACTCTACTCACTACTCACTACTCTGCACTCACTACTCTGCACTCACTACTCACTACTCTACTACTCACTACTCACTACTCTACTACTCACTACTCTACTACTCTAATCACTACTCTACTCACTACTCTACTCACTACTCTACTCACTACTCTACTCACTACTCTACTCACTACTCACTACTCTGCACTCACTACTCACTACTCTACTCACTACTCTACTCACTACTCTACTCACTACTCTACTCACTACTCTACTCACTACTACTCTACTCACTACTCTACTCACTACTCTACTCTACTCTACTCACCTCACTACTCACCTCACTACTCACCTCACTACTCACCTCACTACTCTACTCACTACTCTACTCACTACTCTACTCACTACTCTACACTCACTACTCTACACTCCACTCACTACTCTACTCACTACTCTACTCACTACTCTACTCACTACTCACTACTCTACTCACTACTCTACTCACTACTCTGCACTCACTACTCTGCTCATTACTCACTACTCTACTCATTACTCACTACTCTCCACTCACTACTCTACTCACTACTCACTTCTCTACTCACTACTCTGCACTCACTACTCTACTCACTACTCTACTCACTACTCTACTCACTACTCTACTCACTACTCACTACTCTCCACTCACTACTCTACTCACTTCTCTACTCACTACTCTGCACTCACTACTCTACTCACTACTCTACTCACTACTCTACTCACTACTCACTACTCTACTCACTACTCAGCACTCACTACTCACTACTCTACTCACTACTCTACTCACTACTCTACTCACTACTCACTACTCTACTCACTACTCACTACTCTACTCACTACTCACTTCTCTACTCACTACTCTGCACTCACTACTCTACTCATTACTCTACTCACTACTCTACTCACTACTCACTACTCTACTCACTACTCTACTCACTACTCAGCACTCACTACTCAGCACTCACTACTCTACTCACTACTCTACTCACTACTCTACTCACTACTCACTACTCTGCACTCACTACTCAGTACTCACTACTCACTACTCTGCACTCACTACTCAGTACTCACTACTCAGTACTCACTACTCAGTACTTTTACCGACACGGGAAAATGGGAAGCGACAAACAATATCTTTTATTGTCGAAATGAATATTTCTTCCCAAAATGAAGGCCTCCAAGTGCCGAATGTGGCGTAAAGGCGCCGGCTGCGTGTATCCCCCCTCACCCCCTCCCCCTTCCACACGTGACGGGTGCAACAATAACACTCATGGTTCGTCAGCAATTTAAATTTCTCATCTCAGTGTTACGCATTCATCTACTTTAAATGGAGGAAAGGCTGACACACCGCACTGCTGTGATCACGGAACCAGCAGGTATCTGCAGTGATGACTCAACCCTCTGAGCTGTCTTGCCAGCTACAAGGTTAATTTTCTCACTCATTCCTGCCACAGAGAAGACCCCCTGTGGAGTGTTTGACATTTTAAATGTAAAAGATGTTGACTGAAAGAGTAGGCAAATAAGTGGCCTGCCTACTGTGCCTGGCCGAAGGTGGACCGCTTCTGGGCGCTACTGCGTAGATTAATGCTCTAAAAAGGTGACACAACTTCGGCACTGAAATCGTAAGAGCGAGGCTCACCACACCTAGTCAGTGTGCATCAGACTCGGTTCGATAAAGAACAACGTTGTGCTGCGTCATGTTATGGTGATAAAGGACTATATTATTTTAGAAGAATGAGACGGGGGCTACTAATCATCTGAACAATTTTCCCGGGGAATACAAAATAGTATACACAATGTAATTGAGCGGGGAGGAAGTTTATTTGTTTATTTTATTTATTAATGTGTGTTATAGGGCACGGACGGTACCCGAAGGCGTCAGGGCGCTTCACAATAGGGACTGAACTGAGGCATGAGGGGAACTTTACATGTGAACGGATTACAAAAGCAGACGCGGCGGGACATGAGGTATAAGTGACAATTATGAGCAGGCGTAATACATGAGGTAGCAAAAGTGTACAGGAAGGAAACGTGACAAGTGTGCAGGTTACAAGAGAATACAAAGTGCAATTAGAGGTATACTACTGCAATATAGGCTAGGCACTCAGGCACAAACACAAATCTTACGTAGGCAATGATGGCATTTGGGCAAGTATCAAGGGCAAACAGAATGCGAGAGGAACAAGCTTTGGCAAAGCCAACTGTTCTGACTTTAAGGGAGTGACATTGTCATCCCACCTAAAGCTCTGTCCGTGGGAGCGCGGATGGTAATATGATGTGATACCCAGGTTGATAATACTACATACAAGGTGCGTCACCATGGCGCGGTGTATGAGCCACCTATATGCTGTTGTAGTCACAGTCCACATAACAGTCGGGCGTGATGCAGCCGAATGCAGGATTACTTGATACACACATGCAGACTAATTGCTCCTGGTGTACCTGCCAGATGTTAACCTGCAGTTCACACAGAGTATTTTGTTGATGTTAGTTATTGATGCGTTTAGTATAGGGCGCAAACTTTTTCCCACATATGTCGGAGCACTGCACAATAGGAACAGATCTGAGACATGAGGAGAACATTATACGTGAACGGGGTACGAAACAGATGTCATGTTACATTGAGGTAAAGGGCCGGTTGTGGCCAAACTAAGTCAGGAAGTAGCAGAAAGTGCACAGAAGGAAAACGTGACCAGTATACAGGTTACTAGAGGAAACACGGTACTATTAGAGGTATGATACTGCAGTAGATGCCAGACACACGGAACAAAAGTCACGTAGGCAATGGTGGCACTTGTTCAAGTATCAAAGGCACACATGTGAGGGGTACAAGCCTTGGCGAAGCCAACAGTTTGGACTTTACAGGGGTGACCCTGGCAGGAGCACACATGCATGAGGATGATAACACGTAATGGCATGTTAAAGCTAGATCGTTGGCCTTGCTAATAGGGCTGCAATTTTGACATCCGTAGGGTGGTGGTCGGTCCTGTGTTTCCCCGTTACGGCACATGGCACGTGAGGCCCCTTCAGCCAGTCCTGTTTCAGCTAGCAATACTGCGGTTCTAGCGCCATTAGTTTCCAAGTAACAGGAAACTAACTCCGGCAACAGAGCATCGACCAAAACAAATACTAGTCTACTGGGGGGCTGCATACTGAGGTTCTGTCCTTCCTGTCAATTCTGGCGCACAGTGCTGCAGTGTTCCAACACAGTGTTGATTGAAATAATTGGCACAGTTCTTTGGCCGGAAGCCTATTACTAACTGGGGGACTGGTCTCTGTAGCCATTTGCATCATGTGCTGGTACACTAGCCTGGGATAGGACTTAGCGTAAGAGGGCAATGTAATGCAGGCATGTGTATTGCAGCTATCATCAGGAATCCGAGACGCTAATGGTTGTTTGTCTCCCCATTTATGTACGGCCGAGTTCATGGCGGATGTCCTGGAGGTGCTCCACACCGCAACGACTGCTACGACTCCAACGGGCAGACAGCCGATGGGACGTGTACATCGGATTGGACCCATTGGAGATACCTGGGCAAGGCTACACGCCACGTCAAAGGCAGGGGATGGACAGCCAAGGGGTTGCAGTTTCTCAAACCTGTCAACGCAGGGGAGGAACTCGCCGCGGGGCATCATCAGGCTTCAACAGCTCAACGAAAGCAGCAAGACGTGCGACGGACAATGGTGACTTGGTTGTGGGCCACTCATGTGTGAGGCGTGCCAAACATGTTTCTTTTCCTTGCAAGTGAATGTAGGAGGAGGGCAGAACAGAAGGGGTTTCCGTCCCCTTAGGGGAAGAGGGGGGGGCATACGCCCCAGGCAGTTTGTAATTATTTTGGTCTGAGCTACTCTCCTAACAACTTACTCCCCGTCAGTGGCGATACTTCACCTGGGGGGGAACGATTTGGCCAAACTGGGCGGGCACATCCTTATTGAGGAAATCATCTCTGCTGCGTGGTGGGCGGCCAAGACATGTCCGGGTCAATGTTTTTCTTTCTGGAGACCGTAGGAAAAGGGCCTATGCCCAGCCAGTTAGGAAAGTCTTCCAGGGACTCTTAGCTCAGCAGCCCGCCCCCCCCCCCCAGTGGTGATACTTCGCCTGGGGGAAAATCATTTGGCCAAACTGGGGAGGCGCACCCTTATTGGGGTGATTATCTATACTGCGGGGTGGGTGGCCAGGACTTGCCCGTGTTGCACAGTAGTATGGTCGCAACTTATCCCTGGTGACAGTGGCGAGAGGGGTACTCGGTCAGGGCGTTGAATCACTCGGTAAAGAGGATCAACACACTGTTTGGCAAACTATTTCAAGCCCTCCGTTTGCAGACGATTCCACATGGGGTATCTGGGGCGCTTAGTTCTACCTGGGGGACAGGGTACACTTGACTGCGGCAGGGAACGTACGGTGGGCTAATAATCTATGGGCCTGGTTGGAGGTTTTTTTTGCAAAAGTAAGTATGCTCCTGTTTAGGTAGGGGGAGGCCAGATCGTCGGTTAACAATGCTGGCCTGTGGCGGTAAGGTCATGACCGGTGAGCAGCTATTTTAAGGTCTGAGGGGGCGGGCATCATCCAATGGAGGTTCCCGCCCAGGGGGAAGAGGCCATTGGCCCCTCCTAGAACTTCAGGGGCAAGGTAATTGGTGTTTCAAAGGGGCGCGGGTTGGAGGAGTCACGCTTTCCTTAGGCTGGTAGCCACCCCGCGCGCGCATACTTATGACGTCACCGGATGACGCAGAGTAAGGGCCCTACTTAAGTGAGTAAATGGAGTTCACGGCGTGGACCGGGTAATTACCGGGCCCGGCTGCGCATGCGCACATCTCTAGGTGAGGCGCAGCTAGTAGGACCTGAAACCGGTTAGCGACCTTGCCATATGGCCAGAAATGTAGGATACAAAAATCAAGATGAGGATGTTAGATTCGGTTAGGAAACAACCTGTATTAGAGTTTTGTTAAGGTTAGCCTCTCAAACTTGTTGACGATATTGTATCTAATGTCCTGCTGATTTTTGTATAAATTGTTGACCATGCAATTAAAAACCTTTTTAATTTCATATCTTAATAAATACGGCCGGGGGACTAGCCCCCGCCTTCCAAAGATAACCAGGCCTCATGTTCATGTTTCTGGGGTTGGTGTGGTTGGATGGGGGGGCGGCAGCCAGTCGCTGACCATGTGAAAAGGGGGGGCCCTTGGCCCCCCCCGCCCGCATGGCGGCGCGGCGACCGCCTCCCCCTTAGTGCCTCTCGATGGTGGGGCGGGCACGACCCGCCACCGATTGGCCGGCGACCTCCCTGACCCGGATACCAGGGTAGGATGTCCGGGTCAGGGGGGGGGGGGGGGCGTGCTGCTGGAGAGGCTGGGCGGGGGGCGTTGCCATCCCCACCCGGCCCCTTGTGAATAAAGAGGCGGGGAGCGCCCGGGAGGCCCTCTTGTTCCCTGGACGCTCCCCCACAGCGTGTTGTGCCCCGCGCTCGGGGCTTCTTTGTTAACCCACCAACCATCCCTGGAACAAAATGGTTTAGTCGTGTTAGGTGTAATTTTGAGGTGATTGTTGCCATCCTGGCTATGCACATGGAAAATTGTCGGGTTATATATTATGCGGATGATGCTTTCTTTAGGAATTTTCCCCTTTTAGTGAACGGTGAAATATGTTATAATTTGCAATTGTGTGTAGGAAGTTTTTGCTCCTTTTAGTGTACTGTGCTGAAATATTTTATAATTTGCAATTGTGTTTAGGACCTTTTTTCCCTTTGTAGCCTTACAGTGATGCTTTGTTGTGTTAGTCAGAGTAGTTGTCCATTAGAATTTTTTCCCATAGGTCGTCGTATTTATTAGGTATGGGGCATGCGGTAAGGTCATGACCGGTGAGCAGCTATTTTAAGGTCTGAGGGGGCGGGCATCATCCAATGGAGGTTCCCCCGCCCAGGGGGAGGAGGCCATTGGCCCCTCCTAGAACTTCAGGGGCAAGGTAATTGGTGCTTCAAAGGGGCGCGGGTTGGAGGAGTCACGCTTTCCTTAGGCTGGTAGCCACCCCGCGCGCGCATACTTATGACGTCACCGGATGACGCAGAGTAAGGGCCCTACTTAAGTGAGTAAATGGAGTTCACGGCGTGGACCGGGTAATTACCGGGCCCGGCTGCGCATGCGCACATCTCTAGGTGAGGCGCAGCTAGTAGGACCTGACACCGGTTAGCGACCTTGCCATATGGCCAGAAATGTAGGATACAAAAATCAAGATGAGGATGTTAGATTCGGTTAGGAAACAACCTGTATTAGAGTTTTGTTAAGGTTAGCCTCTCAAACTTGTTGACGATATTGTATCTAATGTCCTGCTGATTTTTGTATAAATTGTTGACCATGCAATTAAAAACCTTTTTAATTTCATATCTTAATAAATACGGCCGGGGGACTAGCCCCCGCCTTCCAAAGATAACCAGGCCTCTTATTCATGTTTCTGGGGTTGGTGTGGTCGGATGGGGGGGGGGCGGCAGCCAGTCGCTGACCATGTAGATAACAGAGCCCGGAAATCTTAAAAGCTCTCTTTTGCGTGTTCTCTCTTGTAGTACACAGTTCAGAAGTCTTCAGCTCGCGGGGAACCTTACCTGGCCCGTCAGCTGATCAGCGATCCAAACTTTATTATTTCTGTTTGTTGTCTGTATAACATCATGAATATTCTCCTAGCTGCTGCCTTCTCTTTATAAAAGTCAAAAAGCTTTTGGGGGTCAGATGTAAAAAAGCATTTTTGCGGTCGGACACAGTCCAATCCGACTACTATTTAGACTGGGAAAGCAGGAGGGGAGTACTATACAGAAAGAAATAAAAAATTATACTTAGTGGTTCTTTCTATATTGTAGGGAAGTTCTCTGGAGCTAAGCGACTTCCCTGAGAAGTTCTATTGCTGTTATATTTTTGGGCACGTTTTTGGTAGATCATACCCAGACTAGACGGGAGAACTATGTGGGTTTTGCAGGCATAGTTTCATTTCCTTATTAACCCCACGCTATGCTGAACACTCGGAGAGCGGGTTAATACTTACTAATTCCACCTCATGGAGAAAATCAATCATACAGTTACCTGGGTGTTCCACTTATCTGATCTCTCTCCTTTCTGTCGAGGGTGCCGGTGAGCAGGGAACGCTGTGACCTAAAGGAAGGGAAAGAAAATAAGAAGATGAAGACTCATGCATAAATAGTCATCCTCTTTACCTGTGTAAAATAAAAGCAATTAACCATACCTGCTCTCTCCAAGAGTCATATGTCACATGCCAGGCCACAGTTTCCGAATTGCAATTTATGTAAACGAGTCGGTATTTGGAAGGGGCGTGTTTAGGGCATCCCTTCCAAATACCAAATTGGTATGATATGTATTGCTGTTTTGCAACCAAATTCTGGTCGCAAAACAGTAGCACTTTACCACTAGTTTGAAAGGCAGTGGTAACCCATATGCAAATTGTCACCTCAGGACCCTTTTCCTTTTGAGAATGTTAAAAAAATATTTTTAAGAGCTGGCAGTGGTACAACAGAACGCTTCCTGCTCTTAAAAGATTAAACTTAAACATTTATTTTTTTTCTTTCTTGAAACACATCCTGTTTTCCTTTGAGGAAAATGGGCTGCATTAAAAACAAGCATTTGCAATGCAATAGGTCTCGCAGTTGTTAGAGTTTGAGTTATTGGCATTGTAAATGGCAATGCCATTTATTTATGTGTTGGTGTCTAAAACATAAATAAAAGGCATTGTCATTTACAATGCCAATAGGTTAAACTCTCGCAAATGCGAGACCTATTGCATTGCAAATGCTTGTTAAAATGATTGTTTGGCTCACGGATCCACCCATTCCTAATTGCCCTTAGAGACGGCTGACAATAGAAACTTTTAAGTGAAAATCAGCCTAATTAGCGGCACACTGGCAGAGGAGATCACGTCAGAACAGTATGCAGATGTCTGACGCACGGCCGCCATAGTAAACGTTAAAGTGCACACATGATGTTTTCTCGGCGGTCTAAACAGCCATACATGCGCAGTCCGTGGGGTTGGAGAGTGGGAATGTGGGGGGGGGTGAGCGGTCATAACAATCGTGCAAGCTGCAAATGCTTATGAACCACGGAGCAGGAGCCACGAGGGGGAGGCAGCAGTAACTCACAGAGAAAAAAACATGGTGCCGCCATTGTGTAAAAAAACAAATACTCATAAAAATAAAGGCATAGGGCAGCGTTCCGCGCCGTAAATAATAAAACAAACGCACAGCCACAATTATTCTTGCCCAGGCTTACATGCGCGCTGCCTACAACAAACCAGCCATACGCCATCATGAAATAATCGCAGAGAAATCTAATAGATTGATTAAAAAAAACAGGCGCTGCCCGGCTGAGGAGCGAAGAAGCCCCTCCCGCCCGGCGTCGACGAGTCTTCCGTTTCTAGGCAACGGCCCCACCGGCACCAATCCCAGCGCGGCTCCTCGTCTGACGTCAGAAGAGCTGCGCTCGGGATTTCTGATTCTGAGGCTCCCGAGGTTTCCGGGCTGCGGCGGTGTTTACGGGGAGGCAACTTTGATTTTGCGGCGGAGATACGGGGAGTCACGACAAAAGAGCCAGGTGAGTGGGGGGTGGATGCGTGCATTTGTGTGTGTGCGCGCGCGCGTGTGTGTGTGTGTGTGTGTGTGTATATATGCAGTGTGTGTCTGTGTGCGCATGCGTGAGTGAGGCTGTGAATCTGAGGCATGGCATCTGCACGGCACCGTGCGCGCCCTCGATGGCAAATCGGAGACGCTCGTGCCTGTACGCGGTCTCACATTCCCCCTAACACGCCAACAAAAGGTCCATCGCTACGCTTCGCTACGCTCGACCTAAAAAGATTACTTTATTGAAAAGCAATCACACATATGGTGGACTGCTGACCCAAGGAGGCCATCATCCCTGTAATGGGGCCGATTTCTTAATGGGTCACATATTGTGGCCTACCTCATTAATATTCATGAGGCAGGTCAATTTACGACCCAATAGGAATTGCTATTAAGGAATAAAAGGTTTTGTACATTAGGAATACCGATTTCCCAACTGCGATTCTGATAACTGCAATTATGAAATCCGTATTCCAATCTTAGTACATCTGCCCCTTGCTTCTTTCCACAAATGTTTTTTCAGGTCAAAATCGCTCCATTTATACCGCAGCCTGGATTTCTCAGTTGAACAGCTTTTTGAGTCCCTCCTATGGTCACTGAGTCCAGATACAATTGTCCCATCCCTGCCAGTGCCTGCAATTGTTTTACGCTTGCTGGGTGATTAGAGCAGATGGGGCGAACTGCAGTGACTGTAATCCATGAAGCCTCTAAACTAAATGTGCCCAGTGGTACTTCAAACAGAAATGTAATTCAACGAATGTTTATATATATATTTGATTGAGGGAATTAGACCTGTTCTGCTATCCATTTATGTTGGTTTAATGTCAAATATTTAAGTGGAAAGCAATTATTAATCATATTGTGTTTACTTTATTTAAATTAGGATGTCACTTTTACAAAAATGAAGCAGCATTGATCACAGATTGCACCTTTGACCAGGTAGAGGAAAGGTGCTTTATTTCAAAAGGCATCAAGCTCTCTGGTTTTATGGTTTGTCTGGAAAATCTATTAAAGGTTTTCATACACATTGCTGAGGTACAGGAACATGTCATGCAACTAAGTGTTAATTCGTCAAGTTCATGAACGTTGAAGGAGTTGTGAATTTGATTCATGTGAAAGTCCAATCGTCTGTGGGAAAACTATTGCTACCTTATCTTTAGTAGTTTTGGGTCATTAATTTTTATGGTTCGGGGCATCATCATTCCATTTTATTTCTAAGGGGTTGACTTTTATGTTGGAGGTAGGCCTACAAATCTCAATGTACAACAAACAGAAGGATCAGGCACACATCCAATGTTGTGCTATCATCTCGGGCGAAACGGAGCATTGACATCGCTTGGCTTTTAAATGCTTTTGCTTTACTTACACAGGAGCAGCATTTTTATCTGAGCATGGTTTTATTTCAAAGACTCCCATTCTGTGAGTTATGTTGTGCCTTTTCGACAGTGTGCTGCTTGTTGGTTCATCATGCAAGCAAATCCCCCCAGTCTGGAACTAAATACATTGCATAATGTTGCATTTCTCCAACATTGATTGTGGGGTTCTAAGACTTATTAAAGTAATGGATGAATTACTACGTTTATGTTTCACCTTTGTGAGTTTAATAATCTCATGATCTGCTCCTGCTTCGATTTTCCCCTAACCGTACAAAATTCTGGCTGTAAAACAGGTGATATTTGATTTTTTTCTGAAATTTGTGAGATTGTCTCCATCTCTGATCTTTGAGATCAGGGTATTGCTAAACCTTTGACATACGACTGTGAGATTTGTTTATCTCCTCTGGTCAATATACCTAGTTCTTGGAATTTCAAGAAGGGACCTTTTGCCTGATCGAAATCTTTGTTGAACGACTGCCTAATACTTGGGGCTTGATTTAGAGTTTGGTGGATGGGATACTCAGTCACAAACGTGACAGACATCCTGTCCGACACATTACAAGTGCCATTGGATATAATGCACTTGTAATACGGCAGACGGGATATCCATCACTTTTGTGACAGAGTAGCCTGTACGCTACACTCTAAATCAAGCACTTAGTTCTGCAGAGGCATACTTGGTTTAAGTCAGAATGAACTTGTTGTTTTCTTCAACCTCCTGAATAGGTTTTAATGTTACTTTGCATGTCATTTAAAATATGTTTTTACAATATGACATTTTGAAAATATGAAGCTAAAGCTAGACAGGTCAAATGGTAGCATACTACTGGATCTTGGTTATTGTTCACATCCCTTCAGTATGCTGAGCTTAGTTATACCAAGTTACTCACTCACTAAAGTTAATTGTGGGTCACTGGACAGAGAAACATCTTAACCTACATTAATCTAGAACTGATGCTAGCTTCTGCCCTTGGCTTTCCATGTCGTTATAGCTTGTTGCGCCAGCACCACTTCTGGCTGAGCTTACGTAAAGTGCTGTACAGGTGAAAATACTCATTGACTCTAGTGAACAGCTCAGTGTCTGATCTCAAAAGTAATACATAGGGGGACCTCAAATTTAGAGGACACTCAAGATTGCTTTTCTTTCTCTACATTCAAACATATTGATTTGTGTCTGCTCTTTATTGTGCAAGGCATATTGTCTAAATATTTGCTATTTAATATTCTAGCTTACCCAGTATTCATGTTTGTGTTTTTTCTCTTTACCCAAAAACGATGCTCGTGGACATTAGGCTAGAACAAGTAATTGATTAATTAAAGTTTTGTGATGTGATGTGAATTGAAACGTCTTTCTACCTGGCTCTAAATTTACGGCTGATGTAGCAGTGGATTCATTTCCTGTAATATCTTTTATATATGTCTTCACCTTTCTTTCTAACATGCCCTCACAAGCATGCGTCACATAAGCTAGGCTATACATGTTCTAACCTAATCAATTTGAACTTAACTTGCCTTTCTGGGAATCCGATCAAGCAAAGCTAGTGTCCCATAAGCCCGAGTTAACAGGTAGCAGATAGCTTCTCGCAGTGTATGTGCGATTTTCCAACTTCCCCTCCACTTGTACATTGCCACAGACCCTTTATTGAGGGTTTGAAAGGATGCAGTGGGCAGGGAAATGAGACATGAAAGTTCTATACAAAACCTCGTCTCTTCCATCACCTTTCCACTGAGGATCAAATGACCTGGTTTCTCTTGCCTTCCTTCAGTCCCCAACCTCCCATGTTTTTTATACTCAATCTGACAACAATTTACAAAAATACTTAATACCTCCAGCATCCCTTTCAACCTTCCTCATCTCTCCTTGTCCCTCCCATCCTATCCTTTTTGACAGCTCGTGCCCCATGTAACATAAGAACCTAAACTTCCACATTGCTCCTTCCACTTCTGCATCAACTGACAAGAATACATTGTTGCTTCTTCACCCCCTCCCCAAAGTCAAAGTTTCACATCTTTTGTACCCAGTCTGACACCCATGTACAAGAATAGCTGGTCTCTCCTGCATCCCTTCCCCACTTTCCATGTCCTTCTTCCTTACTACTGTCCGCATCCTTCCTGCAAACACCTACACCAACTAACAAGATCACCTAGTGGCCAGCGATTGCAACACCCTTCCCCTGCACCGCAGGACCGCCTCATTGTTACAGCAATTTAGGAAAGGGCTCAAGGTCTGGCTGTTCGAATGAATGGATCACCACACAACTACTAGCAACTCCAGCGCCTTGAGACCCTCACAGGTGATTTGCCGCACTCTATAAATGAGTGATTGATGGATTGACCTGCTCTCTCTTGTACCTGTTCCATATCATCCTCATCCCCCATGCCAAACCTGAACCTCCTCCTAAGAGCACCTTGTCTCTCTTGTACCCACTGTTCAACCTGCAAATCCCCTAACCCTCTATTGTGCCAACTGACTGGAATACTTGATCTCTCCGTCATCCCTTCTCCACCGTGTGCGCTCCTCCTACCCAATACCTCCACATGTTTCCTGCCCACTTCGTCATCAGCTGATAAGAACATCTGGGCTCACATGCATCAAAGGAAAAACCGGTTGCAAACAGGCCGATTCTCAGAATCTGCCCCTTTGCAACCGTTATCTTTGCATTTGGGATGCATTAGCCCAAATGCAAAAATCACAATTTAAGTAATCGCAAAATTGCGATTACTTTATTTGCGATTGCATGTAAGGAATCAGAATTTGCGATTCCTTACATGCAATGCAATAAAGTAAAAGAAATTGTGATTTTGCAATTAAGAATCGCAATTTACCATCAAATGAAAGGAGATAGTAAAATGCGATTTCTTTGAAAAATGCACCAAAGTCCCATAATACACATGGCAGATCCTTCTCCCACCTTACCGCCAAAACCTGGAACACCTTCCCCACCAACTTACGACAGACCCAAGACCTACTGGCCTTCAGAAGACTCCTCAAGACGTGGCTCTTCGATCACTAGCAGCAGCACCCCCCCCCCCCACCCCCAGCACCTTGAGACCCTCACGGGTATGTAGCGCGCTTTATAAATGTCATGATTGATTGATTGATTGACACATGCCCTTGGGGCATGTGTGTGCGTAACATGGGTGCACATCACAATTTCAGGGGTGCAACAGGGTGTCCTTTTAGCACCCTTGATATTGCATACGCATTTTTGCGAGTACCTAATGGGTAGGAATGTGTAGGAATCACAATGTTTTTTAGCGATTCCTACATGCATAGGCTTTTGCGATTCCTTAATAATCGCAATTAAGGAATTGTAAAAGCCATCCTTGATGCATGTGCAGCTTGTCTCTCTAGCATCTTTTGTCATCCCATCCTTTCCCAACCTTAGACCTTCCTCCCTCCTCCGCTGCACCCACTGTAAAGAAATGTGTTGGGTGAAAGAACATACATGCCACCTTTTGCGACTTCTCATTGTGTGAATTTGGACGCTAAAACACAAAGTGTCTCTGGCTTTTGAAAGGCTCTCCAATGCTCTGATTACAGTCGTAAGGACTGTTGGTTAGCAATAGCTGTCTTTAAAGATGTTTTGCATTATTCATCAAAGTAATAAATATCAGATATGAGGTGTTCATCAAACTAAGAAATATCAGATATGAGGTATATTTTTGGGGGTTTAGTGGACTATGGTTCAAGGAATATCGATCTGTGATGGTCTATTGTGTCTAAAGCTTAAATAAATGTGTTCCTGCAATTCTAACTTGTTGTATTGTTTATTGCACATTGTTTATAACAAAACGCATCTATCCCTAAGGGAACATTTTTAATTTGAGATTGCTTTGAGCGGTACCTGTATTTTTTCCTCCAATGAAAATAAGGTTTCTGCGAGCACGGCACAAAAAAAAATGCAGAAATATATTAGACTCCGTTTTGTGCTGGGGGTGCCAGGAATCTGTGTGATTTATGCAGTTCAGTGAACAGATATTAGAAGTGCGAGGGGGCTGCTCTGCTTTATCCCACTGCGCATGTGGAATTAAACTTGAGCAGGCCATATTTCAGTTTTACGACCCTTGCACGGCTGACGCAGTTCATTATGCGAGAGCGGGAATGTGCCTGTCTGCCCGCCTTTCACTGGCTCCCTTACCCGGCTCCCAGATGGGCTATGCAAGGCCGGTTTTGGGCTAGGAAGGAGCCCGCGTAGAGGATGCAAACAACAACACGTCAAGCCACACGTACTCACGCGCTAAGTATGCATTGTTCAATCCATTTCCTGTAATAGGGAAATCCTAGTGTTTTTTGGTCACCGACCGGAACACCAGAGCACGCGCCCTTACGCAGATAACGGATACCCTCCCCCTGGAGACATGTTTGTCTTCAAAACACAAATTGGGCGGGAATCGTACTTCAAAGTCTCGCAGAGGCCACGTGAAAATGCTGACGCTACAAGAACTCCCAATATGAATCTGATTCACCCGGGAAATATTACTCATTTCCTTATTAAAATCGTTTTAAGACATCTTGTGTAGAAACGTGATCATCTGTCTTAAGGGCGCCCGGCCTGCTGGTGATTTAAAATGTGTCTGCGGAGTCCTAAAAGAGCTGTCGCGGGCCTTCAGTAATTGCGACTGATATGCGAACCGCGGATGTATGTAGATATACCTCCTGGTATTGCTCTTACGGATCCCAGCCGGTGCGTGAGGTGCATCAGTACTTGTCATGCTTGCTGATCTCTGGAGCCCCACACTTTCCATATGGCTTTTGCACTGAAGCACCACTGTTGCGTATGAGTGTGATCGCCCGCCCAGCGAACAGAGCATTAAGTGAATCACTTGTGTTGTTGAGCTGAGCGTTACCTTCTTCTTTAGTGTTCACTGTTAGCTTTCTTGTTCGAAGATGCAGAGATTCATGAGGTTCTGGGGGACCTGCTAATTTTGGAAGAGAGGTCTATTGTGGTGAATCCCCTCCAGTCCAGCAGGTGAAGTGGGGTTTGTCTCTGGGCCTCGTCTACTTGTGACCTGGGTCACACTAAAATGTTGACTAGTTCTTGTTGGGCCGCTTCTGTTTACATGTTCAGACAAAAGCTCACAGATAACACTGTAAGGGAATGCCAAATAAGGAGGGTACAGTAAAAATGACTGAGGAACAAAAACGTTGGCAAAGTCAATAGGTCTCTGATGCCTTAGGGACCTGTTGTCCTTACCTGTGATTGTTGGCCTTGCTGCACAAGGCAACAAATCTGGGTCCTGGTGCTGCTGCAGCAATGGTAGCTACCTACGTCCCTGACTGATCGAGTCCTCTTTGAATTGAAAATTTCCTTACAAAACCAGAGGATAATCCTTTTCCATCCAAATCAAATTGAAACCCGTAATTGACTTCTTCAAGATCTGATTTGTGTTCTGAAATGATTCTATGAATAGGGCACTTTCCTCAGAAATACTTTCATTTTCACAGGAGCTTTTCAATTTTTAGTACACGTTCAAGACCTTTTCTCACAATTTCACGACCGGGAGGGGAGGGTGGGCGCGGGGGAGGGGGCATGGAATTAAAACTCATTGATTACAAATCCTTTTATATCTCAGAGCACAAGATGTCCGAGTGAGAAGACCTACGGAATCTAGCACTCAGAGCTTAAATTGAGAGCAAACTGGTTTTGAATCATTTTTGATCTATGAGCATGTTGAGTCTGGTGATCTCAAAAGGATGACATTTTAATAGCATTTCTCAAAGCACAGAAAAGGCCCTTCCTCTCCTACAGAACTTGCGAGAAGAGAGGAGCAAACACCACAGGTCCATCTTGGCATCTTAAGAGTTGCTATCGATGTTAAGAGTGCATGCATTATGCTATGATTTATTTTAGGTTAATCCCTGAGATGGTTTTGTGCATTACACATGAAGATGTATCAGCTCTATGCTGACCAAGAGGGTCTGTCAGCAATGGCAGAGCAGGTGGTCGCTTTTCTACCATGATCACTGCCTTCCTTTGCACACTCAATGAAGTGGTGTAACACAGAGATGGATGTGTGGCACATCTTACATTCTTTGGCATATGTCCATGTCCCACCTGCCTCTAAACGGGGGTCCAAATTTTTCTTGTCCAGGCAACTCACCTGGCTGCATTTGTTCAGCCAAGGCCATTCAGTGAGCTGGTTCTAAATTAAGCTGCTATTTCCTAATGACAGGTACAGTTGTAAAGAAGCTGGCTCAATCCTAACCAGCATCCCAAACCCAACTGGAAGCATACAGATGTTACACGTGATGTTCCTGGATCCACCCAACTCCCACTCATACGAACACTTACTGGCAAAATCTAAGCCTCTTCTGGGAAGCCCTAGTGGCAGATTATGAATAGAGAATGTTGACTATACAAGTGCTGGGATTTCTTCACATGGGTTTGGCCTTCTTAGGATGTTTGCTATTCCCACATAGTTATATATTCACATACAATCGTGATAAAACTTTTTGAGTACAAAATTCAGCATATGCAATCAGCATAATTACCAGGGATGGATTTATCATTTTGAATTTTTCAGCGCTCAGGCTGGTTTGTTATTGACTGTGGTTTTGTGAATATGATATTTATCCCTGTACGTGGACTAGACGTCATCTCTTTTTAATTGTCCAAGGTGTAGAGACATTCGGGCTGGTCTTTAGCAGGAGTACTGCTATAAAGCCAGCTTAAGAGCACTACTAAAGGTTGTAGTTATGTGGCGCCTCGGGGTCGGGGTGAACGTCTAGGGGGGTCGGGTCTACCGCCCCCTCAAACAGACTCACAGAGACCGGTGTGCAGGGTAACGCAGGTTTTATTGTTTTAAATGTTCGTTTGCGAGGTGCAGTCTTTCTGTAGTATGGCAGCGCGGTCTCCGCCTCCTCTGTCAGTCTCTGTAGGCGTTTCTCCGCGGCAGCTCTTCGCACGTCCCGGTGGCTTCTGGGACTGGGAGTCCTGGAGCCGTCCTCCACGATGCCAAGTCGTCCGCCGTGCAAGGGAGAAAGAAGAACAGCGTTTTAGCTGACTGCCGGTGTCGCAATCACGGGGAAGGGAGTGAGGGCTCACACGTGCACAACTCCTAAGGACTACGGTGGTGAGAGGTGAGGGAGGGGTAGTGCGGCAGGATGTGAGTGTGTAACTACTTTCGTGGTTTAAACCACTTTAAGCCCGCCCAACCTGGAAGCCGTGCACGTACCTCTGGGAGCCACACTTCCCTTGTTGAAGTGTGGCTGGGCGAAGCGCCTTCCTGGTGGCCTCCTGGCTTGTCGGTTTCTCCCTTCCGATGTCGACCCTCCGTGCGTCCTTCCCTCTCCTCGTCTGGGTTCGCCTCCGCGCTTCTCCTCCGTTCTCCCGCTCTTACTTCGGCCTCGGGTCTCAGATGTTCTTTGGTTTCCCGGCTCCGCTCTGCTCCGATGTCTCCCTCGCTCCTTTGCTCTCGTCTCTCCTCCGCCTTCGTGCTCCTCTCGCCTTCGTCCTCGCCTCTCCAACCGTCCGCCTCTCCGTCTTCACCTGCGGGTGTGTAACACACCTGTGTGGTGTCTTGGGCGGCTTTTACCTGCTCAAAGGGGGCGTATGTGGTGACGTCTTCACTGTCCAGCTCCGCCCAATTAAAGAAGCAGGACTCTCCAGCCTCCTCGTGATCCAGACCGTCCGAGTCTTCCGCGCTCCTCCAGGCGTCGGTATGCTGCACAAAAAGAGGGGAGACAGGTGACTCAGGCCACCCCGGACCCACCCCGTCACAAGTTAACTATTCTCTCCTGCACTCTAACTTGTTCCTCTGTTTACAATTCACCAGTTTAACAAATCTTTGGATATAACTGCAAATGTTTTATTTAAATGCTGTTTACAGATTTTAAGCTAGTGTAATGTTTTTATAGTGTTCTTCTGGCCTGTGTTCTCTTCCTGTGGGCCGCCTGTTGAACTAAATCAGTGTTTAAATGTGCCTGCTGCTGAGAAAATGTATGTTTGTGTGTACAACCTTCATTGTGAAGATTTGAACCCCGGCTGAGCATTCTCGGGCTTTCGTCTTTCTGAAGTCTATAAATGAACACCAAAGGGTGGAGCTTCATGTTTATAATCAGTGTTTTGTGATCTCTGAAAAGTCTTGTGGTTTTAAGCGTCATTTAGTTGTATTTGTTGCCATGGTAACATAAAGATCCAATATCGACACCCTAGGGCACTTATGTGCCTGCTTTGGGCAGACTGGGGCCCCTTAGTTCTCCGGGGGCCAGTCAATACGCCTCACCCAGTTGTAAGCTGGTTACTTTTGTTTTCTTCGCAGTTTGAATAACCATCTCACAGCACTGGGTACAGCCAGGCGTCTGGTATGGTGACAGAAAGTCTGCTGCAAAACAACAGCCACAAAAAAGAATATAGGAACTATACAGGGATAATAATACCCCAAGCCATTAACCATTATGTTAAACCCGTTATATAGACCCTGAAAGCGGGAAGCAAGGAAAGCCTTACTGTCAAAACCACAGGCCGAAAGGGTGTTGGGCACATTTTAAAATAAGTACTGGGCTCTAGACGTAAAACAAAGCTTTAAATATTCATCGTGGCTTAAATAATTATTGAAATACATTTTACTGTCTTATAAACGGAAATTATTGTAGTAACCGTAGGCAAATTGAAAGTTGGACACAGTTTGTAATATATCATAAACTGTGTTACGTTGGGCCGTTTTCCACTCTATAGCGCCCAGTGTACGTTTTGCATGGTTTCGTAGCGCTATGTCTGAGATAATTACATGTTTGCACTTCTACTCGTGATTCGTGAAGAATATTACATGATGCATTACCATTTCAGGGCTGTGTGACAGCACTTGCCAACGCGTTCATAATCCACTTGAAACCAAAAGGAAATATGGAGTTGGCTAATGTGCTGTGGTGTCAAATTAAACCCTTTTTTGCTATCCTTTTATGCAACCAGTCTGCGCATTTGGCAAGTGGGTGTTTTTGTGTGCAAATGTATGGGTTGAATATACCGTGCCTGCTGAATCAGTCGCTCAACCTTTTGAGCCTGGAATGGAAGTATTTTTCTCATTACTGATTTTTCTCATTACTCTACTGAGCTGGCACTAGTCCATATTTAATATGCAAGAGGATAATATATTTTTAAATGGGAATCGTGTGCTGTTTGGGCAGGCCTCAGGTATTTACAAGCGAGCCACCTTCATTACTGCACAGTTTATAGATGTCACTTAAAAGAAATTGCTTCGCCGCTCGCCAAGGTGAAGTGTGTGTACTGAGGCCTGAATCGCTGAAAATATGAGCACTTTCGCAAATTAAAAGCCAGGAGATTGGTTTTCGCCATATGCTCACTCCAAACGGATTGAATAAAAAAAGATTTCAATATATGTTCGTTTTCTTTTAGGAGAGATAAAATTATTTTTGACTAAAACAGTCGAGACTAAAAACCAGATTATCATTAACTTCTGATATTGGTTTGGTAAACAGAAGAAAAGTCGAATCAGCCTTAATTATGACGTCACCATAAAAGCGGCTCCGGCAATAGTAAATAATGGGGGTAATTGTTGCACCAGAGTTAGTACATCAACCGGCTTCTGGGCACAGTTTAACAATCTAGCTCTTTAGGTTTTTGAGTGCCAAATACTTTTAATATTTCTTTTTTTTGGAATTCAAGTCATTTTTATTGAGAGAAAAATACAAGTAAAAGAAATACATATATGTACGGACACAGGTAGATGAATATTTATTATTTCTAATATTTTCTAGTGCCTTTGTACATTGTGGGATCCTCATAGTCAAATGTTTGCATTTTTAAAAATTGTACTAATATAGGGCTTCATACTCCACGTGAAGTGAAAAAGCACCCTCAGCAAATGGTTAGCAATCATGCAACTGTGATCTCACTCGTGGCATTGTGGGCCGTGGGTAAGGTTTCAGTGGCACGAATACCTATTTTTTAATATTCTGTATCAATGTGTTTTAGCCATGTTGTATGTCAGCATCGCAAAGTTGGTGGCATACAGGAGGGTGACATGGGGCGGAGTATCATAGAGTGGAGTAGTGTAGAGTGTCGCATAGGGAGCAGAGTGGAGTCATGTAGAAGCGTGGAGTAGATGTCGTAGAGTGGAGCGTCATAGAGTGGAGTAGAGTGTCATAGAGGGAGTAGAGTGGAGTGGCGTAGAGTGGAGTAAAGTGGTGTGGATTGGCAGAGGGAGTTGCGTAGAGTGTTGTAGAGTGGAGTTAGCCTAAGGTGGAGTAGAGTGTCGTGGGGTGGCAACAAGAGTTGTAGAGTGGAGTAGTGTGTCATACAGCGGAGTAAAGTGGCACAAGTGGCATAGAGGGAGTTACAAAGAGTGTTGGGGAGTGGCATAGAATAGAGTAGAATACAGTGAAGTGGCATAGAGTGCCGTAGAGTGGAGGGGCATAGAGTGGAGGGGCATGGAGTGGCGCTTTACAGTGAGTGGCATAGGGTGGTGTGTTGTAGAGTAGGGTGGAGTGGCGTGTTGTACAGTGGTGTACTGTTGAGTGTCTTAGAGTGGAGGGGTGTGGAGGGGTGTGGAGTGGTGTAGAGTGGAGTGATGTTTTGTAGAATAGAGTGGAGTGGTCTGACGTGGAGTGTCATAGAGTGGAGTGTCATGAAGTAAAGTGGTGTACGGGATGCACTGCTTTTTGTGATGTGCATATGAGTATGACACAGGAGTGTAGTTATCAATAGTGCTGCAGGTGCTGTAGCACTGGGGCCAGTGAGACGTTCACTGAACCCCAAATATAGCTGGTTTTTACTACCAGTCCAATTAATGACTGCCCATCTTTCTTGCTTGCCCTAGGGCCAACTGGTAAGACACTGTATTTGGGATTGTCATGATACATTTATGAGCAGATGCTGTAGGTGACTAGTAGATGTGGCACGGAGGTGAATGCAACAACTATGTTGAAAACTCGTTTAGCACGGAGTATGACACAAGAGAGTATTCTGTCAAATTAGGAAATTAACATACTAACAGCTGTGATACCTGTCTTGTTCATATTCATGACCACCCAGCTTTTTAAAACTGACCTCAGGGACCGATACTGTGAATACACTTGCCTGCTAACAAAGTAGTGATTAACAGTAAGCCTGGTTGGTACCTGGTCCTCAGTTGCCCTCCCTGGCACAGCAAAATGTCAAGTATGTGTTAAAAAACAGTGGTAAAACATAGCCACACGTGTGTGTGTTCTTTTTGCTTCAGTAATGTGGTGTGGCCTAATGTGACAGTGGAGTGATGCTTATTGGTCCTGTTTGCATCAACATTGCTCTCTGTGTGTTAGTGTTGCAGAGAGTCTTTTTTTCTATCGCACTTGACCCCAAGTATCATCAGAGGATACACTTAATGATAGTCTCTCCAGCAGGAGATTGAGGACTCGCATTCACTGGTTGAATGTGCCCTATCAGTGCAGCATTATGCAAACACTTGGTGAAGTTCAAGACCTTTTATCAAGATCTCAATGTGGCTGCATGAACTGGGGACCATGGGTCAGCAGAAGGGTGAATACCCCACTTGTGCATGTAGGCTCTTTCTATGTGGGAAGCACCCTGCCCCTCAGCCAAGCAGTCTCTAAAGACAGGTCTCATTACCATTTAGTACTGCATAGGAGCTCACACTGGGCTGCCTTCCAGTACACTATGTATAACTTTTTTTCCTATGACAAACTATCTGAACTTATAACCGGATGTATGACGTTACAACGCATACCTTTACAACGCATTTTTTACAACACAACATCCATTACAACGCATTCCATTACAACGCATGCCATTACAACGAATTTTTAAAAACTACCTTTACAACGCATTCCATTACAACGCATAACATTACATTGCATGTATGGTAAGTATTGGATAGTGTAAGAGTAAAAATTACTATTCTAACTCCAGGGGGGTGCAACAGTACGGTAAGTGTTGGATAGTGTAGGGGGAAAAAATACTATTCTAACTCCAGGGGGTGCAACAGTAGGGTAAGTGTTGGATAGTGTAGGAGTACTATGCGTTGTAATGTTATGCGTTGTAATGGTATGCTTTGTAATGACATGCGTTGTAGTGTCATGCGTTATAATGGCATGCGATGTAATGGATGTTGCGTTGTAAAAGTTTTGTTGTAATGGTAGTGCGTTGTAAAAGTTGCGTTGTAAAGGTTGTTTCCCCTTATAACCACAGCTCTCTATGGGATTTTCAACCAACCCCTCTTCCACTACCTCTTCCTTGGCCATGATAATCCTAGCCACCAATTGCAACACAATTGTTGTTTGAAGGTCCTCGTGTGGTGCATGTGGCAGTGATCAACTGTGCATGGTTGGCGAAGAGAGGCTACTTCTTATACTTCTCTACCAGATGCTACCACGCATAGCTGTGTGACTAAGCAGATTTCCTCCTCAGTGGTCATAGCACGTAGGTGTTACCTACCTGAGTGCCAAACAAACCCTCTCCTTCTGGCCACTAGCTCCGAATCCTTTTATCACTTGTTTTTGCAATAGCAAAGAATATAAGGAAATGTTTAGGAACATCAGCCCAAGAACTGAGTGTACAGATGTGTTAGGTCCACAGCAGGGCATACTCTACCTTATGTTAGGGATTCCATTGTCCTCAGCAATGCTTCTGGAGGATGTGCGAGGCCCAGGGTCAGTGGTGTGCAGGCCTAGGACGCTGCATAGTGTGCACAGAGGCGTCGTCAGTAAAAATTCTGCTGCACACCTTTGCTAGTGGTTAATGATGATATTTTGTGAATGATGATGATGGTCCTCTGTTACTCTTGCTTTTCCTGCCCTCCAGGTCTGTTGTGCTCCTGACCATTTCCTAAAGGCTGCAAGAACATCTCTTGCATAGGCCCATCTACTAAAGAAACCTTTGCTCATTCAAATATCTTTCACAGACAACCACAAACGTGCCTCTTGAGATCGCGTGCTGCCATTTTAGGGAAGTAGCAGCCTCTCTGGTCAATAAAGCTGTGTTGACATTGGCAGTACTACATCCAAGAGTTTTGCCTCTTCCTAACACACATTCTTTGTATATGAGCATGGAAAACTTGGATTCAACTTTCAAGAGCTCGTGTTTGCTGTTCTGCTTCCATGGTTTCCTGTTCTGCCGTGGCACATGGATGAGAGTTGACACTGATTCAAAACTTCCACCTTGGACAGTTGGATTTGACCATGAGGGCCGGCTTTGGGGCGGTGAAGCGGCACTGGGTGTTGACTTGGGGGGCGGGTGGGGGGCACTGATCTCAGGGGAAACACTGATCTCAGGGTGGGGCGCTGTGTTTAGCAATAACATACCATTTAAAAGCACTTGCTGCAGAGTTCCTTATGCTTCCAGCTTTCAGGCAGCAATACAAATGTGATGGTAACTCTTGTGATTAATGGTTCCTGCTAGAGAGATTGATCAGCATTTTGTCTAGTGGCAGGTTTGACTCACCATACACTAGCGCAGAGGGTTAATATGCCTGCTGCAAAGAACCGATCTGTATTTTATGTGGATAGCTGATTGGATTTGTAAAGCCATCCTTTACAAGCACTTTAAAACAAATAAAATGTATTTGAGAGAGAGGCTGTGGAGAGATGAGGGGCACTTTAGCCGGGTGGTAGTCTGGAAATTCGAGGGGGAGGTCACATGGGGGGGCAAAACAATTGTCGCACCGGGCACCACCAGCTCTAAAGCCGGCTCTGTTGACCCTGTTCACAAGGGCTGTATTTCACTTCACAAAACAGCAACATTATGTAGCCTGAATAACGTGTTAATTACATTTTATGAAGTGTTGTTACGTCTTACTATTTACTCTTATTATACTTTAAATGTGAGCCATTGCAACTTATGTTATCTAGATTGACTTTACCTTCAAGTCGCTGATCCTTAAAATGTTGTGTGGCTTCTTATTTTACTTTCTAATTTAAATTTTTTTGAGAAGTTTATTAAGCTGAAGTAAATATTGAAAGTCAAATGAGTATTAAAAGTACCACTGTACTTCTCAGACTCCCTTTGAACGAAGGAGCTGAGGCCATGGGCTCCGCTGGCCTAGCTGGCCACCCTAAAAGTCCTAACGGCCCTCTAAGTGTCTGTGTCCGGCTTCAAAAAAATTATTCCGACACACGAAAGAAGTTGTGTGCCAAGAAGTTGGGCTGAGATGAAAGCCCCCATCCCTGGTGATTGTAGGCAGTACTTGTGGCCACTGAACGACCAGGATGTCGTTGGCACAACCTCTTAAAAAGATATCCGTACTGGAGAGCATTCTAACTACATTTCCTTGTGTAGATTATTGAACTACAATCCCCATGGTTTATCAAGCAGTACCATTAGCACTGCAACCACAATCCAATGATCTGGGCAATTTTTCCACACAATACACAACAGTTCTGGCAAGACGTCTCTACAGGGTAAATGCTTGCTTCTGACATTTGATTTTATCTGCATATTATAAGTAAACCCCTGCAAAGGACCTTTCATTCCGTTGATGTCGATAAAGCGAGTCCCTATATATTAGGTCCTAGTAACCTGTTATTCTTAGTAGCGTTTTGAAACGACAAAGCTTGAGTATGAAGCACTAATAAAAACAAGTCATTCTTGTTAGGTATGGTGAACTGTGATTTTATTGCGATCCTACATTTTATGCTTGAATGCTCAGGTCTTGCTGATACACAAGCAGTGTGATGGAAGAGATAGCTTTCTGGGAAAATTAAATAGTGTGGATTCTGAAATCAGCTCTACAAAGAAAGCGACTCTTAAGAAGCCAACATTACCTCACTACTTGAGATCAGAAGGTTCTGAACTGCTCATCTCCAAATGTTAACCCGCCTATTATTGTTTAATCAATAGTTCCCACTGGATAACGTAATCAATACCGCAGAACTGCTGCTGTCTGGAGGGGAGTCTCTGGCGTATGTTTATTTCACAGCCCATCCAATGGCATCCTTCCTTGTGTTCAGTGGATTCGTATTTAATAGGGCTAGTCATTTTGTCTGGGTGCCAGTGACCCTGAGGTTAACCCTTATTGTATCTTGGTAAATCTCATTTTTCAATATTGCTTTCTAAGGTCCATTTGGCGCCCTTGTTGTATGCGATAGCTTTCATGGATAATGCGCCCACAGATATAGTCTGAGACCCATCATCCAATGTCAACAATTAGTCAGATTTTTTTTTTAAAGAATGTTTTATTTATCTGGTATTAATGAATGCATGGCCACTGTGTCTGCTAGTTTACATATGTGGTTAAAGCAATAGAATTGTGTTGCTTTGCAGGAGAACTCTGTCTCGTATTTCTTTAGATATAGTTAAGACTATTTATCCCTCTAAAAGGTAAAAAAAAGTTAAGATATTTCCTTTAGAAATGAAATCTGCACTGCTTGACCCGATATTCTTGAATGAGGCGTAAGTTTGTTAACAGGTGATGACCATTTCAGGTTTTAGAAGATGTACATGAAGAAACTACTCAGAAGGTTAGTGCACATTCTACCAAAATCTGTGTGCAACCGGAAGGTCACAGGTCTGAAAGTAGATGAAGTGTCCGGCCGGTGACATACTGGGCAACAACATGTAGGAATATTGTGCAGAAACACTAATCTCCATACGTTATTTCTGAAAAACATATAATGATGTATACGCAATCTGGAATTCTGGGACGGTGGAGGGATTTACCTGGCCATTTTCTGTCCCGCTCATAATAGAACCCTAGGATAGGTAATCTTTACACTTCTACTTGTAGCAAGCACTATATAAAAATAAAATACTTTTGTAATTATTGTCAGTGTGCCTGTGATGTGCTTTCTGTAGTTAGAAGCTAATTGTTAATGTAACCACCACAGAAGGTTTGTTCCAGGGCAAGAACCTCAACTTCCTTCGTAGAAGTCCAGCCATTCTTTTGGGGAAATGTGTTTATTTGGAATAGGGGAGTCTCTCTGTAGCCCACTTTTAAATCAAAATAACGTTTCACAAAATTATGACATAGGATTGAATAGAAAGTAACACAAGTATCTATTCCGTGAAGAAGGAAAAGGAGTCCACTTCTTGAAATGTGGCCAATGTATAAATATTAAATATGTGGCAACCATCTCAAATAGCAATATACGAAGGCCCACTTTTTTGTTAAACCATGTGAAGTTGTACTCAAAACATTGAGTCTTTTGTGAGGTTTTTGGCTTTTGGGACATCCATGTGAAAGCTAGACTGTTGCAACACTGTGTCACTAGTACCCTCATTTTACAGTAATAATACTCAGATTTATATAGCACAGCTAATCATCTCTGAGGGCCTCTAGATGATGTTCCTAGGTGCGGGGAGATTATGTGATTTGCCCAGAATCACAGGATGTTGAGCCAATGCCAAGACTCGAACCTGGATCCCCAGCTACAGAATTTGGCAGCTCTGACCAATACGCCACACCCTCTCCATCCTGGTCCTGCAGAACATATACTTTGCAGAAACCAGTTACTGCTCCCCAGAGCCACTGTGCATAGTAAAGCTTTGCAGAATGTCAATTTGCAAAGGAAAAAAATCTGCATTCATTGTCTTGCTTAAAAATGTGAGGGAACAGTGATGGGTGGATTCCTTGAATTAATCTCAGCCACTGACAATTACTCTGACCCACAATCCAGACCATGTTACTTTGCCCATGTGCCACCTCAGACAAGAACCAGTCATATGCAAATCAGCCCTGGTCCTGCTGCAGTAGGAACAGTGCAGCCTCAACTGCCAGGCCAGGTACCCTCTCAATGGGAACACAAACAACCCCAGAGCAGTTTGGCCTAATTGGGCCTCTTCGGTAGGGTTTAGCTTGAGTTCTGTGCAGGGTCGGATTGTTAAGGCGGGGACATGGCCAATGGCCGGTACCCTAGATCCAGCTGTGGGCTGCTTTTTTGGGCAGCCTGCGGGGTCCGATATGGACGGTGTCTGTTTTGTTCGGATGCAGCCAGCTGTCCAGTGGGTGCGCGGTGGCCTTTCTGGAGACAGATGGGCCTCCATTATCTCCATTTTACCACTGGGCAGAGGTGTCACTCTCTTTCTTTCGCTGGGCCAGCCCATTAGGATTCGCAGATTGAGCGAGAGCAGGGGGCCTGAGCAGAAGTGGCCTCACTCAGGTGTGTTTCATCAGTATGAATACATCCGTGCATTTTTTTCAAATCTAAGTGAAGTCAAGAAAACGCGCCTCCGTCAGAGACCCTAGCTCCCCCCCCCCACCCCTCCACCCCTTTTCATAAAACTTCACAGAAGCAGTGTTTTGTGGAAAGGTAATATGCAAATGTGGGCAACTTTTTTTTGCGTGCCCGGGCCTATGTTTTTTATCCCAATCCACCCCTGGTCCTGTGACATAGTGAGCAGTAGCCTGTGTGCTGGAATATTAAGATTTTAGTGTTGAAAGACGTATATAGGCTGCTTGGAAGCAGGATCTTTGGTTTGTCAGGCAGAAGAAAATAGGGGGCAGATTTATGAAGGCCTTGCGCCGCCGGTGCGTCACTTTATTTGACGCAACGGCAGCGCCCTATTTACAACGTGACGCATCTAGGAGATGCGTCACGTTGTAAAGCCCTGCGCCATAAGGAGGCGTTCCTGCGCAGGGGGGGGCGTTCCTGCGCAGGAACGCCTCCTAAAAGTGGCTGAGTGAAATCTATGAGATTTCACTCAGTCACTTTCAGGACAATGCTGCGTCAAAACCCTGCGCCTGCTTGAAGCAGGCGTAGGTCTTGACGCAGCATTGTGGAGATGGGGCACCCTCTAGCCTTGCTGGAGCTGCGTCGCAAGGACGCAGCTCCAGCAATGCGCCACTTTTACGGCACAGATGCGTCACGCATCTGTGCCGTTTTTGCCCCATGGTGCGCCGCATTATAAATGCGGCGCACCATGGGTGGCGGAGCAGCGGCGCAGGATGACTGGCGCATCCCTGGGGATGCGCCAGTCATCATAAATCTGCCCCTGGGTTTTTGGGGGTGGCAATGATACGTAGTTTGTATTTGCTCAATAGATATGTTTTGGGGGAGAAATGTTATGGGGCGGGTGTTGGAAGTTAGATGGCGGTGAATAATCCATTGACTATAAATCTATCCAATAAAAAAAAGGCAATCATTAGACCACCGAGTGCCTGTGGCAGAGTATAAATATTTGAAATGTAAATTGTACAAATAACAGTCGGACTGAATTCTGCACATAAAAAAGACTGCATAATCATACCCAAAGCACCAAAGAAAACCCTACCACGATGAATTGTTTTCTGGCATCCCTCAGCAAACGGCTTGCAGTATGCATAGGGACATTTTTGTGCTTAGAAAAAGCTTGGCGTGACTAAAACCCCTGCATAATGCATCGAAGGAGGAGACTAAAGGGCGGTAATTCCTGATTCGGACATCACGCAGAGTGGCTCCACCACGGACAAGCAGACCGTAAAGGGAAAGTTTTATTATTTTCACACTTGTGTTAGCATCAACAAAGGAACGCTGTCGCCAACAGAGTCCCACACATGCCTATACTGTAAGAAGCATTTTTCAGGCGGTGTGAAAAGTCTGGTGTGCATTTTTTGGCCTGGCAACTCATGCCGCTGATGTAATCGCCTTTTGATGCCGCCATTTGCTTCCTATTTTCTTTTGGCGAAGGGGTTGCCGGCATTGAAAACATTAGGCTCCGCAGCACATCCTGAAGCAGCTAAAATAACAATTTACACTAAAACAGCTGCAGTTTTCGCCGTAGTTAAAATGTAAGCTGCAGTATTATGAAGATTAGGGGGTTTATTCCCAAAAATGTCTCGCGTGCAAAGAAGCCCATGGGTGCCTTTAATTGTATTTGGAGAATCTTGGGGATTCACTCGCTAAAGACGCACTGATGGCAAACAAAACGTGGGGTCTTCTTCTGGTTATTTATTTTATTTTTTTATTTATTTTTTTACTTCCGTAATTTTTTATTGAAAATAAAGAGCATATTTACATGGTACTGGGTGGAGAACACATGGGGAAAGAAAAAGAAGAAAAACACACCAGAGGGGGGGGGGGGGGAGTTGTCAAGCATTGTATACATTGGCTTTAATTAGTTTGGCTCTTGACAGTCCGTTCTGCAATTGTTACATCTTCTTCTCTCCGTTCTGCACGTTCCAGTTTCCCCCGTATCCCTTTGCCACCGGTATGGTTATCTTTCCCCCCCCCCTGGTGATGTGAGGAGATAGAAGATCAAAAGAAGAAGAGAGACGTAGGCATATTATGTTGTTGATTAGGGTGCATGTGTGCGTTCGGTAGTATTGTCTGGTCTGAGTGTTTAGGGTGGCTTGTGAGAGGACAAGTAGTTGTCTAGTGACAGCCATAACTCGCTCTTTTTCCCTGAGTCCCTTTGGCTGTTGGACGTTATGGTGTCGGCTCCCATTAGGAAAATGACCCCGTTGAACCAGGCCTTAAAGGTGGCCTTTGCTGTGTCCTTCCAGTTATTCAACACCGTCTTGACCGCTGCTGTAAGCAGGAGGTCAATCAGGTCTCTGTCATTTTCGGATGTTATGGAAGGGTCCGTGTATCCCAGTATTAGGTGGTGGAAGTCCATTGATAGTGTGGCTCCTGTCATGTCATTGATTAGAGTGATTATGGAGTGCCAGAACTTCTTTGTTTTGGCGCAGTGGAACAGGAGGTGTGCTAGGTCTCCCTTCTGCCTGTTGCAGTTCCAGCAGGAGTCAGTCTCTCTGATGCCTATGTTGGCAAGACGTTTATAATCCCAGAGATAAATACCACTTGATGGCTACCGCAAATTGTATGTGGAACCACGTTTACTGCTACTAAGAGATGCCTGCACATTAATTTTTTTAAACCGAAGTAGTCAGATATACCTTCCTACATTGCGCGATACATGTCTTGAAGATGGCACTGTGCCTGATCCAGAGATCCCCCGCGACCTGCGCGGTCCATTCGTGAAAAACATCACCAATATTAGAATATTTTGGTTTTAGGTCTGGCATTAGCCAAGATATTTTGATTTTACTAACATATATAACATTCTTACTTATAAGAACTTTCAGACAACCTTTTCTTCCATTGGTCTGTTGCTGTGTCATTCACATTTTTGTTCCACCTACTATAGCATATAGTATAGGGTTAGCCTACTTCAGCCATTGGCTACCTTCACTTTGACTGACAATATTCTGCCCTTTCATAAAGAGCCCTGCCATACACAAACAGGGCCGGACTGGTAACCAAAACCGGCCCTGGAAAACTGATCGCCCCCCCATGGAGGAAAAGGGGGGAGTGCAGCCGAGCTGTTTTTCTAGAGCCTGTTTCGGCCGATTTTGTTACAGGGGGCCAATATTGCCTTCCCGGTAACTAAATCGGCCCCCAGGGGTCCAAAACTGGCCTCCGCCCTGGCAGCCCACCCGGGAAATGCCCGGTGCCCACTACAGCCAGTCCGGCCCTGCGCATAAATTAGTTTGCTTAAGTTCCAAAAATTACTATGACATTGAGTGCTTTTTGATACAACAATATTTGTGCTATTGTGTTTTTAAGTCAATGTGTTTTTTTTATATTATTGAGTGCCCGTGGGCTCCCCCAAAAGTAAAGTTTTACAAACAGTATAAAAAAAACAAAACAAGAATTTACAAAGTCAAGAGGCTGGCATCTGATGTCAGATCCAGTGGCTTTGCCAATGCTTGTTTTGGAAAGAGATGAAAAGTGGAGCTGTACCTTACACGTGGTCAACTCTTAGGAGGGCTGCTTTGTAAGTTGAGAAGAGTAAAGGACAAGATGTTTTCTTGATAATGTTGTTCCCGGTATACCCAGTGTTTAATTTGTGGTGGTGTAAACAAGCACTCATTGTGGGGTATAGGAACTTATTTTTCATGTTAAGATTTTGACTGTGAGAAAGAGAAAGAAAGGGAGAAATGTGATAAATGATGAGAAACAGAAAGATAAAGCAGTGACTAAGGAAGAATGCAAGATGGAAATAGAGTGAAATAAAGGGCCAGATGTACTAAGGATGGATTTGGTAAAAGGGGTCTCAAATTGTGCATCGACTTTTACCAAATCCATTCTGTATTTGCAAACTAAACTATGTATTAATAGGTCAGTTCGCAAAAGAATGATTCGTAGCGGGTTGTAATTCAACCTAGCTCATGAATATTAATGAGGTGGGTCTCAAATTGCAACCCTCTGTGAATCCCGTCCATCGCAGGTATGGTGGCCTGCATGTCTGTGATTGCTTTTATATAAAGCGTTTTGAGAAAAAAAAAGCAACCTGTTTTCTTTAAAGTAAAGTAATGAAACTTGTAACAAACATTTTAAATGGTAGGCAGTGGTTCCTGGGACCACTGCCTTCTCTTAAAAAAATTATTTTCAACATTCACAAATGGGATCAAAAGGTGTCTTTCCTTAGGAACCCCTTCTTGTTTGCAGATGCCTTAAGCCTACCTTTCAGTAGTCTGTAAAACATTAATGTTTTGTGACTGGATTTCGGTCGCAAAATATTCACCGATCCCTCTGTGATTCTATATTTGGAAAGGATGCCCTAATCCCGCCCTTCTGCATAGCAAATTAGTATGTAGTCTCAAAACCCAATCTGCGATTCAGTAATGATCGCAATTTGGGTTTCTTACTTACCAAAATGCCTTTTTGCAGCCGCAAACGACCCAATTCTGTGAATCGGCCGTGTGGGAATGCAAATAATGATTTGTACATCCGGACCAAAGATACAGGAAGTGTAGGTTGGTTGAAGAAAGGGGCTCAAAGCCTGATGATAAAAAGTAAGTTGCAGTTCCCAAAAATGAGTGCCAGTGTCCACAACCTTCAGCACAAATTAAGCACTGTCCGATATCCCCTTGCCTCGGCAGCACTTGACTGCTTTAGTCTATATCACTAGTACTACAGACTATGGCCCTACTTCAGTGGTCCCTTTTCTGCATCGTGAAGCACTGACCTGACAGTGATGTCACAGCCTGATATTATGCACGCGGCTAACATCAAAGCATAGTCAAATTCTCTTTCAAGCTCTGTTCTCCCTGCCTCTTAATTTAGCCAGCTTTTCCTTGCTAAGATGTATCCAGATTTTTCTTTTTGATTAAAGTGCTTTGCTTTCTGGAAATGTGTTATGCACCATACTCAATAGCTTAGCATAATCACAATAGAACAAAAGTGCACTCGCAAAACCAGGAATCCTTTTTGTCTCAAGGCAATGTCTCATTTTAGTTCTGTATTCCATCTCAAACCCACCATGACAAGTTACAGACTTATTTAGGGAGATGTCTGTCACACCAGGATCAGTCTACTGTCTATCTCCAGACCAGATGTTTAACCCATATGTCTTTTTACTGTTGCTCTGGGGTTTATTATGAACGACAAAATTATAATGTTGTGACTTTCGCTTGGATTGATTCGACAAATTAGTCTCATAAAATAGTGTTTTTAATTTTACGTGTTCCTGGCAGTATTGCACTTCTTAATTATCGGGACGTCCCCCATGACTTGACCATTATATTTATTGAGTTGGAAAAATGTAGCTCCTTTTATTATGATTTATACATCAAAGAGTGGTAGAAGTTCATGGTGAAGTTATGGCAAAGTATGAAGCGCCTACATAATAATTACAGGCGCTCGGCAGAAACCAAGGCAACTTCCGCTTCGCAGGTGCAGACCCCTATATTTCATATTTCAGACATATGTGCTGTACTTTAAGAGGCTAAATTAATATGAAACTGGTACCTTGGTTCTCGGTATAAATTCTGAATTGAAATAAGGAATAAAACTAAAATATTCCCTATTCAGTGTTTATATCACTATGGCCACACTTTATCTATGTTTACCTTTTACAATCTCCTGTCTCGTCATGAACCACAACCACGCCTTAGACAATTACTGATTGATTTTTTATTTCTTATTTTATCAAAGTAAAGAGATTTTAAAATATTTTTTGTTTTCAATTCAAACACATTTGTATATACAAATAATTTTTACATATATACAATAGAAGCCCTTCATTTCCAAACTAGGATGTCACAATGAAAGAATAAACCGGACATTCCTATCGAGATCAAACAGAATAATGTGAGGAAAACAAATAGGTAAAACTTATTTCAACCAAATGTTTTTTTAGTTCCTCAACAAATTATTTAAATTAATCAAAAGTGTTTTTTATATATCTGTTGTCTCTTTACAGTCGACGCGTTTCAGCCAATCAATTCTGGCCTCTTCAGGACTAGGGCTATTCAAAATCCATCTATAAAAATAAAAATTGGAACAGACATCACCTATAGATCCCATAGACTCATAACATAGTTACCTATCTACATATATACATATCAACCTTAGATTGAGCATCATTTTTCTGGATATTACTCCTGTGAGCAGACTGACCATTGTGACACTCAATTGATTGATTAAATAAACGAGGGCATGTTTCTGATGACTAGATTCCTAATATACTGTATTCCAATAGTTTCCTGAGTTTCTACATCTTGGTATATTTTAAATAAAGTTATATTCTACAAGATGCAATCTTAGTTTTAGTTATTGCAAGGGCATTAAAATTTTAATTTTTACCTGGTTCTAGAGTCATCAGGGGCTGGAGGTAATTTTCAAGTTGTATCAGGCCCTCTCTTTCCCACTGGGCTCGGATTATATCCAGAAAATGGAAATAGTTCGTGCACTGCCGGTGCTAAGGTGAAATGTATCTCCCTGTTACTTTTTCTACAGCATCTGGATAAAGAGGGCATAGAGAACCCCTGTTAGTACATTATATCAGTGGCCCGGTGTTCATAAGGCGCGCGCTCAAACTAAACTTTAAGAGGCAGCAGTATATTTGACATATGACCCTTGGCATAAAACTCATCTTCCTGAAAGAGAAGCATTAGTAGCGAGACATGTTGAAGATATAAACAGCTCAGGTAATTATCTCGAATCAACCAACCCCCTTCACCCCTCCCAATCTGTCTTTCGAGCAAATCACAGCTCAGAGTCTGCACTTCTTGCAGCCTCAGACGACCTCTGTATCATCCAGGACCAGGATGATACTGTCACCCTGATCCCACTTGACCTTTCCGCGACCTTAAACTCCATGTTGCATTCCATCTTGCTTAAAAGTTTGTTCTACTCTGGCATATGCCTAGCAGCTTTTAAAATGGCTGACAGGAGCATAAGAAACACGTGTTTCTTATCCTCCAGGTACCAGGTTATTTCTCTCCCGCTTTTTCGCCCTTTGGACATCTCGAGGGTGTCCCTCAGGAATCTTCCCTGAACCCCACACTTTTCAATATTTCCATGCGTCCTCTTGCTGATTTAGTTATTTCTGTTTTGAAATAATCTCATGCCCTGATGACACAAACATTATTCAGCGGTGTCTCCTCTGCTAGGGCGGAGAAACGTCACATCACTGCTCTGCGAGTAGTTCAAAAAGAAAAACAAAAATGATAATAACCGATGTTTTTATCATTTTAGTTTTCTGTTCCTGCTTAGGAACAGAGTGGGGTTGGGCTGGCCAGATCAGGGGCCAGGGAGAGGAGTGGTGAGCAAACTCTAAAGTGCGAATGACTGTTTGGCGGGCCGTCTTTTGCATGTTCTCCACTGGCTGTAATGGACAGCCTGGGTGGAGAACATGCACAGCCTCCCAGTCCCTCTCTAAGCGCCGAACCATGGCGCTCAGACCAATCACAACGCTGCTGTAAGGAAGCATCGTGATTGCCTAGGGGAGTCTGGGAGCCTGTGTGCTTCCTGATTCCTGCTGTCGACCGAGGAGCCAAAGAGGACCGAGAGACGGTGGCCGGCCAGCCTGCAGGTGTTTTTTAAAATTTATTTTCATTTACCCAACTCCGCCACCCCCATTATGTAGCGCCCGGCACTGAAATTATTATATCTTTTTCTGCTAACTCTTCTGTCATCCAAACCAGCTTCAATCTTCTGTGTCTTGCATTTCGTCATGGATGAGGACTAATTGCTTGAAACTGAACGGTGACAAGACGGTAGTCCTCCTGTTTGATAGTCAATCTTCTAGCTATCCTTCAACCTTCTCCTGCCTCATCTTCCAGAAATCTTGTGGCCATGCTCAATGCAAATCTTTCCATGACCAATCAGGCTAATAAAGTCATGGCAAGCTACTTCTTCATCATTAGAATGCTGCTAAAACGCTTTACTTGGCTGCCTATTTCAGCAAGGAAACCTGTCACCCACTAAATTATTACATTGCGACTGGTCCATGCAACACTCTTTATTGTGTTATGCCAGACTATCTAAATCACAAAGGTCAGTAGATTCAGAATTAGTAGCAAAACTCATTGTTAACTTACCTACCAAGTCTCATATTTCACTATTCACCTCTGGCTCACTGTAAAAAAAAGTTCTCCCTTCAAAATGTTGTGCTTTCCTTACAAGGCCTTCAATCATGCTGGCCCTGCATGCCTTAAGAAACTACTTAAACTCTAGCAGCCCAGAAGATCTTTTTGCTCAGCCAATCTTGTGCGTGCAGCTGTCCCCTGGATTGATCACTTCAAATTTTGCAGACGTTCCTTCTCCTACTATGCTGCCAAGATATGAAATCTCCTTCCCACTTCCATTCGTCTGTGGACCAATGTTTGTCAATTTAAAAACATCTTATAGCATGGTTATTTCAGCAGTAACCATTTTCTGTGTTCCATGCTTCTCAATATCTACTCTAGCGCCAGGACACCCTATTTAATCTATTTGCTCATGCGCTATAAAGTAAATGAACAGAGATACCAGAAGCATAAGCCAGGCATTAGTAACAGGTAGGCCTTTCTTAAGTGGTCTTAAAATGAGAAACTACAGGGAGTTTTTTGAGTGAAGGTGAAATTCTTTGGTGTGATCTCTTGTGATAGCTGCTCAAGGTGTTTACGGAAGAAATATGCGGTCATTGCAAAACCCAGTGGTAGATATGTTTTAAGGTTACCAGATAACTCCACATCACCAACGACACAGTGCTCTAGTCCCGGACTTTTCTTCTATAAATCACTGTATACATGTGTGTTTGTTTAATTGGATCAACTGTTGTGACCCAGGACTACAACTCCCAGAATGCAAACGAAAAAAGGAAAACCTAAACCAGACTCTTGGTGGCATTAATGAACACAGAGTCATCTGGTAACCTTACACGTTTGCAACCACAATGGTATTGCAACAATAACAGCCACGACTAACATGCTCACTGCTTCTTAACTTATAGTCGGTGCGAAAGATCATGGCTTCTTGATGTCTCACGGCTCATCAATAAGCCGAATAGTTCTTCCATAATGGTATTCATACAGGCCATCTATCCCAAGCTAGAAGATTACTCCAGAAAACGTATTTCATATTACTGCATGTTAAGAATCATATACAGCATATGTAATAACAATTTCATAAACCATGAAACAGGTAGGCATTCTTGAAAGTGCTACAAATTCTCTCCCATATTTCACTCAGTGCTGCAAATGCTCTCCTTAAAAAGTACTTAGCATTGTGACAATGCTCATAGGAAGAAAGTGAGGGTGATAAGATCTATCAACATGCTCACTTGCAACATGAACAGTTTGAAGAGACTATGTATAATTTATAAGTGGTTTTATGGCCCAGTGTCACTGAAGCTTTCCATGTAGATCTGCAACTTCTCCCTTACTGGGAACTGTTGTTCACTAGACAGCTAGCCTTTCCATAGTGACCACACAGGAGCCTGCTTCCTTCTTCTGGCAGTAGGGAAGTTAGCTAATTTCTCAAGTTTTAATCCAAACTGTTTGGGTAGGATTGGCAAGAACAGAAAGGTTTTACATCTTGGCACTTGGCTACCCAATGTACTTCCTTATTTTCTGAGTAGGTAGTTATCTGTTACGGTTTACTGTTCTGAAAATCACCAGTTTGGCCAACAGAATAACATTTGGAGTAATCTTTGACTCCGCTTCCTTGATATTTTTTTTTAATTTTCTGTTTTTCCACCTGGGTTTTTGTTGCTCTGAAAATGATACAGAATGTACCCTTATTAAAGGACACAGCGCTTCAAGTATGCCTTAGACTCCTTTGCAGCCCATGTCGTCTCACTCCATCCCATCCCATGTCCTCTCACTCCCATCCCATCCCCGATCCCATCCCATTTCGTCTCATTCGCATCCCACCTTGTCTCTTACCCTAAAAGTTACAGTCACCTTGTTCCATGGCTTGGCAGACGTTAGAAGGTGGGAAGGCCAAAGAATAATTTTATCAACGGAAGAAAAGTGTTGATAAGCCATGAACACATGCTGCAGCCTTTCTACCGTGAAAGAAAGCATTGCCAAGAGAAGATCCAATTAGTGTTTTTTAGTTTAGATCATTAAATTAATTTAAGCAAGAATTGTTGTGCTGGCACAATCATATCTAAAAACCTGCTTGCCTCCCCGGCATAGTGTGCATCAAAATGCTGCCAAGCTAAAGAAGCCAAGGCCAAAACATGGCGTCCCTGGGCCAAGCCTAAGTTGCTACTCAACCTCTGCTAAAGGCCTACCGCTGAGGTGGCACATGGGTGGACCATTAACATAAGCTGTCAATTAAATTGCATCGCAATTAGCTGCGTCTTGTTGATCCCCCCCACGCAGAGAGCAATGTAGTCTATAATTGTCTGGCGGTGGGTAGTTTTGCTGGAGCCAGCTTTATCATTATGTCGGTTTGTTAATAAAAGGTCGCCACAGGTAAAATGGATTTCATATTTACATATGGCAGGTATGCTTGCATCGCCTATCGTTCGCCTCAGAGACAGGTCTGGGCATTTGTTGTGCGCTGCACACATGCCGCGAGGACACCATTGACAGGAAATCTTGTTACTAAGCAGGTCTGCCGCAATAATTAGCACTCGGTTGCATTTTTTAATCGGACTTGAGTCAGATCATTTATCACAGCAGTAGCAGGCTGTCAGGGTCACGCAGTAAATACTCATTAATGATGAATAAAGATTAAACGCTGCATCAAAGCAAATTGGGCCAAGCGGCGCATGCGAACGCCTTGATTCCAGTATTTACCATGCTAATTTGGTTCGTATTTGGAAAAAGCGACCAATTCAGAAAATGAAGCGTGCTAATTAATACAAGCGAAGGTAATGCAGAGCTAATGAGATAACCTTGTAGAAATGGGTCTAGAATGTACCCACTCTCTCCACTGGTTCAATTGATCGGCAAACTGGGAAAATGGCTGCCTTCCTTTGAGCTAATTTAGCATGACCAGGATGTAAGGTACGTAAACTCATCGCTGTAATTAGCTGAGGTCCTTAAGCATGGAAATGTTGCATTTCGAAGTCAAAATAATCTGCTGCAATTTGTAAAATATTGCACTGTTAATTTAATGATGCTACCTTAGGTTTGATTCTTTCTACGCATGCAATTGGCAGAGCTTTCAGTTAATTAACGGCGAATGCCACTGGCGTTGGCAGCATTGTTTCCTACAAAAAAAGCAATATTGAAAGCACAGTGCTATGGAGGCAAATCGCTTATGGAGATGATTATGATTCACTGAGAGTGTAGATGAGAAAGCAAGTGAGGACATAAGCAGTGTTGTTGGCAAACAAATGCAAAGGTCACATAGTAGAATGCTTTATAGAGTATGCATTTTCTCTCCTATTAACTCTAGGCGTGGGCGATGGTCTCTGGCGACAACATGGAAGTACCTACATTCTAGGAAATGAAGCATCAGTAATCTGAATACCACTGGAATTAAATTTGTTATTAAGCACAATGGAGCTTTAATTTCTTTAGAATTTCTATTGGTTTGGTCTTTTCAAGATTGGCGGCTTGCTTTTCCTGTGGGATTGCTTGTATTCTCAACAGCGTTAGGTGGACAGGCACTTCTTTATGAGATGCCAAATGCGTGAGTATCCTCCATGAGGGAAGCAGTGCCATCTCATGTCAGTCATTGACATTGTGACCAGATGCACTCAGTTCTAATCAGGATCTTCTTTAATCAAATAGTTTACGATTCTGCGTAGGTTCTTGGACCCATCTTAAGGCTCCTGTTTTCGTTAATATGGTGAAGCTGGATATTTTCCTTAAAGTGGAAGGAGTATTTCATGAAAAAATGGAAGGAATGATTGAGGGAGAGGTGTGGCGCCGCGGCCAGGGCGACTGACGCTGGAATCTGGGGATCAGGGTTCGATCCCCTGCTCCGGCGGCAGGTTAGCCCAGCACCATGCAACTCTGGGCAATAGCTTGCTTAATCTTCCCAACGGCCCCCAGCGCCTAGAGACCCTAATGGGTGATTGTGCGCTATACAAATGTGGATTATTATTATAATGCAAGACTCAAAAATTACAGATTACATAAAGTCAACAACCATGACGTGGTCTTTAGATAAAGGTTTGATGTGAGCCAAGGCCACTATACCATACAGAATCCAATTCTGATTGGCCAAGAGTGATCAGGTAATATAAAAGTCATGATTCAAAAGAGATTCTATATTTTTGATCAGATATGATTTATTAACACATGCATTACATTTTGAGCTGTATTGCTCATATTTTTGTGTCTATGTTCCTCTTTTGGTGGAGAAGAGCTAGCCGGTGGCAGTGGCAGGCCCCCTCCGCTTGTGTGTTAACTGGCCATTTCACTTGTACGCTAATTAGTTGCATTTTAATATTGCACTGAATTTTTAAAATTGTAGTGTGCGCTGATGTAGAGCGCTTTTAATCAATAGAAATGCCTGCTTGTGTGTTTAAACTGTTACGCTTACAGCGTTGCTCGCTAACTTACCTGCACGATTTCTGGGGCTGATATACTAGTCCTGGGGGCTTACTAACCTCCTGCACTCCCGCCCCGTTCCGCCGCGCCCAGTGTGGGCGTTTGCTGCGGAGGGTGAGGAGGAGCCCAGCACTTCCGGGCTCAACGCAGGGAGGTCAGCGCTCTAGTGCGCTGTACGCATTTCCTCTATTTAAAACAGGTGAGAAAGCGGCCACTTGTGGAGAAGAGCTAGCAGGTGGCAGTGGCAGGCCCCCTCCGCTTGTGTGTTAACTGGCCATTTCACTTGTACGCTAATTAATTGCATTTTAATATTGCACTGAATTTTTAAAATTGTATTGTGCGCTGATGTAGAGCGCTTTTAATCAATAGAAATGCCTGCTTGTGTGTTTTAACTGTTACGCTTACAGCGTTGCTCGCTAACTTACCTGCATGATTTCTGGGGCTGATATACTAGTCCGGGGGGGTTACTAACCTCCTGCACTCCCGCCCAGTTCCGCCGCGCCCAGTGTGGGCGTTTGCTGCGGAGGGTGAGGAGGAGCCCAGCACTTCCGGGCTCAACGCAGGGAGGTCAGCGCTCTAGCTGCCCCTCCCTCCTAATTTCCGTCTGCCTACTTATGTGTGTGGGACCGCGACCGCGCAGCGGACGCGTGCAGCGGGCGCGACGAAGGCGCGCCGAAGTTAAGCCCGTCTGCGCCGGTCAGGGCTAGGGGCCACAATCCCTTCCCATTTTGGGCGACTCCCCATCCAATATGATAGTCAGGAGCTTCGTGACCTATGCCCACCACTAAAATAACCCTGCAGACGATCTATGGAGGCGATTGCATTGCATGATTGCCCCTACTGCTCCTTTAAACGCATTAGGGAACCCGCCGGCTGTGCTGATGGGCGGAGAGTTAAAGGAGGCTTATTGAACTGTCGATCTCTGAGTAAGCACTGCATTCAAATATGGGATCTCCTGTTGGATGAGAAGCTAGACATTCTTTTTCTAACGGAGACGTGGATGGGCGAACACTCGGACCCGGACATTATCAACGCGGTCCCTCCATGATATTCCATAGCCAGAATTGACAGGGGAGGAGGAAGAGGTGGGGGGATTGCTATTATTGTAAAGGCCCCATTTGAATGCACTCTACTCCCGACTAAAATAGACAGTAGCGAAGCTGGTACGTTCAATCTGAAGCTTAGTCCAAAGTATTCTATATCCGGGATCCTCTTATATAGACCCCCAGGCAGCTACGGAAACTTCAGGTTTAGTATCATTGAGGGCGTCGCTCACCTAGCTATTAGACGGAGCAAACTGTTAGTTTTAGGTGACATAAACATGCATTTAGAAGATACTCAATTGAAAGATGTCACTGACCTTCGTCAGCAATTTCAGGAACTTCAACTTGAGTTGAAAAACGACTCCCCTACGCATACACTCGGTCACCTACTAGATCCGGTGTCTGCTAGCTGGGATGGTGTGACTGTGGATAACCCAATCCCCATTCCATGGTCAGATCACTATTTAGTTCCCTTCGCGATAATTAGCCCAGTCTATGAGAAGAACATAGCTGACACAAAAAAAAATTTGTATCGTAAATGGAAGCAGTTCTCCCAGAATAGTTTTAATATACGTATACTAAGCGGGGGTCCGCTGGAGGGTGCGGATATTGAGAGTGCGAACTCTAAGCTGGATGAGCGCATTCTAAATGCCTTAAACTCCACGGCGCCACTAAGCAGCTCTAAGTCTTGTAGTAAAAGAAGCAGGACCGCCCCCTGGTTTACTCCAGAGTTAATGCTGGTTAAATCGGAGTTATTAAGGTAAAAGGACTGCCTGCATAGCGCCTCGCACTTCGCGCTTTTCATTGCGCTGTATTTTAAATCGACCTGCTTATTATTTTGTTTCTATATTATTTTTTATCCCCTGCTTTTAACTGGGTGTGACCTCTCCCTCTCCCTCTTACCTGCATTTTAATTGTGAGACCACCGCTGCTGTAGCGGGTCCGGGTCCCGGGGTGGCAAAACCATCGGCCGCCATCTTTGAGTGGTGTTTGGCCAGCAGAGGGGCGGGGATTTCGAGCGGACTAGCGCTCTGTGGGCAGCGGATGTCAGCCTACATAAGGCGACCGGTCCTGTGGCTCTCCCTTATTAAGGTAAAAGGACTGCCTGCATAGCGCCTCGCACTTCGCGCTTTTCATTGCGCTGTATTTTAAATCGACCTGCTTATTATTTTGTTTCTATATTATTTTTTATCCCCTGCTTTTAACTGGGTGTGACCTCTCCCTCTCCCTCTTACCTGCATTTTAATTGTGAGACCACCGCTGCTGTAGCGGGTCCGGGTCCCGGGGTGGCAAAACCATCGGCCGCCATCTTTGAGTGGTGTTTGGCCAGCAGAGGGGCGGGGATTTCGAGCGGACTAGCGCTCTGTGGGCAGCGGATGTCAGCCTACATAAGGCGACCGGTCCTGTGGCTCTCCCTTATTAAGGTAAAAGGACTGCCTGCATAGCGCCTCGCACTTCGCGCTTTTCATTGCGCTGTATTTTAAATCGACCTGCTTATTATTTTGTTTCTATATTATTTTTTATCCCCTGCTTTTAACTGGGTGTGACCTCTCCCTCTCCCTCTTACCTGCATTTTAATTGTGAGACCACCACTGCTGTAGCGGGTCCGGGTCCCGGGGTGGCAAAACCATCGGCCGCCATCTTTGAGTGGTGTTTGGCCAGCAGAGGGGCGGGGATTTCGAGCGGACTAGCGCTCTGTGGGCAGCGGATGTCAGCCTATATAAAGCTCCCTAGTGAGCGCAGCGGGATCGCGCAGCGGGGGCGCCTCCGCAGCGCCGGAGTCACGCCAGAGTCCAGCCCGTCTGCGCCCGTCAGCGTTTCGGAGGCGGACGGGGCTGGACGGTTTCAAGGGGCCTGTCTCGTGTTCTGTATTATCACGGCCATTGTTGTGTTCAACTTTTTAAGTATGCGGTCTTATTCTTCAGCTGATCTTTTAGCTTTACGCCTTCCTCGGGGAGATTGCTCTCATATTTTTCCTGGTGGTAGGAAATTAAGGAAAGGATGTTCGTCATGCGCATGGCGTTTCCCGGCTGCAGTTGCAACTGGGCACGTCACTACATCTGTCCCCTTTCAGTGTCTCCTTCTTAATACCAGGTCAGTGAATTGCCACTCTTCTGACATTTGGAATTTATTGTATAATTCAAACATCACATGTCTGTTTTTGACCGAGACCTGGCTGGGTGATTTTTCCGCACCTGATCTGGCTAATGCCATCCCCCGAATTATATCATCTATAGGAGGGATAGAACATCGGGCAGAGGCGGTGGAGTTGCTCTTATTGTAGATAAGAGTATTTCCTGTTCTACCTTTCCGGTGGAAAATTTGCAGGGATGTGAAGCACTTGGTTTCACCTTACATCTCTCCCCCCTCCAGGCCTGTACGGGGATACTTGTATATAGAACCCCTGGGTCAGTAGGACCTTTCTTTGATGAATTGCAAGAAGTACTCGCAGTCCCCTGTCTCAGGTCGGATCACTGCATTCTTCTTGGAGATTTCAATGTCCATATGGACAACAGCTGTGACCCCGACACTTTAAAATTTACCGATATCACGGCTTCGTTAGGGTTATCTCCTTTTGTGACAGGTCCTACTCATAATAAAGGACATACCTTGGACCAGGTATTCTCTACGAGACCCATTTCGATCGGCACCATTCAGCCAGTACTTTGGTCGGATCATTTCCTAATCTCCTTTTCTCTGCCTGTCACTGCCCTTGCTCGGGAGAGAGAAAATGCGGCCACGCGAATTTCACGCCCGTTCCATCTACTCTCTGTGGATATGATGGCCGAGGCTCTTATCTCCTTTCCCTGCCCTTTGGTGAAAGGGTTGGAGGAGAATCTTGCTCTCCTGCACAACTGGCTCTTAGCAAGATTTGAGTCACTAATTCCTATAAAAAGAGCTAAACCGGGAGAGCGCAGGGCGTCTGCCCCATGGTTCTCCCCTCGGTTGAGGTTACAACGTCAGGAGTGTAAAAGGGCGGAGAGGGCTTGGAGGCGGGCTTACGACCCAATTGAGAAACTGAAATTTCGGGCAGCCATTAAAGCCTATCATCATTCCATCTGGGACGAAAAAAAGGCCTATTTTGAACATCGGATTGATAAGGCTGACAATGTCTGCAAAGAAATTTTCAAAGTGGTCCAGGATTTTACTTCCCCTGCGGTCTGTACTTCCAACCACACTCATACTGATGCGTGGATACAACAACTTGCCACCTTTTTTGTCAGTAAGATTACAGCCATCCAGGCCTCTCTCTCTAGTGCGCAATCTGATCTGAGCCATCTAACGCTACCCTGTTCTGTGGAAGACCATGGCCCTTTCCTCACTGTATTCCCTTCTATGGATCTTAGTACATCTTTGGAGCTTTTGTCCAGCCTGAAATCTGGTTCTCCATTAGATCCATGTCCGGCCAAATGCTTGGGGAAAGTGGCTTCCGCCATTAACATTCTGGTGAACCCCCTGCTGAATACATCTTTGTCGACAGGGGAGGTGCCTCAGGCTTGGAAGCGAGCCATGATTCTTCCGCTGCTCAAAAAACCCACCTTGGACCCCTTGATACATGCCAACTACAGGCCAATCTCCCTTCTCCCTGCTCTGGCTAAAGTGGCCGAGCGTTATGTGCACGGGATAATTTCCAGCTTCATCGAAGGGAACGACCTGTTGCACACTTCGCAGTCCGGCTTCCGTGCAAATTTTAGCACGGAGTCGGCTCTGCTGGAGGTCACTGATGCCATCAGGGAAGTACTCGATCCGGGGGGAAAGGCCGTGTTGGTCATGCTTGACCTGTCGGCGGCTTTCGACACCGTTCCTCATGATGCCCTCCTTGTAAGACTCTGGGAGTGTGGCCTGCGTGGAACGGTGTGGAACTGGCTAAAATCATTTCTGGCCGACCGACGACAGACGATCTGGGCGCTAGAGGTGGGAGTCCCGCAGGGTTCCATTCTCAGCCCTATGCTGTTTAACATCTTTATGGCCCCTCTGGCGGAAGTCGCGGAATCCTTTGGCGCCCAGATCGTGTCCTATGCCGATGACACCCAACTCCTGTTCACATGTGACAGGGGTGGGTCGTTTGATGGCACACAGATCAGGGACTGCCTAGGTGCGGTGTTTGAGTGGTTTAGAGGTCATGGCTTAAAATGCAACTCTGATAAGTCAGAGCTGCTCTTTTTCGGTTGCGCACCGGAACAAGACTGGAAATCCTGGTGGCCGCAGGATATGTTTCCTCCTGACAAGGTCGCTGTCCAGGCCAAGAATTTGGGAGTGATAGTAGATTGTGACCTATCCTTTGGACCTTACATCTCGTCCACTGTTGGGAAATGCTTCGGCATCTTACGGATGCTGAGGAAATTTCTTCCTCTACTATCACTCAACCACAGGAAGACAGTCGTTCAGGCACTAATCGGGTCGCGTTTGGACTACGCAAACGCTCTTTTTTTGGGTCTACCAAAATACCTTGTGACCCGTTTGCAAGTGGTCCAAAATTCGTCAGCCCGCGCCATCTTTGGACTCCCGAGGAGAGCTGGTGCCACTGCCTTATTGAACACCCTTCATTGGCTGCCTATCTCCAAGCGAGTCCTTTTTAAATGCCTGACGGTGGCCTTTAAGGCCCTACATGGTATTGGCCCCAAATACCTTGGGAAACGTTTTTCTCGGTATGTGCCAAGCAGGACTCTCAGGTCATCGGGTCTGTCTTTGCTGACTGTCCCTGCAATCCGTCGTGTACGCTTGGGAGGTCGATCTTTCCGCTATTTGACTCCCAAGGCTTGGAATGAATTACCATTGTCCCTGAGATCGGCCCCCTGTCTTCTTGCTTTTAGAAAGGACTTGAAGACATGGCTATTTAGGAATTAGTCCTTTTTATCTCTTTTTCTGTTGTGTGGTTGCTTTTCATGCTGTTCCTTTCTTTGCCAAAGCGCCGGGATGCTCCTCTGGAGTTGCCGTGCGCTATAAAAGAAATAAAGTAACATAACATAACATAACAGTGTAAGAGGCTGGAGCGCAGTTGGCGGCTGACATCCTGCGCTGGGAGTAAGGATGGCTACAAGTTAGCTATGAGGAAATATCAAAGGCAAGTGCGAGGGGCCAAGGCCGCATATTACCACACGCGGATAGAAGAGGCAGAGCACTCCGCGAAGGAGCTATTTAAAATTTTTAAAGAAATATCCCAGGTACCGAGCCAAAACGCCCCATCTACCGATTCGGTGGCAGAGTGTAACCGGGTGGCTGAATTCTTTGCTGGGAAAGTCAAGAATATCTATGCTTCCTTTTCTGAACAACCTGCTAGTGGCCTCGAGTTTATAGAACAACTGGGGCGTGGAGGGTTGACGGTGAGATTGGAGCATTTCGTTATCCCCCCGTCGGAAGACCTTCGTAGTATCGGCCGCAGTGTAAAATCAGGCTCCCCGCGCGACCCTGCGCCTCCCAGGGTGCTGGTTGAGGGTTTGGAGGTACTTGAACCCCTGCTTAGGCAGGTGCTTCACGCTTCCTTCACCTCCCAACAGCTTCCGGCCGACTGGAAGAAGGCTATTGTCCTGCCAATCAGGAAAAAGCCAAATGTGGGTATGGAGGTTCTTGAAAATCTGAGACCTATATCTCTGCTTCCCTATTCGGCCAAAGTGGCAGAGAAGGTCGTAAATCGTCAACTGGTGGATCACCTGGAGAGGGCTGAGATTCTTCACTCCTCTCAGTCGGGCTTCCGGGCAGGCTTCACGACGGAGACGGCCCTTCTGAGAGCCACTGAAACGTTGAGACAGGGAGCGGATGCTGGGCACACCATGGCACTGGTGATGCTTGATCTCAGTGCCGCTTTTGACACTGTAGCACACTCCATCTTGCTGCAGTGTCTTAGCGATGGTGGTGTAACCGGGGCTGCCTTGGGATGGCTAAAGTCATTCCTCACGGGCCGTTTCTTCCAAGTCCAACTAGGGTCTGCCCGCTCTGCTGAAATGGCACTGGACCAGGGGGTGCCTCAGGGCTCTGCCCTGAGCCCCACCTTATTTAACTTATATATGGCCCCCCTGGCCGGGATAGTTCAGGCGTATGGAGTGGAATTAGTATCATACGCCGACGATACCCAACTGCTGTTATCTCTGTCCCAAGCCCCTGCAATGACACCATCCAACTTTAAGGCCTGTATGCAGGCTTTGGCTAATTGGATGGACTCCCACTGCTTAAAATTGAATGGCTCTAAAACAGAGATGTTGATAGTGGGTGGAGATAGTCTTAGTTGGTCATCAGAGTGGTGGCCGCCATGTCTGGGTCCCACCCCGGTACCATGTGAGGAAGCAAAAAACCTAGGGGTGTGGGTTAATCCCACCCTGTCTTATGAGGGACATATCCAACGACTAGTCGGTAAATGCTTTGGTGTTCTGAAAACACTGAATAAAATGCTGGACCTACTCCCCCTGCCAGCTAGACGGACCTTGATTCAAGCGTTGGTTACTTCCCGGATGGACTATGGGAATGTGTTATTCCTGGGGGCCATCGAGAAAAGTTTGGGGCGATTACAAGTCCTACAAAATTCGGCCGCACGTCTGGTTCTGAGACGACCTAGGAGAGCGGCCTCCAGTCGGGCTCTGGACACCCTGCAGTGGCTGCCGGTTAAGAAAAGAGTCCAATATAAATGCCTCCTGATGTGCCATCGTATTGTATGGAAGAGGGCCCCTTCTTACTTGGATAACCTAGTGTGCAGATATGAACCCTCGAGGGCTCTTCGCTCGGGAGGATCGGGCCAGTTGGTGGTCCCGCGGGCTAATAAATCAAGAATGGGAGGACGCTCCTTTAGTGTAATGGCTGCCCGCAGCTGGAATAAGCTTCCTCTGGAGATGAGACTAGAGAGCGCGGAAGTCAAGTTTAGAGCATTACTGAAAACGCATCTGTATAGGCTATAGGGGCACGTCGGGGCGGGTAGGTGTTACCAGACGCTTTATAAACTGTTTATTATTATTATTTTTGAGGCTTGGTGATGCCCATGATATTGCCCCAAAGCACCTCCCTGTGCCTATGGGTGCCCCATTTGCCAAGACCCTTTCCTACTTTGCCTCGTCCAGATGTGATCTTTTCTTATTTAGAATAGAACTAAGAAGCAATGACCAGAATTAAGCAAAGCTGTAATCTACCACTGACCTATACTTGCAGTTATTTCGGTATTCCACCAGAGTACTGGCTGCAGAACATCATTGGTCTAAAATATTGCAGCAAAAACATCAAACATTAAAAATATTGTAAAGGTAAGTTTATATACATAAGCATAGGTTTACTATACTTAGCTCCATATATATGTACCTTGACAAATTCTGTATATTTTTTCAAGGTAAGTATGTAGAGGTGGAATTAAGAATAGTAAATGCATACTTACCTATAGGCACTTACCTTCACAATATTGTGGTCCTTGATATTTAGGCCCCATTAATTTGCCCTCCACAATGTTTTTCCTTGATATTCTGTCATACAACCTTTATTTCGTAATTAAGTGATTCCATTTTAAGTCAATGATTTTGGCAGTACAGTTGTCAAACAAACCTATGCTGACAATATACATAGAGTGGGCTTTGGGTCCTCCCCTTTCAACCACTACCTTCCTTTGACCTATCTCTTTCAGCCATTTGCTTTAAACCTTGTCAATCACGGCTTGACTCAACATAGTGGCGTTTTCATCTCCAACCTAATGCTATTGGCTGTTTGCTTGTGCCCTTCCAGGTCCAGTAGAGGGCTTGCATTGAACTGCAGGATGGACTACTTTACAGTTAAAGCCCTCTCTTTCTGTTCTTGCTGGCACCCTCCCTAATATCTCGGGCCGTTGTTCTAATACTACTTGCAATAGTACATTAAACCCAGACCTATTCCCTTTGTTAGTTTTGTGTTCATATTAACTGGTGGTCAATACCTTAATATCACCGAGTAGACTGAGCCAACAGATTTGCAAGCGTGGACCCATCTCAGATGTTGAGCAGAACTTCAGTTTTGGAGAAAGGAGGAATGTGAGTTTCTTCCACTGCCAAGTCTGGCAAACAGATGTTTTTAATGGCGTTCAGAACCACGTTTATATGTTGAATACATCGGCCCTCATTCCAAGGTGGCCAGAATTATTGGCTGGTAAAACAGTCCAGGGGAAATACTATTACATAGCGTTTACAGTATTAACCGAGGCAGTTTTGCTGGCAAAGCCCAGTTCAGATTGGGCAATAATCGGCGATTTTGGTTTTATTGGTAGATAAAACAGAACACGGCTGCCATTTTGAACTGTTTCCCTCCCATAAATTCCCCCTCGTAATACCTGGAGAGATTTGTGTGAGAAGAACGCCAGGTCCAAGCTCAAGTTGCACTTGACTCAGAAACTGTGAAACCGGCTCAAACCCAGTTTGCGCTCAATCTCTTATTTAGCAGAGGATTCAGAATTATATTTATTTAATTAATGTACTTTTTCCATTTCAACAACACTTTAGCATTTTGACCTTCATGTGTTCTTCTGATTGGTCGAGCAAACGCGGAAGTGCTTAAGCTAGAGTGGCCAAGCTGGAAAACATTCTAGAACGTTCCTGGATTTGCCAACAGAACGTAAGCTACATACACATCGAATGCAGTCCAGAAACAGACGATGTCATCTTTACAGCGAAACTAAGGAGAGATCAGTTCGCGTGATTGACAGCATATTAGCATAACTGTAACGAGACAGAACAGCGATCCCTGCAGTCAAAAGAAAAAAATGCACACGAATTGCACAATCACGACACGTGTGTTAATGAACATGACACGAACACCTTTAAAATCAAAGTCATATCAAGAGCATGTTTAACTCGCTTCCTTCCCCTCCAAAAACAAATATCACTAACGTTATTTACTTTGAAAATAGCATACATGTACAGAAACGATTCAAAATGTAATTTTCACTTACAAAAAACCAACCCCATAAAACAAATTACCACACTGGTTTTGCAAGCAATGAAGAGCACAAATTAAATAGGTAGAACATTAGCAAAATGGGAGCTTGGCAACATCACAGTCAATTCTCCTTTATCAGTGGATGGCATAATCTTAGCACACACACAGGTAAACATTTCAAAATATAAAGGCACTTGCATCAACAACTATTCCCTCCTTCCGCTTTTAACCTGTGGGGAAAGTGTTGTACCATTGACTACAGCAATGCAGAAACAACTGCAAGATGGCGTCAGTGCCATACACATACATATACCCCTGCTTGGCATGCCTACTTGTGTAACTCCCCTTTTGGAGGGCAGATTGTAAAAGTTCCAATTTTTCCCCCCAAGAAAGTCAGGAGTCAGGCTATATTCTTTAAGTGATTTATTCCTTGGAGCGCCGGGAATAGCGTGCATTATCTAAGCCGGCCGGCGCCACACAAAATGGCCGACATCCGGTTCCGGTTGTCGGCTTCCGGATCCGGCCTCCTGTCAAACAACTAGACCGTTACCACACAGATCACAGGGAAGGGAAATTATGGCAAGGACAGCGCCACAGGACTATACAAGACTAGGGATATACAACGAGGGATTCAGATCAAGAACAACAACTCCATGACCTCGAACTCTTCCTCGTGCTTTTTGTCACCACTTGATAAAAACACCGCACACAATGAGCGCAATGAGAAACTACTATGTACAATGCGCCTGATAACTTGCTGCTCACTCACTCCTCTGGCGGTGGACCTCGCAACCTCCTTCACCTAGGTATCAGCGTGAGATACCACCTCAGGCATGAGTGCCTGCGTCCTCTCTGATGTGGTGCTTGAGGGTTTATCAAAATGATAAGCCAGGATTTCCGTCTCTGCATAACTATTGCTTCTCGGGAGGACGATAACCTGGTTTGAGACGCAATAGCCAAACGTCAGAGAAGAAAGAAGTACACCACCTCAGCTGTGGATGGGGGTTTTGCTAAATGTTAATGAACAGCTCCATCATTAAATGGTTAAAGAAACATACTGCAAGTGGGACTTCAAGAAATCCATGGACTTCAGTACAGATCTTGCTCATGCATTCTAACACGTATCATATTGCACTGCACCAAGATCACTATGTGCAGTGGGAGTGGATGGGCGTGTTGACATGTTCTCACAAGCCTGTCACAGCACAGTGAGTGCTGTATCTCAGTTTGCAAGATGGGAGATATAGTAATGCATACACCTGAACCTCCCATCTCCCACTTCACCTCGGCCGGTGTGGCAGGCTCAAGTCTGTTCTTGAAATAGCAGGTGGATGTATATTGACGAAGGTGCTCAGAGAAGCTGAATCTTGTGGAGAGTTTAATCCTGTCCCCCGTATATAGCCCAATTGGTGTTTACCTAAGTGTAATCACAACCAATGTACCACTGTGTAGACCCACAGGTATATACTGTACAGGCAATATACCCTTTATGTGGGCACTGACATTGTAATGAAGCACACACATCCCTCCTCTAACTTTCTGATCAAGCACCTCTATTGTCAGAATATGCAAAGGTATATTAGAAAAGGAGGGTCCCTTGGGGACCATGAGAGCCGGGCCAGACTAAACCTACACAAAAGTACCACTAAGGGCCATCTATCAGCAAGGCTTTCCTTTTAGAAATATGCACCATACTAAATATATGCACCTACGCAACTGTATGTGCATCGCTATATGATTCTTGGGGAAACGCTACATGTTAATTCTCAATTTTTGTTCTTTTGATAATCACAATTGTATAGGACATCTTGATTTTTGCACCTGAAATCAAATAAATCATATTGCAAAATCACAGTAACATATTTCAGCATATTGTGCGGACCAATATCGCTTCGGGCACCAACAGTAGTTTGCGCCCGAATGGGATTAAAACTCCGACAGTAATTAGGATATAAGACTTCAGCGAATCCCTTCATTACTGGCCATGAAAAAAAAGCTGAGCTCATCAAACAGTACAGAGGATACTACTGCAAAACAGCATAAACCGACATGCGTCCTTTTGTTCGCTGCTGTGCCTGTGACTGAATTCTGTTAAATGCTGTGAGAGATGCTATCTTTTACATTTGCACTCGTGTGTTACCTAAATTACTCATTTTATCAAGCTTTTGTTTGGAGTATTTTAATGATGTTTCTAAGCACCTGACGTAGGAGGCTATTTCAGCACAAGACTGATATGAAAAAAAAAATCTGTGTATAAAATGTGTATTTTTATTTTAAGATCTTATGTTACCTTATAGATAATTTGCATTTCGGTTTTTACCTTGAATTAATAATTTCACTGTTGTTCATTTTTCAACCTTAAATATTTTTGAGTATGTGTTGCTGGGTAAACTCTTGTTAAGTCGTTGTTTTTTTCAAGAATAACAAAAACACGACTGTAGCTCTTCGATTTCTGCATCTTTTTCTCAAGTTTTCATGCCCTGTCTGTTTGGAGTGATACCAAAGGGGATAATGGACGGAGAGTTGGAGCAAATCAAACACTCACCCCCAGTCAACTGATCTGGGTTTAATCCATCATCATTCTTTAGCTCACTCCACCACCCCAGTTCAGACATGGCCATATGCAAATCAGTCTGACCCTGTGCGTCATGGGAACAGTCCAGCCCGACCTGCCAAGCCGTGTCTTCCCTGGACCGGAAACAAGCATCCTGGGACCGGTTTCTGGCTAATCAGCTGTCATCAGCCAGGCTAGCTTGAATCCAGTGGCAAAGTGAACAAGGAACCCATGTCTGGGCCTACCCTGCCAACTTAGGGAGAACAAAGCGATACCAAAGGGGATGATGGACGGAGCGTTGGAGCAAATCAAACACTCACCCCCAGTCAACTGATCTGGGTTTAATCCAGCATCATTCTTTAGCTCACTTCACCACCCCAGTTCAGACATGACCATATGCAAATCAGTCTGACCCTGTGCCTCATGGGAACAGTCCAGCCCGAACTGCCAAGCCGGGTCCTCCCTGGACTGGACACAAGCATCCTAGGACCTGTTTCGGGGCGGCATTGTGAGCAAAAGAACAATGGATTTAACCCAGATCTCTTGACTGGGGGGTGAATGTATGATTTATTCAGCATTCCGGCCATCATTTGTTTGTGTAGCACTTTTCACCCTAAGTGGGATGGGTATGCCCAGACGTGGGTCCCTTGCTCACTGTGCTGTACTGGGGTGAATGTATGACATTGTTCTGCATTCTGTCCATCAACTGTTGTTTTTGCATCTGTCTGTTTGGAGAGGCAATAACAGAACACATTAATCTAAATATTGCCTTAGTAGAGATGGGAGAGCCACTGAAAGCTCGCACTCGGCTCGAGGTCCTCTTGGAGCAGCCATGACTTAGTGACTACAAAAGCCGTATCTGTTGTGAAACGCTAGCCTGTAGGCAAGGTTCGTGGTATGTAAAACTGCCAAGAAAATGTGGATTCTGCCTGTCATCCACATGCTAGCCTGCTCTTCCAATAATTAAGAAAAAAGCATTAACTTTTGATGTCTGGAAGAGATACCCATTTAGTGGCTGAATTGCACATTGTGAAACTGGGCCTTCTGGGATCAATCCTGGCTTCCAGGTTGGCCAAATTGTATGATCCTATACAAATACTTTGTCACTGAACCTCCTTTTTGTTTATCACATATCCGAGCACCTTCAAAAATGAGAGTTCAGGATGTGCTCTGTACAAAAACCTCTCTCGTGTTTGATTTAATAAACTATAATGTTGCTCTGGTTATAAGAATCTTGCCCTACACATGACAACCGGCTTGTCTCTTTATTTATTTTTGTAGCTTGTGAGCGCACAGCTACCTCCAACGGAGGTGTCCCGGCGCTAATTGCAGAGTACAAGAAGAGGAAGCGAACTGTCAATAAGTTTCCGAGTTAGGGGAGGTTGAAAAACCAGGTTTTTAGGAGTTTGCGAAAGGCAAATTCCGAGTTGGCGTTCCATATGGTATCGGGTAGGGAATTCCATATGTGGGCCGTTCTTACCGTGAAGGACCGGCCACCTACTCTGGCTTTTTTAAAGCGGGGGGTAAACAGAAGTATTTGGAGAATAGATCTCAGGGTCCTTTTCTGATGGTATTTGCAGAGTCTTTTTTTCAGGTAGTGGGGGCCGGTTTCTTTAATTGCCCTGTAGGCGAGAGTGAGTGCTTTGAACTCCACCCTCCTTTTTACCGGTAGCCAGTGTAGACTCGGTAAACGGGGGGATATGTGATGTCGTATAGGGATATTTCTAATGAGCCTGGCAGCCGCATTCTGTATTGTCTGTAATTTCCTGATCATTTAATCAGGCAGACCCAGGTACAGACTATTGGCATAATCTATCTGAGACGTGATGCGTGCATGAACCACTGTCTTCCGGGAATCCATGGGAAGAAGGTGGAGAAATCTCTGTAGAGACTTCATTTTCCAGAAGCATGAAGAGGAGACATGACTGATCTGAGTCTTACAAGAGAGAGCTGAATCAAACTTGAACCCTAGGTTCCTGGCCGAGGACACAGGGTGAGGTGGGGTATTGAGCTCGGGGGGGCCACCATAAGTCCGAGTTGGGAGGAGATGGCTGGTTAAAAAAGAAAACCTCTGTTTTATCGGTGTTCAACCTCAGACAGTTCTTAGTCATCCATATTGAGATATTAACCAGACAGTGACTGAGATTTGAGAAGGCCACCTCGGATATATTTTTGAAAGCGAACACAAGATGTGTATCATCAGCATACGAGATGGTACTTACCACATGTTGTTCTATTAGTGGTGCTAGTGGGGCGAAGTAGACATTAAAAAGAGTCGGGATTAAAGCTGAGCCCTGTGGGACTCCACAAATTATAGGGCGCGAGGATGAAAGGTGAGGGTACAGCAGTATTTTCTGGGACCGGTCTTCCAAAAAGGAGCCAAACCAAGATAGAGTGGTTCCTGTCACTCCCAGTTGTCTTAGTCTGTCTAGCAGGATCGTATGGGACACTGTATCGAAGACTGCCGACAGATCAAGCAGCACGATCATAGCACAATGGCCATTGTCCATAGTCTCCCATACATTCTCAGTTATTTCCAACAGCGCTGTCTCGGTGCTGTATCCTGACCTAAAACCAGGCTGGAAGTCATGGAGGAGTTTATTGGCTTCTAGGTATGCTGATAACTGTTTTTGTACTTCTTGTTCCAGGATTTTGGCCGGTGCTGGCAAGAGGGATATGGGCCTAAAGTTTTTCAACTCAGTCGGATCTGCATCATCTTTCCTAAGGATAGGTTAAACCAGTGCAGTTTTCCAGACTGAAGGGAAAATACCGGTGTTCAGAGAGGAGTTCCAAAATGAGTTGAGGTAGGGATTGAGTAGTGGGGCCAGAAGTCTGAAAAACCTAGCTGGACAGGGATCTAGTAGAGATCCAGATTTAGTTTTTTTCCAGCTGGCTGGGAGAAGCCTTCAGGCTGAAAGGACTAAATTCGGACCAGGTGTGATGAGGGGAAATGGAAGGGAAGGGAGAGGCAGCAACTTCCTGTGTGGGGAATGAGGAGTATATGGTTTGTATTGTGTCTTGAAAGAAGAGCAAGAGACCTTCGCAGAGGGTGGTGGAGGGTATTATTTTGCTGTGCATTGAGTCAGGTTTAATAAAATCTTGGACAATCTTAAAAATGTCTTTTGCGGAGTTATTGGCAGATTTAATTTGAGCTACGGTATGATCCTTAATCGCCCTTCGTTTTAATCTATGAAAGTGTTTTAATGCTATTCTGTAGGCATTTTTGGATTCAGTATTGTAGGTTTTCTGCCAGATCCGCTCGAGTTTCTTACAGAGACTCTTCTCAGCCTCTTAGTTCACTAATAGCATTGTCATCACAGCGAGGCACAAGTGTTTCACAGTAGGACTTTGAAACGATCACTTTTAATAAATACTTCTCGTTGCAGAGATACAATATGATGTACTACATACATGTCAACAGACCCGATTCAGATGGGAGACTCCTGATTTTGTAAACCGAAAACAGCTTTATTTTAGCTGTCTTCTCCCTCACCCCCCAAAAAAATGGCCTCTGCTTCCATATAACTCAATGAGGAAAATACAATCTACTGATTTGTTTTTATGAGCTTGAAAATGTTGACATATATAGTATAACGGTGAAATGCCTCCGCATGTTAAAGAAATATTCTTTCTTACATTTCGAAGACACTTCACCAAATTCTAACATGATGATAGTTGTCTGATATTCATGCCAAATATTTTTGGGGCTTGGCTTGTTGGCCTGTGCAAAGCTCGGTTCTTCCGTTTATTTGCTGGCTTGCCCACCTCAACTTATTCTGTAAAGGCTTGATATATAAAGACATGTTGTGTTTGCCAAGCCTGCAGTTTGCAAAATAACAGGGCTTTAAGCTGCAAAATACTTTTTCCCTATTTGTAAAAGCGCTTTTACATATCACAAAAGTCTGAAAAGTATGCTGAATCAGCACTCTTATTTGTCTCATAAATGCACGACACAGAGAAAGCAATATGTTCTGGGGGTTAGGGTGTTGTTCTGTAACCACTTTTTAATGCTTTAGTAAGGACAAATGTGCATGTTTTGCCTGCCTCTCTTCCTCATTTTCATTTCCCTTGTCCTTCCCATTGACTTTCCATGTATGTTTGTTTTCATTTTTTTTTCTCCAGATGAACTTTCAAATTATTTTCTCTATCTGGCTCTTATCCATTGTTCTTGCTCCTCTATTTTCTCACACACAAAAAGGTCTGCAAAAGAAAATTTGTTTGGCTTTAATAAGCTAAGTTGCTTATATGTAGGCATGATTCACAAACTCTGTTTCCAGGTGTTAGCACATTAAAACTAGATCTGTTGACGTTGCAAATTCTTTTTTTTTCATGAATTGTAACAGCTTTACGTTTTAGTTTACCTGTATCTACTAAAAAACAATTCAGGTTTTGAAAAAGCAGATTTTTCGATTAGTGTAACCACCACATATAAATATCTGGCTGTAGCAAAAAGAGAAAACACAATGTAACTCTGTCACATATTTTTTTAACCAAAATCATACATTATTTTGCTGTGTTTCAAACATATTAACTAGTTAGGGTTATGGAAGTCAATCCAGTGACTGACTGTAAGGAAAATATTAAACTTCTACTTAACCTTCACTTGCACATTTTAAGGATTCCTCTGATGGTGGAGTTATTTTGTTATTTGTATTTCTTTTCTTTTCTTTATATATCTATCTACTTATAGATATATAGATAGATAGATAGATAGATAGATAGATCTTTTCCGATCAGTGCATACGCATGGCATGCAGCCCAATCATCAGGGGTGCTCGTAGAATACCTGCGCCCTGGCGTGAATAAATCAAACGTTACTTCTGCAAATTTAAAGTCACAGAACGGCACTCCGAGTAATGTTGCGATGTTTATTCATCATGGCAGAATGAAAAACGTGTACACATCGCCAGACGAGTTTCGGTTTCCAATAAAAGCTGTGGAAGCCGAAACGCGTACTTAGTAACGTTGGATATATATATATTTATATATATAAAATTCCTGTTGCGAATCACAGGATTATGGCAGAAAAACAGGAAAGGGATATGTTGCCAATCACAGGATTATGGCAAAAAAACAGGAAATGAATCTGATGAGTGTAGGCTGTAGGTACACCATGTAGAGGACTATTATGGGGCTCATTATGTGTCTCATGGTAATCCAGTTGGGGACTGAATCTGTAGTTTTATAGCGGAAACACCCACACCTGGTACTTTCCCCTTTACATTGTGCCAGAAAATATCAGTGTATAGAATGAGGGAATAACTGAAGAAACACCCATTCCAAAGACCACTACTGGACCACTAATTCATTCCAAGGATCAACATTGTGGCTCAGCCCCCTCACTCGGTGCTTACCGTACCAGTGATGGTAATTACTAGGTGCATGCTTTATGCCACAATTTCTACAATACCCGTATTAAGGGGCTCATTGCCATTAATGTCCCAAGAGCTGTGAGTTAAGAACAAGCTCTAGCAAAAGACTGTAGAAAAAAATATACTACTGAAGAGTATGAGGCACTCCACCACTGTTTATTAATATCCACCCAAGATCTGAAGGAACACATATAGAAATGGATATTTGCTACATTTTCATGTCCATAGAAATAGGTGGGTGTGTGGGATGTGGGAAATGTCCTGTCCCCTTATTAATGCAAAAAGAACAATTGATGGACAGAATGCAGACCAATGTCATAAATTCACCTCAGTACTGAGATCTGGGCCTAAATCCATCCTTTTTTTGCTCCCCATGCCATTCCAGTTTGAACCCAGCCATATGCAAATCAGTCTTGACCCTGCGCCCAATGGGAACATTCCAGCCCAAACTGCCAGGCCAGGTCCTCCCTGGACTCAATCAATCAATCAAATAATTTGTATAGCGCACTACTCACCCGGGAGGGTCTCAAGGCGCTTGGGGGAGGGGGTATGCTACAAGCATCCCCTTATGAAGCCATTGGAAGATTTTCTGGCCTAGTTATTTCACTGAACATTCGCCTGTGGTTTTTTGACTCCACTTAGACATTGGTCATTGTTATTGGTGTCAGAGAGAAAGATAGTGCGGCAACAGGTGTGATGAAATATTCTTCCATTGGCCTCTTCGGTGTAGCATAACAGATATTAGCTATAAGCCTGTAGTCAAAGTTACCTAAACCATGTGTTTTGAATCACTACATTCTAAAACAACCAAGAGTGATGTATGATTTCGAACTTCAAGGTGAATCACTGAAACAGCATCTTAGAATTAATCTAACATTTTCCACTACTTGAATATTCTATCCTACTTTCTGTTCACATGAAACCAGTAATACCCAGATATATATTACCGGTTCACTGATTACTTTACCTACATTTGCTCTGCATTTATGATGTGTGCGCTATTTTAAATGCAGTTACACGAGGGGGCAACGAGTGTACAGAATAGTTTGTTTTTTTCAGCCACATTTTTGACCCCACTTCCATTGCACTCAAGGGGGATCGCAGTTCCCATGCATTGCAATGCACTTCGACTGCTGTGTGTACTGCTCACATTCCTGTGTGTTCTGTCACTTCTATAAGTCAGCCATTGGGTAGGGCAGGCCTTTAAGGTTTAGTACATTTTTTGAAGTCCATTGTTTCCCTAAACATGTGTTATTTGCCTTTCCGCCGCCACCCCAGTGCACGTTACCTGATTTTATGATCGCCTGCAGGGCCCTGCTGCCAGACAGCTTCCCAGCATCGCGTGCCTGCGGCGAAGAACGTATCGCTCGCCTCTGCTCTCTTTAATTCCATTAGGAGAAGGAATCCTTTGACGTAGGCAATTGGCCCCTCCGTTTTAAGGCCTAGCTGTATACACACATTCTCGCATTTAGATGCAAAACATTTGTGTTTCGGCGGGAGGCTTGTTGAACTATAGCAATGGCCGACTTTAAAATCCTAAATAGTCTCCAGTGCTAAATGCACTACAAAGTTTTTTTCTATTTCAAATTTTGCTTTCAACCACTCGTTTCGTTGTTTTTTCATTGAGCTCACGTGATTGATTGTTATACAGTTCTCTTTTCGTTCTGCGTTGCAATGCATTAGAAAGTCTTTATTTGCACGTTTATGCTTCCTCATTAAACGGGGCACATTTTAAGAATATAAAAGAGATATATCACGGACAAGAGTAATTGCGGCATCAGTTTGAGAAAGTGAAGAACTGCCCCATAGGTGGCGCTGTTGTATTTCCTGGTAAAGACGCCTTCTCCCCTTGGTGCGGATTTCAGAACGAGCGTCTGCGGTGGGGGTTTGGCTTTTGAAGCAACTGAGATGAAACAAAACCCCACAATACATGGAACTCTTTAAGGGCCATGACCGTGCAGACTCTTTACAGGAACCAGTTTCAAAACAATTTGAAACATGCAGATAGCGCTATTTAATTATCTATACGGTCATAATAAACAGCCAGCCTTTTCTATGGGACATCGATGGAAGTGCATTAAAAAGTATAGGAACTTTGACCTTGAGCACACCAGGGATCAGTGATTGTGGGGGTGGAGTAAGAGACATAACTGAAATCCTGTTTTTTTTATAGCCCAAAATAGTTTCATTTTGTCTGTTTCTCGACTGAAATTGCCTCTGTTTCAATGAATTTTGATGTGAGAAATACATTCTCAAGATTATGTTTTTTTTAATCTCTCACTTTCCTCTTCCAAAAATGTTGGTGAGCATGCAACTAAGAGCACAGGAGCTATGGGAACCGTTTTGAAGAAGAAAAAAGGATTGGGAGCCTTGTTCCCAATAGATTCTGCCCACTTAATCCTTTGGTCTTGTGTGTTGTACACAACAAGGACTGCGAACTTTTCTGATTTTATTTTGTCAATAACAGAGTGGAATTGATAAATCCGAGAAGCCTTTCATCGAAGATAAGCCACACTTGTCAAATCTCTCTTTTTGGATGTGAAGAGTCTCAATCTAGGACATTTTTGATAGCCCCAGTGACGCCAATTTATCTCACACATAGGAATATTTTTTTCCCTGTTCTAATATCAACCGTATTTCATTTTTATGTTAATGAATAATTTGTTTATGATTTTGTCGTGTTCATTTTGTCCTGCGTTGCTAAAACATCCATTATCCATCTACCAATTGCCCTTTTTTTGGGTGTTTTTCTTTAGCGCTTCTAACCAGAAAGCAGGGGTCAGAGGGCTTTGCATAGAGAACAACAAAGGAAATAGAGAATCTCCTTACAAAGAACATCTGAAAAACTCTAGAGGAAGGCAGAATCAGGGAACATAAATCCAACATAAACAAGTATCAATGCATTACACGTAGAGACCTATATTGATAAATGCGGAATAAGCAGGTAAACATAAGACACTCCGCAAAAGTGTAGGTGAGGTAAAAGGTAGAGGGGAGTGGAGAAAAACATTGGGCTAGAAAGGAAAATGAACGCGAAAATGTAGGAGGCATAAGTGTGAAAAAAATAGCAATATGAGAAGAAAAACAGATCCCATGGAGAGAGGATGAGAGGAAAGGGAAGTGGGTAAACTGTATCGAACTGAAGTTGGATTGTAGGGAGAGGATAATTGCGAGGAGTAGCAATAAATCAATTTGGAGGTCTTTACATTTTTGCTAAATTGGAGGAGGTCTTGTTTACACCTGAAAACTTCTAATAGAAAATTCCATTGAGAGGGGCTGCACCAGAGGAGAGCTGGCAGCCATGTATGCGTTTAATTTCTTCAGCTGAGATCTGAAATCCTCTCTTCTCTTGACACTTTCTCCCCATGGGAGATTTTGGATGAGGATAGCAAAAAGGGGGGTATTGCAGGTATATGGCTTTGAACTTTATAGTTAAGCTTTAATTTGGATCTGTCATCAAAAGAAAGTGGATTATCTTCTCTGTGGATCTACCCAAAGTTATAATTTCTTGTGTACTTAAGTACAGTTACTATAGACAGCATTGTGGGCCCGATTCACAATGGGACTTACAGCTCGTAAAGTTACGAGTGCGGAGTTTTCGCACTCGGGGTGGAGTTACCGTACTCGTGGTGGAATCTCCACACTGAGCACTGCAGTGCTGAGATTCCGCTCTGAGTATGGAGATTTTACCAGGAGAGCAGAAAATCCACACTCATAACTTTGCGAGTCGTAAGTCCCTTTGTGAATCAGGGCACAGCTTCATCAGTAAGGGCGGTGAAGTGCCCAGCACTTGGATCATGACCAACATTACTATATTCTTGAAGAAGGACCAACGCATCTCTTGGATTAACGCTGACACTAAAATTTTCACAAAAATTCGAACAATTCGCATTCATTGCTGAATGATAGCGGAGTCTGGGCTATGGTCTCTGGTCTCTGGAGACTGCGAACTCAAAGTCAGTGCTTATGCTGATGATGTCACTATATATTCGATCAATCCATCTGATGCCATGAAATGCTGATTTAAGAGGCTGACCGGTTTGGAATTGCTTTGGCTATAAACTAAATATAGCCAAAACTCAGTTATTGTTGAATTTCAGGCCGGCTGCCCCAATTACTGGAGTAGTTTCCTTGGCTACTTACCTGGGTATTAAACTGAATGCACAGGTTGATAACATCTTTAAGCCAAATTATGAGCCCCTGTTGCAATCCAGTTTATCTAAATTATCTAAAATTTGCGATTTTGAAATACGCTTCAGATAAGTACCCTCGCCGCTGCAATATCATAAAAATGAATATACTGCCTAAATTCTTATACTTATTTCGGGAAATCCCATTCAGGCTCCCTAATTCGTATTTCAAACAGCTTGAAGGAGCCATAAGTAGCTTCCTCTGGGGATGTATGCGGACTCGACGAGCTCTTCGATCTTTAAGCTTCCGTACAGGCAGGGTGGGCTGCAGCTAACAGATTTTAAGTTGTATTACTGGGCAACGTGTGCTGGCCGACTTCACAATCTGCTTACACTTCATTGAACGTGTCCTGTCAATACAGGAATATCGACTGACATTGGGGTCGGATTGTATGCTTTTCCTCTAAAGATTAGCTGATCCCAATTACCATAAACAGGTTAGATTTAAGTTCATTAAGAATATCATTTTTATTTGGCGGGAGATATGTGCTAAATTTTCTCTAGTGTTAATAAATAGCAACACGTCGGGCCGGAGGTATTTCATGACTCTACCTGCAAGGCTTGGTCCCGATTAGGGGTGCAAACTGTGGGGCAGATGTACGATCTGAATGGATTTCACTCATTTTCTAGGCTTCAAGCCTTTTACGATATTACCCAACATTATTAAATACCTGCAGTTGAGGAATTACTTTTTGTCCAGATGCAAGACTCCTTTCGACTTGGTAGGTTCTGACATCATGACATGCCTGCATAAAGCTAGCAGGAAATCCCTAATTAGCACAATTTATCGTGGGTTCTGAGACCAGAGGAAAGACGATGGCCCACTTCTAGCTGCTAAGTGGAGTAAGATGCTCTCCTGTGAGCTTGTACCATCAGAAGTATACAGTGCTTTGGAGATGGTGGCGGGGTCCATGCACTCTGTTAATCTCAAGCTACAGCAATTCAAGACCATTTGTTTGCTATACTATACACCAGAGAAAATTATGAGATGGGGTGGAAATATGGGCACTGATAAAACTAGCTGCCCTGGGTGCGGATGTCCTGCTGCTGACATCCTTTGTTACATCCTCTGTAACAGGAGTTTTCGGCAGGGGTGAGTCAACTGACAGCATTATGCTGTGGTTTTGAAACACAATTTACCCCTAAGGAGATAATGATGGGATATAGAATGGGATATTATTCTGGTCTGATATGGCTTTTGTCTATAATCATTGTCTCGGCCAAATTCTGCATTGCTAGATCCTGGGTGTCTTCAGTCCCGCTGTGGGCTAACAATTGGCAGATATGAGTCTGAACTTGCTATGGCCAAAGTAAGAGGTACTCGCTCGCTTAGGAAGTTTGACAGAATCTGGTTGGGGTTCCACTGGGATTTATGGTATAATCTGCAGACCTAACTGCGATCAACCTATGGCGGACTTGAAGGGCTTCATTGGTCTCTGTCTGTTTTTATATCCTTCCTTTTTCATGTGTTCCTTTTTTTCTTCCTTTTGTATCTCTGTCTACGGTTCGGACATAGCTCCAACCCAAAGTGGGTGGTTTGATCATTGCATTACCATGTATGTACCCAAGTATTTTCCACTGGTGTTACCCCTCAACTGTTTTTCTAATTTTCTTAGTGTTTTTGATATACATGTAATGATTGATTCTGATAAAATGTAATATATACATATTTTTTTTAAAGGAAACTTTTCTATCCTCCTTTCAAAAAATTCACTGGCACTGTGTAAAGTTTCCTTTCCCTCCTCCCCCTTCTGTGCCCTACGCAGACTGACTTCCAGCTCTGAGCTGCAGTCGGCTAGGCTTGCCAGCTCTCAGCAGGCTGTCCACCTGGTATGCATGTGCGTGTGTGTGAGTGAGAGAGAGAGAGAGAGAGAGCTAGAGCGCGAGACAGAGACGGCTGCCATGATGCCGACAATATGTCGGCCATAAAAAAGAAAGCAACATCTTGTCCACAAGTATGTGTGCCTGCTCGGTGCTGACTGGCAGGCCTGTTTCGAAGGGTGTAAGACAGGCACCGGTGAAGATAAGATAATCGTTGTTCTGGCTGCCAGATACACAATTGGGTCTGCTTAAAATATGTGTATCATAGTCAATAAAACAGGAACATGTTGGGAATATGAAAGTTAATCCTTACTTTTTTGTAAAATGCTCAAACCTATTAATATGCAATCTATCACCTATTGAGCAATGTGTGTTCTTAGTAACACTAAGTTTGTAAACTCTTCATAGAATTATTTCTCAGTATTGGTCACAAACCCATCACACTGTATGCAAGGTTGATGTTATGATTTTAGCCTAAGGAGCCACTGTTGCCATATATTTAACTATTTTTCAGCATGTTTTTACAACACGTATTTGTCACAGGGACTTTTTTTTCTTGCAGGGAAAGGTAAAACATTCGAATTTTTTATGTTAGAATTCCCATTTTTATCATTCATTGAGTTCACTTTATTATATACATTAATATAGCGCTTCATATGCCGGTATAGCTGTTTATGCGTTTTAATACAGAAGCAGATATTGTTACCCAAGACAAATGGTACCCATTTTATCAAACATTTAAAAGGTGATGCTCAAAGCCAGAAGTTGGACGTTCATAGGCTTGCAGTATAGCTCGCTGGCGTAAACTCCCCACAGGAATGTGGGGGTCAAAGACTTAAGGCCGCCTTCATCCTGGCTTCTTGATAAAGAAGGTTACCCCCTACGTTTGGTAATAATACTTAATACACATGACCTTATAGAAAATTCAAATGTGTGCACTACATAAATATTATTTTTTATGATTATTATCAATATTTTGTTCCTAGTATTTTACCAACCCTATATTAATTTGTCACTTAAGACAGCTGCTGTCCTAATCTCCCAAATCAGACCTGTCACAGTGTTGGAAAGCTTTTGTATCCTCCAGCATGGAAGTTTGCTTAATAAATATGTGTGTGCGCGTATATGTGCACGGTAAGTGTACACATTCAGCATAAATCAGTGTCTTGCACACTGCTGCCAATCCAAGAAAATCCAGCTTTAGGAAACTTCTTCCTTTACTCAGCGCCATGCTACTTTCATCTGTGTTACAAGGGCTATCAGCCAGATGCATCAACCTAAAAACCGGTCGCAAACGGGCAGATTCTCAGAATCTGCCCCTTTGCGACCGGTATTTTTGCATTTGGGATGCATCATCCCAAATGCAAAAATCGTAATTAAGGAATCTCTAAATTGAGATTCCTTAAATTGCAATTGCATTTAAGGAATCTCTAAAATGAGATTCCTTAAATGCAATGCATCAAACTAAAAAAAATAGCGATTTCGCAAATAGGAGTAGCAAATTACCATGAAGTTGAACTTCATGGTAATTTGCAAAAACATTGAAAAATGCATTTTTTAAAGTTCCAAGTGTGCAAGATGTACCCATATGCAGATTTCAGGGGTGCAACAGGGTGTCCTTTGGACACCCCTGCACCCTTGAAATTGCATTCTCAAATTGCGATTCCCTAATTGCTAATCACAAATTGAGAATGTCTTCCCATTCATTCCTATGGGGCCCATAGGAATGAATGGGGAGGTATTCCTTAATTGCGATTCGCAATTCACGAGTCGCAATTAAGGAAAGTGTAGGAATTGCTATTTTTATAGCGGTTCCTACATGCATAGGCTTTTGCGATTCCTAAATAGCGGTTCCTTAAAAATTGCTATTTAGGAATCGCAATTTCATCTGTTGATGCATCTGGCTGTAAGTTCGCAATTCTTATTAGAAAGTCTAATTCGCTCTGTCGGCCATGTACGAATTAGTAACTTACACAAGATGTGCTCAGAATAGTCTTTTTTTATAGCCGATGTTATTAAAAATGAGCACTTTTTGTACAATTACTTTACACAAATGTGTAAAATAGTGTCAGATTGCACACACCTACATATCTAGATCCCATGTGGATAGTTAGCAGATTTACATAGCAGGCAAGTGTATTTATTAAAAGATTTTCAAGCTTCAGCTAACCTTCTCGGACGGTGCTTAAATCACACGACATGTAATAATAGTTGTTTTTCATGTATTTGGGGAACATTTGTCTTTTTGAATTTGAAGTACAGTAATACCACCTCTCTACATGAGATATCCGTGTCCCTTAGCAGTTACAAAATGTTTGGTGCTTGATTAGTTCCTGTAAATACAGAAAAAAGGTATGAAGGTCAGTTTCTACACGCCATTTCCCTTTATTTCTGACTTAGCTCTAAATTCACAATTACTGGTTTCAGTAACTCCATTACCACGGTCATCAATGCAGGTCAGCTGGCGTGCTCTAAATCATGGCCTTCATGTGATGTCCTGTAAAAAAAAAACCTGCAGTTTACTTTGTGAAATAAAACAATAATGTCTCAAAGTGCTAGACGTGTAAGTGGGTTTGGCATTAAAGATGAACTGTATCCCTGGTGATAGCACATGTGTTCATATTAGTAACAAGCACAACATGCCACAACTCTGTCCACGGTGCTTTAATTCCATATTACCATGCCACAACTCCAACACTGGACACAGAGCAGAACTTGCGTCTTCTGAATTGCTATAGATCTCATTAATTGATTTGTAGTGGTTTCAAATAAAAGAAATTGTTAGATTTTTTTGAGCTTTCATTGCCATTTTTTGAAAATCTGCAGATTATCTTATGACATATATCAAATATGTAAACTATAAGTGAACTGAAATCTAAAACAAACCAGTCCTATTGGAAAGAAAAGGCCTAACTCTGCCAGTACATGGATCAAAAATGATGCATTCAATGATCCACAGAGCAAGGACACAGCTGCATCACAACATATTTGCAATTTCCCTTCATGTGTCCCATTTTTAAGACTTATTGCTGTGGGATCCACTTTGTGTGTTTATTGGTAGTGCAGTTATTCCATATTATTTCCATAAGATTGCTTTATAATTAGCCTTGATATTTCTTCTGACAGGGCTGTCCTTCACAATTATGATCAGGTCCATGAGAATTTTCAAGAAGTGATTCGTTGACTTTTCGTAACTCAAGCAGTTAAGTTTCATTTGGACACAACAGTCCTGTAATGATACTAGCTGAACTGTTTGTGATGTATTGTGGGTTGGAGGCCTGCCTCCCTGCGCGAGTTGTAGGGAGCCCGTGCGAGGATGACGATCTTGTTGCTGTGAGAAGAGAAAAGAAAATATGCTGACTTTGGAGACACCACAATACACTTCTATGCAAGTCTGTGGAGGGCTCACTGAAAGAACAGTTGTCTCTGGCACGCTTCTCTCTTGGGCATGGGTCTTGCTGACTCCATAGGACATGCAGCGCTCACCTTTGAGGGATTTCGCGGAGTCCTGTGTTGCTAAGGGGGCACTGGTCACCAGGCTGCTATTACAAGGCCCTTTTGTCCTATTCATAATTTAGATGCTGGTTAGCAGTATCTCAAGAGGCAGTACCAAGCAACCCCCACTGTTGCCCCATTTCTTCTGGAACAGGGATTCATTATATTTAGACAATAATGTAGCATTTTGTTGAAGAGTAGGGCCCCTTACTTGTCTGCCCTAGCTCTGCTTCTTATTACAAATGGGCCCTGCACACACTGAGATCTTACTTCAGTCATGCACACTCGGTTGCATTCTGGCGAGCAGGGTTGCTGTGGCTGTTTCTAGCCAGTGTAGGAGCTGACTGTTTTGCCTAAAAGTAGTTCTAAATTGCAAAAATGTTTTTAAAAAAAATAGGAATGTGCCTTTTCTAGAGGACAGGCACCATAAGAAATACACACAACTATCGAGGGAGATTTTGTTCCTGGTGCCGTCACAACCACCTTTCCTGTAAACATTCCACATTCTGTTTCATGTAAGTTCTTGTATGTAAGTACAATATCAAATGTATTGTTGTTCAAATACAGCAATGTAAAAGGGCACAAATTGCTATTATTATTATTAATGTAACCTGTCATGGGTGAGACCAGTGCCACCAGTGCAATGTGTCTTGAAGGCTTTGCGTGATCAGTGCTGACAATCGCAGCTGATCCAGCAGGAGCAGTATTATCCCCATCCTCCAGGCCCAAAATTAGTTTTGAGGGTGGGCGCGCCCCCACTCCCTGAGCCTTTTACCAGCTCCGGGGACCCTATCTCCTAGAGCTGAAATACATTTTAAGAGAAGGGGGCATGCGGCCCCCTCCCGAGTCAATACTGGCCCTAGGGACACCCTTCCATGGGTTCTTAGGTGGATGCCCTGGTGCCCACCCAGGACACAACATTGGGAGCTGCCAGGAACGCCCCCTGCCCAGCTGGTTGCCCTGCATGCCCCTTCCCCGGTTCAGTAGGAGAGGGCATTTTTGCAGCTCCTGCTGGGTGGAAGGACGCAGTTTTTTTCTGTCTGCGCAGGCCAGAAAACTGTGTCTCGCAGATTGGCTCCACAGTACACAACAATAGAGATGGCCCTGGGGGTTGGGAACCTTTTGAGCCTCAAAGAGGAGGGCAGCGAACACCCCCACCCCTGGAAGTTATAAATTGGCCATGGGTGGATGGGGTCCCCAGGACCTCTGTGAGGCTCAAAGAGTGGGGAGGGTGGGGGAGGGGGGGGGGTTGGAACACCGCCAGCCCTTTTCATTAATTTTGGTCCCAGGGTATATGGTCCAGAGGCCTTTAGATGTAGGTTCGGGTAGGGGGCTGCACACCCCTCTCCCCTTTAATTTACTATTGTACACATGGAATGGGGTCCCTGGGGCCTCAGAGAGACTCAGTGGGGGAGGCTGCGCTCCACCTCCCCTTTAAGTTACTATTGAACCTGGGGATTGGGTCCCTGTGGCCTCAGAGCGGCTCTGGAGGAGGGTCATGCACCACCGTCCTCTATAAACTATTTGCAGCCCCCTCAGACCCAGGCAATCCCTGAGGGTTCCATTTATTTCAAGTGTGGGGTCCCTAGTTTTTTTGAATGATTTTACAGCTGATTTGCGGTTCCACCGAATCACAAAAACACACTTCTAGTCCAAGATCTAGCTTTCTACCAAATTTGGTGTAAATCCTTTTAGCCGTTTGGGCTGTAGCTGTGTCTAAATTTCCTATGGAAAAATTAATGGGGAAAACGCGTTTTAGGCCCCCCTCTTTTTCTCAACCCCCGCTTGACGAATTACCCAGAAAGTTTCGAGGAAGGAACTGACGTGGATGAGACTTTTTATCAGAAAGTTTCTTGAAGATTTGTCAAACAAAGCCAAACTTATAAGCAAACCAAAAAAATGTTTTTCCTGTTGAAACATGGTCCTACTATAGCTACTCTTATACCTTTCTTCCACCATCGTACACTTTGTCTCCTTATCTCACTCCTAGAGACTCTTTTTCATCCCTTCTTCTTTCTCCTTATTCCTGTGGATCAAAGTCTCATGGTAAAAAATAGGTACTGGTCCCCTAAAACGAGTGCAGGTGCCCACTGCCTTCACCCACCTGTCCAGGTTAAGCACTGGAATAAGAAGGACACATCTCCCCAGGAGAGCTTAAATAAGCCATCTTGCAAAGCTGTGGTAGGTGTGTTTTTAATGAATATATGACGTTACAACGAATTCCGTTGCAACGCATGCCTTTACCACGCATGCGTTACAACGGAATTCGTTTACCACGCATTACATTTACCACACTTACTAGCGTGGTGACGTCATACGTCGTTAAGAGAAAGCGGAAGTTTATTTTCCGTTTTCTCTTAAACTACGCTGATACCCGACGTGACTTCAGGTGAGTTTCTTTTTTGGGGGGGAGACCCCCCCAAGCCCCACTTTTTTTTCTTTTTACCTTTACCACATATACCTTTACTACAAACCTCGTAGTAAAGGTATGCGTGGTAAAGGCTTTCGTGTTAACCACGCATGCGTTGTACTGCATGCGTGGTTAACGATTTCGTTGTAAAGGCTTCGTTGTAATGGCCGTTTCCCGTTTTTAATATTAAGGAGTTGAGTAAGACATGGATGTGACGAGGAGGGTCGGACCGATGACTATACGACTATATAAAGTGAATATTGTAATCAAAATTTCGTTTGACAGAATTCGTGTGTTCTGAATATTGTTTACAAAAATATTGTCCCATAAGAGTTAACAATGAAACATCTGCACCAATAGAGCGTTATTGTCGTAAAATGTAGAACATAAAAATTATGTCAGGGACTCATTTTCGTTGTTGTTATCGTGCTGGAGGGTGTAGAAGCTTTTTAGGTCGCAAAGCTGTGTTTGGTCATCATTATTGTGGAAGGGCGGGAGTGATGAGATTAATATATGAAAAATGTTCTTTGTAAACTCCCTGAGAATTGGTAAAGCATTGTGCAAACATATCTAGCTTGTTCTGGCATTAAACGTATTGCAATGTTGAGCAAGTGAAAGACGGAAACTCCTGATAGTATTGTATGCCATGCAAGAAACCATAGACTCTGTTTGTCATGTTAAATTGATGAATAGGTTATATTGCACAGTGTCTGAGACCAAGCCAGCCTTCAGTGCAATTGTCACTAGCATAGATAGTTTATTGGAGGCCTTGTTTTTACTATATCGAGTCAGCTTAGAAAAGCCCATCTTATTAAGACATTATTTGAGTTTTATTTAAGTTTTGTTGAACACGATATTTTATCTTGGACCAAGCACCCTACCATCCATTCATTTTTGCTATGTAATATGTAAATATTACTTCCATGTTTAGTGACTTGCGCTCTGAAATGAAGAATCTTTGTTTAGAAGGTAAACTAGTCCTATTTCTTTCTCTCTCTTTTCTATCACACTACCCAATACAGTATCTCTCTTCCTCTCCCTCCTCACAAATCTAGCAACTTTCTCTCTTTGCCTCTGCCATTCTCACACTCTTCCTTGCCCCTCTCCCGTTTTCTCGTATTTATCCCGCTCTCATTTCCACATTTTTTCTTTTTCTCGTTCCCATTCTCAAATGCTCTCTGTCACCCCTTTCTTCCGTGTCTGTCCTCTTTCGTCTTCACCCTCTACTTGCCCTACTCTCTCACTCTCAAACGTTTTCTCTCACACATATTCTTAATCTCTTTTATTCACATTCACTTGCTCTCCACTCCTCTTTAATTCTCATAGTCGGTCTCGCATTCTTTCTCGCCTGTTCTTTGTTTCTCTTGCCCTCTCATTCTCTCTATTTCCACCCCTCTCTCTCTGTTTTTCTCTTCTATCCACTACTCCACCCTTCTTCTCTGCTTTACATTTTCTCTCCCCCACCCCCTACCTTGCGTTTTCTTGTAGAACTGATCTGGTCTGCCCTGTGTTTTCATGATGTGTTGCACACGTTTCGGTAGGTTGCATGCCGTGTCTGGACTGTAAAGGACTTTTTCATTTTTCTTCATAAATGTCAATTCTGAGATTTCATTTTCAGGCTATTACAGGTGAACATGGTTCATAATTTATGTGTTCCGAAGACAGACTAGAAATGATTAGGTCTCTAGTAAGAACAAGTCAGACTGTCACCTTGCATATTAATTATAATTGTCAATCAGTATCTGTCCATAAATTTAATATGAGTGGCATGCATTTCATAATCGAGTAAACCAAGCGACTACAGCTGACCTTGACAGAGTATAATTTGGAAAATTTAAAGAGCATATTCTGTAATTTATTGTTTATCATCTATACGTTGTGTAGTTTATATGAACTGCTATTGTGTAGACATTCTCTGTTTATTCTCCCCCCCACCTCCAAGGGAAGTCAGTATTGTTTGTGGGGGGCTTTATTGACTTTGGAAGGTTAAATAAAAACATCATTATGGACCAAAGCTGCAGTCCATGGTTTCCGACTAAACAGCACCGGATGTTGATTTTTATGTCCCTACATTTCAGTTTTTGAGCTTGAAAGGGCAACTGGCACTATGTAATTGTTTAAAGCCATTTTTATTTTATCCTTGTACTTATTTATGTGTGTATTTATTTAGGTCGATGGTTATATGTTCATTTGTTTGGGACATAGTATGGCAGTGACACGTTCCTGTGTACTTACGTACCTTGAAGTTGATAGGATAGATATATCCAATACAGGTCCAGGAAGGCTGATCCATGGCAGATTTTCAGTCTATCCATGTAAAACAGAATTGATTTAAATGGAAGTCATGTGCAAAGTGTATGAAATTAAGTTTTTGCGCTTAGGGGGGTGTGAACCCTTCTCAAGCAACAACCCCAATCCCTGTCTGGGTGAGCCACAAAAAGTTATTAAATTAACCTGTGCATAAGCATAACCGTAGGTTGGCAGAAAAGCAGTCAGGCTTACCTTAGAGGCAATGGGTAAAGTATTTATGCAGCACTTACACAGTAATAAAGTGAAAACACAACACAAGAGAAATCCCACAACAATTTAGAATAATAGAGTAAAATGTAATAAAAGCAACAAAAATCCAATCAGTAGAACTGAACTCATGAAGTATTTGTGTTTTTAGTAAAAACTAGCACCTCAAAGTACCCATTGTGGGCATTTAGTCGCGGGAGACTGGGGCAGAGTCAAAAGTTATTGCAAACCGCGAAGGAGCGTGGTTCGGATACACAAGGTGGATTTGGCTTGATCTCCGCTTATCTTCGGACTAAGAGGTATTTTTTAAAAGGTCTGAAAAGGTAAAGTTCAGCGGGGCAGTGCAACTAGCGGTGTCCAAGGAGGGGGCGTCTTCGTTGGGGACCCACTGGACGAAGTTGTAGTGAAGATTTCTACATTCGGCTTTGTCACTTTTTTGGAAGTTGAAAACCTCCATCAGGATGAAGCTGCAGGCTGTAACTGATGAGGGCTCCCCAAGGCCAGATAAACCCTTTCATGAAGAGCTGCTGAACAGGATTTGCTGCGAAGAAGAAGAACGTAGGGGAAGCTACTGCGAAGTCAGGCCAACCGGCGATGCACTTAGGATGGATCGGCGAACAGGTTGGCACGGTCTCCTCTTGGTTCTTAGGGCACTTTTTGCCTGAAAAGTCAGAAGGTTTGATTTTAAGCTGTTTGGGCACCTTTAGCACCACTTCTGTGGGCCGAGGACTGGGTGGGCACCACTTAGAGGGTAGGACTCACTCAGGCAGGGTCCAGGATTTTGTGTCACTGCAGCTAAGAGCTGGAGACGGCTATCTTGCCTTTGGAGTCACTCTGGTAGTCCTGGGTCCAAGCAGCAAGGCCGCCCTTCAGCAGCAGGACATTCCGTGGAGGGTTCAAGGCAGGCTTCCAGCAGCTGGGCAGTCCTCTGAAGTGAAAAGCAGGTCTAAAGCAACAGGTCAGTCCTCTGAGATGCAGGGCATTCATTCTGATTGTCCTCTGCATGCCCAGGAGTGAACTGAAGAGTGGGTGCCAGCTTTGAAATGGAAGAATCTTATGGAGTTTTTCCTCACAGATGGTCCTGGAATTTCCTTCCTCCTTGCCCAGGTTCCAAGACGTCTGGGTGGACAAAAGGCTAGTGTGTGAAGTTCTTTGTGGGTATGCTGAGGCAGCTCCTTTGAAATGTAAGTAGAGCTGGAAACAGCTCCGCCCCACAAATCCTAGCAGGATGGCACATGCTGCCAGCGCTTAGTCTGCCTTTGTCTCACTGTTTCGGAGGAATACACAAAGGGTAACTGCCATGCTAATCACAGTCATGTGACACAGGCTGCAGACACCAAATGGTTAGGATAAGCAAATACCAACTTTCTAAATGTTGTATTTTCAGAATTGTGATTTAAAATCCGACGTTACCATTAAAGAGGATTTTAAATTACAATTATTTAGACATCAAATATAAAATTTCTACCTGTTCTCAAACACAGTTAATAATACTTAAGAAATGAAACAAGTAACCCATTGTTTTACTATGGGAGAGGTAGACCTCCCAGTAGTAAAAATAAGAATTTAGGAGTTTTTCACTACCGGGACATGTAAAACTTAAAGGTATATGTCTAACTTTTTTGATTACACTGCACCATGCCCTATGGGCTGTTTAGGGCTTACTTTAGGGGCGACATATGTATTAAAAAGAGAGTTTCAGGCCTGGCTAGAGGTTTATTTGCCGGGTCGAATTGGCAGTTGTAAACTGCACACAGGGTGCCATGGCAGGCCGGAGACATGTTTTAAAAGGCTACTTAAGTTGGTGGCGCAATAAGTGCTGCAGCCCCTCCAGTATCATTTAATTTACAAGCCCTGGGTACATGCAGTACTACTCTACTAGGGATCTATAAGTAAATTAAATGTGCCAATCAGAAGTAGGCCAATTGTACCATGTTTTAAGGCCTGAGTACAATCACTTTGGTACTGATCAGCAGTGGTAAAGTACACAGAGTCCTAAATCCAACAAAATCTAACATCAGCAAGCAGGAGGGCAGTAGGCAAAATGTTTGGGGGAAGACCATCCTAAGGCTGACGTGTCTAGCACAGAGCCAGTGGTTATCCTGAAAAACATTTATGTTCTTAGTTTGGATACTGAAAGTGAATGTAATAATACATACTCCATGCCATTTTGTGACCACCTTGTGAGTGCTGTGTTAATGGTGAAATCATGAGCAATTAGTGTTTGGATTCTGTGAGAAATGCAGTATTTGGCTAAGGAAAACAACATACAAATGATTGTATGACACGATGTTGAGGTTGAAAGCATCACTTACAATAATCCACTACATCGCCCACAACTTACCTGAGAAGATAAAATATAGTGCGATTTTACCAGTCGGAAAGATCCATACCATATGTTTTTCTCCATTTACCTGTGGAAATCTAGTAAATAGGTGCAAAAATGTAAATGTGTTCTTTGTTATGCACCAAAAAACACCTGGCACCTCAGAATTAGGGCCCTTAGTTTCCAAGATGTGATTAGGCAATGACAACCCTTCCAGCAAATCAAATTCAATATTACGCAGTATCGAAGAACAAATGATCTGATAGCTGTTCCAAAATATAGAGTTAATATTCTGTATGGCTGATATGGCGAGTGACAATCTGTTTACATGCTAATAATCTGTTTAGAATCTGTGTTACTTTAAGCTTCGGATTGGTGTTGCTAGTGGGTTCCATATGAATTCCCTGATGTTGCCAGCTGGGCAAAGTGATATGGGTGAAAGTGCCATTGTAATATGGGGGCTGAACTCTGGCCCGTTAGAGTTAGTGTTCCCTTATGATTCCCCATTTGATTCTTCCACTCTTGTTGCCCATGATTATAACATAATTTTTTACTTACATAGCTATTTTTATAGAACAATTGTGTATATACAATTATTGTTACTCAGTTAAAATTGGTACTCATTTTATCATCCTTGCTACAATGAAAGGCTGATTCGACTTTGCTGGTATTTGAACTTACAACTTGTGGATCATACACAGATCTCAACAATGAGCCCTGAACTGTTAGACCTCTCTTACCCGGAATCCAATGATGCCTATTACTCATGGATACAGATCGTCAAAAACATGGACTATAAGGTACTGTGGAAAACTTGAAAATAGCAAAAATTCTTATTGTTTCTGGTCATCCTCTTGCATACGTAACATCAATGCAACTTTTCATAAATGTGTGTTTACGTTGTAAGTGAAAAACATTGATGCAAAGACAAAGTATTTATATAGCATCAGATTTGTAATTTGAAACCAAAAAAGGTCACGTATCACGTTATCAAAAAGAGCAACCAAAGAAAACATGAAAAATCAATTTGAGTTCTTACAATTATGAGCTCTTATTATGTAGAAAATAATTTAAATATTAAATAAGTGTCCCCTAACACACTTTGCTGTCTTCAGGGTAGAATGCTTAATATTTAAGAGTGGAACATATGTGGCAATAGAAGTGGCATGTTCTCTAGTGACTAGGCCCAAAATGACATCGCTGCTAGGCAAGCTGTAACTGGTACCTAGGAATAGTCAACATATTCATTGCAGACTTTAATCTATAACTTTTGACTTGTATCTGCTACAGACTATATTCTTATTTTATAAATAATAAACATCCAATCTAATGGTAAAGTTGGATTTTCATAAAATATATGGGAAATGTAAATTTTAGAAAGTTACCTTCACTATGCTTGAAGCTGCTGGTGGCTAATTTGTGTTAGCTCTCCAACAAATGCCTGGCCTGTACTTGGCCTGAATTAGGTGTGATAGAGATGTGAAAACTGCTTTTGCACTGTACAAGCACAATGGCCTGAAAGTAAGTGGAGAGATGTTTTCCTCCCTTGGCAGGAAGACCAGTTGCAGTGGGCCCACAAACCTAATTAACTTCTCTGTCACATGCAAATGTTAGGTGATCCTTGGGAAGCCTGCTTTTTGTCCCGATATTCATGCTAGCACCAGACACAGTGGAAGGAAACCTAAGCCCAGAATCGGCTTTGAATGTTCACAGTGGAGAGGACTGATCATTACCCTGGCCAACCCTCTAGCTAGGCTTGTCGGCGCTGCACAAGGGAAGGGATTCCCCATTTTGGATTTTGAGAGTATGCAGAACTATGGAATTGTTTGCAGTAGGGCAAGTAGGAACCACTGAAAAAGTAGGTAGGGTAGCGCCTGGGAGCTTTTATCCCATTTGTTAAGGAGTACCCAGGAGCCACCCCACCGACTAGCTGGTGCCAGGCATAAATGTGGCACCCAAGGCATTTCCTCAGAACACATCTTTGGACCTGCCAAAGAGGACTGGACCAGCTGTCTGCTGTCTGAGAGGCGCACTAAGGATTCAACCTGTTCTCCCTTGTAGCCAAGACAAAGAAATGGACTCCGAGGGTCAGTTGACCGATCTGTGGGGCTACAAGTATCCAGCAGGCTGCAACATGCCTTTCCCTGCTGTCAATTGGCAACTGGACCTGTACTGGACTTTGCTGTTGGTCTCTGACACTCTGATAATCTCTAAGTGCCCTTCCTTCTCGTGAGGCCATAGAAGAGTACTACTGCCATTGTTTGGGCACCAGAAGAAAGTTTGGGAACTTTGAAAAAACTGTTCCTTCAGAGCTTCAGGGGAACATGCGGGAAACATTATCCAACCATCAGTTTCATGGCTTTGGATTGCATTTAGGCTTTGTCCCGATCAAAAGACTAAGTCCAGTTCTTGGTAGAAAGTGTTTTGCAAGAAATCACCAAAGCTCCAATGGTTCCAACCTGATTCAACAGTCCGGCCTTCGGTACCATGGGGGCAGCTAGTTTGAGTGGCAGCCTGCCCACAGAGGATTTTTCGTCTCAAAAAGTTATAAACTTCCTTTCTGTTTTGGAAATTGAAAACGTTTTCAAACTTTCATTGTGACCAATCCACTTGTTGTATCCAACCAGGGCTTCATATCAGTCTGACTGGTGCCTGGCGCTTTCTTCTTTTTGACTTTTTAAAATAAATCTTTTTAAAATTCATAATGCTGGTTCCCCTTATTTGTTTTTTGCCATTTAGGCCTTACTTTACTCATTAAATTGTTCTCTTTATTTTAAAATTAGTTGTGGAAATGTAATGTGTTTTGTATGACTTTTTCTACTGTGTGTGCACTGCTTAAATACTTTACACATTGCCTTTGATTTAAGCCTGACTGCTCATGTTAACAGACATTGAGCGCAGGTTCATTTTATGTAATTTGTGTGACATCTAGCAAGTGGTGGCCTTATCATTTTAGGTGAGCACTTGTCCAATTTAAATAATAATCCACTTTCCAATTGTTTTGGCAGTGAAATTCATCAAGCTTGCAGTGCTATGTGATGCGGTCTGTGGGCCTGATTCACAAAGGTAAACGTACAGTTTGGTTTAGGTATATTTTGGAATTCACAAAACTGCATTTTAATAGTAAGTTTAGGAGTGCGGAGAGTCCGCAGTCAGGGTGCAGAAACTCTGCACATGAAAAGACAAGCATGGTGTATCATTTTGGTGTGGCGTTCTCCTCACCGACTGTAGGGTCTCCAAACTTGGAAACTTTGTATTAACCCCACCGCTGCTGCCGACGTTCAGCAGACGTCGCTTGCACTACCTCGGTAGTGCTGCGCACGTCCGTTGAACGTCGCGGCCCCGCCCGCGCAATAGAACGTTCCGCACTAGCGCGGAACGTTCAGCCCAGGCAAGGGGTTAAAATACTGTTTTGTGAATTCCAAAACAAACGTAACCTTTGTGAATCAGGTTCTATGTCAGCATGTGGGGATTTGTAAATAGGGACAGGAATGCTCTGTGCCTTAAGTTATAAAAGCAGAAAAAGCCCCCCCAAGTACAGCTTTAGGTATCCCAGGGCTTGGAATGCTAAAGTGTTGACTGCTGCAACCCACACCTCAATCCTTTTACCCATTGATAGAGTCTTAGGGCCACATGTACGAAACTTTGAAATAGCGAGTTCCTAATTGTGATTCCCTGGAAATCGCAATTAGGAATTTGCTATTTCAAATGTATGAAACTCATTTGAGTTTCATTTTCAGTTCCCAGTGGATCGAAAATAGACCTTCCCTAAAATCAAAGGGATGGTGGCCTGCTGGGGTCAGAAGACCACCATTTATTTATTTATTTATTTATAGGTTTATAACGCGCCGGAATCACACCCGAAGGTGTATCTCCGCGCAGTGCTGTCGGAGAGGGTGCTAGGAGAGGGGGGCGCTAGTACTGAAACAGCGTGGTCTTAAGACTCTTCCTGAAAATTGAGTGGCTGGTACACTGCCTAAGGGAAAGGGGGAGGTTGTTCCACAGTCGTGGGCCCATCACAGAAAGGGCGCGTCCTCCCTGTCTGGTATTGCTGATTCCGGGAACCTGCAGTAACAGCTGGTTGCTGGAGCGGAGGTTCCGTGTGGGGCGATGATGGACAAATTTGTCAGCTAGGTAGGATGGCCCTAGATTGTGCAGACTTTTGTGCACCACGCAGCAGGTCTTAAATTCAACACGTTTCCGGATGGGCAACCAGTGGAGCAGTTTGAGAAGGGGCCGGGATGGAGTTCTGGGTGGGGCATTTGTCACCAGGCGTGCTGCGGTGTTCTGTACTACCTGGAGTTTGTTTAAAATGCCCTCATTGGCCGCTAGGAGAAGACCATTACAATAGTCCAAGCGACTCAGCACGAGAGCCTGAACCAAGGTCTTCCTCGAGCTGTCGGGGAGGAGAGGGAACACCTTCCGAAGGAGACTGATGACATGAAAACAAGACCCCACCGTGATGTTAGCGTGATGTACAAGTGTGAGGTCTTGGTCAAGGCGGACCCCCAGATTTTTCACCACCTGTTTAGGGGAAGGGGCCGCTCCCAAGCTAGTAGGCCACCAGTCAGGGGCCCACAAGATTTTAGCTTCCCCGAACAACATGACTTCTGACTTTCCCACGTTACATTGGAGAAAGTTGTTGGCCATCCAACTGGCGACCGCCGTCATGCCACTCGAGAAGGCTTGCCTTACCACAGGGGTGAAGGTTTTAAAGGTAAACAACAACTGAGTGTCGTCGGCGTATGATATGGGTACAAACCCGTAAGACCTCATAATACTGGCCAGAGAGGCAACATAAACATTAAACAGCATAGGGCTGAGACAGGAGCCCTGCGGGACTCCTCTAGTGATTTTGGAAGGGGTGGAACTGAAAGTACCCATATTCACCTGCTGGGTACGGTCTGTGAGGAAGCTGGTGAACCACGCCAGGGCAGATTTTTCCAAGCCAATCTCCTCTAGTCTTCTTAGAAGAATGACATGGGATATGGTGTCGAATGCTGCGGACAAGTCCAACAGCACCAACACCACGGACAGACCCCTGTCCAGAGACATACGTATAGTATCCGTGACCGAGAGGAGAGCAGTCTCGGTACTATACTTTGGCCTGAACCCTGATTGAGAATGGTCCAGGCATCCGGCCTGCTCAATGAAACTGGAGAAATGAAGGTTGACATGTTTCTCCATCAGTTTGCCGGCAAACGGCAAAAGGGAGATGGACCTCAAGTTGGACATATCAGACCAAGGGACAGAGGTGTTTTTCCTAATGGGCTTGACAAGGGCATTTTTCCACTTAAGTGGAACTGAACCTTCAGATAACGAGCGGTTAATCAGGGTCTGAATAGTTGGACTAAGAGTGTCTCCTATGAGATGCATCACTCGGGCAGGAACGAGGTCCGCCGGGCAACCCGACTTAATGGTGCCGATCAGGGAATTAACATCGTCCAAACTGATCTCAGGAATGCAGGACAGTTTAGTGGGGCCAGATTCAACAGTCTCGTGCTGAGAGCTTTGGGAGGAGTCACTAGTATCGACCAAAATACTAGATTGGGCAATTTTTTGATAGATAGAGTCGATCTTATTCAAGAGGAACCCAGCAGTGTCATCACACAGTTGTTGGGACACAGTCTCTGGACTTTCACAAGCTACAGGCTTAGTGAAGGTTTGGAGGACCCGATAAAGTATTTTCGGGTCATTGCCTGCCTCAGTCAGTTGGGAAATAATATGGTTTTTACGAGCAGCTCTGATGTTTCTATGGTAAGATCTCATGGCAGAGTGGTAGCGGAATTTATCTGCTACAGTATGGGAGTTTCTCCAGGTCTTCTCCAACTTCCTGCATACTTTCTTTTCTGCACGCAGTAGATCAGAATACCATAATTCCTGACGGCGGTTAGACCGCTGATTACAGACTCTTAAAGGGGCGATAAGATTAACAGCAGTGTTCAGGGCTGCATTGTATTTGGAAAGAGCCATGTCTGTGATTGCTGTTAAATAAAGCAATCTTTTTTTTTAGGCAGCCTGTTTTCCTTAAAGGAAACAGGATGGGTTAAAAAAAAAAAATGAAAGTTTTCTTTTAATTTTTTCAGAGTGGGCAGTGGTCCTTGGGACAATTGCCTGCTCTTAAAAATGCTTTTACAAACATTCACAAACGGGAATGTGTCCCCGCGGGTCACCACAAATTTGAAATTGGTGGTATATTGCAAATGTTTTGCGACTGCATTTCGGTCACAAAACATTCACACATCCCACTGCAATTCGGTATTAGGTAGGGACGCCTGAAACATACCCCTTCCTAATACTGAATACAAACCCAATTTGCGATTCGGCAATAGGTCACCGAATCGCAAATAGAGCTTTCTACATCCCAAAAAGCATTTTCACGTTCACAAACAGGCGGATTCTGTGAATCGCCCTTTTGCAACTGGCAAAAAAGTTTGTACATGAGGCCCTTAATATGGAGTCCCGAGAAGGTTAAAGGATAAAGTCTAACCATTAGTAATGGCCCCAGAGCTTTCCTCCCACTCCCTGCCTTTTTACTGTATGTAACACCTTAATTGATCAATGTGAGCTTGAATAGTGTTGTGCCCCACGCTCTGAAAAACCTGTGTTGGTCCAATGGATATTTCCATAAGAAAGATGCAGTTGGGCAACACAGGTCCCAAGTGAGACAGATCAGATCTACATTTACAGGTTGAAAGAGGGTTGCACTGTCCCCTCCCCGGTGGCTATTGCTTGGCAGAGTCTGGGGAATGAACCTTTGGCCACAACACTCACTGGCACACCGCGAGATTTCAGTATTAGACTGCATGGTTAGTTCAACGAGCTTAGTCCGTGTTGATTGTAGTATTTCTTATGTACAATGAGGGGTAAGGGTACATATATATTTGGGTAACTGCATCACCTTTATTGTATACCTCCCGCGTCATTGTCTCGATATTTAAGCAGAAGAAATGCAAAGTAAAGAAAACGTTTATTTTCTTGTTTTTTTTCTTATGGGTTTTTTTTTGTGTGTTGCATAAAACAGTGGGAATCTCTCGCCTAAGTCTGCAAAGTGGGCATTAAGAAGTAGCACTATCAGCTGTATCTTTAAAACGAAGTGAATGAGCACGTCGTGGATAAATATATTTTATACTTTTCACGGAAGCAGTTTGTTTCATGGGACGCTTTGCGAACGGGGAACTCGTTGTCGTTACAGGTTACATTACACGTGTCCGTCTGCAGGGGGCTCTGTTGTATCATCGTTCGTCTTGTCACATTCCATATTTACTACTGTGAAAGGGGGAGGGGAACAGAACAGCTTTAACTTTTCTCTCCTTGGGCCTTACCCCATTACCCAGCACACGCACACAGAACCCGCGTTAAAGAGCTTTTTATTTTTATTAAAACACAGGAGTGTGGTCATAAGTCACTGTCTACGACGTGGAGGGACATACATTTTGCTAAACAATTATATCTTTATGTCACATGTGAAGCGATTAAGTACGAAACCGTCTTAATATGGCAACTTGTTGTTTAGACACGTCATGAGCATTTTTTTTATTATTTGGTGTTTAAAAAAATCTAAAAAGGCATAATAATCTTAGTCTTTCACCTTGCTTACATAATATATTTTCCTTTTAAGATTCATGACTTGCATCCATGAGAAAAAATATTAATTCATATTTATTTATAGGTTTTATATAGCGCTAGCTATACCCGAAGGTATCGAAGCGCTTTACATGATCGTGAAGAACACAACAAAACAAGAACGTTTACCATATGATGCGATACACAATAGATTCTTGAGCACACTAAAGATAAACAAAGAAAATTTGATAGGCAACGATCGTGGATAACTGTAAGGGGTCAAAAGAACAGTATGTGTTAAGGGAATGAAGACCTAATAGGCAGCAAAAGCCAACAAACAGAGGGTCTAGTCCTGTAAAGAGAGATCCTGTAAAGAGTGATAGTAGGCCGGGGAGGAAATTTTAATGCAAAGTTGGCCATGCAGGAGTGTTTGCAATTGCACTAGCGGCGCAGAGCTGTTGGTATATTACTTATATTAAGAGCCATCTTTACTTTTTTGTTGTTTACAGTCCCTTCCCTAGATCCTCGGCAGCCAGTAGGAGGCTGCAAATGGACCAAGGGCGGACAAGGAGTCAATCCTGTCATCTCTTGGTGATCAAAGGTTATATGTTGTCAGGTACTCCTAGTCCTTGTCTTTTGGGCAACTCCAAATAAGGTTTGGATCGTAGGTAAATCAAAGTTTGCTTTTTTTGGACTCTATTATTAGCTTGAAAGGGATGATATTTTTGCAAGCAATATTTCTGTCTAATAATCTTTAAGTTACACTATTCTGGTACCATACCGTACATCCACAAAAAGATATGAATGTAAAATATTTTTTCCCAAAATACATCAAAGAATCTTATTCCTCTATAGGAGTGCTTTAAATGGAAATAAGGGCAGGTACTCAGTGAAGGCTCCTCCGCTTAGGCTCTCAGAGCACGGCAGGGGATGAGTGCTTTGCCTACTTGTAGTGCTCATGACACTTTGGCTGGACCTTTCAGGCCGGCCAAACCGTCATGCGCACTTTGTAGGTTCTTCATGCAGGCTGCATTACAGCCTAGGTGGAGAACATGCCCAGCCTCCCATTCTCTGGATGAGCGCCGATCCACGGCGCTCAGAGCAATCACAACCGTGCATGACAGCATTGTGATTAGCTACCAGGAGGCTTGAAGTTGGGTGCTTCCGGCTTCCTGCCCTGGAAGCGGGCAAATAAGAGGACTAAGAGGAGGAGGCTGTGGCAGTGACGGCGGCAGACAGGTAAGTCTATTTTTATTTGGAGTCCCGCCCTTACCCCCGCGATTCACCCCACCCAATGCCATTAAATACCAGCCGCCACTGCTTGTACTCACTATTTACAGTACCTGTTTGCTCCTGAGTAGTGTTGTTACTCTATCATTAAATGTATTGAAGCAGTGCTGAGAAGTACAGGCACTCAGTACCGGACAGTACCTGCCTATTTAAAGCACTGGTTTACATAGAATTTTCTGGTGAGGGAATTCACAACAGGTCTAAAATTTCTAACCACACATCCTCAAACAAAGGAACATTCTGCAACCCTTATAAATAATAAATACTGTCACGTGGCTAGGTTAGGCATGGGAAGAATTTTTGCCATTTTACACGCACATGTTTATTAAGTTGCCTTCTTTTTCTTCACAATGACTTTTGACACACATTTACTAGTGTGACAGTGCAGGATTAGTTTCTCAGAAAGCACACTGCTTACAATTCCACTTCGTAAGTGCACTTACACAATACCTTGAACATTCAATACAAAGCCTGAACACACATTGTGCAAATGTTATTTTTTAATATTTGTCCATTAGGCGACAGGGGTACCACAGAGACAATAAACAATGTCAGCTTGGCTAAAGCCTCGTTGCAGAAGCATGGATACTGTTGTTTTAAACTCACATGTATTTAGGAGCTAAAATTAGAGGAGCACTCTACTGTTTTTGGGAGGTTGTCGCTCTTTCAGAGTCTCAGCCCAGCTGATTCCTGTTTACCTTCTGCGAGGAGGGATGTCCAATTTGTGCCCAAGACAGGGAACAACATACCTTGCCTTCAGGTAATGGGGATTTAGATCATCCAATAGGGAATTCTTGGCAGAACACGCGCACAAGGCAACTAGGTTAAGGAGCGTATAGCAGGAGTACACTATACCCAGTACATATATGCCAGCATATATACACTGTTTTAGCATGATGGTGGAATTGATCATTCTTTTCACTGTCCTTATATTGCTAATCACTTTTATCTGTTTCTGTCTATTGGTCTTTGCAGCACATATGTTTTATGCAAGAATCACAATGGTCCAATAAATATTGAAAACGCCTCTTTGTGTATTTCTTGTGTATCTCTCTGAGTGAGCACGAGTGACTGAGCAAAAAGGTTCTAGATCTGTTACCACGATTCCTTGGGGAGTCAGAGTTATCATGTTTTGAGGTTGCCCAAACCATTTGTTACCTTGCCAGGTTTAAGGGTGCTTATGGTGACACTGTGAGCTATCATGTCTATAGGCCAACATATCCTGAGTGGGTGCGCAGAATCAGCCTGGCACCATCCCAATGTTTTTGTTGTTCTAGCTGAAAAGTGGAAATCGTATGACAATACTACGGATGAGGGTTTGTGTGAAGAGAACTGATTTGTTTTCTTTTCACTTACTGCACCCATGAACACATTCACTGTTTTCTCAACAGAAATCATGTTCTCCGCTTCTGTATTTTATGATGATAACCTCTTTAGTAGTTGTACTACTAGAGCTCTCACAAGCACCAACGGAGGTGGCAATCGGTGAGTTCTTGTGCCTGCTCCTTTCTCGTTGATAGTGTCACAGCCTCGCCTACCTGCAGCTGAGGTTGGGGCTGCAAGTTGTTTGTTCCCATTTAAGCTGCCTTGGGGTGCTTTAAGCATTGCCACCCTAGAACGGAGTCGTAGAATATTTCTTCTGACTTGACACTTAAATGGAAACTTTAATAAAAATTAAAAAGTAATGCTTTGCTCGTGTATTGAAACACCAAGCCTATGCTTACCTTTCACTTCCTTGGACCCTTTTCAAGCACTATTGTTGTTTTTGGTTATCTATGTCTCAGAAAAGGAGTGAGTCTCTAGTCTGTTTCACTGAGCTGCTATTTTGTAATGCATGACTTCTTGATTCTTACGCCGTAGCTGAGATCACCACATCCTCAGGCAGTACGCTTAATGTGAGGGAGCAGCTTGAATGATTTTGTCCCCTTATTGTATCCTTCATAAAGTCTTGCCACAAAACGTAGCTCTTACTGGGAGAGAGGCAAAAATTATGAAAAGGTACACTTCTCTTGGCTTCTCACAAACCTAAATAGAGCCTCAAGTGGGGAATAGGGTTTTGGAAGTCTTCCAAGAGCATTGAATGGGAGTCCATTTTTATCAGTTACCTCATCATCCATCAGCACCCAAAGAATTAATTGAAGGACATACACCATACGGGCGCCGGGATGCCCCTTAGCTGGGGCAGCTGTGCGCTACATAGGATTTTATAAAATAACATAACATAACATAACATTTGCTAGGAGACATTACTACCCAGTACCTTGTACATACCCATCACAATACCTTAATATTTGTTTTTGATGGATCTGTTATTGGACAATACACGATGACCAAAGACTGTGTTTAATCATGGAAACTCGGTCCATCTATTGCAGAAGAATGCATGAGTGTTTCTTTCATCCGATTCTTCTTTTCACCTCCAGTCTCATAGCCAGGCTTTTTATCGAGGACTGGTGCAGCGCAAGGATCTGTGCGCACCACAGGATGAATGCGCAGGCGTGAGACAAGGGTAAGAGTACAGGATGAGTCCGGACAGCCCCATTGATGGCAGACACTTAACTCTCCCTCCCCCAGACCACCATTTCCAGCCAGCTACTTCCTCCATTCCTTGGTAGTCATTCCACTGGCTTGTTACGGTAGGTTTCAATCGATCGTTTTTATAGCAGCCTTCTGCCCCTGGTCTGGCCTTACAGTTTTATGGTGATGGTATTGTTACCTTCCAAGATCATGAGCTGCTCTCTGGGACTGTGACTGTCACTCCGTTTATTTTTTAAACATTTTAATTCGTTTTCGAAAGTCCATCAAGCAGGACAGTTTGTCAATGTCCATGAACCTGAGTGGAGGGCATGCACATAATAAAATAATAAACAGGCATGTGACTTCATACAGATCAAACCATCCTGATCTTATATCAATTTGATGGTGTGAGTCGCAGGGCAGTTGCTGGACAGAATACATCAGCTCTGCGCTTCTTCACAGTCACAAATGTTAGTCACTGTGTTGCCGTTTGACCACCAGAAAGCAGACTTTCCCTCCACCTCTTGTGCCTCGCTCGCACTGCCACCTTGATCCCATCTCCTGCAGCAGGTTTAGGCCCTAAAAGCACCTTGGGGCAGGAGAATGAAAAGGGCCTGTCTGGCGTGGCGGGGCAGAGTGCTACACTGGAGCCACACAGCCGGATCTTGCTAATGATTTTTATGGCACTTGAACGCCTGAGACCCTCTCTGGGCGGAACTGGTCCCATAATACGTTTTTCCTTTAGCCGCCATGTTGTGGTCCTCTTCAGATCTGGGATCCCTGGCAGGCTAGTACTTACTTGGCTTCCCTTACCTAATGAAAAGCTTGTGTGGTGTAATTATGCTGCTGAGGCAGATCAAACACAATGTAGGAACTTCCTGCTGTCTGCCTGAGAGGCATCGCATTCCTGTGCTTCCGCGTCAGCGCTCTGGCCGTGCAGTGCCAGGGCTGCAAGCGATGTCTCATGAGGGTGCTGCTTTACTGCATCATTCTGTTGGAATGGGCATTAATTAGAGGTTCCAAATATAGTAGCCACTATCCCTGGCTTGGCCCTTTGATACCCTGGAGGTGGTCTTGTGACCCCTGCTTTCAGCAGTCTAGGAGGCACCATCAGTAAAAGAAAGTTAAGATGTCTCTAAGAGCCCCATTTACTGTCTGAAGTTTACACTCCTGGCCCTTTCCCTAAAGACTCAGCAGCCAATAGGAGCCTGTAAAGGGGCTAAAGTGGACAAGGAGGCAATCCTGTCATTTCTTTGTGGTCAAAGGGCGTCTGATAATCCTTCCCTTGCCTCAGGTATTTTGATGAATGACGTCTATGCCTAGCGGTTATTTTTGCCTGGCCACAGTCAAATTATGGACATATTTCCCCGTACATCAGTTGATGTGTTTAACTTTAAGAAGTACACTTGTATTTGTCACCATTGCATTTTGTACATGCGCAGCTTATCACTTTTCCACCTGCACTGCATCTACACCGCGAACACCATTGTCCGATTCATGCCTTTTTGTGATTCTGTTTTGCCCTAACTACATGATAATTTGCCCTTTGTTTTATTCTAATTGTAGGGGTTGCTCTGGCTTTTGAATTGGCTCTCCTGAATTAGCATTTACTTCAAATGAATCAGGAGCCAACTTTAATACGTCGGTGCCTATTCGACAATGCCAAGTCATGGTTGGATCTCGCACAATTCAAAGTTTCACTTTTTGGGGTTGAAGAATTGCAAGTGTATTACACTTTACAAGACCAGGCTGCAAACCTGGACTCATATATGAATCCCTGATATAAGGAGAAAAAGTCACACAGAGTTACAGGGAAGAAAGGTGTCAAGCCCAGAAACTCCCACTCTCAGAGATGGCTGGCTGCTCCTTCTGCACAGTGAGTGCAGCTGAAGTTGCAACTCAGTAATGTGGGTGAGAAGAAGCCGTGGGCAGCTCGGTCCGTAAGAGGGAGCCCTGAAAACTGCAGGGTTCACTTGCAGGATGAATAACTCGACTTTTGTGAGTACTGAACAGCTTAAATCAGCATTAAAAAGAGCATTGTTTCCGGCTTGATCCGGACTGAACAAAACAAGGACCAACAACAATTTGGGGGTTTACATTTTCATGTGGAAAATCTGAAAGTCCTTGCTGGGTACGGTTGCTGTCTGATCCACTTAGTGCATGTCAATGCTCAAAGAGTACACTATAAAACTCAAAGGAGGCGCAGGATGGCCAGAGATGCTAGTCCCAGATTTGGGAATCCTTCCCCTTTTATGTCACAGGTGTAATATTTGCTTTCTGCAGTAGGGTCCAAAATCTTTTTTGATCCACATGGCTACTTGGGACCACTTAGGATGGTGCTTTTGGGCGGTAGTCCAGTTTCTCTGTAGTCGTGAGCCCATCTGTATACCCCGAACATGACTAACAAGTGATAATTGGTAGACTTATTAAACTTTTCGCCTGAGGAGCCAAGCACTCACTGCCTATTTTGTTCGATGTACCCTTTCTTTTCCTCAGTAGCGGCTGCTACCGGATAGGGGTGGTGGGCGGGGGGGCTAATGAAAAAATAAAATAAAGGATTTATCTGGAACGGCTGGCTGCCGCCTCCCCTCCATCCTAGTCCCTCTTCCTTCTTCCTGTCTCCAGTCCCAGCCGGCAGCAGGAAGCACCTGGGCACACAGGCTCCCCTGAGCCAACCACAATGCTGCAATGCAGCGTTGTGATTGGTCTGAGGGCAGTGATTCGGAACTCAGATGGGGACAGGGAGCATGTGCATGTGCATGTTCCTCACCAGGTTGTATAATGCAGCCCGGTGGGGAACATGCAAAGTGTGCATGACTGTTTGGCTGGCCCAATTAAGTTCCTTGGCTCAACACTAGAAACCACTGGCTCAAATTAAGCACTGCTCTGACCTAGCCCCTCAAGCCTGGACTTTTAATTCCTTGCCTGGGCCATAAATAGGCAGGAGCTGCTGCACTTCACCTCTCAGGGGTCCTGTGGGTGTCACCACGTGACTAGAGTCTAGCCACTACCATTGTCTGAAATACACGACAGGCCACTGCCAAAGGAAGTACGTCAGGTTATTCTTCCTTTCCAAGAAAAAAGTTTATGGCTCTATGTTGAGAATTTAATTTAAGTCCTTTCTGGGCATATCACTGTCTAAACCATGCCGTTTGAGAATTTGTTCTCAAAATTGCTCCTACAGGGTTAAACCAGAGTAAAACCAATTGTATGCAGTGTCTCTCAGAAAATAGACCACCCCTTCGTCAACAATTTTGAGATCCTTCTCTCCACCTGCCAACAAAATCTTATGAAAAGAAAAAAACAAAATAGAATAATTTAACAAACATTCAGTGTTTATCATGGGGGTAGTTTGTCACTGGTGCTAAGATGGCAGACGCGGGGCTTGGCCAACATGGAAGTATGCAGCAGGGCTGCATAGCTCCTGTATATTGGCATACATTGGAGTAAAAACAAACTGGTTCAGACCACTGTTTCATTATTTGTGAGTCCTCCAAATAAGCGTGTATTTCTTTGAATTAAGTGAATGTTGTTGTGCCCTGGAGTAGATATGTCCTGCTGGCTTTATTCTCGTTTTTAATCTCCTTAGCACAGTGGGACTTCTTTTAGCAACCATTGAAGGATGAAAAATATAGGTTTCTCACCCATACTTCCAACTATGACTTTCATGTTCTATAGAGATGTCTGGAACAAGTACTCAAGAGTGTCGACGTCTCTTACCTGTGGTGCATTAGCTGACATTAACCTGTACATTCTGCATTCTGATTTGTTCATTCTGTCTTTGTTGGGAAAGTTACTATCTTGTCTTTCTGAGACATTTGAAAGCTGCTTCCTGCTTCTTTTTAAGTTAGGGGTTTTACTGTACAGCTGTCAAACACAACTATTGTTTCCAACAAACCTAAAGCAGGTTTTTTTGGACCATCCACTCTATACATTGGCTTTTTGTAGACTGGCCTCTTTCAGCAATTGGCTTGACACTTTGTCAATCAAGTGTTGGCTCAACCAAGTGGAGTATTTCTCTCTCAGCTAATGCTATTGTCTGGTTAGGTGTATCCTTCAGCCTCCATTTGGGTTCTAGCATTGCAGAACATGAGGGATTATTTTACATTTGGATGGCCTGCCTCCCTCTGTCTGTTCCAAATAACTCATTATTGCGCTTTGCACTTCCCATTATTCTGCCTGCTTTATATTTACTTTACTTTATATTTAACTTACAATAAAAATGATTTTGAAGCCAGTGCACGTTCATGCATGTGTCAGAATGCATTATGGCACAGTAGCTTTTTTCTAAATGTATTGTTCCAAGATGGCACACTCAAGAGGTAGGGAAGCAATGGAGGAGTGGGAATGTTGGATGGGGTCAGCAACCAATGCAGGGCATGGGAACAATGGAGGAGCCCGAGCGAGAGTGTTAATTAAAAAATCTGAGAGGGACGGGGAAGAGTAGGGTGAGATGAAACAGAAGAAAGCAACGTGGAAAGCACAAGGTGTGGATGGTTGGTAATGTAAAGGGGTAAGCGGCAAGAAATGAAAAGGGAGAGAGAGAATAGAAACACTTGCTCCCCTGCAGTGCTGAAAGCCAAAGAAAATAAGTAGTTCCCTGAATGTGAGTGGTGGAAGGATATAAGTTATCCAATCAGAAGATGGTAAAGAGGTGAGGCTCAAGAGGCGGGACAACAGGGAGGAAAGCCATCAAGTAAGGAACAGGGAAATTATGTAGATAATAAATCTAGCCAAAGAAGTCAAGGAGCCGACCCAGAGCCAAGTCTATAAATATATTTTCATGCATTTATGAGGATTCATTTTTGAAGCCGCAGCTGAATGTTGTGGAACCTACTGACAGACTAGCACTGTTGATAGTTCATACTTTACACAGCAAGTCTCACTTTTGTTGCACGGAGGAGGAACATTTTTGTTAATCTTTAGAAAATGTGTCCTCATTTTAACTTCTGGAATATTAACCATAATTTCAATGAGAAAACCTTGAAGGAAAACCATACTTATTTGCAATTTCATCAAATAACGTTTGGTTATTTTTTTTTCACAGTGTGAACTCACCCTGGAGTTGATCACATTTCCTGAAATAAAATAGGTCACCAACAATAAATGATTTTCATTATGACTAAAATCTGTTATCAGCATTTGTTTATTCTCCTTTTGTGTGACCCTCAATACTAGGCATTCACAAATGACAAGTCCTACCACAAACAAATCCAGCACATGATGCTTCTTGTAACCTTCCACCTAAATAGTACCATGAAAGGCATACCATCACTCAAACACTATTGTGAATTTCAGCCCAAATGTGATGGGCCTGAGTTACAATAGACGATAACCTGAGGGGAAGTGGGCTCCCAGGTAGTTCTTGACTGCGGTGGAGGATGCCCCACTGCTTGGCGGCCTTGAGAAGGCTGCCCCCAGTCAGCAGCTACCTGGGAGCGGCCCCTGACCAAGGATAATGTTGCTTAAAATATAAGGTTGGAAGCTTGGGAGCTCCATTGAAGACAATATTGTGCAGAGGGCCAAAATGGCTGGTATAGACTGTGTGCTCTAATATTTGATTGTGTATCTTTGTGTTTCGCACTATTTATTTTTTAGCATTCTTCTCTCATTGAGTGGAATGTTTTGATAAGATTGTAGCCTTTCTGACTTGGCAGAACAGTGTAGCAAAGACATATGACTATAACAAACATTAAAGTCTATTTACATCTGTACAGACGTTTGTCTCCAGCGCCTTTAATTACCTGTGTGGCCTTCTGCGGTCTGTCATCATGCCATAGTATGCATCTACGAGTGATGAATTCTACATGCTTAACTCAAAATATTGCATTCTTTGTGTAAAGTCAGTCAAGAATGCTTATTTATTGACGTCACATATTTATGGGCCTGGGCAAGGTTCATAGAGGTAGCGATGGACAATAGCTATCTTAATTGACTGATTCCAAGGTCACTAATGACAGTAGTATACACATGGGTCGGTTCTCTCACCACCGCCATCTTCCTGTACCTCTTCAAAGGTAAGATGCTGAGAAAGTTTCCGCTGAGGGTCTCTATTACCAGTTGAGGACTGCATTCCAAAGCATGCGATTGGCTGCCTCTCTCAACATGATGGTTCTCCAGAGGAGTAGCGCATTTCATGTATTGCCTCCTGGATAATAAGCGTTTTCCAAGATCAACTCATGGATCCCTCACATCTATCAGAGGTGCACGTATGCTGTGCTTTTTCATCTGCCTGGGAAAGCCTGAATTTGTGGAGCAGTGGTGCTCTGCTGGGTCACATGGCACCATTAGGGGTTTAGCTTCACAGGGGGTGTTTAGAACCCCTACTAATAAGTGTCGCCTCGGATTAATAGTTGGGGACAGGTGCTTTGAGTCGGGTATGGTGAGGTGTCTGTCGGATTTCACCAGCAATTTTTACACACAGACAATAAAGCACAGACTTTCCCACTCTTTTTGATAGACTTCATAATGTTGGTTAATTGACAAAATAATATATTTTGTCTCCCTTAGTGCCCCTATAAATCCACATTCATCTCCCTTTCCACTGCCCCTCATCCCCACATGCTCCTTGCTTGCCGTGTAATGTATTTTGACATTATATGCCGGTGTGATTGTTGGAAAATCTGAAGCTCCCTCACCCCCCAAATCTCACTGACCAAGCTGCCTCCCTGGGCACCGTAGGGAATGACGCCCTGTTCTTGGAGGGGAGGGCCTGGATTCTGCTGTCCCAGAGGCATGCAAATGGTGTTCAATGTGTGAGATTGTCTGAAGGGCAATACTCGTGGCAAGAACTATATTTGTTGGTCGAACAGGAACTTCATTTTTTTCATTTAATGGTAGAACTAATGAACAATTTTGAATGAAGTACATTTTAAAAGCCCAATGTGTTCACATTATCCAAGGAACGTTAGCATATCAAACTGCCTGAGACCTTTTATTATTGCGCCGGCAATATTGCTGGGTAATAAAGCGGAATATACAATGAACCATGACCGTGTCCCAAAAAGATACATTCTGCAATTAATTTGACTGCTGGCCACCAAGAATCAGTAGTTCTCAGCAGGTAATGGCTGGTTGGTCAGTTAATGGCCCGGAGCGCATGAACTCTTGGCCGAGTCGGTTGTTGCCAGAGCAGAGATGCATTTTCAGGTAATAATCTCCCTTTCAAGTCTTATTCAGTCTCCGACGCCCGGTGTCAAGTATGCAGAAGAGTGTAGTTTTGAAAATGTCATCACCTTTTGCTAAATCCGTGAATTCGGTTTCTGGGTAACCTAAAAATAGGACATCACTGTGAGGCTGCATAACTAAGCGATGACCTATGTGAAATGGGTTGTTATATTTAATTTACGGTAGTGAGGGGCTTGCAGCTGGTACTTAAGCTAAGGCATAATGTGTCTCTAAGTTGCATTCCAAGCCGGGTAGTGCTTAATTTGTAAAAGATAAGTGCCAGGGCCCTCGTCAGGAGACCATGCTGCTTGCACCACACATTGCCCCTGCCAGCGCTGCCAAGGACAGTAACAACACAACTACTAAACATTGCACCCCTACAAGTGTGACAATTCAGACTGTTCCAGGCCCTCAAAGCTATAAGAATGGCATGGGCGGCAGGTAATAGTAATTTTCAAAATTTGAATTAATCAAAATTTGAATTAATAAACAACTGCTGTTATGCTCATCTCTAAATTAGATAGACTGCGCCATCATGTGGCATACTGTCACAAGTACTGGTGTTGACAATTAAGTGCCAGTGCTGAGCACTGGAAAGCACCGGCTCAAATTAAGCACTGAAGCCGCGTCTGCTGGGACAGTGTATTAATGCATCCACTATAAAGACCTGTCCTTCATCCTTGGTCACAGGTTTGAATCCCAGTGGGTCCACTCTGCCTTTCATCCTTCCAAGATGAATAAAACGAGTACCATTGGATGAAAATATGCTTTTAAAGGCAAGACACCTCCTGAAGGTGAATGTGTGCTTTCCAGTGCATAAAAAAAAGAATAACATAAGTGCCAGGGTCCTCGTCAAAAGGCCACTGCAGCTTGCACCACCGCCCTCTGCCCCTGCCAGGGCTGCCAATGACAGTACCAATACAACTACTAAACCAACACACTCCTACAAGACTATTCCAGCACTATAAGAATGGTTTGAGCAGCAAGTATTAGTCCTTTTTAATGTAAATAGAATTATTAAACAACTGTTGTGCTTATTCCTAAATTAGACAGCGCCACCATGTGGCAGACCGTCATAAGTACCGATGTTGACAATTAAGTGCGAGTGCCAGCACCAGAAACCACCTGCTCAAATTAAGCAGAGGACTGCTTTCCAACTACTCCTGCTGTAACCCACGACCAAAGTTCTAGAGCAGAAACGAGGGAAGCAAGCTGTTGGATTGTAATTTATAGCAAATAATAAAGGCCTCTTTTCGAGGTCCCTGGAAATGTTTGGATGATAATACACCATTTGATAAATACCTTTTCCACCCACATCGTGATTTACACAACACTCAGCAAAAAGGTTCTTAGTAGGCACATTATTTTCTGCTGCCTGAAATCTCGGAGGATGAACTGCAATTCTGTTTTTTCAAGCCACTCAGAAACATTTTCCTATCTTGGCAACCCAGGTCATGAATCTGACGTTATATCTAAAATTATACAGTGAGTGAATATTGTTGGCATCAGTTAATTACAATGTTTTGCTTCGACTAATTGAATAGTACAGTTTAATTATTACCATTAAGTTTACTTTTCCCAAATTACCTCTCCTACCATGTAATTATATTTTTCATTTTAAATGTTCATGATTTCAATACGTTTGCAAAGAGCTAATTGGTGCTAAGCTTCACTTCTATATGCTGTTAGTTAGGATCAAGAGATCTTGGTGGGAGGACTGAGGGGGAATGGTGGGTGCGGCTACCCTGCAAGTACAACGCCCGAACTCGATAAAAAGTTACAAAACAAAAACATGTGTCCGATAGGGGCAGTTATTTAAGGGGAAACTCACGTCTAGTGGCTGCAGTCTGAACACCTGTCTCTTCCATCTGTATTGATTTTAGTAAAGTTCTTTGTGTTCCCATTGTCAGGGTACACCGGGTTAAAGAGGGTTACTCCTTCCTAGTTACAACATTAGTTGCCACATTTGTCTTTCAGCAGTTCAGACCATAGTGACCCTATAAAAATGTGGTGATTGGTAGTGATAGAATCTACCTGCCGTGTAGCTTGTACCAGTTTTTAGGGAGTACGAGATTCCAAGGATTTTGTAATTTTGGCTCTTAGACAATGTAGGTGCTTTAAGAGGGGGGTGATGGGATATCGAAATTTTAATTGGCGAATGAGTTGTACAGAGGAATTTTAAATAAATTGTGTTTTTCTGGTGGGCAGTGCAGTATCGAACCTGTGATTTGTGTTGTCTCTGATTATGGTTTTTCATTTGTGTCCCTATTGTCTTGCTCTGAAGGCGTCTTGCATTTTGCGGTATGATATTAGCAAGAAAACCTAATGTTACAGAAATTAATGTTCACCATTTTCTTTTTGTTTCTGGGAACGTTTATTTTCTCCAATCAGTCAACACAATATTTAATGCAATTGCTCTGTTGGCTGTTTACAAGAGGACATGTGTTTTGCTCTTTGGTGTTTGTGACATTCAGCTTTATCAAGGGTGATTTGTTTATATGTGTTTGGATTTAATTTTGCAAATGGACAGCATTTCCAACAAACATAGATAGGAAGTCTCAATATCTTAATTAGTGTCGCTGCATTTCGCTTCTCTAATTTTTTAGATATGTTTTTCAAATTGTAGTGCAGTAATAGCCCCTTTTAGCCTATAGATCTCTTTATGCATAAGGAGAATTGCAGACTTACATCAATCTGGAGGCTCCTTTTTCAGGGAATTCTCTAGTAGTCCCTTGTTTAGGTCGAAGCCTACCAGACCGACAGCATTCTGGTTTGCAAAGACATCTTGGAGACGTTCTGAAAGCTTTCCTGGTAATCCATACTTCCCATTGCTTACAATTGGCTTTGTGGGTTGCATCTCACATTTGCTTACTTTCTATTTGCTGGCTTTATTTGTTTTAGGCTGTCCAGCATGTCTTTGTCCCTCATTGGAGCCTTGCCTGTTCACCATCGCTCCTTGTTTTCTTCCACGAATGCTCACTTTCTGTTTGTTCTTATCTTGTCTCATTTGCTGTGCATTTAAGACAGAAGCCAAATGTCAGGTCTCTCTTGCAATGAAGCTTAGTGTTTACTTTTCTTTCTTTGGCTTCATATTGATAGGATTTATGTAACAGTCTTGCTGGGTGCCCAGTGCAAGGCTGTAGGGTGTTATTTTTTTCTAGCACAGAACAAATTGTAAATGTCTGTAAAGGAACTGTGCAAATATTTCATAATATATAAGAATTTAGGAAAGCACAAATGAACACACATCAATACGATCAAACAAATCAATACACTTGGTGATGCCATTTCCACACATAATCATTTATTTTATATTTTATCAGGAAAATTGTAGGTCTGTGCAAATTTAATAGTCATTTTCATTGTAAATGTGTTGTCTGTAATGGCAGTGTGCTTCCACACCATCTATACTCCACTCTACGCCAGTCCTTTCTACAACTCTCTACTCCATGATGCACTACAGCACTCTACTTCCCTCTACACTATGACACTCTATTTCCCTCTATGCTACACCATGCCACTCTATGCAAAGCCACTCCTCTCTACCAAACTCCATGCTACTCTACTCCACCTATGCCACTCTACTCCATACTTCTCTCCCCCACTCTACGCCATTTCACTTTACGCCACTCCAGTCTGTCACGCCACTCCACTCTGTGTTACTCCACTGTACTTCACACTACTCCACTCTATGCCACTCCACTCTGACACTCCACTGTATGCCACTTCACTCTAGGCCACTGTATGACACTCCAAAGCACTCCACTCTGACACCCCACTTCACGATACTCCAGTCTAAAACACTCTAATATATTCCACTCTACTCCACAAGGAGAGTGCATGTGGGGGAAACAACACGGAGGGTTCAGGTGGTGGAAAGCAACACAGAGAGGAATTACTCTCTTAGTAACCGCTGTATTGGGTTCTGCTCTCTTCCCATTGTCAGCTGTTTTCCATCCTGTCTTCCGACTTCCATCCAGTGTGGTCACTCTTTAAGCCGATGCCTTCCCCTCAGGCTGCTCTACCAGATCATGCTTCATCACCTCCCCCAGGGCCTGCTCTCTCATTCGAACTCACCATCCCATTCTCTCTGGTGTGTTGACCAGGTAGCTTTCCTCCTAATCGTCCCTGCCGACTGATAACCTCTACTCCCATCACTGAGCTGCTTCCCTCCCATCCCTTTCAGAATTCTCTCCGCTCTCCAGACTCTTTGTGCTTACAGGCCAATTTAGTGGGCTTCCTCAATTTCTTCCCTACTGTTGTCATACTTCCCTCATCTTCCTCCATTCTCAGTATTTAATATAGTGCTGCAGTGACAGAGGCAACTTAAAGTGGGTTACTCCTCTGCTAGTAGTTGTGCTTCATAAAGCAGAATGCTTCAGCTATCCATCTACTCGCCTTTTACTGGCAACCATTATTTTTTGAAGCTCTTGGACTATTTGTCACAAGCTCCAGATTGCTCTCCCTTTTGGCCAGCGGCTTGCTCCCCCTCGCACGCTTGCCATTCTGGATAAGCAGTTGGGCACACCACCTCCTGCTACGCAAATTCTTGGTTCCAGCTCCATGGCTATCTTGATTAGGTGGCCATCACAAAGGTAGAGATACTGGGGGGTGAAGGGAGCAAGACAGAAGGGGAGAAGGGGGCAAGGGGGAGGGGGAGAAGGGTGCAAGGCAGAGAAGGGTGCAACCCAAAGGGGGATATGGTTTCAAGGTGGAGATGGGTGCTAGACGGAGGGGGAGAAGGATGCAAGGCGGAGGGGGAGAAGGGTGCAAGGCAGGGGGGAGAAGGGTGCAAGGCAGGGGGGGGAGAAGGGTGCAAGGCGGAGGGGAAGAAGGGTGCAAGGCGGAGGGGAGAAGGGTGCAAGGCGGAGGGGGAAGAGGGTGCAAGGCAGAGGGGGAGGAGGGTGCAAGGCAGTGGGGAGAAGGGTGCAAGGCAGAGGGGAGAAGGGTGCAAGGCAGAGGGGAGAAGGGGGCAAGGCAGAGGGGAGAAGGGGGCAAGGCAGAGGGGAGAAAGGTGCAAGACTGAGGGGAGAAAGGTGCAAGGCAGAGGTGAGAAGGGTGCAAGGCAGAGGGGAGAAGGGTGCAAGGCAGAGGGGAGAATGGTGCAAGGCAGAGGGGAGAATGGTGCAAGGTAGAAAAGGGTGCAAGGCGGAGGTGGAGTAGGGAACAAGGAGGAGGGGGAGAAGGGTGCAAGGGGGAGGGGGAGAAGGATGCAAGAGGGAGGGCGAGAAGGGTGCAAGGCAGAGGGGAGAAGAGGGGGAGTGGGAGAAGGATGCAAGGCAGAGAAGGGTGCAAGGCAAGGGGGGATATGGGTTCAAGGTGGAGAAGGGTGGAAGGCAGAGGGGGAGAAGGGTGCAAGGCGGAGGGGGAGAAGGGTGCAAGGCGGAGGGGGAGAAGGGTGCAAGGCAGAGGGGGGCGAAGGGTGCAATGCGGAGGGGGAGAAGGGTGCAAGGGGGAGAAGGGCACAGGGCAGAGGGGAGAAAGGTGCAAGGCAGCAGGGAGAAGCGTGCAAGGCAGAGGGGAGAAGGGTGCAAGGCAGAGGGGAGAAGGGTGCAAGGCAGAGGGGAGAAGGGTGCAAGGCAGAGGGGAGAATGGTGCAAGGCAGAGAGGAGAATGGTGCAAGGTGGAGGTGGAGTAGGGTACAAGGGGGAGGGGGAGAAGAGTGCACGGGGGAAAATGTGCAAGGGGGAGGGCGAGAAGGGTTCAAGGCAGAGGGGAGAAGGGTGCAAGGGGGATGGTGATGAAGTTAAAAATGTGCCCCCCCCCCCCCGGAAACATTTCTGCGGACGCCCATGGATACTGCTATTGCCAATCCCTTGCTGCCCCTGCTTGAAGCTAGAAAAGTAACTCACCCCTGTCACCTACTCCACACTTATATACAAGTAGATGGATCTCTTTACAGTCATTTTGCACTGAGTAATCTACACCCCCACATTCGCTATGTTTCCAGGTAACAGTAGTCTGGAAACAGCCAAGCGTTTTTTCAATACATTTCAGTCCTGCAAAGAGAGCATTATGGTATCACATTGTTTTTGTAGTGTTGCAAGACCTCAAAGTCTTATAATACAACTTCTTTAAAGAGTAGCCCAAAACTATCCCACATCGTGCCAAAGTAGCCCAAACTAGCTGTGCAAGGTTACCCCCAATTTTGAGCAAGTCGTACTGAGATTACCCCCGTTGCCCACTCATCGTAGGAAGCACGTACCCAATTCAACCACATCAGAAAAAGGTTTAATTAAAGAGCATTTTATACCCTTGGAGGGTGAGGTCAGTGTTTGCGACAGATGATACATTATTTGTAAGCTATAGGGGTGCACAATATTCTCTTGGTTGAAGAATGTTTTCAAGATGAGAGACCATTTCACTTCAACTCTACCTAGGGCAGACATTCCTGTATGTAGCATCTACCTGCAGGTACATCAAGAAATTGTGTGTTGAGGTATCCTTGTTTATACATGGACGATTTGTAATCATCATGTTTATATGTAACCCTGAGATTCCTAGACATTATTAATCACTGGCCTCATATGATGCCATGGATTAGTTCTTTGGTTTAAAATTGCGTTCACTAATGTCAGGACAATTAGGCACCTGCCATCCGCACATTCCACTTACAGTCAGGAACCTCCTCCACCCCTAAATAACTGACTGCCCCATCTAGCGGAGCGATTTGAGTTAGTTCACAAAATCACCTCTGTTTCCCAGCCCATGCCCCTCCAGATTTGTGTCCTTGATCATTCTAGCATTTTCCACACCATATCCCTAACCAAGATCCCCTCAGCACACGCCCCCTCCCCAGCTCAGGTCATCTGCTTGAAACTCCAAATGTTCATGTGCATCCTATCTTGCCAGGCGATAAATAAATCATTCGGCCTCTGTCAATATCAAAGCTAGCAGAAAGAGGTTCAACAACAAGATCCGGGTACCCTGAAATCAGATCTCCACTACTTTACTAATCATAGCTCCCACACACCAACATTTATAACGTCCAGGTTTGTTCTCCTGGGAATCCATCTTCTGCTTTATTTTCACCCTTAGCTTCACCACAGGATCCCACTTAGGTAATAAACACACCTTCTCAACTGTACTCCGTCCCCACTCTTTTTTGACTATCACCCTGAAAACAAGAAATTGAAGATGCATGCCAACCAAACTAATCTGCCTTCTTTCAGTGGAAGATTCCTCTCTCAAAGGCGTTATTCATCATATCTGCCACCGTCCAGTGCGAATGTTCTCACACTCACTCCATAGACTCCTTGATGGCAATTTAGCAGCAATTTTAGGCCATTTGGCCCCTTTCATACAAGCTTAAACTTCTTTTACTATATCCATTTCTTCAGTCCACAATTCAATCTAGCCTTCTTGTCATTCAACTGATACTTCAAAATCTCTTGCTTTCCAATCTCCCACACTCTTTGGGGGCTCCATTAAAGATACATTACTAGTCTGCCCACACATAATAGCTTCCCTCCATACTTACAGCTGACATCAGTTTTTATCGGCACACAGCCTCCCACACTTCTCTTCCCTTTAACTGTCATAGCCCCTCCCCTCCTTAGCCAGCAACAGGGGCACCCCCTCAAAGCAAGATCTGTGATTAAACATGTCACCAACATCAATGAAACAGACATGGAGCATGAAGAACATCTGCTCACTCTGACTGAAAATGACCCAGCACCCATGCACGGTGGAGATTTGTGACACAGTGGCCGTATGGCTTACTTTAATGCCACTGTCCTGCCGCTTGCATATATACCATAACGCTAACAGCTAGGCCTGCATAATTATTTTGGCATATTTATCTTGGCACTTTGGTCCTGAGAGGCATATTTATTTTGGCACGATGATCCTGCAAGGCATATTTATCTTGGCACGATGCTCCCCAGGTCAGCATATTCTTGGCACTGTGTTCTTAAGTCACATGTTGAGCTTCAAGGCAGCATATATATCTTGACATTGGAATCTACAGAGCAGCACATTTGTCATTGCACTGCACAGTGTCTTAAACTTAGCAAGGTATTGCTAAGCTGTTTTGGAGAATAATTAATGTGAGTACCAGAATTGAATTATCCCATCGGAAAATATGATTTAAGACACCCAAAACACTGTTGATATTTGTGGGGGGAAGATATCTGCGCAGTAGCATTCATCAGAGCAGATCAAGCACAGCAGACTTCAAGCTAGCAAGGTGGTATTGATTCGCTCACTGTTTTTGTAATGGAGACGATTTTGTTTAACGAAATAAAGAAGATTTATTTGAACATTGGTTTCTAATCAAATTTAGATTTGCTTGATCTTTAAGCATTTCCCCTTTATTTGTCTGAGCGGAATGTTCAGATGTTTCTTCTGGTACAACAGTGTTGCCTTTCTTTGAAGGAGATGCTTTTGTGCCCCATGAAGATCTTGGTCAATAATATGTTATGCAACAAAATGGCAACTCCCTACCACAACCACCTCAGAATGTTTTGCGCTGACATATCCTCCTATTTATCGGATTCTGCTTTTATTTAATGTGAATGTATTTTTATCTACACCTCAGCATTAGGTCTTCCTGTCTCAGCACTGCAGGGAAAACCGTATCAGGCTTTGGCGGTCATGTTTTGATTGTGCTTTTTTAACACCTTAGCCGCAGCCGTTATTTCTCGGCAGTGCGGAGGTTCCGCGGAGTGGGCGGGGCTGCGTCGGTCGTTGGACGTTCGCAGCACCAGCGAGGTAGTGCTCGCGACGGCCGACGGCAGCAGGGAAGGGGTTAAGGGGGCTGAGGGGCATCTGTATATTTCTGGTTCATATAGTAATAGGGGTTTGTTGCTTCTGGCTGCGGAACAGGCTTGTGTACATGAGGCTTCATACCAGCGCTCCAGAGATGCACCTTAAACCTATGTGTAAACATTGCTGCCATGAGGAACAGAGAACTGCGCTAAAACAAAACATACTCAGCCTCAACCTGAAGGTATCTAAGTGCTTTACATTAAACATGGACACATTCATCTGGTAGCCACAGAGATATTAATTGATTTGCCCAGAATGATAGAGCGTTGAGATACACTTTATGTATGAACTCCCCGATTTTCTGTAATTGTTCTAAAAGGCTACTGGTTTGAAAAAATAAGGGGACCCCTACTTAACACAAATTAAAACTTGCTAGCTAGTAGGGAAAACTATATCAAGGGGGGAAAGCACAAGCTAATAGCAAGTGTAAATGTTGAAAGCTGTATCAGGACATCTTATATTGACATAGTGCTTAAATATTATCCAAAAATATATTTTTATTTTGTTTTACATTTTATCTTTTTATCCACAATATCAACAATATACACTCCTATATATTTATACAGTCACAATGCATTGTGACTATATAAATATATAGGAGTGTTTATTTTTGATAATATTTAAGCACTATGTCGATTGATTAAATGTAAGATGTCCTGATACAGCTTTCAACATTAACACTTGCTATTAGCTTGTGCCTTTCCCCTTCCTAAAAGACTACTGGGCCAGTTTTAGCATCCACCGAGATCTAAATCAGTATAGAGACAGAGGTTCTGCCATGTAACGTGTGATTACTTTCTGTGAGTAAAGTCTGTCCACCGAGATTTTAGGACCATCAATTAATGATACGTCACTACACACTACTGACACACATTACAAATGACAACACCACTGTTTACTTGAAAGAATATGTAAGCTAGGTATATTAGAAAGTCATATATCTTTTGTGCTAATACATCAGAAAAGGATATAGTGCAGACTGTGAACACTGTTTGTGACATATATAAATGTGCCTCATACATAACACAGGTACTAACACAATGAAAAACATTCAACAAAATGGACATATATAAAGGAATTAGTTATTGTGTCCAAATACAATAGATAACCCTAAAGAGACATGTGATTTACATCATGTCATGAGCATGTCTATTTGGGTGTGGTACGCTTATTCATACCACGTCAACGTTTCGACCTCCAGAGGCCAAAAGAGGTCCCATGGGACCGCTTTTGGCCACATATAGTAATGCACCATGCAAAGTTGGAGTTATTGGCATTATAAATGCCAATGTTTTTTCACCTAGCTTTGTTGCAGGGTGCAGTACTATATGTGGCCAAAAGCGGTCCCATGGTACCTCTTTTGGCCACATATGGTACTGCACCCTGCAGAATATATGGTAAATCCACCCTACCCATAATGCATTGAATGCAAGACAAAACCACAAGTACATTCAAATAGCTATGTCCATATATATATATATATATATATATATATATATATATATCTCATTAGTAGCTTTGAAATGTAACAAAAGAATTATGATATTAATTCCGGATCAGGTTGTACTCTGTGTAGAGCCGATGAAGGGACATTTATAGAAGGTCTCATATAAATGTGCTAGTGAGTAATGTAACGACTGCCATCCTTGCTTAGAACAAAGTGTGTGTCCTGGCTGAGGGCCTTTAAGAAACTAGTGCTCTGAAGCTGTAATTAAAACCTAGGGAGTAACAACACATGTAAAAGGGGGTGTCCTCATGGGAGGTTACAAGAAGAGCCAAGGCGGTACTAAAAAGAGAGTACTAAGCCTATTGGCCAATAAAAGGCCACCATCTACAAAGGACAGAGACAGGAGCCAATTAAAAAGATGGGCGGAAAGTGGGCAGAGCTTTATGCCCATATGCTAAATACATCATGTCTCGAAGATACCGCGCAAGCGCTGCCTAGGCATGGCCTAACATGAGGTGGACACAGGACAAAATGTTATCAGATGGACTTACACAGATATGTTCCTCTCTAGTCATATAACCAAGTAGTAGCCCTAAGCATATATGGCTATCAAAAGAAACACACATTTATGAAAAACAAAAATGAATTCTTAAACTGGTAACACAATTAATCTTACAAGTATGTTATAAGTGCCTCATGCTTACAGTGAATCAGCTTGAAGGAATTCAAGGCGCAATTCAGTATATTTGTGAGAAAGGTATCCATTGCTCAGACCCAAAGCAAACCAAACATCTATGGAGGTGAAACCAGAAAAGGGCATTTTCGTGATTGGTTCTTTCAAACATTTGGTTCGCAGGAAATATATCCCTGTCTTTTGAAGCCTTAATATTCTTTCCAGTAAAATCTATTAACACAAATTCAACGTTTCCTTTTGGGCCATTGCTTTTCAGTATTTAGTTTACTTCTTACACTAAAGGGATGCCCCTAACGCTAGTTTCACAACATTGTATTTTAAGGGTGCACACTAACCTTGTGTTTTGTTTACTATTTTTCATTGAGATTTTATGTCTGAAAGAAGTCTGGACAAGCTAAGAACGTCGCTGAGTTCTTGTTGTATCCTAAATGAGTGCTGCTTTATGTTAACCCTTCTTATTAACGTATATTAAAATATAAGCTGTTCTTTACCCAATGTATATACACATGTGCTATTCACTTTTAAGTCGTTTAGTTATATAAGTTGTGCGTCCATAGAAAGTTTTGAACACTCCTTTTCTGTTTATTGAAGCTGTGTCAATCTTGCTGGGACCATGAGCACTGTATATCGTTTCTCTCAATTAATGATTGCGCTATCACCCACAATACTCAATCTTTGGTTACCACAATTCTACTTTATGATATTGAAACTGATCATTGCTTTGCTACGCGTCCTTTGTGTTTCTGTGAGGTCATTCATGCCCCCCGACATGTATTTTAGCGTGCCATTGCATCGTCAGTGGTCACACACTCATCAAGCCTATTGTACAATGCAAAACACCAGGTGTAATTCTTGCAGAACGACAGGGGTGAGGATAAAGTAACGAATGTATCCAAATTATTTATATAAAAATGCTTTATTGAATTTTCAGACTCTAAAAGAAAAGCATTTCACGTCACTATATACATGACAAACCCAATATGTGTTTAGCAACAATAATTTCTCAGTCCCTTCTTATGGGCTTACTTATTTTATGAAATGTTTTGAAATCCAGAATTCATAACAATTGATCTAAATGTACGTCCATGACATGCAAACAATAGACACTTTAATAGTTGCAGAGAATGTAGAATATGTGTAACGTCCAAAGCGATATAAAGGAATATAGAGAATCAAAATGAGAGAAATTGTAATTAACCCAGATAGAGTCACCAAAATGTGTAAGTTAAAGAGAAATACAATGCATAAAATATATTTCTGCAGGTAACCCAAGTGGTATTAAGGTAGAGGCTCTTCAACTGTCAGACCAAATTGTTGGTCTTTTATTTGGGCCATCACGCCCAGTTTGATTTTTCAAATGAGGTAATTTTTAGTCGTGTTTCTCTCTGCTTTTCAGATTTGTCACGGATGCTGCTCGGCGCGAGCAGGAAACCTTGAAGAAGAAAATCCAGCCCAAACTCTCGCTGACTCTGTCGAGTTCAGTGTCCAGAGGGAATGTGTCCACTCCACCACGCCACAGCAGTGGCAGCCTTACTCCACCAGTTACCCCTCCCATCACTCCATCCTCTTCGTTCCGAAGCAGCACGCCAACAGGTAAGGGGCTGGTCCAGTCTTTCTTCTAGAGGAGAACGCTGAGGCACATGCCGCGTTCTGGTACTCTTGGAGTTCAACCTGCTCTTTGTAGACTGCTTCTGAGCATAGTAGAGTGAACAACACAGAGCAGGTTGGTGTGAAAACTTTAATTTGTTTCTGTCACTGCAGCATAGGGACTTGAGCATAACCTTGAGAAACCATAAGCCGCCCCACCAATGGACTTGCCTATGAACGCAGGCTTCATGCACAGCCTTAATGCGCAACATAAGCCAAGATAAAAAAAAAATCTTGATCATACTTAGCATGGCCAATAATTTGTGTAGCATTTTAGTTTCAATTTTTCTGTAGTTTATTTAAATCTATTTAGCACCTTTAACATTACGATTAGAAACGTTTTACACAGCAAAATGGACAATGCATGCATTAATGTAGGTGGGGTAGTTACAGAATTTAGGCTAATGGCAGTTTTATTGATTATTTGATTTTAAATGGTGTAGACACAGACATCGCGCCGCAAGACATACATATATCTAAGTAATAGAATAGCCTGAAAATGTTTCGTATACCACAGCCTTTCAAATAGGCGTCTTCTTGAAAGACATCTAATTCTTAGATCAACCCACCCTGGCATACTGTTTAACATGGGAGGATGGGCGGCTGTTACACCTGAATGGGTCTCATCCTCGGGTAGAAGTCCCTCGCCTTGCATTTCACATGATGTAAAAGGTTATTGTGGTCATTGTGTTTGTGTGCAGCTTTGTAGTGTGGTTTTCCCCTTAAAAAGACCATATCTGCCGTTCTGCCTTTCCATGTCCTTAAATCGCGGCTCGCCCCATTACGAGGGCTATTACTTGGACGCCGCCAGAATGAAAGAATGGCTTAGAATGAGTTTTCAAATGATCATAAAAGTCGGTCGGTCTGTTTGCATTTCAAATATCGTTTCTGACGTCATTTACTTAGATATCTACACAGAAAGCATAGTTTTAGCTTAATGGCTGTACAGAAAATGTAAACACGTCACCGGACAGTTACTTTATAAAACAGATTTGAATATTTTTCAAGCATTGCCCGTCCCCGAGTTCACATTTACATATTTTCGGACTTAAGACAAATAGTGGAAAGGACTAGCCTTAAAGGGGCGATTTAGAGAAGAAAGAAATGTTCTCTTTACCCACTGCTGCATCACCAACAATCGCAAACATTGAGCATTGTAGAATGTTCCATCCTTTGTTGGATGAGGTTTGCTTGGGATTTCAGTCCTATTATAACATCATTCACTGGATGGCCTCCTTAAGCAAGTCACACCATTTCCCTCTTGCTTGCTGTGTGTAATTCATCATAAAGGTGCATGTGTATACCTACATTGCTTCTATCTACCACTAGTTTCTGTGCTGCATCATAAGTAGTTTTTTAGGTGCTGCTGACCCGAAATATGTTCGGATATTTATCTCTGTTTATGAGTGCAGTGATCCATGTCTTTTAAGGTAAATTCAAATCTGAGAGCAACTTGATTTTGATAATTGTATTGTATTGTATTGTATTTGCATTTATATAAAGCATACTACCCCTGACGAGGCGTCAAAGTGCTTTTTCAGCAGGCAGCACGCTACTCCAGAACCCATGAAGGATTAGTGTTGAATTATTATGGTGAAATATGAAAGTAATTTGAGTGGTGGATAGATTAGTCAGTTATTTGGATTCAGAAGGATAGCGGAAGGATAGAAGAGGGACAAAAGGTTTGTATTTATAAAGCGCTTGTTACCTCTGATGGGGTGTTGAAGCACTTTTTTGGCGAGTAGCACGCTCCTCCAGAACCCATAAAGGATTAGTGTTGAATTAGTATAGTGAAATATGAAAGTAATTTGAGTAGTGGATATGTTATTCAGTTATTTGGATTGAGAAGGGTAGGGATAGAAGAGGGGAAAAGATTTGCATTTATATAGTGCTTGTTACCCCTGATAGGGTGTTGAAGCGCTTTTTTGGTGAGTAGCACGCTACTCCGGAACCCATAAAGGATTAGTGTTAAATTAGCATAGTGAAATATGAAAGTAATTTGAGTGGTGGATATGTTATTCAGTTATTTGGACAGAGAAGGTAGTTCACATTTTGCTATTTTAATAACTTACATAGTGTACATTTACCCCATTACGGTTTCTTGGCGCTGAGACATTGGGCCTACGGTCCAACAGGGTCCATAAGAAGAGCAGGTATGTGTTGACGTTCATGGACTGTTTCCTGCAGGAAAAGAGGACTTACTGCAAGAAACTCCTGGTCTTGAGTCTTCAAAAGAATAGAAAGTGGTTTGAAACAATATTCCATCCCTGGAGAGGGCTGATTCGAGATTGTGAGTGTGTGTGCAGAAAGCACTCTGTTTTGGGTTTCTGGAAAAAAGGTATCACAAATCTAATTTCCGAAGATGACCTCAATGCTTGCGCCATTGCATGTTGGAACGTGTGACCGAAGAAGACTGTGGGTGACATAGATAGCCTGGATCAGGATTCTCTGGTGCTCATGTATCTATTGTAGTGATTTCGACTCACATGTATATGGTTGCTGAGGCTAGTTGGTAGCATTTCCATCTTCACTGGTACTATTCACTGGTTTCTCTCCACCACCTCCTACATTAATCAGAAGTTGAGAGCGCTCACTTGCATGGTTTTCGTCAGAGTTCTTTCTGTATAAATTGAGATTCATAAAAGAGTCATCAAGCAGCCTTACTGCAACAACAGGATTATTCTTTGTATTTAGGCAGATATCCTGTACAGAAACCCCTAAAGTACCAGTGTGATGATAACTGGCTGGCAGTCAGAAATGTATTGACTTCGCACATAGAAGAACGCCACCAAAGGCTTCTGCAAGAATGGCGCCCATCTTGTTCAATAGTTTGAAAAGTCAAATCAGGTAAAGTGCATGGGTTAGTCAATAGACACCTTGGCACACACTTCCACGAGCCATAATTATACGGTATAGCATGCGAAAACTAGTGTGTCACTGCAGTTAAACAACGATCCACTCCCAGCCAACAAGCTCTCATTACGATTAATTCTACCACAGGAAAATTGTACTTTTCCACTCTCCAATCTTATAGTGAATCATGTTTATATACTCCTTAAATAAGCATCCTACACTCTGTTTAATGATATATACATCAGCAATTTTAATAGCAAGCACAGTGTAATTAATATGAACAACTTGCTACAAGTACTATGCAAGACAAACAAAATGGTGGATACAATTGCCACCCACTTTGCGCATGTTAGTGAGAGGTGCTGAGTGATGCATATCATTTTATGTGATCCTGAAACTGCAGGCCTCGCTGCATTTCTCCATTCATCCAGTTGTGGTGAGTCACAGCTGGGAGAAAAGAGTGTGTGGTTGATCACTTCTCATGCTGCCACCCCTGCTCGGCTCCAGACCCTGGCAGCGCAGCATGATCCAGAATTTCCATTCTTGGGATAGGGAGATGTCCTGGGGTTCTAAACTGGTCCTATAATACTAGAATATTGTGGTCAAAATATTGTGACCTAGGTAACGACTACCAAAACATCATGAAGGTAAGTATATATATTAATTGAAAAAAACACAATTAAACACTGAGCTACAGTTCTGACTCAAACGCACAAAACCACTGCAGTTACGGTTAGCAACTCACACGATAAACATAATGCCACCCATCATGATGTTCTCTAGATAGCTCTTTTTGTTGTTGTCTCTGCGTCTTTGGCAAATTGGTGTTTTGAGCATCCTGATGGTGAAAGTTATGGCATGTGTGTGGTGTGTGCTGTGAACCATGGCTAGCTAATTTTACTTGGTGTTTCAGAGTCAGACTAATTACACGGTTTTTAGATGTGTTTGTGTCAGTGAATTTCATGTTTTTTGGCCACAGTGCATGGCTTTTGGCTATGCCCTCTGCTCACCCCCTCTGGTGGCCAACTCCAGCTGCACTCTACCTTTGACCACGAGCAGTAAGGGTTTGCCGCAGTGTCCCGCCTTGAGCACATAACTCCCACTGTACACTGCATGCAACCTGGAGCAATGTGCCTAACCCTGCACTGCACAACCCTTTTTGGCTGCAGGGCCTGGCTGAAGCCATGCATCAAACTCGCCGTGAGTAGCCAACCCCTGCTGCGCAAAGACACCAGGCCCAAAGACGAACCCGCTGCGGCCTACCAACTTATACGACTTACGGTATTTGGCTTTGCACAGCAGGTTGGCCTTATGCTAGGCTCTGCACCCTACCCACCGTGAGCACACAACTCTGCTGTTCACTGCCTTCAGACGCACGCATTGGGGTTGGTTGCAGGACCGGGTGTCCAACCAGCTATGGAGTGCTAACCTGCCACGAGTTGCCAACATGGCACCCAACCCTCCTACGCCTGGCCTTTGGCTGCGTGAAGGGTTTGTCTTTCCCTAAATTAGTTTGAAGGGAACATTATTTTCCAGTGTTTTCCCGTTTTTCCCTTTTTAATGAAAACTCTTGATTAACATGAACATTGCAATTTTCAGCACAAAATAGTGTCTTTTTTGCTGGTCCTAAAGTGGCGACCTTTGACCCTGCTCACAGGTAGGTCGCTCCCCTCACCTCCGCTACAGCTCCCCTTGGTGTGAGCACCTCCCCCAGCTTGCCACTGCTGCCGGTCGCAATTTCGAAGCTTGGTCTGTACTGCCTGTACTGTCTTTTGTCTCCTCATTGCCACCTGTATTCATCCCTCTGTTCTGCGCTCTGTATTTCATTTGTGTCCTTTTTTTTCATTCTGTGCCGTGTTTAGCCTTGCCTTAACTGCATTTTCCCCCCTGTGAATTTGTGCCCCTTGCCCTCTGTGTTCCCCACCGCTCCTCACCCGTTTTCTTTTCCGCCGTGCCGTCCCTGTGGCCCGCCCCCCAGCTCGTCCATTCGCCGACCCGATCCCACCGCTCCCGCCTCCCAGCTGCTCCCTCCCACTTCCCCATATATGCCGGCTGCTACGCGTCTGCACCCGTCCTTGCCTGGACCGCACCCAGCGCCAGACCCCCTGTCCCCCGCGAACGCCACAACACCCGACGCCACTACCATGCAAGCACCCTCCACGCACTCAACATCAAACGATTACACTCCTGCTTCCTGGCTGCCCCGAAGCGCACCCATTGACCCTTCTCCTGCCGGAACTGCAGCTTCACCAGCAGCCGGCCCGCCAACCCACCTACCAAAGAACCCAACCGCCTCAGATGCATCCTTCTCAACACCCGCTCCTCTCGCAAACACGTTGCTGAACTCTGGGACCTACTCGACCACAGCGCTCCAAACGTCGCCTTCCTGTCGGAGACTTGGCTGAACCCCTCCTCGCCACCCGACATTGCCATAGCCATCCCGGAAGGCTACAAGATCACCCTCAAAGACCGCACCAACGGAGTAGGAGGAGGAATCGCCATCGTCCACAGGAACACTCTCAAAATCTCGACCAACACCAATGACACCCTCCGCACCCCTGAACACCTGCACATCCAGATCCACACCGACCCCAACAGCACCCTCAGAGGAACCCTCGTCTACAGACCCCCGGACCCTGACCACAGTTCAGCGACTCCTTCGCTGACTTCGTCAGCACATATGCCCTCGCCTCCACGGACTACATCCTCCTCGGGGACCTGAATTTCCACCTCGAGAACAACGACAACTCCAACTCTTCCACCCTGATCGACAACCTTGCCAACCTCGGACTCAGACAACTCGTCACAACACCCACCCACACTGCCGGCCACACGCTTGACCCCATCTTCTCCGCAAGCCCCCATGTCTCCTTCAACAACACCACCGACCACCACTGGACCGACCACCATTGCATCCACTTCACCTTCCGGAAACCCATCACGCACCACCACACCCAACAGTTGCCTCGCCGCTGCTGGAGCAAAGTCACCTAAGACCAGCTATCCCCCACCCTCGCCGGGAGCCCACCCGCAGACCCGACCGACCCCGACGCCTGCAACCTCAGACAGTGGATCGACGACTGCGCCAACACCCTCGCCCGCTCAAGAAACCTTCCAACAGTCACACCAGCAAGAAAGCCAGCTCGTTCACTGAAGTCCTTCAAACCTCCAAGCAAACCTGCCGAAAGCTAGAGAAGAACTGGCTCCATGAGCGAATACCGGAAAGCCATGCAGCCCACAAGAACGCCACCCGCAGACACCACCACCTCAGCAGATCCGCCAAAAGGGCCTCCTTCAAAGACCGCCTAGACAACAACGCACACAACAGCAAAGAGCTCTTCAACATCGTGAAGGAACTCTCCAGCTCCAACACAACGACATCCCACCTTCACAAGACCTGTGCGACTCACTGGCCACCTTCTTCCACCGCAAGATCGCAGACTTCCACGACAGCTTCAATGACACGACCGCCCCAGCAACCACTGAGACCTCCGTCCCCATGACCACCATCCGCACCAACCGCCTGCTTTCCTGGACCAACATCAACGGCGCCGACACCACTAAGATAATGAACACTGTCCAATCCAGATCCCCGTCAGACTCATGCCCACACCACATCTTCAACAAAGCCACCATCACCATCGCACCCCATCTCCCTAAAGCCATCAACATCTCCTTCGAGACAGCAACCTTCCCGGAGAGCTGGAAGCACGCCGAGATCAACGCCTTAGTCAAGAAACCGAAGGCAGACCCCAAGGACCTCAAGAACTTCTGACCCATCTCCCTGCTCCCGTTCCCGGCGAAAGTCATCGAGAAGGCCATCAACAAACAACTGACCAGCTACCTCGAGGAGAACAGCATCCTGGGCCCGTCCCAGTCTGGGTTCCGCAGCAACCATAGTACCCAATCGGCCCTCGTCGTCTCCACCGTTGACATCAGGACCCTGCTAGACAACAGAGAAACCGAGGCCCTCATCCTCCTGGAGATGTCAGCCGCCTTCGACACGGTCTGCCACCGTACCACAGCCAACACGCCTCCACGACTCCGGGATCCAAGAGAAGGCCCTGGACTGCACCCCCTCCTTCCTCTCCGGCAGAACACAGAGCGTCCGTCTCCCCCCTTCTGCTCTGAAGCCACCAAGATCATCTGCAGCGTACCCCAGGGCTCGTCCCTCAGCCCAACCCTGTTCAACATCTACATGGCAGCGCTTGCCCACGCCGCCCGACTGCTTGACCTAAACATCATCTCCTACGCCGATGACACCCCGCTGATCCTCTCCTTCACCCAGGACCCCCACACCGCCAAAACCAACCTCCACGAAGGAATGAAGGCCGTCGCCGACTAGATGAGGAACAGCTGACTGAAGCTAAACTCGGACAAGACGGAGGTCCTCATCCTCGGATCCACCCCCTCGGCCTGGGATGACTCCTGGGAAAGTTGACATTGTTAAGTTTGATATTATAGCCTGACACAAAATGATGCAATGATTGCTACTTCATTGATGCTTTGTAATGATTGACAGCTTACTCCGGAGTGCGGGGTACTGCGCTATGTGTGCAATCTATCAATTAAAATCTGTTTAAAAAAAAATCATCAATACATTTAAATTTCGAAATGGAAAAAATCACTTTCATCAGCCGATCACATTTGCTCAAAATTTCTCAAGGGATTGATTTGATGCACGATGTTCTCAAAATGGCTATTCTAAACGGTAAAAAGTAACTGTGGGTCTAGACAACATAATCCATTTGCCAAAACGTGGATTAAGCACAGTCGGATACTCTCATATTCTGAAAGGGTACTTTTTCAGAATATGAGAGTATCCGACTGTGCTTAATTCACGTTTTGGCAAAATGTATAATTTAATTTAGATCAGAGCTACACCACAGACACTGTGGCATGGATTATGTTGTCTAGACCCACAGTTACTTTTTGTTGTTCAGACTGTCTTTCTTTGGGGGACGTATCTGTGCTTGGTCGGTAAATTATTTCCCCTGGGACCCTCCTTTTGACCTGTTGTTGTTATATTCTAAACGGTAGAAATAAATAAAAGTTTTAATCCTTTAAAGGCAATTTAGCAACTTTTTAAACACTCGTCCCTCAACAACTACTAACAGATTTATACTAATCAATGAATGCACCATTTCGGTGTAAAGTTCTTGTTTTTTGCCAAATTTGGCATAAATCCATTTGGATTTTTTTCCTTTAGAGACAAGCGAAATTTCACTTGGGAGCGAAAATGTGAAAACTCAACTTTTTGGGAAATCTGCCCATAATTTGTTTTAGCTGCACAGAACTTCATGAAAATTGGCATGCCAGATGACTACAGCAAGCGACTGCCTATTTTAGTGCAAATCCTCCTACTGGGGCACAAGTGATAGGTAAATTAGAGTAATGTATTTCAATAGAAAGTGCATATGCACCATGACTACACAGTGGCACTGACACTGTGTAACAGGTAAGCATAGGTTTATTGAACTTTCCACATGGGCATCTTGACAATGTGTATCTTTAAAGGTATGTAGATGTGAAGTTAGGAAGTGAGGGTGCAGGGTCAGAGACGTGGCTAAAAAGCAGAGTCTTGAGCTGTATGCAGATGGAGGTAGAAGGCAGAGTCTTGGGGTGTGTGCATATTGAGGTAGAAAGCAGAGTCTAGAGGTGTTTGTATATTGAGGTAGAAAGCAGAGCCTTGATGTGTGTGCATATTGAGGTAGAAAGCAGAGCCTTGTGGTGTGTGCATATTGAGGTAGAAAGCAGAGTCTTGATGTGTATCCAGATGGAGGGAGAAAGCAGAGTATTGAGGTGTGTGCACATTGAGGTAGAAAGCTGAGTTTTGATGTGTATTCAGATGGAGGTAGAAAGCAGAGTCTTGAGCTGTGTGCGGAGAGAGAAAGCAGAGTCTTGAGGTGTATTCAGATGGAGGTAGAAAGCAGAGTCTTGAGGTGTGTGCATATTGAGGTAGAAAGCAGAGTTTTGAGGTGTATTCAGATGGAGGTAGAAAGCAGAGTCTTGAGGTGTATTCATATTGAGGTAGAAAGCAGAGTCTTGAGGCGTGTGCATATTGAGGTAGAAAGTAGGGTCTTGAGCTGTTTGCAGATGGGGGTAGAAAGCAGATTTGTGAGGTGTGTGCATATTGAGGTAGAAAGCAGAGCCTTAAGGTGTGTGCATATTGAGGTAGAAAGCAGAGTTCTCCAGTATTGGGGTGTCTTTCATAGATTCACATGCCTGCATCATTTCCTGTCGTCTGAGTGGGAGTCCCACGGTACATAAAAAAGCAATAATATGCACATAATATCAAAAAAACTTTGGTAATAACCAACCAGGAAGTAAAGTAGCCCAAGCTACAAGAGTAAAAACTTCCACACTCATGACTATCCTAGTCATTTTGTATAGTCCAAACTGCAGCCAATCAGGCGACAGCACCCACCAGAATGTTCTCCCCAGAGGCTCAGGCTCTCAGATTTTCTACCGCATGTTGTGTGAAGGGAGTCTCCCTGAGCTCTGCGCAGTTCTTCTCAAATTTCTTCAGGTTTTCGTACTTTCAGGATGTCTTCCTCTAAAAAATCATTATTCAGGCCCTGTGAATCTTGTGGTAAGCTCCTGCTTTTCTCAGAAGATCCCCACAAGAAATGCATCTACTGCCTGTATCCGAATCATCAAGTGAAGGACTGTAAGATATGCAGGACCTTTCCTCAAAAGACCCTCAGGGATAGAGAGCGTTGCTTACTTCTGTGGCTACAGAAGCTTAAGGACCAGGACAATCCAGTTTCTGAGGTAGGAAGTATTGCCTCTGGGTCCTCTATGGCCTCTAGGAAGAGAGCTGCGGAGGAGGTTTAATCTTCTGCTTGGGCTAAGGTTGTGAGAAAACAACAACCCTCTAAGGGTTCAGAGAGGCGTACCACTTCTAAGGCTACTCCTCTTTTCAAACTAAACCTTTGCCTTCCACTCCTCCGAGAAGATCAGTAGAAAATTTGCCTCCAAAACCTACTTCTGAGAGGACTCTTCCTCAGAAGAAGACCCCGTCGTTGACTGCGCCATCGACCACCCCTTCGCCGACGAAGATTCCCGTCAACACAACTTCTACATCGACGGTGACTTTTTCCTCACCTAAACCTCAGATGAGTATGTCGTCGGCGTCGTCCCCGTCGACGCTGGTCCACGTCTCGGTGAGACCCATGTCGTCGACAAAAGAGATTGCATATACTCGTATCCTCGGCGCACAGTCGACGACAAAGACCAAGAAGATCTCATTGACGGCGGCTTCGTCAACGACGGCCGCTTCATCATCGTCGACGACTTCATCGTCATCGACGAGCTCGTCGTTGAGAACTACATCGTCGACTACCAAATTGTCGACGAAGACCACATCATCGACGAAGGCCTCCTCGTCGTTGAAGACAACTTCATCGACGACCACTTCCTCGTTGGCCTTATGTAAATGTAAATGTGTTTGTATTTATATAGCACCTTCTACCCTGAGGTCTCGTAGCGCTGTATTCATACCGCTGTGGAACCCTTCCTGGCTTTCCTGTGAAATGTCCACTCCTGGGCACCCCCAAGGTGAAGCCAGGCAGCCAAGCGCTGCTGGGGCCATTGTGGAGATTAAGCAAGCTATTGCCCTGAGTCACAGAGTGGGACCCATGATTAGACTAGGCACCGAGGCGAGAATTATCAGGTCCGGGGAAATTGTGTCCAAGAGCCACCGAGGCGAGAATTGAACCCTGGTCCCGGGCCAGACCTCTGCATCAGGGTCTGCCACTCTAACCATTGAGCCACGCTTCTCCACTTATCACCGTCAGGGATTATTCCATCGTCGACTGGCCCATCGACGACTCTTCCGTCGACGCAAAAATTATCAACATGTACTGAAATACAAGTATGGTCACCGTCTACGGCTTTATCATCTACGCCGTCTACGACAAAACCTCCTTTATTACAAAGACGTGGTTCCGCTCCTGAACCCTTATCTCCATTGCATCTTTCTCCACATAAGGTACCTCTACAGGTTCCTGACAAATTGCTGGATTCAGAAGATAGTGAGGAAGATTCTGATGTGGATGATAGATTTAGATCAGCTACAAGTCCTTCGGAGCTGTTGATAAAATACCAGGTAGATGATCAAGATGATCAACCTTCGCCTGAACATGTGGCTTCGCCTACTGCTAATGTCCCTACAGCTCAGATGCCCATAGCTTTATTAAATAATCTTTAGTATATGCTGGACGATTATTACCGCAGTTTCCCGCCATCTGAGTCAGCGGATTTCGTGCCTCCTACACCAGTGGCTCAAGCTTCCACATCAGAATTCGGGTCTCCTAGACCTCCTTCGCCAGTGGTTTCACATCATTCTGCAGAAGCGCATTCATCGGATGATGAAGATGGAGAGGAAGGTGACGTAGATGACAGATCTCTGTTGTCGGAGTGGGATGAATACCAGATCCAAACACCTTCTCCTTCACCTCCGGCTCCGGTTGATTCACCTCCAGTGGACATTGAAGGCTTTCACCTCCTTATGGAAAGAGAAACGCGACGTTTCCTTATCCCTATGGAAACTAAGAAGGAAGAATGCTTCCTCTATGATTTTAAAGACTAGCCAGGGAGACAAGTACGGGCGATTCCCATTATAGATTTTATATGGAAAGAGGGATTGAAAGTGATGTCAAATCCTGCATCTATTTCTCCAGTCTTGTCACGTCTGGACAAGAAATATAACGCGCCTGACACGTCTCCAGCATGCCTCATAGGGCACCCAAAAGTGGATTCCGTGATCGTGCAGGCTGCCCAAAGACGGGCTAGAAATCCATCTTCTCCTATCACAGCCCCACCTGACAGGGACAGCAGGGGACTGGACTCGATTGGGAAACGAGTCTCCACTATGGCAGCGACAACAGTCCGTGCAGCCAATTCTCTAGCCATTCTGGGTCGCTACGACCAACAAATGTGGTCTGATATTTCACCATACATAGGCATGCTACCAGAGCCGTCAAAATCTGAAGCTCTGAAGGTGCTACAGGAGGGAGAAAGAATTTCTGCAGAAATTATTGATTCGGCAGTGGACGTTGCTTCCACAGGTTTCAGGCAGCTGGCGGGGGCTGCTGTTCTATGTCGACAAGGCTGGTTAAAGGATACTTCATTTCGCCAGGAAGTACAGGCTTAGATACTTGACATGCCTTTCGACGGGGAGGCTTTGTTTGGCCCACATGTATAATAAGCCTTACAAAACATTAAATAGGACACAGAAACAGCCAGATCTCTTGGCACCTTACAATTTCGTAAGCCGCCCTTTCGGGGTGCGAGAGGACATGGATCGCCCTCTAATCGAGGAAGCTATAACCAACAATCTTCCTACAGGTCATATCAAGGAAATCAACGCTACCAAACGCAACGTTACCAAGCATATGGCCAGCACACCACATCCTATTCCCAGAATAAGAGGAAACCTTCCTACCGCGGAAAGGATTCCAACAAAAGACAATGAGTATCATTACCTGCCACCGCTACTGCCGCAGTCCCATGTAAAGGTTGGAGGAAGAATCTCAAGATTTTATTCAAACTGGTCCTCAATAACATCGGACAAGTGGGTCCTAGACATTGTAGCCAAGGGCCATGCTCTAGAATTCGAAAAGTTTCCTCCAACATTCCCTCCAAAGGGCCCCCCTCCAGCTCATCTCAAGGAGTTGTTTTCCCAAATAAATTTGATGTTACAAAAAGGAGCGATCGAAAAGATCCCTCAATTGCAGAGATGAACAGGATTCTAATCATGGTTCTTCCTGATACAGAAGAAATCCGGAGAATGGCATCCAATTCTAGATCTCCGTTCCCTCAACAAGTATCTAAAGAAATTGTAATTTTGGATGTTATCACTTCAAGAAATACTTCATCTTTTGTCGGCAAGGGATCACATGGCCACCCTGGACCTTCAGGATGTGTACTTCCACGGCCCCATTTTGCCCCGTCACAGGAAGTTCCTGCTTTTCAGAGTGGCTGGCAGGGATTTCCAGTTCAAGGTCATTCCCTTTGGACTAAGATCGGCACTCAGAGTGTTTACGAAGGTCCTAGCTTCCGTAGCAGCGCACCTCCGTCTGGAGGGGATTCAAATATTTCCTTACCTGGACGATTGCCTTATCAAGGCTAGTTCTTTCTCAGACACAAACTCCCATGTCCAAAGATGTCTGTCTCTGTTCCAATCGCTGGGTCTCTCTATCAACCTCGGCAAATCACATCTTGTTCCTTCGCAAAGACAAACATTCTTGGGAGCAACCTTGGACACACAACTAGTCCAAGCTTTCGTGTCAGACAAAAGGCAAGAAAGAATCCAAAAGCTGGCTCACATGTTACGATCAAAAAAGTCAGTTTTAGTCCGACAGTTCAAGTCCTTTCTGGGAATGGTCTCTTCTTGCATCCCGTTGATATCAAATTAATTGCCACCTCAGAATGAGGCCCCTTCAAGAGGAGCTCAACCTGCAATGGTTACAGATTTCAGGTTCATTCGAGTATCTCATTCACATCACTCCTCGGATGTAGGAGGCATTTCTCTGGTGGGCTCAAGAAAGAAATGTGAAGAAGGGATGTGCATTCCTTCAAGAAATGCCGAATTTCACTATCACCACAGACGCATCCCTAGAGGGTTGGGGAGCACATCTTCAAAGGCTAAAGGTCAGCGGGAAATGGAGCCCTCAACAAAGAAAGTGGCACATCAATCTACTAGAACTAAGAGTCATCTTCTTAGCCCTCAAGTCGTTTCGTACAATCATTCTAGGAGCCTCAGTATTGGTTCGCACAGACAATACTCCAAGTATGCATTACTTGAACAAACAGGGAGGAACGAGGTTGGCTCTTCTGTCTCAGGAAGCCCAAGAAATCTGGGCTTGGGCGATACGGCACAAGATCAATCTCTTGGCAGTTCACGTGTCAGTTTCAAATGTTCTGGCGGATACCCTCAGCAGGTCAATGGTGTCCTCTCACGAATGGGAACTGCATAAGCCGACAGTGGATCGAGTCTTCCATCAGTGAGGTCACCCCGATCTGGACCTCTTTGCGACCAAGAAGAACAGCAAATGCCTATTCTTTGCAAGCTGGCTTCCCCACAAAGATTCTCAGGGGAATGCGTTTTCGATGAACGGGTCTCAAATATATGCTTACGCCTTTCCTCTGATACCGTTGGTTCCCAGAGTTCTCCGGAAGATGAAGAGAGAACCTTGTCCCCTGATTCTCATCGCTCCAATTCAGTTTCTACCAGTACCGAATCTCCTGTCCATCCAGAACGGTCAGATTTGCCATCCGGATCCTGCATCTCTGAAATTAGCTGCCTGGCGCCTGAGCACCTTGAATTCGCTCATCTAAATATTCCTGTGGATTGCAAGGAAGTTCTGGCTAACGCGCGAGCGCCTGCCACAATAAGGACATACGAACTTAAATGGAAAAGATTCTGCGTATGGTGTCAATCTGCTGGGGTTCACCCGATTCACGCAACACCGGAACATATATTACCTTTTTTCTTGCACTTGGCGAGATCAGGCCTCTCTCATGCAACGTAAAAGTAGTTTCTGGCAGCCATTTCAAGGTTCAGACAGGATGGGTCCAATTTTCTTTATTCAGCAAGAATAATGCAACAGTTTTTAAAGGACTATTCCGAATGTTTCCTCCTGTGTGTCGTCCACCTCCATCCTGGCATCTTAATGTGGTATTAGCGCAGCTCATGCGCCACCCATTTGAACCGATTCACAGAGTGGATTTTAAATTTCTATCCTGGAAGGTTTCTCTGTTGCTAGCTTTGACTTCATCTAGAGGAATCTGTGACATTCAGGCTTTCACTGTCAATTCACCTTTCTTACAATTCACGTCCAATTCTGTGGTGCTGCGTACAAATCCTAAATGTATGCCTAAGGTGCCTTCGGATTTTCACCTGAACGAACCAGTCATCTTGAAATCATTTTTTCCTAACCCGCAATCCCCCTGCGGAGAGGGCATTGCATACCCTTGACATCAGAAGATGTCTTAAGTTCTATTTACAAAGGACCTCTACCATTCGGAAATCCTATCAATTGTTTGTTGCCTGCGGAAAGATACGGCAAGGACACGCGGTGTCTATACAGACCCTAGCTAGATGGATTTCTGCCCCTATTGACTTTTGCCATTTACAAGCTGGAAGACCTTTGCAGACAACTCCAAGAGCACACTCTACGAGGGCGGTTTCTTCATCAACTGCTCTTTTCGCTGGTGTTCCTCTTCAGCAAATCTGCAGAGCAGCTACTTGGTCCAACAGACATACTTTCACCAAACATTACTGTTTGGAAGCTGCCAGCGATGCTGATACTTCAGTGGGACAAGCGGTTCTCCGCAATCTTTTCAAATAAGGTGAGCCTCTGTTTCCCTCCTCCTCTGTACTGCTTTTCAGACGCTTATTATCACGCCTAATATTGAGTACATTCTCATGTGATTGCAAGTTTTCATGTATTTATGAATATTAGCATTTTTAATATGTAATTGCATATGCTTGCTATTTACAGATTTATGTTACAAATAGCGTCTTCCAAGCATTGTTTGGGTACTTCTATCTACTCTGATTCAGGCATGTGAATCTATGAAAGACATCCCAATACTGGAGAAGAACAATAGTTACTTACCTGTAATCTGTGGTTCTCCAGTATTGGTATCTATCATAGATTTACATGCAACCCGCCCACCTCCCCTCAGAGGCTCTTAGGCTATGATGTTTAGGTGCAATCCTGTGTGAGAAAATCTGAGAGCCTGAGCCTCTGGGGAGAACATTCTGGTGGGTGCTGTCGCCTGATTGGCTACAGTTTGGACTATACAAAATGACTAGGATAGTCATGAGTGTGAAAGTTTTTACTCTTGTAGCTTGGGCTCCTTTACTTCCTGGTTGGTTATTACCAACGTTTTTGGGGATATTATGTGCATATCATTGCTTTTTTATGTACCCTGGGACTCCCACTCCGACGACGGGGAATGATTCAGGCATGTGAATCTATGAAAGACACCAATAATGGAGAACCACAGATTACAGGTAAGTAACTATTGTCCTTTTGAGGTGTGCATATTGAGGTAGAAAGCAGAGTTTTGAGGTGTGTGCATATGGAGGTAGAAAGTAGAGTTCTGAGGTGTGTGCATATTGAGGTAGACAGCAGAGTTTTGAGGTGTGTACATATTGAGGTAGAAAGCAGAGTCTTGAGGTGTGTGCAGACGGAGGTAGAAAGCAGAGTCTTGAGGTGTATGCAGATGGAGGTAGAAAGCAGTCCTGAGGTGTATGCAGATGGAGGTAGAAAGCAGAGTCTTTGAGGTGTATTCAGATGGAGGTGGAAAGCAGAGTCTTGAGGCGTATGCAGATGGAGGTAGAAAGCAGAGTCTTGAGGCGTATGCAGATGGAGGTAGAACGCTGGGTCTTGAGGTGTATTCAGATGGAGGTAGAGAGCAGAGTCTTGAGCTGTATGCAGATGGGGGTAGAAAGCAGAGCTTTGAGGTGTATGCAGATGGAGGTAGAAAGCAGAGTCTTGAGGTGTATGCAGATGGAGGTAGAAAGCAGAGTCTTGAGGTGTATGCAGATGGAGGTAGAAAGCTGGGTCTTGAGGTGTATTCAGATGGAGGTAGAGAGCAGAGTCTTGAGCTGTATGCAGATGGGGGTAGAAAGCAGAGTCTTAAGGTGTATGCAGATGGAGGTAGAAAACAGAGTCTTGAGGTGTATGCAGATGGAGGTAGAAAGCAGAGTCTTTGAGGTGTATGCAGATGGAGGTAGAAAGCTGGGCCTTGCGGTGTATTCAGATGGAGGTAGAGAGCAGAGTCTTGAGCTGTATGCAGATGGGGGTAGAAAGCTGGGTCTTGAGGTGTATTCAGATGGAGGTAGAGAGCAGAGTCTTGAGCTGTATGCAGATGGGGGTAGAAAGCAGAGTCTTAAGGTGTATGCAGATGGAGGTAGAAAACAGAGTCTTGAGGTGTATGCAGATGGAGGTAGAAAGCAGAGTCTTTGAGGTGTATGCAGATGGAGGTAGAAAGCTGGGCCTTGCGGTGTATTCAGATGGAGGTAGAGAGCAGAGTCTTGAGCTGTATGCAGATGGGGGTAGAAAGCAGAGTTTTGAGGTGTGTGCATAGTGAGGTAGAAAGCAGAATTTTGAGGTGTGTGCATATTGAGGTGAAAAGCAGTTTTGAGGTGTGTGCATATTGAGGTTGAAAGCAGAGTCTTGAGGTGTATGCAGATGGAGGTAGAAAGCAGAGTCTTGAGGTGTATTCAGATGGAGGTAGAGAGCAGAGTCTTGAGCTGTATGCACATGGAGTTAGAAAGCAGAATATAGAGCCGTAAGCAGATATACTTAGAAAGCAGTCATAAGCTGTATACCTTTTTTCTGATGCTCATTTTGCCATTAATTACCTCAAATTTTGTTAACCTTCAGGAAAAATAACATCAAAGAGAAGCCATGCCAAAATGACTTTTTGGGGGGAAAAAGATAATTTTATATTTCAGCAGATGCCGAGGAATGACTCAAATATGACATTTTCTAGCAAGCTGCCATTGAAAAGGTTGATGTATTCGAGATGTGGGCCTTACTGCAGAATATCTGTCTGAGCCATTACTCAACTCTTCTAACGGGCGCATTCCATCATGCTCCGGTAATTAGAAAGGAAATCTGTTTCTGTCCACCAATATTTTCCCTGCTTTGATACTAAACATTTTTCAGCATTTCTAAATTACGTTCCAGTCGTCGTCGGGGTTTGGTTCATTTTGGCTACATACACTGGATTTCTTCAAGCCTTGTGTGCTCGGTTGTAAATAATAATGTCTCCACACTGTAAATTGGTGGTTGGAAGTTCAAGTTCCAGAGGCAAAACTGTTTCAAGTGCAGAATTTGTAATAGTCTGGGGAAGGTCTCATTATACATTATTAAATCTGAGTTAACTTTCTGTCAGATTTGCACTGCGCCCGTGTCAAGAGTCTAACGACCAGTTGTATTTTTAGATATTGGATTGTGTGAACATGTCACCAAATAGTTTCTTTTAGAACTGTTTATTTTCATTTTTCTTCAAGAGAAAGTATAACATTTTGAAAACAACAGGCAAAGAATAATTTCATGCAGTGTAATTTATAACAGCATTTGATCGCGGCCTGGGGAGTGATCTAAAGATTTTGACAATACCAACTCAGAATTCTCATTTTCAACAGGAGAAAATAAAGACTTGATAGCTTCCTGGACTCTCTGATATTACAGCATGGGAAGTTTGTGGTTATCATGTTGTCTCTGGTCGGCTTCTTGCACTAAATTGACAATTTTTTAGTTTTTTTTTTTTACATGGGCTACAATCCATGACACCACATTCATTATTGGCTCAGTGTACATATGCCCCGCATCTAACCAATTGTGTGTACCCTTATTTACAGGGCACACTTGTTTGTTTTGTCACCCTTTCTTGCCTATGGCGTAGTGATTTCTGTTTTTTGTTCCTGTTTGCCTGTGACTTCTGCCTACCTGCACGGAGAACCGTTCGGAGCAAGCCCATGATCAAGTCAGCAAGGAGAGCTTTTCTCAGTACAGTCACAGCTTTGATGAACTTCCAATAAATGGCTCACTCAACTCCTGTAAAATGTGGTCAAACTCAGTGCAGCATGAACCCCCGCTGGAGAATGATGATATGGGACTAGGCCGAATTTCCATAAAAGAAACATGGGGGCTAGGTTGGGGGACATCATGGCTTGGAAACAGATATGCTAACTGGATTTGGAAGAATCCTACCAGCCTGTTATTGTTATTTGTTAATTGTTACTTGTATAGCGCACCACTCACCCACAAGGGTCTCAAGGCGCTTGTACGAATACCGCAGTGGAACCCATCCTGGCTTTCCCTGTGAGGTGTCCACTCCTGGGCACCCCCAAGGTGGAGGCCAGGCATCCTTAGCGTTGTGGTGGCCGTTGTGGAGATTAGGCAAGCTTATGCCCAGAGTTGCAGAGTGGGACTCCATGATTGGAATAGGCACCGAGGCGAGAATTATCAGGTCCGTGGAATTTTGAGCCCAAGACCCGCCAAGGCGGGGGATTGAACCCTGGTCCCGGGCTAGACCTCTGCATCAGGGTCTGTCGCTCTAACCATTGAGCCACACTTCTCCACCTGGGCATTTTTCAGCCCTGCATCGGTTCCTAAATGAAATGTATGTAAGACTGGCCTAGATGGAAAAAAATACTAATTCAGACAGTGCCCCTTTAAATCTCATGTTCGGTCTTACTGATGACCTGGCACAGGTAGATAGGGTGGATGGCTAAGGCCAGTTGCTGTCACGTGATTGTGGGGACTCTCAAAAGCACTCATAACTGGCGCCTTAGAGCAGTCAGAGCGACTTTCCCAGGGCAGAGGCTAACTAGATCTTACAGGCTTTCACCCATTTGCCAATGACTGCTTTTGGATTAACATACCAAGGAAGGAAATGTTTATATAGACTAATGGATTTTAAACAACACACCAATTACAAATATAGTTACATTATAATATGCATTCTCAAATTTACATAAACAATGTAACTCAATTAAAATTAATCTACTAAAATCCTAATATACCCATGACATCCTAAAAATACCTAGTTATATTTACGCCAAACTCCATAAACGACCTAAAAACTAACCTAATCTTGACCACCCATTCAGGGTCTTTTTAACTGCAGTCATAAGCCTTCCATTAACATACCATTGTTATTATTTTATTTGCCTTGAAAAAGCTCAAGTGCGTATAAACTTCCTGAGTGAAACACATTTCGGCTGTGGTTTTGATCATGGACACAACCAGTAAGCCATACTGCGCCACAACAAAACTATTTCGAACTTTTTAGGCAACAATCTAACTCAACCAGTTATTCGCCTCCGAGTGTGAGGATTTCATCTGTCCTAATCAAAACTTTAGAAAAGACTGGACTAAAAGGTCTTTGCCAGAGGATACCCATCGGTCCGACTTCACCAGTATCTTTTGACAAAAGAGGAGTTTGGACAGGAGATTGTCTTTGAACCATAAAGCTACCACTTGAAACCCCCTTGAACACGGTTGTCCTTTTTTTGCTGATTAATGTTGTTCTCAAATGCAGCAAGCTTTCCTGAGTGCGCCAGAGCTTGGTTGCCTTTTGGCTAGGTTCGCCCTACATAAATACTCTACGCATACATGCATGTACATATATGTTCTCCACCAGGGCCGAACTGGGAACCCAAAGCACCCGTGGCAGTTTTTCGGACCAGCCCCTGGGAAGCTGGAAAGACTTGCCTACTGCTTTTGTCACTGGGGGCGATATTTCAGCACCTCTGCAAAACCGGCCCAAGTCACGAAAGCGCACCCTGCTGCTGCATCGCCGGACCCCATGCTTCCAGGCTCCCGGAGAAGTGCCCGATGCCCGGTATGGTCAGTCTGGCCCTGTTCTCCACAGTGGTACAAACAGCCCCATGCTCCGGCTACTCACTGTACACATCAGCATAGGTTGAGAAAAAGTAGTTTGGATTTCTTAACTCTTCTCCACAGTACTGCCAGGCACTGCCATATCCTACTACCCAGCTTTTAGTGAAAGTACAGGACTGTCAGCTCGTTTCCCATAATTAATTAAAAACTCTCAATTTATGAACAAGGGCAAGTGTAGATAGCAATTACAGGAAGGGAAATAGATGTTCTTCAACTAGCTGTGATCCGACCCTAACCTCAAATAATTATAGAAATTTAAGGTTGCAACTGAGCAGCGTATTTTGTTAGTTAAATGTCTATAAAGCTGTTAATAAAAAAAGACAAAGGTCAATTTATATTCAGCTCAGGGGCGAGTGGCAGTGAGCAGCCACCTAAACTGGTACCATACTAACAGGTATCTAACCGCAGCAGCCAATGACAGGCATAGGGATTGAATATGTAAGCAACCAGAGTCATCGCCATCTTGTACCGATGCATGCAACAGATGTGAAATACCTCAACGAATCAACGAAGGATAAAACAAAGCGGGGGATTTTTTTATGATAAAGTAAGCACATGCAGTTTAAGTAAACTGTTATTACATCCTGCAGAAAGTGTTATCATTAGCTTTATTGTGGCATGCAAGAGAACTTTCTGGCTTGGCGAGAGTGCCAGGATGTGTTTGGAGGAAAGGAAAAACTGTAGCCCTTTCTAACAAGCTTGGTTCAAAATGTTTGCCAAAGGAATATTTCTGAAGGGAAAAATGTATCTCTAGTTTGTGACACGTGTTTCTGCTATTGCCAAGGTGCAGAAACTAGAGGTAGGGAAGCCAGGGAATTTATGGGAAGAGCCAGGAAACGGTCCAGCTTGACTGTAAAAGCTAAAGCTCGAGCCCAGTCAGTAGACAATAAAAATCATGTCAAACCTGAAAATAATGTATTGTAAATCACAGAAATGACACACGTTGTGCTAAACAGATGGACAAATATGACATGAATCCTTAGGAAAAAATGCAAACAACTGAGAAATTCATTGCAGAGATTTGTTTTCTATTTAGCATTGAATAAAAGATGCATTCTGCCATTTTCACTCCAAAAACCTGGAATGCTTTACCACAACTGACGACTACTCCCCCTTCATGGAGAACCTCCACTTCCAACTCTGAACAAACAGCAAAACCACCTTCAGAAGCACCCTTGCCTACACACCTCTGGGATCCGCCCTGCTTTCTATAACAACATCCCCGACTTCAGTGCCCCTTTAACCATTGACTAGAACCTATACATCGTCCTAAGAGAGACCTCAGCTTCCACCTTGAGAGCACCGAAGACGCCAACAAGGCCGATCACCTAGAAAGTATGACCAACCTCAGACTCAAATAGCAAGTCACGATACTCAGCCACATCGCAGGACACACACTCAACCCTGTCTTCTCAGCCAGCAACACAGTAAAATACACCCATACGGAGGAGCTCACCTGGACTGATAACCACTGCATCCACTTCGTCATCTCGGAACCCCCCAACAGCCCCTCCACTACCCCCAGTGAGACACTGCACAGCTGGGCAAAGGTATCAGAGCAATAATGGACCAACATCCCCAACTTCCGCCTACCCACCACCACCACCGAAGACACAGAACAAGCGGCAGACAACTTTGTGAACTGGATCACGGCAAGCGCTGACGAAGTTGCACGAAAGAAACTCAACAACTCCAAGAAATGAACACGACACCCCAACTTGTTCACGTCAGAACTGAAAATCCAGAAACGTGTCTTCAGACAGAAGGAAAGAAGATGACGTGCCAGCAGACCCTCGAGGACCAAAAACACTTCAAAGATGCCCTCAACTAATACCACCACCTCCTGTAGAACACCAAGAAGACGGCCCTTGCCACCCGCATAAAGGACAGCTCCAACAACAGCAAGGAACTATTCAACAAAGTCTAGGTGTTCACCAACCCCCCCGTCTACGGAAAACAACATCACTCTCTCTCAAGCTCTCTGCGACACCCTTGCAAACTTTTTTCACAACAAAATCAAAACCATCTACCAAGACTTCACACCCCAACCAAGGACAGCATCAATCACATCGCTCCGACCAATGCATATCAACACCAGCTCACCTCATGTAACACCCTGGCTGTGAAGGAAATGGTAGCTATCATGAGATCCATCCACTCCGAAACTCCAGCAGACCCATGCCCACACCATATATTCAACCTCTGCAATCCACCCATCAGCAAACAACTTGCCAAGGTCCTCAACTCCTCAATCACCATGGCCCACTTCCCCCAGAAATGGAAACATGCTGACGTGAAGCCGCTGCTGAGGAAGCCATCCACGTGTGGAAAAGTAAATTTTGCCATGTTCTGTGTCCCTACGAGTCCTCCATCATATGTTATGTGTGCATGATTAATATGCATATGTATTCCCTATGTTCGATTAAAGACGCAATTACAGTTGTGTCCACCTCTAGTATGCCAGTTTCCAGTTCTCGTGAATACTACGAATATCAGGCCTATGTAAAGCTACGTTGCCACGTTTCTCAGTGTACACGTTAGTCCATTGTAAAGTCCCCGTTTCTAGGCCTCAAAAGGGCCCGGACACCAGATTCAGCTCCTGTCTCCTGAGCCCTCGCTGAGGAGCGATACAGCCCCCACCTGTATCCTCGACCCTTCACTTACTTCCTGCCTCGCAGTGCCCGGCTCAGCCTGGCTCTGCCTCTGAGTCTGCCAAGAGTATGTTATGATTCCAGTTATCAGTTCAGTCCTCCTTCTCTGCATTCCTAAAGCTACTGAATCGCATCAATAGTTTCCGTCATTGTCTAGCCTTTACGTCTCCACGTTAGAGAAATACTGTATTAATGGTCATTTAATATTCTTCATCACGCACTACATGTAGAATAATGCATGCTCCAGTCTTAGAGTCTGTTAGCCTTTACCCTGATAACTTTTGGATTCTATCAACATGCTCTCTAAACATCCGATACTAGATACTGCTTAGGTACATGTCGCCCTGACTCTCCAGACTCTCCAGACTTCAGTCTCTGCTCCTAGCACAGAGTTCATAGCCCCCAGCTTCTCCTAGTAACACGTCATTGCCAGTTTGCGCGCACCACCAGGTTAGAGGTCCCGGCTCCTTAGGTAGCCCCCTCCATGTCTCCGCCCCATTCATGACATATTCTGTTACGCTTGCATCACATGTCTATGTATACGCCTCTGTTACACCTACTTTCACCCTTATCTTTCGCGACTGCTATTGACCACACCCACTGCTCCGCCTATCCTATGTACTGTAATGCAACTGTTTTAGTATATATGTTCGTGTATTGTTATTAAAAGTTAGCGCGCTCATCCCAGATCCAGCCCCGGCAGCTGCCGGGCCCTACCATCCTATTCCTGTGCAGGTTGTCCTGTTTCTGTCCTTATGCTGTATTAAACCTGCAAAACTCCTACTACCTCGAATCTTGACTCTTATTTATTGAGCTATCTGTTATTCATTTATGCATTCAAAAAGAGAGGTATTATTTATTTATTTACCACATAATGGCGCCCGAACAGGGACTTGCCCTTTCCCCACGCGTCGGTGAAGCCACGCCGACCCCCTGACCCTCTGCAGCCGTGACGGAACCATACCGTGCACGTGCAGATATTTCTGCTTCAAGTATCCCTCAGGCCCACGGAGGAGACGGAGGTGGCGGTCCAGCATCCAGACGAGGCGGTGGAGGAACGCGGCGAGTCCCGACCAGAGCCCAAGCCGAGAGTCCAAGGTCCGAGGTATCCGGAGGCCCACCCGTAACAGAAGTCCGAAGTTCGTCCGTCCGACGTCGAAGCAGTCCAGTCCAGTCCGAGGCCTTCCGTTCTTGCTGCCCGGTGAGTACCGTTGCTGGGGTAGTATCTAGACAGGGTCAATCTAAATTGACTCTGGTCCGTGGGTTGGTGGTACACAGACCCACAAACGAAGTGTCCACTTCGGTGGATGCGGGTCCTGACGTGTCTCTGTATGAGACCGGTAAGTTTCGTACTGTTTCAGCAGTGCATCTAGTTTCTGTTCTAGTCAGTTCTGTTCTCGAGAAAATTCATGTATTCTGTTTTCCGTATTCCAGGTGGTATTCTGTTCGAACTGTTATTCATAATGTTCTTCATGTATTTTAATGTCGTGGTATGAGTGCGAAGTGATTCTCGTGTTCATTGTGTATTGTATTGTGTCCAGATTATAGTTCAGTCATGCCACTCTTTTCAAAACTGCGTCAGTTAAAAACCAGAAAAAGTCTGCTAGAAGCAGCAGTTCCTGTCCCGCCTAGGGACAGTCCAGGTCATTTTATGTACCAGAAGCATGGCATAAGCGCCATATTGTATCTAGATTTATGGGTAGAGTATACCAAACAGTTAGAGGAAAAGTATAGATGGCCCGTATCAGGTACATGGGATGCCGAGTGCATCATGCGAGTAGAAGAAGCATTATGGAAAAAGAAAGCCAGACAGTCACAGAAAGATGCCATCGAGTTATGGCGCAAAGAATCTCATAAAAGAACCGAAAAAGAAATCAGAAAGTCAGAATTAAGTAGAGAATCCTTAGAACGAGCCCAAGAAAGGGAATTAATCGAGATTGGTGAACGAGTTAAAACCGAACAGTCAGACAGACAGAGGCATGCTCTTATTAAGGGTATGTATCCTCTTCTTGCCGAGGGCTTGTCAAAAGCGACCCCAGAGGCATCCAGTAATTTCCCGCCACCACTAGTTCCGACTAAGCTACGTCACAAACCGACCGCAGCTGATATTTTTATTTCGTCCTATTTGGACGACACAGTCCCAGAATATGCAAATCCTGTTCCTACTCCGCCAGTCCCTGTAAATCAGGCACTTCCCGCTCCTCCAGACACCGGAGTACCTGTTACGGTACCCCCGGTCCAGCCCGCCATACAAGTCCAGCCTACACTTCCATTTCCCACTCTGCCAGGACGAAGAGCATCAGTAGACGACTCTAGTTTAGGGGCCGCAGGGGGAGGTCCTCCTCAAACCCCGCCGCCACACAAGCGTTTAACGTTAGCCGAATTACATGCACAAGCGTCACAGCGTACGCCCAGATATCAGTCTGTTGCAGAAATAAGGAAAGCCCTTACCGAATGTGGCTATGATCCAGTCCCAGGCGAGGATAATATGGTTTTATATTCATTACGCGTGAGAAAGGTGACCGAGTATCTAGTCACCCTACCAGATATGAAAGAAGATCTAGACAGAATATATCGTTTCATCCGTACAGGGAATGATCCAGAAAGTATTAGTGACGTCATGTGCCAAAGAAAAGCTGAAGTCCAGCTCATGATATTAAAGTTTCTGATTAATTGTCTAATAAGGGAACAAGATTATCCGACCAAAGATCGAGCCGAAATGAAAGTCCTGACAAGGTGGAGTGATAATATAGCCGAGGGTAAGCACAGAACCATCAGTAGTATAGAGAGTATGTACAAGAAGATTCGTAAAGAAATAATAAGGGTACACGAACAACGCAAAGCAGCACAAGTAAGCGAGAAAGAAAACGACTCTTCTACAGAAGAGGTAGAGGACGAGAATCCCGATAGAATAGCGTATGTAGGAAAATCTAGATTTCCAGATCGCCATTTGCGCCTAGAACACAAGTCAATTTTTCACCATCCAGCACCAGAACAAGGTTCTCTGGAACAAGTATTCCAAGCTACCGATCACATTCTGAAATCACGAATCGGTTATAGCGAGTTAAGTACTATGCATGAACAAGAACTAGTCCGATCAGCAGTCCGATGGATTACTGATTCTACCACTTTTCCAGACGAAATAGTGGCACAAATGTTTCTGAAATTGCCCCCAGCCGAGCAGCGACTGGCGGGTATGTATATGATCCAGCACCTCATTACATTGTATGAGGGTCAACATTCAGATCCAGGTCCGTTACACGATGTCCTGAACGAGTTACTCCAGTACAAATGGAAAGGTTTAGGTACTGATTTGATTAGTGTCATTCTAGAACAGCGCCACAAATACAGAACGTTTTTGAACCCGCATTTTGTTCATATCTCACCCCCAGAAAGTAAACCCTTTTACATAGACAGACAGAATCCGTTACGAGAAGTGCATCCAGTTAAGACAGACGGTGGTGAAATGCAACGAGTGTTTGTTTACACCCCGATCACAAAGATGGAACTCTTAGAGATGAAAAAGTTAATTCCCTGTCATGATAAAGATCCAGCAGGGTTTCACCGAGAATTAAAAGACATGCTCCGTATGGGAGAATACACGTATCCAGATATCATTAAAATGCTAAAGGTCCTGTTGCCCGCAGGGGTATATGAGAAACTCAAAGAAAAAGAATGGGAGGTGGGAGAGAAAAAGATCGATTGGGCAGTCCTAGAAGCTGAAGACAAGGCACGAGTACCAGGTACCGGTCTTGGAGATAAATGTAAAGAATTACCAGAATTATTAATACAAGTTTTGCCCAGGTTATTGACAACCAGAAAGGAAGACTGGGATGCAATCTCAGCCTGTAAACAGAAACAAGACGAAGATATTAGTGATTTTTATTCCAGATTTGAAAAATGTTTTACCATAAACAGTGGCCTCAAGACAAGTAGCGAGTCATACCCTCATCTTTTTGTTATTAAATTAGTCGAGAATTCAAGTCCACAAATTAAAAACCGAGTTTTGAAAGTCGAAAGTACCTGGCAAGCTAATACCCCGTCCCAGATGTTACAGATGCTCCAATATCACCAGAATAGAATCAGAGAAGAGCAAGAACATGAGAGAAAACGTATGAAAGACACGAAAATGAAAGTGCTAGTTGCACAATCTGTTCCTCAAGACAGTCAGAAGAGGGGTACAAATCAAGCCAGTCATCCTACAGCTCCCGTTAAAGGGAACTGCAATTATTGTAAACAGCCAGGTCATTTTATAAACGAGTGTGCAGTTCTGAAACACAACATAGCTACCGGTAAGACTAAAGAAAGACCACGTCCGCCTAGACAAGAACAAGTTTCACAGACTTCTCAGTCACAGAATGCACCACAGACAGTTACAGCACCGCAGCCTATCGCTGCAACACAGCATGTTACACAGCAGATGTACCAGTATGCACAGTCTGAGTATCCAGAGTATCAGCCGTATTCATGAAACAGCCTAGAGAGGGAGGTAGGCTTGCCTCTCATCGAGATACCTGTAGATCAAGAAGGTCCCTATGTTCATAGTCAAGTATTAGGGAAAGACAGAAAGTTTCTGATTGATACAGGGGCAAGTAGGACCACCATCAGTCACGCCGAAGTTCCAGGGGCTCCGCTCTCAGGCTCAAGAAATGTTTCCCTTGGATTTTCAGGAAAACCTATTGTAAATGAAATATCAAAGCCAGTTACTCTAGAAGTAGGTCCATTGTCCCGCACTACTGATCTGCTACTTACTAAGTCATGTCCAGAAAACCTATTAGGCATTAAAACAATGAAAGAGTTAGGTGCAGTTATATGCTGTTCCCCAGAGGGAATACGATTGTTCCTACGTGACTTCAAGGGTCACTATGTATTACGAGATTTTGATCCCAGATTGTCCAATGTTCCACAGCATCTATGGGCGCAAGGTCCAACTGATGTTGGCTTTATGCAAATCACACCCCATCGTGTGACTCTCAAGCCAGGTGTAGTCCTGCCACGAATCAGACAGTACAGATTGCCACCAGAGGCTGTAGCAGCCTTATCCAAAATTATTGACGAGCTCATCGCTCAAGGAGTAGTTGTAGAAACCGACTCCAATGTTTGCAATTCTCCGATCATTCCAGTCATGAAACGTACTGATCCAAATGCACCTCCAGTATATCGATTAGTGATTGACCTACGAGAACTTAATAAATGTATTATTCCCCAGTACCCAGTTGTCCCAGATATTTCTTCCCTATTGACAGCCATTGATTCCGAAGCTTCATTCTTTACTGTCATAGACCTCAAGAACGCGTTTTTCAGTGTCCCCATTCATCCAGACAGCCAGTTCCTTTTCGGATTTTGTTTAAATGGAAGGAGCTATATGTTCACATGCGCTCCTCAAGGTTTCACAGAAAGTCCTAGTATTTACAGTCAAGCACTCAAGAGACAACTAGATAACATTCACATGCCAACTGACACTGCCCTGCTCCAGTATGTCGATGATCTCCTGATCACAGCCCGTTCTGAACGTGCTTGCGAGCGAGCATCACTTACAGTCTTGTATTTCCTAGCCGAGATGGGACACAAGGTGTCCCCTTCAAAGCTTCAATTCTGTGTCCAGCAAGTGGTCTACTTAGGACACTTACTGTCCAAGAGGGGTAGGCAGTTGACACCAGACCGTATCCAGTTAATAGCGAGTCTTCCTCAGCCCAAGACCCAGAAGGAGGTACGTGCTTTTATCAGCCTTACTTCTTATTGCAGACAATGGATTCCTCAGTATGCATTTCTAGCCAAGCCACTGATACAGTTAACGACACAGGAGGCAGCCGTATCGACTGTCCTCCCTTGGACATCTGAACATACACTCAGTTTCAATGAGTTAAAGAAAGCCCTATGTCAAGCTCCAGTTCTAGCAACACCGAACTACAGTAAGTCTTTTACACTTTTCGTCACTGAACGCGAAGGTACAGCATTATCGGTTCTCACACAAGATCAAGCAGGACAGTACAAGCCCTGTGCTTATTTTTCGAGCACATTAGATCCAGTAGCCCAGGCTCTGCCTGCGTGCCTCAAGTCAGTTGCAGCCACAGCACTAGCTATCAGACAAAGTGATTCCATAGTCTTAGGACACTCCCTGACAGTACAAGTTCCACACTCCGTGGAAGTTCTTTTAAACCGAACACAAACTCAACACTTGACAATTGCACGTTTAACAGGTTATGAATTGACACTGTTCCAGCCACACATAGAAATCAGACGCTGCAATGTTTTAAATCCTGCTACATTGTTACCATCAGTTACTTCGAATTCTGCCACACACGACTGTGTGGAAATAGTTAACATCATGACAAAGCCAAGACAAGATCTGACAGATATTCCATTACCAGATCCCGACCTGACACTTTATGTGGATGGTTCATGTATGAGAACAAGTACAGGAGAACTAGTCGCCGCGTATGCAGTGACTACTGACACTGAAGTTATTGAAACACACCGCATTGACACCCTGTCTGCTCAAGCAGCGGAGCTAGTTGCTCTGACACAAGCCTGCATTCACGCCAAGAACCTGAAAGTTAATGTTTACACAGATTAACGCTACGCATTTGGAGTCGTACACGACTTCGGAGTGCTCTGGCAGGAGAGAGGTTTCATGACTTCTCATGGAACCAAGATTCAGCATGGTCTCCTCATTCAGGCTCTGTTAGATGCAATACATTTACCGACATCCATTGCTATCATGAAGTGCAAAGCACATACGAAAGTTACTGACATTATTTCCCAGGGTAATGATCTAGCAGATCGCACAGCCAAGTTTACAGCACAGACTCCTGACATTCCAGTTAAACCGACACAGACACATACTCCAGATCTGACTACATGTATGACAGTTAAAGACCCTACTCAAGATGTCATAGATATCCAGTTACATGCTACTCCCGAAGAAATCAAGAAATGGTCCGAACAAGGAGGGGTCCAGACAGATCAGGGATGGGTAACGAAGGGTAGAGCCACATGGTTTCTCCCCGACTCTATGGTTCAAGTCATTATTAATACCGCACATAGTCCAGCACATTTAGGAGAAAAAGCAATGTTAGACAGTATCCAGAATATTTGGTTCAACAAGCATTTACGAGCTGCAGCCAAGCAGAAAGTCCGTACCTGTATGATATGTTGCCAGTTTAATCCAGGTAAAAGTGTCCCGGTGGAACAAGGTGGTTTCCAGCCCCCTGACCACCCTTTTGAAGTCCTCCAGATGGATTACATTCAGATGGAGCGATGTCGAGGTTTCAAGTATGTCCTTGTAGTTGTATGCGCTTTGTCCAGGTGGACGGAGGCATATCCAGTTCCAGATTACACAGCCGCGACCACTGCCAAGCAGTTGGTTCGTGAGTTCTTCCCCCGTTATGGACTCCCTAGAGTCGTGTATTCTGACAACGGCCAGCCATTCTCATCTGAACTCATGAAACATGTGTCCCTTTTGTTAGGGTACCAGTGGAAGTTCCATTGTGTACGCCATCCAGAAGCAGCCGGTCTCGTAGAGAGACATAATCAGACCCTGAAAATTCGAATTGCAAAAGTTTGTCAAGAGAAAGGTGTGGACTGGCTCGTAGCTCTGCCAGTTGCCCTGTTCTATATGCGCATGGTCGCACATTCCAGATCAGGTCTGTCCCCGTATGAGGTCGTTTTCGGCCGCCCCCCTAACATGTGGGGTACACCTAGACCCCGAAGTATTACCGATGTTTCAAGTAATATGCTGACAGATTACCTAGCTTCCTTGATGTCTGCCCTCAACTCTTGTCGTTCACAGGTTGCTGCCGCATTTCCAGACAATACCGAGGTGGCACCGCATGAAATCGTTCCTGGATCCATGGTTCTTGTCCGGAATTTCGACCGCTCAAGTCCGCTGGAGCCTCGCTGGAAGGAGCCCCGACAGGTCCTCCTCGCCACCCGTACAGCCGTGAAGTTGGAGGGACGCAAAGGCTGGGTGCATCTTTCGCATATAAAGAAGTTTTATGGACTGAAACCCGTCTCAAAGAACATTTCCGAGAATTTTAAGGACTGCCAAAGTACTATTCTTAAGGACTGTCCCGCAAAGAACAATGATACTGCACCCTCCCTGTTAGAGAAAACTCCGCAACAGGAGTATAAACTCAAGTTAAGGTCTAGTAAAATAAGTCAGCCAGTTTGATTGTCTAAGTCCTCCCCTAGGTGAAACGGTTAGACCGGTTTCTGACATGTATAAAATAGACCCCCAAAGTGAGAGAGTTAGTCAAAACTCAATCCGATGTATCGTTTTTCTAAGTTTCATATTATTTCTCAGTATTATGATTTCCTGCACCAGTTATGCATTTTACCTGTATTTTCCAGTTTCTCATGTAAATAAGTCTGCCAATGCTACAGTAGAGCACACGTTTAGTGATCTGCCTCCTCATGAACTCTCTTACCGCCTCGCTATGCGTAATAATTCTTTCATCCGCATGTTACATTATTCACACCAGACCAGCAATGCCACTAATTGTTGGGTGTGTGGTCGACTCCCCCCTTTCCAGACACCGAAGGGAGTTCTGCCACTCTTTCCTTATCCATTTTCACATAATGGTTCGTGTGGAGCATGGTCCACGTTAACGTCATCCTCAACAGATATGTCTTTTCTTAACAGTACATGTTTCCCAGACAAGCAAGGTCTTCCCCACAGAACAGGGTTAGATCTAGAGAATGAAGTTTACAATTTAGGTAATTATTCTTCGAATTTCATGGTCCTGAATGTTCAGTCTGATTCCACTCCAGACTTACCTGCTATTTCAGTACTACCAGTCAAAGGCGAATTATGTGTTAGAAATAATGGTTCCGTACATGTAGGACATAGCGATTGTACTACTATTGTCAAATATAGTGACAGTGGGAAATCTATTTTCAAAGCTTCACGTCATTCTTATTTTATTTGTGGTCAAACTGCATATGTTCGTCTGCCCCTCGATTGGGAGGGAACCTGTTACATTGCCTTCCTACTGCCACCTGTTTTCCTAGCCCCATCTGATTATCATAGAAACACACATCTAGTACACATTAGACATAGAAGGGAGATCGAGTCCCCCATTGTCGATTATACTGAAACTGCTCTAGAACAGTATACAGATTTCAACAGAGGTTTCTTTTTCTTTATAGGACCTATCCAGAATAGTAAGCTAATTCGTAGATTAACCAGAACCCTTGAAGCTGTAGTAAATGAGACTGCCTCTGCTCTAGGTAACTTAACCGAAGAGCAATCTGCTATGAGATTTGTCGTTTTACAGAATCGTCTCGTCCTTGACGTCATATTGGCCGATAGGGGCGGGGCCTGTAGAGTCATCGGATCTAGTTGCTGCATTTTCATTCCAAATAACGCGCAGTCTGTTTATTCAGCTATAACCAGACTCCATAAAATTGCCCATCTGTTACACCAAGATCCAGGCACCTGGACATGGTCCGGTTGGTTCTGGAATATAATTTCCGCCTGGGGATGGAAAGTGTTGTCCTTTCTAGGTATTACAGTAGCGATCATATTCAGCTGCTGCCTCTGTATACAATGTGGCCCTGCGATTTGCGGCATTTGCGCTACCTCTTGTATTCCTAGTCCCAAGCCCCGTTCTAAATCCCGTTCCAGGATAATTCGAGACGAGCAATTGATGCTGTATGAAATGATAGACGGTATCATGAATATTGATGTTTCCTGATGGAAACGTAGTGACAAGGAGGGAATGTGGAAAAGTAAATTTTGCCATGTTCTGTGTCCCTACGAGTCCTCCATCATATGTTATGTGTGCATGATTAATATGCATATGTATTCCCTATGTTCGATTAAAGACGCAATTACAGTTGTGTCCACCTCTAGTATGCCAGTTTCCAGTTCTCGTGAATACTACGAATATCAGGCCTATGTAAAGCTACGTTGCCACGTTTCTCAGTGTACACGTTAGTCCATTGTAAAGTCCCCGTTTCTAGGCCTCAAAAGGGCCCGGACACCAGATTCAGCTCCTGTCTCCTGAGCCCTCGCTGAGGAGCGATACAGCCCCCACCTGTATCCTCGACCCTTCACTTACTTCCTGCCTCGCAGTGCCCGGCTCAGCCTGGCTCTGCCTCTGAGTCTGCCAAGAGTATGTTATGATTCCAGTTATCAGTTCAGTCCTCCTTCTCTGCATTCCTAAAGCTACTGAATCGCATCAATAGTTTCCGTCATTGTCTAGCCTTTACGTCTCCACGTTAGAGAAATACTGTATTAATGGTCATTTAATATTCTTCATCACGCACTACATGTAGAATAATGCATGCTCCAGTCTTAGAGTCTGTTAGCCTTTACCCTGATAACTTTTGGATTCTATCAACATGTTCTCTAAACATCCGATACTAGATACTGCTTAGGTACATGTCGCCCTGACTCTCCAGACTCTCCAGACTTCAGTCTCTGCTCCTAGCACAGAGTTCATAGCCCCCAGCTTCTCCTAGTAACACGTCATTGCCAGTTTGCGCGCACCACCAGGTTAGAGGTCCCGGCTCCTTAGGTAGCCCCCTCCATGTCTCCGCCCCATTCATGACATATTCTGTTACGCTTGCATCACATGTCTATGTATACGCCTCTGTTACACCTACTTTCACCCTTATCTTTCGCGACTGCTATTGACCACACCCACTGCTCCGCCTATCCTATGTACTGTAATGCAACTGTTTTAGTATATATGTTCGTGTATTGTTATTAAAAGTTAGCGCGCTCATCCCAGATCCAGCCCCGGCAGCTGCCGGGCCCTACCATCCTATTCCTGTGCAGGTTGTCCTGTTTCTGTCCTTATGCTGTATTAAACCTGCAAAACTCCTACTACCTCGAATCTTGACTCTTATTTATTGAGCTATCTGTTATTCATTTATGCATTCAAAAAGAGAGGTATTATTTATTTATTTACCACACACGGACCCAGGAGAACCTAAGAACTGCAGACCTTTGGCTCGGCTCCCTTTCCCAGCCAAGGTAATTGAGAAACAATCAACAGCCAGCTCACTAGACTTCTGGACCCCTCCCAATCCAGCTTCAGAGCTAACCACAGCACAGAGACAGCCCTAGGCGACATCAGAATGCTGCTAGACCACAGATAAATAGCAGCTCTCTTTCTCCTCGACCTCTCAGCAGCCTTCAACACTGTATTCCACCACACACCGATGTACAGACTCCACCAGATCGGAATACAAGGAGCAGCCCTTAAGTAGATTGCATCCTACCTCACAGGAAGAACACTCCTACTCCTTGCTCCCTAAGAACATCAACATTGGTGTACCTCAAGGTTCATGCCTCAGCCTAACCCTCTTCAACGTATACATGACACCCCTGACCAACATAGTCAAGAGCCACTGACTCAAGGTCATGTCCCACGCTGACAGCACCCAACTCATCCTCTCCCTGACTAATGACCCAATGACCACCAAGGACAAGTTCTAAAGATGCATGAAAGACGTGGCTGCCTCAATGAACAACAATGGTCTCAAACTCAACACCGATAAGACAGAAGTACTCATTTCCCGAAAAGGCAAGGATACCCTCTAGAACAACGAATGGTGGTCACCCGAGTTAGGCCCAACCCCCAAACCCATCAAACATGATTAGATAAGTTGTAAGAAATAAAAATATAGCTGCAGTTTGTTTTTCGGTGGGTCTAGAAGCTAGTCAGTATAAATCGACATTGCAGCTTCCAGTATTTCAGGAACATGGACCGGTGCCAGTGATGATTCATAATTTATGAGGTGGCTTCGTCTGTGATTTAACACAATCCATGAAGGAAAAGTTGAAGCTAATCCAACTCCTAATAAAAATCAGATGTTGATTTTGGTGTTCAACAGGACATTACCTCATCTGCAGGGTGTTAGACTTTGAGAGCTCCTGATGGGGAGCACCACCACAGTATTAATGGGAAGTAAGAGTTGCTTACCCAATAAAGATGGTTCGTTCTTTGATGGAGATATCCGTGCCTTCACAATATTTATTCTACTGGCCTTGGCGTTAAAGCTCCATATCTTTTTGTACTAAACATCATGACCAAGGTGTGGAAAAGTAAATTTTGCCATGTTCTGTGTCCCTACGCCTCATCCATCATATGTTATGTGTGCATGACCAATATGCATATGTTATTCCCCATGTCCGATTAATGACGCAATTACAGTTGTGTCCACCTTTAGTATGCTATTTTCCAGTCCTCGTGAATACTACGAATATCAGGCCTATGTAAAGTTACGTTGCCACGTTTTCTCAGTGTGCACGTTATTTCATTATAAAGTTCCCGTTACCAGGCCTCAAAAGGGCCCGGACCACAGATTCAGCTCCTGTCTCCTGAAGTCTCGCTGAGGAGCGATACAGCCCCCACCTGTATCCTCGACCCTTCACTTACTTCCTGCCTCGCAGTGCCCGGTGCAGCCTGGCTCTGCCTCTGAGTCTGCCAAAAGTATGTTATAGTTCCAGTTATCAGTTCAGTCCTCCTTCTCTGCATTCCTAAGCTACTGAACTGCATCAATAGTTCCCGTCATTGTCTAGCCTATGCGGCTCCACGTTAGAGAAATACTGTATTTAATGGTCATTTAGTATTCTTCATCACACACTACATGTAGAATAATGTATGGTCCAGTCTTAGAATCAAGTTAGCCTTTCCCCTCATGACTTCTAGTTTATATCAACATGTTCCCTAAACATCAGATACTAGATAGGGTTTAGGTACAAGTCGCTCCGACCCTCCAGACTTTAGTCTCTGCTCCTAGCACAGAGTTCATAGCCCCAGCTTCTCCTAGTAATACGTCATTGCCAGTTTGCGTGCACCACCAGGTTAGAGGTCCCGGCTCCTTAGGTAGCCCCCTCCTATGTTTCCGCCCCATTCATGACATATTCTGTTACGTTTGCACCACATGTCTATGTATACGCCCAGTTACACCTACTTTTTCTGTTATCTTTCGCGACTGCTACGCGTCACGCCTCCTGCTCCACCCACTGCTACGCCTACTGCAATGTAATGCTATGTGTTTGCGCTATGTATATAAGTTCATGTATTGTTATTAAAAGTTAGCGCGCTCATCCCAGACCCGGCCCCAGCAGCTGCTGGGTCATCCTATGCAGGTTGTCCTGATCCTGTCCTTATGCTGTAATAAACCTGCAGAAACTCCTACTACCTCGAATCTTGACTCTTATTTATTGAGCTATCTGTTATGCTATATGCCTAGTCAAAAATAGGGTATTATTTATTTATTTACCACATAATGGCGCCCGAATAGGGACTTGCCCTTTCCCCACGCGTCGGTGAAGCCACGCCGACCCCCTGACCCTCTACAGTCGTGACGGAACTCTTCTGCGCAGTGGCAGATATTTCTGCTCAAGTATCCCTCAGGCCCACGGAGGAGACGGAGGAGGCGGTCCAGCATCCGAACGAGACGGTGGAGGAACGCGGCGAGTCCCGACCAGAGCCCAAGCCGAGAGTCCAAGGTCCGAGGTATCCGGAGGCCCACCCGTAACTGAAGTCCGAAGTCCGTCGTCGTCAGCCCAGTCCCGTCCGAGGCCTTCCGTTCTTGCTGCCCGGTGAGTACCATTGCTGGGGTAGTATCTAGACAGGACCAATCTAAATTGACTCCTGGTCCGTGGGTTGGTGGTGCCCAGACTCACAAACGAAGTGTTCACCTAGGTGGATACGGGTCTTGATGCGTTCCTTTATGGGACCGGTATGTTCCGTACTGTTTCAGCAGTGCATCCAGTAATTCTAGTCTGTTCCGTTCTCGAGAAATTCTGTTCTGTTTCTGTTCTCAGTATTCCAGGTAATATTCTGTTCGAACTGTTATGTTATGATATTGTTTAATGTAATTCCAATGTCGTGGTATGCCTGAATTGTTTTCCCAATTGTTATTGTTCTTCGTGTATTGTATTGTGTTCCGATTCAAGTTTACAATGCCGCTCTTTTCAAGATTACGTCAGCTAAAAACTAGAAAGGGTTTATTAGAAGAAGCAGTTCCTGTCCCGCCTAGGGACAGTCCAGGTCACTTTATGTATCAGAAACATGGCATAAGCGCCATATTGTATCTAGATTTATGGGTAGAGTATACCAAACAGTTAGAAGAAAAGTATAGATGGCCCGTATCGGGTACATGGGATGCCGAATGTATCATGCGAGTAGAAGAAGCATTATGGAAAAAGAAAGCCAGACAGTCACAGAAAGATGCCATCGAGTTATGGCGTAAAGAAGCGCATAGAAGAACCGAAAAGGAAGTCAGAAAGTCAGAGTTAAGTAGAGAATCCCAAGAATGAGCCCAAGAAAGAGAATTAATCGAGATAGGTGAACGAGTCAAAGCCGAACAGTCAGACAGACAGAGGCATGCCCTCATTAAGGGAATGTATCCTCTTCTTGCCGAGGGCTTGCCAAAAGCGACCCCAGAGGCATCCAGTAATTTCCCGCCACCATTACTTCCGACCAAGCTACGTCACAAACCGACCGCAGCTGATATTTTTATTTCGTCCTACTTGGACGACACAGTCCCAGAATATGCAAATCCTGTTCGCGCTCCGCCAGTCCCTGTAAATCAGGCACTTCCCGCTCCTCCAGACACCGGAGTACCTGTTACGGTACCCCCGGTCCAGCCCGCCATACAAGTCCAGCCTACATTTCCATTTCCCACTCTGCCAGGACGTAGAGCCTCAGTAGACGATTCCAGTTTAGGGGCTGCAGGAGGAGGTCCTCCTCAAACCCCGCCGCCACACAAGCGTTTAACGTTAGCCGAATTACATGCACAAGCATCACAGCGTACGCCTAGGTATCAGTCTGTTGCAGAAATAAGAAAATCCCTTGCCGAATGTTGCTATGATCCAGTCCCAGGCGAGGATAATATGGTTTTATATTCATTTCGCGTAAGAAAGGTGGCCGAGTATCTAGTCACCTTACCGAATATGAAAGAAGATCTAGACAGAATATATCGTTTCATCCGTACAGGGGATGATCCAGAAAGTATTAGCGAGACTATGTCTCAAAGGAAAGCCGAGATCCAGCTCATGATATTAAAGTTCCTGATCAATTGTCTAATAAGAGAACAAGATTACCCGTCTAAAGATTCCGCCGAAATGAGAATCCTGACAAGGTGGAGTGATAATATAGCCGAGGGTAAGCACAAGACCGTCGGTGCTATGGAGAGTATGTACAAGAAAATCCGTAAAGAGATAATAAAGATACACGAACAGCGTAAAGCAGCACAAGTAAGCGAGAAAGAAAGTATCTCTGATCCCGAAGAAGAAGAGGACGAGAATCCCGCCAGAATAGCGTATGTAGGAAAATCTAGATTTCCAGATCGCCATTTACGCCTAGAACCCAAGTCTATTTTTCATCATTCAGCACCAGAACAAGGTTCTCTAGAACAAGTATTTCAAGCTACCGATCATATTCTGAAATCACGAATCGGTTATAGTGAGTTAAGTACCATGCATGAACAAGAACTAGCCCGATCAGCAGTCCGATGGATTACTGATTCTACCACTTTTCCAGACGAAATAGTGGCACAAATGTTTCTGAAAATGCCCCCAGCCGAGCAACGACTGGTGGGTATGTATATGATTCAGCACCTCATTACTCTGTATGAGGGTCAACACTCTGATCCAGGTCCGTTACATGATATCCTGAACGAGTTACTCCAGTACAGATGGAGAGGTCTAGGTACCGATTTAATTAGTGTCATTCTAGAACAGCGTCACAAATATAGAACGTTCTTGAACCCACATTTTGTTCATGTCTCACCCCCAGAAAGTAAATCATTCTACATAGACCGACAGAATCCGTTACGAGAAGTCCACCCAGTCAGAGGGACGGGTGGCGAAATGCAACGAGTGTTTGTATACACTCCAATAACAAAGATGGAACTTCTTGAAATGAAGAAATTAATTCCCTGTCATGACAAAGATCCAGCGGGGTTCCATAGAGAATTAAAAGACATGCTCCGTATGGGAGAATACACTTACCCAGATATCATTAAAATGTTAAAGGTCCTGTTACCCGCAGGGGTGTATGAAAAGCTAAAGGAAAAAGAATGGGAGGTGGGAGAGAAAAAGATCGATTGGACAGCTCTAGAAGCTGAAGACAAGGCACGAGTACCAGGTACCGGTCTTGGAGATAAATGTAAAGAATTACCAGAATTATTGATTCAAGTTTTACCCAGATTATTGACAACTAGAAAAGAAGACTGGGATGCAATCTCAGCCTGTAAACAGAAACAAGATGAAGATATTAGTGATTTTTATTCTAGATTTGAAAAATGTTTTAGTATTAACAGTGGTCTCAAGACAAGTAGTGAGTCATACCCTCACCTTTTCGTTACTAAATTAGTCGAGAATTCAAGCCCACAAATTAAAAATCGAGTTTTGAAAGTTGAAAGCACCTGGCAAGCAAATACTCCGTCCCAGATGCTCCAGATGCTTCAGTATCACCAGAATAGAATTAGGGAAGAGCAAGAACACGAGAGAAAACGTATGAAAGACACGAAAATGAAAGTGCTAGTTGCACAATCTGTTCCTCAAGACAGTCAGAAGAGGGGTCCGAATCAAGCCAGTCATCCTGCAGCTCCCGTTAAAGGGAACTGCAATTATTGTAAACAGCCAGGTCATTTTATAAACGAGTGTGCAGTTCTGAAACACAACATAGCTACTGGTAAGACTAAAGAAAGACCACGTCCGCCGAGACAAGAACAAGTTTCACAGACTCCTCAGTCACAGAATGCACAACAGACAGTTACAGTACCGCAGCCTATTGCCGCAACACAGCACGTTACATCGCAGATGTACCAGTATGCACAGTCTGAGTATCCAGAGTATCAGCCATATTCATGAAACAGCCTAGAGAGGGAGGTAGGCTTGCCTCTCATCGAGATACCTGTAGATCAAGAAGGTCCCTATGTTCACAGTCAAGTATTAGGGAAAGACAGAAAGTTTTTGATCGATACAGGGGCAAGTAGGACCACAATTAGTCACGCCGAAGTTCCAGGGGCTCCGCTCTCAGGCTCAAGAAATGTTTCCCTTGGATTTTCAGGAAAGCCTATTGTAAACGAGATATCTAAGCCAGTTACTCTAGAAGTAGGTCCATTGTCCCGCACTACTGATCTGTTACTTACTAAGTCATGTCCAGAAAATCTATTAGGCATTAAGACACTGAAAGAGTTAGGTGCCGTCATATGCTGTTCCCCAGAGGGAATACGATTGTTCCTACGTGACTTTAAGGGTCACTATGTATTACGAGATTTTGATTCAAGATTGTCTAATGTTCCACAGCATTTATGGGCGCAAGGTCCAACTGATGTAGGTTATATGCAAATCACACCCTATCGTGTGACTCTCAAACCAGGTGTAGTGTTACCACGAATCAGACAGTACAGACTGCCACCCGAGGCTGTAGCAGCCTTATCCAAAATTATTGACGAGCTCATCGCTCAAGGAGTAGTTGTAGAAACTGACTCCAATGTATGTAATTCTCCGATCATTCCAGTCATGAAACGTACTGATCCAAATGCACCCCCAGTATATCGATTAGTGATTGATTTACGAGAGCTTAATAAATGTATTATTCCTCAGTACCCAGTAGTCCCAGATATCTCTTCCCTATTGACAGCCATTGATTCCGAAGCCACGTTCTTCACTGTCATAGACCTCAAGAACGCATTTTTTAGTGTTCCAATTCATCCAGACAGCCAGTTTCTTTTCGGATTTTGTTTAAATGGAAGGAGCTATATGTTTACACGCGCTCCTCAAGGTTTTACAGAAAGTCCTAGTATTTACAGTCAAGCACTTAAGAGACAACTAGACAACATTCACATGCCAACGGACACTGCCCTGCTCCAGTATGTCGATGATCTACTGATCACAGCCCGTTCTGAACGTGCTTGGGAGCGAGCATCACTTACCGTCTTGTATTTCCTAGCCGAGATGGGGCACAAGGTGTCACCTTCGAAGCTTCAATTCTGTGTCCAGCAAGTGGTATACTTAGGACACTTGCTGTCCAAGAGGGGTAGGCAGTTGACACCAGACCGTATCCAGTTAATAGCGAGTCTTCCCCAGCCCAGAACCCAGAAGGAGGTACGTGCTTTTATCGGCCTTACTTCTTATTGTAGACAATGGATTCCTCAGTATGCATTTCTAGCCAAGCCACTGATACAGTTAACGACACAGGAGGCAGCCGTATCGACTGTCCTCCCTTGGACATCTGAACATACACTTAGTTTCAACGAGTTAAAGAAAGCCCTATGTCAAGCTCCAGTTCTAGCTACACCGAACTACAGTAAGCCTTTTACACTTTTCGTTACTGAACGTGAAGGTACAGCATTATCTGTTCTTACACAAGATCAAGCAGGACAATACAAGCCCTGTGCTTACTTTTCTAGCACATTAGATCCAGTCGCCCAGGCGTTGCCTGCGTGCCTTAAGTCAGTTGCAGCCACCGCACTAGCTATCAGACAAAGTGATTCCATAGTTTTAGGACATTCCCTGACAGTACAAGTTCCACATTCCGTGGAAGTTCTTTTAAACCGAACACAAACTCAGCACTTGACAATTGCACGTTTAACAGGTTATGAATTGACACTGTTCCAGCCACACATAGAAATTAGACGCTGCAACGTCCTGAATCCTGCTACACTGTTACCATCAGTCAGTTTGAACCCTGACCCACATGACTGTGTGGAAGTAGTTAACATTACGACAAAGCCAAGACAAGACCTGACAGACATTCCGTTACCAGATCCTGACCTGACACTTTATGTGGATGGTTCATGTATGAGAACGAGTACGGGAGAACTAGTCGCCGCGTATGCAGTGACTACTGACACCGAAGTTATTGAAACACACCGTATTGATACCCTGTCCGCTCAAGCAGCAGAGCTAGTCGCTCTGACACAAGCCTGTATACACGCCAAGAACCTGAAAGTTAATGTTTATACAGATTCACGTTACGCATTCGGAGTTGTACACGACTTCGGAGTGCTCTGGCAGGAGAGAGGTTTCATGACTTCTCATGGAACCAAGATTCAGCATGGTCTCCTCATTCAAGCTCTGTTAGATGCCATACATTTACCGACATCCATTGCTATCATGAAATGCAAAGCACATACGAAAGTTACTGACATTATTTCCCAAGGTAACGATCTAGCAGACCGCACAGCCAAGCTTACAGCACAGACTCTAGACATTCCAGTTAATCAGACACATACTCCAGATCCGACTACATGCATGACAGTTAAGGACCCTACACAAGATGTCATAGATATCCAGTTACATGCTACTCCCGAGGAAATCAAGAAATGGTCCGAACAAGGAGGGGTCCAGACAGATCAAGGATGGTTAACGAAGGGTAGAGCCACATGGTTTCTCCCCGACTCTATGGTTCAAGTCATTATCAATACCGCACATAGTCCAGCACATTTAGGAGAAAAAGCTATGTTAGACAGTATCCAGAACATTTGGTTCAACAAGCATTTACGAGCTGCAGCCAAGCAGAAAGTCCGTACCTGTATGATATGTTGTCAGTTTAATCCAGGTAAAAGTGTCCCGGTGGAACAAGGTGGTTTCCAGCCTCCTGACCACCCTTTTGAGGTCCTCCAGATGGATTATATTCAAATGGAGCGATGTCGAGGTTTCAAGTATGTCCTTGTAGTAGTATGCGCTTTGTCCAGGTGGACAGAAGCATATCCAGTCCCAGATTACACAGCCGCGACCACTGCCAAGCAGTTGGTTCGTGAATTCTTCCCTAGATATGGACTCCCTAGAGTCGTATATTCTGATAACGGTCAGCCATTCTCCTCAGAGTTAATGAAGCATGTTTCCCTGTTGTTAGGGTACCAGTGGAAGTTCCATTGTGTACGCCATCCTGAAGCAGCCGGTCTAGTCGAGAGACATAATCAGACCCTGAAAATCCGTATTGCAAAGGTCTGTAAAGAAAAAGGTGTGGACTGGCTAGTAGCCCTGCCAGTCGCTTTATTTTATATGCGCATGGTCGCACATTCCAGATCAGGTCTGTCCCCGTATGAGGTCGTATTCGGCCGCCCCCCTAACATGTGGGGTACTCCTAGACCCCGAAGTATTACCGATGTTTCATGTAATATGCTGACAGATTACCTAGCTTCCTTGATGTCTGCCCTCAACTCATGTCGTTCACAGGTTGCCGCCGCATTTCCAGACAATACCGAGGTGGCACCGCATGAAATCGTTCCAGGTTCCCTTGTGATGGTCCGGAATTTTGACAGATCAAGTCCGCTGGAACCTCGTTGGAAGGAGCCACGTCAGGTCCTCTTGACCACCCGTACTGCCGTCAAGCTGGAAGGCAGGAAGGGGTGGGTCCACCTTTCTCATGTAAAACTTTTCAATGGATTGAAACCCGTTTCTAAAAACATTTCCAAGGAGTCCCAGGATTTTAAAGACTGCCAAGACATTGTTTTAAAGGACTGTCCCGCAAAAGACATTGTTACAACCCCTTCCCTGTTAGAGAAAACTCCGCAACAGGAGTATAAGCAAAAACTACGGTCTAGTAAGTCAGTCAGTTTGATTGTATAAGTCCTCCCCTAGGTGAAACGGTTAGATTGTTTCTGACATGTATAAAATAGACCCCCATAGTGAGAGAGTCAGTCAAAACTCAATTCAATGTATCGTTTTTTTAAGTTTCATATTATTCATCAGCATAATGATTTCCTGCACTAGCTACGCACTTTTCCTGTGTTTCTCAGTTCCTCATGTAAATATGTCTGCTAATGCTACAGTAGAGCACACGTTTAGTGATCTGCCTCCTCACGAATATTCTTACCGCCTCGCTATGCGTAATAATTCATTTATCCGTATGTTACATTATTCACACCAGACCAGCAATGCCACTAATTGTTGGGTGTGTGGTCGACTCCCCCCTTTCCAGACACCGAAGGGAGTTCTGCCACTCTTTCCTTATCCTTTCTCACATAATGGTTCGTGTGGAGCATGGTCCACGTTAACGTCATCCGCAACAGATATGTCTTTTCTTAACAGTACATGTTTCCCAGACAAGCAAGGTTTCCCCCACAGAACAGGTTTAGATCTAGAAAATGAAGTGTATAATTTAGGTAATTATTCGTCGAATTTCATGGTCCTGAATGTTCAGTCTGATACTACTCCAGACTCACCTGCTATTTCAGTACTACCAGTCAAAGGCGAATTATGTGTCCGAAATAAGGGTTCTGTACACGTAGGACATAGTGAATGTACTACTGTTATCAAGTATAGTGACAGTGGGAAATCTATTTTTAAAGCCTCACGTCATTCTTATTTTGTTTGTGGTCAAACTGCATATGTTCGTCTGCCCCTCGATTGGGAGGGAACCTGTTATATTGCCTTCCTACTGCCGCCTGTTTTTCTAGCCCCACCTGACTACCATAGGAATTCCTTCCTAGTACATACTAGACACAAGAGAAATCTCCCGATTGTCGATTATACTGAAACTGCCGCAGAGCAATTCATTGATATAGATAAAGGTGTTTTCCCTTATTTAGGTGCAGTTGTGAATAGTAAGCTAATCCGTAGGTTAACAAGAACCCTTGAAGCTGTAGTAGATGAGACTGCCTCCGCTCTAGGTAACTTAACTGAAGAGCAATCCTTTATGAGAATTGTCGTTTTACAGAATCGTCTCGTCCTTGACGTCATACTGGCCGATAGGGGCGGGGCCTGTAGAGTCCTCGGATCTAGTTGCTGCATTTTCATTCCTAATAACGCGCCGTCTGTTTATTCAGCTATAACCAGACTCCATAAAATTGCCCATCTGTTACACCAAGATCCAGGCACCTGGACATGGTCCGGTTGGTTCTGGAATATAATTTCCGCATGGGGATGGAAATTCCTGTCCTTTCTAAGTATTGCAGTAGCGATCATATTTAGCTGCTGCCTCTGTATACAATGTGGCCCTGCGATTTGCAGCATGTGTGCTACCTCTTGTATTCCTAGTCCCAAGCCCCGTTCTAAGTCCCGTTCCAAGATAATTCGAGACGAGCAAATGGTACTGTATGAAATGATAGATGGTATCATGAAAATTGATGTTTCCTGATGGAAACGTAGTGACAAGGAGGGAATGTGGAAAAGTAAATTTTGCCATGTTCTGTGTCCCTACGCCTCATCCATCATATGTTATGTGTGCATGACCAATATGCATATGTTATTCCCCATGTCCGATTAATGACGCAATTACAGTTGTGTCCACCTTTAGTATGCTATTTTCCAGTCCTCGTGAATACTACGAATATCAGGCCTATGTAAAGTTACGTTGCCACGTTTTCTCAGTGTGCACGTTATTTCATTATAAAGTTCCCGTTACCAGGCCTCAAAAGGGCCCGGACCACAGATTCAGCTCCTGTCTCCTGAAGTCTCGCTGAGGAGCGATACAGCCCCCACCTGTATCCTCGACCCTTCACTTACTTCCTGCCTCGCAGTGCCCGGTGCAGCCTGGCTCTGCCTCTGAGTCTGCCAAAAGTATGTTATAGTTCCAGTTATCAGTTCAGTCCTCCTTCTCTGCATTCCTAAGCTACTGAAGTGCATCAATAGTTCCCGTCATTGTCTAGCCTATGCGGCTCCACGTTAGAGAAATACTGTATTTAATGGTCATTTAGTATTCTTCATCACACACTACATGTAGAATAATGTATGGTCCAGTCTTAGAATCAAGTTAGCCTTTCCCCTCATGACTTCTAGTTTATATCAACATGTTCCCTAAACATCAGATACTAGATAGGGTTTAGGTACAAGTCGCTCCGACCCTCCAGACTTTAGTCTCTGCTCCTAGCACAGAGTTCATAGCCCCAGCTTCTCCTAGTAATACGTCATTGCCAGTTTGCGTGCACCACCAGGTTAGAGGTCCCGGCTCCTTAGGTAGCCCCCTCCTATGTTTCCGCCCCATTCATGACATATTCTGTTACGTTTGCACCACATGTCTATGTATACGCCCAGTTACACCTACTTTTTCTGTTATCTTTCGCGACTGCTACGCGTCACGCCTCCTGCTCCACCCACTGCTACGCCTACTGCAATGTAATGCTATGTGTTTGCGCTATGTATATAAGTTCATGTATTGTTATTAAAAGTTAGCGCGCTCATCCCAGACCCGGCCCCAGCAGCTGCTGGGTCATCCTATGCAGGTTGTCCTGATCCTGTCCTTATGCTGTAATAAACCTGCAGAAACTCCTACTACCTCGAATCTTGACTCTTATTTATTGAGCTATCTGTTATGCTATATGCCTAGTCAAAAATAGGGTATTATTTATTTATTTACCACAAAGGGCATGCCATACATTGCCACACGTTCCTCTATGTCAGGGGTCTCCAACCTTTTTTGTAATAAGAGCTACATTTGTTCAATGAATATCATCATGAGCTCCTAGTATTAGTTTTGTTATAGCAACCACATCAGACAAGATTACCTTAGTGGCTCTCTAAGCTGGATTAGCAGTAGTGATTATCTCAGTGCCTCAGGAGGGTTAGTTTTGTTAGAGTGACTACATCAGACACGATTGCCTTAGTGGCTCTCTACGCAGGATTACCAGTAGTGATCACCTCAGTGCATCAGGATGGTTGCTAGCAGTAATGTAAAAAAGGCTTTGTCAAATTGGATTGTTTTTACATGGGTAATACATAACAGCCACAGGTGTAATGCTAGAGCATCAAGGTAATATTGTTAGTAATAAGTCTTCCAATAGCCACATGATTATTACTCAAATATAAGTGTTAAATATTTTTTAGGAACTCAGTAATTTTTCTGAAAATATCAGCTTTGAGTTCTGAGGATACACACATTTCTGCCTTGAATACACACATTTTGGTTTCAGAATATTAATACAACCTAGCAAAAGCTTCAAATTTAGTAGGCAGGACTGCATTCAGGAGAGCTACTTATAGGTAGCTGGAAAGCTACCAATAGCTCGCTAGCTACTCGTTGAAAAAGACTGGTTTATCTCATCCCGCACAGTCCCACCCCACTTCTTTTTCAGCTAGATCTATAAGGCCATTTATTGGTTACATTCAGGATTTGATGATGAGCCAAAATAACTCCATGGATATCAGTTATAATGAGTACAATTGTTACTGGGTAAAAGGCACGTTTGACCACCTTCTCCCGGTTGGTTGTACATCTGAGATCATTCTTGACCTCCTTTATAAGTGGTGGTCACCAAAGGCTCTGTTTTCATAGGCACTCAGCTCAATAATGGGCACGTTCCCAAACAAAGTAGAAACTCTACTCTACATTTACATCCGTGTGTAAGTTTCCTACATTTTAGAATTTACAAACTCCTATGGGAATCCACATACAAAGCTGCACATGGCACAGGTTTCAATGTGGATTAATTTGCAAAACCATATGATTTTTTGTTGTTGTATTGGACCCCATTCCCTCTGTACATAGTTCTCCCTTGCTGGGAACTCTGTTAAGGGGAAAGGATTTCCTCTGCGCCAAGAATTATTTTTTTTGTCTTTTTTTCTCAATTGGGAAAATATTTTTTGCTGTGGAGAGATCCCTTCCTCTGCACCCTCATACATTCTAGGGTGGTTTATTCCCCTTTCCAAACTGGGAATTGTACTTACACCTTCACTAGGCTAAAGTTAATCCGCAATTCTTTCTAGGCTGTTTAGAGGTATGATAATAATTTGAAAATGCCCACAAAAGTACGTGTGTGTGAGCTTTCACAAACTTCCAAGGCTATCTACGTCCTAGAACGCCCATCAACACCCTAAATCCAACTTCTTGAGTGGAATTTTAACGGTGTGAAGATCTCAATGGTGTGACGGTTGTCAGATGAAGTCAGATGGGGGGAGGGGGGTCGTTGTTGGGGATTGCGATTGCAAATTGATGTACTTACCCTTGAAATGTAATAAAGAAATAAAAAAATAAAAAAAGATCTCAATGGTGTGAAAGGGTTTACGCCTACCTGGTAGTCCCTTTGTAAATTGCTGGAAGTGGTAAAAGCAGTTATGTGTATGGTCGAATGTGTTAATAGACCCAAAGCCTTTATCAGCATCGCTGCAAGAAAGCAACATTTTATGGAGTTCCAACAGGGTTCAGTATTATGAACTGTGTTTAATTTACACTATACGTGTGCCAGTTCAGTACAAAGAAATGGCACCCGTGGTTGCTCCATCCTGGTGTTCTTAGGCAGCTTAATAGTAACGAGTAGTACTGAGCTAAAAACTTTAGATAAATAAAATAAATAATTTTAGATAGATCCTCACATTGTAATGTATATCTGAAAGAAACAGGTTAGTATTAGATTCCTTACCTTAGAATATCCCCAGGCGTCAGTCTGGATCCGGAAACTTTTGCGTAGCAGTACCCCTGCGCGTCGGTAGGCGTCGTCTGCAGGCGTCCCCTGCGGCTCCGCGTCGTCGGCGTCGTGCGCCGTGATGACGTCGCTGGAGTATATAGACGCCGCCTCCGCGCGCTGACGTCAGTTCTTCTTTTTTCCGCGCCAGTTAGCGCAGATCCGAAGAGCAGTACTCCGGTCTTTTGACCAAGTTTTTTGATTGATCTTTACGGTGCCGGTAGGATGCCCGGTTTCAAGAGTTGTGACGAGTGCGACCGCATGATGTCGGTCACCGACCACCATCGACTCTGCCTCCGGTGTCTGGGCGCGGACCACGACGTGGAGTCCTGCGTCGACTGTCGGGCCTTGACTGGAAAAGCTAGGCGGGAGCGGTCCCGCAAGCTTCTCGAACTCCGGTTGTCGGCCCCGCGTCGAGAGCGGTCCCGGTCCGGTCGGAGGTCGAGGGAGCGGTCGAGGGAGCGGTCGCGGAGCCGCCATGGGCGCTCCGGGAGTCGCCACCATTCCTCCGGCTCGTCAGGTAAGCACAAGAAGTCGGGGCGTCGCCATCGCACCCCCGACTCCCCCCGACGCCCGCGTGCTGCGGCCGGGGGCTCGGGTGACCCCACCCCCGCGGTCCCGCATGGGTCGCCGACGCCGTCTGCCCCACACCTGTCGGTCCCTGGGGAAGGCGCGTCGCGTGAGGAGATCGAGGCCTTCCTCATTGCTATGAGGGCGAGGTCTTCTCCGGCGGGGCCTTCGGCGCCTGCGGGCCCGTCGGTCCCGTCTGGGGGCCCGAGCGGTTCGGGTGCTCCTGCCCCGGCGCCGCCGGTGGCTCCGGCCCCGGCGCCGCTGGTTCCCTCTGGTTCGTCGCCGGCTGGTCTCCCGGCCTCTCCGGCGTCGGTTCCTGTGGGCCAGCCCATGGTACCGCCCCCGCGTGGTGCAGCGACTCCGCCGTCGGCTCCGGCCGGCGTCGGGTCCCCGGCACCGACGCCGCGCGGCGCCACCCCCCTTTCCTCCCCGACTCCGGACTCGGAGCCGGACCGGCGTCGGCCGACGCCGGACCCGACGCCGATGGGGCCTGTTGACCCCGATGTCTATATCGTCGACCCAGAATATGGGTATGACGAGGAGGAGTATGGTGAGGGTTGGGAGGGGTCTGAGGACCCTCTATCCCGTGCCTGCCAGTACGATGTGGACTGGGTAGGTGATCTGGGTGATGCCAGTGGCCTGGACGAGTCGCCCAACCCTGGGTTTGTCTCTCCGTCCCCTGTGGCGTCCGAGGCGGGTGCTGCCTATTCGGTGGTCCTGATGAGGGCTGCCAAGGCCTTACACCTTGAGCTCCCCGTCGCGAAGGTCAAACCGAATATCCTGACGGAAGTTTTTAAACCGCAGTCATGCCCCCAGGAGCCTCTGCTGCCGTTTAATGAGGCCCTGACGGATGTCCTTCTGGGCACCTGGTCCAGGCCCGCCTCTGGTGCGCCGGTTGACCGGAACGTTGCCAGGCGTCACCGTCCCTGCGCGGACGACCCTGCCTTCCTGTCCACCCATCCCTCCCCGGAGAGTCTGGTGATCCAGGCCTCCACTTCGCAGTCCGCATTTCCGTCGGCTCCGCCCGACCGGGAATCAAAGAGGTACGACCAATTCGGAAAGAAAGTGTTTTCCTCTTTGAGTGCTGGGCTGCGGTCTTGTAACACCGCGTGCCTCTTGGGCCGCTACACCCACTCCCTGTGGGATACGGTCGAGGAGTGTTTGCCGCAATGCCCCCAGGAAGTGCGGGACAAGCTCACCCGGGCCTTTGTTGAAGGCCGGGATGCGGCGCGGTACTCGATCCGTTGTGGTCTGGACACCACGGACTCCCTGGGACGGGCCATGTCCACTACGGTGGCGATTCGTCGCCATGCCTGGCTGAGATCTGCCAACTTCTCACCAGACGTCCAAAATACGCTTATGGACATGCCATTTGATGGCAGTCGCCTATTTGGTGACAAAGCGGACCACGCGCTGGAGCGCTTCAAGGACTCCAGGGTCACGGCCAAGTCCTTGGGTCTCTCGACCCAGACCCAGCGCCAGCAGACGGGTTCGTTTCGGCCCTTTCGTGGCCAAGGGAGAGGAGGTCCCACACGTGCTGCCAGCCACGCGGCGCAGAGCGCTCCCCAGCGCGGTGGCGCCCGTGGTTTCCGCCGTGGTGGCGGTAGAGGCCAGCGTCGTGGTCAGTCCACGCCTCCCTCCGCTGCGGCATCCAAGCCTTCCTAGTCCGAGCTTTCGGGCTCACGTGACGCCAGTGGGTGGCAGGGTTCGCCATCACCACTCCCGCTGGCGCGCGATAACATCGGACAGGTGGGTGCTGCAGCTTGTCCGAAGGGGCTATGCCCTCCCCTTCGAGTCCACTCCTCCAGCCATGCCACCGCAGAACCACCGTGTGTCGGGGGACCACTTGACACTTCTGCAGGAGGAAGTTACGGCCCTCTTGGCCAAGGGGGCCATCGAGCGCGTTCCTGGGCCAGAAGTAGGGTGTGGTTGCTACTCCCACTACTTTCTGGTACCCAAGAAGGACAAGGGAGGCCTGCGTCCTATCTTGGATCTACGGAACGTCAACGGCTTCCTCCGGAAGGAGAAGTTCAAGATGTTGACTTTGGCTCAGGTCTTGGCTGCTCTAGACCCACAAGACTGGATGGTAGCGTTGGACTTGCAGGATGCGTACTTTCACATCCCCGTCCTGCCGGCCCACCGGCGTTACCTGCGGTTCACGGTAGGCCACGAGCATTTTCAGTTTATCGTGCTCCCATTCGGCCTTACCAGCGCCCCACGGGTGTTCACGAAAGTGATGGCGGTGGTCGCAGCTCATCTGCGCCGGTTAGGGGTTTCAGTCTTCCCCTACCTCGACGACTGGCTGTTGAAGGCGGGCTCGCCCCAGACAGTCGTCCACCACCTTCAGATGACGGCAGACCTCCTGCACGAGTTGGGGTTTTCCATCAATGTGCCGAAATCACACCTGTGTCCCTCTCAAAAGCTCCTTTTCATCGGAGCGGTTCTCGACTCGGCGCAGTTTCGGGTTTATCCCCCGGAACGGCGGGTCCGGGATATTCAGGCTCTGATTCCCATCTTTCAGCCGTTATCCCGGGTTTCGGTCAGGTTGACGCTGCGGCTTCTGGGGCTGATGGCCTCCTGCATCCTTCTGGTGCATCACGCCAGATGGCGGATGCGGGCTCTGCAGGGGGACCTGAAGTTTCAGTGGGCCCAGCATCAGGGCAACCTATCCGACCATGTCCTGATCTCGGAGGGCACTGCGAGACAGTTGCAGTGGTGGCTTACAGACCGCGATTGGGTCAGGGGCAGATCCCTCTCCCTTCCCCAGCCGGAGCACGTGGTTGTGACGGACGCGTCCCTCCAAGGCTGGGGTGGCCACTTGGGAGAGGCGGAGATCAGAGGCCTCTGGTCTCCGGCGGAGTCCCGGCTCCATATCAACATGTTGGAGCTGCGGGCGATTCGCCTGGCACTGAAGGCATTCCTCCCCTTTGTCAACGGGAGTGTAGTGCAGGTGTTCACGGACAACACCACCGCCATGTGGTACTGCAACAAACAGGGCGGTGTGGGGTCGTGGACCCTTTGCCAAGAGGCTCTGCGCCTCTGGCAATGGCTGGAACGTCAGGGCGTGACTCTGACGGTTCAACACCTGGCAGGTTCTCTGAACGCCAGGGCGGACGAACTCAGCCGTCGGTGCTCGGTGGATCACGAATGGCGTCTGAACTCGGATGTGGCGAGAGGCCTCTTTCAGCAATGGGGAGAGCCTTGGTTAGATCTATTCGCCACAGACGAGAACGCGCAATGTCATCAGTTCTGCGCGTTGGAGTTTCCAAGACGGCACTCGCTCGGCGACGCCTTTCGGCGCGAGTGGAGTTGCGGTCTGTTGTACGCCTTTCCGCCTATACCACTTCTGCCCAGAGTGCTGAAGAAGATCAGGCGCGACCGGGCCCAAGTTATCCTTGTGGCTCCGGACTGGGCTCGAAGGTACTGGTATCCCGAGCTACTCAGCATGACAGTCGGTCCCTCGATCCGCCTGCCCCTTCAGGAGGACCTTCTGTCGCAGCAGCAGGGGACGGTCCTCCACCCGAACCTGTCCAGTCTCCACCTCCATGCGTGGAGATTGAGCGGCGACAGTTGAGGCCATTTGACTTGCCTCCTGAAGTCTGTGATGTCATTCTGGCAGCCAGGCGTCCCTCCACAAAGTCGGTGTACGCCTGCCGGTGGAACAGATTTGTGGCATGGTGCACAGCAAAGGCTGTGGATCCCCTTTCTGCCCCTCTATCTGAGGTTCTCCTCTTCCTCCTTTCCCTTGCCCAGCAGGGCTCTGCTCTGGGCACTATCAAGGGCTATCTTTCTGCCCTTTCCGCCTTCTTGAGGCTACCTGATCAGCCATCTTTGTTCAAGTCCCCTATTGTGTTAAGATTCTTAAAGGGCATCACGCACATGTATCCTCCAGCTCCGTTCGTGATGCCTCAGTGGGACTTGAACCTGGTTTTGACTTTCCTGATGTGCGCTCCCTTTGAGCCCCTTCATTCCTGTCCTCTCCGTCTTCTCACCTTAAAGACGGCCTTCCTGGTAGCCATCACCTCTGCCAGGAGAGTGAGTGAGCTCCAGGCTCTTTCTGTTCAACCTCCTTTCTTGTCTGTTCATCCTGATAAGGTGGTTCTTCGGACCAGACCTTCTTTCCTGCCCAAGGTAGTCTCTGCTTTTCACATTGGGCAGTCCATCACCTTGCCCTCCTTCTTCCCGCCTCCGCATCCTTCGAAGGATGAAGAGCGGCTCCATCGTCTGGACCCAAAACGTGCGCTTTCATTCTATATGGATCGCACACGCCAGTTCCGGGTGGATGACCAACTGTTTGTTGGCTACGTGGGTGAGAAGAAGGGAAGGGCGGTACAGAAACGGACCATCTCTCGGTGGGTCGTCCTGTGCATCAAAGCATGCTACTCTTTGGCTCGGAAGGAGCCTCCTGTTGGGCTGAGGGCCCATTCCACTCGGGCCACGGCGGCTACTACTGCCCTGGGCCGGGGAGTCCCTTTGCAGGACATTTGCCAGGCGGCCACGTGGGCCTCGCTGCACACCTTTGCGAGGCACTACTGCCTGGACAGTCAAGTCCGGAGGGATGGCTTCTTTGGCCGTTCGGTCCTCCAGGACTTTCTGGTGTAGGTTGTATTGGTTCGCAGACCCACCACCGGGGTTGGTATTGCTGGGGTATCTATTCTAAGGTAAGGAATCTAATACTAACCTGTTTCTTTCAGATGAACAAGTTACTTACCTTCGGTAACGATATATCTGTAAGAAACAGTAGTTAGTATTAGATTCCTTACCGCCCCGCCCATCCTCCCCGTTCTGCGAACTGATACCTAGGGTTAGGGACATCCCTTTCAGGGCCCTAGTTTCAAATGGCACCAGTGTTGGTTCTCACATGGCTCTGCGTGTTCTGGCGCGGAAAAGCTGTGTGCAAAGAACTGACGTCAGCGCGCGGAGGCGGCGTCTATATACTCCAGCGACGTCATCACGGCGCACGACGCCGACGACGCGGAGCCGCAGGGGACGCCTGCAGACGACGCCTACCGACGCGCAGGGGTACTGCTACGCAAAAGTTTCCGGATCCAGACTGACGCCTGGGGATATTCTAAGGTAAGGAATCTAATACTAACTACTGTTTCTTACAGATATATCGTTACCGAAGGTAAGTAACTTGTTCATAATTCCTATTAGTACCCAAAAGATATGGGTCATAAATGTAAAACATTTCCTGGTGGTTCAGCAGCAAAGTCTTGCAACTCAAGAGTTTGTGTTTGTCAGGGACGTAGTTTTTGAATATGTGGCATGAAAACCTTATTTCGATAGCAGTTTCATGTCTCAAAAACATTACCGGACTAGTTTTTGTGTGTTTTATTTTAAGAAATCCACCCAAAACAATGCAGAGGAGAGCCATAACCTTAAACGTGATATGCAAAAACACATATAACCAGCCAGTAGGATGAGGTAGAAAGAGAGGTTGTCACTTTCCCACCAAAATGTACCAACAGGAGTCAAATCCTTGTAATTTCAGTGTGTGTAGTGTTAGTGTCAACATTTGTTGACATCTAGTTTATATTTTTCCTGCTGAGGATAGTAACATTAATCGTGGCAAAGACTATTGTTTCCTGTCTTTGGTACTAATCCAACACAACCATAGGCATAAAGTGATGATTTGTTCAGAGGGCCACCTTAAACCACTTAACGAGAGCGTAGGGTTTTTCAACACTTAGGGTGTACAGTTTACTCATTCTGAAAAGGTGACATAAATATAGAGGACTTGTGCCTGCTAGATAAGTGGCTCAAATATGAGTGAACATGAACTACTAAACCAGAAACTGGTCTTCACTGTTTAGGCTCTGATCAGCCATCTGTTATTTTGAACAACATTTCATGTAAATGGCTTGGGTAGTTGTATCATCCCTCAGATTGCACGTGTAGTGAACATGTTCATATGAAACATCGTAATAGTTTTCTTTGTCCTACCCAGTAGGAATAAAAGAGCACAATTTGTCACACATATTATCACCCTTAATTAGAGCCGGAAATGCCTTTTTCCCAAAAACAGTACAGATGCTTATTGCTGAGTGGGAACTTGGCCTCTGATCCACGACCCAGGACATCACTAATCGGGATTACTTGAGAAAAATGATTGACAAAAACTGCCCTTTGAATCATATTAGTCTAATTCATTATTGCTAAAGACGAGTAGAGGTGAAGGAATGTCTGTGATTTTAACAAGTGCTTTGAGTTTATTTCTGAATTCTGGTAAAACTAGTTATGGATAACTAGCTGGAAAAGCCTCTTTCACACGTAAGTTGAAATTAAAAGAAATCTCGAGCACCCCGACACCAATCAATAATCAATTTCTTTACGTTTACTGTTCTTGTGTTCTTTATTCAAAACAGCAGTCCATAAATCGCCTGCCATTTCCATCACACACTAGCCAACGCGTGTTTCGTCTCTGGAGGTTATTACACCAATAGACTTCATCAGGGCTAAAGTTGAGCAGATTTCTAGAACAATAATTAATACATGGTTCAATAGTAAATACAAATGATACATATTTGACCACCACCATAGTGAGTATAACATAAACCACAATGTAAAGCGTAGAAAATTGTAAAAAGTTATGTATAGTGAAAAAACTAATAAAGCTGAAGATTCTCAAAGGTTATAGAAATCAAATAAATAATTCAAACTTGTGACAAGAATAACTAATTAGATCGATTATATACACCATTCTCAATGTCAATGAATAAAGCACCAAAAAATTGGTGATGCACCGATAGCGATTGACACACATCAAAAATGTTGTAATGAGAAGTCCAGGAAAACCAGCCGCCACTTTCCTTGAATCTTTTCCACATGTTATTGAGGCACTGCTGAGCTCCCTGAAGTCACAAAAGTGTAATTCTCGCTGAAACTACCGGGCTTTTGTTTGTTGGATTTATTTATTTTACACTCTGCAAATACATTTTTCCTTTGGTGAGGTGTATAAATCAATTGTGGGTTTTTTTGTGCATAAATCACTTGTGACACAAGTTCTTATATTTAAAAACATTTATTGAAATCCGATTTAGTGGACACAGTATCAACCAAATTCTTCTGTTGGTTATTAACTCCATAATTACCTTCTAAGTACAAATGTGAAATGATTGTGCTCTGTGCCATTCTTCAATTTTTCGGATTATCGGGAAGCAGCTAAATAAGAGAAATAGTTTGCCATCCTCAGTTCGTTAGAAGATACTCTTAAAATCTAATGTTTTGAATCATCCATTGCACTTTTCCCAATATAGCTCCACGTTTTTGTAATTTTCTCCAGAATGATGGTGCACTGTGCATCATATTAGTGTATTGTTTAAGTCCCTAATACCAGATTTAGCTCATACTCCTTGGTTGTTACTCAGTGGCAAATAGGAGCCTTTTGACAAAATAGCCCTGAGATTTTTGGGCAGTTTGTAGGCATGGGACATTTATATTGATGCTGCCGATTCTCTAGTATGATTTTCATCCCTAAATTAACTCTCCATTTAATCTAACTTCAGCCTCCTTTAGTATTCCAGCAAAATGAATAATATATGCAAATGGGAAATGTGGTTTTGTCCAGATTATGGGTGTTGTCCTACTTTTACTTATTTCATCTATATCTGCATATTTCAACACAGTTGGCATAATTGTCATTGCTAACTAGTAGATAAAAGTAGAATTCACCACTCACAGGTGACTTCCAAAAAACTAAAATGAACTAACCTGCCCCCTTCATATAATTCCTCTATAATTTCCAAGTGCTTAATCCCTTTCCCTCTGGGTTTATCATTCTAAAAATATCCAGCCAATTTGAGTTAATGTTTTGTAAGTGCCTAGAGCAGGGTCAAGAATTTACCAAAGACTATGCACTTTCAAGAGGGAAGGAAGCGCTCATAGTGCTGACAAGCAGCATGGTCCAGGAGGCTGCAGTCAGCCCATGGCTGTGCATCTGCACTGCCTGAACCTATCAGACATCTCAGTCCTCTCAGTCACCTCGAGTGGTGTCCCACGCTGTGGCTGGAGTGCCAAGTATAAAGCGGAGTAGCCAGACTGAAATCTAGCGCGGAACGAAAGATGTATAACTTGGGCTTCTTCCCAGTTTATCAGATGATCGTCATTACTTTCTGGGAGGGGTTTGAACATGCAGTCAGATGTTATCCGAGGTTCCCTATCCAAGATGAAGTAAAGCTTTTTCCTGTGATGTGATATGAACCATATATATAAATGGGGAATGTAATCTCATGAGAAAGATACATTGCTACACATTTGTTACCTTATTTGTTTGTCTGGACTCCATCAGAAGCGGTCGCTCCCACGCTCCCTGGCCTCCCTGTGGTATCGAAACTGACTTCGTTTTACATTGCTCTGTGCCCTTTAAACTCGGTGCCTGCTAGGATCTCATAGCGCTCATAGCGCTCTGTCATGTATTGCTGCATCAGCTTATCAGGGAACACGCAGGACGCCAGGTATGGTTTCATTGTTCTTTATTTGCATACATGCTCAGGGTGCCTCAGCAGGTCTGTCCTCGTCGTCGTCCTAGTCTGGAGTGTCCTCTTCCTGTCCGTCCACAGGAAGTCGTGTCCACAGTGACCTGGACACTGCCCTGTGACCCACAGGGTCCTAGTGCCCTGCGTTGGTGGTCAGGTCACTACATCTCCCCCTTTGTCACAAACAGAACGTCTTTGTCACATGTACAAGTCCTTGGCACAGTTCCTCATGACGATGAGATAATAGATCGATGGTGATAGAGAGAGAGAGAGAGAGAGAGAGAGAGAGAAAGTCTCTACATTTCTTCTAGTAGTCTTCTTGTCTTCTTGCACTCCCTTTTTGGTCTTTGTTCTCTGCTCTGTTCTTGTCCTCCGTTTTCCTCTTTTAGTGGTGTTGTCTCTCTTGTTTTTCCTTGCTCTCTTTCTTCTGTTGTTGTACACGTTCTTCCTCTTCCACTTTGAACTCCTTGAAATGGGAACTGTTTCTTGTTATTCTTCGGTTGTCAGAGGCTGCAGTCACCATTGACCCTTTTACGTCAGTCACAACCAGCGGGTCTCTTGAGAATGGGCTGTCTGACTTCCTTTGTTGTTTCTGTCGCACTACCACCAGATCCCCTTCAGTCAGCTGGTGTTCAGATGCATTTCTCCTTTTGTCAGCATATTCTTTCATTTTCTTTTTTGCTTGGTGATCTCTTTCTGCAATGTCACTTCTGTTCGTACTTTTAGTTGCATCTATCTGAGGTATCCTTGTTTTGCTTGATCTCCCTAGCACCAGCTCTGCTGGGCACCTGCCAGTGGAGCTGTGAGGGGTATTCCTGTCGTCTCTGAGCACTTGACAAAGCGCTTGTCCAATTGATATCTGTGTCAATTTTGCCCGCTGGATGGCTTTCTTGATGGTCCCCATGAATCGTTCTGCCATTCCGTTGGCCTGTGGCCACAAAGGAGTTATTTTCCGATGCTTGATCCCCAGATACTCCAGGAATCTACGGAATTCCTCTCCAGAAAATGGAGGACCATTATCCGTTTTCAGTGTCTGTGGTGAGCCCCAGGCAGCAAATATGTCGTCTAGCACTGGTAGTGTAGCACTTGCCGATGTCGACGATACTTCTCTCACTATTGGAAACCTTGAAAATTCATCGATGACCACTAGCAGGTATTTTCCACTCTCCAGCGGCCCATAAAAGTATGCTGCCAGCTCTGTCCATACTGAAGGTGGCAGTTCCGACATTTTCAATGGTGTTGGTTTGGCAGGAGGTCCTGTTATTTGACAGGTGTGACAGTGCGATATCTCTTCCTCCACTATGTTGTCCAGTCCCGGGAACCACACTTTTTCTCTCAACATCTTCTTTGTCGCTACAATGCCTCGATGCGACTCGTGTGTGCTAGCTCAATGTTCTCTTTCTTAGCCGACGTGGTATTACAATTCGTGAGCCCCTCATCAGAATTCCCTTTTCTGTTTCAGACAGCTCTTCGCTTATCTTTTTGAATGCCAGTAGTTCCTCTTTATTGACTCCTTCTTCTGTGATGGTGTTGCTGTTGATGTGTCTCCATCTCTGCTGCCGTACCACCATTCCGATGGCCTTCATTGTCGGGTCTCCTTTTGTTTCTCGCTCTAGTTCTTCATTTGTTATTGATGCCGGAGTGTTCTGTCTCACGATGAAGTTTAGATATTCTTCTGCCATTGTGGTGCCACCTTTTTGATAGGGAAGCGGGTGCCGTGACATGTAGTCCGCTGGATTTTGATCTTTCCCTGGTTTGTGGACAATCGTGAAGTTGTAGTCCATCAGCCTGATCCCCCACCGTTCAATTCTTGGGGGTATCTTGGCGTTTGGGTTTCCGTAGATGGTTACTAGGGCTTGATGATCTGTTACTATCGTGAATGGTTTTCCGTATATGAACATGTGATAGTGCTCACATGCCCATACTACCACCAAACTCTCCTTTTCTGGTTGAGAGTAGGCCCTCTCAATGTCCGACAAGCTCTTGCTTCCGTAGGCCACTATCTGTCGAGGTGAGTCTTTTCCGGGCTTATGTTGTGCTAGTATCGCGCCAAGGCCTACCGGGCTGGCATCTACTGTCAATTCGGTGCATAGGCTCGGGTCAAAATAGGCTAGGTGGTCCACTGCCGTTACTGATGCCCTTATTTCTTCGAACGCCCTTTGGCACTCTGTGGTCCATTCGAATGTTTGGCCCTGCTTCGTCAATTCTCTCAATGGCGTGCTCACTGTCGCGAAGTCCTTTATATATCTCGCGCAGTAGCTGGCAAGGCCGAGGAATGAGCGCACGTCAGCGACATCTTTTGGTTCTTTTGTTTTTTCAAGGGTGTCTATTTTGCCACGATCTGGTCTCATCCCTCTCTTCGAAAAGATGTGTCCGAAGAATACTAGTTCTTCTCTGCCCAGTTCGCATTTCTTCTCATTTACTGTTAGGCCCACCTCTACTAGCTGTGAACACACTTCTCTCAGAGCCTTATCGTGTTCCTCGTCACATTTTCCAAACACCAGGATATCATCACTATAGTTCAGACTGTTTTTGATCGGTCTGGTGATCTGCCTGATCGTTTCCTGGAATATCTCTGCTGCTGACGATATTCCGAAGCTTGCCCATTAGCGCCGCCTGATTTCAAAGCGCTTTAGTGCCTCTTATGCTGCCTTGACTTATTTGCGCTGTGTGGGAAAATTGTGTATTTGCTCTTTTGCTCTGCTGGTCCCGTGGCGCTCGCATTGCCTGTTACCTAATATTCTCTGTGCCTGATTGTTGCCGGTGCGTTACCTCACTCTGTGCCCCAGCCTCACTCGGCTTTGCTTCGCTTCCATTTTGTTTGTTTGTTTGTTTGCCTTCCGAGCCCGTCCTCCCCACCCCGACCCCGCCTCCCAGCTGCCCCTCCCACCCACTGACCCATACGGCTGACTCCGTCCACAGTAGAGCTGTGACCGTCCTGACTCCATCAGAAGCGGTCGCTCCCACGCTCCCTGGCCTCCCTGTGGTATCGTAACTGACTCCGTTTTACATTGCTCTGTGCCCTTTAAACTCGGTGCCTGCTAGGATCTCATAGCGCTCATAGCGCTCTATTTGCCCATTAGCGCCGCCTAATTTCAAAGCGCTTTAGTGCCTCTTATGCTGCCTTGACTTATTTGCGCTGTGTGGGGAAATTGTGTATTTGCTCTTTTGCTCTGCTGGTCCCGTGGCGCTCGCATTGCCTGTTACCTAATATTCTCTGTGCCTGATTGTTGCCGGTGCGTTACCTCACTCTGTGCCCCAGCCTCACTCGGCTTTGCTTCGCTTCCATTTTGTTTGTTTGTTTGTTTGCCTTCCGAGCCCGTCCTCCCCACCCCGACCCCCAGCTGCCCCTCCCACGCCCCTCCCCTTCCACTATCCACATATGAGAGATGTCTTTGCTCGCAGCGTTCACGCGCAGCAATCGCGCCCTATGCGCGCCGAAGGTGCGCCAAAGGTAAGCCCGTCTATGCCTGGACCGCGCCCAGCGCCAGACCCCCTGGCCCCTGCAAACAGCACTCCTCCAACATAACGTATGACGCCGCCACCCTCCTTATTCCTTAACCCCAGACGCTCACCACAATGCTACGAAGCAGCCCCAGGACGTACCCACGGTCCCTTCGCCTGGCACTCATGCAAGTACACCTGCATCAAGACCCACACCAAATCCTCCTCCTCCAAACACAGCTCCGACCCCAACCACCTGAAGTGCTTCCTGCTGAACACCCGCTCGGTCCACAAACACGCCACTGAACTCTGGGACCTACTCGACACTGCGTCTCCGGACATCGCCTTCCTCACAGAAACCTGGATGAACGCCTCTTCAGCACCCGACATCGCCATAGCCATCCTGGACGCTTACAAGATCATCCGAAAAGACCGCACCAACCAAACAGGAGGAGGCATCGCCATCGTCCATAAGAACACCATCAGAATCACGACCAGCTCCGACAATAACCTTGCTACCGCCGAACACCTTCACTTCCAGATCCACACCGACCCCAGGACCACACTTAGAGGCACCCTCATCTACAGACCACCAGGAACCCGTAAACAATTCAGCGAAGACTTCACTGACTTCATCAGCCCACATGCCCTCCCCTCCGAGAACTACATTCTACTGGGAGACTTCAACTTCCACTTAGAAAAGAAAAACGACAGCAACACCACCACCCTTCTGGACAACCTGGCCAATCTTGGACTCAAACAACTCGTTGACACCCTCACCCATGTAGCTGGACATACGCTCGACCCTATCTTCACCTCCTGCAAACACATCTCCTTCGATCACACCACAGCTCTCCATTGGACGGACCACAGTTGTGTTCACTTCAGCTTCAAAACCACCACGACACACAACCCCCCACAACCTATTCCCCGAAGAAACTGGAACAAAATCACCACCGACCAACTCCTCACATCGCTCAACCAAAACCCTCCCACCCTCTCATCAGACCCAAACGAAGCTGCTACCAAACTCAAACAATGGATCACTCACAGCGCTGACGAATTAGCACCTTTGAAAAACCAACAAACCAAACAGGGTAGCAAAAAGGCCCCCTGGTTCAACGATGAACTTAAGAAATCCAAGAAACTTTGCCGTACTCTCGAGAAAACATGGAGAAAAAACCAAACCACTGACAACCTAACCACCTTCAAAGCATCCACCCGCAAACACCACCAATTGATCCGATCCACCAAGAAAGCAGCATTCAAGAATCGACTCGACAACAACGCCCATAATAGCAAGGAACTTTTCAACATCGTAAAAGAATTTACCAACCCCACCGCAGCCCCAAACGACATTACTCCCTCCCAAGACCTCTGCGATTCGTTATCCTCTTTCTTCTACAACAAAATCGCCGACATACATAACAGCTTTAAGAACATGTCTGAAGAACAGTCCACTACACCCACCTCCGAACCTAAACCGCTCTCTAGCAACCTGAGCGCCTGGAACCCAATCACCACTGAAGACACCATCCGCCTAATGAACTCCATCCATTCAGGTTCGCCAACCGACCCCTGTCCCCACCACATCTTCAACAAAGCAGACTCCATCATCGCACCCCATCTCCGTGATGTCATCAACTGCTCCTTAAACTCCGCCACCTTCCCAGAAAGCTGGAAACACGCCGAACTCAGCGCTCTCCTGAAGAAACCCACAGCAGACCCCTCTGACCTTAAGAACTACCGCCCCATTTCCCTCCTCCCATTCCCCGCCAAAGTCATTGAGAAAGCCGTCAATAGCCAACTTGCCGACTTCCTTGAATCCAACAACTCTCTCGACCCCTCACAGTCTGGGTTCCGAGCCAAACACAGCACCGAAACCGCCCTCATTGCAGCAACAGACGACATCCGAGCGCTACTGGACAACGGAGAAACAGTTGCCCTCATCCTACTCGACTTCTCCGCCGCCTTTGACACAGTCTGTCATAGCACCCTCATACAACGCCTCAGCAACGTTGGAATACAAGGAAAAGCCTTGGACTGGATCATCTCGTTCCTCGCAGGGAGAACCCAGAGAGTCCGACTCCCCCCTTTCAAATCAGAGGCCACCGAGGTCATCTGCGGAGTACCACAAGGATCATCACTCAGTCCCACCCTCTTCAACGTTTACATGAGTCCCCTCGCTTCCATCGCGCGACAACACAACCTCAACATCATCTCCTACGCTGACGACACACAGCTGATCCTTTCCCTCACCAAAGACCCCAACACCGCCAAAACCAATCTTCATGAAGGCATGAAAGAAGTAGCCGAATGGATGAAAAACAGCCGCCTAAAACTTAACTCAGACAAAACGGAAGTCCTCATCCTAGGGTTATCCCCCTCTGCCTGGGACGACTCATGGTGGCCACCGGCCCTGGGCACAGCACCCATACCCACAGACCACGCACGTAACCTAGGCTTCATCCTAGACTCCTCCCTCTCGATGACCAGACAAGTCAACGCCGTCTCATCCTCTTGCTTTAACGTACTTCGCATGCTCAAAAAAATCTTCCGTTGGATCCCTAGCGAAACAAGAAAGACTGTCACCCACGCACTCGTCACTAGCCGACTGGACTATGGAAACACCCTCTACGCCGGAACCACAGCCAAATTGCAGAAAAAACTCCCAACGCATCCAAAATGCATCAGCCAGACTCATATTGGACATCCCTCGCCAAGCTCACATTACCGGCCACCTGAAAGACCTCCACTGGCTTCCCGTCAACAAGAGAATAACGTTCCGTCTCCTCACCCACGCACACAAGGCCCTCTACAAACTAGGACCCGAATGCCTCAACACACGACTGTCCTTCTACACACCCACCCGCCAACTAAGATCCTCCAATCAAGCTCTCGCCGCAGTTCCGCGCATCCACAGATCCACCATGGGAGGGAGATCCTTCTCCTACCTGGCGGCCAAGAACTGGAATTCTCTCCCCACTCACCTCCGCCTCACACAGAACCACATTTCCTTCAGAAAGGAACTTAAAACCTGGCTATTCGATAAATAATGCACCCCCTCCCACAAGCGCCTTGAGACCCTCTGGGTGAGTAGTGCGCTATACAAATTACTGAACTTGAACTTGAACTCTTGTTCTTTGCCTGTTGGTACTATTTTTGTCCCAGATTTTTGCTTCTAATAATTGGATCTTCTTCTTGAATTCTGCTTTTGGGATTCTTTCTTGGCCTTTTACTCCTTCCTGATGTAAGAGGAAGTGTGCTGCCTTGCTGATGTATTCAGTGTTAATATTCATGTTGAGTCAAGAGCTACAAGATTGCCAATCGATTTTGGTTGTTATACAACCCCCAAACAGGGAGTTTATTACAGATTAAAAGCTGTAACAATAAGAATCTGAAATGATAATAGGGTGAGCTAGGAAATAATTAAGGTGCATTACTACTTCAAATGGGTCAGCTTATTATACATGGCTCCGACATCAAGAGTCAGGACCGGTACCACAATATCGCCGCAGTATCAGGTCCACCGGGGCACAAGGGAGGGGTGTCCACTGTCCCTACTCTTGTTCGCCTTATCAATTGAACCCCTTGCAGAACTACTCAGACAGATAGGACGCGGCTGGGGGCTGGTGGTTGAGGGACGAAAGCATACTATTTCGCTTTATGCCAACGATATTCTCCTGTACTTCAGAGACGGAGAGGTAAACGTCCCAAAAGCCATGGAACAGATACGACGCTTTGAATTAGTATCATTTGGCCTACGAGTTAATAAAGCATGTATTTCCCCTTTCCCATGCACTGGAGAAACCTCCGGAATTGTCATCAAACCTGATCTGGTCCCCCCTATCCTTTAAATACTTAGGAATACAGATATTCCATTCGACTGAAGAACTGCGAGACAGTAACCTGGGGGGAGCATTGCGTTCTCTGAAATCATGCGTGCCACTTTGGTGGTCATTGAAACTACCCAATATGGCTCGGATAGAGATCTCCAAGATGGTGATGTTACCGAGGCTTCTATATTTTTTTACAAATAATACATAACGGCTTCCTGGGGTAAGCAACTAGATATTTTGCTGCGAGACCTGATTTGGGATGGGAATCACCTTAAGGTGTCACTGGCAACACTTAGACGCCCAATTGAAGAGGGGGGTCTCGGGATTCCAAATTTCGAACTATACTTTTTAGCATCACAACTCCAGTGGATTACCCTGTGGTTAGACGGGGTCAACCAAGACAAAATATGACAGATAGGACAGGTGGCACAAATAGACCTTTTGACGGCTAAACTTCTTAATCCCTTAATAGTGATCCCAAAGCCTAGGATATTGTTGACAACGGCACTAAAACACTGGTGCATATGTGTGCTGAAAACTGGAGGAACGACTTTGTACGTACCGACATTAGCGATAGCAAGACTGGCTCACGGCGATCCCCTCACCTACTTTATACAGAAGCACTTATCTGCCTGGACAGACGCTGGACTTAAAACAGTTGGCGACTGTTACCAACAAGGTGTACTACTCCAGATGAAGAACCTAATGGAATGCTACCAGCTACCCCCATGCCAGTTTCTCATGTACGAAGCGATATCCAGAGCATTTCAGGGTCTATGGGGAGGGGAGGGGACGGAACCAGCAGCTGGTGATGTCCATGGGAGCCACAACACATCTAGTGACTTTGTTTTTTGGGTTCCTAGCAAACATGACCAGAAGTCCATTAACTGTGCTACGGAACAGATGGGAATGAGCCCTTAAGTGAGAATTATTAGACTCAGAATGGCAAAAAGTATTTGCATCCCCCCAAAAGATTTCCAGAAACCCCAGATTAAAATATAACCAATTCAACTATGTACACATGACCTACGTGACACCACACAGGCTGCAAGTCACATACGGGGCCAACCTCACCTATGTCCCAGGTGCAGACACATTGATGCGGACTTCGCACATATGGTGTGGGAATGTGCATGCTACAACCTTACTGGCAAGAGATACTGGCCGCCTTGGACCTTACACTTGGGCAAAGCCTCCCCCACACCCTCGGTGCATGTATCCTGGGGCTATACCCGAGGTCGGCTTCCAAGAAAGTAGACACTAGATTTCTAGACCTGGCGCTGGGATTGGTCAAACGGCGAATAGTGATAGACTGGAAAACAGCAGAGGGCCCTAGGGTAAAAACATGGAAGACGGATGTAACACAATAGGCGAGAGCTGAGGCAAGGGCATTGATAAGGGAAGAAGCTAGAGGGGTAAGACTTCGCCCGCTAGCAGATTCGTGGTCAGAAATACTGACAATGTGGGAGCACCCAGAACAGGGTAACAGAAATGAACCAGATATAGATACGAATTCAATGGATGAAGACGATCTTGAGCTGCCAATAGGACCTATAGGTGACATGCAAAACGATTAAAGGGAAGACAGACCACACAGGGCTGAGACTGTAAAGCACACAACAAAAAGAGACTCCCCAGCTGAGTAGCCCCTGCCGACACCTCACACCACCCTGGACATACACCGCCTTACAGAATAGATGTATAGAGTTGCTCAACTCCCCCCAACCCCCCCCCCAAAAAAACAGGGATTTTACTTGATCTTACCTACTGCTCCCCACTTTTCTCCTTTTTTTATATAGTTCAAAAAGGTCTTGAAATTTACGTTAACTTAAGCAACATGATTATATAAAAATGCATTATTCCAATGTATACCTTCAACAGTGAATGTATATCTGACCCCTCTGAAGAATAATATACTTTACTTTACTATGTCATAAAATAGCACCTTCTAATTGAAATAATTTCAACTAATAAACCGAATAAGTGCCCAAGAGAACGAGTGCAAATTGGTATTATTGAAAACAGATAACATAAGATCACAGATGGAAAACGAAATGTAACGTAAGTCATACTGTGATGATACAGAAGATATAGTTTGCATGTTATCATACAAGATATGGATTGTAAATGAAAAATAAATGCCAATGTAAAAGTTTTAAAAAAGGTGCCTTAGTACTTTATCTTAAGTAAATTATTTCTGCTTATAACAATATAATATACCCAATTCATTTTTAAAAATATTACATCATTTGCTGATCTAGTTATTGGAAGCTATAAAAGAATAACTGATGAAACATTTCTTGAATATAAAGCCCTCCATTTCTAATATAAGATTGGCTTTGCCTGTAATTTTGTCCATAGGTTATCTGCGCCGCCTTATCTAAATTCGTTTTCTATCCAACTATAAGGTCTTAATTCGTAATTATTGCTGGTAATAATAGCCTTCAGATCAGAAATTCTTGTAATCAAGAACAAACTCTATTTTTGGTTGATTTTTTTGTAATAAATCCATCCTCCTTTATCTTTTGCATGAAGAGCTTTATAGAACCAAAAGTACTAGATGTAATGGGCCGCCTTGCCTGATTCCTTAAGATATTATTACTGCACCTGACACTTCCCTGCTTACTATTACCCTTTCCTGTAGATGTATATATCTCCTTCACACCACTGATTAATTTGGGGTGCAATTCAAATCTAGTTAGACTTTTACATATTAATGGTCTTTCCATCAATCAATCAAACATTTATAAAGAGTGGCAAATCAATCCCAAGGGTCTCGAGGCGCTGTAGACGTTGGCTGCTGTGCGGGGTTTGCTCATTCCAACATCCAGATCTTGAGTTCTCTCCTGAACTGCAGGAGCTATGGTGCAGTCGTGAGGTGCTGGGGGAGGTTGTTCCATGCCTTGGCAGCCAAGTGCGAGAAGGAGTGTCTTCCGCTGTTGGTTCGGCAGATCCGTGGGGTGTCTGCGAGGGAGAGGGAAGCAGCTCTAAAGTGTCTGGTCGGTTGGTGGAGGGTCAGGCGTATGTTAATGTATGCTGGTCCTTCGTTGTGCAAGGCCTTGTAAGCGTGGGTCAGCATATTGAACTGGCATCTCTTCTGGACCCAGAGCCAGTGAAGTTTCTTGAGGTGGAGTGTGATGTGGGTCCTTCTCGGAAGGTCGAGGATGAGTCTTTCTGCTGCGTCTGTATTGTCTGCAGATTTCAGTGTCTGTTGCATATTTTATTGATCTATCTAAAATACTTGAAGATAGTACAGCAGAAGGGTTTTTGTGAGGTTGGAACAGATTCTTTAATTGAACTCCAAACCATTCAGACTTTCTATAAGGGCAACCATTGGTTTGTTTTCAGGTATTTCCACATATATACTGAAATCTATTCTCAATTATCTCTGTGCCATTGCAAGTGATGATATAGCTTTTCCTCTAGAGTGATGGTGTTGAATCCAGCCAGTCTGCTAGGATGAAGGAGGAGTTTTATTAAATAGACTTCAGGCAGCTACACATTCAAACTTGAAGATTGTTGTGTCACCTAGTTCTGCACACGTTGTCTTGCTCAGGTTTGCTAATGCGATCCGTCTTCCTTACCTGTTTTTGCCACATTTATAGGTCATGTAGTTGGGTGAAATCATGTTGTCAGGGATCATTTTTAAACCACCAGCAAACCAGGTCTCAGTTAGTCCAAGAAAATGGCATTTCGTCTTAACAATAAAGCTGCAAGTATCAGCGGGGTCTTTGTGGATTGACTGCACATTTGTCATTGGCACTAATACAAAAGAATTCAAGTTTTTTGTGTCTTCAATTTTGTCATTGGGCTTTATCTGGATGAGTTTCCTTCCATGGAGAATCATGTGGTGGGAATTGAACAGAGTAAATAAATTACATGACTATTGCTATTGGGTTTATATGTTAACACTCTTCTTTAAGTCAGCACTTTAATCTGTGGAGTTCCCGCGGCTTTTTTCGACTCTATTTTGTATTCTAATGGTTTTATAGCGTATCCAATGCTTTTTTTCGCGAACAACGTGTAGGGTGTGACCCTACTTGCGTTGACAAGTTTTATGAGATTTGGCAGCTTTGGGTCACACCCTCAGGCCTGGTATCCTAACACAAGAACATTTAGCCTGAGAAAAACAGCAATTAATGTTATTTGAAACCAGAAAGAAAAACTGTTACTACAAGAGTAGTAAAAGAATGATTTATCCTTCTTCCTTGTATTTATTACTGGTTTCCAAATCTACTGCACGAGCACAAAACATATTATGCTAGTTTTTTTTCATATTTCAGTTTATTTACAGTTTCTGCAAAAACGGCAGATTTCCTGGTGCTAACCTCTTACTTCAGTGAACTTGTGAAGAATGAAAAAATATCCAAACTTACATAATTCATGTTGACTACCTGCCGATTCCCACAGGTAAAGGACCAGTTTGCTTCAAACCACAGAAGATAATGTTCTCATTTTGTTGCTATTGACATAATTAACATCACTTTGCGTGCACTTATATTGAAATAAAATTAGCACATTATGTGCCGTACAGTTCATACACATACAAAAGGCCTCAATCTGAGTGGCATAGTTAAATTTGGTCCAAACTGTATAGCTGAATGTGCGCCCCTGAAGGATTGGGACTCCCCCCAAATTGAGGGCTGGGGCACCCGTGCACTGCAGGGGCTGCACTATACATGCATTTCGCCACTTTCTTGCGCGTTAGTACACACAACCAAACTGAATGAAGCACAAAAAATAATCGATACGTGAGCAAACAGTTTTTTTTGTTTCCAGTTTCACCACAGTACCAAGAATTGGGCCTCAAATCAGAATCAATAAACTCTGAATGGTACTAGGTTAATAAACCTTTATGTTTTGCAATGGAGAACAACTAAGCGTGTGAATAATTATGTAACTCCCGTTGTCTGATATTGCATGTCAGTCAGATGGCTAAATGCTGAAAGCTGCTTTTTGTCCCTGGATGTGGTAACTGGAAATACAATCTTAATGATTTTGTTGTGACGGGAGTACCCTGGTCTAAGGATTAGATTTTATGTCTGTGCTTGCCTTTCAGCACTAAAACGTCTTGGAGAATGTGTAAAACATATGTTATGGCTACAATTTTTAGCGAATTTAGAAGTACCGGTTTTACCACATTTGCCTTCAAATCATAAACTTTGAGCCTCCAATATTTAAATCCACACTGCACTCCAAAGATTAATGTTTGCAAGTAAGCAGACACTTTGTATTTTATTGCACATTATTGCCTAAAGGTATTTTATCAACTGTTTCTGACACTTTTGTTACTTGGTGTCCTGGAGTACTAGCAGAATATTTAGTTCCCTCAATTACATAGGTTCTGTACACCAGTTTCCATTTGTAAGTTCTTAGCAATTGTGAAAATATATTTACCCTGTGCTGTATAATTGCAAATGGCCTCCCTACTTAACAAATAGAATGTATGTATTTATTTATGTGTTTGAACTTGTTTACCGTAAGCCTTGCTTGGAGGCTACCTTGCACTGTACATGGTTGGGGGAAGAGGAAATGATTCAGGATGGCAAATACAGTAGAAGGCAGCTGGGTTCAATTAAGGTTCCTCCCAGGAAATTTCCAGTCTGGCCATGTAATGGCTTCATGCGTTGAGTGGCGTCCTGAGGTATCAGGAGTTTCATCGGATAGAGTGGTGTGTTGGTTGTTACTGACTTGTAAATGCCTCTGGATGTCATGATGATGATGAAGATGATGCAAGCCTGTTAGAGAACCCAGTGTAGTTATGAAAATGAGTGAACATGCGCTTATGGATGGAGGCAACTACCATGCTTTTAAGTGTAGCTTATTTGGGACAAAGAGAGAGGAAAAAGGATTTATGGCATTGCGGAAGTACCAAAAAGAGTATAATACTTTGGTTTAAAACAATCCTCTGAAATCCAAGTAATTCCTGAGCATTTAATTTGTTATGCAAGTTATGGTTTGCACGGATGTTTTGTGAGTTATAACCATAACATGTGAATTTCAGAGTTTTTTTCGGATTTATCTCATAACTATTGCAATACTTTTAAATGTGTTTTTGTGTGAATTTCTGAGCTGTTATTTAAACCTACATTTAGGTGTTAGAACCAAAGCTTACCGTTACCTCACATAACCTTTCTTTATTTTTTTAATGTACCCAAAGATAACCATGACTTCACTTAATCTGTGTTGTTTTCATTGAGTATACACACACACAAACATATACACACACACACACACATACATATATATTACACGCACACACTGTCAGCCCTCTTCATCTATCGAGATCTGTTCACCTGTCACATTTTGCTCCCACCTAGTGGCTGAACTGGGAGGATTCTGAGGGGCACGGCATGCCCGCTCACACTTTTTGAACTTTAAAAAAATTGTTCCCCTTCTTTTTGTGAAAAGACAACCATCCCGGGACGCTAATTTCTGAGAGTTGAAATGCTTCAGCTGAAGTGCAAGGCATGGCATCTCCTGTGCTGTGAAACAGAGTGAGGCACAGACAGCTAAACAAGCCTTCTTGTTAGGGTGCCTGCTTCCCTTAAAGAAATGTAAATGTGCTCTACTGGTCAATCTGCAAATGCAGAGGGTGTGTGGAAGCGGCCATTGTCTTTAATTGAGGGAATCACTTGTAGCATCCTGATGACACACATTTATTCTTTTTGAGAGGTATGGCAAGGGAGCTACTAGCTAAGCTATGAAGTGTGTAGTTTTATAAGCCAGTTATAAAAAAAATAACTGCTTCCCATTGACACACGTTTATTCTTTTTGAGAGCTTTTGTAAGGAAGCTAAAGGTTGTGCTTTTAAAAGACAGCTCTAAAACAAATTGCACTGCATACAGTCTGGGCATTACTAAAATCAATTTTTTGGAAGGACTTTTTCTCTTAAACATTTTTGCACATTTTGTAGCAGCCTATCTTATCCTGTGTGTAATGCAAGTTTTAAATAATATTCACAATGTTTTCTCTCACAGACTGGGACCTTGTTGCCCTAAACATATATAAGTCACTATTCTCCCCTGCCCCAACCAGGATTCCATACGGTGGCTCTCTGGTGCAGTACATTAACTAAATGAGGTTTCATACCGTACAATAGTGCATTTTTCTACTGAGTAACATATCTTGTATTTAATTTTCATTTAAGCTGTGCGTTATTTTATATATAGTTACCTGATTGTGAAAGACCGAAAAACACCCAGAGTAATTTGGGTTTTTTAAGCCACGCCTATGACCTTGCCCCCATATCCACTCACCTCTCCCCCCATTGCGCGCAGCATAGTAGTACCCATATTTTTGTTAATGCACTTCGACTACTGCTTTCACCCGCAGCAGCATGTCACTATGGCCTACCTAGCCCATTTAAGCAACTGGCTCACTTCTCTGAGTGGCAGCTTTTTGCTGATGCACATGTGCACATCTGCAAAAGTAACGGTCCAATTCAGTGCCAAGTTTGGTGGGTCAGTGTTAGACCTGTCTGACTTTTTGGCGAAGTCCCTCCTAATTTTTATTTATTTTGTCCCCTTTTTGCCCCTCATACCCTTATTAATTTTTGTGTCTACTGGATTTTTATAGGTGTTGGCCAGGGGGATAGGTGTTCCCTCTCCCCCTCATAGTTTTTTACCTCAGGTCCAGAGGCCTGTTCTGACAGGAAAGTTGGCACCACCTAAAATGGTGGCCACCAACTGCCCCAACTGTCACCAACAGAACCTGGCTATAGACCAACATAGGGCATTCCAGAACCTTCTGGTCCATTCTGGACCACTGAAGGGCAGCCTATATAAGGCGGAATGCGGGGCAGCCATTTTGTCTACCTGTGGAAGTCAGCTGGAGGACAGGTGGTGGCTAAGGGTGGGAGAAGGTTGGACTTTGGATTGACCTCCTGGACTTGGAAGCTGTCTATTTGGCCCAGCCCACAACTCCCCTGTTGGTTACTTGTCCTGGCCCCGCTGTGGGAAGTTACTGGAGACCCTGGGCGCCTAGCTAGCCCCTTGTCTAAAATTATACAGGGACAGCTTCAGGAGAAGGAGACTGCAGCGCTGCGGTGTGCAGTCCTCTGCCCAGCATAGGGAGTCCAGAGACTGGTAAATGGTTCTAGACTGACCCCTACTTTGTAAACCCCTGGAGAAGATTGAAAAGAAGGACTCTCCTACGGAGAAGGGCTGATCCTGGTGCCCTCCCCTTGTTCTGCTTGTACCCCAGTGCTGCCTATCTGCTGAGATCGCGCCCCCCCTGGTGCCAAACCCCTACCTGCGACCACCAGGGCTGGAGAAGCGGGGACCGCAGAACCACGAGTCGCTCTACACCTGGGTCGGTGTGGAAACGCTGAGGGAGCCGGACCGGTTGTTCAGTTGGCCGTGCTGTCCTTTCATCTGTGCGAGTGAGCGACGCGCTTGTGGAGCTGTGTCAAGGGCTGAGGTGAGGAGCGGAGCCAGGGAAGTCTTCGGCGGCGTGAGGAGTGAGCCGGGAGGAGAGAACAGCATCGGAAGTGCAGCGCGGCCTCCAGCGGCAAGACGCTGATCTTTCGCGCATGCTCTGTGGCGCCGCCGGGCTCCGTGAGGTGGAGCCGGATCGAGGAAGGCGGGAGCAACTGCGGAGGAGCGAGAAGCATTGCGCATGCCCCCCGTGATCAGCGCGTCTCCGACGAGGGAGTTTGAGGCTTCGTTTTCCCCCTTCGCTCAGGCGCTTCAGAAAGGAGCCAGCGCGAGCGGAAAGGGGGCCTTCCTGTGTGCGCTTCACTGATTCTCTGCCCCAGTGACGAGGAGGCGAGTGCGCTTCATTATCCCCCCCCGCCCCAGCATTAAAAAGGCAGCTGGCTCGGCAGGAGGGTTTGAAGTGAGGCCGGTGGGACCTCGAAGGAGCCGTAACTGACAGTAAGGAGGTCATCTGGAGGGGGAAGGTGGCGCTAGAGCCTGTGATCATCTGGTAATCCGTTAATGGTTGTTGCTCCTCTCAGCTACTGCAATTTATAAAGTGGTGGGAAGCCTGAGGAAACCCTCCTTGACTCTGGAGATTAGTTAACTGCACTATCAATGTTAAATTAACCTAATATCTCTGAAAGTGCCTGCTGGAGAGGGAAAGGGTGCATGTCCTCTTAGTGAGTTGAGGTTCAACTGTGGCAGAGGGGATTGTACCTACAAATCTGGAATACTAGAGCCTGTTCTAAAGTAAAGTGCTGGTATTATCTCGTTGAGGAGTCATAGGAAGCTATAATTTAACAGATTAAATAAGCACAGTGTTTGATGAGGTAAACTGTTAATCCTGCTGAATGTGGATTTGTTATAATTGAAAGGGTCATTATTGATTAATTGGAAAGTGTAATGCACCTTAGAAACTCTATTGATAAACTGTTTAGTAGCTTCTAAAGTAATTATTGATTCTAAGGTACAGGTTCTCCAAATGCAAAAGTGTGATAAGATTTCAGAAATACAGTGACTGTTAGTAATTGAAAAAGTGACAATCTGCTAGTAACGTACAAAGTGTAATTGTTGACCCTGAAAGTGATCTAAACTGCTTTGAACTATTTATATGTGAGCTACTAACAATTGACAACAAAGAGAATATTATTTTTACATAAAGCAGCACGTATTTTCATATAATTTTGGTGTAGTGTTTTTCTTTTTGAGTGCTATTGCGTGAAGTTACTTTTGGGTGGTCTGCAACCTTTACACTGTGCCTCTAGATGTTAGTCTTGCCCTAGGCCAGGCTACCTAATTCCAACATATTGGTGCCTAGCGGTGGGATTGCGGACTTGGTTGCAGCTACTTACTAGTAATTTGACGTAATACACCTAACCTACACCAGGAGTTTTCTCCTTGCGGCCCTCCCAATTAGTCCTTTTGTTTTTTCTAAATTTATTCCTGGTGGTGGGTGGAGTTGGTTTTAGGTTACCCTTACCCCTCTGAAATTTCTGGTGTGTATCCAGGTTTGTCAGACTCACAATGGAGTTTGCAGTGGAAAACCTGGAAGTCTATTCCGTGCCCCAATTGAGAATGTTCTGCCAACAAATGGGGGTCTTTTTCAAACAGGGTGCCAGGAAGGGGGAGCTCCAGACTAGCCTTAGGGCCTGGGTGGAGGCACACCAAGAGACAAAGGAGGAGGATGAAGAGGTTGACCAGGACATGCTGGGGGAGGTAGAAGAGTTATTCCGCGATAAGGGGGAAAACTTACTCACCAAACCAATGTCCTATTCCAGTAAGGGCAGTAGCATCTCTGGGAGAAGCCTAACAGAAGCCGAGCTCACCGATAGGAGAGAGAAAAGACAGCTAAAGTGGGAGTTGGCTAAGTTGGAGCAGGAGAAAGAGGAGAGGAGGATGGTCCACGAGTTTAGACTGAAGGAACTGGAGCTCCAAAGTCTGCGACGGGGGTCCTCTCCTGTTAGGAATGGTGGCAGCGAACCAAAAGAGTCAGCCAGGGAGACCAAACCCTATATCCCAAAGGACCTGATAGCGAGTTTCAGTCAGGGGGATGATGTAGCTAAGTGGCTGGCCGCTTATGAGGTTTCTTTGAAGGTTCATGGAGTGCAGGAGAAGCACTGGGGGGGTAGTTTGTACAAGTACATGCCTCCTGCTGGTCGGGACACCTTGCTGGCCCTGGATCCAGAGGAACAGACAAACTACCCCACCATGAAGTTGGCGTTATTGAGGAAGTTCGGGCTCACCCCAGAGAGGTACCGACAGAAGTTTAGGGGGAGTCACAAGATGGGCACTCAGAACTGGGTGGACTTCCTTGATTATGCCAGAAAGGCCTTAGAGGGTTGGGTCAAGGGCAGTGAGGTAAAGGATTATGAGGGGCTGTACAATCTATTTTTGAAAGAACACCTCCTCGAGAAATGTTTTCCCGAGCTGCGCCAACACCTGGTAGACAGCAAGCTGACCAATCCCCGGAAGCTTGCAGAGGAGGCGGACATCTGGACAAGTACTCGGGTGTCCTCCAAGGGGACTGGAGGGGAATCTCAAAAAGCCGGACAGGGCGCCCCCCAGAAGAAGGAAGGGGGGGGGGAGAAAAAGAAAGAGTTCTCTAAAGGTCCCCAAAATAACTTCCAAGGGAAGGGAGCAGGTTTCACCCCTAGGGCAAACCCGCCCCGGAACCCTTATCCTGGCCAAAGCCAGCAGCCCAGGGTTCCCCACTGTTTTGAATGCGGTGGCGTTGGACATTATAAGGGAGATGTCAGATGCCCAAAGAGACCACCCCCTCCCACCGGAGGAAAGTCACCGGGAGTAGCTAGTGTAGCGCTCGGGGAGGAGTTGCCCTTAGATAAGGGGGGTGAGTGGGCGGGTGTCACCTTAGTGTCCCTGGGAGAGCGGGAGATGGTGCCAAAGATCCAGGTGCCCCCAAATACTACAAAGTATGGGCAATGGGTTACCATCAATGGCCAGAGAGGGGAGGCTCTGAGGGATACAGGAGCCAGCATGACTATGGTGAGAAGTCAGCTGGTGTCCCCAGAGCAGGTTGTTCCTAATGTACTCCACCCCGCCGCGATGGCTGACGGCAGAATGGGCCACTATCCAGTGGCTGAGGTTCCCTTTGAGTGGGAGGGGGTTGCAGGTTCACTTCGAGTTGCCGTAAGCCCTGCCGTGCCAGTCGATTGTCTGTTGGGGAATGACATGGAACACAACACTTGGAGAGAGGTGGAATACCGGACGCATTCTGCGATGCTGGGTACACCTAACTGGGCCTGTGTCAGCACAAGGTCTGCGACTGCCCGGAGAGGGAGTTCGCCTGGGTTGGAGCCTGGAACAATGGCCCAACCCGCTGCTAAAAAGGGTCAGAAACGGAGACAGGGACAGCCTGCTCCTGCTTCCACGCCCCATGTGACAGATCGGCCACCTGCAGTGGTAGGCCAGGAGTCCGTGGAGGGGGAAGTAGACTCTCTGGAGGATTTGCCCATCCCTGCTGAATGGCATGTGGAGGGAGGCCCTACCAGAGAGGAATTCTGTAGGGGGCAGAGGGAGTGCCCTACCCTTGAGGGACTGAGGCGTCAGGCTGAAGCCCAGGCAGCAGGTGATGCTACGGGACACCACCATATTTACTGGGAGGATGGCCTCCTCTACAGTGAACCTAAGGTTCCTCTACCTGGCTCATCAAGGGCCTTGGTGGTCCCGCAGCAATACCGAGCCTTTCTGCTGGAATTGGCTCATGCGATACCACTGGCAGGACACTTAGGCCAGGACAAGACCTTTGCACGGCTTGTTCTCCACTTTTACTGGCCTCAGATGAAAGCGGCGTCCAACACATACTGTAGGACATGTGTATCCTGCCAGGCCAGTGGGAAGACAGGGGTGAAGCTAAAGGCTCCCCTGGAACCACTTCCTGTCGTTAGCACCCCCTTTGAAAGGGTGGGCATCGACATTGTAGGGCCATTGGATCCACCAACAACAGCTGGTCACAGGTTCATCCTGGTTCTGGTGGATCATGCCACACGGTACCCAGAGGCCATCCCTCTGAGGACTGTTACTGCACCTGTGGTGGCTAGGGCCCTGATGGGAATCTTTACTAGGGTAGGATTCCCAAAGGAGGTTGTGTCTGACAGGGGGACTAACTTCCTGTCTGCTTACATGCGGACTATGTGGAAGGAGTGTGGGGTGACCTACCGGTTCACCACTCCTTATCACCCCCAGTCCAATGGACTGGTTGAGAGGTTCAATAAGACCCTGAAGGGCATGATAAGAAGTCTGCCAGAGAGTTTACGGAGGAAGTGGGACATCCTCCTACCTTGCTTACTGTTCTCCTACAGAGAGGTGCCACAGAAAGGAGTGGGCTTCAGCCCATTTGAATTGTTGTATGGGCATCCAGTGCGTGGGCCTCTCAGCCTGGTGAAGGAAGGATGGGAGAAGTCTCCCAGAAAACCTCCCCAGGATGTGGTGAGCTACATGTTGGCCTTCAGAAGCCAGATGGCCAAGTTGTGGAAGCAGGCTGCTGACAACTTGGAGGCCAGTCAGGCAGTCATGAAGGAATGGTACGATCAGAATGCTCACCCGGTGGAGTTGGAGCCTGGCCAGAAAGTCTGGGTGATGGAACCTGGAGAGCTAAGTGCCCTTCAGGATCGTTGGACAGGCCCCTTTGAGGTGTTGGAGAAAAAGGGTAAGGCCACTTACTTGGTGGATCTTAAGACCCCGAGGCAGCCCCTACGGGTGCTGCATGCCAATCGCCTCAAACCCCACCATGAGAGGCCAGAGGTCATCCTGATGTTGGTGACTGATGGTGCTGAGGAAGCAGAAAGCGAGCCTCTCCCAGACCTCTTTTCATGTCAAGAGAAGGATGGGTCGGTGGAGGGAGTGATTCTCTCCCCGTCTCTCACTCCTGAGCAACGAGAGGACTGCCGACAGGTATTGGGGCAGTACTCTTCCCTGTTTTCCCTTGTCCCAGGCAGAACCCACCTGTGTACCCATGATGTGGACACAGGAGACAGCCCCCCAGTGAAATCCAAGACCTATAGGCTGTCGGACAAGGTGAAGGCTAGCATCCATGGCGAAGTTGCCAAGATGTTGGAGCTAGGAGTGATAGAACCGTCCAGCAGCCCTTGGTCCAGTCCGGTGGTGCTAGTCCCAAAAGCTGCCCCACCGGGCACCACACCAGAACTGAGGTTCTGTGTGGATTACCGAGGACTGAACTCAGTTACCAAAACTGATGCTCATCCCATCCCCAGGGCGGATGAGTTAATTGACCGGCTAGGAGCTGCCCAATACCTAAGTACCTTGGACCTCACTTCAGGGTACTGGCAGATCTCCTTGACAGATGGAGCAAGGGAAAGGTCAGCCTTCTCCACGCCTGAGGGACACTTCCAGTTCTGTGTGATGCCCTTTGGGCTCAAGAACGCCCCTGCCACATTTCAGCGACTGGTGAACCAGGTCCTCTCTGGAATGGAGGGTTTCTCGGCTGCTTACCTGGATGACATTGCTGTCTTCAGTAGCAGTTGGGAGGACCACTTGCAACATTTGCAAGCAGTTCTCCAGGCGCTGAAACAAGCTGGATTGACCATCAAAGCCAGCAAATGCCAGATTGGGCAGGGGTCGGTTGTGTACCTTGGACACTTGGTGGGTAGGGGGTCCGTGCAACCCCTACAGGCGAAGATTGAGGCAATCATGGCCTGGGAACCCCCCAAGACACAGACTGAGGTCCGAGCTTTCCTGGGCCTCACAGGTTACTACCGTCGCTTTGTGAAGGGGTATGGCACTATTGTAGCGCCCCTCACAGAGCTCACCTCCAAGAAACAACCTCGACGGGTAGTTTGGACAAAGGCTTGTCAGCAAGCCTTTGAAAAGTTGAAGCAGGCAATGTGCGAAGCACCGGTCCTGAAGGCTCCCAATTTCTCCAAGGAGTTTATTGTGCAAACAGATGCATCCGAACATGGCATTGGGGCAGTGTTATCGCAACTCAATGAAGAGGGCCTGGATCAACCTATAGTCTTCTTATCCAGGAGACTGCTTCCCCGGGAACAGAAGTGGAGTGCCATTGAGAGGGAAGCTTTTGCGGTGGTGTGGGCTCTGAAGAAGCTGCGGCCATACCTCTTTGGCTCGCACTTCCTGGTTCAGACCGACCACCGACCCCTTCGTTGGCTGATGCAAATGAAGGGGGAAAATCCCAAGTTGTTGAGGTGGTCCATCTCCCTACAGGGAATGGACTTCCGGGTGGAACATCGGCCTGGAGTGGACCACGCCAATGCAGACGGTCTCTCCAGGTATTTCCGCCTTAGTGATGAGGACTCCCAAGGGGTTGGGTAGTTCTCCCCACTTTCAGCTGGGGGGGACGCGTGTTAGACCTGTCTGACTTTTTGGCGAAGTCCCTCCTAATTTTTATTTATTTTGTCCCCTTTTTGCCCCTCATACCCTTATTAATTTTTGTGTCTACTGGATTTTTATAGGTGTTGGCCAGGGGGATAGGTGTTCCCTCTCCCCCTCATAGTTTTTTACCTCAGGTCCAGAGGCCTGTTCTGACAGGAAAGTTGGCACCACCTAAAATGGTGGCCACCAACTGCCCCAACTGTCACCAACAGAACCTGGCTATAGACCAACATAGGGCATTCCAGAACCTTCTGGTCCATTCTGGACCACTGAAGGGCAGCCTATATAAGGCGGAATGCGGGGCAGCCATTTTGTCTACCTGTGGAAGTCAGCTGGAGGACAGGTGGTGGCTAAGGGTGGGAGAAGGTTGGACTTTGGATTGACCTCCTGGACTTGGAAGCTGTCTATTTGGCCCAGCCCACAACTCCCCTGTTGGTTACTTGTCCTGGCCCCGCTGTGGGAAGTTACTGGAGACCCTGGGCGCCTAGCTAGCCCCTTGTCTAAAATTATACAGGGACAGCTTCAGGAGAAGGAGACTGCAGCGCTGCGGTGTGCAGTCCTCTGCCCAGCATAGGGAGTCCAGAGACTGGTAAATGGTTCTAGACTGACCCCTACTTTGTAAACCCCTGGAGAAGATTGAAAAGAAGGACTCTCCTACGGAGAAGGGCTGATCCTGGTGCCCTCCCCTTGTTCTGCTTGTACCCCAGTGCTGCCTATCTGCTGAGATCGCGCCCCCCCTGGTGCCAAACCCCTACCTGCGACCACCAGGGCTGGAGAAGCGGGGACCGCAGAACCACGAGTCGCTCTACACCTGGGTCGGTGTGGAAACGCTGAGGGAGCCGGACCGGTTGTTCAGTTGGCCGTGCTGTCCTTTCATCTGTGCGAGTGAGCGACGCGCTTGTGGAGCTGTGTCAAGGGCTGAGGTGAGGAGCGGAGCCAGGGAAGTCTTCGGCGGCGTGAGGAGTGAGCCGGGAGGAGAGAACAGCATCGGAAGTGCAGCGCGGCCTCCAGCGGCAAGACGCTGATCTTTCGCGCATGCTCTGTGGCGCCGCCGGGCTCCGTGAGGTGGAGCCGGATCGAGGAAGGCGGGAGCAACTGCGGAGGAGCGAGAAGCATTGCGCATGCCCCCCGTGATCAGCGCGTCTCCGACGAGGGAGTTTGAGGCTTCGTTTTCCCCCTTCGCTCAGGCGCTTCAGAAAGGAGCCAGCGCGAGCGGAAAGGGGGCCTTCCTGTGTGCGCTTCACTGATTCTCTGCCCCAGTGACGAGGAGGCGAGTGCGCTTCATTATCCCCCCCCGCCCCAGCATTAAAAAGGCAGCTGGCTCGGCAGGAGGGTTTGAAGTGAGGCCGGTGGGACCTCGAAGGAGCCGTAACTGACAGTAAGGAGGTCATCTGGAGGGGGAAGGTGGCGCTAGAGCCTGTGATCATCTGGTAATCCGTTAATGGTTGTTGCTCCTCTCAGCTACTGCAATTTATAAAGTGGTGGGAAGCCTGAGGAAACCCTCCTTGACTCTGGAGATTAGTTAACTGCACTATCAATGTTAAATTAACCTAATATCTCTGAAAGTGCCTGCTGGAGAGGGAAAGGGTGCATGTCCTCTTAGTGAGTTGAGGTTCAACTGTGGCAGAGGGGATTGTACCTACAAATCTGGAATACTAGAGCCTGTTCTAAAGTAAAGTGCTGGTATTATCTCGTTGAGGAGTCATAGGAAGCTATAATTTAACAGATTAAATAAGCACAGTGTTTGATGAGGTAAACTGTTAATCCTGCTGAATGTGGATTTGTTATAATTGAAAGGGTCATTATTGATTAATTGGAAAGTGTAATGCACCTTAGAAACTCTATTGATAAACTGTTTAGTAGCTTCTAAAGTAATTATTGATTCTAAGGTACAGGTTCTCCAAATGCAAAAGTGTGATAAGATTTCAGAAATACAGTGACTGTTAGTAATTGAAAAAGTGACAATCTGCTAGTAACGTACAAAGTGTAATTGTTGACCCTGAAAGTGATCTAAACTGCTTTGAACTATTTATATGTGAGCTACTAACAATTGACAACAAAGAGAATATTATTTTTACATAAAGCAGCACGTATTTTCATATAATTTTGGTGTAGTGTTTTTCTTTTTGAGTGCTATTGCGTGAAGTTACTTTTGGGTGGTCTGCAACCTTTACACTGTGCCTCTAGATGTTAGTCTTGCCCTAGGCCAGGCTACCTAATTCCAACATATTGGTGCCTAGCGGTGGGATTGCGGACTTGGTTGCAGCTACTTACTAGTAATTTGACGTAATACACCTAACCTACACCAGGAGTTTTCTCCTTGCGGCCCTCCCAATTAGTCCTTTTGTTTTTTCTAAATTTATTCCTGGTGGTGGGTGGAGTTGGTTTTAGGTTACCCTTACCCCTCTGAAATTTCTGGTGTGTATCCAGGTTTGTCAGACTCACAATGGAGTTTGCAGTGGAAAACCTGGAAGTCTATTCCGTGCCCCAATTGAGAATGTTCTGCCAACAAATGGGGGTCTTTTTCAAACAGGGTGCCAGGAAGGGGGAGCTCCAGACTAGCCTTAGGGCCTGGGTGGAGGCACACCAAGAGACAAAGGAGGAGGATGAAGAGGTTGACCAGGACATGCTGGGGGAGGTAGAAGAGTTATTCCGCGATAAGGGGGAAAACTTACTCACCAAACCAATGTCCTATTCCAGTAAGGGCAGTAGCATCTCTGGGAGAAGCCTAACAGAAGCCGAGCTCACCGATAGGAGAGAGAAAAGACAGCTAAAGTGGGAGTTGGCTAAGTTGGAGCAGGAGAAAGAGGAGAGGAGGATGGTCCACGAGTTTAGACTGAAGGAACTGGAGCTCCAAAGTCTGCGACGGGGGTCCTCTCCTGTTAGGAATGGTGGCAGCGAACCAAAAGAGTCAGCCAGGGAGACCAAACCCTATATCCCAAAGGACCTGATAGCGAGTTTCAGTCAGGGGGATGATGTAGCTAAGTGGCTGGCCGCTTATGAGGTTTCTTTGAAGGTTCATGGAGTGCAGGAGAAGCACTGGGGGGGTAGTTTGTACAAGTACATGCCTCCTGCTGGTCGGGACACCTTGCTGGCCCTGGATCCAGAGGAACAGACAAACTACCCCACCATGAAGTTGGCGTTATTGAGGAAGTTCGGGCTCACCCCAGAGAGGTACCGACAGAAGTTTAGGGGGAGTCACAAGATGGGCACTCAGAACTGGGTGGACTTCCTTGATTATGCCAGAAAGGCCTTAGAGGGTTGGGTCAAGGGCAGTGAGGTAAAGGATTATGAGGGGCTGTACAATCTATTTTTGAAAGAACACCTCCTCGAGAAATGTTTTCCCGAGCTGCGCCAACACCTGGTAGACAGCAAGCTGACCAATCCCCGGAAGCTTGCAGAGGAGGCGGACATCTGGACAAGTACTCGGGTGTCCTCCAAGGGGACTGGAGGGGAATCTCAAAAAGCCGGACAGGGCGCCCCCCAGAAGAAGGAAGGGGGGGGGGAGAAAAAGAAAGAGTTCTCTAAAGGTCCCCAAAATAACTTCCAAGGGAAGGGAGCAGGTTTCACCCCTAGGGCAAACCCGCCCCGGAACCCTTATCCTGGCCAAAGCCAGCAGCCCAGGGTTCCCCACTGTTTTGAATGCGGTGGCGTTGGACATTATAAGGGAGATGTCAGATGCCCAAAGAGACCACCCCCTCCCACCGGAGGAAAGTCACCGGGAGTAGCTAGTGTAGCGCTCGGGGAGGAGTTGCCCTTAGATAAGGGGGGTGAGTGGGCGGGTGTCACCTTAGTGTCCCTGGGAGAGCGGGAGATGGTGCCAAAGATCCAGGTGCCCCCAAATACTACAAAGTATGGGCAATGGGTTACCATCAATGGCCAGAGAGGGGAGGCTCTGAGGGATACAGGAGCCAGCATGACTATGGTGAGAAGTCAGCTGGTGTCCCCAGAGCAGGTTGTTCCTAATGTACTCCACCCCGCCGCGATGGCTGACGGCAGAATGGGCCACTATCCAGTGGCTGAGGTTCCCTTTGAGTGGGAGGGGGTTGCAGGTTCACTTCGAGTTGCCGTAAGCCCTGCCGTGCCAGTCGATTGTCTGTTGGGGAATGACATGGAACACAACACTTGGAGAGAGGTGGAATACCGGACGCATTCTGCGATGCTGGGTACACCTAACTGGGCCTGTGTCAGCACAAGGTCTGCGACTGCCCGGAGAGGGAGTTCGCCTGGGTTGGAGCCTGGAACAATGGCCCAACCCGCTGCTAAAAAGGGTCAGAAACGGAGACAGGGACAGCCTGCTCCTGCTTCCACGCCCCATGTGACAGATCGGCCACCTGCAGTGGTAGGCCAGGAGTCCGTGGAGGGGGAAGTAGACTCTCTGGAGGATTTGCCCATCCCTGCTGAATGGCATGTGGAGGGAGGCCCTACCAGAGAGGAATTCTGTAGGGGGCAGAGGGAGTGCCCTACCCTTGAGGGACTGAGGCGTCAGGCTGAAGCCCAGGCAGCAGGTGATGCTACGGGACACCACCATATTTACTGGGAGGATGGCCTCCTCTACAGTGAACCTAAGGTTCCTCTACCTGGCTCATCAAGGGCCTTGGTGGTCCCGCAGCAATACCGAGCCTTTCTGCTGGAATTGGCTCATGCGATACCACTGGCAGGACACTTAGGCCAGGACAAGACCTTTGCACGGCTTGTTCTCCACTTTTACTGGCCTCAGATGAAAGCGGCGTCCAACACATACTGTAGGACATGTGTATCCTGCCAGGCCAGTGGGAAGACAGGGGTGAAGCTAAAGGCTCCCCTGGAACCACTTCCTGTCGTTAGCACCCCCTTTGAAAGGGTGGGCATCGACATTGTAGGGCCATTGGATCCACCAACAACAGCTGGTCACAGGTTCATCCTGGTTCTGGTGGATCATGCCACACGGTACCCAGAGGCCATCCCTCTGAGGACTGTTACTGCACCTGTGGTGGCTAGGGCCCTGATGGGAATCTTTACTAGGGTAGGATTCCCAAAGGAGGTTGTGTCTGACAGGGGGACTAACTTCCTGTCTGCTTACATGCGGACTATGTGGAAGGAGTGTGGGGTGACCTACCGGTTCACCACTCCTTATCACCCCCAGTCCAATGGACTGGTTGAGAGGTTCAATAAGACCCTGAAGGGCATGATAAGAAGTCTGCCAGAGAGTTTACGGAGGAAGTGGGACATCCTCCTACCTTGCTTACTGTTCTCCTACAGAGAGGTGCCACAGAAAGGAGTGGGCTTCAGCCCATTTGAATTGTTGTATGGGCATCCAGTGCGTGGGCCTCTCAGCCTGGTGAAGGAAGGATGGGAGAAGTCTCCCAGAAAACCTCCCCAGGATGTGGTGAGCTACATGTTGGCCTTCAGAAGCCAGATGGCCAAGTTGTGGAAGCAGGCTGCTGACAACTTGGAGGCCAGTCAGGCAGTCATGAAGGAATGGTACGATCAGAATGCTCACCCGGTGGAGTTGGAGCCTGGCCAGAAAGTCTGGGTGATGGAACCTGGAGAGCTAAGTGCCCTTCAGGATCGTTGGACAGGCCCCTTTGAGGTGTTGGAGAAAAAGGGTAAGGCCACTTACTTGGTGGATCTTAAGACCCCGAGGCAGCCCCTACGGGTGCTGCATGCCAATCGCCTCAAACCCCACCATGAGAGGCCAGAGGTCATCCTGATGTTGGTGACTGATGGTGCTGAGGAAGCAGAAAGCGAGCCTCTCCCAGACCTCTTTTCATGTCAAGAGAAGGATGGGTCGGTGGAGGGAGTGATTCTCTCCCCGTCTCTCACTCCTGAGCAACGAGAGGACTGCCGACAGGTATTGGGGCAGTACTCTTCCCTGTTTTCCCTTGTCCCAGGCAGAACCCACCTGTGTACCCATGATGTGGACACAGGAGACAGCCCCCCAGTGAAATCCAAGACCTATAGGCTGTCGGACAAGGTGAAGGCTAGCATCCATGGCGAAGTTGCCAAGATGTTGGAGCTAGGAGTGATAGAACCGTCCAGCAGCCCTTGGTCCAGTCCGGTGGTGCTAGTCCCAAAAGCTGCCCCACCGGGCACCACACCAGAACTGAGGTTCTGTGTGGATTACCGAGGACTGAACTCAGTTACCAAAACTGATGCTCATCCCATCCCCAGGGCGGATGAGTTAATTGACCGGCTAGGAGCTGCCCAATACCTAAGTACCTTGGACCTCACTTCAGGGTACTGGCAGATCTCCTTGACAGATGGAGCAAGGGAAAGGTCAGCCTTCTCCACGCCTGAGGGACACTTCCAGTTCTGTGTGATGCCCTTTGGGCTCAAGAACGCCCCTGCCACATTTCAGCGACTGGTGAACCAGGTCCTCTCTGGAATGGAGGGTTTCTCGGCTGCTTACCTGGATGACATTGCTGTCTTCAGTAGCAGTTGGGAGGACCACTTGCAACATTTGCAAGCAGTTCTCCAGGCGCTGAAACAAGCTGGATTGACCATCAAAGCCAGCAAATGCCAGATTGGGCAGGGGTCGGTTGTGTACCTTGGACACTTGGTGGGTAGGGGGTCCGTGCAACCCCTACAGGCGAAGATTGAGGCAATCATGGCCTGGGAACCCCCCAAGACACAGACTGAGGTCCGAGCTTTCCTGGGCCTCACAGGTTACTACCGTCGCTTTGTGAAGGGGTATGGCACTATTGTAGCGCCCCTCACAGAGCTCACCTCCAAGAAACAACCTCGACGGGTAGTTTGGACAAAGGCTTGTCAGCAAGCCTTTGAAAAGTTGAAGCAGGCAATGTGCGAAGCACCGGTCCTGAAGGCTCCCAATTTCTCCAAGGAGTTTATTGTGCAAACAGATGCATCCGAACATGGCATTGGGGCAGTGTTATCGCAACTCAATGAAGAGGGCCTGGATCAACCTATAGTCTTCTTATCCAGGAGACTGCTTCCCCGGGAACAGAAGTGGAGTGCCATTGAGAGGGAAGCTTTTGCGGTGGTGTGGGCTCTGAAGAAGCTGCGGCCATACCTCTTTGGCTCGCACTTCCTGGTTCAGACCGACCACCGACCCCTTCGTTGGCTGATGCAAATGAAGGGGGAAAATCCCAAGTTGTTGAGGTGGTCCATCTCCCTACAGGGAATGGACTTCCGGGTGGAACATCGGCCTGGAGTGGACCACGCCAATGCAGACGGTCTCTCCAGGTATTTCCGCCTTAGTGATGAGGACTCCCAAGGGGTTGGGTAGTTCTCCCCACTTTCAGCTGGGGGGGACGCGTGTTAGACCTGTCTGACTTTTTGGCGAAGTCCCTCCTAATTTTTATTTATTTTGTCCCCTTTTTGCCCCTCATACCCTTATTAATTTTTGTGTCTACTGGATTTTTATAGGTGTTGGCCAGGGGGATAGGTGTTCCCTCTCCCCCTCATAGTTTTTTACCTCAGGTCCAGAGGCCTGTTCTGACAGGAAAGTTGGCACCACCTAAAATGGTGGCCACCAACTGCCCCAACTGTCACCAACAGAACCTGGCTATAGACCAACATAGGGCATTCCAGAACCTTCTGGTCCATTCTGGACCACTGAAGGGCAGCCTATATAAGGCGGAATGCGGGGCAGCCATTTTGTCTACCTGTGGAAGTCAGCTGGAGGACAGGTGGTGGCTAAGGGTGGGAGAAGGTTGGACTTTGGATTGACCTCCTGGACTTGGAAGCTGTCTATTTGGCCCAGCCCACAACTCCCCTGTTGGTTACTTGTCCTGGCCCCGCTGTGGGAAGTTACTGGAGACCCTGGGCGCCTAGCTAGCCCCTTGTCTAAAATTATACAGGGACAGCTTCAGGAGAAGGAGACTGCAGCGCTGCGGTGTGCAGTCCTCTGCCCAGCATAGGGAGTCCAGAGACTGGTAAATGGTTCTAGACTGACCCCTACTTTGTAAACCCCTGGAGAAGATTGAAAAGAAGGACTCTCCTACGGAGAAGGGCTGATCCTGGTGCCCTCCCCTTGTTCTGCTTGTACCCCAGTGCTGCCTATCTGCTGAGATCGCGCCCCCCCTGGTGCCAAACCCCTACCTGCGACCACCAGGGCTGGAGAAGCGGGGACCGCAGAACCACGAGTCGCTCTACACCTGGGTCGGTGTGGAAACGCTGAGGGAGCCGGACCGGTTGTTCAGTTGGCCGTGCTGTCCTTTCATCTGTGCGAGTGAGCGACGCGCTTGTGGAGCTGTGTCAAGGGCTGAGGTGAGGAGCGGAGCCAGGGAAGTCTTCGGCGGCGTGAGGAGTGAGCCGGGAGGAGAGAACAGCATCGGAAGTGCAGCGCGGCCTCCAGCGGCAAGACGCTGATCTTTCGCGCATGCTCTGTGGCGCCGCCGGGCTCCGTGAGGTGGAGCCGGATCGAGGAAGGCGGGAGCAACTGCGGAGGAGCGAGAAGCATTGCGCATGCCCCCCGTGATCAGCGCGTCTCCGACGAGGGAGTTTGAGGCTTCGTTTTCCCCCTTCGCTCAGGCGCTTCAGAAAGGAGCCAGCGCGAGCGGAAAGGGGGCCTTCCTGTGTGCGCTTCACTGATTCTCTGCCCCAGTGACGAGGAGGCGAGTGCGCTTCATTATCCCCCCCCGCCCCAGCATTAAAAAGGCAGCTGGCTCGGCAGGAGGGTTTGAAGTGAGGCCGGTGGGACCTCGAAGGAGCCGTAACTGACAGTAAGGAGGTCATCTGGAGGGGGAAGGTGGCGCTAGAGCCTGTGATCATCTGGTAATCCGTTAATGGTTGTTGCTCCTCTCAGCTACTGCAATTTATAAAGTGGTGGGAAGCCTGAGGAAACCCTCCTTGACTCTGGAGATTAGTTAACTGCACTATCAATGTTAAATTAACCTAATATCTCTGAAAGTGCCTGCTGGAGAGGGAAAGGGTGCATGTCCTCTTAGTGAGTTGAGGTTCAACTGTGGCAGAGGGGATTGTACCTACAAATCTGGAATACTAGAGCCTGTTCTAAAGTAAAGTGCTGGTATTATCTCGTTGAGGAGTCATAGGAAGCTATAATTTAACAGATTAAATAAGCACAGTGTTTGATGAGGTAAACTGTTAATCCTGCTGAATGTGGATTTGTTATAATTGAAAGGGTCATTATTGATTAATTGGAAAGTGTAATGCACCTTAGAAACTCTATTGATAAACTGTTTAGTAGCTTCTAAAGTAATTATTGATTCTAAGGTACAGGTTCTCCAAATGCAAAAGTGTGATAAGATTTCAGAAATACAGTGACTGTTAGTAATTGAAAAAGTGACAATCTGCTAGTAACGTACAAAGTGTAATTGTTGACCCTGAAAGTGATCTAAACTGCTTTGAACTATTTATATGTGAGCTACTAACAATTGACAACAAAGAGAATATTATTTTTACATAAAGCAGCACGTATTTTCATATAATTTTGGTGTAGTGTTTTTCTTTTTGAGTGCTATTGCGTGAAGTTACTTTTGGGTGGTCTGCAACCTTTACACTGTGCCTCTAGATGTTAGTCTTGCCCTAGGCCAGGCTACCTAATTCCAACAATCTCTGCTTTCATTTCTGATTTTATTGCATATGTTTTTATTTTTTGTGAGGAGCCATTTTCTACTCCATTTTTATTCTTTAGAAAACTTGAATGCCACCTTAAGTGAGCAGCATTTTTCTTTTGTAGCTCTTGTAGATTCTGAATGCCTATGACAGATATTTAAAATAATAAAGAATGCCGTTTGCGAAGGCTAATAGGATTTGCGAATGCTTGTGAATTAATGTAATGGGACCCACATTCCTTTCCCTAACATGTTATCCATGACAATTTAGTAACGTTTATGTATAGGCTGGGAGGGCAATTGGTAATGGAGTCTATGCAGCCTGTAAATCCTCCCTCGACTCCTCCATCCTTTTGTCCAAATGACTGGCAAACAGCGCTTAATTTGAGCTGGTGGTTGCCACACTGGCGCTTTTCATAAGCACCAGTTAAGGACACATTCATTTATGGTTAAGTGATTTGCCCAGGATCACAGGATGTTGACCGATGCCGAGACTCTACCTTGGTTCCCCAGCTCCAAAGTCGGCAGGTCTATCCATTACGCCACAACTTCTGCGCACTTTCATGGTTTAGGAGCCGCGAACAGGAGAAATGGACTGGTGAAAGCTGCCTCCTGATGAGACCAGCACTTATTTTTTTTACAAATTAATCATTGATTGTGGGACAAGTTTTTGCCCCTTTCTTAGTTTGCTTTTCTCTGTCATTAACTAACTTTAACAAAATAACGCCTTTTCTCTAGAAAGTGTGTTATTTAATCATAAAGCTTATAGACCTGGCTTTCAGCTCAGAATTCCCTCCAGGTATCTCGCCATTCCCTGCTTTGAATGCACCACTGTGCTGCCGAATTAAGCCCTAAAAATAAACCTGTCGCTGGAGCTGCTAGAAAATAATATGTAAGTACGTTTTTAAGTACGTGTGAATGCCTTAAGGGCCTGTTTAAAATGTAATTTAAGGGAAGGCAATAATAAGAAAAGGCAGAAAGTTGTGCTCCTGTCAAAGCTCATCACCCCACATAACAATGTGTTAACTTTCACAAGCAAAATTGCCAGTAGCAGGCATGTGAAGAATATTGCTTAATCCTTCTAATCAACAAGTGGGGCGTTGGCTACCAACCTTTGGCTTTGTGAATGCTTGTTTTGTCCTGTTTTTGTAAAAGTTTGTTTTTGGGGGAGTTGCTGGCCCCTCCCCTACTTAAAAACAACAGCTAATAGCACAAAAATTATATCTCAAAAAGCACTCATTGCCTTAGTCCATTGTACTGAACAGAACTACTCTGTATGTGGATGTGCCTCTTGTGAAAAAGAAAACACTGTCACTCGTGATTTTGGCCAATGGCTGAAGTGGGCTGACCCACCACCGTAATGCTGTAAGCATTATTGAGCAGAAGAAAAATGTAATGACAGCACACACATTGATAAAAAGGGCTGGCTGCCAGCCCTTGTAAGGAAGTTTATTATATATATAACTTTAGTAAAGTCAAAATGTCTTGGCTAACGCCAGACCTTAAAAGCAACAGAACGTAAGTTCCAATTTGTCATTACTCTTTGTGTCAGCACAATGAAACAAATTAAACGGCTTGAGGAAAAACAAGCTCCTGCCAAAAATAAATATTTACTTCTGTTAAACCATATAATAGTTTTAAAATACTTTCCTTTGTTTTTAGCGATCTAAAATAAGAATCCTGTTGTATTTCACCAGGTTCCAAAACGTATCATATTTGAATGCATTTTCCTGGTGTCCCACTGTTGATATTTAAGTAATGCATTCTAAGCCGCTGTCATGCATAACACCACACCAGCAATTCCAAGGGAATGTGACTTGCTGGACTGAGCCAATTTCTTATTTAGACTTGCTATCCAGAGTGTAACGTGTTATCAAGAACGTGAACAGTTATCTAGTTTCTAAAAGTAACAAGAAACTCCTGTTTAATGCATTGTAGTTTGCAACTTTACATTTATCTCGATTTGCCAGTAAAATCTCTGCTACAGCTTAACAAATGTGAGTGTATGTGTGCCAGAAGAGGGTGTGATGGAAGGGCCTGTTTATAAAGGGTGTTACTTTCACAAAATATTTAGTTACAGAGGATGAAGCCAAGCAGCACTGCTTTGGCAGCCCTATGAGTGAACATTAGACTTTACCACGCATACCTTTACCATTCTTGCCTTTACTCCATGGGCATTATAACGTGCTGACCTTTACAAAATGTTGTAATATCATGCAATAAAGAGCTTTACAATGCAATACATTATATATATATATATATATATATATATATATATTACCTACTGGCGGTCGCCAGTAGGTAGTTATAGTTAGGATTGATTTCCATAGGGAAATCGCAACATTCTATTTGGAATAACTTTGGCGCCGGTTGAGCAATCAGCCTGAATTTTTCAGCAACTTTGCCTCGTGCGCTCCGCTCCTTCCCTGAAAGTTTGGGGGGGATTCGTCAAGCGGGGGCCGAGATAAAAAGGGGGTCCCAAAACGTGTTTTCCCCATGTTAATTTCCATAGGGCGTTCTGTCGCACTTTTAGCTCGAACGGCTGAATGGATTTTCACCAAACTTGGCAAAATTGTAGGGACTGGTAGCCCGATGTGCCTTTGCTATGTCTCAAGATATGTGCTCCAGAGGATTTTGAGTAATTTAGGTTAAAAAAAATTTATATATCTAGAGCCGCGCCCCGGTACGCGTACCGGGGAGCGCTCCGGGCACGCCACGCAAGCTGATTGGTTCTCGGGTGTCTGTAAACATTCGAAACAGTCCGCAGCGGCCGCCATCTTGTGTCTCGGTAGGATTGAGACACAAGAGGTGGCAAAAATCAAAGGGGGAAATGAGCAAAAGGGGGCAGGGTACACCCCCCCCCCCTGACCCCCTAGGTTTGATGTGGGGGCCATAAAAGGGTCCCGTAGGACAAAAAAAAAAAATATTTTTTTAGATTTTCGCGGGGGGAGCGCCGGGTACGCGTACCGGGGAGCGTTCCATGGAGATAAAAGAATGACAGACTTTTTTTTTTTTTAAATTGCATTTTTTTATAAATTGGAGGTAGTTCTGAAAAGAACTTTTTTTTTGTTTTTGTTGTTTTATATTTTTTTTATACTTTTTAAAACGATTTTATATTTTTGGGGGATTTTTTTCAGGGGAAAAACAAAAACAGGGATTCCAAAACTGCTCAACAGGAGCAAAAAAATGTGAAAATTTAGGGACGGGGAGGGCAGCGGTGTTCCTGTCTCTTTATAGCAATGAGTTCAACGCTCTGCTCCCCATAACAGAGCAGTTCCTCACACTCCACGCACAGAAATTTAATGCCTGCAAACACCGGCTGTATGTTAGGGACCATTCTTCCACGTGGTGGTCCCGAAGGTGTTGCTCCACCAGTGGAGGTGCTGCCACCATCTGTTGGTAAATTCCGTGCCAGCTCCCTGACACTCTCCCTGGCAAAGTTGTTTGGGTGTCTTCTCTTGACATGCCTAATTAAATTGGCATTTCCAAAGCTATATTTTTTTAGAGGATTGCCTCTCGATAAAATACTGCCACATATTTTGCAGGTTACTTTTGCAGCATTAACTTTTTTTTGTCCTTCAGGGATGTCATAAAATTTCCAGATGAAGTGGTTCTTTTTTTACTGGTGAGGAGGGTCCTCAGGCAAAAAACTATCTGAATCACTGCTGGATGACTCCCTTGCAGCCATTGCTGTAGATCAGGAAAATTAGGAAAAGAAGACAATACACAGAACAGCTCTTGCTCTTTCCAAGTACAAAGCAATAATGAGAGAAATGGGTGGGTTTCTCAAAATTTTGAAAAAAAAAAGTTCTGAACCAATGAAAAGTGTTATTTTAAAGTCACATGGCTTGACGCGCTTACACTACGCGCCCTGGGGCGCGTCCCAGGGCGCGCAACGTAAGCGCATCGCGGCGCTTACGTTGCGCGATCGTTTGCGCTTCCGGGTGCGCTTACGCGGTGCATCATAAGACGCATCTCGCGGCTACGCGATACGTGTCTTATGACGCAAGGCGTGGCGGCTACGCGATACGTCACGATGTTGTTTTCGTTCGCGGCAATAGCGCTGTCGGGACGCTCACCGGTGCGCGCCCCGGGGCGCGCCGTAACATTGCGCTTACCCGTGCGTTCACCGTACACGCCCCGGGGTGAAAAATAAAAAATAAAAAATAAAAAAATTAACATATTTATACAATATAAAATTCGTTTTACATTTTTTCACTTTTTATACCTATAAAGATTTGCTATTAAAAAACCATTGAAATTCACTGAAAAAACCATCTGTGTATATAGATGGTGGAATTATTGAATTGGTTGTTGTAAGTGGTATGGGTATCTCCATTTTTTTCAATATTTTAGTTTCTATTTTTGAATATTTGTTTCAAGGGTTACATTACAGTGAAAGGAGCTCTGTCACTCTGTCACAAGGATGGTGTCATCAGTGATGTCATGAGTGATGTCACTGACCATGTCATGAGTGATGTAATATGTGACGTCATCAGCAGTGCATTGCACGCGCAAGTTATAGTGAGTCCAACTAACTATAACGTGGGAATTTAAATGGTTTTATGCGAGTAAAACTTTCAGCTAACTATAACTGGTGTGAAACCTATGTTTTTTTCAGTGAATTTAATAGGTTTTTTTAATGCTAATTCCGAACTATAACTGGTGTGAAACCTATGGTTTTTTCAGTGAATATATAGATATATATATATATATATATATATATATATATATATATATATGTATATATATATATCTTAGTGGTGGTCGCCACTGAGTATATAGTTAGGTCAGCATTTCCATAAGCCCTCCCTTTTGTTTTCCTAATATGTTTGGCATTGACAAAGCGAGAGCGGTGAAAAGGGAGATTTCAATATATGAAATAAATATTTCTGAACGTACCTGTTCTTGAGTGTGCTCCTACTTGTGTCGGCTGACACGCATCCATCGCGGACTGTGTTTGGGAAGTGAAACGCAGCTCACCACCGCGTCCAGGAAGCACCCAAGGTGTGCGGCGCGACAGCAGTGACAAAACTTTGTTCTTGATTTATTTATATATATATATATATATATATATATATATATATATATAGTGACGACCACCACTAAGATATATATATATAGTTACGACCACCACTAAGATATATATATATATATATATATATATATATACTAAGATACCTTGGCTACAAAGGAACTGCGAGGTTGAAAGTATTGGGCACAGGAATTGACTTTCACCCGGCAAATGTGCTACAAACTCTAGCCGACCACTCTCAACACTCAGCCACTCACTTGAGAAGTAAATCACTCCGGCTGTGTGGGAACATCCGTCTATGCTGAGAACCAACTGCATGATGGGAAATGCAGTCCGCACCATGAACTGGTCGAATGCTCCGCGATGAGATGTGGCGCAGGTGAGCCCCACGCTACTTCAGGAGGAGGGGCATCATAAATAGAGAAGAAAACATAGAGACTTGTAACAACAGAGGCATCTGATGAGGCTACCGCCGAAACGCGTCATGCCAGACAAAAGAAAATAAAGCAATCCTTGAAGCCCTGCCGTGTCCCCTCATCTTTTTCAACAGAGAAGGATACCTTGGGAATATTAGCGTGTGGCCATTTTCACGCAGAGGGGGCCCTTCCTGAAGTGTCTTCCAGGAGTGTTTAGGGTTAATGGCAAATTACCCGGACCACCCCGCACCCGATGGAGCCAGAGGCTTTGCTGCCAGCTGCCAGTCCACGACATCGACGGAGAGACGGAGTTACTTTAACCGCGTCTCCAAACCTTGGCTACAAAGGAACTGCGAGGTTGGAAGTATTGGGCACAGGAATTGACTTTCACCCGGCAAATGTGCTACAAACTCTAGCCGACCACTCTCAACACTCAGCCACTCACTTGAGAAGTAAACCACTCCGGCTGTGTGGGAACATCCGTCTATGCTGAGAACCAACTGCATGATGGGAAATGCAGTCCGCACCATGAACTGGTCAAATGCTCCGCGATGAGATGTGGCGCAGGTGAGCCCCACGCTACTTCAGGAGGAGGGGCATCATAAATAGAGAAGAAAACATAGAGACTTGTAACAACGGAGGCATCTGATGAGGCTACCGCCGAAACGCGTCATGCCAGACAAAAGAAAATAAAGCAATCCTTGAAGCCCTGCCGTGTCCCCTCATCTTTTTCAACAGAGAAGGATACCTTGAGAATATTAGCGTGTGGCCATTTTCACGCAGAGGGGGCCCTTCCTGAAGTGTCTTCCAGGAGTGTTTAGGGTTAATGGCAAATTACCCGGACCACCCCGCACCCGATGGAGCCAGAGGCTTTGCTGCCAGCTGACAGTCCGCGACATCGACGGAGAGACGGAGTTACTTTAACCGCGTCTCCAAACCTTGGCTACAAAGGAACTGCGAGGTTGGAAGTATTGGGCACAGGAATTGACTTTCACCCGGCAAATGTGCTACAAACTCTAGCCGACCACTCTCAACACTCAGCCACTCACTTGAGAAGTAAATCACTCCGGCTGTGTGGGAACATCCGTCTATGCTGAGAACCAACTGCATGATGGGAAATGCAGTCCGCACCATGAACTGGTCGAATGCTCCGCGATGAGATGTGGCGCAGGTGAGCCCCACGCTACTTCAGGAGGAGGGGCATCATAAATAGAGAAGAAAACATAGAGACTTGTAACAACGGAGGCATCTGATGAGGCTACCGCCGAAACGCGTCATGCCAGACAAAAGAAAATAAAGCAATCCTTGAAGCCCTGCCGTGTCCCCTCATCTTTTTCAACAGAGAAGGATACCTTGGGAATATTAGCGTGTGGCCATTTTCACGCAGAGGGGGCCCTTCCTGAAGTGTCTTCCAGGAGTGTTTAGGGTTAATGGCAAATTACCCGGACCACCCCGCACCCGATGGAGCCAGAGGCTTTGCTGCCAGCTGACAGTCCGCGACATCGATGGAGAGACGGAGTTACTTTAACCGCGTCTCCAAACCTTGGCTACAAAGGAACTGCGAGGTTGGAAGTATTGGGCACAGGAATTGACTTTCACCCGGCAAATGTGCTACAAACTCTAGCCGACCACTCTCAACACTCAGCCACTCACTTGAGAAGTAAATCACTCCGGCTGTGTGGGAACATCCGTCTATTCTGAGAACCAACTGCATGATGGGAAATGCAGTCCGCACCATGAACTGGTCGAATGCTCCGCGATGAGATGTGGCGCAGGTGAGCCCCACGCTACTTCAGGAGGAGGGGCATCATAAATAGAGAAGAAAACATAGAGACTTGTAACAACGGAGGCATCTGATGAGGCTACCGCCGAAACGCGTCATGCCAGACAAAAGAAAATAAAGCAATCCTTGAAGCCCTGCCGTGTCCCCTCATCTTTTTCAACAGAGAAGGATACCTTGGGAATATACTAAGATATGAATGAATGAATGAATGAATGAATGAATGAATGAATGAATGAATGATTACACATTTCTATAGCGCATGGTTACCCTAAGGCATCCCAGCGCTTATGTGGTCAAGTCATCTCCATTAACTTTAGCAGAATAGGAAGGTTTTCAGCATTTTTCTAAACCTGAGATGGTTCTCCTCCAATCGGATAGCATCTGGAAGATTGTTCCAGAGCTTTGCAACCTGTAGAGCGAAACGTCTGCCCCCGGTGCGCGATCTCCTGATCCTGGGGATTGCCAGTAGATTCTTATTGCTGGATCTCAGGGTTCTGCATGTTTGATAAGGCATAAACAAGGGTGCAAGAATGTCTGGTCCCGAGTTATGCAGGGCTTTGTGAGCAATAGTCATCGCTTTAAATTGAATTCGTTGTTGCACAGGCAACCAATGCAATTGCCTCAATGCTGGTTTGACAGAGGTTCTGCGTGGGATGTTTAGTAGCAATCGGGCAGCACAGTTTTGGATGGTCTGAAGGATCTTGATTGTCCCTTTAGGGGCCCCTAGATAGACTGCGTTGGCATAGTCTAATCGAGATAGTATAAGGGATTGGACTAGGATCCTTCTAGCCTCAAAGGGAAGTAGTCCTAAAATTTTTCTGAGTGCTCTCATGAGGGCGTAACCAGTCCCCGCTACCTTCCGGGCTTGGACCTGAAAATTAAGGGCTGGGTCGAGCCACACTCCCAAGCTCTTAATTTGCTCCTTAGGGGTTGGAGGCTGCCCCAAAGAGTCCGGCCACCACATATCCACAGAGGTAGGTGGTTTATGTCCTAACATCATGACCTCTGTTTTAGCTCCATTAAGCTTCAAAAAAGAGTCATTCATCCAATCCTGAACTTTACTAAGACAGGAGGATAGGTTGTTATAAGTCGTCTCCTGCCCCGACAGGGAGATGATAAGCTGAGTATCATCAGCATAAGTTACCAACTGTACTCCCCTTATATAAACGAAAGTATGTCTGTTTGTCCTTTATGCATTACTACACCATTCATCCGATCGGCATGAAACTTTGGGAAGTTGTTGAGTACACTCCCACGAAGGTTTCTGGCAAAAACAAAAAAGAAAAATGTGTTATATATCGGCCCCCGGCCCCCAGGGCCCTCATAATTTATATATATAAAAACGAATGTCTGCCTCTCTGTCTGTTTGTCCTTTATGCATTACTACACCATTTATCCGATCGCCATGATTGGGAAGTTGTTGAGTTTCTGGCAAAAACATTTTTTTGAAAATCGACGCAGAAGTGCCCTCATAATCTTTCTAATACTGAAATTGTCAGCGAATTTGCAAGCATCAGCGACAGTTATGCCCCCCAAACGGAAATCGATTTATCGAACTACAGCTAAAGCACGGAAGAAAAAGGCATTACAAGCTTCAGAAACAGATGAGCAACGGGAAGCAAGATTAGAAGCTGTTTGAACACAAACTGGTCAAGCACGTGCTTATCAAACGAACGAGCAACGAAAATCAAGATTGTAAGCCGAGGCTGTGTAAATCCGATAGTAAAGAGTGATACCTGGAACACCGCAGCCGGCCCCCGGGTTGTAGGCTCATTGCTGTGTAATAATAGTAATGTACAATAAAGGACTTACAACAAAAAAAAAAAGATTGTAAGCCGATCGAGTACGCAGTGTTCAAGCCCGTTCTTCACAAACGAACGAGCAACGAGAATCAAGATTGGAAACAGATAGATTACGCACTGCTCAAGCCCGCTCGAATGAAACAGGAGAGCAACGAGAATCAAGATTGGAAACCGAACAATTACGCACTGCTCAAAGACACTCGAATGAAACATGAAAGCAACGAGAGCAGCAACGCGCGACAGGTAAGCTAGTATATATATATATATATAAAAACGAATGTATGTCTGTCTGTTTGACCTTTATGCATTACTACACCATTCATCCGATCGCCATGAAACTTTGGTAAGTTGTTGAGTACACTCCCGCGAAGGTTTCTGGCATAAATTTTTTTAAATATCGGCCCCCCAGGGCCCTCATAATCTTTTGAATACTGATGTACGCACAAGACGGTGAAAAAAAAATCGTGTATCCACAAGCACTCGAATAAATAAATAGAATTAAAACACCATTTCATCCGATCGCCATGAAACTTTGGGAAGTTGTTGAGTACACTCCTGCAAAGGTTTCTGGCATAAACATTTTTTAAATATCGGCCCCCAAGGGGCCTCATAATCTTTCGAATACTGATGTACGCACAAGACAGAAAAACAAAAAATCGTGTATCCAGATGCACTGGAATAAATAAATAGAATTAAAACAGCATTCATCCGATCGCCAGGAAACTTTGGGAAGTTGTTGAGTACACTCCCGCGAAGGTTTCTGGCATACATTTTCTTTAAATATCGGCCCCCCAGGGCTCTCATAATCTTTCGAATACTGATGTACGCACCAGACGGAAAAGCAAAAAATCGTGTATCCACAAGCACTCAAATAAATAAATAGAATTAAAACGACACTTTGAAATGTTTTCCATATTAAAATGAATAAGTTTCAATAAAAATGACACAATGTAAATTGAATGTTATCATAACGAGTTTCCTTGAATTTCCTTTCTTCGGAGATCGCAGCAACGCGCGACGGGTAAGCTAATATATATATATATATATATATATAAACATATATATATATATATATATATATATATATATATATATATATATATATATATATATATATATATATATATACAAGTTTGTTGTACTGCCTGACGCGTTTCTGTGGCCAACGTACCACTTCATCAGAGGCATTTCTCCTGTACGCATTGGAGTGCTCTTTATACTACATGCCGATTAGTTGAAACCCCTCATGGGTTCAAACCCCTCATGCCGTCCTGGGCAGGGTGCGCCATGTCGAAGAAATGAGAGGCTGAGGGAGAGGAACCTTCCTGCTCCGGTTTCCAGCACAGTTTGTCTTGATGAAAAGTACCTTGCTGACAAAGAGGCATTCTGGGACGTGTAGTTCCAGTACAAGATCTGATTGGCTTGCACACCATCAACAAAGATGTTGAGGCAACTATTTTAGGGCTTGGGGACTCAATCTCCTGTCCTGAAAAAATATTTTAAAAACACATATAGGGGCATGGTCAGATTCCCCTGACCTCTTTGGCCTGGTTGGGTGGACAAAAAGTGTATTTGTTTTTTAACAGAACCGCTGATCCACAGAGGATATGCGGATCCATAACAACATTTCAAAAAATAGTGGGCTCCTAGCCTTATGATTTTGAAGCCACTTGGGTTGGGCTTGTGCCAAGGTGTGGGGGCACTGGATTAAAAAAGAGGGGCAGGGAAGGTGAGCTTGGGGCCAGTGCTCAAGCCGATTTCAGCTCCTAGGACCCCCCATCCCTGGTACCCAGCGTATTTTTTGTTGATGAGTGGGGTTTGGGGCCCCCCTCACAGAGCCATGGTGCGGCCCTGGGAATCCCATCCCCTGGGGCTCGCCCGAACACAGTGACACCAGGGCACGGACGTTACCTGCTGCCCAGGGTGCGGGCAGGGAAGAATCAATGGTCTCCCCGGCAGGAGCAGGCATCTGTCTTCCCGCGCTCTGGGAGGCAAAGAACAGTTCACTGCTCTCAACTGGCGGGAGCACAAAGAAAAGCTACTCCCGTCAGGGGAGCAAAGAAGAGAAACTGGCTCCCACCAGCACCCGAGGATGGGTGCTGGTAGGTGAGCCGATGAGGCTGCAGGGGGCAAGGGCCTACCTACATGGTCGCTAACATAAGAAAAGGTGTGGGACAGGGGCACCCAAAAACCAAATAAAAAAGGTTTGGCTCCCACTGGCACCCAAGATAGGTGCTTGATGGGGAGCCTTTTCCCTCCCTCTGAGCCCCACAACATAATAGATATTTGGTGAATCCCCTGGGTGAGACCAATTTACACCCCCCACCCTCCACAGGCAGGAATATGAATCGATCGGAGTAGCCACTTATTGCACATTCAATGCTCCTGCTGAGAGCACCCCATAATGCCCTGTGAATGCTTATTGTGCATATTTTTAGCTTCCTGTGCGGACCCAAAAAGGGGCCGGCACCAACAAACATTATTTTTTTATGTTGTGGGGAGGCTGCAAGTAGCACAGAAGCCACCTAGGAACATTTAAAAAAAACTTGCTGTAAGTCTCCTGGGTCATTAAATACATAACTCAAGGAGCGTTTACCATGTTTTCAATGCACTCCAAGCTGGAGGTTTATGCTTTTCAGTTGGAGTGCCAGGATTCCATGTGATTGGTCCTATGGCTGCACTCTGTGGCCTAAAGAGTAGTAAAGAAAGACTCAAGCACATGTTTGAGATTTTGAATAGAAATGCTTTAATTAAAGGTTTCGTTGACAATTATTGTTAATAAGCGTTGCCATGTGTATATTAATAAAGAATATACTGAATTATGTTTATTGATGAATTATTGTGGTGATGTTGTGAATAAGCTACTAGGTCTATTTTATATATGAGGCTGTGATGTGTAAACCCCTGATAAAGCGTATAGATCTGTCTTTTGTGTTTTGTTGTTCTGACCCTATAACGAAACCAGTAGATCTGCCTTGATTAAAATGACACCCCTTTATTTAGTTACTTTTCTTTTTTCTTGTTTTTAAAACTCTCAATTCTCAGAAAAGGGCTGCAATAAAATATTACTGTACGTTAAATAAAAACCTAGAAATACACTGAAAAATCCAACGGTTAAAGTGATGTTATAGTTAGAATTTGTAATAATATCGTACTTTACAATACAATTCACAGAAAAAACTAAGGTTAAAGGGACATTATAGTTAAATGAAAATGGCAGTTAAAACATAACTTTTTAAACTAACAAAGCCACTGAAACTCACCAGGTATAGCTATCTCAAGTACTTATAACTCATGCCATAAAATAACTATAACTCGCACCATCACCATGCACTGCTTGTACCCTCACATATTACATCAGTCACGTAATGTTCAATGACGGCATTGATAACATCCCTACAGACATCTAAAATTACATCATTGATAACAACTCTGTACAGACCGGATGTGCGAGTTAAATGTACTTAAGGGCACCTGTTATAGTTACTTGAGATGACTATAACTGGTGAATTTCAGTATTTTCTTTAAAACATTGTTTTAACTGACATTTTCATCGAACTATACACATATACAGACTGCCCTCCCGTTCTCACGAAAAATGCTTGTGGATGAGACGACCTGAGGTATATAGTGTTAGACCTGTCAGCCCTTTGTGTGGTCCCTCCTCACTATTATTTATTTTATCCCCTTTTTGGCCTCTGAATTTTACTTGGGTGTCCACTATATATTTTTTTTTTATCTGGATGTTGACTTTTAAGTCTCTGGGCGCCTTATTTACACTTACTGGTAGTGAGGTGCAGGTGCTCCTTTAAAATGGAGGAGGTAGAGCAGTTACCCTCACAAAATGGTGGCCTGTCAACTGTCAAAATTTTACCTCAGAGTCATAGGCTAGCATTAGGTATATATAGAACCTTCTGGTCTCTTCTGGTGACATGGGCCTAGGTTATATAAGGGAGTTGTTTTAGTCGGCCATTTGGTTCATGATAAGGCTGGCCGGAGTGCAGGCTGTGGCGTCAGGGGGATAGGGCCTTGAGTGGGTTGACTTCTCTTGAGGGTTGCTTCCCTACCGCTGCCACCGCCCCTCTACTCATGGACCTGGCCCTGCTTAGAGATTCCCTGGTGATCCTTGCCCTGGTGTCTCCACAGAAAAGGGAAGAGTGGTTGCTTTTGCTGAGAGGTTCTTGAGTAAAAGTTGGGGCTCTGACTGAGCGAAAAGTACTGCCCCTGGGACCTGTGGGAGTGAGAGCTACCTGGGGACACTGGTCGTTTTCAGGGGGGGGGGGGGGGGAGTAGGAACAAGGAGACTGTGAAACTTTGATCCCTCCCACGTCCTCAAGTGATCCCCTCTCCTGTGCCAACTTGCCCTTCTCACCTGTGACATTGGGGCTGGGAGTAGCTGCGTGGGTGTTGCGACCCCCCTTCGTAGAGTGAGGAGCCGCTAGTCCGCTGCCTCTTCCTGAGGTGAAGGTGACGGAAGCGAAAGTGTGGCCTTCCAGCGTCCCCTCATATGCGCTGGCCCAGAGGAGGGCTTGACGGCTTTCCGGAGGGGGCGGGACCGCACCACAGACGCTTCTTCCCCGCGCAGGACCAGTGAAGCGCGGCTGTGTGGAAGAAAGGAGCAGTAGCTGTGGTAACGTGGCTGAGCCGTATCAATTTCAGCTGCGGAGTACCATTGAAGCGTCCCCTTTGCAGCGCAGGCCCAGTGTGTAAGTCGGCCTTGTCTGCGAGGGGAAGGAGACGCTTAATCCAGTGACTGCCGGGGAAGGTGTGAACACTCAACTGCTCGTGTTGGTTGAATCCAAGACAAACAACGCTAAGCCTACAAGTAAGCCGGGAACTGGGGCCTAGTGTGGGACACAACAACGGAGGAATTGCCATGGGCTGGTGGATGGCCTAATTTATGGAACCCGAGTGGTAGATATCAGGCGGGCCAAGGGAGCTCAATTTGACAAGACAATCCTATTTGCATTAGGGACCTGCCATCCATAAGAACTGCCACGGGCCCAATTCTGATGCTTAACAGAAATTAAAACCTTACAAGGCCTAAACTCAAATTCCTGACTGACTGAATTCAATGGCCGTACTTGATTTGCCGAGAGTATGTAGTCCGGGTTCCTACTATCTCATTGCATAGATCGGTTTACTAAGAGAGATCCGCAAAAAGGTGCCCTAATTGTAGTATTGCATAATCTTGTGCCTCTGAATAGATGTAATGTGTACGTCCTGTTAATTCTTAATTAATCTGCAAGAGAATCTGCTTGAGAACTAGCGTAATAAGCGAATGTATTAGCTTCATTTCCTCTGGAAGGAGGAACGAGATTCTTGAACCAAATGTAACATGAAGTTTTAATTGATGCGGATTATCAAATGAGGAAATGCTAGATGTGTTTAAATGAAACATGCCAAACTGAATAAGCTAACCAAATCAATCATAAAGCAGTATTCGCTTATTTTACTAAAGAAAAGGTGTGGTGTCTTCTTTTAGTGGATGGGCGCTGGGGTACTGTGGTAAGTGTGATGCAAGCATAGCACAAATTGCCTTTGAGATATGTCTTTTCACTCTGTGCCAGGCTACCCTATGTGGGGTGGTAACTCGAGATCCAACATATAGTACACCAGGTAACAGTCCGGTTTCCACAGATTGTTCAGTATTGAGGCCACATTGCTAATCCCTTGTGTGTCTGAGAATAATATCAGACCTTCCAACTCACAGGGTGCCACTGTGTGTCATACGATATCGGTTCCCTCCACGCAGACACCCTGTGAGGAGTCGATATTTCACACAACTTGAGGGGAAACAGCTTGAAACCACTGCACGATAGTGACTTTTCAGCTGTGTGTGAAGGCTCTGAGTAGCTGATATCAATTAAGAAGCATGAAAACACCCCAGGACATCAGCTGCAGCAGCCTTGGCAAGCTTTTGTTCTTTTCTTTTTGTTTGCTTTTTGGAGTAGGGGGCAAACAAGGTGGAGGGGCCAGAAGTTCCTCAGCACAAGGCCCTCCCCCCTTTCACAGACATGCCTCTTCCTCGCGGTGATGTTAAGCTGGCATTTCTGTAATAGAGGACAGTCAAGAGATGGGTTCAGTCGGTACGAGAAAAACAGATCAGGGAAGAATGCAGACACAACCTGTTTAAACGTTAACTGTAAAAAGTTACCATAGTCACAGGAAATAACGATTTATTTAAAGTTGGGCAGTAATTATCACCAGATCCTGGTGTGTAACTTTATTTATTTTATATTTGTATATCAAAACAGTGTTATTTTTAGAGATGTACTCAAACTGAGTTCACAAGCCATGATTTGGAACATGGAGAATTTAGACTTAGGTGTAGTGAAAGAGTAATGTGAATGAATTTTGAGACCAGTCGAATCTGTGACTTGTAAAATAAAGGTCCCTGTTAAAGTTCAGGAAACAAAATAATTGTTAAATACCAAATAACGTTAATTATGTATAATGTAGCACACTGGGCACCTTATGTCAGCAATGGTGGCATTAATCTTCATACACAGAATGCACAAGATAAAGCTGGGACACAATGTAAATTGAAGTTTAAAGCTATTATTTAAGACATTCCTTCCTCCTGTCCCATATATATCTACGAAGTGGCCAATAATTTCAGGTCAGCCTAACCTCAGCCATTTTGCTGCGATTTAGACCCTACTTCCTGTTATTGTTATGTACAATTCAGAAACAGTAGTTTAAATAGGAAGGGTCTGCGATTTGTCACCACAATAGGCAGCACTATCATAGCACGTTGACTATCATAAGTAGAAAGAAACCCACTGCAAAAAAATGTGGTTCTAAAGGTTGTAGAAGAGATACGTCTGTGACCGCAGGGGCTTCAACACCGTTAGGGAGTGAAAAGACAAGACCTTATGCATGCCCGGCCAAGTGGAGCACCACAGCGCCACAAACGTGCAATGCTATTCCTTGTGGCTCCCACCACCCAGAGTGAGTTTGCAACCCATTGGATCACAAATTCAGAGGGGGACAACACCAATTTAGCAAAATAGACTGCAGAATTTAATTTGATAATCTAGCAGCTCTATTGGCAGTGGGTCAAAATATTATGTTATTTTGTGTTATGTTGTGGGGGTTTGTATATAGCACCATTTGTTTGATAGCTTTCAGAATGAGGGTGCAATTTTCTGTTCAGGGGTACTCATTGACTTGATTGAAAATGGTTGGGTGTTCTCTTATTGTATTTGCCTGTGTGTCCTGTTGATAAGAGATGATCCACATTGGATAGTGTTAAAGTCGGCTAGTGCAATGGTTCCTGTCGTGGGGCCGCTGTGGCTCCGTAAGCTCTTATCAGGAGGTCAGTGAGTGCTTAGAAAAGTATTGGCAGATTAATGAAGTGTATATAAATAGAGAAGTACAATTGAAAATTTTGAATCATTCTGTAATTGTAAAGGGATTTTAAATTGGAGACTAAACATAAAGTTTGTATCATCAGATTAATTCGTGGGAGCAGTGTAACTGTTTCAAATAGTTATGGGCGATGGGTGGCCTCAAATGGATTTAGAAAAGCTTCAACCTTGTTATTACAATTTTTTTTTTACATTTGTTAATTAAATATTTTATTATTTGTGTATTTGTTTGACGAATGCTTGTGAATAATAATTGTGTATTGTTTTGCAGTTAAAATCGTCAAAATTGCTTAGGCCCCTGTCTTTGACTTCCAATAATGACTCATCGGGGTACCCAAATGCCAATAATGATTCAGTGGGTCTCCCCGGATTACACTAATGATTGAGCGGGGACCATAGAAGCCAAAAGGATAAGAACCACTGCGTTACTGTAATGTTTTGTGAGGGATTACACTGTGCAGGAGATGTACAATGAGTTTTGCACTATTTTAAATAAAAGTTCCTGCTAAACCTAAATATTACTGTAATAGCAAAAATGTAGAAATCCTGGGTATCTGTTGGCGCACATTCAATTTCATTCGATTTCATGTGTGCCTTTAAGCAATCTTCTTGTTTAACAGGAATTTGCACACTTCTGTCTATTCCCGCTCTCAGAACATCTGAGGTGAATGCCTTGAAAATGCCTGTTTGAATCCAGTTGTTGCCCCTAGGGATAAAATAGCGCTGGTTGGGTTCCAGTTACAAAAGTAATAACAAACTGCAGATTTTTATGCAGTGTCTTAAAAGGAACCGTGGAAAGTCTTCCCTTCCACAATTCATGGCTCTGAATTTCATTCACATAACTTGATGCTGGTCTGAAATACCTCAGCAAAGAATGTCGGAAATGCACGTGGCGGAAGGCTGTGTTTGAGCAACCAGTGCGGGAACACGCAAAATGTTTCTCTTTTTTAGGCCTATTCTCCATCATCATCATCACTTCCCCCCTCTTCAAGTTCTGATCGTTTTATTGTTATATAATATGGTATTTGCTCTGCAGTAGCACGTTGTTGAGTTCTTTATGCATATAGAGTTATACTTATAAAACAAAGACTTAACATTTAAAGATTAACTCCTCTTGAAACATATCATATTGTTAGCATATTTTTGCTCTATTGGAAAGCAAGCTTTGTTAAAGCCAGTAGCCTTGGTTTGCATTTAGTGTCTTGACTAAAACATTTAAAAAGTCTGTTGCTGTAGAAAAAAATAGTAATTGTTTGCATTTTGTATGCATTATATCTGCGAGATAAACAATTAAAAATGTGATGATTCAGTGTCCTTTTGAGATGTAAAATAATCCCTCACGCATTGCAGTGTAAATTGATGCACCAAACTGCCAACCGCATAACTTGAGAGAGCAGTACTCCTTTGGGTAGAGTTAAAACCCACCCTATGTCTGTTTTAGAGAATTGGTAACTATTGATGTTGCACACAGCTGCACTGTCAAGTTAGACCAAAAAAGGAAAGCACCAATGTGGTGATAATATTGTAACAGCTATCATATAAGACGTCGTGCGGGCTTTGGGGATTTCTTCTTTGAAGACATATGGGAACAGGGATTGGGTGCAGGTCACCTGAAAAGGTTGGTCGTATTCTTAAAATACTATAGGAATCCACTGAAAATATAAAGGTTAAAGTGACGTTAAAGTTACATAAGTTTATTTTTTTTTAAAACAGAAAGTCATTGAGAATAACAAAGGTTAAAGTGATTTTATAGTTAGGCGTTCACATGAAATAAGAAACTAACATTTTAAAAATTAGGGACAACTGAAATTCACCAGTTATAGTTTAGTGAACTAACTATAACTTGCACCAGCATAGTGCATTAGTTTCAGTAAATTTCGTGTTTTTTTAACACGTTAGGATCTTATTACCATACCTTACTATAACATCACTCCAACTTTAATGTTTTTTTGTGAATATATGTGAACATGTGAACATATGTGAACATAAAGGTGCTTTGGCCCCTCCTCTCCGGACAGTGATCTATAAGAGCATTATTTTCACTTTACTTCTATCCATGACAGTATACAGCATTAGGGCAGTGGTTCAGCCTGCTCCAGCCTTTATTTGTCTTGTCTATGACTGACCTCATTTGTCTGATCACAGGTGCACATCTGTGTTCTTGAGTTCCAGGACTGGTGGACCCGTCCTTTAGTTTTCTATCTGGCCTTTTATCGGTCTCCTTTAATATCTTTCTCTGCTTTTTATTTTCATTTTTAGAGCATATTACACCTCCCCAGGCAGTGCTGATGGGCTGCTTACTTGCCTCATATTTCATCTGCAGTGCACCACACCCATCATGTATTGCCCATTGTCTGTCACTGTTTCACTATTCCAACACGGCTAACACGTTTCTTATAAACATTGTAATGATGCTGGACTCTAAAACAACAGCATACTATGTTCAATACAATGCAAGCTCTCCGCCCTTTGTTTGATTTTGATATTGGCATGTTTAGATAGTCCAGTGTTTCTTTTAGTCTTTTAATTTATCTTGTATGTGGCACCATTTTTGCATGGATGCATGATAGAGTGAATTTATGACAATTTATTCAGTGCCTAAGCCCACCTGTAGTTTAAGACGCACTTTCAATTAAAAGTCACACCTATTGGCATTGCCAATGCTTGTTGAGTTAATGCTAACCTTTTTTGGGGTGAACTATTTTTCCTCAAAATAAGCAGCTTTTAGCCTGTATTTAGAAGTGTAATTTAAGGGTGAAATGGTGGAACACTTTTATCAGGGTACTACTGAGAGGCACATGAGAAAAAGTTTATTATGGCATGAAATGCGCAGCTTTCCATGGACTGGAAACAAGCATTTTGTGGCGAAGTTAGAAATAAATATGAGGTCGGCTGGATTGAAATTGGAATCCTGAGGCTGTATGCACAATCTTTTCCATTTATGGTGTTCAGGAGCAAGGGGCTTGCTGTTTATGTTTGGGGCGTACACAACTGCGTTATCAGCCACATTCATTGGTCTTGCGATAACCATGTACTGTTTATGACTGGTTGTCTTTGAACTTTCCCACCTACTCCTTCACACCCCAGGACAAAATAAGTGATGGCCTGTGTAAAACGCCCCTCTTCAAGCTCTCAAGCAAGGTTGGCCAATGCCTACCCTGCTAATATGGAGATTTAATCACTGGACTTCTTTGCTCCCAGAGCTAAGGCAAAAGAAAAACCTTTTTAGGTCGAGCCCTGACCCAGCGTGCAAGCGCTGCCCTGGGGTTGATCTGGTGTAGTTGAGTATGAGATAGGAGCCATGCCCACACCCCACCCATCTTCGTCTTTGTCCTTTACTAAATGATGCCTTCCATTGGTTTATAAGCCTGTTAGGGCCTCCCTATGACGGCCATGTCATAATTTGTATCCTTACATGGCTACTGGCCCCTTTACTTCGAGTACTATTTTATCCCTGTGCCTTCTCCCCCCCCCCGCAGTCCATGCCTTCTCGCCCCTCCCAGCATTCCTGTTGTTCGTGCCTTCGCGCCCCGCTGCCTCCTGCCCGCCGTTTGCAATGCAATAGGTCTCGCGTAAATGCGAGACCTATTGCATTGCAAATGCTTGTTTAACTTCAGGAAATAAAACCAAACCCCTATAATCTACTCCTCAGATAGCTCCCATGAAACAACCGAAAACCAAAAAGGATCCATGCTGTGTGTGACACATAAACTTCACATTCGGGAAAGTGCACGACCAGGGAGCATTATTTTTGGAAAAATATGGATAGTATTGTTGATTTAATATTAAGTTAAATATTTACTTGTATGACTCCACATTTATTTCAGGCACTGAAGGGAGTCCTGGCCAGTGCATGGAAGCACAAACGTGTGCTAAATACTGGATGGGTGACCTGACATAAAATTATTTCGGAGCTGCTCTGGAATGACTGTATTATAATACATTGCTCACAGCTGATAAATATTCATGTGGAACACATGGGGCCTTTATTGTTTTTTAGTGGATCAGGTTTATAATGGCATCACAGAGGGATTATGTGATGAAGGATCAGCATAGCTGGATGCTGTTACCTTGGAGTGTCATTCTGGTGTGCTTATTATCATATCCCCAAGCCCAGCTAAATCCCATGGCACTTAAAAAACAAGCATTAGAAATGCAATCGGGCTCGGATTTATTTGAGTTTGAGCTAATGGCATTGTAAATGCCAATGTGTTGGTGGAGTTCTTCTGGCTCACTAGAAGTTGTGTTTTGAGTCTATCTGACCTAGATATCTCTTAATCATATTCATTAAAGAGGCCTTGCTTTGTGGCGATGTCATTAATCACATATTTGAGCATTTGTTGAGTTATTTCATGTAAGATGCTTTATTTTAGTGCATTAAAGGGCAGTATTGAACAAATGTCACATTCATCTTTTATTGTCAAAGTCTTCTCTTGGAGCATCAGCCTACCTTCAAAGAGGTTTTACTGAGCCCAGTTTCACAGGAGCAGGTGGTTTATTCCTGGATTGGAGTTACAAATAGGTCAGCAGAGATGATCTTTCTGTGTATTTGGGGCCGTCTGGCAGGATCTAAACACTTCTATGACTACGCTCACCCAACGGATGGTAACTTCCTTTGGGTGTCCCCTGCCACAGGGCAACCTTCGGGCTGTTGGTCAGGATAGGCATGCCCGTGAGATGACTGCTTCGTGTGTAGAGGTACAGTGGGGCTCCGGGTCAGACATCTGCTGGGCAGTTACTTGAGCATCTCTTGCAACCATTATACTACACTGCAAGTGTGGACTACTCTAACATCGGAATGTGATGCTTGGATACCCTTGAAAGTACGAGAAGAATAATGCATCTCATCAGTAAAAATAAAATACTCCAAACGACAGAGGCAAAAGTATTGGTATATTAGATGTGATTTTAGTCAAATACAAGAATAGTGCTTGGGTGTGATTGTGGAGTTTCTATCTTTATCTAGAATCCTACCACTGGTCTATTGGCAGCAGCAGCAACAATTGTTACAGATTAAGTAAAACAGGATTATAAAGGCACCTTATCAGAGGCGTCTAAAAACCTACGCGGGAAGAGAAAATTCTGAGGGACTTAGACAAAATAATGAAAGTTTCTAAGACAACTTGGGTAAGAGTCAGTTATCAGTACAGGACATCTGCTCATTGAAAAGTGTCAGGCAGCAGCAAGCGCACAGCTGGAAATGGTGCTGTGGGATGGAAAGTGGGCTGAGATGGAGAGAGAGTGGCCATAGCTCAGGCAAGGCAAGAAGGACAAGTTTACAGCTGACAGAGAGGGGAAAAGAAATGAACTTTCTCAGAAGCAGTAAAAAGGATAAAAACATGAAGATACAGTGCCTTCAATCTCTGGAGCCAGAGCCAATCATAAAACCCCTATTTTTCACAGGGTTCACAACTCCACAAATAAAACCCATCGACGGCGAACATGAGATTCCCCCGTGATCATGGTCTGCGCTGCTACGTAACTGAGCGAGGTAGAATCTCGTTCATTACCTCACAGGTCGTAACAATGTTTTTTTTAATTCAAATTTCACTGAAATGTCATGGAATGACAACTCGATTGGGGAAGATAACGTTTGGGAATATGTCAAAGATGCAAAAGCTTTGCTTCAAAACAAATGAAATGTACAGTGGCTGTTTTCAACTAATACGTCATAAAAGCTGCCCTTCGGACACTCAAACTCTAGCATTTAACACTTGCTTTTAAGAGGTACAAAGTGCACCACAAACTGGTGGCACACTTTCAGTGCGCCTCTTAAAGGCAGCCCTCTGGGAGGGAGGAAGGGGAAGGGAAGGGTGGTCTATGAATCCCCCCTAAACAACCCCTTGCAGTGAGTGTAGTCTTTCAATGCACGTGCCTGCAAGGGTACCTCTAATCCCCCTTAAAAGTGCAGATGGGTTGACACTTGCATAGTGAAATACAGAGCAGGTTTTAAACATTTGCTCTGTATTTCACGTGTATTGGCTGTCCCAGGACAGCGCGAGTTCACGGCTGCCCTGGGGCTGTTCATTCATTCTAATAAAGCACTCTCTGCGCAACATTTGACAGGTGCACTGTAAGGGCGCTCTATCTATAATGCAGCCTCTGATGTCACTGGTCAGCATAGACCCAGCACCACAGAACCAAAATATAGCCGGACCTTCCTGGATCGTGTTTCTTTCAGGAGACACAGAGGTCTTCGCTCACAGACCTCAACTCTCCGGAAGAGACGGCCTAGGTATACCCACGGGCTTATTTACAAGCCCCTTGCGCCACTTTTCCCAAAAAGTGACGCAAAAGTGGCGCAGGGAGCTTGTAAATCTGCCTCTATGTGTTTGTAGACTCACTACCACTGTGGCGTGGCGTTGTCGCAAGACAACGCTGTACAGAAACGCAGGCTGTGTCCCTAATGTGTTCTTGGGTAAAGTAGCTGGTGCTCGTATAAAGCGCTACAATACCTACGGGTCGAATCAGCGCTATAGAAAACTGCAAATAAAAACTGCAAAAACAAAACAAAACGCAGAGACATCTGACTTTTTTTTTCCAACATAGAGACATCTGATTTGACAGAGATAGTCGTTCATTGGACCTGGAAACTTGAGTTGTCTGACGCGGGATTCGTCGTCAGTAGCGCACCGGTCCGTTATTGTTTTCCAGGCGCTGAGACCTCTGGCATCCCTTATCAGCCGCATCGACATGTGCTGGTTTTGTAACTGGGTGTTGGCTTGAAGCCATCAGCCCGGGAGACGCGGAACCATCATGGCGCCCTTTTAACCCTGACAGCACAGTTCAAGTATGCGCCTCTTGTTGACATTTTTCTTTCAGTTTAGAGAGCAGCTAATTGCGCGGAATGGAGCTGTCATTATGCCGTGTATAACATTTCTGTTTTCGATTGGCCGCCGCATGCCAACGCTTGTGCTGGCAGAGCCCCGCACCGCAGAGGAATGTTTCAATTCTGTACAGACAACGCAGGAATGTGTACCCCGCTGTAGATCTGCAGGCTTCGATTTGTGGTTAAAAAAAAAAAAGTACTCCTGTATATTTACTCCTGTGTTTGTAGGAGATTGAAATTCTCAGAGGGTAGCGGGGCGCTTGTGGGAAGATTTCACGTGTATTTTTATATAGCGCTTCCTACTCGTGACCAGGCGTTGAAGGTTGTCATGTCGTGGTTTCCAGGAGTACTTCTGGAATTCTTTTGCAAATGCTTCGCTTTTCTTTGTCGAAGGAGTATCGCGGGCATTTTAGAAATGTCCGAACACTTTGCAAAGAGAAGGGAACCCGCTTCCTCGAGATCACCATACAGTGTGGGGTAGTCAGTCATTCCTTGTTGTGTTCTACATACTAATTTACTCCTGTCCTTGAAAGAAGTAAAACTCAAATTGTATGGGGCACGGGGCGGTGCTGTTCGAATACTGCCATGTTCACTTACTTTGCAAGACATACTCACTCTGACTGACACGCCCATTCCCCTGCAGGTAACATATGCTTTTGTGTAACAACCCCCCCCCCCAATACTGGTGTAATGACACGTGTGGGTACATTGCTTGTGAGGGGGAATCTGAAGAGAGTGTCCATGGCACGCGAGCTGTGTGATAGGCATGTATCTCCACAGACTTAAATTCAACCTTGTATTATTAATATATAAATAATGTGTCGATGTGATTTTATCAATGAAACACAGACTATCCGATAGCCTATATATTACTTGTGACTCAACTTGCACTGGGCATCGCATCGCATTTTAAATGATTGAAGGTTCTTGCTGCAACAGAGAGGTATGCGCCTACCTATAGTAGAAAATGGTATTCGGCTCAACATCCTGTGATTCTGGGCAAATCACTTAATCTCCCCTTACCCCGCCCCCCCCACACACACTGCAACTTTAACATATCATGTGTCATTGTACAGGGCGTGGTGTTCAGCTCAATGTACTCTTCTTATCGACCTCATAAGGATGAAAGGCAGGGTGAATTCACGCAGATTCAGCCTGCGACCCTGGGTTCCAACACAGACCCCCGAGGTGCATGCGTGAGGCCGCGGACCCATCACACCAGTGAAATGCAAGTACCTCTCTCATACGTTCAGTAGTCATGGGCGTGTTTCACTTCTAGACAATCCAGCAGAATAGTGAGCAGGGAAAACTGTACGAAAAGCATGAGCTGTAACCTGCAGGTGTGAGTATTCGTTCTCCCTGATCCGTCACACCCGGCCTATCCCAAATGGAAGGGGTTCACCCCCAGATCGAAGTGCAGGTGTTGGATATACTAAACACATATTCTATGCACATGTTAACTTTAGGGGTGCCCGATAAAAATTATATGGGAAGTGTCACCTTGCAGTGGTGCAGTGCACATGCCTACGCCAAGAAGCACTGGCATACCTTGTACACCACACACTTCATTAATGTTGGTATTTATGGCCGACCTCGGACTCTTTTCGGTGTGCAGACCTTGAACCAGTCTTGCGTCGTTATTCGAATTGCAATTTTCAATCTAGTCTGCTCTTTTTTTATCTCTATGTTTTTTGCAGTTTTATATAGCGCAAACTCGACCCAAAGGTATTGGGGCGCTTACACGTTCATTTTTGGATGCACGGGGAGAGGAAGTGATTTTCCCAGAATCACAGGCTGGTGAGCCGTTGCCGCCGAGACTCGAACCTGGTTTCCCAGCTCCTTTTCGGACCGCGAGGGGTCACCCTCAGCTCGGGGGAGCTCCTCGTGTGATCTTGAGCACAGTGGAGCTGTGGCTTGGTTGCCCCCGCACACTCCGTCGTGTGGCGGGCCTCGCGCTCCATACCAAGGGTGGCGCGTGGTTCTGAGTATATTTAGCCTGGAGGTGTGAGGTTCTCGTGTTAATCCTCGGGTGTGAGACCTGCTCTCGGTTACCCAGCCCTTTCAGCGCCTCCGGAGAGCAGACATCCATCTGTGTGCACAGAAGGGGCCTCTCTTCGGCCTTCCCGGCTGCTCTGCCTAATGGAGAAAACCCTCTGGGCCGGCGGGCGTGGTGTCTGGCTGGCCGGGCACGGTATGTGGACCCGGCTGGGCAAAGCAGGCTACTCCTGCCAGGCGTGGCCGGGGGCACAAGCGAGGTGTTTGTGTACATCCAGCCTTCCGAGTGTACACACGCCTCATTGTGTCGACATTGAGGTAAGTAGGCCTCAGTCCTAATAAATGGGCGCAGACAAGTGACATAGCACGGTGAAAGCACAATGAGGCATCTTGTTAATAGCAAATATTTAAAATTTGCGCTTAGAAGGTTTTTTTACGCTACACAGCCATCAAGGCACTTTACAGCAAAAAAATATAAAAATTAACAAACCTTGATCCAGCCCATAAGAGCCGGCAGACGTCCCCCTGCTGACCTCTCCAGCGGATCACGACATTACACCCATCCGTGGATGGGTGGTAACAGGGGAAACAAACGCTTCTCTCATCCTCGCTCACACATCCACGTCGCCTTCACTTCCTCGAACAGCAACTTCGAGCTTGTTCGCCACAGCGCCATCTAGTGACCGCATAGCCGAACAGTAAGGCTGAATGGTGAACGCGCCCGGCCATCTGGATTCACTTACGGAGGCACCCTGACAGCTCCTAATTATAATTAATGTACTTCTTTGCGCGAGCACGAACGAAATATGCCCAAAATGGCGGAACAAAACTACATTTACCCTATCACTTCAAGCCTATTAAAACGACAACACAACGAAGACGAATCACTGGCCAGATGACAGAACACGCTAAGGAATGTGTGGAATTTCTCTCGGCCAAAGCCCTAGGAGATACTTCTTTTTTTTCTCCTTTAACATTAGTTCTCTAACTCCTCCCACTTACAGTGGGGAGGAGTCCGAGCCCTAAAAATGCACAAGCAGATTACAAAATGAAAAGTTTAAAATGGAAAACTAAAATAATGAAAGGTGCATGTGTACCAAGACTACACTTAATACATGCACAGCTTGTCTATTAGCAGTGAGGGGGCAGTCATTAAGTGATAAACTACTCGAACGTCTTAATCTCAGGATAGGGCTTGATGGCGTTGTCCTAGAATGGTTTAGGTCCTTCCTACATAACCGATTTCAGAGATTCCTCATTAACGGCAACCTATCAGCTCCCACCCCAGTCACAGTTGGAGTCCCCCAAGGTTCAACCTTATCACCCACCCTCTTTAATCTTTACTTAGAGCCACTCACTGAAGTTCTTCGTACCTCCAACATCTCCTACCACATGTACGCGGACGACACCCAAATATACATCAATATTACGTCACTTGACGAGATCATTACCCTGAACGAGACCCTGAAATTAACTGTCCAATGGCTAGCTGCTAACCAACTGAAACTCAATGCAAAGAAAATTGAATTCCCCCTGATCTCCCCCTCTAAAGCCAACCCGGAGATCGAGACATGGATCAAAGCCATCACAGCCTTAAACTGCCCCCGACCATTGTGAACTCCGCCAAATCCTTGGGCATACTCCTCGACAGTAACTTGGACATGGTTGACCACATTAACTCAATGGCTAAATCAGCCAGATTACACCTGAGCTACCTGTGGAAGCTAAAACCCTTCATCGATGCTCCAGACTTAAAAATGGCAGTCCAAACACTGGTCATCTCGAGACTGGAATATGGGTGTTCCACCCTCACTGGTTTACCCAAAATGTCTCTGGCTCCTCTAAAACCCTGCCTCAATGCGGCCGCAAGATTACTCACAGGCACTAGGAAATTTGACCACATCTCTCCACATTTGAAAGCACTAAACTGGCTCCCTATGGAGGCTAGAATACAGCTGAAAATTGCATGCATTACACACAAGGCCCTCTACACAAACTCCCCTTCCTATCTGGTGCAGAAACTGGTGATATCTGGAGGAACTAGGAAATCCCGGTCCGCTAGAAACCTCCTGCTCCAACCTGCCCCCTTTCATTAAAAAAGAACCTACAATACGCCATTTTCTGGGGCAGCACCAAGAATTTGGAACTCTCTTCCACCTGACTTCCGACAAAAATCCCTTCTTTATCATGCTTCAAGAAGGAGACCAAAACTTTCCTCATGGGTAAATTCCTAGGCTAATAGCATTCCTGCATTTACCACAGTGTGTCTGTCGAATCCATAACTATTGCTTCTTCCGCAGATTACCAACTCACCCTGATAAGTAATTGTGGGGCTTCTGTTGTGTTTTTACTGATCCCATTATAACCGTATCCATTAATTTCTGCCCCCTTTATCTCTGTGCTCCTCAGCTACCCTACCCCTCCCCAAACTTTGTATATTTCTGTAATTGAGACTATTTTGCTTTGTTTACCGTGTAACTGTGTAAAGCGCTCTGATACCCTCACGGGTCAAGTTTGCGCTCTATAAAACATTGAAATAAATAAATAAATATATGTGTGCATTTGTAAATGATGTAGAGAGATGCACGCACATATATAATTTTATGGGAATTTGTATAGCACCCTGTCTCCTATTAGTCTAGCCTGGTAGCACTTTCAGCTTTCTGGGAGTGCTTTAGCGTGCCATTTTTGGTTTCCATCATATACTGGAGTCTAAATGCTCCTTTGGTTGATCTGCTATGCCTATGGTTGTGTGGCAGTGTAATTTTTACTGAGCTCTAGGTACGTGACTTTTGGCCTCTGAGAGGTCTGCCAGATATTTTTAACAGCTTGTGCTTCCCTTATGAAAGTAGCCTGACCTTTTTAAGAATATTAGAGCTAGACTTATTCTTCTTTAATCTAGGTCCCGGTCTTCCATCTTTTATCCATGGTGGTGTGAGGTTTGCGCATTGTGTATCTTCTTGATTCCTACGACTCAACGTAATTGATTTGCCATTTTTTTGTGCTAACATCAGATTGTAGTGTTGACTTCTGCTCAATGTTCTCTTGCTCTTGCTTTATATGAATATTTGATATTCTGGTGATGACCCTATAATAACCATGGGTCAAAATGGCGTTGACAACAAGGACAATGGAAACTACATTTGTTGATGTACTGTTTGTGCTTCTAAATCATAAGGATCCGACTTTTGTACATATTTTTTAATTTCTCATTGTTCTGTTGCCTATGGTATTATACAATGTACTGTTTCTCTACCACTCACAGTGTAATCACCTGAGTACTGAACACTTTCCTTTTCTTCAAAATTATACAAAGATAACATTTCGGGTGACATCTACAGGTGTTCCTGTTCTTTTCAATTGCTTATGGTTTGTTCTTCTATTAAACTATGACTGAATAATTCTTTTCTTGATTCATGGTTCAATGAGGAGTCATTGTTAAGCATATCTGTATTTGCCCTTGGTTCCAGGTGGTTTTTGGACAGCCCTGTTTCTGATACTGCCTAAATCCCTAGCCAGAAGGGTACCTTGCATACACCATGGTGGGCAATTACCAGACTGGCAGTTCATTTGCTGCCATAGCTCTCAAAAAAAGTCCAAATCTTTGTTTGAGATTCCAGTGTCCTCCATAAATGAAGTGGAACTCTACTTATTTCATTAGGTCTGGCATGACAGCACAACTGTCTCCAAGATGTATTGTTACCAAGTCTTTAAAATGTATGTAGAAGTCTTTGACTACACTCAGAGGCTCACCAATCTCTCACATAATGCTTTGGCTAGTTGGTGTATTATTTTCTTAATGCTTTGGCTATTTGGTGTATTATTTTCTCTTCCCGGAAGTGCTTTCATTGGAATGCATGAGGGACTATTTTAGATAATTTATGCATGCAAAGCATGCACTCATTTGTGAATGCCTGTGGTTAAATTATTAAAGACAGACCTTTTGTCTTTGCCAGTTCTTGTTTTTAACAGGGAAAGATATTTCCAGCTCAAGAGTACAAAGGGATTTAAAAATTGAGCAGTGTTGTGGTGAAGGAGTCCTACCCTTCTTCCATTGCTTTTGCCAGGACACTAGTAGACTATTGACTTGGTAGAAGGCTTGGGCTAAGAACAGCAGTCCTCCGCAAGATATGCTAATATTAGTCCTTCCCTCCCTTAAACTTGGTCTGTCCAGACTCTGGCTAAGCACTCTAGAATGTACAAAACACACAGAGTACCTCCAACCTCTGCCGGCTTTGGGTAACCAAGATTGATCATGTATACGCTACAAAGGTTTTAATGCTGCATTTCCACTCATAGGTTAGATATAGAGAAGGAAAACATAACTGCAAAGACCAGGCCTCAAATGGCCTTTGTCCCCTCCACACTAAATGCACAAAAGATACCTGGGGCCTTTTTACATATAGGACACACTTTACCTGTTTGCGCAATGCTGATGCTCTTACATCACGGATACCTGGGTGAAGGTAAAACTAGGCGGTGGTACCCACCTGTCCTGAAAAGTGCCCACTACAAAAGGACTGAAACAGGGTTGTGTGATCGCACCAACCTTGTTCAATCTATTCATGGCGGATCTCCCAAAAGTGCTCGACGTCTGCAACTCCCACTCTCCAAGGGTAGGAGGGAAAACGTTAACCAATCTTATGTATGCAGACGACGTAGTGCTGCTCAGTCACACTCACATCGGCCTTCAACGTCTACTGAATGAAATGCAGAAATACGCCACAGAAAACAACCTAAAAATAAATCTTAGCAAGATACGGACAATGTCAATAAATAACAAAAATAATCCACAGAGGAACTGGTTCCTCGGCAGCACAAAGATTGACCCAGATTGTGAGTATAAATACTCGGGAGTTACATTCGACAAGGAAGGGTCGTTTGTGCGTCAGAAACAGGAAATAAGAAGGAGAGGTCTACTGATCGCCATGACGATGAAAAACCTTGGAAACCAACTGATGGGCCCAACTTTGACCCCCGCTACTGAAGGTAGTTCAGGCCAAACTGCTCCCCTTGATCACTTATGGTAGTGAGGCGATGCGGGGAAGAAACGCTAAAGAACTGGATAGTATACAGGTTAAAGCTTATAGAACTATGTTCTGCCTCCCGCTTTATACATCACCGGCTCATATAAGGTTGGAGTTTGGCCTTCAAAAACAAGTTTTAGCCAGGTATGGGGCATATATCATCTGTTGGCACAAGATAAAAAGAGCCACTACAAACATGCTAAACTATCTGCTGTGACACAACATAGAACACAGGGATTTCTCTGAGGCGAGAAACCATTTTCAGCTAGCCTTAGAAGCCACCAAACTCTCTGATCTTTTGGATGCACAACTCGGTCACCCCAACTTCAAAAAATGAGTCTGGAAAAAAGTAAAATCAATCTCCTTACTGGAGAACAAGGCGAGTTTCTCAAAAAGATCTCACGCATGGATGGCCCTCAACTCCTACAGATCACTAACTCCACAAACATACTTTAATCAGGGCTATCCCAAGCCATAAAAATGAACTTTTTAAAGTACAGACTGGGGATTCTTCTTTGTACTGAGCACCTACCACCATGGCTGAGGACAAATGGACAAAATACTTGCAGGCTGTATAACATCAACAATGGCGATATCCTTCACGTAATTTGCCTATGTGAAGAGTTGCACCAAGCACTGCAACAGTTCCTTAAAGAATCATTTAAGCAGTAAGGCATCTGCACCAGAAGGCAAGCGGTGCTGGTCTGCTTAAACCCGTCAAATACCAAGCTGAATTGCAGATTTGTAAAATTTCTGATGGTGGATGAACGGAGAATGCCAAAAATATCAAAAAATGCTCTACAAAACCCGCCGACCCAAGCTGACCAGTAGACGGGCAAAAGGACTTAGCGGAACCTTATCAAGGATGGCCACCAGCACTAGAGGGACACATTTTGCAACAAGCAGAGTCCGTGTGGAAAATACGACAAATGGTTAAGCGGGGTGAGAGCAAGGGAAATCTGAGTTACTCACTTTCCAGCAACCAGCGAATTAATGTTTGTCTCTAATCAGCACAATTGAACTATCATTTTAAACTGTAATGAATTTTTCACTCTATGGCTTTTATTGGTTTTAAACATGGATGTTTTATGAATTTTGGAATAGTTTTATTGCAATGGTTTTGATTAACTATGAAAAAATAAAATAAACTTAAACTGTTTGCGCAATGGCGCACCTTCAAACAGGGGCACCATGCACAAACATTATTATTCAACTAATATGTTGAAGGAGCTGCCCTCAGGGCAGTCACAAACTCGTGCTGCTCTGTAGGCATCGCATTCAAAAGAAATACGGAGCAGCTGCTTCAAAGCCGCTCTGTGTTTCACTGTGCAGGCGGCAACCCGCTTGAACTTTTAAGAGGGGCGAGAGATCACCTTGCAGACAGTTGCAGTGAGTGACTGCACCCGCATGAAAGGGAATGTCAGGGGGATCCATAGGACCTACCTTTGCACTCTTCAGAGGACGCCATTAGGGGCTGCAGTGACAGTTCGCCACCTTTTCATTGCGCACTATAAGTGCACCTCCTAACAGCTTCATTGCTCTGTGGTCCATAATTACAGTGTGGACGCAGAGGTAAAGAGATTCCCTCATTTTCGGGAAACATAGTTTACTACGCTGTCAGGACAACGCAGTGCCATTACAACGCAGGCACTACAACAAACACGTCGTTACCACGAGTTCCATTACAACGCAAGTCATTACAACAAGTTGCTTAAGGGAACTCATTGTTGGATTTTGAATTCATCACCTTCTCTACTGCTGCACAGACTGAGTTGGAATAGTAAAATATAGTATTCCAAACTCTAGCGCTTCCCTAAAGCAAGTCATTGTAACAACTTGCGTTGTAATGGAATGCGTGGTAACGACGTGGTCTTTGTTTTGCCCGTGTTGTAAATGCATGCATTTAGTTCATTCATCCTTCATTTTCATGGGGCCGCACTCCCATACAAGTAAGGGAACATCCACTTAAGCTAGCGCTGGCGCTACTTGTGTGCAGCGCTATCTATATTACAAAAGGGGCAGCACAAGCATATGTGGCCCCTTCTAAAATACCAAAGTGCTCCAAGGGTGCACAGAGCGGGCGCGCATGCTCAATAAACTGAGGGCATTTTCTTGCCACCTACCAGAATATCGCTAAAGGCTCCCCTTCCTTCTTTCCTTCAAATGCATTTTGAATATACTCGGAGCGTCCTACACCCCCCACCACCACCATAAGGCACTCCCTCCTCTTCCCCTTCTATATACGTAAATAATTTTGTAGTGAATGAAGAAATATCTATCTCTTGGTACGTTTCAGACCAGATTCAATAGGCACAAGACAAGTATTGTGAGGTTTATTAGTTCAAGTATACAGTAATAATGGTAGGATTCATTCCCATCATGAATAATCAATCATACTCAAAGAAGAGAAAATATAATTAAACAATAAATGAATATCAGACAGCTGCTCCAGTGTGCAGATCTTACTCACAAATTTAGTAAAGTCTATGAGTGCAAACAATTTATTCGAATGGATCTCTCAGCTGCACCCAAACCCTGAACTCTCTGTGGCACCCTCAGATTTGAAAATCTGTAAATTGCTAGCTACAGCTTTCCTGCAGATTACCTTACTTCATAAGCAAATGTGAAAATAGGGTTTGAGCATGAACTGATCTTCATGAACACTTGATCTCCAAACAGTTCATAGATCAGTTTTCGATTTCTTAACTCCTTTCATGTCAAAGCCAAGGCTTGAGCGGGAGTGCAGCGCACAAGAGTGAGTCTCGACACGTCCCTTGAGAATTCAGGTTACCAACCTGGGCTGACATCCATGGAGAGGTTTGGCTGATCTAGAACCGCACGGCAATGGAATATACACACCTCGAGGACCCAAACGACGAGATCACAATTGACCTCCTCCTTATGCTGGCAGCCAACCTGCTCACTACTACTGGGGCACATATCCTTCCTAGGGAAAATCTCAGACCACTCACCAGTACTGGTCTGCATGGGTGGCACAGGAGAGGGATGTCGCCCAATATGGTGTCCAAACACCTGGTTCCTCCAAGATAGGAAGACATTGCAATTTTTAGCACAGGAATTCCTAGAATTAAACTTGGGGTCTACGGAATCTCCAGAAGTTTTTTGGGCAGGTGGGAAGGCTTACATACGCGGAATAGCCTGATCCCACTTTAAGACCGGAGGGGGGCAGAAGGTTCAACAGATAACGGACTTAAAGGCCTTGGTCGGCCTCCTGGAGGGTGAATCAGATGCAGGGCAGATGGTGGAACACCAATTGGAACTTGACCAGGCGACACTGCAGCAACTCTGCCTCATCGAGGCACATCAGTACTGCATCGCACCTACCAGCCGAATCCACGAATGGGGGGGGTAAGTCCAGTAAACTACTTTACTGGTTTGCGACCCACAGAGTGGCTGAACATGTTATCCTGGGTACTATAGGGCCCACCTTGGTGAAACTAACAGTCGCCAAGGAGATCGCAGGGCCTTCCCTGACTACTGTCATACTCTTTAAGTGAAGCAAAATAGACCCTCATGTGAGAGGCACAGTTCTTTCATAGTGGATTTACCCCTGCAGAACTGTATGCAAGGCAGAACAGGGAGATCTCGAGTGACCCCTCAAACTAGTGGAACTAGAAGAAGCCCTTAGGGATCTGAACCAAGGTGTAACACTCCAGGTCCGGATTCCTGATCGAATACTATCAGAAACTCCAGGAATCTCTCCTGCAGCCTCTGCTAACTATGTATACAGAAGCCATTGTGAAAGGTCACTTCTCAGACAGTTTAGACCTGGCTACGATAGTGGTCCTACAGAAGGAGGGGCGACCCCCTAAGGACTGCTCCTCTTATCGTCCCATTTCCTTGATCAACAGCGCAACTAAATTGTATGTCAAGGTACTGGCAAGCAGACTCCTTAAAGTGATGCTGGTACTGGCCCACCCAGACCAATGTGGCTTTATGCCGCATCGTAGCACTGGGCATTGCATATGTTGGGTGCATTCTGCTTTGGAATATACACACCGCTTGGCTGGACCCTTCTCCTTCCTCCTTATAGACTTTGAGAAAGTTTTCTATTCTCTTGACAGGGACTTGCTTTGGGAACTGCAGGGGGGCTGGGCTTTGGGCCATAATTGACTTTGTATGTAAAACTACTGCACTGGAGATACAGAGCACAAGTCTAGCGTTTATTATAGCATGAAATGAGCAGCGTTCCATGTTAATGGGCTTCTATCCAGACAACTCCCATTCCGGTGGTTTACCAGGCAGGGCTGCCCTGTGCCGTGGCAATGGATCCAATGGCAAGATAGTTTAGATGTGATGTTCAGATATGGGGGTTGCACTAGGGTGATGGGCTGGAGGTCCTGATTGCATTATATGCAGATGATGTATTTATCTTCATCTCCCACTCGGAGATTACGAGTCCATGACTGTGTCAAATGCTAGACTTAAATGAGAAGTCCTCTGGTTTCAGTGTCAATTTGTACAAATCTCTAGTGTTTCCCAGTCAGGAGGTGCTAAGGTGGAAAATTAGAAAAATGTGGGTGCCGTTCACCGGCTGAGTTTCCAATACTTGGGAATTTATATCTCTCTATTCCTGGACTTTTCATGGTACTTGAACTTAACACTCCTAGTAACTGGCATGAAGAGGGTTCTGGAGAGGTCGACCCCTTAGCATTCTAGGGCATTCAACTATCTTTAAAATTATGTTCTTGCTGAGGTTCTCAAAAATCTGCTGCATGTGATCCTTCAGAAGTGGTTTACGGAGCTGCAGGCCAGAGTGCAAAGATTCATGCGGGCCAAAAAGTTGCTTATGATGGGGAATGTTGGCAGTGGACATAAGTTTGTATTACTGGGCTTCCCAACTAGTAGTCCTGAATGATTGGTTACATGAAGGGTGGGAAGAACTGGCCTTCTGAACAGAAGTGACCAACATGGAGTGGGACACTATTGTAGCTATAGTCTTTAGGCCGCAGATCCCACGTTTCCTTCTGGACCTGATTACGGTGGTACTCCTGGTTAAGAGGGCAATTCTGCGCTGGGCGGGATGGGAAGATCATGCTAGGAACCCCTCAGAGGTGGGGCAGTGGCTTACAAGTGCAGGAATCAGATGGCTTTTCCAAATGGGATCTAAAAGGGATATCCAAACTGGGAGATGTCTAGCAGGGGACCGGCATGAGGTCTTTTCAAGATCTGCAGGTAGATTTTCGGCATCACCGGCTGCAATTCTAGAAGTACCTAAAACTCAGACATGCACTGGGGTCTTACGGGAGGTCTCTCACAGGGGTTCCTAAAATGTAAATCCCTGGAAGGTGACGCACTGTTGGAACCCCTGGAGAACGGAGGAATATCGTGCTTCTAATAATCTCTAGTACTTAATTCACTGGGCTTCCTTACCACACTGAAAACTAAATAGGAAGAGTGGGGGGGGGGTCCACTGGAGTACTATGAGTGGAGAGAGGCCCCAATGGAACCGCAGGAACTAGTGATATGAGCCAGGCTCTGACTGATGCAACTGAAATACTTATGTGTAACTTACTTGACCCCAGTGCAAATGTGGAGAGCTTTCCAACGCCCGACCCCCGCACACACCCGATGTACAGAACAACTGGTGGACTTCTTTCACATGATTTGGACGTGCCCTGTCATTGAGAAGTACTGGGCAGTTGTATCCCACTCACATGCACAGATTCTGGAGTGGTTTATTTATTTATTTATTTGAAAAGTTTTATATAGCGCTGGCTAGACCCGGAGGTATCAGAGCGCTTTACATGAGGAAGATCATTGTTTCAGAAGATAGTTACACAGAGACATCAGTTGCTGGAGCGTAGTTACATGAGTTACAAAAGCATAGCATAGGGATAAGGATAAACCAAGCAGACAGGGGAGGGAGGAAAGGAATAGGGGAGATAGACAAAGAATGAAGGAGGGAAGAGGTGGGGGTGTGGGTAGGAGACACACTGTGGAGACGAGGAAGTAACAGTGTCTGACGTCCGGCTGGGTAGGTGACGGCTCCCAGCGGTAAAGGGATCATTCCCAGGCCTCCGTTATGTGTGATTCCCTTGTCGCTGTGGACTCTCTCAGCGGGGTCTCTGAGACTCCAGGGCATACATGCTGGATCCCTCCCCAACAAGGGTCGAGGAGTGCTTTGGCCACAGGCACACTCTGAAGAATGAAGGAGGGAAGAGGTGGAGGAGGGGGTAGGAAACCCAGCAGAAACACAGTGTCCGACATCCGGCTGGATAGGAGACGGCTCCCAGCGGTAAGGGGATCTTTCTCCGTCCTCTGCTACGGGTGACTCCTTTGTCGCTGTGGACTCTCGCAGAGGGGTCTCTGAGACTCCAGGGCATAAATGCTGGATCCATCCCCAACAAGGGGAGTAGGAATGCTTTGGGGCACACTTATGAGGCCATTTTAGCGACAGTCGGGCTGGTAGAGAAAGACCCTCACTGTAGAAGGGGAAATGCGAGTTGGGTCATTGGTTAAGTATTTTTGTGTTATAGCTGCCAAGGGGAGAGACGGCTGCCATGATAGGGTCAGGCGGGGGGCTTCTAGTATCCCTCTTGGTTGCTTGTGACTCTAAATGAGGACTTCCTTTGAGACCGGAGCTGTTGCTGCTATTTCAAACAATTATGCAGCCTCTAGGCTGTAGATGCTAAAGGGGCCTCCCTTAGGGTGATTGTTTTTGTCCCCTGGCGACGATCTTCTGCAGACGCCATTTTGGGGTCAGGCTCGTTTCACAAAAAAGGCTCACTCAGAGTATTGATTTAAATTGCCCTAAGAGTCTAAAGGAGGACCGTTCATCGATCCCTCCCCATGTATAGCCCTCCTGAGATTGCTTGAGGATGTGGGTGGGAGCAGTTGAGAATGGACGTTGGTGGGGCTTGACACTCTCATAGCGAAAAGAGATATTGCACGGGCCTGGAACTCTGCCAACCTGCCTGCAAAGCAGGCATGGCGCAAAGACATGGACTGGTGTGCGAAGATGGAGCCCTTTTATATCGCAACAGGATGTGATGTGTGCCAATGGTGGGCACACTATGGACTGGAAAGATCTGTGCACTGCTGGTACCTGTATGCCTGCTACTACAGTTGTATGTGACCTTCTGTGCTGTATGGTTCCATGGGTTGTTTATAAAAATCAATAACATTTTGGTTATAAAAAAAAAGGTGATATTTTGGAGTATATGGGAGTAAAATGCTTTTCTTTGTGGAAACCAACAAAGGTAGATGTAACCAGGAACACTCAAATAGCGATAACCATTTGGGATCACTATGGGTAGCATCTGCTACCCCCTGGTTTGCTTACTGGTACACCTTGCACTTCCCTTACTACCTCTGTCCTAAGGGATCCTAAAACTAGTGTTAAGCGCAGCTTGTAAACAGGGTGCCAAGAACACAGTTTACTTTCTGCAGCTTCTACTCATTTCCTTTCCTTTAGCACCTTAACAGCGAACAGGAGGATGTTGAGTGCTTCAGATGGGAAAAGGTATCAGTCCTGTGATGTTATAGGGGTGAATGAGTATCACTTCTGCCACCATGGTGAAACTAAATATTGTAGCTTTCAGATCAGCAGTTTCTCCTTTTTGTGGTGCAGGGACCCAGGGCCAGATTTAGAGTACGGTGGAAACGATACTCCATTGCAGAGACAACTAAGTATTGTTTCTGTTGTACTGAAGGTCTGCTCGCCTCATTTAGAGGCAGGCGGTCCTTCAGTATGTCAGCTGCAGAGACTCTTCTGTCCCTGCCGCTGACGTACACCTCCGACAGCCTGACAGAGTAAGGTCCATCGAAAATGTGGCCATTTGATCGCCCACCCGATGGAGTTGCCTGCAAGTGGCCAGTTTTCACTGTCCGCCAGCACCAGGTAAAAACGTAGCGGTAAGAGGCATTGAAAACTTGTAAATTACCCCCATGTCATGGAAGATCACTCCCACGGAGAAGGGGTCATTGTTTTTGGGGTATTTTTTCGAAAAGAAAATCCTGCTTTGGGATTTTCGTTTTGAAAATATATAAGAAATTGAAAGTGTGTCCTACGGCTCCGTACTGTTGACGGAGCCATACGTCAGACTTTCAATGCATTGATAGGTACCGCCATCACAGAGATTCCTGCCAATGTCATCGCTGGCCGCTGGACCAGCCGACATCTCTAAATACAGCATGCGGCTACTCGTCAGGGCAATGGAATCAGTTCACCTATTCTATATCAGGCATACAGTTCTATTCCTAGTCTCTCCCTAAAGAATTTTTAGGAATCTACAGAACTAATCTTTGCCTCTGAGACAAGAAAAACACGCACGTGGAATAATCGTGTGCCTAATGTCTGTTGCTGATCCTGGTTTACATACTTTGCAAGTGGCATCTAAAGTATTATTAATTCTGGCTGTAGCTCATTGCGGCTCCGAGGCATGAGCACCTAACAGATGTTCATTTTTTCCGGTTGTCCAACAATTTTAAATTATACCCAGAACGCTCCAGTGAATGGCAAAATAAAAAAAGAAACGAAAATTCTTTGGACAGTGCGCCAGATTTTAATTAACATCCCATGTTTTACTGTGAGGAGAGGCCCACTTTCATCTGTCCGGTTTAAAGGCCTCCAGCTGGCACGCGTTTATGAGGGGGACATGAGCATAATCCACCTTTGGCAGTGAGGCTCTCAATCCTTCTATGCCGTTGATTGTTTTTCTATCCGCATTATAAAAGGCTGTTGAGCATGGTTTTGGTGGTATTACGGAAAATCTGCTGTATTTGTTACATGCATGCACACATGAGGTTGACAAAACCCTGCTTTTGAATTTGTTGAGAGCAAAGGTTGTACTTCTGGTCTAAATGTATTATTAGGTCTAGTGTTAGCCAAGAACTTTTAATTTTACTAAAATGATATGTAATAATATACTTATAGCTGCTTTCTGCCAGCCCTCTGCGTCCATTGGTCTGGTCTGTTATGTCTATGGAAGTTATTCTGGTTTTAGAGAGGCCTCTGGGATGAGAGGTTTCGTGTTCTGATGACTCTAGCCAAGTCTTTGGCCGCAAGTGTTCAACTAAAAAAGAGTTATTGGTACTGTATTTATCGATATCTCGCCCCATGGCTAGACAAAGCCAGACTTGACACGGCTTAAAAACAACAAAGCAACACCACCCTTTATTCAGGTTCTTCCAGACAAAAAAGGAAAGCACAAAAGCCCTAATTATAAATTAGGCAGAATATGGTGAGTTAGTTGCCACACCTGGGAAACAGCATTACCCTGGAGTGAGGTTTTTACCAAATGTGATGAATACCCCCATTTCCGAGTTTTCAAATAGCAAATGAAGCATAGCATGTAGAGTCCATATTAAAATCTCTGAGTTCTGCATGTTTCATCTTTTTACGTGCTTTTTAGCCCCAATAAAAGTTGGTAGGTTGGGCCTACTGGTACTTATCAGTAATCTAATTAATAATTATCACACAATTAGTAGTTGTTGCGCCGGGATCAGAAATTTGCCCTCAACATCTCACGAGGATATAAACTTTTGAGCTGTACTTCTGCAATGAATAAATATGGCAGTGACATTCAAAGTGTGGCCCACCTGACCTTTACATGCGGTCCCCTGGTCAACAGCAGCACTGGGCTGCTCTCTCCTCGACTCAGGATTAACATTAAAAAGATCTTAAATAAGCAAGCAAGCATTTATTTAAGGGTTAATTGAAGTTACAAAAAAGGAAGTAACCGAGGTGTCCTGCACGACTTAACTTTAGACATTCCTTCATTTTTAAAGACATCTTGCCACAAAAGTGGAAACATATGATTACATCCCTTCAAACTTCTAAAAGTGTATTTCCTTAACATGCAGAAGCGTTTAACCTCAGCACTTCAGATTTTATTATTGCATTGAGAATTTTTTTTTAAAAGTGATAGTTTTCAAACATTAATTTAGAAACATTCATTCCCACACCCCCCCCTCTCCCCGCCCTCCCAATCCTGACAACAATGCCAACAGTGAACTAATAGGCAAGTCAGTTGTTATGTGTACTCTTCGGATACACATTATACATGAATAACATTATAGGTTATTAAATCAAACACTTGAGAAGGTTTTTTACAGTGCACATCCTGATGTCATGTATTTCAAGGTCCTCCTTTATGTGATAATGAGGAAAAAAGAGGGAAAGGGAAATTAAACAAATGCCCAGGATCACACAATTTGGTTAAGTGTGGAAGCCGGGATTAATATCAGGTTTTCTGGTTCTACATTCCGTAATTCAACCGCTAAATGTATATGCTTTGCTTCCTCTCCAACCACCATACTGTCACCTCCCCCCCAAACCGCCTCCCTGTTGGCATCAATGCAGCCCTCGGTCAAATCACAGCCAAATATATATAGCCCATTGGGCTAAAAGGGGTTATTCCCTATGCCTTTGTCGAGGACTACGGGGTGCTAATCTCTCTTAGTCTACTTCACGGAAGACCCTTTTGTTCCTGTTGCCTACTGTGTTTAGTAGAGAGACACATAATAGACTAAAAAGGTGGATCAGCTTTGCACTGTGCATGGACAGAACCTGGTTCTGCACCTGCTGAAGCTTTCTGCTTCAGCAGCATGGTATGCCCCAGACCGCTCAACAATTTGTGGGGTCTAACTCTTGGTCATCTTTCCCATCTCTGCGAGTGACAGCCTGTGCTGGGAAAACCTTGAGATGAAGGGAGAAAGAGGACTGAGTTGCATACATTCAAAGGCTCACCTGAATGCAGATTGGTATCTTAGCCTTGCTGTTGTTCCTCAAGCTGATCCATTTTTGCAATCAGCTGGTGCCTGCTTCACCTTCTAAAACTCCATGCCAATTTCAAACCACCAAGTGTCGTCCTGTGGGTTATCACACCTGCTGCTGTGACACAGTCCAGGTACCTTGCCTTTTTTAATGTTGGCATGAAGAGTGGATTTTAAAGCTTAAGCTTGGTGCCAAGAAATAAAAACTTGAAACTTAACACATTTATAGTTACTTTTTGCTTTTCTGCCCAAGCCCACTGTTTTCTTCCCATACGCACTTCGACTACTGTTACATCATCTAAAGGCAGCAAGAAAGAACTGCTTGGGTTTGAGAAGCACATATCAGTGCCTGTTTTATTAAGGAGAGGAACCTAATGCTAAAGTTGATTTCTCATCTCAAGACAGAAATAAACATCTAGTAGACATAAATGAGTTCCTGCACTGATAAAATTAGTTTCTGCACATCCAGAAAGAGTGGGACTGCCATAAACCGGTCCCATTGTAGAGCTGAGCTGAAACGCAAATACAGCTGAGTCCCTGCATACATAGTGCTGAACCCCTGTCCAGATAGAGCAAAGTCCAAGCACAGATTGCTCAGAGGTTATACAAATATACAGTTGAGCTCATTTGATTTCTTGCACTGAACCAGAGCTGATTCCCGATATATATATATATATATATATATATATATATATATATATATATATATATATATATATATATGTGTGTGTGTGTGTGTATATATATATATATATATATATGAAATACACACGAACAGAAGACTGCACTCACGGGGGTCAAATCCAAAGGATTTATTGCACACAAAAAAGACGCGTTTCGGCGGTACGCCTTCGTCAGTTACAGGCGGCCGCCATAACGCTGCAACATATACACATATTTTCTCACCAAATCTCACGGGAATGGTCTCGCCAGGCCGCCATTTTAACATCAGGCAATATCCCTAGCTAGAGACGGTTCAACCTATATCAACACTCACACTTAATTTACACATAGGTATTGTACACCTTATTAACAAAAAATAATAATATAAGTCAGGATTAGAGTGAGTAATGGGTATGTGGCATGGAGAGATGTAATACAATCCAAAATTCGGGAAACCAAACGATGCATAAAATTAATTATAAAATACCTAAATCAGATGCTTGCACTGGAAACATCCCGTTACGGTGAATAGAAAACTGTTGAGGCCCTCGAATGGGCAATCAAAACACTACCTCTAATGCAGAAGTTATCATATACATTCAATACTCACTGCTAGCTAATGAGAGCTACCTTACTCAAACGAAAAATAATATATACAAATATACATAAATGAACAAGTGCAAGATTCGGTATTGAAATTCCCAAGGTGAGAAAAAATATACAAGCAGAAAATTTCAGTTAATATATATAGTCCATACAGTATTTACAGGTGCACCTTCAATTCCTCCCCCATATTAAGACCCAAAGGGGTTTTTGTGGCCAAATCAATAATGTAGCGAGACTCCAATCTCCTGAGGCGTTTGTCTCGGTCCCCTCCCCTGGAGTCTATGGCCACATGGTCAAGACAGAAATAACTCAGAAGAAGTTTACGATTGCTATTATGATGCACAAAGAAATGTCGCGCTACTGGGTAATTGCTATCATTGTTCTGTATCGCTCTTTGATGTTCCAAGATGCGAATCTTAGCTTGATGTTTAGTGCTCCCTATGTATCTGATGCTGCAAGGGCAGCTCAGACAATACACAACATAGGGTGTCAGACAGTTCATGAATTTTTTGATCACTACTGGGTCATTTTTGCCCGGTACATGATAACTGATGACTTTTTTGCTATCAGTGCATGCCTTGCACTTATTGCAGGGATAGAATCCCTTTAGGCCCTGAATACCACGACTGATAGGTTCCAAATGGCTCTGTACCAATAAATCTTTTAGTGATCTTGTCTTACGGAAGGTTACGGAGGGTTGGGCAGGTATATCACGGCCGATGATAGGGTCGGATTTCAGAATTTTCCAATTTGAAAAAATTATTTTCTTCAGGCTCTTTGCAGCATTAGAAAAGTTGGTAATGAGCCTGAGGTTGGTGTTAGAGACAGTTCTGTTTTTGAACGTATATTTAATCAAGTCGGTTCTGTCTCTACTCTGCGCCTTTCTCCATGCCTCACTTAAGACTCTCTCCTTGTAGCCACGCTGCCTAAACCTTTGAATGCTTGCTTCCCCTGCTTGTTGGAAGTCACTAGGTCTAGAGCTGTTGCGTTTAATACGCAAAAGTTCCCCGTAGGGGATACTGTTTTTGAGACTTGTGGGATGGCTACTGCGTGCATGAAGCACTGAGTTTCCCGCAGTGGGCTTTCTGAAGAGTGATGTCTGTAATTTATCATCGCTCACAAAGATTCTCACATCAAGGTAGGTTACTTCAGTTTCGCTGATTTCCCCAGAGAACCTAAGATTTAACTCATTGTTGTTGAGATGTCTGATGTATGCCTCAATTGACTTCCTATCGCCTTTCCAGACCAAAAAGAGGTCGTCGATATAGCGCCTCCAAATTATGGTCTTATCAACCCAATGGTCACAGGAGTCCGACCATGCCGCCCGCTTCTCCCACCAGCCAACGAATACATTCGCGTAGCTGGGGGCGAAGCAGGCTCCCATGGCTGTCCCCCGTTTCTGGCGGTAAATCTGTTCCTGAAAAATAAAAATGTTGTTAAACAAACAGAAATGAAGAAATTCAATGAGCATTTCACTGTGTTCTCTGAGTTCATGCGGTCTTTGTTGCAAAGTCTGGGTAACAGCGTCTAAACCTTGTTCATGGGAGATGCTTGTATAAAGGCTGGCTATATCTAAGGTCACCATTAGGAAATCAGGGTCCCACGGACTCCCCTCAATATAGCGTAGGAAGTCTTTAGTATCTCTTGTATAGCTGGTTAGTTCCTCCACAAATGGAAACAAATAGAAATCAATAAACTTGGACATGTTTTCCAATAATCCTCCATTGATGAAATTATAGGGCGCCCTGGGGGTTTCAACCTGTCTTTGTGCACATTGGGTAGGTGATAAAAGGTAGGTAGCCTTGGTTCGGGGACCTGCAAGAATTGAAATTCCTCCATTGACAGCATACCTTTTAGATGCCATTTTCGTGTCAATGCTTCATATAGTATGATGCTCTCCCGGTAATCCTTTGTAGTAATGGGAACATAATTGTCACGATTACTCAATTGTAGGAGGGCCTCATTACAATAGTCTTTCCTGGTCTGCAGAACCACGTTTCCGCCCTTGTCAGACGGTTTGATTATTATATTTCTGTCTGCTTCCAAGTTCTTGAGTGCATTTCTCTGTGCAAATGTCAAATTCCATTGTGGTGTGGCTCTCTCCAAGGGGTCTTCCCTTAATTTCCTCAAATCAAGTATGACCCTTTCATGAAACAAGTCGATCATATATATATATATAGAGAGAGAGAGAGACAGTTCACAGGCTGCGTTGAGTCTATGATAGGGAGTGAGGAGAAGGTGGGAAGGAGATGAGAGTGAGATAGAAAGGATTGATGGATGAAATTGTGAAAGAAGATAGAGAGAAGAGATAGAGAAAAAGAAGGAATCAGAAGATTGCAAGAATATGGAGGGAAAAGAGAAGAAAAGAACCAACAGGAGTATGTGACAGAGACATCACAGAAAAGAGGTGTGTGAAATGGGTGATGGCAGATTGAGTGATGTAAACAAGCAGCACAACAATGACGCTAAGGCACATTATACAGCTCCTTTCACATATTCCTTTTGCTCCTTTCTTCACTAGAATTCTGGATGTCATCTTCTCAGTGGGTGATAGCCCTGGCAGTGGATGCTGCAGGAACCAGTCTCCGACATAATATTTTGAACACTGGCACCTTGACACCTGGGGATCTTGGTTTGAATCCAGATTGGTGATTGACTGAAAATTGTGCAGTTCTGGGCAAATTACTTAATATCACTGTGCCTAAACTTTAAATTTGTGAGTTGCTCGTGCAAATGTCTGTAATTCAAAGATATAAGGCTCCACTTGAGATCGCTTCCCTTAATGTATAGTGCTCCAGTGCTAACCAGCTAGGTGTGTGCAATATAAATATCAACAAATACTTGTTTTTTCATTTGTGAACAGGTATTGCACTTTGTGTATGTCCCTACCGTTTAAGCTCTTGGCGACCCATCCTCATTTTGTGACAGATAGTTAGACAGATAGATAGATATAAGCCCACCCCCCCATTCATTTTATTAATCACAGTGCTCATTGGGAGATACTCCCACAAAAATCTTGTTCCTTGGAAGGATTTGCTTATTATGAGACTCATGTTGATTTTTCTAAGAAAAGACACTTTTCGAAATAGGCTTCAGTGTTTTTGTTTGTGTGTGTCAGACATGAAGACCAGACACAGGACTCTCTTGGTAGCATCTTGCAGACAGCTGATGCTCGCAGGTGTGGTGGACACTCTTAAAGCTCCAGCGGTGCTAAACGTCTCAGGGGAAAGCATGGGCAAAGCTAATAGATCTGGCTTTAAAGAAAAAACAGTACAAAAGGGGGTGGTGATGGACGGATCATCTGAACCAATCAAACACTCACACCCAGTCAACGGATCTGGGTTTAATCCATCACCATTCTTTATCCCACTCTGCCACCCCAGTTCAGACATGGCCATATGCAAATCAGTCTGACCCTGTGCCTCATGGCAACAGTCCAGCCCGAACTGCCAAGCCATGCCTTCCCTGGACCGGAATCAAGCTTCCTAGGACCGGTTTCTGGCATTCCAGCCGTCTTCAGCCAGGCTTGCTTGAATCCAGTGGCAAAGTGAGCAAGGGACTCGCGTCTGAGCATACCCTGCCAACTTATGGCGAACAAAGCGGTACAAAAGGGGGTGGTGATGGACGGAGCATCTGAACCAATCAAACACTCACACCCAGTCAAAAGATCTGGGTTTAATCCATCGCCGTTCTTTAGCCCACTCTGCCACCCCAGTTCAGACACGGCCATATGCAAATCAGTCTGACCCTGTGCCTCATGGGAACAGTCCAGCCCGAACTGCCAAGCCATGCCTTCCCTGGACCAGAAACAAGCTTCCTAGGACCGGTTTCTGGCATTTCAGCCATCTTCAGCCAGGCTTGCTTGAATCCAGTGGCAAAGTGAGCAAGGGACTTACGTCTTAAGCTACCCTGCCAACTTATGGCGAACAAAGCGGTACAAAAGGGGTTGGTGATGGGCGGAGCATCTGACACAATCAAACACTCACACCCAGTCAAAAGATCTGGGTTTAATCCATCACCGTTCTTTAGCCCACTCTGCCACCCCAGTTCAGACATGGCCATATGCAAATCAGTCTGACCCTGTGCCTCATGGGAACAGTCCAGCCCGAACTTCCAAGCCATGCCTTACCTGTACCGGAAACTTCCAGACTTCCAGACTGATTTGCATATGGCCATGTCTGAACTGGGGTGGCAGAGTGGGCTAAAGAACAGTGATGGATTAAACCCAGATCTTTTGACTGGGTGTGAGTGTTTGATTGGTTCAGATGCTCCGTCCATCACCACCCCCTTTTGTACCGCTTAAAGAAAAAACAAGCATGCATAAATGCTGTTTTCCTGCATTAAAGGGTAAAAAAAAAGTGCATTTCCCATTTCAGTTCCCATTGGGATTTTTAACACAAATACAGCCTGAACCGCTGGACCGAATTACACCAAATTTGACAGAAAGGTAGCTCTTGGTCCAGAAAGGAGGCTGTTTGTTATTTGGTGTAAATCTATTCAGTAGTTTGAGTTATTAAAAGAAATCCAAATGTGTATATCTAGGGATATGAAACCTTCGGAACTCGTACAGAGATCTGCTTGGCTGCTAACACTTCAACCAGGAAGTGTTGGCAGCCATCTTAGGACTCTGCCTCAGCTGAGTCTCCTAAAAGAAAGGTTAAAAATAAAGAAAAGGTGGGCATGGTAGGATTACCCTGAACCCCTAGCTCTGGTGCTAGGGTCCTTTAGGGACCCCACAAGGGCAAAAAAGCATTAAAAAAACTGCTGTAAAATCTCCAAAGTCGGGAATCTGTGGCAAATTGAAAAAAAATCAAGCGGTGGCTCCCACCCTTGTTTACAGTAATAGCACCCGGATGGACCAGATCCCAAGGCCATGAGGGTAATTACTAAAAACAAAGGAGGGTGGTGCACAGGGCCCTGCTACTAGTGCTCTTTTTAGCCTCGGGGACCACCACCTCCCTGGAGCTTTATTGAAATATAGGAGGGGGGCTGCACGACCCCCTCCATGGGGAAAGCCACCTCTTCCGGGCTTTATTTTATAAATGGAGGGGGGCCATTTAAAGCCCTGGGGACCACCATCCTCTGGGCTAAAAAAACAATTAAAGAGGGGCCGTGCACACCCTCCCAGGCCACATACTGCCCTGAGGACCAACTCCTCTATAGTAAAGAAGGGGGACCGCTCAGCACCCCTTCTGGAGCCATTATTGACCCTAGGGACCACCCCCTCCCCTCCAAGTTGGCTTCTGCTATCTCCTGAAGTGCCCCCCTCAGAAGATAGCTGTTTGCTTGTGCTTGGCGGGAGCTCTGACAGATCCCACCAAGCGAGAGCAAACACTAACTCCGCTCCCAAGCACAGCAAGCGGAGCCTGTCTAACTGCTTCCGCTTGCTGGGAACAAAGTTTTCATCGGTTTCCCTGCCCACTGTCATGCAAACAGGGAAACGGATGAAACGATTGTTCTGCACACAAAAAACTGCATTTCTAGCAGCTCCCTGCATGCCAGAGCAATGCTGGCTCCTGCAGGAGGCAGGGAGCTGGCAGTAACAATGGGGACCTTGAGACCAGCCCCCAACTATACACACTGTGTGCCCTGGGTGGGGCCAGGGCACCAGGTAGATGTGGCCAGGCCCCGGGAACAAAATCGACCTAGGGAGTGTGCCCCCCTCCCCCTGGAAAAAACTAAAAACAGAGCCCACGGGTCTCACTTTATATTACCCTGAGTATGCAAATGCACAGAATAATCTGGAAGCTCCACCCATTTGTCCACGCCCCATTTTCCTTAGTACTATGTAAAGGTCTTTCCACTTTTATGGACAGCTTGACAAAAGGCCATCAAGTGCGTTTCCTGCCAATTTTGGACATCTCCATCAAACAAAGAAGCATTTACTGCATTTAGTTAAGGGCAAGTACCCCTGTTTGGTGGAGATTCACCTATCGTCATCTCGTCATCTTCTCTTTATGAGGATTCAAGTTATCAGAGATTTGTTGGTTAAGACGCTCGAGGAACAATCACATATCTGAAATTCCATGCACACCACGTGTTCATTTACACAGCTATAGTGTAGAATATGCACAAGACATATACCCAACGAGATAGCACTTACTAATTAACCAAATGAAAAGTATTCCAGTTGGGTAGACATTTTCTGCAAAACTAGGGACTCTACTCTGAAAAAATTAGGTTCGATTCTGACCCTGATGCTCAATTCACAGAAATTAAAACTCAATGGGAAGCACTTACATATATAAACATATCAGTCGCCCCACTTTAAGCTCGACTTCAGCAAAGCACAAATGATCCTAACTTCTTGGACTTGACGAAGGCAAAGCAAGCGTGTTTGCTCTCGTATTCCATGTTGAAAAACAATATGAAATCATTAATGGAGGTGAATTCATTGTTGATTTCTTAGAGCAAAATCTGTGTAGTGACTGTGATTAGTGGTTTCCTTCTTGTTGTCTCCGGGTGAGAGCAGAGTCCATGGTTCTCCCTTTTAAGTACCCTAAGTATACAAATGCCCAAAATCCATAGCACCGCTCACACACCAAATCACAGACATACAAAGGTACTCTAATACCCACTCACAGACCCACACAGGTACTCACAGACACTCACACATGTGCTCACAGACACACACAGGCACTCACAAACCATATAGGCACTCACAGACACACACAGGCACTTACTCACCCATTGACACAGGCACTAATACACCCACTCACAGACCCACACACACTCACATAGGCACTCACAGACCTCACACATCCACTCACACAGGCACCCACAGACCCTCTCACAGACATATACAGCCACTCACACACCCACTCTCAAAGATGACAGTTACGGGTAGGATTCTGAAATTTAAAAAAAGTAGAAAATCACAGAAACAAAACTAAGGTTTTAGGGATGTTATAGTTAGGAAATAGAATTAAAAAAGAAGCTTAGAAATTCACTGAAAAAATCAATGGTTACAGGGACATTATAGTTAGGCTCAGATTTCACTCATACAAAACCTTTGAAATTCAGCAGTCATAGTTCTCTGAGCTAACTATAACTATGTCATTTGAGATGTCATCAGTGATATCACTGGGATGTCATCAGTGATGTAATCCGTGAGGTCATAAGCAGTGCATTGTGGGGGCGTAAGTTATAGTTAGCTCAGGTAACCCTGAGGTTTTGTATGAGTGAAATCTGAGTCTAACTATAACACCCCTGTAACCTTTATTTTTTCAAGTGAATATATATATATATATTGCCCTGAAGCATTGAAAGGCACACAGCAGCGCCCTGTCCTCCAGCTTAAGCATGCAGCATTCCTCTCTGCTCCGCTTATCGTTTCTCTCTGCCGACGCGTTTCAAGGCCTGACGGCCCCTTCTTCCTGGGCAATTAAATACACTCAAAGCTTTCATGTCAGTTTTCGGTAATTTATTTATTTCCATGACCCACCAGGGGGCGGATTCTGAGTGCTTTGTCCCCGGTGATTTCTGGGGCATGGAGTCCGTAGATGAAAGCAATTATTTTCTTAAGTAAGTTCAAACATGTGTTTAAAGATTAAAATGTCCGTTATATCCTTGAGTAGGTAGCGGAGCCTAAGATCCTGCTCATTAGGTGTATGGAGCACTGTGCCAGTTTCAGCTTGGATAAGTTTGAAGCACTGGCCTCAATCAGCAGGTGTTAGATTCTCTCCTGCTGATGATGGTTCACTTTCCACGGCGGGCCGCCGTGTCGAGTAATGGAGTCACAAAAGTGCCCTGAAGCATTGAAAGGCACACAACAGCGCCCTGCCCTCCAGCTTAGGCACGAGGGCCGTGAGGAAGGCACCATCACCGGGTGGAGAGACACATGCTTTTCCAGACGGATTGGGCTGGAAGTCACAAACTGCTTGGGACTGAATCCGGCACAGCGCTCCCTGCTAACAAGCCTGCTGGAATGTAACACTGCCTACTGAAGGTATTAAATGAAAAGCATAAATTTAAATGAGGACTCGAACTTACTTAATGGAGATGAATATAGCATCACGGACTACATGTCCCAGTAATCACCAGTGACGCTGCACTTAACACACGTGCACTGGGGGGCCTGTAATGAATAAAAAGCCAATCATTTACAGTGATGTAAGCCTCGAGACTCGTTTTTGCAGCCCATGAAGAAGGAGTTGAAATACCCTGAAACGCTTCGGCAATTTGTATAACGGTGAAGCATGATGGTAGGCTGCAGTATCAAGCTGGAGTGCAGTGCGCTGTTGTGTGCTTCCTAAATGCTCCAGGGCATCTTGGTGATTTATCTTTGCGCACGGCGGCCCGGGTGTGAGGAAGGTTACAAAAAAAGGGTAAACCCGGAATCACTGGGACGTGGGTACTAATCAGTATGCAAAACAGGGGATCCCAGTGTAGTAGATCATTTGCATAGGGAAAATAATTTTAATGAAAACATTTTAAAACAGACTATATAAAGAAGTGAAAGAGCAAGTCAATTGCAAACCAATGTTATTTAATCACATTGGCCGAAGTAGTTGTTTACAAAAATCAATTTAGCAACAAACATCTCAAAATTATTAGAACTAGCGGTGCCCGGGAGAAAGGGAGGAAAGTGTCAGGTAGTTAGTGATGGGTAGGGAGGTTGGGGGGTAGTGACAATAGATCACAAGCAACTCTGGTATAGGAATGCTTATTATACCAAATAGACAGCATCTGAACTTTTAACAACAAAGAGTAGCCATACAAAACGTATTGACATCACAGTTAATAAATCACTGTTGAATGATTGTTGGCCACATAACATAAAGTCGACGTTTCGACCCCTTGTTTGTAGGTATTTGAACCCTTACTCCTGGGGTCTTCATCAGGACTGGTGTAGTGTGACAGGGACGGTAGGCACCTAGAAAGAGAGGGCGGTGTGTGAATACCAAACTAAGACGTACAAAATAATAATTAAATAAAAGTCTCAGAAGAAAGGGCTATGCTACTGGTGTTTACCATGGTTAGGCGTCGGTGGGGGGAAAAGGGGGAGGCCTCTCACAGTCCAAATGTTGAGAAAAGGGGAGGTTTCAGAGCTCTCCAAGAAATCAGGTCGGTGAGAGTGAGACGTCACCTGAAGGATAAAGGTGAAGGTTATACAGGGGACACACAGTACTACAATGTAAAGGAACTAGAAAAAAGTGTCCCTATAAAGCACTTACAGTTTGTGCGTTCGAATTATGCACACCGGCATTGGTGAAGCACAGGTCCTTATTACTGGGACTGCAAAATCTCTGTTGTTTGAGATTTTGCAGTCCCAGTAATCACCAGTGACGCTGCACTTAGCACATGCCCACTGAAGGGCCTGTAATGAATAAAAAGCCAATCATTTACAGTGATGTAAGCCTCGAGACTCATTTTTGCAGCCCATGAAGAAGGGGTTGAAATACCCTGAAACGCGTCGGCAATTTGTATAAAGGTAAAGTAGAGTCCACATTTGTAAAGGGCACAATCACCCGTAAGGGTCTCTAGGCGCTGGGGGCCGTCGGGAAGATTAAGCGAGCTATTGCCCAGAGTCACATGGTGCTGGGCTAATCTGCCGCCGGAGCCGGGGATCGAACCGTGATCCCCAGATTCCAGCGTCAGTCGCCCTGGCCGCTGCGCCACACCTCTCCAGCATGATGGTAGGCTACAGTATCAAGCCAGAGTGCAGAGAGCTGTTGTGTGCTTCCTAAATGCTCCAGGGCATCTTGGTGATTTATCTTTGCGCACGGCGGCCCGGCCGTGAGGAAGGCACTATCACCGGGTGGAGAGACACATGATTTTCCAGCCGGATTGGGCTGGAAGTCACAAACTGCTTGGGACTGAATCCTGCACAGCGCTCCCTGCTAACAAGCCTGCTGGAATGTAACCCTGCCTACTGAAGGTATTAAATGAAAAGCATAAATTTAAATGAGGACTCGAACTTACTTAAAGGAGATGATTATTGCATCACGGACTACATGTCCCAGTAATCACCAGCGACGCTGCACTTAGCACACGCCCACTGGGGGGCCTGTAATGAATAAAAAGCCAATCATTTACAGTGATGTAAGCCTCGAGACTTGTTTTTGCAGCCCACGAAGAAGGGGTTGAAATACCCTGAAACGCGTCGGCAATTTGTATAAAGGTGAAGCATGATTGTAGGCTGCAGTATCAAGCCGGAGTGGAGAGCGCTGTTGTGTGCTTCCTAAATGCTCCAGGGCATCTTGGTGATATATATATATATTACTATAGCGCAAACTTACCCTAAAGGCACCATAGCGCTGTACATGGGCAAAGACCAGCATAAAGTAAACAAGTAAGAGGTGATGGAATTGGGCTGTGTATGATTATTGCATTGTGATGCAGTGTTCTTTAAACAAGCAAGTCTTCAACTTTTTCCTAAATTGGACCAGCTTTGGAATGGTCCTGATGGATGCACTGTTGTTATTTTTAGATCTTGGGAGCATAGATGCAAAAGACATACTGTCTTGTTTTTTCTTTTTTCTTTTATTAGTCTGCAGTCTGATGGTGTCCTGGCTGGGGTTATGCCACGATCCGCCAAAGATGTCTTTGGTGCTTGTCTGCAAGATAAGCGGGATGCTGATTGTCCTACCTTTGTATATGATGCAGCTAGTTTTGAAGAGGGTGTGAGCCAGCAAATGAAGCATATAGAGTTTCCTCAGGATGGGAGTGATGTGAATATTTCCTCAGGGTCTGGCTGAGATGTGCTGCAGCATGTAGGATGCCCCTAAGGGGTGCCAGTGTGGAGTCTGGAAGGTCATGGAATGAGGCATTACCGCAATCCAGATGTGAAAATACAAGGGTGTGAACAGCAGTTCTGAAGTAGCTTTCTGGAAGAAATGGCTTGACTTTCTTTAGAAGAAAGAGTTTGTACCTGGCTGGCGTATGTTTTTGGCAATGTGTTTATGGATGGTGTCCAAGGTAACTCAAAGTGACCTGGTATATGGTGAAAGTTGATGTTCGAAGCCGTCAAGGCTCATGTCTTTGAGCCACATTTGTACTGGATCTGCTTATTGGTCTTGTCAAATAACAGGAATTCTTTCTTGGTTGGGTTGAGCTTCAGGTAGGTTCTTCACCTCCCAGTCTAGATGATATGCAAGCAAAGTTAGAGGCAATGGATGTCTGAAATAGAGGAGAGTTTCAAGAAGAGTTGATTCTTCAACATCTACCCGTTAACTACATTCCAAACTCTTGAGGACTGAAATGTTATTCTTTACTGGTGCATCCCCGCATGGTTGTTCACCTTGACCTTCTATTACTTTTCTGTTGCTACTTCTGACCTCCAATATTCCTCTTCTGCTTGCAACTAAGGTTTTAATTTTTACCCAGCACTGTCATTTTGTACAGTATTTCTTTCATTGTACAGGTCTAAAGATTCCAAGTATATAACACCCAGGAAGGTTGCTATTCTCTAGCCTTTCAAGCCACTAAGTCTCCAATTATTTGTTGTTTTGTCTACAAATATCTTTTCATTCATTTCCTTTTTCAGTTGTGATAAACTTTTGATATATCTACTCCCATGGTTTGTCTTATGTGGTTGCCTTTACTGTGTTTGTGTGTTTTCCTCTTGTTATCTTCCACATCCCTTGTGTTCAATCTCAACTCCGATTGTATGCTGTAAATGGGATGTACTACCTTCCTCACATATCTTTGCTACTTTACAGTCATAAATAAACAAGCACTGGCAACGTCAGCCGGACTGGCCTTGGCAAGCAAGCAATGGTTTTGTTTGTAAAAAAATGTTTGCATGCAGATGCAATTGAAATTAAAACATTAAAAGTAAAAAAAAAAGTACATCATCTAATGATGGGGGGCATGTGCTTTCAAAGGAAACAAACGCTAAATATTAACAATCCAACCTGGGCCCTGAAGCACACCATTGTTTTAGGTGGATGTGCACTAGTGATTAGACAAATTGTCACTCAAAGTGCAATACAGCCAATGGTTGAGGTAGAATGGCCCATTGGCTCATGCTGTTGTGAGCAGAAGCAGAATGTGAATGACACTTCAACAGACCAATGGATAAAAATGGCTGAACAAAGCCCTTCTGTGTATGCATGTATGTATATTACACAATAGCAATCCCCTCTGTAGAGTTAAACTTAGTTCAGAGTTTCCATAGGAAGGGCATTTTTTTATTTCTAGTAACTTCAGCCCCACATGCTGAATTTTCACAAAACTTTCTGAAATAAGTTCATTTACCTTAACTTCTGCCTTGAAAGTTTAGAGAGGATCTGTCAAACAAGGCCAAGATAAAAGGTGGGTCCCAAAACATCATTGTACCATGTTAATTCCAATAGGAAATTTGGAGAAGTGATACAGAAAAGGCGGCTAAACTAAATTAAACCAAATTTGGCAGAAAATAAGAACTTTACTCCAAAAGAGTGATTTATGTTATTTTGTGTATACCGGTTCAGACATTTTTTAGAACTTTGATTTTAAAGAGGTGCTCAGAGTGGTCATGAATTGGTTAAAATTATAGTAATATATGGATAGTTGGCCCCACTGGAGTCCCACTGGACCGTAAATTGAAAAAATAAGGGCCTCTGATTCGCCAAGAGAACTTTTTCCTCCTGTCAGCTTTTATGGTACCATGGGATTGGTTAAAGTTCCTCAGTAGCAAGCAATCTGATTAACTGGCTGGAACTTCCAAAAAAATGTTGGAACAGCCATTACAGGGCACGGGTACTCAGTGTCCTGAAGTATTTTTTAAAAACACATAAGAGGGTGGAGTAAGCATTCCCTGACCCACTGGTACTTGTGGAGGGACCCAGAGGCAACCTCCACGGGCCAGAAACGAAAATATTGTTTGTGCCGCAGGTACCCCAGTACTCCCACAGGACCCAGCGCAGCCCTCCTGCGAGGTACTGAGAGTGCCGCCGCACAGGCACCACCCAGATGGAACTGCGGAACGGCGTAAGCTTCTGTAAGTGAGGCATACATGGTCCTGTGGTACCATGTGGGTGACGCTTGTGCAGCAATACCGCAGGAGTACCACGTTGCAGCAAAAAAAGTTAAAAAAATAAGATAAATGTGGGGTTGACTTAAGGGGGTTGAGTGCAGGGCCTGGCCATATGACAGGCTCTCTGCCCTACTGCCTGCCATGCACAGCCCTCTGCCTTACGACCAACCCCATGCCTTGCTTGGTCGAGGGCTATGCGCAGGGCTGAGGGAGGTTGACCTCCTGCATGGAATGGCCACAGAGCCTGACCACTTGACTATATGTGGTGCGGCTGTCCACCCACGGGTGTTAGCTGTAGGGCCTGGCTAGAGGCAATGCCATGCATGCAACCCACCAGTATGTTATGTTATGTTATGTTATTTAATCTTTTGTATAGCGCACGGCGACTCAAAAAGAGTATCCCGGCGCTTTTTGGTAAAGGAGTGCTGCATCATAATAACATAACACGTTTAAAAGGGGACAGAACAGTGAAGACCTAAAAAGCAGACCAAATAACGTCTACTGAGTAAAAAGCCACGTCTTAAGATCCTTTCTAAAAGCCAGTAAGCTGGTTGCTCCCCGCAGCGAAAGCGGCAAGGAGTTCCACAGCTGTGGTGCAAGTAAACCGAAGGAGCGGCCACCCGAGCGGGCTTTCTTCACTCGCGGGACAACCGCCAGGAGCAGAGACTCAGACCTCAAGGAGCGAGTTGGCTGATAAAAAGTCATTCTCTTTTGCAGATATTTTGCTCCCATCGCGTGAAGGGCCTTGTAAGCCAAGGTCAGAGCCTTAAAGGCAATCCGTTTCCGGACTGGAGGCCAGTGCAATGTCTTCAACAGCTCCGTTGCACTAGCCCGCCTATTTAAGCCAAAAATAGCTCTTGCGGCCGCATTCTGTACCACTTGGAGCCGCTGCAACAGGTATTCTGGTAGGCCCAAGTAGAGAATGTTGGAGTAATCCAACCTGGACCCAATCAGAGCCTGTACCGTCAGCCTCCTGTGCTCCTCGGACAACAGGGGGAGAAACCTCCGCAGCATCCTGAGGAGGCCGAAACAGGTGCCTGACACCCCCAAAATCTGAGATTTTAAAGAAAGCCCATTGTCCATCTTGACCCCCAAGTTCTTGGCCGTCTTGGAGGAGCAAGTCGGAGGAAACATGTCAATGGGCCACCAGTCCTGCCAATTGGGCTCGGTATCACACCCAAAAAAGAGTACCTCAGATTTCTCGGAATTGCACTTGAGGCTGTTTAGTTGGAACCAATGAAAAACAGCCCCAAGGCAATCCCGGATACTCTCCCCGTCAAAGTCTCCTCCTCTCTTACATGAGAAGAGGAGCTGGGTATCGTCCGCGTAGGATACGATCCGAGCCCCGAACGACTCCGCCAACGCCGCCAAAGGGGTCATAAAGATATTAAATAGGGTCGGGCTCATATACATGCCCAAAGGTGGCTGTCAGCAGGGGAGTTGGGTGAAAAAAAAACCAAAGGTTAAAGTGACGTTATAGTTAGGTGTTGAAATAACACAAAAACTGATGGTTAAAAAAAAAAAAACTGAAATTCACCAGTTTTATTTTACTGACCTAAGTATAACTTGCGCCTCCACTATGCACTGCTTATGTCCTCAGATATTAAATCACTTATGGCATGTAAAATGACATAATTGATGACATCACTGGTCGCATCATTCAATCCTACAGGTCCTGAAATTACACTATACATGGCCACATCATGTAAAAAAAAAATAGTGAAGGGGTTACTACCATATAGAGCAAATATTAACTTCATTAACTTCATGTACATTTATACATATACGCAATAGAAACAGTGTAGTACTGGATAGAAGTGTGATTCAGTATGGTAAACGTTATATGATGCACCCTTTAGGTACCTGTGAAGTTTTAAGCGCAAACAGTACTTTTTTAAAACAATATAGCGACTGAACGCAACTGCTGTGAGGTGCAGACGTTTGTTACAAATAGGCTGTGGCAATAAATCAAAGGCCTATTGCTAACATTATTTGAGAAAAATTAAAGCTCATCCTTACAATATATTACTCCCCTGTCAATTTCTGTGCTCAGTCTGACGTTACGCGTTTGTCATGTAGTACTATCGACAATTTCTATATAACCTGAAGACTTATAAGGTACAGATATTTATTTTCAAAAGTTCAGTGAAAATTCTGAGACATTATGCACTGTCAAAGAATGTACAGTGCTTGGGTGACACACAAGCGTTTTAAGTTGCAGTATTATTGAAAGTATTGTTCTGATGGTGTACACCAGTGGTTCTTAACCTTTTGACATCTGTGGACCCCCCCCTTATTCATTACTGGAATACGGGGACTCTCCCGGAGTCTCTATTGGTATCCGGGGACCCCAGACTGAGCAATTCGATGATCTGAACTGCAAAACAATAGGCAACTTTTTGAAAATAAACATTCATTAAAAAATTCACATTTTGCTTCTTTATCTACATACATTTTAATATATTAATATTATTATTTTTTGCTAAGCTTTTGTAGAACTCCATGAGTAGGTGCCGCTGACCCCCTGGGTTCCCCGGACCACATTTTAAGAATCACTTGGGTAGACCATTCTGCGCATTTTAGAATTGTTTATAAAGTATTTTTGCAAACTTCAGAGGGAAGTGCAAAGGGCCTTATTTATGAAGGCCTTGCGCCGCCGGTGCGTCACTTTTAAAATGGGAAAAAGTGACGCACCGGCGGCGCAAGGCCTTCATAAATAAGGCCCAAAGAACCTATTGTACTTGCCTTATGAGTGCCTAACACATACATCTAAAGCCATTGACTTAAATATCTATGACAAATACTTTTTTTAACAGGTATATCTCATTATGGAAAATCATCACCAACCACACCGTTTAAAACTATTCAGTGCTTAATAAATTGCTGGTCATATTATTGTTTAAGGACACATTAGGGAGGCTATTCACAAAGAGTAGGTACACTTGTGAGCAATTTACACATGTAAATTTACTCTTACATAAATTGATTGGAGAGGGTGTGATGCAACAGCCACAGCTGCTGACATTGGAACTCGGGAACCAGATTAGAGTCTTGGTGTCAGCTAAACATCCTGTGGTTCCGAGAAAATAAATTAATTTCCCTGTGAATAAAAAAAAAGTGTCCTTGTGTAATGTAACTGATGCTCATGTAAAGCGCTCCAATTCTTTCGGTTGAGTTTGTGCTATATAAAACTGCACCAAAAAATAACAAGCATTAGAAATGCAATCGGGCTCGGATTTATTTGAGTTTGAGCTAATGGCATTGTAAATGGTAATGTATTTTTGCTAAGTGTTATGGAGTGTGTTAATGTGGTGGTGGTGGTAGTGGTAGTACTGGTGGTGGAGGTACTGGTAGTACTGGCGGTGGTGGTAGTACTGTTGGTGGTGGTAGTGGTAGTACTGGTGGCTGTAGTAGTGGTAGTACTGGTGGCTGTAGTAGTGGTAGTACTGGTAGTACTGATGGTGGTAGTACTGGTAGTACTGGTGGTGGTGGTGGTACTGGTAGTGGTAGTACTGGTGGTGGTACTGGTAGTACTGGTGGTGGTGGTACTGGTAGTGGTAGTAGTGGTAGTACTGGAGGTGGTGGTACTGGTAGTGGTAGTACTGTTGGTGGTAGTACAGGTGGTGATAGTACTGGTAGTGGTGGTACTGGTGGTGGTGGTACTGGTAGCGGGAGTACTGGTGGTGGTGGTACTGGTAGCAGTAGCATTGGTGGTGGTGGTACTGCTGCCCGTAATACTGGTAGTGGTAGTACTGGTGGTGGTGGTACTGGTGGTGGTAGTACTGGTGGTTGTGGTAGTACTGGTACTGGTAGTACTGGTGGTGGTGGTAGTACTGTTGGTGGTGATAGCGGTAGTACTGGTGGCTGTAGTAGTGGTAGTACTGGTGGCTGTAGTAGTGGTAGTACTGGTGGTGGTAGTACTGGTAGTACTGATGGTGGTAGTACTGGTGGTGGTGGTACTGGTAGTGGTAGTACTGGTGGTGGTGGTACTGGTAGTACTGGTGGTGGTGGTACTGGTAGTGGTAGTAGTGGTAGTACTGGAGGTGGTGGTACTGGTAGTGGTAGTACTGTTGGTGGTAGTACTGGTGGTGGTAGTACTGGTAGTGGTGGTACTGGTGGTGGTGGTACTGGTAGCGGGAGTAATGGTGGTGGTGGTACTGGTAGCAGTAGCATTGGTGGTGGTGGTACTGCTGCCCGTAATACTGGTAGTGGTAGTACTGGTGGTGGTAGTACTGGTGGTGGTAGTGGTACTGGTTGTGGTAGTACTGGTACTGGTAGTACTGGTGGTGGTGGTAGTACTGTTGGTGGTGGTAGTGGTAGTACTGGTGGCTGTAGTAGTGGTAGTACTGGTGGCTGTAGTAGTGGTAGTACTGATGGTGGTAGTACTGATGGTGGTAGTACTGGTAGTACTGGTGGTGGTGGTGGTACTGGTAGTGGTAGTACTGGTAGTACTGGTGGTGGTGGTACTAGTAGTGGTAGTAGTGGTAGTACTGGAGGTGGTGGTACTGGTAGTGGTAGTACTGTAGGTGGTAGTACTGGTTGTGGTAGTACTGGTAGTGGTGGTACTGGTGGTGGTGGTACTGGTAGCGGGAGTACTGGTGGTGGTGGTACTGGTAGCAGTAGCACTGGTGGTGGTGGTACTGCTGCCCGTAATACTGGTAGTGGTAGTACTGGTGGTGGTGGTACTGGTGGTGGTAGTACTGGTGGTGGTAGTGGTACTGGTTGTGGTAGTACTGGTACTGGTAGTACTGGTGGTGGTGGTAGTACTGTTGGTGGTGGTAGTGGTAGTACTGGTGGCTGTAGTAGTGGTAGTACTGGTGGTGGTAGTACTGGTAGTACTGATGGTGGTAGTACTGGTAGTACTGGTGGTGGTGGTGGTACTGGTAGTGGTAGTACTGGTGGTGGTGGTACTGGTAGTACTGGTGGTGGTGGTAGTAGTGGTAGTACTGGAGGTGGTGGTAGTGGTAGTACTGTTGGTGGTAGTACTGGTGGCGGTAGTACTGGTAGTGGTGGTACTGGTGGTGGTGGTACTGGTGGTGGTGGTACTGGTAGCAGTAGCATTGGTGGTGGTGGTACTGCTGCCCGTAATACTGGTAGTGGTAGTACTGGTGGTGGTGGTACTGGTGGATTCCAGGAAAAAATATTCTCAAAATGGCCTACTCAATGCACCTCGACCCCTATCACAGCACCTTTTGAATTGTAGCTCGCCCCTTCCCCACAGCTCCTCTGTAGCCCCTCAATCATGAATATAAAATCCAAAGGCATTGAAGTATACAGGCGCCAAGATAGACCTGCCGATGGCCGTCATTCCTGATAAGACTAAGAGTGCAAATATTCACAAACCACAATGAACTGCGAACCTTCGTGCTTTTTGGGGGGTATTTGCCCCCCAAATAATGCTTGCTGCCCATGCCCTGCCATTGAAGTGTTAACTGTCAGACACAAATTTGCGTTTATTCCATCTCTCCCCCCCCCACCCCCCCCTCCCCCGCCAGCGTCTTCTCTCCCTAAACTGCAGCAAAGATGTCCGACTCCCTCCCCACCACGAGGCCGCTAACACCCGGCTGGTAACCCTATCCCTTGTGTCCGTGAACACTGAGTGATTAGCAAGTTTGTTTTTAAAGCCCAGAATTCCTTCAGATGCTGCCCGAAGGAGCGGAAGGGGCTCCCCGCGGAACGTAAACAAACCATTTAAAACGATGACGATCGTAGCCCCCTGGGACCATGCAGCCTCATGGCCTTAGCCTGGGTGGTCTCACACTAGTATGGAGGAGTTTAGGAACAACGGTCTCCCTTTCTCGGCTGGAATAGAGCTCACGTCATTTTAACATGTTGGGATGCCACCGTGTGAAGGCTGAACGTGCGCAATATTCAAGACATGGGCTGGATAGGGGGCCGGAGAATGAGGCCCACTGCGGGTTCATACTTAATTATGGCAACAGGGTCAAAGTGGATATTTCGAGGGCAGCATTACATTTGGAGAGAGCAGGTCTTTAAGTGGGTCCAGGCGGAGCTCAGCACCAGCAGTTCTAAACAAGGTGATGGCAAATAAAACACGCCGCAATCGCGCATGATACATGCAATGCAATGGTGAACGCGCTCGCACCATCTGGATTGCATTACACGGGCATTCTGACAGCTCCTAATTAAGATTAATAAGTCTGCCGTGCGCGAAACCGCCGAAAATATGCCAAATCGGGCACGCGTAAATTACATATAGCCGATCACGTCAACGCTACTAAATACACAGCACAGCGAAGACGAATCACTAGGCAGATGCCATAAAAAACTAAGGAATGTGCCAGCCGGACCCCTTTCTGAATTCTTTTTTTTTTTTTGAACGCATAAGAGCTCGGAAGCTCCACCCCCCACTTCGTGGAGGCGTAGGCCCGAGCCCTAAAAATGTCTACAGAGCCATTAGTTACGTTTCCTACTCACCGGAATGCTATCAAAAGAGGAGCATAATATCTATTAAATGTGGGTGATTTCACAGATATGCTTTATGTTCTGCACATTGCACCCATTAGCACTACAGAGATTATGGAAAATTGGGGGAAAAGTGGAGTGCTCCTACATTCGTATTTCAGCTGGTAACCAAGATGGAGGTGGGAAATATGGCCAAAGTCACAAATATAAGAAGTCCGGGTCTACCAGAGCTAGGTGCAGACAGGAGCCGGAAGCATTTGGTAGAGCTTTACTCATACAATGCTGCTGGATATTTTGAATTAGAGTAAGTTTGTGAAGAGAGACTTTCGCCTCTGAAAAGGGCAAAAGAAACACCTAAGCAAAAATGACTTTAGGATTGTGAATGCGATACTGTTTGATACTGAATAAGAGCCTACATTATACGCTGCTGTTAAGAGAAAATGTGGATTAGGCCCACCCTCTTGACTGTAAAGGTGCAAAACACTCAGTGCAGCACCCCTGCTAATCTACAGGTGCAATATAATGGTGGCAGTCTTACTTTCACCATTGTTGGTGCAGTTCATACATTTCTTAAGAAACTAGGGGTTCGTTTAGATCCCATCTGCAGGCTGCCTTACTATGTAGGCTCTGCCGGTGTCCATTGTGGCCCAGCTGTCATAATTAGAGATCCCAGATAAAAGGCAAGCAATTTTCGCCCAACAGTGCCTATGCCAACCGGGCAGAATCATTTTCTGGGAAATTAGTCAGTTGCAGCATGATTGACGAGGCAGCATTTTATTTTTCAAAGACAAATTTTCACAAAGGAGATTTAGTTTTTTGAAAAATTAAAAATCAGTGTACTCGAGGCACTACATATTTTCTCCTAGGCCCTGGGGGACATTGATTGTTGATACCTTCCTGGGACCTCCATACTTTGCATGGCGGTGGTGTAAGGCTGAAAAAAACAGCATTAAAAGTCCCTCAGAAGGTAGAGGGTGCCATCTGATGCAATGGACCTGGTGGTTATTTGGGTGCTGGCTGGCCGCAAATACATTGTGTCTGATGGTTGAGTGGGCTGGAAACACAGTGGGAGCTGCAGCTTTCTTTTTAGCAGGACGCAGTATGGTCCAGAAACTTAGGCATATGGGATGTTCTCTAATTCATGGACCTAATTTATGACTTAGTGATGAGGGAGGAAAGTTGGAAATGGTGAAAGGTGTGGCATTGATGTTATCTCCGGCTTTGCTGTTTCCGGCTTTGTTTTCTCACCCATTTCATGGTAATATTTGGAAACAAATATGTAAATAGAAAAATAATTGGTGCTCGTGTGCAAATGATGTTGTGCCTCCCGTGTACATGTGGATTATGCATTGTTACAAATAATACAAAACCAAATAAAATCTTTAAAATTAGAAGGGGCATTTCATGTTAGGGTGAGTGTGTGTTGTCTGATGTCCTGAGATCATATGCCTGGTCAAACTGCTCTTCCTGAAGAAAAGCCCACCTTCCCTAACTCTTCTCTCTACTAATGTAGCCCCCTTGTTCATCCCTTCCTGGGCTGCCTCAAGCCCTCTCGAGTACTTCTTGCAACCCCTTCTGCTCAGTTTCTCCACCTCACTTTCTCTCCTGAGCTCTATCCATGCGGCCGTCCTCTCTGCACATAAGCCACCGTTCTTTTGCGGCGCTCCATTGCTCTGTAGGTCGGTTCTTGCTACATATAGTCTCACAAATGCCAATCAGACACCTAAGCTCAGCTTTCTCCTTCGTCGTTGCAGCCTTCCTGGAATGTCTTAGTCTTCCTTCTGGGTTTTGTCACCATGCTTTGGCATACTTGGATGAGGGCTCTCACCAGCAGATTCCTTCCTCCCACTGGCTGCTTCACTGGTTCCTGCAGGATCGTTATCCACTCTCCTACATACATGTTTCCTGATCCCAAATCGCTCTGAAGCTAACTCAAGTGATATGCTGTCCTTAGCCCCCCCATGACATAAATAAATAAATGCATGCTTACATACATACCTCCAACTATCCTAGTATTGTACTGAACAGCGCTTCCTCCGTAGAATGCTTGGAATATGACACGGCACTATCCAATTAACTTACTAAAATATAGCACTCTTAAAGCCTTTATGAACATAACATCCTTATTGAGTCTCAAGGTCGTTTTACTTAATCACTAAGAAAGATTGTGTCAGGGGCCCACATCCCACGCCAAAAGATCTTAGAAACTTCAAATGGTTTGACTTTATCTTTTTCTGTTAAAAAAATGAGTTTCAAAGCTTGGTTGGAGGAGCCCTGGGCTGGCCCTGACCACATGGCAGAGGGCAAAGTCAGAGCGGAGCCTACCTAAGAAGATTTGGATCGCTGAGCTGAACAGTCTGTTTTTAGTAAATGAGATGCTAACCGCTGCCAGCATATTTATGGCTCAGTCCTCGCTGGGTTCTTGTACTTGAGATGAAGCACGCGGGGGGAGGGATTGATGGCAGTCGATGCTTTGGGCTGCGTCTGTGCTGTGTGGTCCAAATGTTTCCAGTCGCCAAGAAGGGCGGCCTTGGGAGATGCTATCGCAGGTAGATGTGTTGGAATGCAGCTCAGGCATAGGTCCGCTCTGCTCCAGGAGGAGGGGAATAAACAACTCTTGGCCAGACAGAGCAGAACGGAGGGAGTGTGCCAGCAAGAGCTCGTGCAAGAGCCCCAGTAAGCAAAGTCACCTGCTCTGGTGCAGCCAGCTCCGTTCAGCGACTGCTAACCTACACGTGGAGTACTTTGCATCGGAAAAAGCAGATTAGTGGGAATAATTGTGGAAAGTCCTTAGTAAGGGCGATTTAGCCTGATCCCATCAATGTCCCTCATTCCTCATTAGGAGGGGTGGCATGAAACCAGGAGCTACGACTCCAAGTGAAATTCCGCCTCCCACCGTGACCAGTGTCTTTGGGCCCACATTATCATGCCCATAAACTCTGGACTTTTTTTTTTTTTAGTTTTATATAGCGCGAACTTGACCCTAAAGTGTCAGAGCGCTTTACATAAGCACCAGTTGTGTCACAGACCGACACATTCATTTTGTTAGGCACGGGGAGATTAAGGGCCAGATGGAGGACCCTTTTATTTAGCGCCCAGCAATTTGCAACTCACGGCGAGTCGCAAATTGCGAGGCGCTAAATGAAATGTACAACAGTATTATTACACTGTTTTGCGATTCCCAATGGGTTCGTAAATTGCGAGGCTTATTAATATTGATGAGCCTCTCGCAATTTGCGAGCCCATTGGGAATGCCAGTCCTCCCAGGTGTGGTGGCCTGCTGGGCTCAGCAGACAACCATGTCTGGGACTGCTTTTTAATAAAGCAGCTTTTTTTTTCAAATGCAGCCCGTTTTCCTTAAAAAAAAACTGTATGCATTTAAAAAATAAAAAATGAAACATTTTCGTTTCATTTTTTTTAAGGACAGAAGTGGTCCCTGGGACAACTGCCTGCCCTTAATAAATATTTTTAGAGACAGTCACAAATTGCGACTGCATTACCACTCTTTTAAAGAGGGTGGTAAATTGCGAATGTTTTGCGACCGCAATTGCGATCACAAAACATTCACACGTAGCATTGTGGACGCAATTAGAAAGGGAACACCCCTTTCTAATTGCGACTCGCAATTCCTAAATAGTGATTCGTAAATAAATTGTAACTCGCTATTTAGGAATTGCACATGGCCAACAGTGATTTTGCATGCGCAAACAGGTTTGCAAACCTGTTTCCGCATGCATAATCACGTCGTACATCTGGCCCTAAGTGATTTGCCCAGAATCACAAGAAGTTGAACGTCCCTGCCGAGACTCTATCCGTATTCCTCACCTCTGAGGTCAGCTGCTCGAGCTCTGGGCCTAGAGACACCGAACCTGTCAGACGCCTCTGGAGCGGAAACCAGCAGCAGCACCACCCAAGCCCAATCCTACTGCAGCAGGGCCGGACTGAGAACCAAAACCGGCCCTGGTAAAGTGCTTGACCGGCCTCCCCCCCACCGCACGAGAGGTTGGGGGTACTGCCGAGCTCTCTGCCAGGGACGGTTTTCGGGCGATTTTGTTACAGGGCCGTTATTGCAGCATACGGCCCCCAGGGGCCCAAAACTGCCCCCCACCCATGCGGGACACCGGGGGATTGCGCGGTGCCTGCTACGGCCAGTCCGGGCCTGTACAACAGCATGGGGGGGAACAGTCAGTGCCCCCCTCAGACCTTTCCAAGACAAGCACTAGCCTTGCTGACTCTCGTCTCGCCCCCACCGGCCCTCTGGCTGACATTTCTGCCTGCTCAGGGGAGGCAAAATCGGGGATAAAATGTAGGTTAAAGGACCCAGTTTCTCCCGGTAGATGGGGTTATTCCCAAGTGCTGCCCTCCACCATCCATTCACCAAACTTGTTATGGGGTCCAAAGTGGGAAATATTTTCAATGTTAAAAGTACATGTTTGTGTTCAACATAATTGAATTGTATTTCAGGCCATGAATATTTGTGTTTTCAACCAGTGCTTAATTTGAGCCAGTGGTTACGGCGCTCAGCCCCGCACTTTATCTTCAACATAGGTGCTTTTCATGAGCACTAGTTAAGGACACATTCATTTATGGTAGTGATTTCCCCAGAATCACAGGATGTTTAGTCCACGCCGAGACTGGAACCTGGTTCCCAAGCACAGAGTCCGCAGCTCTGGCCATTTTGCCACATTCTCTCTCCACTTTCATGGTTAGTAGTTGGTTCTGTTTTAGGCGGTGAAACAAGAGGCTGGTTTAAGCTGCCTCCTGACCAGAGTCCTTTGTTTTTTACAAATTAACCACTGATTTCAGCTATCATATCTCCCAATTGAAGTTTAAAATATAATTTGTTTTATAGAACCTTGTGTAATTTGGACATATCCTTGTACAAGCAAAAAAAGGGTATGGACAGCGAGTTTCAATAAGAGGTTAGGTCTGGTGATAGCATGGCCTTTTAGTTTTACTAAAAATTATACATATAAACATATATACTTACTTATAAAGGCTTTCAACGGCCTTCTTCATCAATTGGTCTTTTGTTGTGGCATTTAGATTTGGATTCCAGTCGCTAAAGCATACAACATGGCAATGGTCAGCCCACTTCAGCTATTGGCTAACTTCACTGTGAGTGACTGCATTTTGCTCTTTCACAAAAAGAACATCTGCAAACAAAGTAGTTCCTTTCAGTGCCCGAGACTACTTTGGCACAATGTCCTTTCCAAAACCAAAAAAACATATTTGCATTTAGAAAATATTTTGTTTACATTGGCTAAGATTCCCCCAACACTGCAGTTTTACAAAAAACAAATATAAAACGGGTATTGACAAATCCAAAAGACTGGCAGTCAACACAATACCTATTGACTTTGCCAGTGTCTTTTCTTTTTCTTTTTTGGGCATGACCTCTTAGCTGAAGTCACTGTTGATTGTCCAAGACAAGTGAGACATTTCTTGGCACATAGACGTACTTGGTGCAGACTGAAGACAGCGACTGGATTTGAAGAAGCCACAAGTCTGGCTGCTTGTTGCACGGAACTTGATGGACAGCATTGTGGAAGAAATTACTGGAATATTTAATTGAGCAGGCCTTACCTGCTCTTGTTACATTTTTTTTAATGAAGGGGTCATTCGAGTGGTTTCTTATGGTATTCTAAACTACAGTTCAAACTATAAATATAAAACTATAAATGTTATTTAACTTTCAGTAATTTATATTTGTACAGTGAATATCACAGTAATCACTTTAACATTTTGCCACCTACTTGTGAGCATAACTAATTTAATAACTACAATTAATTTTCATTAAAGTGGCTTCAATGCATTTTTATACTATATCTTCACCTTTTTAAGTTGTTCAAGAAACCTGACAAAATATATACATGGGTTGTGGTCCTTGTCGACTTGGCCATATGTAAACAGTTCACCTACAGTATTGCAATGGCGTTTTTTCCTGATGAAACGAAATCTGCATCCTGAGTTTAAACTAGATGACCTATAGTGACTTTACTGAAACATTCGTCCCCTCCTTGAATGAAAAAGAAAATTGTATTGGGGGCGGGGAAAATGTAGTCATTGTGGTACATTTGTGTTTGTATGCAGAGGATTGAAACAGCACCAATGGGTTTGTGATAAATTGTTCTAGTGCAATGCTTCCATTGGGCAAATACTAACGTACGGTCGAGCTATTGCTGCATTCATTTTAGGACATAAAGTGTTGCACCTCACCAGCTGTTAATGGGACCCTGCTTGTCTCAGTATGTACGAGGCCATGTTTTAGTAAAGTTCAGGTGGTCTGAAATGTACTAGCTTTCCCTGTTCAAAAAGGAGAGAGCTGGGTCGTGCTAGAGTTCGTGATAACCGAATGCCTCGATTTAGATTAATTGCATACAATTGTATCTTGAGTGAATACCCTGAAAATATAGTTTGATTGTGACAATCGAGTACCAGAGAACAACCACTTCCAGCTAAATGTTTGTACAACTTTTTTTGCATTGGCTGGTCAAATGAAATGAGATGTGAAGGAAGAGTCAACATAATTTCTTCTTACTCGTATGACAAGACTACATTTCCTCTGGGGTGGGCTGATTAGGCTCCAACTTGACCAATAATGTGCACCTAACCTCAAAAGAAATGCTCGCCTTTGAGGCAGCGGCTGTTGAGGCCAGCAGTATCATCTTTAGCTGTAGCATTGTGACCTGCCTACCTTCCCGGCAACGAATAACTTACCAACAACCAGAGCCTTTGGAAGAAAGCCAGTCACAGATTTATTGCCAAAATGGGGTTTTACTTAAAACGGCTAAACTTTACAACCCTTGAGGGCTGCCTTCAAGTATGACATTAACTGTCCAGATGTTATCCACTTGTGGTAAACTCTAAGAATGTTCAATCCCTATTTGGTGGAGGACCACTTCCGGCAAACTCTGAAGGACTGCCTGCCCACTTTAGAATAACTGGTCCATCACCCTTTTTGGTAGCATCACATCACTGCACCACAGGTTGTGATCTTGCATGCAACGCCCTGCTATTGACCTTAAGGTGCTGGAACAACATTCCCAGTGCACCATTGACATTTATTATGTGGATCCTGGAAATGTACCCAAAATGGTACCACTTCATTGGGTGAACACTTCTAGCACCCTCTTGTTGGGTTATCAGCTCCACTATACTGCCCAGGCCTTAAATTGCTGTCTCTGAGCTTTTCTTCCAAGGCAGGTCCCACCATGTTTAAATCAGCCCCACGGTGCTCCTACGGTTATGTCGTGCTGCACACCGCTTCTTTTACTGGTTTTTGATGAACAGTTCCTGTTATTTCTACAAATATTTGAAACTTCTCTCCCAAGGACCTGTTCTTTATGGGACAGGGTGGGGTTGGCTCCCATAGCTGAGAGCTTACTGTGCAACGGCTGCAAAAGCTGGCCTTCTGCGTCCCTGGTGTATTTCTCATTCAGACAGTTTTATTAATATTTATTAAAATGCATTCAGATGAGATGCAGAAAACGAGCACCAGGTGTGTTGAACACCTTAAGCCCCCGCGTGCTGTGAACACGCAAGGGCGGCCGGAACAATGCCGCTCTTTCTCACACTAGAGGGAACGAGCCTGGCAATTCTAATTGCTGTAACTCTTATTAATGTTGTGCTATAATTCCTGCTCCCTCCACAGGGCTAGTAAATGCATTAAGACTTGTCAACATATGATTTTACACGGTTTATGATCTGCAGAATTATGCTCCTCAGGATTGTGTTGTGCACTGGAAAGGCCCTAAATAACCAGCTGTGGGCTTATTAGAAGGCAATGTTTTCTAGTGCTGTTTTTTCCCTCCTGTTCTGCAAGAGGTGTTGAAGCTGAGCTGTTAATCAATACCTGATGGAGTCTTTAAAGCTTGTTTGGTTAACTGTTCATGGCCATATATTAACATCAGATGTATGAGCTATTTAAGGAGAGTAAATTTGTTGTCTCCCTGCAGTCGTATGCAGAGCAGGACTTTTTTTAATCATGAAAGAAATGCGTTTCTGCAGCCATTGTTGTTTGATTTGTTCTACAGGTTAAAGTACAGCGGGTGGGATTTAACTTCACTTTCCTTCTGTGCATTGGTTTCCCAGGAAGTGAATACGACGAAGAGGAAGTAGACTATGAGGAATCAGACAGTGACGAGTCCTGGACCACAGAAAGCGCCATCAGCTCCGAGGCCATCCTCAGCTCTATGTGTATGAATGGCGGCGACGAGAAGCCTTTTGCATGTCCAGTTCCAGGATGTAAAAAGAGATATAAGGTTAGTCGCAGTATTATACATATATGATCAAAAAGATGGTATGCCACTGCTCACACAGTATTACTGAGAAGGACTTGAAGAGTTGTATATTGATTTTAATCGGCAAACTAGTTAATGAAATCGATATAGGTCTCTCAACTCAATCCATTGTCATCATACAAAGGGTTGGTCTCAGATCCCTTTAGCTGCAGCTATAGGATTGTTTGAAGAGAACAGGATTTCTTTGTGCTATATGACTCCATCATGCTTAAAGAGGGGGCACAAGTTTGGCATTTGGAAATAAAGTGAACATAAGAGTGAAATGATCCCATTGTGACCAAAAGACTCAAGGTACCAGAGCACAGCACAATATATAATGATTTCACATAGTCAAATGGTGTGAAAAGGCAGCTTGTAAAGCCTTGCTGGCTGATGTCCCCATAGTAACTTTTTTCAGGAAACATCAGCGATTGCTCTATGCAAACAGATACTGGTGTTCAGTTTGGGGTGCTATGTCTAATGCTGGAGCTTCACGTCTTCAAGAAATGGAATATGAGGAACATGTTGAATATCTTAAATTCTCTATTAATACTGGGTGCGACCAGCACAGGTAACAGCGGTGAGACGGGTAAGTAGACAGATGACAGGATAGGGAAAGTAAAATAAAAAATACAACACAATTACCTTGCGCTCGCCATATTGCAGAGTTGGCGATGCAGCGAGGGCAAGTAAGTGGTTTAATAAATTTTTTTGTTTTACTTTCCCTATCCCGTCATCTATCCACTTCAGTCCCACCCCTCCCCACTCAACCGCACCGGCCCACCTCTGTTACCTGGGCCAGCCGCGTCTGAATAATACCTTGTCAGTGTGCATACTGCAGCAGCGAAGAGGCTCCAGGAGAAGTGATTGGTATGAAAGGCTGAAATAAGGTAATTTCATAAATAATGCAAGTAGGTATTTCTCAATGAAAACCTGAGGATGTATGGAAAAACCTCATAGTAGAAGAAATGGCTATGTACGTACTTACATTTGAGATTGACTTCATAAAAGGTAATCAACTGAAAAAGCATATACAAGTTTCCCAAAATTAAGGTCCCACAATTGCTGAAACATCAGTTTAACTGCTTTAAAAATAAAAAAAGCACTGTGGTATACAAAAATCTTAAACTTATTTTTTTATGTATTTGTGTATACACTTTTTGTGTCCTTAACTGTAAGTGAAAATTGAAAAACCAAGCTCTTTATACAATGTTTTAAAGTAAAGCTATTCATTTTCGTAGAGCATGGCAGCTGGTGCCGATCACTTTATCAATAGTAGTAGCCTAGGCTTCCACCATATTGGATCTTGTAGGAAGTTAAGAATTAATTGTATGGACTGCCAACAATCATGTTTGAAAGAATTTTCAGGTAACATATCACTTCAAATCCTTCTGTGAACTATGTTTTGCTTAGCCTATGTAGGGAGCTAAGCACGGTGTAGAAGGCAGCCATAATCTCTGGAAAAAATCTGAAAGTTGTATACCTTAATATCTGTCTGTTTAAAGCTATGGAGGTGCTCACATGTTCACTTATCTGACCATTCACAAAAAGCATAGCTGAATTGTATAATCGTTCCTAAACAAACCACTATCTAATTGAGGAATAACTCTTTGAACTCGCAATGAGATCAGATCATATTGTTGAAGATGTAAGTACTTGGGTCGAAAATAAGAAGATAGGTTTATGCAATCATTACAAGAAGATATTGAAACTCAAGAGAATAAACAGTTCAAAATAGCAAACTTGGTTTATTTCGCCTAAAAATCACATACAATCGTAAACTAGACCAGATACAATGCAACAGCAATATAAAGTCATAAAATCTATATGTTCTGTCTACCAAATTCCAGCTATTATGAAGGCTTCGGGCTTTCAGTTTTCACAGAATTTTACAGATAAATGCTGATGGAAAACATGGAAACATCGTAAAATAGATTTTCTTTTGACTGATTCTTCATACTGTCAGTTATGACTGTCAGGCCAATAGCTTAGCAGGACGAGAGGGCGGAGTTAAACAAAGTGATGTTTCCTGTTGAAGCTTAAACAGCTGCAGAGGTGTACATGTTTGTGCTGCATTGTTAATATTTTCTATGAATTTATTGATTTATTATAAATGGCTGTGTATAGCGCCTACACCCATCAGTCATTCAAGTGTGAGTATGCACTTCTTGATTACATAAATGTGGAAACTTACCAGTTAAAGGTTTAATGTTTCAGAAACACAAAAGTAATATGGCTAAACACAAATAAAATGAGCTCAAAATAAATATGGCCAAATACAAATGGAAGTATAACAAGCATGTACAATGCAGTAGGTCTCCCAATTGCGAGATTTTGAGCAATTGGCATTGTAAATGGCAATGCCTTTTATAATAGTAAAAGGCATTGTCATTTAAAATACCAATAGGTCAAACTTTTGCAAAAGCGAGATCTATTGTATTGCAGAGTGCGGTGTCCCTGAAGCGGGTGCCGCGCTCACCAATAAAGTTAAAATAAAAAGACAGAGAGCGCGGTGTCACTGAAGAGGGCGTTGTGCTCACTATTAAAGTTTTTTTTTTTTAATGCAACAAAGCGCAGTGACCCTGAAGCGGGTGCCGCGCTCAACATTATAGTTAAAACCAAAACAAATTAAACTGAGCGCAGTGTCTCTAAAGCGGGCGCCACGCTCAGCATGCACATTTTTTATTTTAATTTAAATGAAGACAAATGAAGACAAGGCAGCACACAGGAGGGACTAACAAGCCTATTTACGAACCAGAAGCCAGCATTTTCGGAGGACAATGACACAAGCCAATGACCAATGTGGGCGGAGAGTGGACGGGGCTTCCAGTACATACATCTTTACAGCATGCCTCACAGATCGAGCAGGGCATGCGTGCTGCCGCTAGGCTACACCTAAAAAGGAATAGAGACTACAGAGCTGGTAGCCCCATTTATAACAGATACAATGATAAAGATCTCATTATTACAGTAGACTCTCTTTAACAAGTGTATTTATTGTGCTGTTTGACAGGTATTTTTTTACTAATGCCTATGGGATTGCTGTTGTTGAATGGTACCCAAGTGAATAATGTGTAAACAACCCTGCTTGATCACAGCATTACCAGTTGGGGTTTTCCCCATGTAATGATATAATTCGGAAAAGTGACAACAAATAATAAATACAGGAATCACAGAAAATCATCTAGGACTTTTCAACCACCATCTCAACCTAGATCAAAACTTTGTCCTCCTGTGAAACAAAACTTGGCTTCTATCTTATTAGACAAATCGACCTTGAAGTACAATTCAGCTCTACTAATCTGCTTTAGTCATTAACACCATCAAAACTAAGCAGAGATGGGAAGTCCAGGAAATATAAAACATGTTTTACCCTACAGCTGCAACGGTTGGAAAGGGAGTTTCACAAAGTAAAAAAAATGTGTCATAAATCAATAGATATAATATGTAAACTTACTCTCAGAACCTTTAAATTGCTAAAAGAAGTAATAACTGTGCAAACTGAAGCAAAAGAGGGATCATTAGAGGGAAGTAATATACTTCCATCTTTTCTGAGATTGAACATGAAAGTGAACATGAATACGTTTAGAGACAAAATAAGGAAAAGTAAATTGGAGATTGTGAGTTAAAAGAGTAACTGGGTGCAGTTGTGAGCAGTTTGGCTAGCGTCCAAACTATCAGGAAGCAAAGTATACCATCACCACATCAGATGAAATTCATTGGATTATCCTGGAATCTAAACTAACGACTTATGAGAGTGATCAGCTGCCATCAAGAATCATAACTGAAAACGTCAGAAGTTTCACCCCATCGTTTTATATTTAATCAAATGACTCCTTTACAAATTAAAGTGACAAAGCGAGGAGATCTTAAATTGGCCTAGGTGAACCCGCTGTTCAAAACAGCTTTGTTGGATGTAAGGATTAATATAACTAAAGGGCATTTGCTTTGTCACCAGTCAATACCTTTTCGCATGTATTCAACATGCATGTAAAATCATCAAAAGATGCTAAACCCCGGCACTCTTGAATAGTATCGGTACAGTCAATAAATACAATTACTTTAGCAAGAAAAGCACCCTTTGACAATGAGAAGAGACTTTCCAAGTAAGGATTTTCGTAAATCAGATAGAATTGAATGATTAAGTCATTATTTATTACATCAAAAAGCACAAAAAGAATTTAAACAGTCTTAGTATTTGCCACAAGTTTTACAATTCCTTATGGTATAGTTGAGGTGTCAGTTCTTTGACTTGGTGACACAGAAACAGCCAACGCACGTTTCGTCACAACCGTGACTTCCTCAAGGCTTGCTTATGTAGTAGATGAATCCAGCAAAAAAGACCTTCAGTCGTCGCTCTACAGTCACAGAGTAGTGTGGATCCCTTGTCAATGCTCAGGGTTAAAGGTGTTTTAAACCCAAAGTGCAGTGATCCAGTTGTCAGCTCCTAATACTCGTCACTTGTCGAACCCGAAATTGTTATTACAATCGGAAAAGGCTATATGGAGCGATCCAAAGGTAGCCAGGCCAACGGGAATCTAGTAAAAACCTCTAGAGTGTTTTTTTTAAAATAGTTTGTATAACAGAGTATACTGCAGATAAATATGATGCCGCAGAATAATTGTGATTGCCACAGTAGAGGTTCTCAGAAGCAATACTTCCACGGTGATTTCCTTTTATATACTTGTTTCTAAAGTCCTCCCGTAAAGTCAATCTGGAAACATGGGGAAAACATCTTAAATGGGTACCATGATAAGACCCAAATAGTTGTCCTGTCGTCGTAACGGCACCCTCTGAACGCCCGTTTCCTCCGACAGGAAATGGGCATACAGAGGGTGTACATGTATTAGGACAGGAGGGTGATGTAGCCATCCACAATCCTTCTACCTCCTCTCTGTGTGAGATGCGTGTCCAGAATGATGCCCGGGAAAGCAGCACCTTATGTGCTTACACGTGCCCATATACTGGCAAATACGTACAAATCTCCACCTGCTGCATCTCCTCCCGCGGTATTCGGAAATAGGCTAAACAGGGCTTTTGGTAACAATTCTCTAGAGCTGGTGGTGTGGCCTCGACATCCTGTGCAATGGAATTCTTCAACCCTCAGCAGTGGGTTAAAAAAGCACTGTGTTCCAGAAAACTTGCAGTTCCAAAGGCTGAAATATGAACCAACCTGGCAGATTTCTTTTGATCAGTGTACTAGTGGTGGATGTGATTGCCTGTACAGCGGTTCAGTTGCTTTTCAGGTTGCGACTTCTCCACCCAATGACTATCACACATGGTGTTACTGTTATTATCACTGCCATTATAGTTATGAGAAGCAATGAAAGGGGCTGCACTTCTGATGTTTGTTTACAGATGTTCTCAGAAAGATTATGTAGACAACAAAGGCAACAATACCGCTGGTTATTATTAGATGTCTTTGCACATGATTTCTGGAGTTACCGGGCTGTATTGCCACTGTCATTTAACAGACGTGCCCACAAGCAGGGGTACAGGTGCATTTCTACAGACAGCCACCAGGGGCGGTATTATGGAAAGTGCCCCAGGGGCGCAATGGGCATGTGCGCCCGCTTTCCGGGCCCCCGGGGCCCTTTGGTATTATAGAAAGGGCCGAAGACACTTGTTCAGCCCATTCTGTAATTACCTACTGGCGGTCGCCAGTAGGTAGTTATAGTTAGGACCTATTTTCCATAGGAAATTCGCAACATTCTATACCCAATAACTTTGGCGCCGGTTGACGAATCGTCGCAAAAATTTCAAACTCGTGGGGCACTCCAGTCCGCTCCTATCTTGAAAGTTTCGGGGTGATTCGTCAAGCGGGGGCCGAGAAAAAATGGGGGGTCCCAAAACGTGTTGTCCCCATGCAATTTCCCATAGGAAACTTTAGACACGGCTACAGCCCGAACTGCTGGAGGGAATTACACCAAATTTGGCAAAAAGGCAGCTCTTGGTTCAGAAAGATCCCTTTTTGTTAAATGGTATAAATCTGTTCAGTAGTTACTGAGAAAAACAAAAGTAAAAAACGCTATATATCTATGGCCTCAGAGGATCCGCGCACTCTCCCGATCATGGGCTGTATGCTAATTGGCTGTCAACACTCCAAACCAGGAAGTGTTGGCAGCCATCTTGTGTCTCGGTAGAACCGAGGCACAAAAAATCAGTAAAAGAAATGCGCAAAACGCGAAATTTTATTAAAACGTGAAAATCCGCTAAGGATCTGCGGATCAGACCGCAGAAAAAACAAGCATTTGCAATGCAATAGGTCTCGCAGTATTAAAGTTTGAGTTATTGGCATTGTATATGACAATGTGTTGCATGAATGTTTTTGCAAACTCTGTATTGGCGCATTAAGATCATTTGCAAGTGGCTATTTTGTTGTTTGTAAATAAATATGTAAAGATTGTATATTTGTTTTGTTAAACTTGTAAACTTGTAGATTTGTAGAGCGCGAATTGTTGCCCGGAGGCGTCCAAGCGCTAAGATAACCAGAGCCTACTGAAGGCATGGGGGAAGGCAGGCAGTTAGTAAACAGATGCAAACAAAAAGGTCTTTAGTTGCTTGCGGAATTCAGTGAGGTTAGGGTTCGCTCTAAGATGGAGTGGCAGGGTGTTCCAGGTCTTGGACGCATTGTATGTAAATGTCCTTCCGCCAGATCTGGATCTTTTTATTCTTGGCACCACTGCCGAGAAGGTCTGGCTGGAGCGAAGACTTCGGTTTGGGGTGTAATGGGTGACCAGGTCGCGAATGATGCTGGGTCCTGTGTCCCAGAAGGCTTGGTGGGCTATACATAGTGTCTTGAACAGAACTCTCTGCCGGATCGGGAGCCAATGCAGGCTAATCAGTCCGGCCCTCACTGAGTGTTTAATGTTTCGCCAGGGCGAGACCTAAAAACGCTGCAATGTATCTGTGGATGTGTGGCGAAAGAGGCCTACTGGCTTGAGTGCGAAAAAATATTGCATTCCTGCGGGAGTGAAGAGGCTCTTTTGGGGTAGGACTGTGATATCATTCATTGGATTGGACCTCTTTGGGAAATGGACCCCATTAGGTGTGGGGGAGCTGATCCCAATTGCGCAGAAGGTTATAAAAAGCGGAAGTAGTAGATTCCCTGGGACGGGAAGTATGGTAAATTTGGGCAGGGTGGGTGTTTCTCAAACACTGTGGGGTTAGGGGTAGATAAGACGTGTGGAGTAGACCCCTTGGGTGTAGTCACTGTTGTGTTCGAATTGTAGTGTCAGGTGTCCATTAATCACATGGTAAAGATTGCAGTGGATCGCTAAGGTACATTGTATCTTTGGCTGCAGCTGATCCCCGTATGCACTTGATCGACATGTGCAGTGTCTATTGGATTTTATTGTGCAGCTAGTCCAGGGTGCAGCTGATATCTGGAAATGGGGCTGCTGCTCAGGCACTTACGTTTTCGGAGGAATTAGGTTTATGTTTTGCACATGTAGTATATCGAGGTCTCCAGCCGAGTGGAAATAGAATTTCAACCTTCAAAAGGATTTCAATCCCTCTGTTCACCCTTGACCCTTCAAATGGGGAAGTAGCGATCCGGAGCCACGATCTTTTTCCTCTAATAACGCAGATATTTTTACCCCGCTGAACGGTTGCCACAGCTCAAAGGAAACGTTTTGCGTTATTTACGTTCAACCATAAGTAAATGTGAAGTAAACCGGTCCAGATGAAAACGTAGAAGGGGCATTCACTGGCCTTTAGCATGCAAGGAGGATATTCGATGACGTAATCTAAGATTCGAAGGCGGCAATGACCCCTCACTTACCACCGCTGGCAATGCGCCCAGATCTTTGGTGGTGAAGGCAGGGTTTGGGCTCTTATTTTATTTTTTATATAGCGCGAACTCGACCAGAACTGCTTTACACAAGCACCAGTTGCATTTCAGACGGACGCATTAATTTTTTTAGTCACGGGGAGATTAAGTGATTTGCCCAGAATCACAGGATGTTTGAGCCGAAGCCGAGACTCGAACCCGGTTCCCCAGCTGCTAAGTCGGCCTCTCCAGCCGTTAAGCCACATCCTCAATTGGCCTTCTCTGTCAGGAAGGCTGCTGGGATATGACAGGCAAAAGTGTTGCCTCATGGTACAGACAATGCTCAGTTACAGAGGTTGACCTGTAGTAGGATCCATCTGTGCCATATCTGAACAGGACCAACCATAAACGAATCAGTCACGGCCTGACCAATAGGGGGCAGTCCACCGAACTACTACTACCAAGCCACATCCCATGAACACATGAACACAAACATCCCCAGATGCACTGAGCCCTTGATGGTACTCAGTGGTGAGGTGCAGCTTGAGCTCTTCTAGAGTTAAGGTCAAACGCTCCATATTTTGGTTGAGGGGTGTTTTCATTTAGGGAGACAAATTAATTTCACGATTATGAATATTCATTCATAAACTCGGGGAACTGTTTGGAATAGTATTCCATTCAATCATTTTAGCTGGGCCGCACCATTTCAGAAATAGATCAAATACATGCACATGAGTTGTGGGCCCATACCTAAAGACACCGTCCAGTTTCAACTGCTGGCCGTGCCCCAACTGGAAGGGCGCACAAGTAACCCCAGGGCGGGGACTAAGATTTTGCATGTGGTTGGCTATCTTCTGTGATGACATAAGGGCCAAATACAATGGGAGCCAGATGATGTTCCAGTTTGTAAGATTAACTGAAGCATCTTCACTCATCATCATGCAGTGTATTTTTTAGACCACCCTGACACTGCTGTGGTCATTAAAAAACAGATGGCATGTTAGACCTTGCAGACATTGTTCAAAACCCCCAACTCAGCCATGTCTTAAGAGACAACCAGCACAAAGCCTGCTCGACAAGTCCCTGGGCGATGGCCTCCAGTCTCAGAAGGCCTCTGGTCCAGAGGCTCTCCCTTTTCTATTCTTAACATCAGGCCATTCTCAGTTCATATGCCGGAGGCAGGCTGTCAATCCAGCGGGCAACTGATTGTAACAAAGAGCAGTAATCACAGCCCGAGCAACAGCCATAAACTAGCAGAGGCGAAGAGCACAGCACTTTTGTTGTGGACAGGCAATACGCATTTCATTTTACAAATACATGCTGATGTCAAACAGTCTGTGAGGCTCCGTGACAGCTACAACGTGAGCTCCCATGCGAGGCGCGTGGCACCACACAGAATGCCTCGAAAAGTAAAGTCTGTCAGTGAATTGGCTGAATAACAAATACCAATATAGGTACACACGTCCACATATACGAAACAGAATTATAAACATGATTTTAATTTTTTTATACATCAGATTAAAAATGTTAAAAAAACAAGGTATTTCTTCATGCTATGGGTGTAAACGCAGCCACTTCACCAAACCCTCCACGCTCAGAATGTGTCACTTTGAAACCTGCCGGGAAAGTTGACATGGCATGGGTGTGGAGGATTCTTTCTACGTCAGCCCTTTCCCAGGCGAGACAAAACAAACACACCAACCTGCCAATAAACATTCAATAACACTACAAAAACAGCACTGCCTGTGCAAGAATCTTCATCTGTACCTTTAATGGACTTATCTCCGTAAACATAAGGTGGAATGCGTTAATGTGGAAAGCCAGCGAAGCATACATCTGCTGAGTGAGTGTATAAGGCAGTGACAGAGCTCACATCCACCATCTCTTCTTAATGTTATGATTTTCTGCCGGACATGAGCGCGCGGGATTGCTAAACCTACGTGCTAATTCGGCAGTAGAAAAAAAGAGAAATTCCCTTTCATGTGCCGATTCCCTGCTGTCCTGTAGCCGTGCGTCTCTAAGGGGTTTGGGTACAGGCAGGAATCCCGGTGAGTGCACACGCACAGCAGCAGCACGACCGGTGCTGTCAGCCCTCACACCAATCAGTGGTCTGAGCCTCACAAAGCTTCTCAACCTGGCAGTGTTGCCATCAGAGCCTGCTGCTGTAGCCCGCATTTAATGTTTTGCCACACGCACCCGGCCGCGCTGCCTCCCACTTCCCCAGCTCACTCTGCTGTATCTGGTCACGCTGCTCGGCTTTCATTAGCGGAAAAGGAAAACGCACAGACAGCAAGTGTTATTAAATAAATAAAGGAGCAGGCATGCTGTTTTGGGAGGTGGGAGGGGTTTGAAAGCGCCAGTGTTATTAAATAAATAAAGGCGCGGACATGGCAGGCTTCGGATTTGTGTTCGAGAGAAGTCAGCATGAGTTACCATACACATCAAAGGCCAGGGGCATTAGAGGAAGAGGGTGAAGCAGCCCCTCCGTCAGCCTAAGGAACGCCCAGAGGTTCCTGGCAGAGTCGGATTCCGACGCGCGCCTTGGGATTGGGCCGCGCGACGTGAGCTGTCTACGGTAGAAGCTCACGCGCGCGAGCCAATCCCAAGGCGCGCGTCGCAATCCGCCGCTGCCGCGCCCCCCTCTGCAGACTCCCCCTGCATTGCACGAGGCGCGCGTCGCGATCCGGCTTTGTCTGCCATGCAAAAGCGCACGCGCCAAACGTTATCCTATGGGACAACGCTGCGCGCGGCCAGGTCTTGTATCCACATTCCACTCGTTGTCGGCTGAGCCGACAGCTATAGTTCTCTCTGCGAGAGCACGCTTTCGCGCGCTTTTCGCAGCGAGCCCTAAAAAGGACTGTTGGTGAATGACTGGATGTGTGTATAGATCTTGGAATTACTAAATAGGTGTGTTGTAAGTGGTATTGGTATGTCCATTGTTTTGAAAATGTTAGTTTCTATTTTTGAGTGTGTGTATCAAAGGTTATATTAGGGTGAGAGGAGGTCTGCCACTCTATCAGAAGGATGATGTCATTTGAGATGTCATCAATGATGTCATGAGTGATGTCACTGACCATGTCATGAGTGATGTAATATGTGGCGTCATCAGCAGTGCGTTGCGGGCGCGCGAGTTATAGTTAGCTGAACTAACTATAACGGGGAATTTCAATAGTTTCAAATTATAGATATAACCTACACAAATATAGCACCAGCGCTATCACCAGAGAGTGATCCCTCATTTGCATGGGGAAGTGGCCCCATGTAAATGAGGAAGTCCCTTTGCTTCTGTACCTGTGCCGTATTATAGACGCGGGCGCAGAGGCAAAGAAGCTGTCAGGAGGCTAACTGACAGTGCGCCACCTAAACAGGTGGTGCACTCTAAGTGCTCCCCTGATAGCAACCCTCTGGAAGGGGAAAAGGGGGTTTTTGGATCCCGCCCCCAGATATCCCCTTGCAGCGGGTGCTGTCACTCATTGCACCCGCCTGCAGAGGGATCTCTAATTCCACTTAAAAGTGCAGACAGGTGCCGCCTGCACAGTGAAACACGGAGCGACTACTTCAAAGACACTCCGTATTTCACTTGAATGCACTGCCCACAGGGCACCACAACTTCACGGCTGCCCTGGGGGCAATGCATTCAAGCTAATATGGCACACTCTCTTTGTTTGTGCAGGGCACACCTTTTGAAAGGTGCGCCCGTCGTAAACAACAACAGCACACCGTATTCTGTTAAATGGCCCCTGTGAACATATTTACAAGCGCTTTGCACCACTGGAGCGGCACTTTTTAGGATTCCCCGGTGGTGCAATGCCCTGCTTCATATTTACATGGCGGTGTTAAGCCACCTTGTGTGGCTTAACTTCACTTTGTAAATATCGTACCCTTCCACGCAGGTTTTAAATGGCCCCTGGGGGCATATTTACACAGGCATTGCACCACTGGAGCGGCACTTTTCAGGATTCCCCAGTGGCGCAATGCCCTGCACTATATTTACAAAATGGAGTTAAGCCACTTTGCATGGCTTACCTCCACTTTGTAAATATTGTACCCTTTCACGCAGGTATCTGCGTGAAATGGGTGTTGCTGTGGCTGTTCCACCGCAACACCCATTGCTTTTTAACGCTGCCCCAGATTTAGAAGGATTTGTACGCCACTGATTAGCAGCTGTTAGATTGGCACAACAAGGAGAAATTTGTTTATTTCTTCTCGTTTTTGCTCTTTCTATGTGTGCTGCATGCTGCAGCACACATAGAAGGAGCAAATCACCTTTAAAGATTGTTTATGTGCAGGAAGGTGTCCCTTCCTGCACATAAACCATCGTCCCTGCAATACAAACACCCTTGCACTGTGGCACAAGAGTTTATGTGTTGTTGCTAGGCAGCTTTTTTTAGTGCCAGTGCAAGGGAAAACACAGGGGTGCACCATATTTTTGTAAATACGGCGCATCCCTGCATTTTTTAAATGACGCACTGCAGCTAAATTGCTTGCAGCGCCTCGCTGCGCCATTTCTTTGTCTTCAAAGTAAGTGCATACATTTATAAACAATAGGTTTCCTTTCAAGTATTTACCAGCAAGACAAAGGATGCATAAGCCTTGTCTGCAAAACTAATTTACGGTCTAAGAGTCACTTCAATGCCAGAATTGTGTCATCATATAACACCAGCCATGCAGTTGTATTCACTGGAAGTGGTATAATATTCCTTAACCCCTTCGATGCTTGTGACGGAACCATTCCGTCATGCCTCACGGTTGAGCTGTGCGGATGACGGAATGGTTCCGTCACGACCACACCCGCGAATGGAATGTTCAGCACCGGGGGAGAATCGGCGCCGCACGCAAGGTGTTAATAGATCCCTCATGTAAACAAAATATTTAACCACCTTGTATTTAGCCCCTTACCTTAGAAGGCTTTACCCCCCGCCCACCTGCCCCCGCCATCCCCTTCCAGTGCTGAGGCCCTTTTTTATGTTTGGAGGACTTTGCGCTTGACCTTTTACAAATGTATTTTACACAAACGGTATCCAGACCTAATTTACCTCCTCTTTTTCCACATTTTGGGGATTGTAAATGTATTCAGGTTTTGCGGATTTCCCTGGATGGAACCATAAAAATAGTCAAAATTTAGCAGTTTTCTGAATGGAAAAATGATTTTGTGGAAGGAAGCATATATGTTTTGCTTAGTAAAAATAAACCAACAAAAGGTGCCGCAAGAAAAGGCAAATTATGCAGTGTAATGCAGTCATTATGTTGTCCCTTTTACTCTTGTATACACTGTCTAGGCATAGGTGGCACTTCATTTGTCCCAGTTTAACCAAATATAGCAACTTTGCGAAGCTTCTTCCACTGCGCAACATGGGTCACTAGTAGAAGAAGAATATTCTATTCGATCAATCACTTGATCATTGCAACAAGTAATACAATTTAAGATAATTCGAACTTTTCATAAAACAATTTAAAAATACTAGTTAAAAACATTTCATCCCAAGACCCTTTAGCAGCAAACTTAATTATGAACGAACCAAATAACAGTCATAATTCATCAATGTGTTCTTATATGGGCATAGTCAGATTCAAAGAAACAGTTACAATACATCAGCGTCAATACAGGCTTATATAAACAATATTGAGATCATAATCTACTCCCCAGGGCAGATTTGATTATCTTGGATCTCCTCCACCAAGCAAATAACAAATATTTGGAAAAAGCAAAAGCCAACCACCTCGTGGTGTTAGATGAAAATATTCTAAATGCCTCGGCTGGCCTACTACAATCCATTATCTCCTATGGTCATCGTATGCATGGCAATGAAAAAGAAAATGTATGTTGGACTCAGGTGCAGAAAGGCATGCAGGGCATAGTGAAGTCAAGCCAGGGTTTCTCCATTTTGATCTCCAACTATTAAGGGGCAAAGTCCCATATCTAAATTGGAGAAACAATACTCTAGCTTGGGGCGGCTCAATATCATCCAAACATACCTCAAAATCGTAACAAGCCTTCACATTTAAAAAGCTAGATGTCAAGGAGCCATGTACATTGCACTCAAGACTAGATCGATCTTGGAATTCCCAGTACCGTTGTTTTAATGTAGGAACCATACTGCTTTTAATCGAGCCAGGATCCTCCCATAGGAAGCCAGATTTAATCTGAATAACCAATCCCTGATCAAATTTAGCCATTTTATACGCCCTGATTGTTTGTGAAGAGCAATCAGCTCTATCAAGGCTTCCTTTATGGGAACTTGTGTATTACTATCCCAGATCCTGATCCAAAAAATCAGGGCTCTAAGGATTGCATAGTGGCCAATCGATCTGAGCCCCAGGTCCAATCTCAATGGTAACAAGGGAGTATTCTTTGGCAGATTCAGAATGGCCCTGATGAATTTATTCTCATTGAGATTCAATTCCTGTAGATTTTCGGGACCCCACAGCTCCGCTCCATATAGTGCCGCTCCCAGGCCCTTGGCCCTGTGCAACTTAAGTAACGGCGAAATGGGTCTAAACGGGGATGTTCTGGATCTCTTGGCAATCGCACTATCTATATGTTGGAGGCAAATGGTACTCTTTTCAATTTGATAAGACCATGCTAGATTCTCACTGATACGGACCCCAAGATAATCGAACACCTTAACCCGCTCTAGGACTTGTGAATCCAACATTAATTTCCCCTTATCATGTTTATATGGATTAAACACCATATACTTGGTTTTCTTACAATTAATCGTCAGTCCCCGAGCTCGACAAGCCCTTTCGAAACTACTTAGTAGATTAGTAGATTCTGAATTCCCCTTGGGGTTCTAGCCATTAGGAGTGTATCATCCGCAAAGAGCAAGCAGGGTACCGCCCTACCCGCCATTTTAGGAGGATCACCACCAAGGTTGAAGAGATCACCTATAATCCCATTAATAAAGAGTGAAAATAGGGTGGGGGTTAAGACACACCCTTGTCTGACACCTTTTTGGATCGGGATCTTTCCGGTTAGGCCACCATCACTGTTCCATCTAACTCTGGCAAGATGTCAACTAAATATGAGGGTAGGCCCATATCTCTCAGAACAGACCACAGGGTGGATAGACTAATGGAATCAAAAGCAGTCTTAAAGTCCACAAACACAATATACAGGTGGCCTCTAGCGATGGTAACTTCTTTTGAGACTAACATCAGAAATCTGAACACCTGATCAGTTGTGCTCGTGGACATCCTGAAGCCTGCCTGAAGATCGGAAAGGATGTTATGTTCCTCAATCCATAGATGAATTCTGGCTAGGACAACTTTACCAAAGATTTTCTGGGAGACATCTATGAGGCTAATTGGCATATAATTTTCCGGGAACCCCTTATCGCCTTTCTTGTATATTGGGATGATTTTGGCACCTTTCCATGACCCCGGAATCTCACCTCCTCCCATAATGGCATTAAAGGCTGAAGTAAGTACTAGTAACTTTTGAACCATTTGAGCCATAACCATTTTGTCAGTTAAAATCTGCAGATTATGCACCAGATGATGGATGTGGCAAATATGACAAATCAATAACTATTCAGAAAATGCAGATCATTTGCATAATTACAGTGGCCCTGCCCTAGAATTGGCCCTTCTGTGGATTAAGATATGGTATTATAATATATATAATTCTGTAATCCCTCATACATGCCAACATTGCTGAATAGAAAAGTGGGAGATTTTAAAATAATCAGAAGAATGTATTTCTCCCGTTGACTTCTATCGAGGTCTGAATCAGGTCTATTGTCATGTATGGGACTTGCAAGTGTGCTGTTGCTGGGGGTCGGATATTAGAAATGCAAATATACGTTTTTTTTCTTACCTGTCAGGAATGCAGAGAAGCGATATGGCAGGCAGAGTGTGACAAACAATTGTGCACTACCCTGCAGGAGCAGGTTCCTGGCAGTTCATACTCCAAGTCACACAAGACCAGTCCCTATCGGAAGAAGCCCACTGAGGAATTGGGTTTTTGTATGCAAGAATTGGGAGGCGGGAGACTAGACTTGAAAACGGAAGTCTCCTTCCTGAATCGGGAGGGTTGGGATGTATGATCCCTGTATAAATGCATGTCTCTAATTTCTTTATAATCGGCGACTAATGATGCAGCCAGTTGCCGAATATAAGGAAAAACGTCCGAACTCAACTATTATAGTAGAACAGTCGAGTTCTGATGTCACAATGCCTCCTGCTAGAGGTAGCAGCTGAGATGAAGGGCAGATAAGGTCATGGAGCAGAATTGAAGCAGCTGTTTAAAGCAACGAAAAACTGAACATTGCTTTTCTTTCCTTAGCTCTATTTTCATAGCTTACAATGACAAGCAGAGAGAATATGTTTATTTTTGCACTAAATAGATTGAGAGAAAATCTAGGATATTTCTGTATGTTTCTACACATTCCGAACTACTGCAGCTTTTTTTTTAAACTGACTTGTATTGAACTCTTTCTAATATTTATTTGCCACAAATATCTAGCAGGTTTTTGATATGTAATTTTACACTAGAGGTTTTAATTTTATTCTTCATGCATGCAAACATGCTTGCTCTTTCAAATGAAAGAGCTACGAACCAAGGCTTTAAGTGGTTTGTGGTAAAGGTGATGGTGTGACTGTGTATTATATGGGATAAAGTACTCCCTGGCATACATAAGGATAATGAAAGTCACCTCGGAGTTCCATAACCTTATAAAGGAACTCGGTAGATGGTTATGGAATTCCTTGGTGACTTGCAATATCCTTATAATGTACGGCATGGAGTACTTCATCCCTTATCACTCGTGGAATTTGGGTGGTCACACCAACACTGGCCTGTGTCTAGCAGGAGGGCACTGACCAGGCATGGCAAGAGTTGTATGTATTGGTATTGTGTGTAGAACATGTAAACGTGTTTGCTGAAACCGGTTGTGCCATCGACAGGTACTTGCTTCAGGCCCCATGGGGTAATCATTAAGCCCTGTGACTCGCAAGATGTTGACTCCTGTTAAGTCAACAGCGACAGCATATTTACGATTGAGTGCAAAAGCAATAAGGCTGTGTGCACTGTACTTGGTGTAACATGTAAGCAGGGTCGGATTAGTAAGGCGGGCACTCGGGCAATGGCCGAGGGGCCGGTATTCGAGTTCCAGCTGTGTGCTGCTTGTTTGGGCAGTCTAGGGGGGCCCAATTTGGGCGGTGTCTGTATTGTTCGGATGCAGCCAGCAGCCCAGTGGGTGCCTGAGTGGCCTTTCTGGAGGCAGATGGGCGTCCAGTACCTCCGTTTTATCAACAGGCAGAGGTGTCACTCCCTTTCTCTCGCTGGGCCGGCCCATTAATATATGCATATTGCTATGATTACGTACGGTAATCCCCATTACTCTTAGTCCTACTCGTCCTCGACCCAGTCATACGACCCGCCCGCCCTCCCTTTCCAGGCCTTTGGTGCTTGGTACATCAGGATTTGCTTCTGGTGGTGAGGTGTATTATAGCACCTGACAGGAGGGTGGGTGGAGTCAGAAAGCGTTTCCTGTTTTGTTTCCTGTCGTGTGGAATACCTCATGAGTGATGACTGGGTCGAGGACGAGGGACGTAGAGGTAATAAGCCAGGGCAGGGGGCCTGAGCAAAAGTGGCCTCACTTGTTTTCATGTGTGTTTCACCAGGGTGAATTAATCTATGTATTTTTTGTTTTATCTAAGTACAGTTAAGAAAACATGCCTCTGTCATAGACCCCCACACTCCCCTACTTTTTTATAAAACTTTGCCGAAGCAGTGTTTTGCGAAAATGCAATATGCAAATGTGGGGCACTTTTTTTTGCGTGCCCGGGACGATTTTTAATCCCAATCCAACCCTGCATGTAAGGACAGCAGGTCGTGGTAGTGCATAGTTTCACAGCTCCCCGGCTCCTCCAGAACTGCCGGGTGCATGCTACGAGGAGGGAAATCTGCAAGAAATATCTACATTTAAGGGCTGATGGGAAAGTGAAAGCTCCCTTTCGAGGGCAAAACAAATAGTATTGTATTTACGAGTCTAGCAGCCTAAAAGGTTAGGGTGTATTGTAAAAAAAGAAAAAAAAGCACGTTTCAGGGCAGGAAGTAAACATGCCGTGGTGATTGTGAGAAGGCTTACACACCCAGAGGGCTTCCACGCACCACAGAGAGCATTTCTTGAGGGGAGAAACGCTTGTAGAGAACCCTATAATTTGCCACATCCTGTCTGTTCTCTGCTGGAGCGCCAGCCTTCTGTCTTTTTATTGCCCCACATAAGCGAGCTGTTCCTGCCTGCTTGTGGCATGGCTGGGCCTTCATCTCGGTGCACCAGGATTGTCCCGGGGATGCATTGCACACAATTACGGCTGGGAAAGTCAGACAGGGCGCACTTTAACCCAAGGAGAGTCAGACAAACAGAGAAAACAGCAAATAAAAACTAACGACGCAGAACTAGGAATAAACACGGCTGGGACTTTTCCGTTTCTTAGCTTATTTGTGTGTGTAGGCCTTGGGGTTTAATGCCTTGCCTCTAGACAGCAGGGCTTTGAAATGTGTTTTATTTTGCACCATGTGTATTGTACATTTCGCCTCTGCAGGCACCAAATGAATAGATTGGTGGGTGGGAGGGGGGGAGGGCTTTGTGGTGCGTGCATGTCTGCTATCCTAGTTATGTACGGTACACACGCGATGCAGGAAAGTGGGGGGTACTGACAGAAAGGTAGGTGGATGAACAGGGGTAAAAGACCCCGCAACATAACAGGGGACCTGAGCCAGACAATGGGGGAGGAATAGCAGTGCCAATAGGGTCTTCATTTACTTAGGTCTTGAAGGGCATTTGCGTTATATTGTGTTAGGGCGCACGCTTGCCCAAACAAACTTTAGTAACTGTGGACCTAAGATGCTCTTTGGGGCTTTCCGGGTGTTGGATGTATGTGGGTGAATGTTCCTCGCCCTGAAGCTCTGTAGTTAAGGGTGAACAACAGTATGTCACTTTTTCCCCACAGATCTCACATTATTGTTAGTAAAAGCAGAGGAAACGAATTGAGGACCCATAATTTGGGTGAGTCGGCCAGTGCTTAATTTGTAAAAAAAAATTAAGTGCCAGGGCTCTCGTCAGGATGCCACTGCAGCTTGCACTACAGTTTGACCCTGCCAGCACTGCCCGTGATGGTAACAGTACAACTACTAACCATCACACTCCTAAAAGTGTGACAGTTCGGACTATTTCAGAGATCCAAAGCTATAAGAATGGCTTGGATGGCAGGTAATAATGATAAATTCAATGTACATAAAAAATGACTAACTGTTGTTGTGTTCATCTCTAAATTGGCCCGAAAGCTCCACCTTGGGCAGACTGTCACAAGCAGCGGTGTTGAAAATTAAGTACTGGTGCCGAGCACCGGGACCACTGGCTCAAATTAGGCACTGGTGTGAGAGGTTTTTATCCATGAAAATCATGACTTTCTCAAGTATTTTTTTCTCCATTGCTATGCGCAGTGAGTCACTAGCGAGGAAAAGCTAAGCAAGCTACACACTTGAACACAAAATGCATGTAAATTACCAGTGTGGACCAGTTTCAGAGTATTCATGAGAAAGAGCTAAGGCAAGGTAGGCAATCACATGCAAAATCCTCTTAGAATAACCGGCACCAGGTCGCAAGATAATGCTATGCGAGGGCATAGGCAAATCAAGAAACTCTGCACGCGGTGGGCTAATAATCAGGAAGTTCACAAGACAACTCATGGGTGATGAAAACTTAGAAAGTTTTGCTCAGAAGCTAAGAGGAGAAGTAATTCGGAATGTGGGATAGGGGTCATACTGGCAAGAGAGGCCTGGGAGCAGCCGTGGGATCAGACTGTAACTTCATTCATAATTATCACATTATACACCAGCAATTCTTCAACATTTGACTTTTATGTACCCCCACTGGATCTTTACAAAAGCCAGGGACACTCAATGAGTCATTACTGGAAACCGGGGACACCCAACCTAAGAAGTTTCTATGATTTGAACCTCACAATAATATACAAAAATACAGAAACAAATATTCACTAAATGCTCAAACATTGAAACCCTCCAAGACTAATGCCTACAAAAGGCAAAGGAAGTCGTGAGTCAGCACACCTGTAAGATATTTCTGCACAGGGTAAAAGCGCTAGATCCATGGGCACAGGGAACATTGTACCAGCTATGGCAAGTATGAAACAAACTCAAATCTACAGGAGATTGTGTAGTTCTCTGAGGACATAGGCATGTAGGGCCCAAGACCCCGCAGAATCTGCTAGTGACCCTGGGACATCAGGGAGTGGTGAAGACAAAAGCGCAACATTTCACGGAAGTATAGTTCTAGCGTATAGACCAAGTTGTTCAACCATGGTGATCGAATGCTACGCTAATCAGCTAACTAGTGAAGCTGAACGTCCCGCTCCCATAAACATGGTGTACAGCTGTGGCCCAAAGTCAGTGCGAACTTGGGAAGCCTTCTGGATGAGAGGCACACATCATTCCAAAATTCCTGTGGTCAGAATAATATCACCCATGGCATTTGAACACGTGAAACCCAAGTTGGAAAAGGTTTTTGCCACATATGGACTCCTAATCACCAAAGGATGCAGCAAGGTTTTTCCTGGAAGGGGATCCTTCTAGAACCCTGAGGAATGCCCGAGACCAATGTATGGCTGAAAAGAAACAGAAACATGTTGGCAAACCATAGGGATGCCAGGGACATTGTACCCAGTAGCATTCCTTAATTGTACTTTATAGTATTTTTATCTGTAACTAAGATACCACCCAATAAAGGTGATCTTAAGGTATTTTTAGAGTATAACTGGATCCCCAAAGTATTATTCAGAAGATTTCTATATCTGTAGAACTCCATCTACAATCATTAGGTTCAGTCTGCCTTGGTAGTACCATCCTAGCAGGGTGGGATGAGGTGGCCAATGATGAACCATAAAACTACATCAACGTTCGGGGCTATCTTTGCCCCAAACTCAGTGGCAACAGCTTTTTTCTTTATTTCGCATTTGCCGTAATGTTTAACCAACTGTCTTTTCACTCTTCATTTTTCAACAGATTTTCTTCATTCATTTTCATATTCTTAAATCATTTTACTCCTCCTGCAAGATTGTGCAATTTTCAAAGTTTCTCATGTTACGGCCGGCCATCCGAACCTTTCTCCAATAACACGTACTGAGGCAAAGTTCATTAAAACGCAGTTTATTTAACCCAATGCATTTCAGACCACTGGGGTCCTTCGTCAGGGGTAACTGTAACAACGATAAAACATGTTTTTCAGTAATTCAGCAATGTGTATACTCATTATTAAACATTTTAATTTCACGAAACACACATTTCTTCCATTGCCTACCCTAAGCTATCTGACTCCTTTCAAATCAAGTAAACCTGAATCCTTCGATACCTGCACTCACCCCTCCCTCTATATTTTCCATTACATTCCCTCCTTTTCCAACCCGTCGTTAGCACATTCTCCCCGCCCTCAAGATGAAGCCTCTGTTTCTCCACTTCCTTTCTCACACTCTCTCAACTAAATCTTCCTCCCGTTTCAATGCAACAGTGTCCACATTTCCTCTGCCCCTTCGCTATTTCAATCGGCTTGATGGTTCACCTTAACGCTTAAACCTTTCTCTACACATGCTCCCTCTCCGTGTCTCCCCCGCCTACCTGCTACTCCATCTTCGTTCTCCTTACTTCCGCTATCTCGATTGTTACCTATTCTTGCTAACGCCCGTGTTTTTGAACCCTCCTTACTCATCCATTTCCTGTCACTTTCTCCTCCCATCAACTCTCAGCCACCTTCCTCTCCTCTAAACACTACAACTCCCATAGTGCACTGTGGTTGCGTCGATAACTTAGTGAACAATGCAATTATTTGTTTCTAACCAGCAAGTTTCTACTTTACATTATACCGAACATATAAGAGTCTGAAATCCCCAATGTCACTTAATAACCATCTGACTCATTTTCGTATAAAAGTGTAGAAATGAACCAAGATCTTCCGCCTTGCAGGGAGGCTCCTGAATGCATTATTCAACTTTCACATTATTCTTCCCAAAGTGGGTGCGATACGGTGGGGCTAACAATTTAAACATCATACAAAAAACGTGTCGCACTCCTTTTTTGATGAACCATGCCACATTACGTATGTGAGGCTACCTCATCCAATATCTCAAAATTCTAAGATTAGGTGATCACCTAGGATACATAACACTCAAGTAGACAGAGGACCTCTCTCCTTGAAAAACCACGCTGCATCCTTTGGTGGTTATGGATTTTGGGAGGCAGTGTTGTGAGTGAAGCCTCCTTTTCTCCCCCTTGTGATAGTAGTGCCACATATGGATTGCCACCGGAAGTGAGGAAAGACAACAGGCCTGCATTCCAAAGCACTGACTTCCAGAAATACTTGCAGCACCGTAACTTGCGGCATCTAAAGAAAAAACTACGCTGGTCACAGACAGACTTAGATGTGGAGTGATTTATGCAAAGCCTCGACCGAGCACTCCGATTAGGAGTTGAAGAGGGGTTGACCATGAGGACGACCCAGAGAGGGCCACATAAACATCCTAAGAGCATACCGAAATACCCCATCCGCATAACTGGATGTTCCCCATCAGTAATCATGTATGGGTGCACGCTGAATAAAGCCATTACTGTGGCAGCTGAAAAGGTATGATGCCCAACCAAGTCAACAACAGATAGAAACCAACAATGACAATTCCACACGCCGCCGGGCTAATGACAGCAGGCAACGTGTTACTAGGAGACAGACACCCAGAATTAAAAGTCTGCATCCCCTATGAGCAAGGGCTCTGGAAGGTAACAGCAGTAAAAAGCTCCATGGTCAGTGCTCAACGAGGGATGGAGGTAGTAACCAGAAACATCTCATGGGTCAGGGGTATCCCACTGGCTGCCAACATCCCACATCTGAGTCGTGAGAGCTCAGGTGGGGAAACAGAGCAGTTCCGATTGGACAGTAGGAAAGGATGGCTGGATTGACCCTCGCCCAACCCACTGGCAGAGCAAACACCAGGGCTGACCCTAGGCAAGAGGAAGCATTGCCCAACCTCTTGACTGAGAACTGAGCGCTGCCTCCCAGTGTCAGTGAACCATCATGCGGCAGCATCGTTACAACCTAAGACTCAAGCCACCTCCAGCCAAAGACTGCAACTGGTCACTTTCTACACCATGATTCCTAAACAAGACCCATTGATGATGGACCATTCCAAAGCTGGAAGGGATGTACTAAGCTGCTATCAGTTACAGCAACACATACCATGCACCTGGCTTCTGGAGCAGCCAGCGGTATAGAGAACATGATGGTAGTCCTGCAGCGTGTAAACAAATGTGTTCCAGTGCATTCTTAGCTCCTGCTTAAGGCAGAAGGGGATGCTTGGAGTTGTGCCCAGCTGGGAACCCTGTGCAACATTGACCCAGTAAATCCAGATGTAGCATGCAGGTTCACGCTCTGGCCCAAAAACTCGGCCAGGCCCGTAATTTAGGGTTGAAACGGGGTTCTGGATTGGTTTCTCTAGACCGGTATCTCAACCTTCAGTCATCGGCCATCTTGGAATGGAGGTCCAGTGCCACAATGGCGGGCGGGGATGATCACCGAAGGAGATGTAAAACCGCAGGTTATTATAGCCCGTGATGGTCCGCAGATAGCATGCTGAGCTGTTCACTGTGAAACCATTTAGCTTTCTCCTCATTCGATGCGATAAAGGAAATGGCTGCGAGGGATTGAAGTGCCCGTCATGGCGCCACCTGCGCAAGGCTTGGGGCCCTTGGACTTCGGAGCTGTAGAACAGAGTGACGCATGAGACTTCAGCGGCCGGGGGCCAAACTACAGAAGAATTCGAAAGTATGCCTCTAAAAATGCCCGAGCATTTTCCACACGTGAATGACCGCTGCAGAAAAATAAAGTCTTAGGTATGCTATGTCTAGACGCCGAGTGAGAAAGCTTAAGTGACCCTCTCACATACTCTGCCAGAGACGTGCCTTCAGAGAACCCAGCTCTGCGTGCTCACCTTGGCCCCCCCATTACCATAAAGGTGGCCAAAGGCGCCTGGCCTGCCTTTTAATCCACGCTACCTCAACAGATTTAATCCGCTCCCAACAAAATGTTTACATTGAAGTAGTGGAAAATGGCAGAGAAGTCAGCTGTAGTTCCAACAGCAAGCATAAATTTATAGCGCCGGTGAGCAAAGGCGCGCAGACCTGATTCCAGGTACCTTCTAGGTTCAGCTCTAATTGCTGTATTAAATCCCCGAAAGGGACGAGAACTGAAGTCCTTTTCATTTCTGAGCCCCGTTCATGTTTTTAACTTTAGGATTACTTCATGATTCTGTCACTAAAACATACTTCACAACCTTTGGAGTTTCAAAACAGGGTGAGATTGAGTGTTTTTGGTGAGCGAGTCCATTGACATCACTGGAGACCTGGCATGTTTTTTGGAAGGTGAGGAAGGTTTTCAGAGTGTTTGATTCTATTGAAATCTATGGGAGGCCCTCGTTTGGAGGGGGAAGGTGCGTTCAAAGAGGAAGACCTGCCAAATTAGGGTAAATTGAGAGATATGCGGCACCTCAGTTCATTTGCAAACTTTCTGTAACCAGGACTGATTCCCTATTTACGTGCTCCAGGACTAATTCCCCACGAGGAACAGGGTCAAGGCTGATTTGCATATGGCTGGGTCCAAACTGGAGTGGCGTAGTGAGCAAAAGAACAATGGATTTAACCAAATCTCCTGACTGGGGGTGAAGGTTTGATTTGTTCATCATTCCGTCCATCATTTGTTGCCGCAGCACTTGACTCATTCAGGCCATCTGCAGTATCAAATCGTATGTAAATTCCAGTCATTGAATCTAGTTTTGGCTGTGCACTTTCTTTGTACTTTCGTGCTCAGGATCCTACTGTCCTGTAAGCATGTATCAATGTGACGCTCTTTTTTGTCCATGGGCACGCAGATGGATGCGATCCCACCTTCGTCGCCAGTTGTCGTGTCCTGATGGTGGGGCAGTCGGCACACCAAACACAGGACAACAGGTTGGTGAGGAAACACTTCTTTATTTGTTATCTGGGAGCATGTCGTAGCACGTCCGTCCTCTGGTCAGTCCTGGCTTCTCTGTCCACTTCCTGTCCCTAACCGGATGTGGTGTCCGGTGACCTGGTCACCTCCCTCATGACCCACAGGGTCCTAGTGTCCTCCTGTTCTATCGTTCTGTCTGTCGGGTCACGACAGTCGGTATAACGAGCACAAGGTTTGCTAACCTAGGTCCAGGAAAGCCATATCCATATCAGATTTTTAGGATGTACACGTACAATAAATGCACATACTGTGAATTTTTACTGGATCTTATTTACTAATCATCAAGCACACTGAAAATTTGGCATGGATCCAGCTACCTGAACCTATGCTGGCACCTCTCCTCTAGAATCGGCACACATGCAGTGGTGGCCAGCACGGATCGGGGTTGCAGGGCGAAGAGGAGTGGCATTGTAAAAAAATAAATAAAAATAATTACCTCAACACTGTTGCGTCTCTCCTCCGTCAGGACTCAGGAACCACCCAGGCTCTCCTGCCTAATCCCAATGCTATAATGCAGTGTTGTGATTGGCAAGCACCCTGGCTTCCCTGACCATTCACAACGCTGCAATGCAGCATTGTGATTGGTCTGAGTGTTGTGGTTCGACGCTCAGCCAGGAACAGGGAGCCTGGGCATGTTCTCCTGTGTGGAGAACAGGGAAAGTGCGCATGACTATTTGTCCTTCCTGAGAAGGCTGTCCAAACAGTTATGTGCACTTATGAATGGGCAAACTACTCCTCCTCTGCCCTGCTCTTTCGTCAGAACTGCTCCGCTCACCCTAGCCGCAGGAACAAATAATATGATTATAATGTTCAGTTCTTATCATTTTATTTTTCCTTTGTTACACTGCTTAAAAGCAGTGGGTAAGGCTGAGTAGCCGCCACTACGCAAATGACTGATGGGGTTTTTAATGCTTCTCTACTGAAAGGCATTTATTGATTCTAGGTTTATTGATCATATTTTGTGTGCTGTTTCTTATAATATAAATTAAAACAGCATTTTACTCAGTGGCGGCTGGTATCTAGGGGGCGTTGCCCCATCTACCAGCATCAGAGAAAACTAATGGGAGAGAATGAACAGTGAACACCAATGGAGCAGTTTAAGAAGTGTTCATTGCTTGGTGCCGTGCTCCCCCGTGAAACTTGAAAGTTAAAAACGATGTAAAATAAAAATATATTTTTTTTACTTACTTATTCTTTGTCCCGAAGAGTCTAGCTGCGCAATGTGCGCATGTGGAGAAGCTGGGCGAACACTATTCCTCGCCCTTGAGGCACAAGCGAGAAGCGAGGAGGCAGGTGACATCAGCCTTGTGGGAATGGCTAAATAAAGTGCAGGTAAATGGGTTTCAAATGGGGCGATAATGAATTGGCCCAGGGCGCGGTCAGTGGAGTGTCATTCAGGGAAATGGGAAGGGGCAGGGCTGTCTAACAGTGCACTGAGTGCAGGGGGTGGTTACAATTGCAGCACTCCTTTCGCCTCTGTAAATTAGGCTTTCTCATTGGGTAAGGCCGAGGCGCCCGGGAGGGGCTATCCATTTAGTTTTTGTTTGGCAGGCAGCTCCTATTGCTGGGAGGGGTGTGTTTGTTGCTGGAAAAAGGCGCCTGCAGCTGTGGTTTCAAACGACACAACACATGTGCAGGTAAGCCTTTTGCCTTGTTTTGAACCCCAGGACGTAGTCGTCGTACTTCCCATATGGCAATCTAGTAGTGCTGCAAAAGCATAACGTCGTGGAGTAATTATGCGGGGGTGAAACAGACAATGCACTGTCTCGTGGCAGCGGCCTTTTAATTTGCTGGCGGTATTGGTCATATTACATAAACAGATTCGAATCAGCAATATTGTAATCTCTTTCTCTTGGCAGTAAAAGCTGTAAGAGTTTGTTTTAATTTATCGAATACAGAACTATTTATTGAAATACAAAGGGCAACCAGCAAAATACATGACATTGTCCAGTGTGTTGCTAACATCACGCACTGCTCACGATAGATGCTAATATTGACAACAACTTTAATGCTGGCAAAGTCAAAACAACACAGATAGGTAAGTATACTTGTACTTGTAAAGCGCACTGTTACTCCATCTCGGAGTGTCTTGGCGCTGTATACCGCTGGGGAACCCGTCCTGGCTTTCCCTGTGAGATGGTCCCTCCTGGGCACCTCCAAGGTGAAGCCAGGCATCCCCGGCCCTGATGGGGCCGTAGTGGAGATTAAGCAAGCTATTGCCCAGAGTTGCAGAGTGGGACCCATGGTTAGCGTAGGCACCTCGGCGAGAATTATCGAGTCAGCAGACATTGACCCAAGACCCTGCCGCGTCAGGAATTGAACCCTGGTCCCGGGCCGATCTCTGCTTCAGGGTCTGCCGCTTCTAACCAGTGAGCCACACTTCTTTACCAACGGGGAGTGGGAGTGGACACATGGCACAAGTGAGTCTTGTTTGGGCCCTGCACTCACTCACGCATTACTTTCACTCCGCCTTTCCACATGCTGTCTCATAACCCCTGCCCAGAGCCTGAATAGGAGGTGCGGGAAAGAACGGGATCGTTTGAGATAGGATGTAGCCGGGATCGAATGGTTGGAGGCAAACTCTCCCAGAAGTAGGGGCGCGCCTGCGACTGCTGCCACCCTGACTGGAGGCTGAAGGCTAGAGGCGGGAGACAGGGAGTACAAGTCACCCCCCAGATGAGAACGTGACGGCAAGCGAGCGATGAAAGTATGCAGCGGAGGTTACAGGTAGGCTGTGAGAGGGCGTCCTCCTTTGGCCTCCAGTTACCGACTCAGCCAGATCCGGCGGCCTCTGGCGCCTCCCCTCCCTCCATCTCGATCGTCTCATGTCTCACGTAACTTAAGTAATGCCACTGATGTTATTTGTACTGGATGCCAGGCATACTTTACTTTCAGGTGTGTTTGCTTTCCCAGGTGAGTGAGGGCACTGAGATGCACAGTGACACGATCACATGGATGGATGTGTGATGTCGATGGGTATTGTACGGCGTAAAACATTATTTGAACCGATGCGGGCCTTCGTTTGACTTGACGTGTGTTATATAGTGTGCTGTACATATTTTAAGGCAACAAGGGAACCCAAAGGAGGTCGAATAGGGACCTGGGGAATCAATTCTTTCAAACAACAGTGGTCCCTAAAATAGGGAATAGGAATACAATAAATATAGACTCAAAAGTAACAATATTTCAGAGAACATGTCCAGCCGGATAGAGGTCTAATATTTACTTAGTCAACAATAAACAAGGAATTTCAACAGAACAATACATAAAATGGGACACAAGCCTGTGTCCTACTTAGCAAATACAGAAACAGGAAGGAAGGGAATCAACAGGGGTTCCGGCACCGCTTGACGTTTTGTTACACACAGGGAGTCCACAATGACATACCGAGAGAACAAATCGCGTATTACACCTTTACAGTTCCAATGAAAACACGTTTTACATGTATAAGGTGCTTAAGAGTCACCGGTTCATCTTGCATGATCTGCCTCATATTAGTAAGGCCACTTGAATTAGAACGACTGGGTTCCTCACCATTTCTTCCAACTTTCGTTGTTCTATCTTCACTTCAAATTGCCCCACATGTGGTCACCAACCCTCTTGTCTCCCAAGCCCATATAATGATCATCATATGGTACACTACTGACCATAACTAATCGTCCTTGTCTCCCTTCTTCCCGCTCCGTGGAATACATTATTCCTGCATGATTGGTTCTGATTTCTCCTTCATATGTTGTCACCCTTCTAGTTTTATGTCTAATGGACTTCCCCTAAATGTACGTTTTTCCTACCCAGGCGTAACATGCTCTTACATTAATAGGCATGCAATCCATGTCCTGATGATGATCCACGTACCCTCAGACTGGATCGAAACGCCGTCGACACTCTTAAGCACCTTATACATGTAAAACGTGTTTTCACTGGAACTGTAAAGGTGTAAACCGCGATTTGTTCTCTCGTTATGTCATTGTGTACTCCCTGTGTGTAACAAACCGTCAAGCTGTGCCTGAACCCCCTGTTTGTTCCCTTCCTTCCTGTTTCTGTATTTGCTAAGTAGGACACAGGCTTGTGTCCCATTTTATGCATTGTTCTGTTGAAATTCCTTGTTTATTGTTGTAAGTAAATATTAGACCTCTGTCCGGCTGGACATGTCCTCTGAAATATAGTTACTATTGAGTCTATATTTATTGAAATCCTATTCCCTATTCTAGGGACCACTGTTGTTTGAAAGGAATATAGTGTGCTGTGGCAAAAAAGTGTACTGTTCTATATACAGGACTGCAACCTGTGTTTTGCCTTATATCTGTTAATGAAAATAATATGTTGCTTGTATATAACCGCAATCCCTAAATGACAAGGCACTCTGTGTAACAAGTGATCACTGCAGGATAGGCCTAAAGCAGCTGGCATGTCCCCCCATCTTTCCCACTCTTACATTGTATATTCCTCTGCATTTTCACCTTAGAACATGCTGATATGTGTGTAGAGTGTCCTGTAGAGTGGTGGTCTAAGGGATCAAATGCTGCAGAGAGGTCAACAAGTATAAGAATAGAAGTAAAGTGTGTGTCATTCTGCAGAGGTTATAAAGGTAGATAGGTGAGTGAAGGCAGTGTCTGTGGCGTGCAGCATCCTGAATCCAGATTGAAAGAGTTGAGGAAGTCTCTGAGTAGTGAGGAAGTATGTTAAACAATGCTTGTCATTCAAGAACGAGTGAGTCAAGGGAGTGAGCCTGGGCGTGAAGGGTCATCAATGTTATTTTTTTAAAGGGTTTAGAAGAAAACTGCAGACATTTGAAGCAATGATAGGTGGCTGTGTTGAAAGGATGATAGAAAAATTATTTCATGAAAGATAGCAAGAGAGAGGAGGGCGAATGGTTTGGTGTTCTGGGAGTTGATGGTCACACTATGCATATGAAGGCTTAGCAGATTTGAGAATGATAACTAGCTCAGTGACAGATGGGTGAGAAAAGGCAAAGTAGTGTGACTGAGAGTGAAAAGTGTGGGCACAATGTAAGCACAAATAGGTGGGCCTAAGGAAAAACATTGGAAGATGGTGAGATGCACACCTTTATTCTTCTTTAGTCATCCTCATGTTCGTCATGTTTCTCTGTTTACAGTTTATAGAGGCGTGCAAGCACGGTACGCGCCCTTTCCCATTGCGCTTTTTCAATGACAACAAAACACGTAGGAACCACACCCTGGAACCAATCCGGCTGCACAGCCAAAACCTGGACTGTATGAATCCAATAAATCAAATATTTCCATGCTTCTATATGTACTCCTTATTTTTACCATTTTAATCCTCTTTTCACGTTTTGCTTAATCAATTTATTTTACTCATTCGTCTCTCATGCTGTGACTGATGACTCAAACACCAAAGGAGCGTGCGTTTCCACAAATCACGATTTTATTGGCATCACCCAATGCATTTCGGGAATAAACACTCCCTTCGTCAGGGGTATCGTGACGTGCGTGTGAAATTTCTTTTAAAAGAACGGCATCCCAAGCTGACACTTCAATTCCATTTGTCTCTCAACTACTGCCATACCGCTCCATGTTAACAGTGTGCCAAAGCACATTACTCTATTAAAACAAGAACCTCATGCCAGGTGTGTTCTGATATCTAAGCCCTTTGAGGAAAACTCTGATGAAAAGTTATTAAGTGAGAGGCAGTAACGTGAGATTGATGTGCAAGGGATGAAAGAAGAGCAATAATTGCAGAAGTCAATCATTAAAGGTGGATAATTAACATTAGGCCCTGATAGAAGATTTGATAGACCTGAGCTGAGGGTGTATGTGAGGGCATGTTTGTGTATATCAAGATGTGCTCTAATTTTTTTTTTCCGTTTATGGAGGAGTGCACATATTTTCCCTTTAAAACATTGATATTGATTGTAATTTGAAGCTGGTTTGATATAGGTTTGATATCTTTTTGAATTTGGACACATGCAGGGCTTTTGTTGGTTACCAAGAACTGTTTTTTCAGCTTAAAAAAACAAAACTAGCTTAACTCGCCCAACCAAACTAGACTGTGCTTGAGTGCAGTGTAGCGAAGGGTGAGTGATGTCTGTGTGAGTGCAAAGAGACTTGTCTGACTACCCCCAGAGATGTGTTCGCCAAGTCACCTCTTTCTCAAATTTGCTTGAGAATGCATAATTTGCCCACTCTTTCTTTCAAAATGTTCTCGGAGGAAGAACCCCCGCCTCCCCCGTAGGTGGTTCAGGCTCACTCGCTCGCAACAGTGCAGTATTTACGCCCGACCACTTTCAAATGTCACCAGCCGCCACTGATTTTACTTCAGTGTGGAAGGTAGAATTAAGATGGCAGGTAAAAAATAAAAAGCAAGACATCTTTTGTTGCTGATGCCACATAAATTATTAAAACGCATTAAAGGATGCAAATCTTTATCTTTGATTTGTAAACGTGATAGTGCAAAATCGACATGTAAAATGTAATCCGATGATTTGCGGGGGAAGATTACTGTGGCATACGTATCATAATTATCATAAAATGCAATGAAAATGTAGATTGTTTAATTTTAACAATGCTTTTTATGAACATGTCCAAAACCGCAAACTTCTATCCAGATCGGATAATTTCGGTTCATCATCATTACGGGAGAAAGATGAGATTACTGAGACAAAGTACTGTTATCAATATATGTCATCTTATCCACCCCTGTCCATGTATGTATCTTACCTCCTCAACCTTCTCATGTAGCCAACTAATGTAATGTAAAGCGCACTGATAACCGCAAGGGTACTCTTCGTGCTATACAAAACTTTATAACTAAAAAAAAATAGATGTATGAGGCAAACTGGTGAGGTTTTTTTTATATTTTCGAATTCAGAAAATCAATTTACATTGGCTACAATTTTCACTAAATTACTTTTATCCATGTGCTTCAGTCAAATAATCTGAAATGCTAAAAACTTCAAGAGCATCACTTTTATGAGATGTGTGACACAAATGCTGTCCGTTTTTGTGTCATCTCCCTGCTTTCCGTTTCCTCTCGGTCTTTGGTTTCATTTGGCCCAACTCACAAATAATTTTTCACATGCAGATATCAATTCTTTGCGCCAAGATTTCTTTTGGGTGGAAATTCCCCCATCCAGTCAGAATGGGTGGGCCCTTTCAATCGCACAACACACTTAGAAATGTGTACAATCAACAGGTAGGGCAGATGAGATTGTCACAGTAGAGTAGTAGATAGTAGAGTTTGCTGTGGACGTTCCTGGGAGGAACACAATGTGCTGAACACTCACAGACCCACACATTTGTGGGAAGTCACCAACATTTTCCTGGCCTGTGCCTTTCCAGGGTGAGAATGGAAAGCCATGATTTCTTGGAGGCTGTAGAGTATGGGGGGGTTCTTCATGGATAAACCTGTTTACCTCGTAGAGGAATAACAAACAAAAACAAAATGTGCTTGTTAGACCTGTCTGACCTTTTGCGTAGTCCCTCCAATTGATTATTTATTTTGTCCCCTTTTTGCCCCTCATGCCTTTATTTATTTTTGTGTCCACTAGATTTTTCAAGGTGTTGGTCTAGGGGATAGGTGCTCTTTCGCCCTCATAGTTTTTCACCTCAGGCCTAGAGGCCTTCCCTGACAGGAATTCCCTTGGAGTCACAAAATGGTGGCTACCAACTGTCATTACTGACATACCTGGGACCTGTCCCATAGGGTAGAGTAGGGCATTCCAGAACCTTTTGGTCCCTTCCAGACCTCTGAGGGTCAGCCTATATAAGGCGGAATGCTGGTCAGCCATTTTGTCTTACCAGAGAGAGTCGGCTGGAGGACAGGCTGTAGCAGAAGGTGGGGGTAGGATAGTCAAAGGGTTGACCTCCCAGTCTAAGGACGCTGCCTTATTGATCCACCACCCTTCCTCCCTTGGGTTACTCGACCTGCCCCGCTGCGTAGGATTACTGGAGACCCTGGGCGCCTGACCAACCCCTAGCCTTGAAGAAAGGGGTGTGAGTGGGTGAAGGAGACTGCAGCGCTGCGGAGCGCAGTCCTCTGCCTAGCTGGAAAATCCTTAGAAAGGCTAGAGCAGAGTGTTGCCAATAAGAAGAGAAGATTAAGACTGAGGGTGATTCTTTATGGCCCCCCTCGATTAGCTCCTTAAAGGAATTCTGCTTGTAGTTGCCCTTGATTTCCCCTGGCGATATAACCCCACGGAATCCCACTTCTTACCTGCCGTGGCAGATTGATGGCTGAGGAGAGCAGCGGTCGCTGAGGGAGCAAGAGAGGTGTGGAAACGAACTGGTCTGCTCTCGAGCCAGCGTGAGGTGAACAGCGCAGGTTCGGAGGTGTGGCTGCCGGACCTGAGGTGAGGAGAGAGGTGTAGTGAGAGGATTGTTTCACTATGTGGAGCGGCCCTGGTGATGCCTCCGTTGGTTCCGGAGTGGGCGGAGTGAAAGGGGGAAGCGCCGGCAGAAGAGCGCGGGCTCCAGCGGGGAGACACTTCACCTCCGCGCATGCCCAGTTGAACCGTCTGGCTCTGTGAGGCGGAGCCGGCCGGAGGAGAGAAGCGGAAGCGGCGCTCGTCAGTGTTGATCAGCCTTGTCAGCGCCAGCCCCGGAATCGTGTGGCCGAAAGCAGAGGACCCAACAGCAGTTCCCGATTGAAGGAGAGTCATTCCCCGGTCCTCCCCGCGCCAGCACTGAGATCAGGTGGCTGGCTGGGCGGGAGGAAACAGATTCAGCAGCTGCCGGCCGGGACTTCTGTAGAGCCGCCTGACAACCCAGACACTCGGAGACGTGGGCTGTGCAGTCTCCACAGTACAGTAAGGAGAGTGTGGGAAAAGGGGGAAGACTGAACCCCTAGGGATTAACCACCTCGAGAGACAGAGGAGTGGGGTTCTTAAAAGGTCTTTCCGTGTAGGGAAAAATTAGTACTAGTGCATGTAAAAATAGTCTAGATACACTGTTCGTTATTCTCCCTTTACTGTGTCCTAGAAGGTGGGGAGTAGCTTGGTGATGCAAACCTCATTGATTACAGGTCCAAGGAAAAGCAGCCACTGAACCAGGATTTGGGGATTGAATCAAATGTCGAAGTAGTGCTGAAAGTACCTACTGTTTAAGAAAAATTATAAGATCCTCTTAGAGGTTGCTAGTGCATATGTAAATCTCTTGTATCACTGACATCTCTCACTGGTTGTGTACCTTCTTGGTGGCTAAAGATGCAGAGGGGGAAAAAGTATAAGCACTTCAGAGAAGTCAAGTCCAGTAAAGTTTGGAGAAGTCTAACATTGCTCTTTGGAGATAAATTTAATGTGCCGTATGTAAGGAAACTGATTAATGTAATAATTGGGCAACTGTTGAAGGAGTAATACTTTCCTTGCTTGACATATGGTGTTACACTGCATTAATTGAAGGTTGATCCTAGACGAAAGAGCAAAGTATATTTTTATAAAACAGCTCATATTTTTACACAAACATTGGTGTAGCGTCGTTTTTGAGTGGTATTGCATTGAATTACTGCTGGGTAGTCTGTAACCTTTACACATGTGCCTCTAATGATTTTGCCTTACCCTAGGCCAGGCTACCTTAGGTGACCTGACATACTTAGGTTCCAACAAATTGGTGGCAGCGGTGGGATCTTGACTGTGGTTGCGACTACTCTGCAGTAACCGAGTGTAATCCACTAACCTACACCTGGAGTTTTCTCCTAGCGGCCCTCCTAATTTTTTTACTTTAGCTTTTTCCAAATTAATTCCTCTTGGTGGGGTGGAGGTAGCTTCAGGTCGCCCTTGTAATTCTATTCTTCTTGTGTGTGTAACCTTGAACTGCCTTTTGCAAAAATGGAATTTGCGCTGGAAGAACTGGACACTTACTCTGTGGCCCAGCTAAAAGATTTCTGCCAACAAAAGGGGGTGTTTTTTAAGCGTGGTGCCAAGAAGGGGGAACTCCAGACCAGTGTAAGGGCTTGGGTGGAAGCACACAGAGAAGGGAAGGAGGAGGATGAAGGGACGGACCGGGACACGGTCATAGGGGTAGAGGGATTATTCCCCTCAGAGGTGGAAAACCTACTCCCAGGACCAATGACCAACTCTAGGAGGGGCAGTAGTGTCTCCGGGGGGAGCTTGACCGAAGCGGAACTCACAGACAGGAGGGAAAAGAGGCACTTGAAATGGGAGTTGGCCAAGTTAGAACAGGAGAGGGAAGAGCGGAGGATGGCTCATGAATTCAAACTGAAGGAGTTAGAACTCCAAGCCCTGCAACGGGGACCCTCTCCTACTCCGAATGGTGGCAGCGAATCCAAAGAAACAGCCAGGGAGTCCAGACCTTATTTGCCTAAGGACCTAATTGCTAGCTATAGTCAGGGGGATGACATAGCCAAATGGTTGGCTGCCTATGAGGTCTCCCTAAGAGCCCATGGGGTGCAGGAGAAGCACTGGGGGGGGTGGTTTGTATAAGTACATGCCTCCTACTGGTCGAGACACCTTGCTGGCCCTGGAACCAGAAGAGCAAACCAACTACCCCACCATGAAGCTAGCATTGATCAGGAAGTTTGGGCTAACCCCGGAAAGGTATCGCCAAAAGTTCAGGGGGAGCCACAAGTTAAGCACCCAGAACTGGGTAGACTTCCTAGATTATGCAAAAAGGCATTAGAGGGCTGGGTAAAGGGCAGTGAGGTGAAGGATTATGAGGGGTTGTATGATCTATTTTTGAAAGAGCACCTCCTCGAGAAATGCTTTCCCGAGCTGCGCCAACACCTGGTGGACAGGTCAGTGGAAGTCTCTTCACAAAGATTGATTGATCACCCTTCTTTTGCTTATTTCTGTATTTGTCAAAGTAATATTATTGAGGTGAAACTTTGCTCAGATGGTGTTAACATGTATACAAATTCAGAAATAAGGAGATAACACAAAATGTGCCATGTTATGCTCCATAATTAGCCTTTTCCTGCTGCATAATTTGATCCCTCCCCCTACCCCTCCCCCCCCTGCATATTTTCAGAGGCCCATGGAATACGTAATACAAAGTTATGCAGAGGTGCAATATCAGAATAAGTGCATAGGATTATAATATTAATTTGGGCAATTTAAAAAGTTTTTTTTTTCCTTCATTATCTGGCACTATTTGTCCATCAGTGTAACATATACATACAATTTGGCACATCATTGGGTTTCTGTATTGAAACAAGAGCAGTGCTCTCTCAGACTGAGTTCCACGCTGCCTTTAACAGAGAGGCTGTAGTACTCCTGTATACATGCTGCTTACGCCAAAGAGCCTCCTTGATTTTCACTTTAAACAGCAAAAACACTTTTTTTGTTCTTCTTTCTGATGTTTCAGTTTAGCAGGGGAAAAGAGGCCTTTCATATGATTGATTTTAGACAAAGCCGGTTTATTCCTGGTATAACTGTAAAATGGAGACACTCTGCACATCTGTTCATCATTGGGATTAAAATGCCCCAAAGTGACAAGCTTCTAATCCAGTTACTGCTGTTGTCAAACAGATAGGATTCTATATGAATCACAAGCATCTAATCTGTGTGTTCTAGCCCAGCCACAGAGTCGGCAAAAATGGCTTTATAGATTAACCTATATCTGTGAGACTGCCACTTGAGTGCCTGACATGTCTTTTGTAAGTGTTACTCGAACAATGCCTCAAGGTCGCCAATGCCCAGGTTGGCTCAGCTGTTCTGAGAGACATGTTTGCATACTGCTGTGCTTTCTTAATTTTCCAGAGTTCTTTTCCTTGGTAATCTGTGTCCATGAGAGATTGGGATCTGAGGCTTTGGGTCAGGTGGACATAAACACTACATCAGCCTCCCCAAAATCCCCACATTAATATATCCCACCTACAGTAGTGTGGCCGAGATTCTGTTTACAAGGTGTAAACAACATGTTGAGCATGTTTGAACATAATTCCTTATTTTGTGGGTTATGCATGCCATTTTTAGCTGAATTCTAGCTTCGTAAGGTAGCCAGTTTAATGCTTTCAGGAGATATGGTCGAATTTTCTCGATCCCGTGATAAGTCTTGCAGCTGCATTGAGGCATGCCTTTAGTGGTGCTGTTGACATTTTTGGTAGACCTGCTAGAGTTGTAAATCCATATTCAATCCTCGAGATAACTAGTTATTGGACTGCCAGTTTGAGATCCGCCTTAGAGATGAATGGTTTCACTTTTCTAATGTAGTTCAGGTGATAGCAGGCGCTTTTTGCCATTGGTTTGATGTGGGCTTTCATGTCTAGGTTCTCATCTAGCGTTATTCCTAGTGATTTTGTTGAAACAACTAGGGTAGCGGTGCAGTTTAACGCTGTGATCATTTTGGACCATTCCTTCACTTCTGTGTGGTTCTTTGGTGGTTAGATTAGTAAGAATTCTGTTTTTTGCGCATTTAGTTTCAGGTGATTGTTAGTTGGCCATTGTAATGAAATTTTTAAGGCCTCATTCATTATCTTGATGTCTTCCAGTGATGCGATCTTGATGTATATCTGCGTGTCATCCACCTACATGTGATAGGATATTTTGGAATTTCAGAGAATTTTTGTGAGAGGTTCGACGTTCAGGTTAAACAGTGAGGAGATAATGTAGAACTTTGAGGTACTCCAATTGAGTTAGGGCATGAAGGTGAGAGTGATTGGTTGACCAGGAATCTTTGCTTTCTATTCTGAAGGCATGATTCAAACCATTTTAGCACATTTCCAGACAGTCCCATCATGTCATGGAGCCTGTTCAGTAATTTTTCATGATTTACCGTGTCAAATGCTGATGATAGGTCAAGGAGGATAAGTAGACATGTCTGATTAAGGTCTAGGGCCTGTAGTGCATCATCGACAATATGTATGATCGCTGTTCCTGTGCTGTGTCCTGTTCTGAATCCCGACTGGCAGTCGTCCAGTAGCGAGAAGTTGGCAATGTGCTGGCTTATTTAGTTTTGCACACACTTCTCTATTAGTTTGGCAAGTAGAGGAATCTTGGTCACTGGGCGAAAGTTATTCGGATCTGCTTGGTCCGCTGTAAGTTTTTTGATGATGGGGACGACTTGACCTGTTTTTAGGCAATCTGGAAGGATCCCTTGGGATAGAGAGGCGTTTATTATTTTCGTCGATATGGGAATCACGATATGGCCGATTTCTTTGAGGCATTTTGAGGGGAGTGGATCATTATAGTGGTTGTTAGGTTTGATATCTGATAGTGTTTTGGCAATGGTATTCTGGTCAAGTAGTTTGAAGTTATCCCATAGTGCCTTGTTTTTTGCCCTATTATGGGCAGTTTCCAAGGTGGTATTGATCGTTGATGGTGTTTGGTTGTCCGTGTTTCCAATGTTGTTAGCTTCTCTCCTGAGCTCTCTTTCCAATGTGTTGGCCTTGTCAGTGAATAATGTTGAGAATTCTTCACAACTTAGTTGAGTTTTTATAGTTTCTCGGGCAGTTTTGGGCAATTTATTGGATTGCTGTTTTAAAATCTCGAATAGTTTCTGAGGTCTGTTTTTGGCGTTATCAAGTTCAGATCTAATAAATTCCTTTTTGGAATTCAGGATCTTTTTGTTGTATTAGTTTCTGATTTTTCTGAGGGATTTCAGTTCGGGGGGATGATGAGTGTTGTCTCCATTTTCTTTCAGCGAGTCTCAGTTTCCGACTATCTTCATTCAGTGTTCTATTGAACCATGGAGTTTTAACCTCTTCTGTGACTCTTTTCAGTTTTAGTGGCATGGTGGCATTGACTATATTTGTTACTGTTGTAGTATAATGATCCGTTAGATCCTCCACATTCTGCAAATTGTTAGGTGGATTTAAGTTCCTCTCACAGCTTTCTACTAGTAGTTCCATATTCAAGTCTTTAGTATCTCGCATCCACTTTTTGTGTCTGGTAGGTTGTATGGTCTTGTTCTTTTTCACTGTGGTTATCAGGAAGGTTATGGAATGGTGATCTGACCAGTCGCAGGGCTCAATTGATAGGATTGAGGTATTGTTGTTTTTTTAGATTATCCAGTCTAACGTGGCTCCTTTCGCATGTGTTGGCTGTGTGCATGCTTGGGTAAGGTTTAGCTCCACTATAATGTCTTTAAGAGCATTAACCTGTTTGTCATCGTTGTCGTTCCAGTGTAGGTTAAAGTCCCCTAGAACAATGTTATTAGTTTCAGTGTTAGAGTTGGTGGTGATGATGGAGTAGTTTCTTACCTGTAACTCCAGTTCTGTAGTAGGGGTATCTCTGTTATAGTCATATTCTAGTGAATAGTCCCGCCAATGTGCGGGGACCCTGGAGCAATCAAAAATAGTCTCTTAAGCTGTCTTCTATGCAGTCCTGCATAGACACATAAGAGAAAATCAAAGACAAATAATGCAGCCTATAATTACAAGGCTACACTGGCCAGTACTTCAACTTAAAGTGAAAAAAGATAGCCAAATAAAATCAAATGTTACACATATTGCCAAGTTTCACCCATAGAGAAACCTCCCCTTCACCCAAATCCTTGAAATGATAGAGAGGAAGGGTTGGACAGACAAGCCCCCATAGGCTGCCATTATGTGTCTGGAAAAGGGATACCATGCCTTTAAGGAACTCTCCAGAGACCCTTGGTATCCCAGGATGCACAGCCAAAGTCCTTTTACTTTCAGTTCTTTTTGAAGGTGTATAAAGCAAGGCCTGTAGCATACAGTACATTATCATTTTCTCCACCGGGGAGGTGGGCGGGCGCTTATGACTATAACAGAGATACCCCTACTACAGAACTGGAGTTACAGGTAAGAAACTACTCCTTCTGTAGTAGGGGATCTCTGTGTATAGTCATAATCTAGTGAATAGAATGGCAAGCCCATCCCAACAAACCAATCCGGCGGTGGAGGAAAAAGACAACACCACTACTGTGCAAACAGATTTCTCAACGAAGCCTGCCCAACCTGAGCATCTGCCCTGGCATCAGAGTCCAGACAGTAGTGCTTAGCAAAGGTATGGACCGACTACCAAGTGGAAGCCCTGCAGATATCTGCAATGGGAACATTACGTAGCAAAGCCGTTGTAGCTGCTTTGCCCCTGGTAGAATGAGCCTTAGGCTTACCCCCTAAGGTCGTTAGCTTTCTGATAACATAACTGGATACAGGACACAATCCACCTCGAGATGGACTGTTTTGAGGTGGCAAGACCAGTCCTGTCCGACCCATAATTGACAAACAATTGGTCTGACCTACGAATGTCGTTGGTCTTATCCAAGTAGAACTTCAACACCCTTCTGACATCCAGGGAATGAAGGGACCTCTCCGCTGGAGTGGAAGGATTTTGGCAAAACGTAGGTAAAGTTATAGTCTGATTGACATGGAAATCAGAAATCACCTTAGGAAGGAACTTAGGGTGAGTACGCATCATAACCTTAGCAGCATGAAATACAGTATAAGGTTCTTGGCAACACAATGCCTGAATTTCACTCACCCTGCGGGCCGATGTAATGGCCACGAGGAGTGCTGCATTCCACGATAAGTGCTGCAGTGAAGCCTTATGAATAGGTTCAAAAGGTTCCTTCATCAACCTGGACAGCACCACATTCAGCTCCCATGAAGTCGAAGGACGCCGAACAGGAGGAAACACTTTCTTCAATCCTTCTAAAAAATCTTTAATCACAGGAATCTGGAAGAAGGATGTCTGTGAAGGGCATTTCCTATACACAGTTAATGCTGCGAGGTGAACCCTAATCAAATGAAAATTAAGGCCAGACTGAGCCAAATGAAAAAGGTATGGAAGAATGACAACTTCCTTGCAGGTCGGCTCGGATCATAGTTCTTGGAAGTGCACCAGATGCAGAACCTCTTCCACTTGTAGGCATAGGGAGTCTTAGTGGATGATCGCTTAGCCTCCTTGAGTATATTCATGCAATCGTCAGGCAGATTCAGGTGTCCATATTGCACTATCTCAGGAACCATGCCGCCAAACTCAACGATAAGAGGTTGGGGTGCACCATCTGCCCCCCGAACTTCGTGAGAAGGTCTGGCCGACACGGCAGCCGCAGGTGGGGTAGGAGAGACCGGTGAAGCAGGTCCATGAACCACCACTGTCGGGGCCACTCCGGAGCAATGAGGATCATCCGTGCTCTGGACTGAGACAGCTTGATGAGTACCGCCGGAATCAGGGGAATGGGTGGAAAAGCGTACAGAAAGCTGTTCGACCAGCTGATCCATAGCGCGTTCCCCAGAGTCCCCGGTTGGTAATACCTGGAGGCGAAGTCTATGCATTTTCTGTTTTCGGCAGTGGCAAACAGATCTACGTCATGAGTGCCCCACCTGTCGAAGATGTCTCCTAGCACTTCATCGTTTAGAACCCACTCGTTATTTTCTTGCACCAGCCTGCTGAGTGTGTCCGCCTGAGCATTCTGCACACCTGGCAGATGGGTAGCCATTATCGTCAGTCCTCTGGCTAGCAGCCAGTGCCAGATCGCCTGCGCTTCTTGTGACAGTGTGCGCGATCTCGAGCCCCCCTGCTTGATGAGGTAATACATTGTGGTCGTATTGTCCGTCTGTACAAGCAAGGAGTTGGTCTGGAAGGACGGATGAAAGGCTTTCAGTGCCAAGTGAACAGCTCTGAGTTCCAGGAAATTGATGTGATACATGGATTCCGCCGGGGACCACGTTCCCTGTATCTGTAGATGGTCTGAATGCGCTCCCCAGCCGTGGAAAGAAGCATCCGTGACGATAGTCCGAATTGGAATGTCCTTGTGGAATGGAACCCCTTTGAGGAGATTCTCTGCTGAGCACCACCATCTCAGGGACTGTTGAGCATGAAGGGACAGCCGGATCCTGTCGTCCCAGCTCCCCCGCTTCTGGTCCCGCTGATCCTCCAGACATTCCTGCAGCGGCCTCATGTGGAGGCGTGCGTGTGGCGTGAGGAAGATGCAAGAGGCCATTGACCCCAGTAGAGAAGACACCGTCCTCACTGTCGTAGATGGAACAGCTATGAGAGCCTGAGCCTTCCGACGGATCGATAAGCGTCGCTCCTCCGAAGGAGACACGCTTGCTGAAAGAGTATCAATGGAGGCTCCCAAGTGCTGTAGGCACTGGACAGGAGTCGGAACAGACTTGGACATGTGTATGTGCAACCCCAGTTGCTTCAACAGAACAGCCGTCCTGTTGAAGTGCAATTGCGCTTCCTGGAAGGTGGAGGCTGTGATCAACCAGTCGTCCAGGTATGGGTAGACAAACACCTTGTACTTTCTCAGGTGCGCTGCCACCACCACCATGCACTTTGAAAAAGTCCTGGGTGCAGACTTCATTCCAAACGGTAGTACGGTGTACTGATAGTGATTGGTGCCGACTAGAAAGCGCAGGAACTTCCGGTGTTTCCGTGCAATGGGCACATGGAAGTACGCATCCTGTAGATCGAATGCGCAAAGCCAGTCTCCCCTTTGTAGCCGAGGATAGATCTGGTGCAAAGACAGCATGCAAAATCTCTCCCTGCGAATCCATTTGTTTGCTTGTCGCAAATCCAGAATGGGTCTGAACTCGTTCTTGTCCTTCTTGTGCACTAGGAAGAACCGTGAGTAAAGACTCTTTCCCCTTTGAGACAGAGGGACGTTTTCTTTCGCCCTTTTTCTTAACAGGGTATCGGCCTCCGCTTGAAACTCGCGCAGCTGGAACTGCGAGCGAACCGGTGGAATTGCTGGAGGAGGGCTGACAAAACGAAGACTGTATCCATTGCAAACAATATTCAGCACCCACTTGTCCTGAGTAATTTTTCTCCACTCTGTCAGGTAATTTTGTATGCCTCCCCCCACCGGAGTAGGTAACGGACGAGGGGGAAGTAGCACCTCAGGGCTTAGACCCAGCCGGGCCCTTGTTCGCCGAGGAGGACTGCTGGCCGCCTCTGCCGCTTCTGGAAAGGCTGCCGCTGGTACTGCTGCTGCTGTTGTTGCTGCTGGCCAGCCTGACGACCTTGTCCTCGCTTCTGGGAACCATATCTCCTCTGGAACGGACGGAAGGACTTCCGTTGCTCCTTTGGTTTCTCCAAACCAACGGCCTTCAATGTCTCTACTTCTGCCTTCATGCGGGCCATCTCCTCATCCGCATGCGTCCCGAAGAGCGTCGATCTAGAGAACAGCAGATTTGCGACTCTCTGCTGCGCCTCCGGTTTGAAAGAGGTAAGGCGCAACCAGGAATGGCGTCTTAAATTAATGCCATGGCAATAACCATGAGCCGCCAGGAGAGAGGCTTCCGCCGCGGTGCTGATGACTTGATTGGAGACCATCATGCCCTCGTTCAATATCTCCTGGAAGTCTTCTCCCCTATCCCTCGGGAGGAGCTCGATAAACTGTTGCAGAGACTCCCACAAAGCGCGGTCATAGCGACCCAAGAGCGCCGAGGCACACGCCGCTTTCATTGATGTAGAACAACAAAGGCTGTGGATCCTACGTCTACCCAGCCCGGATCTCAACAGTGTAATCAACAGAACAAGGATGGCTGGATAGGAAAAGTCATTGTCATAAGTGATAGTGACGTAGTCAAAATGTACTACGTAACCAAGGCCTTCTGTACCAAAAACAAATTTATTTAGTTTTTCTGGTTTTTAGATTCATCAAAACATATGGACAAACTGAAGACTGTCACGACAGTGAATACATGAATACAATATTTACATTTATACACAACTACCAATATACATTATTTACAAAGTGAGAGACACACAATTCGAATGAATACAATTGTAAAAGACACACCAAAAGAGAAATAACATTAATCAATATCCAAACATAAATTGTATTTATATACAGTGAAAAAGTTCCTACAAACAAAAATAACCAGTCCTTAGGGGTATGAAACCAAGGGACAGGCGGGGACAGATGTAGTGGTACGCCTGCCTGCCTGACACCACTGTGGTTGCAATTTGTATTGGGTTACACCACTAGGGTTCCAGGTGGTATTGTACTTTTACTTCCTAGGTGCACCCTTTTTGAATGACCACAGGGTAGGTATGTCGACGCGTTTCGAACCAGGTTGTTGGTGGTTCTCTTCAGGACGGGGACTGGGAACAATGCGTCTGCACGTGGCAAAGAATGTGCCTTGGTGTCGGTAATTCGCCGGTGTGGGGATAAATTCTGCAATTTGCCGGTTAGAATTCTTTCAGGTGTAGTTGTCCGCCACGCGGTACACACACGGGAAGGGAACTGCTCACATAATGACAGTGTTTCTATTCAAAGGCTGGGCAAGTGGCTTGTGTAGCGTGTGGCTATAGATATCACTTCAGGACCGTGCGTGTTCCAGTCTGTGAGACTTCGAGTGATTGAATCCTCCCGAGCAAGTACCGGCCTATTATACATCGGTCCTGAAGTGATATCTATAGCCACACGCTACACAAGCCACTTGCCCAGCCTTTGAATAGAAACACTGTCATTATGTGAGCAGTTCCCTTCCCGTGTGTGTACCGCGTGGCGGACAACTACACCTGAAAGAATTCTAACCGGCAAATTGCAGAATTTATCCCCACACCGGCGAATTACCGACACCAAGGCACATTCTTTGCCACGTGCAGACGCATTGTTCCCAGTCCCCGTCCTGAAGAGAACCACCAACAACCTGGTTCGAAACGCGTCGACATACCTACCCTGTGGTCATTCAAAAAGGGTGCACCTAGGAAGTAAAAGTACAATACCACCTGGAACCCTAGTGGTGTAACCCAATACAAATTGCAACCACAGTGGTGTCAGGCAGGCAGGCGTACCACTACATCTGTCCCCGCCTGTCCCTTGGTTTCATACCCCTAAGGACTGGTTATTTTTTTTTTTGTTTGTAGGAACTTTTTCACTGTATATAAATACAATTTATGTTTGGATATTGATTAATGTTATTTCTCTTTTGGTGTGTCTTTTACAATTGTATTCATTCGAATTGTGTGTCTCTCACTTTGTAAATAATGTATATTGGTAGTTGTGTATAAATGTAAATATTGTATTCATGTATTCACTGTCGTGACAGTCTTCAGTTTGTCCATATGTTTTGATGAATCTAAAAACCAGAAAAACTAAATAAATTTGTTTTTGGTACAGAAGGCCTTGGTTACGTAGTACATTTTGACTACGTCACTATCACTTATGACAATGACTTTTCCTATCCAGCCATCCTTGTTCTGTTGATTACACTGCTTTCATTGATGTGGCAGCTGTACCGCAAACCTTCCGTCCGGCTGAATCCATCTGACGGCTATCATATCCTGGAGGCACCATAGAAGACGGAGCAGTAGCATGCTGTTTCTTGGCTGCTGTCACGATGACAGAATCCGGTACAGGATCTGACCTCAAGAACGCCGGATCAGAATCCGGGGGCCTGTACTTCTTTTGCAGCCGAGATGTAGCCGACTTCACCGAAGCCGGGGTCAGAAACCGCTCCATGGCCGGTTCCTCCAGTCCTGGCACTAAGGGCAACAACGGGCGAGAAAGATGCCGTTTGTGCAAAGTCTCAAAGATTACAGAGGTAGATGGCGTGGGTACCGTCAATGTGATCCCTAACTTCGCTTCCCCCCTCAGCAGCACCTCCTGAAATGTCACAATGTCATTCACAGGTGACACTCGCGTAGTAGGGGAATCCGATAATGTTGGAGAATACCTCCAGTCACTCGAGGAGCCCATGTAGCGGGACCGCGACCTGTCTCTCCGATGGCGGTGACGGGACCTTGTGGCGGAGCGGTGTCTACTGCGAGTGCGATCCCTTCCTTTAGACCTTGATCTAGATCTTGTAGGCCTCGCCGGAGCCGCCGGTCTCAGAGGAGGCGGAAGCGGAAGCGGAAGAGTCGGAGCCGAAACCTCAGGCCGAGGTTGTGGAGGTCGGGGAGGCGGCAGAAGAGGAGGCAGGGGCGGTGTAGGAGGTGGTGGAAGTGGAGGAGGAGGAGGAGGAGGAAGCTGCGGAGGAGGCATCCTCTGAGGCAGCACTGGAGGTGTAGGCGTCCTGGGCCTAGAAGGTGAGTAGGTCCGTGAATACTCCGATTCCGATGACCTCACCACTCTCCTCGAAGAAGATGTTCTGGAGGCAGATCTCTTTTTGGCCGAGCGCCGGCGCTGCCGCGACCGAATCTCGCCGATGAAGACGACAGACTGACCACTGAGGCTGGGGACACTGTCCTGGTACGTCTCCTCAACGTCAACTTTTCCTTCCTCGATGTTGACCTCTTCGACTTTCTACTCCTCGACGTCGATCTTCTAGACGTCGATCTTCTAGACGTCGACGCACTCCTCGACGTCGAATGTCTTCTCTTCGACGTCGACTTGCCTCTTCTCGACGTCGACCGTCGTGTTGACGGCGAACGGCAGTACAGCCTCGACGGAGAACGTCGTCGCCTCCTGGACTCATCTCGACGTCGATGGTGTGTCGACGCCGGTGAAGTCCTCGACCTCGTCCGAGGTCTCGACGTCCTGCCCCTCGACGTTGAGCGACGCCGCTTGGACCCAGAGCCCTGGGTCGACGGGGAGCAGATGGTAATGATACCTCTCAACGCCGACGTTGAAGCTATCGACGTCGAGCGGGATCTGTGCCTTTTCTGGGCATTTTCTTGACTGGGGATCCCCCAGAGGCCGTAGCACGGGCAGAGGACGATGACTGAGTCCCTCCATGCCCAGAAGTCCCACCTGGTTCTTCATGTCTCCTCTGCTCCAGGCCTTGGAGACGAATCTTCTCCCTGTCACGCAGGGTCCTTCTGGAGAAAGAGTGACAGATATCACAGGAGTTAGGGACATGGGTGGAAGGGAGACAGAGTATGCATACTCTGTGTGGGTCAGATTTAGCCTTCTTCCTACCACACTCAGGGCACTTGTCGAATAAAGCGGTCATTTTCGACAAAAAGAGGTGGTAAAACTGGTTAATGGAAGAGGAAGACCCTAGACGTCGAGTGAAACACTCAAAACACTGGAAAAGTGCCAAAAAATTAAGAAATACCCAAAAAGGGAGAGCTCAATGCTCCAGGAGCCAGAAAAAAGAACTGAAAGTAAAAGGACTTTGGCTGTGCATCCTGGGATACCGAGGGTCTCTGGAGAGTTCCTTAAAGGCACGGTATCCCTTTTCCAGACACATAATGGCAGCCTATGAGGGCTTGTCTGTCCAACCCTTCCTCTCTATCATTTCAAGGATTTTGGTGAAGGGGAAGTTTCTCTATGGGTGAAAATTGGCAATATGTGTAAAATTAGATTTTATTTGGCTATCCTTTTTTACTTTAAGTTGAAGTACTGGCCAGTGTAGCCTTGTAATTATAGGCTGCATTATTTGTCTTTGATTTTCTCTTAAGTGTCAATGCAGGACTGCAAAGAAGACAGCTTAAGAGATTATTTTTGATTGCTCCGGGGGTCCCCGCACATGGGTGGGACTATTCACTAGATTATACACAGAGATCCCCTACTACAGAATTTCATTAACTGGTCTATGAAAGTGATATTATTTCCTGGTGGGTGGTAAAGCGCATGCAGGTTGCATCTTTGATTATCTGCTGATTTTATCTTGAGACCTAGGTGTTCACAGGATTCGAGTGGTTCGGATAGAACTTGGCTGACCTCTATATCCGATCAATGAATGCAGGCTATACCACCCCCTATCTTTTTTAGTCTATCAAGCCTCACAATGCTATACTGCGGGGGCACTAGTAGATCCATACAAGGAGACGAGGATTCCGATAGCCAAGTTTCTGTAAGGATTGTCACGTCAATTTCCTGGTTAATGATGAGGTCAGCTATGTCTGATGCATGTTTTGCTGCGGACCGACAGTTGAGCAGTAGGCATTTCAGTGGTTTCCCTGCATTACTTGGGTTCAGATTCTGCGAGTCGGAGGTTAGCTGGACTTGCTGTAGGTTGTTAAGATTGGGTTTCCTTTCATTCTGTCTCGATGTTCTATTAGCATCGATCTGGACTGTTCTAATTTCTTCCCCTCTATCTAGGTCCGTAGGCTCATACTACCATAGTAAAGATAGGGTTTCTTCTTCCGATAAGTAATTACGGTTCCTACCAGGTCGATTTTGCCTGTTTGATGATGGCATGGCCGTCTCATTGCTCTTTCTTTGAGAGGTAAGTAGTACTTCTCGGATGTGCTCGACTTTGGTGTGAGTGCTTACTGTGATTTCAAGCACCTTTTTCATCGCTTGTATGTGCTTAATATATTGCTCACTTGTGTTTGAAGCTCTTTGATTTCTCTTAGAGTCTGGGATGACGTTTTAAGGGCGCTCACCCGCTTATTTCTGGGTCCTCGTTTTGCGTTCCCGTGTTTTAGTTTTGTTCTCTTTATCGGACACCTTTTCTTTTTGCCATTAGTTTGGTTGTCTGCTCCGCATCTGTTTGAGCAGTGGGGGGGGCACTATGTATATTTTGTGCTCTTAATACCATGGTGGGGGATATACATTTCGTGTGTTTCTAGATGTTCTTTGTGTTGTGGTAGAGTGGGGTATGGAAGGGGTGATATCTTCTATATCAGCTGTTTCCATGTTTTCATAGGGTGGCATACTCATCGGTGATGACCTGTCAATGTGGAGAGGCGTGAAATCTTCCCTCTGAGAAGGCCCCAGGACGATATTCGCATATCGTGTAGCCAATTCTGTTCTTTCTGTATCATATATTATAAGGATAACGATCCACGGGACTATGATGGCCCAGTACTTCAAGGCCAAAATAGCACCGAATGGATTGATCGTTAAGAACTTCCCCAGGATATTCTGGGAGGATGGCCAATTCAAAGTGGAGTGGTCACAGGTCTCATGGAAGTGTACCCATGATCTCCTGATTCTCATCGTAAACACTGCAAAAAGACTAGCAGATGCTCTTCTGGTCAAAATCCAAGCAGCCGAGGCCGCCCTGAAAAGCGCGGTACAAAATCCAGGCTTTAAAACTAAACTGGCAGAGATTAATAAAGAAATGACTGAACACAAAGAATACCTCTTGAACCAGAAGATAGCAAAACTGCAAAAGGACATTAAAAAATTCTCTAAGGAGAAAGTTTATCCTTACCTAAGGGACGACTATGTCCCCGCAGGCACCAATTACAACTCTGATTCAAGCGCGAATTCGTCGAGAAGGGGTTCCAACAGTGGCTCCGATAGCAGTGGAGATAATACTCCCGCTCAGATGCCACCGAAGGCGAAAAGAGGAAGAGGACGTGGGCAAAGCACTTTCAACAGTTACCCTAATCAGGGACAACCAGCTGGTAACCCTTTTTGGCAGTACCCCCAATTTCCTCAATTTCAGCCCCCGTTTGGTCCACAATACCCGCCATTCTATCCTCCAACAAACCCTACACACCCACCTTTTTTAGGCAGAGGTTGGGGCAGAGGGCGCGGGCGAAGAAGAGGGAACGTACCAGAAAAGAGAGTACAATGGGAGGACACACGCCCCCAAGGGATGGACACGAGGAGTACGAGCCGGTCAGGACCACAGTAAGCCTTGTGGTTAACCTATCCGACCGCATCCTCACACATGATGAGGAAGATGTCCTACAAAAAGGTCTGGGGTTTGTCCCCACACCCAAGATTGATCCATTCGAACAAACAAGGGAATTGAAGTCCTTTTTCAGGAAAATAAGACTGAAAACATTCTTTGAAGGGAGGCCGTGTGAACCCAATGTTGATTCTGGATTACATAATCCCTCAACCTTCACACCCCACAACGGCTTGGTGCCAAATGAAGTACTCACTTTTGAGCAAGCTGTGCTCAAAGACATCTCTAAACTGGACTTGAAAACATCGTACTGTAACATCTCTAGGAATGAGATGGCCACATTGAAATCTTTGGCTGATGACCCACTCATAACTATCAAACAGGCAGACAAAGGGGGCGCCACAGTTCTTATGAATACTAAGGACTACGAGTTGGAGTGTATCAGACAACTGAGTGACAACAGGTACTACACACCCATTGCCAGTGACCCTACCACGCGCTTACTAACCACGATTACGAGCTTGGTCACTAGCGCAGAGTGCGAACAGTGGATCACTAGGAAGGAGGCTGACTTCCTGGTTAAAAAAGACCCAAGGGTACCATACTTTTATATCTTACCCAAGATACATAAAGCCACGAGACCAGTACCAGGGAGACCCATCGTGTCGGGAATCGATTCAGTCTTAGAGCCCCTTTCGCAATTCTGCGATCACTTTCTCCAACCCCTTGTCAAAAGCATTCCCTCTTACGTCCAGGATACCACAGACGTACTACGCATTCTGGACAACATCCAGAACACAAGAGAGATTGATCTCCTGATCACCCTAGATGTGGAGGCCCTCTACACAAACATTCCTCAGAGGGCCACTCTAGAGGTGATTGAGGAAAGACTAAGCCAGGAAACTTGGAACTCTAACACCCCACAGACCTTTATTATGGAGTGTGCGTCCCTGGCTCTGACTGAAAATTATTTCGAATACAGAGGTAAATACTACCATCAGACCCAGGGTACCTCCATGGGCAGCACCTTTGCTCCTTCGGTGGCCTGCCTGTACATGGCTAAGTTTGAGGGTCTGCATATACATCACGAGACCAATCCTTTCATGGAAAACATCAAGTTGTGGAAGCGCTTCATTGATGACATCCTGATCTTATGGAAGGGTCCACCGATGTCACATGAAGCCTTCCTGGTTTGGGTCAACTCTCTAAACCCTCACCTACATTTCACGATGGCCTCCTCACCCAAGGAGATTGCCTTTCTGGATCTAACAATAAGACTAGGAGACGGGTCCATCAGCACCACCATGTACCGCAAACCCACTGACCGCAATAGTCTGTTACACTTTAAGAGTCACCATCCGAGGGCCTTGCGCACAAATTTGCCCTTCGGACAATTCTTAAGAATAAGACGCAATTGTAGCAAGGTATCTGACTACAGAAAGGAGTCCGAAATCCTCTCAAGGAATCTACTTGACAGGGGCTATCCCAGATGCGATGTCCTCAAAGCCAGGAAACGCGCTAAAAATAATAACAGAGAAGCGCTTCTAGAAAGACAAGGAAGAACCCCGGTTGAGAATCAACCAATCACATGTGTAACAACATACACCCCTCTGTCCACCAAGATTAGGGGCACTATCAGACGCCACTGGGGGATCCTCAACACTGGCGACTTATCCCTAGAAGAACCTAGATTCGCCTTCAAGAGGTCCCAAAACCTGAAGGACATCCTGATCAGTACTAGGCCTAAGTGCACCAGAAAAGATACCCAACAAACGTTGTGGCACCTTCCCCCAGTAACGGGCCATTATCCTTGCGGTATGTGTGGTGTATGTAGATACACCCTGACACTCAAGACTATCCAGCTCTCTGATACCTTCAAATGGGAGATCAGACACCACACTAATTGTAACACATCAAATTGTATATATTTACTGAAGTGCCCTTGTGACCTACTATACATCGGGATGACCACCCGTCCAGTCAAAACGAGAATCATTGAACACCGTAGCAACTTTCGTTGCAAAAAGACCCACACAAAGATGTGCAAACATTTTGTTGAAAACAACCATGATGAGGACTCGATGAGATGGGTGGTGCTTGAAGCTAGCCCCAACTGCCCGAGTAATGCCCTGTTCCGGAAAGAGCAGAGATGGGTACATCGTTTGTCTACGGACAAACAGGGTCTCAACGAGGATATTCCGTGGCACTCACTCTAGGATATTAAGGGCGGGTGCCCACTACACATGTAAACAGCTGCCACATTGCCGACAATGATCTACCCCAATCACTCTTCCATCAGTCCCGGTTGCCAACAATACACACTATGCAACGCAACACCACACACTGAGTAACGTGTCCCAAATGCCATACATGCTCCGCAGGCTGTGGGCTCACCAAAATACAACAGATTGTCACGTTTTCTTGAACCCTAACGGTCAGCACATGCCCGGAACATACTCTGTGCCCATCACAATATGGCCGCTACTCTTCATACATAGAAGAGAATGACCTTCTTAAAAAACAACTCCACACGCATAATAGTGGTGACTTGCCCTCGACGAAATGGGGTGATTACCTACAATCTTTCCAACCCCCTCCATATGACACAAATAGTTGTAGTGGCAAGCATAATACTGTATATTAGGCGCCAAGCGCACCAGCACACCACTGTAAGATGGCCGCCGCATAACACGCCCCAACCATGTGACCTGACAGAGGAGGCGGGGACGCCCCGTCACACGCCGACCTGTCAACACTGTTTAAATTGCCCCGGCCGCCGAGCTCCCACATCTACTCGAGCTCGGCGGAGAAGGGTAGGTCTGACTGCGCGGACACGGAAGAATGGAGGTGAGTCCACTCGATAGGCATTTAACGATGGGAGACAGCGTTGAGGTCCCCCACCACGCTAGCTCGACTTTGCTTGGAGAGAGAAAAAACAAAAAAACTCTTTGATATTAGCGCGAGCAACTATCCAACTACAGGCGCTATATTTTACTCTATCTCCAGCTAAACCCCTGGGCTCCTCTCTGATGTCTAGTCCCGCCGACCCCTCATGTGGCATGTAATTCTTAACCATTAGGTAAGTGGGACACGGGAGGCATACCGCCCTAGGTTTCCCCAGCTGGGACACTGCGTGTGAGTGTTGTGCATGCGTTTGCAAAAGGTGCCTGTTAAACAATACATCTGCTCGTATTCCACAATAAATGAGCAGTACAGTCCTTCCTAATTGCTGCATTTTTAACTCTTCCTGTAATATTGGTTTTAAAAATCTTGATTTTAGCCACCACTCTCTCACAAACCTCCTCACGAACTTCACTGTTGTGTGTGCTTCTCACCACGCACTTGAGACACACACATTTTGCAAGGCATGCTTGGGCGGTTATACAAGACTGCTTATCACCAACAGCATGCTACACTGTGTTAACATCCTGGCATTAATTTGAACTGTTTATATGCAGATTAGCATTTAATGGTTGTCTTTCTTCTTTTTTCTCTATGTCTAGGCATAGGAGAACCCACAGAGGTAACAACATACATGACACTAGCATGTTTTCCCTTGCACATTATTTAGGTCCTGATGAATCGCGGGTGATTATACCCACAGCGTGAAACATGTCGACCAACATCACCTTTAGTCTCATCTAGGTTCACCTGACCTAACCTGCTGACACCTAGTGAGCTAACCCCACTTTTTAACGGCAGCCAGGGGACCCCCAGAATAAACTCAATTCCGGTACCCCTTGCTACATTTTAATATTCCACACACCACCACACCTAGCCCAGCCCACACACCCCCACCTCACCATAAGGCAGTTGGAAAAAGATCTCCGCTAAAGAGCCCCTCTTTGAGGTGAGCCCGTCGGGGATTGCACCGCCTCCCCGACGAGGAGCAACCGCCGATGATGAAGCATGACATCCTTCGGGGTGTGTGAGGCAATCACATCCAACAAAATGGATGCCCCAGTATGTTACTCTAACATCTGTGGTCATGCCAGCTAACACTTCCCTCACTTACCATAGGAACAGTGCAGCAACCCCCCTTTGTTTTCCTTTCTGTATCATTCCCAGATTGTCTGCCTCCTGCTCCGATTATGTCTCCTCAATGTGTTGAGTGTAGTGGATCCTGAGGGTTTATAGTTGGTACGCTGTCTGTGATGGTACTACTGTAGGGGTCTAGAGTGTCTTCTTGTGGGGTCAGGTGTAGTTGAGATCTTGAGTTTTCTAAACATCCTTTTAAGGTTGAGAACATGTTGTCGAATTCTTCTAATTCGTTGTTTGCTGCTTGTATAAGCACTATTCCGTTCTTGTAGATAGTTATGCATAGGTCCGCTCTGTATCTTGGTGAGGGTATGATCATAAGTTTTGTGCCATGTGGGATGTTGGTTATAGTTTTTATGTTAAGCATTTTTGTAATGGCTTTGTGCCAAATCGCCGTTCTTCTAGTGAAGAATATCAAGTCATTTATGATAATACCTTTATCTGTGATAAAAGAGGGGTCAGAGATCAGCGTGTCTGGGGTTTTTCTCAATAGGTTATGCTTGAATTTTTTGGCTGCGTTCTTGGATAATTTAGTTGGGTATTTTATGACATGAGCGTTCATGCCTTCTGGCTCTAAGTAGTTGTCCGCCATATTTGTTGATTGGCGTGGAGTATTATTTGAAGTGCCCTCGATGACTGTTCAATTATTCTTCCTGTCTTGAATAGATTTGTTTATTTTTGTTTTTGTTTAATTTTGTCTAACAAGCTTAGTCTGTGTTGCCAGTTTAATGTTCATAATTCTTTCTTTCCAGTGTCTTTCTTCACTTTAGGGTTATTTCAAGATGGCCGCCAGTTGTCTGGCTTATCTGAGAGCTGTATGCCCTTCTCTCTTTCTATAGCCTGATTGTCCTCTTTCACTTGCCTTTACTTGTTGCAGCTATCTGAGAGCCAAATGCCCTTTTCTCTTTCTATAGCATGATTGTCCTCTTTCACTTGCCTTTACTTGTTGCAGCTATCTGAGAGCTGAATGCTCTTTTCTCTTTCTATAGCCTGATTGTTCTCTTTCACTTGCCCTTACTTATTGCTGCCATTTTGGGTGGTGTTATCATCCTTCACTCAAGATGGTCGGGCCCCAGTCGGTAGCTCGATAGTGTCTGTAGCTAGCAGTATGTATGAGATGTAACTATCAGTTTCATTAACATTTAGGTGTGGTTTGCTGTATCTGCTCACTGAAGATACTGAAGTCAGCGGCGGCTGCCATTTTAAGGTCAGGCAGGCCGGGCCCTGACTCCCCCGAATTTCTCCTCTTTGCTTATTATGCTTTTATTGTTCCTTATCCGTGAGGCTACTAGCGGCCTAGAGTATTCCCCCTCCAGCCGCAGGTGGGCGTGGTGTCCTGCGCGGTGATGTCGCGTGAGCTGCAGCCTGAGACATCTTGCATTTGATTCCCAGGGTTCTCTCGTGTAAATTGAATCTTACATTAACATTAACCCCTCCTATGCTCATGACGAGCTGAGCTCGTCATGAGCCACGGTTTTCGTGTGCTGATGACGAGCTGAGCTCGTCATGACCGTTAGAACGCTCAGGTGCAGGGCTAATTCCCCTCCTGTGCTGGGCGTTCTAAAGAATGGGTGTGATCATGACGAGCTCAGCTCGTCCTGAGCACCGGGGCGCTGTGCGCGCCCCCCCAGCACAGCGGGGGGGAATCGGCCCCGCAGCCAAGGCGCTAAAGCCGCCCCGGCTGGGCAGCAGTGCAATCCGGCTCTGTGATCCCAGGTAGCCCCTGCGGTGGTCCGGGGAGCAGCCGCCTCGCTTCCCACTCTCGGGCGCCCCGCCCGCAGCCAGGATTCCCGCAATTGGGATAGCCAGCCCCGCGAGCAGTAGAGAAATCGCAGTGCAGTGGTGAAGGCGTAGACCCCTGGTGGCACCGACAGCCTGGGGGCGTCGCAGGCAGAGGATCTGGACTCTCATCTCCGACCCGTGCCCTCGGCCGAGTCGCGCTGCGATGGCCCGGTCCAAACATCCAAAACGCATCACCTCCAGGGGACCCAGAGCAGCTTCCAGGCAGCTCCCGCGCAGCCCCTTGTCCTACGCTTTGCCAGACAGGGCGAGCCGCCGACGTCCTCTGAAGTCCGCTCCGGTCCGTTGCTGGCGAGGAGAAGTCAAGTCGGCTTGCTTGCTAGGCGAAGTCGTGCCGGTAGGTTCACCCTTCTATTTTTTCTCCGTTCTGGCAGTCGGCGGTCCCTGGACCGGAATCAAGCATCCTAGGACCGTCTTCAGCCAAGATAGCTTGACTCCAGTAGCTTAGTGAGCACGGGACCCACGTCTGGGCCTACCCTTCCCACACAGGGTGAACAGCAAAACACACAAGATGATGGACGGAATAGCGCACAATGCCATGTATTTTATATGGCAGGACGTCGTAGACGGATTTCCAGTGGAAATGAGATACGATCCAGGTGATACAGAAAGAAAAGGCCCAGGCCAAGCCCTTGCCTTGTTGTTACAAAACAGGAGACATTCAATGCGTCTTGATGTATCTTTCTGAATGTGGCAGCAAACCTTGATACAAATTAGTTTCTAGACGTCTTCCTTCTGGAGCTAGCCCCATTTTCAGACTAGTGATGTAATTTGTCAGAGATATGGCTATAGTGTTCCAGATTGCATTGCACATCTTCCTGTACATAAACAATCTTGAAAGGCGACTGCTCTTTCTATGTGTGCTGTAGAATGCAGCACACATGGAAAGAGCAAAAAACAAGAAATTAATAATTTCCCCTCGTATTGCCATTCTAAGACCATATATTCCCTGGTCTACGTTTTTGGCACTGCCCTTGCCTTGTAAATATGGGACAGCATCAAAAAGCAATGGGTGTTGCGGCGGAACACCCACATCAACACCCATTGCACGACCATTTCACGCTAAGTGAAGAGGGGCCTTATTTACAATACGGCTTAAAGCCTCGTTAAGTAGCTTAACGCCAACAGAAGGCGGAGTCAACTTCCCAGATTTCCAGGCTTATCATAAAGCTTTGCTATTACGACACACTTCTTTGTGGTTGCTTGATCCTGCAGATGACTGCCCTCTTTGGACTTCAATTGAACGCCTGTTTATATCTCCTTATTCATTCCATGAATATTTATCCTTTTCTCGCAAGCCACAATCCATCTCCACTCCTATACTGAAGCATACATCCAAATTACTTGATTTACCTTCTTAATCTACTCTTGATTCTAGAGATTCCTTTTTAAATTCAACAATTTGGCATAATAAAGATTTACGATCCGTGACAAACCCTTTTATTGGAGGATCTGGAGAGAAAGGGGTCTGATATGGATCCATCAATTATTCTTAGATTCAGAATTTTTGCCTTTTGCCACACTCACGCAGACATTCATTTACCGACTTACTTTATCCATAAATAAAACATACTCAAAAAAGCTGTATTGGAAACGTATTCACGTTTTCCTGCCGTGCCAGTCTCCTCCAGTAACTCAGAACCCTCTTTAAAGCTCCACGCCTTGTTAATGATCATGCCTAAAGCCTCCACTATTTATAATCATTTGCAAGGCACTGTTACCGGCAGGCAGAAAACAAAAACTGAAGAGGCTTGGGAAAGAGACTTTGGGGTAAGTTGGTCACTTTCCCTCTGGAAAGTCATCTGATCCAATATACGTAAGGCCTCTAGAGCAGCAAATACCACACAAACATTATTCTTTGTTTATAATAGACTTTTATTCACACCAGCCACTTTAAGTAAACGTTTTTCAGCCACTTCCAGATACATGTTGGACTTGTTCTTCTCCCAATGCCGACTTGTTTCATATGCTATTCATCTGCCCATTGGTACAAACTTTTTGGAAACAAGTATGGTCCAAAGTCAATTTGATTTATGGCACTACATTTCCTATATCTTTTTGGGTAGCCTCTCTTCTATATGGGACGAGGTTTCACTTAATGTCAAGATTATTGATTTAGTATTAGCAATTGCTTTACAACAAATTACTGTCAACTGCAAGGATTTTTCAAAAATTTCATACAAAGCTTGGTGGTACACTGTGTGCCATAACCATAGGTTGGATACTGCCTTTGTGTACCCTCCTCAAATGGCTATAAAACGTGCTGACTTATGGTCGCCTGTAACACTATTTATCGATGATAGTGCCAAGAGATGTTCTATACCAAAACCATCCCAAAAAGAGGTTTCCAAACCACCATGATTGCCCTAATTTTTCCATAAATTCCTTTTATATTCCTTGTATGCATATATGCTTCATTTAATGTACACCTTTATGTCTCATTTCTGTATTTCAATCCAATTCCTTTCCTTTCTAAGCAACATGATTTGAATGCGATGTTCTAAGATTCATAATGTTCACTTTGTATAACCACCTTATTTTCTTTTCAATAAAACTATTTGAACATAAAAAAAAGTAGCTTAACGCCAATTTGTAAATAATGAGAAGAGGATATCACCACTAGAACATCGCTAAAAGTGGCGTTCTGGGGGTGATATCTCCTTGTAAATATGCCTCTAGATGTCAGCAGTCTGTACACTTGCACAGTGCATGCAATTGGTTTCCAAGCACTAGGTTACTTTTTGATTGTTGTCATGTATCTTGTTAGCTTGAAGAATTTGTGAACAAACTGCAGCAATGGTTTCAATCTACCATGGAAGTGTTTTAAGTGTTCTGTTTACATTTGTCTAGCTAAGTACTCCAGATGGTCATGTAGATAATATTCATGTCATAGCACTGAAGGGGTAAACCGAGATAAAAGTTAAATACCTTCCACATGAACTCAGAGATGAAGCTAAATGTAGGAATGGTTTCTCTATACTAAGGATCTCTGTCCTTGATAGTTTTGGAGTCTGCAGTTTTATTGTGAAGCTCTGCAGATCTTCCTGTTGAACCTTGAAGCAAAGAGAGAAGCTGTTTGTGCCTACACAAGGTACAGCAAGGATACATCACATTATATCTATGGAATTGTACATAGAGGTGTCGATTCCGATCCGGTAAAATCCCCGTCCGTACGAATCGTATCCGGAGCCGTTTCCGTATGACTCGTACGGACGCCGTACGACCGGACGATTCCGATCCCGATCGGCCGACCAGGACGCGATTCGTACGGTACACGTCGATTCGTACGGAAAAGCGCACGATCACCTACACCGTACGGCGCGTACCCCCCATGATCGCAGGGGTACGCGGCGTACCCCTGTGAGCATGCAGGGTACGTGCCGTACACCCAGCGTACATGGGGTACGTGCCGTACACCCACCGTACATGGGGTACGGTGCGTACCCCATGTACGCTGGGTGTACGGCACGTACCCCGCATGCTCACAGGGGTACGGCGCGTACCCCTGCGATCATGGGGGGTACGTGCCGTACCCGGGGGGGGCGTTCCGTACCTTTTTCGGCACGAACTCTGCGTGTACGACTGTTTTCAGCTCCCGTAGGAAAAGGGTCGTACGGTGCATACCCGACACGAATCGTACTTGCTGGGTCGTAAAAACCAGCCGCGAACCGTAGTGATGTCGCGTACAGCGGGTTCCGAGTGAGACTCGTACGGAGATTTGATTCGTACGGAGTCCTGTACGACTCGTACGGAGTTCGCCTCCTGGTACGGATCGTACTTCATCGTACGTACGGGACGTTTACGGGTACGATTCGTACGGGCAAAAAACGCTCCGTACGACGATTCGGAGCGCATTTTACCGGATCGGAATCGAGTTGGGATTGGGCAACTGCCTCTCTATATCATGCCACCTACTCCTCTTTGTGTGCATGTGGTGTTTGTATAGTGTTGGCGCTCTTATTAAAGAATTAGAGGGTAAATAAGCAGAATCAGGGCAGTCTGAGTCTTCGTAAGACTAGCCCTAGGACAATTATTACAATTTTCACATGACAAGAATTCAAAGTCTAAATTATAAAGGTTTATTCAAAATTGCGGTCATTGCAGAAGGCAAAAAGATTGTTAGTCAAATCCAGGTGTCTCCAGCCAGTCGATCACAAGCTACCAGTAAGTCGCAGACACCTTCAAAGTAGCTCGCACCCTTGAGTTAATTTTTAAATAGTCACAGGATCACATTTTAATTTCAACACTAATGGAAGTCTGTGTTTACTTTACATAATTATAATCAGGCTTCAGATAGCAGCAGTGGCGTATCAAAACCTGAGTGGGTCCCACCTGCAAAGTACATGGAGGGGACCCCCTCGCTCTGGAACAAGTCAGGAGCTCTCAGGCCTGTGCACAGTGTTGGAGGGGGCCCCCTGGAGCTCAGGGCCCCCCACCGCTTTGGCTAAAGTTACGCCACTGGATAGCAGGGTGTGATAATGAGCAATGCTCAGTCAGATTTATGGGCCAGGCTAAATCACAGAGGTGAAGAACTGAAGTATTTAACTCTTAAATAAAAGTCCTTGACAATTCAATGTTGGAGCATGAGAACAAAATTATGTTTTTGAATGCTTTAAAGGGGAGAAAATGAAAAGTTACTTTAATGATTAACGCTTCATTTTAATTTTGTCCCATTTCAGAGTATCGCATTTACAAGTAACAGACCTTTTGCTTCCAGTGGCCGGTAGACACTGTCCCATATTTATTACTGAAAAATAGTCTTTTTTTCCCAATGGGGGAAATTTAAAGTGAAGAAACTGTTTCTATGAAACATCAAGTGTTAATGTCGTTCTCCACTTTCAATTCAGCCAAATATGTCTTAATGTTTTATGGAGAATGTTTATTCACTGAAAATTCCTCCCACTCAAACATTTGTATTTTTCTGTTATAAATATGGCTCGTGTCTAAAGGCCAATTGGAACAAGATGCAAGGGCTAGATGTAGGAAACCAATTTGCGATCTCAAACACTGAAATTCGCAGAATTTCAGCATTTGCGATCGCAAATTAGCAGTGTGCAATGTAGCACACAAAAACCCCCACGCAAAATAAGGAATAGCAAAATTTGCTATTCCTCTTTTGCAATTGCATTTAAGGAATCGCAAATTGCGATTCCTTAAATGCAATGTTAGAAGCACAAAAGAAAGTGCCATTTGGCCTTAAGGAATCGCAAATTACCACCAACTTCAAGTTTGTGGTAATTTGCGAATTCCTTTAAAAATGCATTTGTTTGGTTTTTAAAAGTTCCATATGGCACACGTCCATGCCCTTAGGGCATGTATGTGCGCCACATGTGCACACATGCACATTTCAGGGGTGCATCAGGGTGTCTCTCTGGAACCCTTGAAATTGCGCAATCAATTTGCGAGTACCTATTCGGTACTCGCAAATTGCGTGCGCAATTCCCATTCATTCCTATGGGCCTCTAGGCCCATAGGAATGAATGGGAAGGTATTCCTTGATTGCGAATCACAATTTGCAATTTGCAATTAAGGAATCGCAAAAAAATTTGCGATTTCTACATACATGGTATTTTGTGAGTCCTTAATAGCGATTCCCTAAAAATCACTATTAAGGACTCGCAAAACTGCTTTTACCTACATCTGACTTCCAGTGTTTTTAAACGTGATGCTTGGAAATGGGAGAAAATGTAAATGAGTTTTATGGAATCCATAAACAAAGTTAACTCTTCAGTTTAATTTTCTTGATACAGTGCCATATTTATAAGTGAAAATACAGCCCTTATTATAAGTTGGAGATATTTAAAGTGCAGAAAAATGATCCATATTCTGAACATTTTTGCAGAGCATTTTTCTGCACTTTAAATTTCTCCCATTTGTGTTATACATGCAACTGTCACAATGTCAAACCTTGTGGGCACAAGGTGGATAACCTGATCACTCCTCTAGGCTAATAAAGCAAGAATGTTTTCAAAATGTAGTTCGAGTCATTCAAAGTTTTATTCACTTTGTATTTTTTCTTTTTGCTCCATGTGTATTTACACTTTTATAGTTTCAAATAATTGTATTTTCCAAACGAATCAATGGTCACGGCTTGATAATATCCAAGGTATACAGAAATTCCAAAATTCACATTATGTACATAGTTGAAATCCCCAATGCATTTCGAGGAAAGTCCTCTTCGTCAGGGGGTTCAGATTGTACTGTAAGTAAATAGAAAAAGGATGTATGGGTCAGGAACCAGGTATGGAAATAAAGGACTGAAAATAATCTAGAAACGAGGGTCATGCAAGTGCTATTGGTCTAAAAACGAATGTGCAGTGTAAAGGACTTAATGATATGTGGAACCTACGGTGTACTCCGAGTGACCACAGCTGAAAGTGAATGTGAGGCGGAGGATAGAATGGGTGACTCGATGGTGTTAATTTATCGTGAAACGACATATCCGTTTTTTTAGCAAAAAGAAACATGTGGTCGAGTGCCGAAAAGTGATGTGTGCGTGCCAGATTAGAGGAACCTGCTGAAATAATTGTGCGTTTACCCATGAACAATCAAGTGTGTGCAAAGTCCCGGATCCCGATGGAAACGAGAGGACATTAGCGGTGAACGGTGAAAGGCATGCAAAATTTCCGAAATCCGGTGGCTTACCTAGAAAGTTAGAGGTGGTTATAATGAGAACGAGTGCATATATGCGGTGAACGGTGAAAGATATGCAAGAGCTCCGGCTTACCTAGAAAGTTGGAGGTAGTTAGGAATCATGCTGGTGCCGAAACGCCATTCCGGGAGTGCGGAAGTCGGGGATCGTTGTGCGCATGCGTCTATAACTACCACGCGTGTAAAAATGGAAAACGGACTGCTATCGTGAGTCCCAAAAGAAACGAGACTGAAGAGGTAGTGAGAAGGGAAAGAAAAGAAAAAAGACTGGTAAATGGAACTGAAAAGGATAATATGGTGGAAAGGAATGTAGTCTAACATAGAGAAAAAATTGAGAAATCAAGAAATAAGGAGGGAAAAGAGAAATATAAATGTGTAAACTGAAGAGGGGAGGAAAGTGTAAACGGGGTAGAGAGAATGGATGATGTCCTGAGAGAAGGAAAACATAGGGAAAATTCAATATAAAAGAAATGACACAAAAAAAATTATGGTTAGGTATGCAAGCACAAAAAAGTGAACAGCCAACGAGTGTTGGTACGTTATGAAGAAATTACTGATCAGAGAAAGCTGCTGAATTCCAACCGTTCGTTGAGACCTTTTGGGGCGGTGGTGCCCAATTTAAAAATCCAAAACAGTTCTCGTTGGAGCAAGTATTTTTTGGGGTCCATGCCCTCCGGTTTTTCAACAACCTCGAGAATGAGGAAGCGTATTTGACTGTTATTGTGATTGGACTGGGTAAAATGGGCTGATACACAAGACTTTAAATTTTTGTTGCGGATGTTACTCCTGTGTTCATTAAGTCTCGTCTTTATTTTCCTTTCAGTTTTCCCTACGTAGGGGAGTCCGCAGGGACATTTCAGGAGATATACCACATTCATGGTGTCGCAGGTGGCATTGGTTTTAAGAGAAATTGGTTTGCCGGAACTGGGATGGTTTATGCAATTCCCTGAAATGATGTTGTGACAGTTTTGGCAATTGTGACAGGGGATGGTTCCTTTGTAAATAGTAGGTTCAACAGTGTGGTGTTTTAAAAGCGATCGTAGATTTTTGGATCTTTGGTATGCAAAGATTGGTGCTTGGTTGAACAAGTTGTTGAAATCAGGTTCCAATTGTAGTATTCGCCAGTGAGTTTTGATGCTTCTTTTAATAAGTTGGCTTTTTGTCGAGAATTTACTGACGAAAACATTGGGTTGATTAGTGGAGCTTGATCTGATTTTTGGTGTGAGTAATGAAGAGCGATCTGTGGAACTTACTCGCGTGTATGCTGATGTGATGATTTGTTGTGGGTATCCCCTCTTAGAAAATTGGTCCATGATATTAGTGCTGTCCTGAACAAACGATTCTTCAGTGGAAGCAATTCTTTTGGCTCTCAATAGTTGTGAGTAGGGTAGATGCTTTTTCAAACTGGGTTGGTGAAAGCTAGAATAATGTAGGTAATTGTTTCGGTCTGTTGGTTTGGTAAAAATGGATGTTTGAATTTGGTTGTCCTTGATAATGATATTAACATCTAGGAAGGATATCCTGGTGTGGTTGATGTGGTGTGTGAATTGAATTCTTTCGTTCACATCGTGGAGAAGCGTGGCTCAGTGGTTAGAGGCGGCAGACCCGGAAGCTGAGATCGGCCGTGGACCAGGGTTCGATTCCCCGCCTCGGCGGGTCTCGGGCTCAAAAATTCCACGGACTCGACAATTCTCGCTCCGGTGCCTACTCGACTCACGGGGTCACACTCTGCGACTCTGGGCAATAGCTTGCTTAATCTCCACTACGGCCCCTCGCGGCGGGATGCCTGGCTTTCACCTTGTGGATACCCTGCCGGGGTATCTCACAGGGGAATACCAGGACGGGTTCCCTAAGCAAGCGCCTTGATGCCTTCGGGTGATACGTGCGCTATATAAGTCGTAATACATTTAATGGCTGTTATCAATTGTTGTTCTGTACCAGTCCAAATTAGAAAAATGTCATCGATGTAACGATAGTAGATTTGAAGGTGGTTTTTCCAATGAGGTACAGTTAGAATGTGTTCGGTTTCATAGCCCTGCATGAAGAGATTGGCGTATGATGGGGCAGCACAATTGCCCATGGCTACTCCTGATAGTTGGCTGTAGAATTTGGTTTGGTACCTGAAATAACTGTGCATTAGAGTGAATTCAATCAGTTCCATAATGAAAACTTGTAGCTCATGTGGTTTGGTGGTTTTGAGTAGTGCCGCTTCTGTCGCTTGGATGCCAAGATTATGGGGAATGGAGGTGTATAATGAATTCACGTCTATGGTACAAAGGAGAACTGGTGTGTTTGGATCAAGCTTGATGAGTGTGAGCTTGGATAGAAAATCGGTGGTGTCTTGAAGATAGCTGGTCATCTGTATCACGGAAGGTTGCAAGTGACGATCAATGTAGGTACCAATGGGTTCATGGATGGAATTGCACGTACTGACAATGGGTCTGAATGGGGGTTTGGTGGGGTGCTTATGAATCTTGGGGATCATGTACAAGTGGGGTATGCTGGGATGGGTTTTGATGAGATAACTGCGGTCTTTAGTAGTAATGGTGCCTGTGGATACTGCTTTATCAACGATGGTTTGGAGGACTGCAGCATATTCTTTGGTGGGGTCCGAGTGTATTTCCACATAAACGTTGGCCTCTGTCAGATGTTTGTTAACGCTATCCAGGTAGAATTGGGTGTCCAAGATAACTAACGAGCCATACATGCAACTGTGCCACATATTTCAAAAGGTATGTCCTCCACCACAAGTACATGTTACACAGTCACCACCACAAGTACATATGACAGTCTCTCAGTCACTCGTACACATATATCCCATTCAAAAACACACATGTTCAAACATCTCCAAAAGCCATGCTTTCACTGACACACACACACATGGCAGCCCTGTCATTGTGCCCCTGGTGAAAGTATTTGTTCAAACCATAGCATCTGGTTTAATGGACATTAGGCTTTAAGTCAATGCAGCTGCATGTGGGGGCACCTGGTAACAATGCGCGAGTTGCTCAGCCTTCAGTAGCTCACAATGATTTTGACTGATCAGAAGTAGCGCTTACTACAGAAAAGGTTGGAGACTGCTGGAACAAAAGATAGACTAGTGCAGAGTCTGCTCAGTAAGCAAGGTCAAAAATCTGTGGCACATTGTCAAAACACAGCATGTTTTATAAGGTTTCGGGAAGAAAAGCTACATACTCAACATGGTGTGAAATCACGTAAAAAGGCTGGATTAACAAACATACATATAAAAGCACCAATCACTATTGAAGCATACACAATACATAAAATAACAAACATTTAGGACCACCTACTTGGCTAAGTTTTAATAAACAAAGTATGAATAAACAAGAGGCGATGACTGTGCATTTCATAACACAAATACTTAAACACGTTTACACAGATGAATGGCTCATTGCAAGAGCCTCAAGTAAAAGGCCTTGCTATTGTTACAGAGACAAGAACATCCCAGGCACAGCTTCCTCGTGAGGAAGGCACATTAATACTATTGTATTTTATCAGCAATCAGACGCAGTGAAGAGAGCTTCCGTTTTGAGCATGCCAAAACATACAGTGGAAAGACTCGTTTTTTGTAAAAAAAAAAAAAAAAAACAATTTACAAAAAAGTGCAAATTGTTTTCTAATTGGATATCAATGTAAGGTTGCTGAGGCCTGGTCTTTGACTGAGGCCTATTTATGCTGCATTAAACACATTTGAATTAAGCTTTTATTTATGCCTATTAAATACACACCTACAATAGCGTGAACCTAGTAAAGAGCACTATACAGGGTTTAAGGCAGTGGTGGCTCCTCTGCTAAGGAGGAGGAGCTTCACCCCACTGCCTCGAAGCAGCAAAAAAAAGGAAAAAATAAAATAATATTAACTAATGTTATTATCATTTTATTTTGTCCTCCTGCTGCCGCAGCTTGCGTGAGTTGGCAGGGCTGGAAAGCAGGGGAGGAGTAGAACAACCCTCCTAAGTGTGCAATGACTGTTTGGTCAGCCTCTCGGGCTGCCCAAAACAGTCATGCACACTTTCCGACCATGCCCACCCCTACAGCCCCTGGTCATGTTATGGCGCTCAGACCAATCACAGCAATGTACTGTAGCATTGTGATTGGCTGCGGGAGCCCTGGTGCTTCCTGCTTCCTGTTTCTCACAGAAAGCCAGGATAAAGGAGAGGGAGCAGCCAGCAGGGAGGTAAGTGATTTTTTTAAAAAGGAGATTCCCTCCACCGACCCTTCACTGCTGCTTCCAGGCAGCAGCCACGGCTGGGTTAAAGGGGAGCATGCAGCCAACAAGTGATAGGAGAGGTAGCTTGATTCTGGGCAAACGTGTAATGTAGTAACAGTTCCTTCATCAAGAGCCAATCCATAGTAGAAGGCAAATCGAACCAGGAAAAAGGGAGCTATGGGATTCAGTCCATTGATTTTATTTGATACAGATGGGCTGTGGGGTACAAATAGGACTTGTAATCAATTGTTTGTTGTTTATTCAGAGAAAGGTTTTAGGTGTTCCACTACCGGTGCTTTAGTTTGGGTCCTTGGACACACAGTTCATTGTGAGCAAAAGTGAAAGTTGTAAGATTTCCTGGATTATACAGTTCTGTCCAACCAAAAGATTCTGTTGATCTGACTGGATGAACACTTAGTGAAGTTATTATTTCCCTAATTAAAAATCTGAACAATATAAGATTATAATAAGAGATCAGACACTAAAAGAGAATCACTTGAGAGTTCTGAATGAAAGGTGAGTCATTGATGCCCAGGTTCTTCTTGGGAGTCTCAACTGCACAGGCACATGTACTAAAGATGCATGCACTAAGCCTGGGATGCCGGCTCAATGCATCCCTCACATGACAGCTCCTCTGCCAACCAACCACACAGTTGTTTGGCAGAGACAGGCAGTTATGTACTAGGTGGGTGAGGTACAGAGGGGTCAGCACACAGTTCATTTATCAAGAGAAGAAGAAATGATGGTCAGGGAATAGCAGAACAGATCAAGGAAGGGATCGAGAAAGGAGAAACAGAGGAACAATAAGAGTATGGGCAAAAAAGGTGGAGATAAGTTGAAGAAAGATAGGAAAATAGAGGAAGAGTGTAAAATCCAATGACAGTACATGGGTGAGCAGGACAAGGGAGAGGGGACAGTGTTGTGCAGCCAGAGAAGGAAACAGGAGAGAGGCAAGTAAGTAAAATATAATTAGTGTTTGCTTAGAAAGTGGACTGTTGTCACTGTAGCTTCTGCCTCAGGGGATAGGCTATGGACTGAAGGACGTGTAGGCGTCTTCATTCCCCAGAGTGAGTTTTATGTCTTCCAGGGCACGTAAGAACTGGTACTAACCCAGGTTGTGAGAAGATGGCACTAGTGAGCAGTGTGTGGAGTAGGCAGTGTGAGGAATTGCCACTTGTGGCCAGAGCAAAGAGCTTGGGCTGGTGGGTGGTGTAAAATGCTGGCACTGCTGGTCAGTACCACAGGTTACAGTGCTGTGGTTTGCAGTGAAGCTTTTCTAAGAATGTTGCTGGAAATGTAACTTTTTTTGTATTTTTTAATGTGTTTGGGAGAAATAACCACCATTAAAGAGAAACCAAAAGAGTTAACCATACAGCCCAATATTTTCAGTCCTCAGTTTCTGCCCCCACTTTGATATTGTGAGAGAATATGGGTTCACTCCAGTATCGTATGCTGACGATACTCAGCTTTTGTTTCCCTTCCATACCCTGAGACCGGCAATTAAACACTCATTTGCCACCGGTATGAGAGCAGTATCTGACTGGATGGCCTCCAATGCAATGTGGGGAAGACGGAGGTCATGCTTTTTGGAGAAGCCCCCCTCTTGTGGTCGCCTGAGTGGTGGCCCCTGGATCTAGGATCTGCTCCCTGTCCTAAGCAGATAGTAAAAACCTTGGGGGTACGGCTTGACCAGGCGTTACTATTAAAGGAACATGTGAATCTGGTAGCGGGAACCTGTTTCAGGACCATTGGGCTCCTGAGGCGTGTGTTCCCGTTCCTAGATGATTGTTACAGGAAACCGCTGGTTCAGACACTGGTTGCCAGTAAATTGGATTACTGCAATGGACTGCTCGTATCTGCCAATGAGGAACAATTGAGCCGTCTGCAGGTGGTCCAGAATACTGCGGCCAGATTAGTTCTTGACGCTCCTCCTAGGTCCTCTTCACGACCCCTTCTGCATAAACTCCATTGGCTGCCCATCCGTCAGCGGATTGAGTTTAAAGTGTGCTGTGTAATCCACAGATGTCTTCATGGATCTGGCCCTAAATATCTGGCTGAATTATTTCGGCTATATATTCCGACCCGCTCGTTGCGCTCTAGCAACCAATTATTGCTTCAGGTCCCTCGTATCAAGAAGGCAAGACAAGGGGGTTGTGCCCTGTCCTACAAGGGCCCTACTCTGTGGAACACTTTGCCCCTCATCCTGAGACAAATTACTAACTTTTATGCCTTCAAGAAATCCCTGAAGACACACCTGTTTCCGGCTGCGTAAGATCTAGGGCACTCTATGACTATGATTTCGATCTGTCATCTTGGAAGATCATAAGCGCGGAGATACCCCTCTAGGGTCGATTCCTGCGCTATAGAAGAACATAAAATAAATAAATAAATAAATACAGTGCTATAATGTGCCTATTAGTATCAAAGCTTCTTTCTTAAAGAAATACACTTTTTTGAATTTTGATGAGACTGTCATATTTTCAGTAAATAGCACGGAAGCCCATTATGGGGTGTGTGTGGCCGTTCACCAGTGGTTTGTGAAGTAACAGTAGATGTTTTACCACTGAGGATAATGTGCTGCCTGGCTAAAAATGTATAAGTTCCCAAAGGCGAGAACTATTGGCTATGCCAATGTTTGTTCTTCTTGAATGTGTCGCTCCCTTGGCACATAAGTTCTTTGCCATCCTCTTGATTATATCCTTCCACTGCTTACATTGAGAAAACTCCTTTTTATTTTTGCGTTCAGCACTCTGCGGGAGTGCATGAGCTTTCTTGTTCTCTGCTCCCCTCAAAACTATTTTCCCTTTCACACCTCCGCCCATGCTTGTTCATTCACTGCTTCTCCCACCACTCTCCTCCCAACTTAGCTTTCTTTCTTTTTACACCCACGGGCCACTCGATGACCAGCCCCCATCCCATTTTGGTTTTCTTATTTTATTTTTGATGTGATTTGATAATGAGCTGCCCCTTTCCCGAAGTGTGTTTTTGTGTGCTTTTTTTTTAATGTACCTCTCCAAGATGGGCATCCACCATCTTGGCACAGTAAATTAAAAAAATAAAATGGGCACAAATACACATCACACTAGAGTCAAACGCCAAAATGGCAGATGCATTATGACATATGCGTGCATGGGGTCACCATAGCAGATCGATGCATACATGCGAAGTGCTAGCCCGTGTAATGATGCATGTATGTGTATACATCATTGCACTGTTTTTTTTTCTTTTGCTGTTTTTTGCCGATGCCGTTCAGCATTAGCATTAACAACTTTTTCATAATTTTCCAATGCTGAACAGTAAGCCGAGACCAGGCGGCTTTGCCAGTAGTTGTTTAATGACCTAAATATGTGCCATAAGAGAACAAACAGAACTATAACTGCAAACGAATGACTGTCTCCGCGTGATACAAGAAGTGAAAGGGAACAATCCAAGCAAACAGAAAACTGAGACAGCCGCTCTTGTAAAACTATGCCGACAGACGGCCTTTTCATCCCGGCCGTGTCAAGTTGCAGACTCTGAGAAACGTCTTGTAATTCCCACACATACTATGTTTATTTCCAATCGATTGTGATGTGCCTAGCATATTAATTTGCAGGTGAAAATCAGAACTTTCACTCCCCTTTTAAGTTGTTGTGAGAAAAACATTTTTAATCAATCAATCAAAGAACTTGTAAAGCGCACTACTTACCCGTGAGGGTCTCAAGGTGCTGAGGAGGGGGGGGCGGGGTATTGGTGCTGCTACTGCTCGAAGTGCCAGGTCTTGAGGAGCCTCCTTAAGGTGAGCAGGTCTTGGGTTTTGCCTCCTTATATCCAATTTCAAAGGCAAGACGAAAACAGGGTTAATTAAAGTTGTTAACTCGCAAGTAAGTGGCACTCCCGTTTCAGCACCGACTAGCACGTACAAGGAAACTTTGCTAGTTTTAGGTAAAGCACTATGCAAAGGCCAACACAAAGGTAAAGCTGGAAACACCATGATCTACAAGTAGCCCAGTAATCGTGCCCTATGCACAATGTTTACACTCCCACGTGACCTTTAATGGAGAAAACAGGATTAGAGGAAAAGGGTTATTATTGTTTCACTGTAATATCTTTGCCTGTGTAAGGATGTTTGCCACTGGTGGCCTCTTCTATGCTGCTTACTTTGTCAAGTGGAATTTGTCTGCAGTTTGTAGATACTGTACTAATGAGCAAGTTACTTCCCTTTGGTGGCGCCTTATCTGGTCGAGACTCTATCTAGCCGCAGATTACTTACCTTAGAATTATCTCCAGGCGTCAGACTGTATCTGGAATCCAGCTAATAGGTGCCGTTGTTCGTATTCACCTGGCATAGCCCGCGCCAGAAGTGATGTGCGCAGTGCCAATAGAGACGTGCTGACATCTGTTTCTTTTTGCGACTTTCCACACCAGAAGCGCGGAGCCACGAAGAACACTGACCACTGGTGTGTGGAACTAGGGCCCTGAAAAGGGAATAATCCTCTACCTAGAAATCTGTTCGCAGAGCGTTGAGGATGGGTAGGCCAATAAGGCATCTGCGGCTAAATAGAGTCTCTACCAGATAATGCGTTACCGAAGGTAAGTAACTTGTTCATCTGATAGAGACCTCTAGCCACAGATTCATTACCTTAGAATAGATACCCAAGTAATACCTCCTCTGAGGAGGATTTGAGAACCTGATTTAGACCAGATAGTTCCTCAGGACCGAACGGGCAAAGTGCCCATCCCTATGGACCTGGCTGTCCAGGCCGTAGTGCTTGGTGAACATATGCAGCAAGGGCCACGTTGCTGCCTGGCAGATGTCCAGGACCAGAATTCTGAGTGCAAATGCAGTGTTCACAGCCTCTGCTCTGGTGGAATGAGCACTTAATCCCTCTGGGGGTTGCTTCTTGGTCAATACATAGCATCTTAATGTCGAGTACAGTCCATTGGGAAATGGTTCCTTTCAGCATGGCCTTTGCTTTCTTAGCTCCGACATAACCCACGAAGTGTTGATTGCCCACCCAGTAAGGTTTTATGTGGTTAAGATACTCCAACTGGTAGAGTCTGTCCTCTTCCTTAGAGGGATGAGGCAGAGCATAAATTGTATGCAAAGTGATGGACTGGCCTATGTGGAACGGGGTGACTACCTTCAGCAAGAAGGATGCTTGAGTCCAAAGGAACAGTTTGTCTGGCAAAAAATGATGTACGGAGGCTGAGATGACAGCCCCTGCAATTCACTGACTCAGGGCTGGCTCTAGGGCGGTGCAACTGGTGCCGCCACATCGGGTGCTGGCTTCCAGGGAGCGCTTTGTGTTGGTAAGGTCAGAGGGGAGCACGGCAAACTGAAATTGCTTGTGGCCTTCCGTGAACTGCAGGTAATGTCTGGGGCAGGCAGAGCAGGAATGTGGACGTATGTGTCCTGCAAGTCCAAAGCTACCATCCAGTCTCCCAGGTCCTGGGCAGATAGAACTTGAGGGAGCAAGCGTGAGCCTTTTGAATTTCTACTTTTTCAGGAAGAAATTGAGAGGGAGCAAGTCTAGTATAGGTCAAAGGCCACCGTCCTTCTTGGGCACCAGAAAGTAGTGGAATAACGACCACAACCTACTTCTACTGCTGGAACCCTTTCCATGGCTCCCTTGGCCAAGAGAGCTGCCACTTACTAGCCTAGTAATGACATGTGGTCCTCCATCAGCCTGTTGCAAATGGGTGGTGTATGTGGAGGGGTAGTTTTCAAAGGGTAGGGAGTAGCCCTTTTGGATAATCTGGAGAACCCAAGGAGATGAATGTTGTCAACCTCCAGGAGAGCATGTGATTGTGTATCCTGCCTCCCACTGGATGCCCATGATGGTCAGAGCGATACAGAAAAGGGGGTGGTGATGAACAGAGTGTCTGAATTAAGCAGACCACTCTTACCCAGTCCAAAGATCAGGGCTTGATCCATCACCGTTATTTATCTCACTGCCCCATCCCAGCTCAGAACCTGGCTATATGCAAATTAGTCTGTCCCTGGCCCAGTGCATCATGGGAACAGGGCAGACCAAACTACCAAGCCAATTCTTCACCAGATGGTCAGAGGGCATGCTAAAGAGGCTGGCTACCTGACCCACAAGGTCTGTGGGTACCATGTCCTCAGCCACGCAGGGGCTGGGTAGCCTGCGGGACGTGGCAGGTGGGCAGATAGAGATGCAGCTGGAAGCCCCTTACACGGCCACAAAAGGAGCGAAAGGCAGACTGGAGTTGGTGAGGGGCAGTGTAAAGGCTCAACGAAGTGGCCGTAGCCCTGCTGTCCTTGAAACTCTTAAGTACTGAGTCTGCTTTGTTTCCAAAGAGAAGGGAACCACTGAAGGGTGTGCACATGAGCCAGGCCAGGTCGTCCCCCGAAAAGCAAGTGGCTCGCAACTAGGCATGGCGTGTAAGGTCCACTGACGATGGGACCGCTCTGCCTGGTGAGTCGGTCATATCCAACCCACAGCAAATGGCAAACTTATCTGCTTCTCTCCCATCGTCAATAGCTTGGTAGAGTATGGCTCGGGCCTCCTCCGAGACTATAGGCAGCAGCTGCACAACCAAGTCCAAGAGCAAATGGGAGTATCAGCCCAAAAGGCATGCGTTGTTCACTGACCGCAGTGCTAGGCTGTTGGAAGAAAACATCTTCTTTCCCAAGGTTGGCGACCGCAGCTAATCTACTGGAGGGAGGCTAAAGCCTGCAAGGAGAATTTATAATCGGGAGCACTATACTATATGCAAGAACGTATGACACATAGAATTGTTAGTGTATTTTGAACGCCCTGAAGAAGCATATGTTTTTCACGAAACACGTGTTGGTTTGGCTGTATTTCCTTGTATCCGTTGAAGAAGAATTTTGTATCAAGTTGATGACTGAACACAATGAAGAGGAACTCTGTGAACATGCAAGCAACACATTTGAACAATGTATATGTTCAATGAACTACTTCAGTAGAAATTTGTATTTTTCTCAGTGCATGGTTCAATTCTTTCCCAAGGTATTCAGTCTCTTGGATTCCCTGTCTGTTGGAGTGGTAGGGAATGTGCCAGGATTTACTCTGGATTCTGAAGTGAAGGCGTGGACCACTAAGCTCTCTGGCATGGGGTGCTGGGTGAGGGGCAAAGAAGGTGGGCAACTGTCCTATTCACAGGAGCCCTTGTGCAGGGCTTGGACCAGGCCCTGGCTAGTACGCCCATGAGGACTTCGTTAAACAGGAGAAGCGCTTCGGATGGGGTCACTCCCAGCTGAAGCACCTCCGTCAAGATATCCGTCTTGACAGCCACTGAGGGCAGCTGAAGGTCCAGGACCACTGCCGCCCTCCTCACCACCATAGCAAATGAGGCTCCCTCCTCGGTAGCCACGGTAGGAGAAGAGACCAAAAGCCAGTATCTGGGGAGGTGTCCAGACCACTGGCATCAACCAAATCCAGACACCAGAGGGCAAATTTACAAGGGCATTACACCACCAGAATGTCTCTTTTCCCGACATTACGGTGGCACAATGCTTTGCTCCAAATGTACAAAGCGGCATTAATCCACTTTGCAGTGGCTTAACGCTGCTTTGTATATATCGTCCCCTTTCACGCAGATATCTGCAAGAAAGAGGCGTGCACTCGGTGTTGCTGTAGGCATTCCACCGCAACATCCATTGCTTTTTGATGCTGCCCCAGATTTACAAAGTTCTGTAAATCTGAGGCAGCGCCAAAAACGAATGCCACTGAATAGCAGGCATTAGATTTGCGCAACAAGGAAAAACTCTTTTATTTCTCATTATTGCTCTTTCTATGTGTATTGCATTCTGTAGTACACAAAGGAAGAGCAAATTGCCTTTAAAGATTGTTTATGTGCTGGATTGTTTATGTGCCGGAAGGCCCTTCCTGCACATAAACAATCATCCCTGTAACACAGACACACTTGCACCATGGTAGGCAACTTTTTTAAGTGCCAGTGCAAGGGAAAACACAGTGGCATGCCGTATTCTTGTAAATACGGCGCTTCCTTGCGTTTTTAAAATGACGCTGCACTGCCAAATTGCATGCAGTGCCACGCTGCGCCATTTCCTTGTAAATATCGCCCCCCAGGTGTCTTCGGTGACATATAAGGGGTGGTATTCATCACAGTCCAATGGCACCCCCCAATCATCCCCAAGTCTTAGCCCATAGAAATAGGACACAGGCTCCGGCCTGGAAGGAATATGTTCAGGCGGTGCCGAAATCGGTCGCCGCCCAGGCGGCGCAGTGTCGGGGAAGAGTATTGGGCGGTGCTGTGGGTGGATGCCCCGATGCCAGGCACTTCAGCAATGGGGTCGGCGCCAGGGAAGATCGAGGTGGCTTCACTGGCATTGGTCCGGATCCATCCATGGATTCAAGGGACCCGACTGGCACCCACGGTGACCCTACCAGCATAAGACCATTAGGTGCCCATATCGAACCCAAGAAGCCCAAGTGGGGCACCAGAGGGGACGGGCAAACCACATATGAGTTGCATTGCCTCATAAAACTCATGGAGTTGGGCGGGAGTCGCTCCAGGTCCAGTAAACTCAAGGAAGCACGGAGATGGCCCTGGCCCAGGCTCAACTGCGGAGCCAGGCTTTGAATGTCGACGTTCCCTTATCTCGCCAGATGACATTGACTGATGGGGCAAAGTTGAAGACCTCTTGTTGTTCTTGTGAGACTTGCCCGGACGACTTCAACGCCGAGCGCTTGGAATGGCCCGCGACCCATCCCAGGTCTTTCCTTGGGACAGGGATTGAGACTATTGCAGCATTGTGCGTCAAGCAGCTAGGAGTTTGAGGAACTGCTCCCTCAATCGACTCGGGTCTTGGCGTCGTGGTCTTGCTCGAGGCACTAAAGGCAGACGAGGTGTGGATCTATCACCAACATTTGCCGGTGACAGGCGCCACAGGATTTGAAACCAGCCTTCCTCGTGGATATCCCTGCCACGCCAGAAGACAATGTCTCAAAAATCTTTGACAAAATGGCAGAATAAAGGTCAGCCAAAAAGAGACTAAGGGTAGCTCTTCTGGCATGGAAAGAAAAGAACTGACATCAGTGCACTGGGGTGGTGCCTACATAAGCATCACGCACGTCATTTCAGCCACGGACAATGCCACATGGAGCCAAACAATGCCACCTACCGGCGCACAGGAGTACTGCTCATAAAAAAAATTGCAAATCCAGTCTGACGCCAAGGGATATTTCTGAGGTAAGTAATCTGAAGCTAGAAATCTCTATCAGATACTACACGAAGGGCCTGGTTTATTAAGGTAAACTTACACTTTTGTGGAAGTTTACTACTTTTTGGTATTCACAAACTACATGCAGAGTTTTAAGACTCTGCACTCTGTATACTTTTATGTGCAAAGTTCTACACCCAGACTGCGGAGTCTCCGGGTAAGGAAAACTCAGCACGCATAAGTATAGGGAGTGCAGAGTCCTAAAACTACCCATGTAGTTTGTGAATCCAAAAAGTAGTAGACTTACACAAAAGTGAAAGCTTACCTTTGTGAACCAGGTTCTTAAGCTTTTGTGAAGCTCACTGTTACCCAAGTATGTGTTAGCGCTGTAGTAATCCCAATCAGACAGAAAAAGTGAAAGAGCCATTACCATGAACATTTAGGAAATAGCTACGTTTAAAGACCCTATCTGAACGAGAGGTGATTTATTTTGCCTCTTAAACCTAAGTGCAGCTGGTTCCATTCTTTTGTCGGAGTTGCAAATAGATTGGCCCCCTGTCCTACACTTTTTAAAGCTTGAGACTCTAGCTAAATACGTTGTAGAAGAGTGACAATTTCTGTGTGGATGGTAATGGCCAAAGTTTTGCTTGTAAATGTGTTGGGCATTGTTCCAGTAGGCCCCAGATCGTGATGTCTAAGCTTCTGAAAGTGACCCCTTTTTCACCGAGGAGCTGGTACAGCACCCTTAAAACCACGGACATGGGTCCTTCTGGGTTAGGTTAGAATGGTCTGAATCGCTAGATTTTAGAGCAACTGCAATTTTGCCAGTAAATCATTGGAGGTCCCAACGAATAGTGCATTACAAAAGTTCAGTCTTACACGGATAGTCACTTGAATCACAATTCTTCAACAAGCACCAGATAAGCGGACACATTTTAGTGAGTATCCTCCAATAATAGAAACAAGTGGAGATATCTTGCTTAATATGTGATTCACGAGAAAGGGAGTTATCAACTAAGACCCCCAGATGTTTAGCCTCCTTAACCACGCTGGGCGATGTTCTAAGACGTGAATGCCGCCAATCCATAGATGCCAGATGCTTATGTTTTACTGTGCCCATCCTTCTAAGTGAATGCTAGCCCTTAGTTATATAACGTAAAATACCCTGGGATGGAGGTGGTTCGTTAAGGTTACTGTAAGCAGAAGCCTTATGGCCCCACTTCAGGTAGCCACTAGAGGGTGCCTCAAAGAGTATGTTAGCGGATTGGGAACAGCTGAACAGAAACATATAAGGAAGCAGTATTGATGATGGTAGATTAGAGTTATTTTGGAATGTTCAATAAGTGGAGTTTATCTTCAGAACATCATATGGTGACGAGGGTAGTAGACAGTACCAAGTGATTCTCCAAGTCCTTGAGCCTGAATGTCTATTTACAGTTTATTCTTAGGAAGAATTGTTTTCATTTATTTATTTTAGAGTTTTATAAAGTCCTATACCCTTCACTTTGCTGCGTTCTGGTGTTTTGTGTTTTTGACATTGTTTCTCCTCTGCTACATTGTAACATAGTGGTATTCTTGAAGAGGGCAATCAGAGAATACTAGCTATCAAAGCATAGACTGGTTTTCTCTAAATTGTTCAAACTGAACTAATGAAATTTTACGCCAGATTTAAAAATCCTTGGCTTGCTATCTCATTTAAAGTGATGGGCCCATCTGAGCTATTGGCTGGATTCATTTGAACTATAAGTTGGTGTTACTTAGGGAAAGTGAAAATTTGGCATTCTGTTTATGTCCCGCGTCTGTGGTCAATTCAGAAACCAAGTGAAATTGATTATTACCTACTGCACTTTTTTTAAATGCTACAAATGTAAAATATTTTGATATGTAGCACTTTATTTATTTTTTATGTCTTTATCACCTACAGAACGTCAATGGCATTAAGTACCATGCCAAGAATGGCCACAGAACACAAATCCGCGTCCGCAAACCCTTCAAGTGTCGTTGTGGAAAGAGTTACAAGACCTCTCAGGGCCTGCGACACCATACAATCAATTTTCACCCTCCCGTGTCTGCTGAGATCATCAGGAAGATGCAGTGATGGAGAGCTGGTCCAACTGTGCCAAGGAATCCTCACCAGCAGCTGCTGATTTAGAAAACAGCCACCTTTTGTTTTCTTCAGGGGAAGCATTCAGCTCCCCTATCCACGACTTTAGACGCATGCTTAAAACAAGTTTCAGTCATTTTTGGAATGATGTATCTTTGTAGAGCTCATGATTTTGTACATTTGCACATGCTAATCACATCATACCCATTTTCGTTACTATAAAAAAAGGTGCTAAAGAAATACAAAAAAATAGCTATATAGTTTTCAAAACCCATTTTCACCACAAACGCTGAGAATTGGTGCACAATTCATTTTATTTAGTTTTGATGTGGCAGCCGACCAGAGGACAGACGTCCTTGAAAGAAGTCATAAGCGATTCACAAATATTCCCCTCCCCATATCCTCCATTGTCAGCCTGTTTAACATGCCTTACGATATAGGAGCTCCGATGTGGTAAGTCCTAGGTATTACAAATATAAAATAAGAAAGGATGTTTAACATAATATGCTAAAATATTTTCATACATAAATAACATACATAAAGAGGATGTGTGCTTACTGTTTTATATTATCTTGCAAATTATTTTTTGCCTGTTGAAATGCTGGAATATCTTACCATTGACCTATCTACAAAGAAAGTAATTGGTTACTTCAGTGTTACGAATGTCGACATTTTTATTCTGTAACTGAATTATGGTCACTCTACGCTTTATGCCCAAAAATAGTTTTGAGGACCAAGCGCTCAGTAACTAATTACAAATGTACCAACCCATGTAAAAGTGGGATACGTTTATTCAATTCCACTTCAGTGCAAAGTTAGGTATCGCTATCCATTCCATGTGTGCGTGAAGCGTAACTCCCTATCTTAATGTGGAGTTTTGAAGCACTTTGTAGTTCTCTATTGCCAACAGGTTTCACGATGTATCTAATGCCAATACATTATGATAACTGTACTAGGTTGTTTTGGGGCGTCGCAAAATGATTTAAAAAGCTTGGTTCAAGAAGTATTGTTACTTGGGCTAAAGGGCATCTCTTTACTAACTTGACTTTTGAGTCACATAAGGTAAAAGATGAAAAGACCTAGATTTCGCACTCAATACACTTTTTAGGCTGTGTTTACAATCAAATGCGCTCTACTGGCTAGAGCAGAACAAGTCTCCTCTTCTATGCCTTAGAATGACCCTTTCCCTTTCTTCCTACTGCCCCCACATTTATTTGAAGGACGGAAAAACGGGGGTAAAATAAAGGATGTTGTCAAGGGATAACGTTTGAACCCTATTTTCAATGCAAAATTAATTTCTAGTTGTAAACACAGCTTAAAAGAGCAAAGTGAGTTTTGTCAATTTAAGAAAGAGGGCTCTGATCCTGGCGGAATCAGTGCTCAAGATAGTAAAATGACAGGTACGCAGAGAGATGCCCTTTAATAGATGTTCTATTGACTATTCATTTGTGTCTATTGGATGTTTTTTTCTGCCGCACAAATATGTGGACTTTTCTTTCAATTTGTTTGTTCTGTAGCAGTTTGCTGCACAGTTAATGTTCTTTGCTTCACCAGGCAAATAACTTTGCCATATGAGCCTAACTGAAGACAAACATGGTAGGTGTAACAGGATGTTAAGCAGTATCTTACAGGTGAATTGTCAAAGCTAGTTATGTATGGCTGTTGTGAAAAATAGTACCTTCCGTTTTCTTGTATGCCAGCTATGCATAGTTACCCAAAGTACTGGAAATCCAAGAAACGTGATCGTCTGTGTAAAAATTGGCAAAATTGATTGTGATCCACAAGCTTAAAACTTCTAATACCCTCCAAATCACTACTATACATTTCTCAAAATCTCAGCATTTTGATTTAGCAAACATAGAAGGATGAGAGAAAAAACTCCCCATTTTGTCCTCCACTTTCCAGGCATAAATTTAGTTTTTCTCAAATTTACTTTAGTTTCTGTGATCCATCAAGGAGAAATTTCCCTAAGGTTCCACTACATTTTTGTGGTACGGTACAGTGGTGCAGGCTGAACAGACTAGTTGTCCAGCTTAGGAGAAGAGCAGCAAAACTGTTCACATGTCTTTCTTACTTATGGGGATTGAGTCCAGAAGCCTACAGACAATAGTACCATCCAGTCATATGACCACCCCAAAACACAGACCCCTGGACTATTAAAACTTAGGCCAGCTGTTCATTTTTCTCACTGTATGAGTGCAGCTCTTGTACTCAGCATAAGGTTAGTTTAGTTCTTGTGCCAAAGAGCTGACACGATGAAAGTTCATCAGAAAGGTTGAGATGTTTTTAAATTAGTTTTTCCAAATAGACTGATCTCCAAAGACCCTGTTGGCATGCTTACAAGATGTACTACATGAAGGTACAGCAGTTCTGAAAGCTCTCTTGTCGTACTACCATTGAACTCATTGTCTAAGTCATTCAGCAACCAGTTTGCAAAACAAGAGGACAGTGGACCCACTCTTTTTCACACAGTTGTTCTGTTTTCTGTACTGATAAGCTCGAGATTTTCAGACCACGTAGAACTTCTGAACCTTTTTCTAAATGTTTCAGTTATTTGTGCAGAAGTTCACACATTGTAGATTTACCACTGTTTGTGGAATACGATCATTAAAGAACCATTCATACAGTTAGCAATTTTTGCCACCCAAAATCCTAGCATGGAGGTCTTTCAAGCCATGCGCCAATTCTCACAGCATCAAAGCCTCTGATTCCTCTTTTGATATCTAACTACACATTGTGCAGGCTTCACCAAGTGCTTTACGGATTACATACCTCATCCTGGATTTAATTATCCAGTTTGCTCAATGCTCTTTCAGATGCCTTGGACCATTATTTGGGCAAGGACACCCACAAATGGGCTGTCCTTAGCATATATTTGCACAAAGTGAAATAATGGACAGCGTTAAATTAATTGAAAGACATACTATACTCTATCTTCTTCCTAATCAAGTTGGATCAACATCAGCCTGTTTGCTTTGTGAATCATGAAGAGCAACCTCTTTGGGAATAATTAATTCCAGCAATTATTAAGTCCGTTAACTAACAGGACAGAGGGGTACACAAGAAAGAGCCAGGCAGTTTGTGGCCCATTGTGCCTTTTTCCCCTAAAAGTATGGATGGCTACATAGTTGGCTGTGAACACCTGGAAGATTGTTCACTCTGGGAGATGTTTCAGTCAGGATGCCTACCCAATTGTGTGACGGAAACTACTCTGTTTAACAGTTTGGGTGATATACTTAGATACAAGTTTGTTGGGCAAGCAGATGTGGTGACTTATTGAATATTTTGGTACATAACCATAGTGCAGGAGTTAAGTATGAGTAGTGCTAGGTGACACTTCTCCAAACACATTGGATTTTTAAATTCCTAAGCAACTGAAAAAGTAATGACCGGTAAGATATTATTCTGATCCCTTAATGAAAGTGAATTTTGGTGCCACTCCCCCAAAATTCACACCACACACCCACGGAACTCCGTCATCTTCATTAGGTTTATGATTCTGCATTGCCAAATCCTACAGTTGGATAACTAGTATTGACACCATTACGGCGATGATACCCAACTTTATTCTATTGGGTTCACCAACTGAGTGTGGTACCAACTGTCTGTCAGTAGAAATAGATACTGAACTATGATGTCTACCTCTTTGCACAGTCCATATTTTTGGAGAACGCAACTGTTTATGATCTGTGGTATGCTCCTTGCCCATGGCTCATCTGAATTGCCTGCAGTGCTGTCTATATCTCACCACAGCTATATTCAAGTCCAGACTTTAATTTATTCAGAAAGCCTCTTTTCCCTTGATCTCAGGCAAGGGTAGAGTATATTGCCCTATCAATTAGGTGCTGTATCGTCTCCCTATGAGATTTATGGTCCATGCACCATTCCACATACTCAACAGCAACTGCCCTTTAATTAATGCCTGTGTGTAATCAGTGCAAAACCCAGAAACTTGCTTTTAGTTTATTCAAAATTGTTGGCTTCGTCCAATGTTTATTACAAAAGTTCAACATTTACTGTTTAAATACAACTCACTTCAATATTTAAAGAGAAAGTTTGTTTTCACAGATAGAATGCTATAAGCCCCATAGAAGTGCAGTTCTAGGGTGCCATTCATTTGCTAGGCATTCGAGGTCTGGCTTTTCTGGCATTCTGAAGCAATTAATGATCATGTTTCCAAGAATTTAGTAGTTCACAATAATCCAAAAAGTAACAAGGTTGTTCAAAGTAGTGGAATCACTGATTCTGTGCAGCAAAAGAGAGGCCCATCTCTCTCTAGTCTCAGTTTAATATCAGCAGTCAAGCCCTGGGTGAGATGTATGGACTACTTTCATCACAACTTTGATCTAATCAGTCGCGATGAAGAGGCAATCCTACTTCTCTCCATGATGATTTGAGACTTCTAACTATCCAAGAAAATAAGGCATGCCTTCTCTTTCTCAACAAGATAGTTTAAACTTTCTGCCTGAAGTAGTTGATATTTCTACTAGTCTTTTTGCTCTCAGTTGTAAGTGAAGCGAATATACATCAGTGTTATGTTGTATTGTCTGAATAGCTGTGGGCTATAAACTACACAGTGCCACTTAACTACGCAGACCAGGGCTCATTTCATGGGACAAAAAAATCAGTTTCCCAGAGGGAGCCTCTGCTTGGTAGATCTGCAAATTTGTAACACATTTAATTCATCTTACATCTGGGGAAACTATGTTCAGAATTTTTTGCCTATGCTTGTCAGACTTTGCTCTTAAACCTCTTTGCCAAAAGCTTATTATTAACACACATTATGTAGCCACACATTTGCCTGATCCTGTTGCATATAATGTTACTTATGCTTTGGGAATTTTGGGCAAAAATATAAAATGTACTACTAACTTTTGTTTTTTCAAAATCTTTGGCATGGAAAGAACTAGCAACCAACTCCACTTTGTTTAGTTTCCTAGCCCACTATTAGGGGGATTATACTTCACAGTGCTCGAAACCCATTGCCACAACTGTGATAATTCATTAGGGGTATACAGCTAAGTGTTAACAGACTTAGGGTTCCAGAAAGAGAGATTGAAGTGTTCTGCATACACAACTCTTTCATATTTTGCAAAATGCTCAGATGAATAATCATGTTTCCAGATCCTCAACATTGCATCAAAAAATCTGGTAACATGTTAAGAGATTCAGCATTAGAAGTATGTACTTGGTGAGTTTCAAACATAAAACAAATGCCGCCATGCCTTGAGCATTCGTTCATCACAAGTGCTATTGTTTCAAGAGTTTACCTACTGCCTACTTATGGGTAGAAACTGTATGTGTGTCACGAGAAAGCAGAGGTTCCAAAAATAAAGCATGACTCCCATTATGTTACCGTTTACTGAGCTGTAAGCCACAAGCCCTTCTCGCTCATCTCAGGGCCACCTCCAGCATGCCCTGATAGCCCCAAAGGGTGTAAAGAAAAGCACACAAATGAGGAGCAGCTTGTACAGCAAAACTTTGAAAACTTTCCATCCCTGTTCATGCACTTAGGGATCTTATTTGTTGCATGGTAGGTTTGCAGCCTGTTCCACAAACACCAATGCCATTTAGTCTGCTGTGAGTGCCTGTGGTTTGTAATACAATGTTGCTGGTTGAGTTTTAGGAATGATCCAGACATGAGATTGAGTTGGCTGGTGCATAAAATACCCTATTTGGCCGTTTCCTCTCTGCTAGAGATTTGGCGGCAATTCAGAACAGCATTTATCTCTATTGGCTCTGTTCCTGCTAGCGCATGAAACAGCAGGCAGGATAAGTTAGTTCAACAGCTAAACAGTCATTAAATAATGTCATTGTTGCATGTAAATTCTTTTCAAATATAAACCTGCAATTCCAGTTTCTATTTACCTATTCTTCGTGACAGTATTATTAAACAGGTAAGGATGGGACTATTTTGTTATACTGTGTATAGTGAATGTATTGTACTGTGTCAGTGAAAAAGTGTGCTTTAAATTATATTTTCATATGTTTTGTTGGAGGGAAGTGCATTAAGTATGAGGGTGACAGCTGAAGGCAACTTAATGAATCAAAACTCCTGTAAATAATGCTGCTTATAGATGTAAATCAACATAAAAATAAACAGCCTCTGACTTATCACAAACATTAACGTCTCCATTTTGTTTTGCACAACCTTACCAATGATGTATCCTTTGATAAACAGGTCGCAATATTAAAAGAAGCAACTAAATGAGGTCAAACTACTGGGTTTGTGCCTTCTTTCAGATATCTGTATTATGTTGTTTAACTAGAATATAAGCGTTTAAAAGAAAGTAACCTAAAATGTGACCGACGCTTTTCAAAAACAAAAAAGATATGCCGAGTTTGTAAAACTTTATATCTTAGTCTTTCCACCACTACCTGGTTCATTAGCACTCTAACTGCACCCTTCCTACAAATGTAATTTTCAGTTTAACTGGCAAACTAGTAAACTTGCAGATTTCCTTTACTTATACTCTACAAAAGGCAGGTGCGTAGTTTTTTCCACCTGTAAAGTTTTGCAACAATAAAATTGCCAAGTTTGTCATATTCACCCCCCTCCCCCCATATATCTTTTTCTGCTTTTCTGAGTTACATTTTCCCTTGAGGAGACAGGGGCTGAAACTGGAGGCAACACTCTTAGTGAAAGTAAATACGCATGAACGTTTTTTCAACACAGAAATATTTTTGTTGCAACTTTACATTTGTTTTGTTAATTGCATATTTTGGAGCCTTTTGTCCCAGAACAAACATAACTTAGCATTGCAAAACATTGGTGAGTATTCACAAGCTGCATTTTGTAATACGTTTAGTAGTATTACAATAGTAATGCTAAAGTACTACAAAATTATATTCACAAACCTACAAGTGTAAATCTCCTCTCCTATCTTTTCTATGTTGAGATCCTCATACATGTAAGTTTACCACTTAGGGGTCGATTTGGATGTAGTCAGGAAAGGCTCCGAACGGCATACGATTCGGTCGAATCCGACTCAGAAGCCTTGTTTTCGACCGAATCGGTCACCTTTCTGCACGACCTTGTACGATGCAAGGGAGCCGTGGGGTGTCAAAATCGGTTCCGAATTGGATTCAGGCAGCCCGAGTTATTCAGAGCCGAACCGAACAGCCCAATGGAGATGGTTTCCGAACGAGCGAGTACGATGACCAATTCGGACAGCCATTCTGAATCGGTTTGGCCGAGACAAAACGGCTGTGGGAATCTGACTTCGGGGCCCGTAGCAGGCCCCTGCCACCCATAGGTCTGTGGAAGGGGCCCGTGGGGGTACCCAAGAGACCCCCTTTCTCAACCATGCACAGCGTGGCAGTCACCATGTGGTGCCAGCTACTGTGTGGGAGGTTTCCCCACCCCTTTTTTCGATGGGACCCTTTGTTCTCAGAAAGTACACATGCCCCCATTGAAGTCAATGGGAGTCCGACCGAACAAAATCCGTAAGCATCCGGCCATATCGTAATTGGTCTGTAGGACTCCCCAAATTCTAATTTTCCAGAAAGCATTCCTAACTTGATTCAGTGGGAATGCTTTCCTGACGACATCGGAATCTGCCCCTTAGTACTAAATGTGGGAGGGAATGTGGGAGGGACTGGGGGAGTGGCTTACTACTAAATGAGAATGGTTAGGGAGGGACAAGCACCCACCCACAAAAGAGTAAGCCAATTGCTATTCACAAACTGCACTTCTAAAGTTACGAGAGCCACAAAGGGACCGAAAATGGTCAGAGCTGGGGTATGTCCATAACCACACATCCACTGGTAGTGCAACATCTTCCCATAGAAAATAATGGCGGTAGGGACTTAAAATAAAACCCCATTGGAGATAATGATAAATTCAGTTAGTTGAAGATTAAATACATATAATGTAATGTAGAAAACAAGTAAAAATAAAAGGTTTATTATCTTATTATAAAATATTTTAATAACCTTTTTAAATTTATAAATACATGTAAGAATAAGATGTATTGAAATATATTTACATTACTTTTAATTATTGCTATACTTCACTTTCAATAATTATTCATAAATCTTTTTTTTAAACTTTTGGTGGAAATGTATATTTTAATGTAAACTTCAGAAAATAATTTAATTTAACTTAATATATTTAATTCATTCAAAATTGGAATTCAAAATTAAGTTAATAGTGATGCAGTAGTTTTAATTTTGTTGTACATTTAAAATAAATACATGGAATTTACATTATTATTAACATAAAAATATTTGAACTAATTATTTTGAGTTAAATAAACATTTATTTTATGTTCCCATTGGTAAACCTGAAAGTAGGGGTGGAAAACGCACTATGTTATAGAATAGGTAAAATTTAAAAAGTTTATTAAACTTAATAGATTAGTAAACATATTTCATGTTAAATATGAATGTGAAATAATTGTATATATTTATTTTAAATAAAGAATAACATTTAAGAAAATGTTAAAGCACTATTAACTTAATTTTGAAATATATCAATTGAAAAAATCTTAAGTTTAAATTAAAAAATAAATTCCCACCCAAAGTAAAAATATTATTCATTAGTAATTAAAATTTACTTTAATGATATTTTAATTAAAAAAGGCATATTAATTGTTAAATAGTTATCAAAAGGTTATAAATAAATATGAAGTATTTTTAGTTTCTTTAACATTACATTTGATGTATTTATATTTTTAACTAAATAATGTATTTTAATTTAACATGATTTCCCATGGGGTTTTATTTTATATTTCTACCTCAGTTACTTTCTATGGGAGGGTGATGCATTATCAGTGATTGGCCAAGTGTGGTGATGGACTTACTACCGTTTCTTTTTGGCAGTAATAATTTGCACTTGTAAATTTGTCTCCACCCCCTTTTTCAGGGGGTAGATACGGGTAGGTCTACACTTTTGAGTTATTTTATACTGAATAGCCAAAAGTAGTGAAGTTACAAAAAAGTGTAACTAAATCATGCGTTTTAATGTGAGCAATAACTTGGAGTTCAAAACAGGTAGGAGTTAGTCCTTGCTGATATTCTTTACTTCACGTTAAATCTTAACATTGCTTCTGGAATGCAACTTTCCTTAAAGAACAGCTGCTTTTGTAATTGTTTAGATTGGTGTACACAGTATTAGCACCAGCCTAATTTGTTGTGGGCTGCAGAAAGTTGGAATTGGAAAATTACAGTGGTCCCTCCCACAAAAGTATTAGTAGTAGTATTTAGAAGCCCGGGTCTGGTGGCTTAGTGGACTAATGTGTCCACTATAGGGGGCTGGCTGTGTTTGACCTCATGGTCACAGGTTCAGTTCCTGGTGGGTTCACTCAGCCTTTCATCCTTCTGAGGTCAATAAAATGAATACCATTGAGTTGGGTAGCAATAAACATCTGTTGTTCAGCACCAAGATGCCCACGGGTGAACGTTCACTTTACAAATAAATGTTATGTTAGTATTTAGAAAGAGAACCTTGCAGTTTAACTCGTCATGAAAAACACATCAACATACATAATAATGCATCTCATTGGTTTTTATATTGAAAGATAAAAAGTGAAAGGAGAAAGCGTAATAAGTGAGTGCAGTGTTTGAGTATTGAGGGACCAGTGTGCCTGACTGAGTGCAGGGTGTAATGTGCCTGACGAGAAGGTTTCAGTGTGTAGCGTGAATTTAGGGTGAGCTGCAATAGTATTGCCTATTATGATTTGCTTTGTGTGAGTGCCTGACAGTCGTTTTGTCAAACATGCAACTCTTTCTGTGTGTGTTTTGAGTCTTGCAGATGTTTTATCCAACACTACCAGGCAATGTTAGAGTGAAATTTGGTGGGGAAGGGTAGGTGGGAAGTGTTATTTGGTATACCATTCAGTTTATTTATTGTTTCAGCTAACAGTCTTACAATATTTTAAAAAAATGTGCACTTTAACAACAACAAGAGCACTGCAATCTCTCAATATATTCATTGGAAAAATTAAGATACAAGTATGGTAAAATGCAAAAAATGTGTCTTTTTTTCAGATGGCGTACAACCTAAGAAAAAGAGCATGTTTAATTCTTCAAATATAGTTAAGTGCGAGTGCAGTGGATCAGGTGCACATTACCATCAGAGGCAACATTCTAAATAAGAGATGAACATATGCATCGCTATCAATTTTAAAAAGACCATAGGGAACAGTTGGTAATTATCTTCTTTTCATTTGTTAACAATCTGCTAACCCACCTAGGGAGCAAAAGTGCAGAGCATAAAAATAGTGCAACATTCTGCAACTTGTGCATAACATAATAGTGTGTTCCATTATGGGAAACAACCAAGTTCATAGAGTCTACCTACTTAAAAATAATCCTAGAGTGGAGGGCAATTCTCTCAGGCAGGGCCACGTAACCCATAAATATGACGCTACGGAGGTGACCACACTCATGTCATCTTATTTAATACATAACGCCATTGCGGATTTAACACATCTGACCCCATAGTAATATACCATTCCTTCAGTATGCGAACGTGTGCGGTGGGTCGTTTTTTGAGAATTGAATTCTGTTTGCAATGTGAGTCAAGGGACCACAATTGGGTTGGCGTCGCTCCAAGATTTATACTCTATTTGTGGCATTTAATTGAGAGTTATCAGACTGAAAGGGCTATGGAGGGTGGGGCTTACTCTAAGAGGTGTCCTCACTGCCTGGGGGATTATTTTACAGTAGGTGTGATGAGTCTGGGTTTGCCACAGGGAGCGCCTTTATTTTACTTTCTGCAGTTAGCTTATTATTAGTTATCAGAATAGAGATAGTGGTGCAACTAGGCAGGAATCAGTGTCCTTACTAGTATCTTTGCCAGAGCGCCTCTGGGTAGGTGTGCGTACTATGCACACCACGGTGCTATGATTAAGATTTTGTCCTGATAAACCTTTATGAACGGTTCTATAATATTTTATCTTGAATAGCAGTGCTGCTGTGAGCACATTAATAAACAAATTACTTACCTTCAGTAACGTAATATTGGGTTGAGACAACATCTAGCTGCAAATTCCTTACTTTTGAATTTCCCAGGTGGCAGAATGGTTTCGGAAACGTGTTGCATGAGCAGTACCCCTGCGCTTCATCAGGTGGCTCCATTCGGTTCTGCGTGGCGTCGCTGCCACTGGATGTGATGCTGTAGTCACCCATATAGGCGCCACCATGTGCTACTGCAGAGCCCGCACAAGCCATCTGGCATGATTTATCAACAGGAAGCAGGAGGCCATGAGTCCCACCAGCCTCAGAGTCAAGCTCACCGAAATCCAAGATAGATTCTGACACATCAGTATCATAACCTGAATATCCTGGACTCCCTGTCCAAGAGGATAAGCTCGAAACTGCACTGTGTCCAGAAAAGCTTAGATGAAAGGGAGCGTCTGAGAAGAAGTCAGGCGTGACTTCGGCACATTTATAGTCACCCCCAGCGAATGCAGGAGGTCCGCCGTAGTCTGGAGGTAGGAAACAACAGTTTGGGGGTGAGGAAGCCTTCTACAGCCCGTCTTCAAGGTAGGGGGAAGACTGAAACCCCTAACCTGTGCAGATGAGCTGTGACCACCGCCATCACCCAAGGGGCACTGGTAAGGCTAAAGGGTAGCACAGTTAATGGAAAGTGCTCAGGTCTACCTTGAACTACAGATAAAGCCTGTGGGCCGGCAGGATGGGGATGTGAAAATATGCATCGTGCAAGTCCAACGCTACCAGCCAGTCTCCTTGGTTTAGCGCAGCGAAAAACTGAGCGTCTTGAATTTCTCCTTTTTGAGGAAGAGATTGACATTCCGAAGGTCTAGAATAGGAGGAAGACCTTTGTTCTTTTTGGGTATCAGAAATTAGGAGGAATAGCAACAACATCTGCCTACTTCTGAAATCAGAACACTCTCTATAGCCCCCTTAGCCAGGAGAGGTGGAACTTCCTCTCTGAACAAAACAAGGTGATCCTCCGCCAGCTGTTCATGAGTTGATGGTAATGGAGGAGGAAAGGATAGAAAAGGGAGGGAGTAACCATCCCAAATGATCTGCAAAACCCATTTGTCCGATGTTATGGACTGCCAGTGGAGGAGATGATGTTGGATTCTCCCTCCAAATGGACACCCATGGTCTTTCAGAACCAAACTAGGAAGGCCTAGAGTCTGCAGCTGCCAGGGTGTGGATTACAGATGACTTCTGGCTACCATTCCCATGACACCGTAATGCACCGTGTCCACATCCTTTCACAACTTGGGAAGTCCGTACAGGTGTTGGTGGTGGTATGGCTCACGCAGTTGAAAGCCCCTTCCATTGCCACAAAAGGGGCAAAAGGCAGACTGGGGATGAGGTTTCATGGAGAGGCCCAAGGACCTGGCCGTAGCCCGTGAATCCTTGAAGCGCTCCAGCGCAGAGTCTGCCTCCTCTCCATGAGGTTGGCCTGGACATCCCCCAAGAAGCTAGATATTCTTAGCCAGGCATGGTGCCGCAAGTTCACCGTCAACGATACAGCTCTACCCAGTAAGTCAGTCATATCTGGCCCAAACCTAATGGTGAACTTTGCTGCATCTCTCCCATCTTTCCTTGCCTGGAAGCGCACAGCCCGGGCCTCCTTCAGGACCTGTGGCAGCACTTGCATAATAGTTTTCCAAAGGATATGTGAGAAACAACCCCAATAGGCATGCAGTGTTCACCAACTGCAATGCCAGGCTGGCAGAAGACAACATCTTCCCAAGTGCCTTCAGCCTCTTGGATTCCTTGTCCGGGAGAGCAGACGGGAAATTGCTGTGAGACGTTGAGGCTTGGACGACCAAGCTCTCAGGGTTAGGTTGTTGGCTAAGGAAGCTTTGATCACCCGGGGCAGGGAGATGGCGGTGTGCTATAGTCCTGTTCAAAGGAGCCCCTATGCTAGGCTTGGACCACAAACCTAGAAGAACATCTATTAGTGCCTCATTAAAGGTCAAAAGGGGTTTAGATGAGGAAGCCCCAGGCTGAAGCACTTCAGTCAAGAGATTTATCTTGACCTGCACAGAGGGCAGCTCCAGGCCAAGGACCTCTGCAGCCCTCTTTACCTCCATAGCATAAGCTCCTTCCTCCGTAGCAACAGTAGGTGGAGAGAGCATGCCAGCATCTGGAGAAGTGTCCAGTCCACTGGCCACCACAAGCTCCTCATACCAGTGCCAAATCCTCACCAGGAGTGTCTAATTGTTGTTCTAAAGGGTCCAGAGCCCCCTCCCACTCTTCTCCCATGCGTGAAACCTCTTCAAAATGTAAAGCAAAGACCTAGAGCTTCTGGGCCTGAAGAACCGGGTTTTCTTAGAACCCAGCGGCGCCAGGGACACGCCCAAAGTCTTCGGGTTCTCCTGTCTTGGCAAACAGAGACACGGAATACTTCTGGATGGCGTCAGAGATCAAATTTATTAGCTGCAGCTACTAACAGTAAACCAAGCAATACAACACAGTGTACAACTCAGGAAACTGCTCAAATTTCATAGAGCAAGACATCACCTTTAAACACAATATTCTCATTATAAATGTACACCCACTGCGCAAAATTCTGACCAATAGGACACATTTTCTAACTGAGTATCACATTAACAAAAACCCAATTTACAGTAACCCAACCCAAAAGTTAATTGTTAGGACTGTCCCAAATTCAATCTTTGCAAGCCGGACAAATTTATAATTGAAAAGCACAACCCATGTAATGTCAGAACATAAAGGAAACAGTAATAGATGCTGGAAAAGATAAAACATGTGCAAGGAAACTAAAGGTTAACGAGGTCCTGAACATTGATTGGCAATCTCAGACAACGATCAGCCAGAGAAATTGGCTTTGTGAAGGGTCAGTTTCAGGTGAAGAGGTCAGCGTCCTGCAGTTCACTCACAAATCAGAAAAGGGCCTGTTTAATGTATACATGAACAATGCGGCACATGCAACTTTGTTCGTTCGGTTACCTCCACGGCCTACGTCAGGGCAACACAAAATGGCGTTATGAACAACACAAACAAAATGGAGTCCGGTCCCGAAAACCACGGAACCTGAGACCCTCCTTTTGCCATTACGTAGGCAATGACCTAAACTCACGTCAATCTGAATCCAGGTCTATATCTATTCTCATCAGATCATCAAGGTGTTGCTGTAACATCATCTTATTATCCTTTGTTTCTCTCGGGACTGGTCTTCTCACACAGATTGTAGCACAAAGACTACAAATGGCTGGACCACACTGGATGCATAAGCAACACGAGAAAAGGATCGCTAAAGTCATACCAAGGAACATCAGAATCTTCCTTCCCCATTTGGACAGCAGTTCCCAAAACCATCCTATCAATGACCAGTTCCCTTCGTCTACATGTATAGACTCAGGGGACTTATGTAACCTCAAGATGGCTTGGTACACTGTCGGGGCGTTATCTGGTATGAAAACGCAGCAACTAGACCCGATCAATTTACATACTCCACCTCCATCTGCAAGTATAATATCTAAAGCAAAGCGGTTCTGTAATGTCATAAGGCGATCCGCTTGAAGCTCGGCTGTAATATTGCTAAGGGCACCTGCAGTCTCATTTATAGTGGCCTCGACCACTCTCATAAGCTGACGAATTGTCCTACCATTAGCCATAGGACCCCAAAAGGGCAGGAAACCCTTAAAGAAGTCTTCAACTTCTTGTGCGGCAGTGTCTTTTGCATCGATAACACCTCTACCATATCTTGTCTTATGGTAGTTGAAAGCAGCTGTGTATGTAGGGGGAAGCAAAAATGCCACATAACATGTGCCTGAAAAGTCAGAAGGCAACCATGTATATGCTCTATCATAACAAACAAAATACGTGCCTTTAGCTGGCACGAACGGTGGAGATTTCTGGGATGTATAGACATAGGTGTGAACACACACACTCTTACCAAGCTGAGCTCTCGGATTCTGACCATTACCTTGCAGACAAAAATGACCTCGGTGGGGTACAATCCAAATAGGAGGAGACCTTTTCTGTCTCTCTTTCTCTGTCAGACTAATACTATATCTCGTCTTGTTCCAACCAACATATGCTCTTACCTCATCTTTAGGGATAGCATTATATGCATCAATATCTCTGACCATATCTACTATTCCCTGTATCAAGGCATTATTATTCGCAATATCTTTTACAGAACGTACAGGAGATGCGTCATTCGCATAGATAAACATTGACTGGAGTGCCCATACTGACCCTTTAGGCGAAAAAGGCAAAACCAAATATGGCATTCCCTTATCAGTCGTATGTGGCATAAGACCACACACCCAACAATTTGTGGTATTTACAACTAGCTGATGCTGATGTAACATCTGTATAAACAAATTGTTCACAAATTCTAATCTTCGTGTCTGTACATGTTCAGGCAACGTATGAAACTCATGTGGGGAAACAGTAGGAAAAGAAAGAGTAGGTTGGGAGGTAGATGCAAGTGTCTGTTGTGTTGCATAGAAAATCCAACCCACATAAACCAACGTAATGTTCAAAAGCATAAGAAAACACATTATTAAAAAACATTTGCTACGAACCAATATACACATTTGCACTCTGAAATCAACTCTTTTAACACCCTTGTCGGACTCAAAAGACTCCATCCTCTAACGTGCTGCTCACGGCAATTTTCCTTCTTCACTTAAGTGTGCGTCAAGATCGTACTAACAACCCTAAACCACAGACCTTGTGTCAATACGCGGCTCACCCCTTAAGAACTTATACCGTGACCCTGCAGCTGAGTCCAGATGGTGACTCGAAAAAGAAAAAGTTAAAAAAAAAGTCTCTTGATCTGACAAGGTGTAATTCACTACATAAAAAAATTCAGATTTATTTGTCCATTTCAAACGTCCTTTTTCGATCTCAGATTGTAGCGCTCTTTGCCAGGCACAGTCTGATCCTTAAAGAGGAGTTCCGGATTCGTCGTGTCGAGTCTCATGTCAAATGTGCATCACTAAAAGGTACGAATCTAGGAACCCTTTCACACTCTGAGTCAGCTATTCCATCCCTCACCCACTTATCATACGGTAAGGGCAACTGAACTTTTTTCGTATGGGTGGCATGCACCCAGTTCTTTTTACCAGCTACTCTAACAGCAGTTCTAGTGACCAGCAATACCAAATAGGGACCAGTCCATCTCGGCTCCAAATTCTTGGATCGCTGAAAATTCTTCGTCAAGATAAAATCACCGGGTTGGATCGTGTGCCCTGGATCTGCAGTAGCTGTCGGCAAACTGTCATAGACCTGTTGGTGGAGAACACGTAATTTAGCAGTGTAGTTATGTAAGTAATCCACCAACATAGGGTACTCAAGGTCACTATACTTCTTAGGACGAGGCACACCCCAAACATTCGCTGGACGACCAAAAACTATTTTGTATGGGCTAAGTCCCACACGAGAATGCACTGTCGTCCTTGTTGACAAAAGAGCCAACGGCAAGGCATCTGGCCATGTAAGACCAGTGCTCGCTTGAATCTTAGCGAGGTTTCAGCTTTAATGTGCCGTTATAGCATTCGACAAGACCTGCTGACGGGGGATGATTCGCAGCGTGGAACTTCTGATTTATCCCTAATCCAATACACACTTTCTTCATGACTCGACCCACAAATTCACTCCATTGTCCGACCATACAATTCTCGGCAAACCAAATCTAGGGAAATACTCTTTGAGCAAAACCTTAGCTGTAGACAAGACAGTATTATCCTTTAGGGGGTAGGCCTCTATCCATCTGGAAAAGGCGCAAACAACCACAAGGACATACTTCAGATTGTTGCATCTCTCCATGTGAATGTAATCTAGCTGTATCACTTCAAATGGATACGTCGGAGGAGTAAAATGACCAGCTGGAGTTGGAGTTCCCTTGCCAGGATTATACTTCAGACAAATCATGCAATGCTTCACAACATTCTCAGCACATTTCGGAATTCCAGCATTCTGCCATACTGGAGCCAACAACTTGCATATTCCCTTCGAACTAATGTGAGCCATTCCATGAGCCATAGTAACCACTGGGAGCACATACGCATCAGGCAACAACCATCGCTGGTGTTCTGACAACTCAACCCAACAACCCGTCGAATCCAACATACCCGTACTCTCTCTCCACGTACTCACTTCTTTTTCCGTAGCTTCAGCCTGAATCATCTTCACACTTTCTATTGTGTCTTCACACATTCCAGTTTCCACAACCCATCTTGCAGGACCTGCCACATACATACGGCTCATCACGTCTCTCGCCGTTTCCTTCGTAACTTCATCCGCAAACGCATTCCCTCGACCTACATCGTCCACAACTTTCTTATGCACACTACACTTCACAATTGCAATCTGCTTTGGGCGAGTAAGTGATTCCAAAAGCTCATTCACTAACTGCCCATGCTGAATTTTTGTGCCATGGGAAGTAAGGAATCCTCTTTCTCTCTACAAACGTCCAAAACTATGGGCAACACCAAATGCGTACTGGCTATCAGTATAAACATTCACTCGCTTTCCCTCTGACAATACACATGCTTGTGTCAATGCAATCAACTCTGCTGCTTGCGCAGAATTCTGTGCTATGCGTGCTGTCTCAACAACTGTATGTAAAGTTGTGACGGCATATGCTGCAGTCGTTTTACCATTCGGAAGCTTAAAACACGAACCATCTACCCATAAAGTACCATCAACATTCTCAAGAGGAGTATCTTTTAGGTCAACTCTAGCTTTCGTTTCTTCCTCTGTACAAAGAAAACAATCATGCTGTTCTTGAGCATCTGACTCTTCTTAATGCCTCTCTTGAATCGGGTGTCGTCCCCAAGGCGTGGAAAAAGGCACATACTGTTCCACTGATAAAAAAAACAAATCTGGACCCTTTGGTGCATTCAAACTACAGACCGATTTCACTGCTCCCTGCCCTGGCTAAACTAGTGGAAAAACATGTGCATTCCACTCTGTCTGATTTCTTAGAAACACATAACATCCTGCATTCAACCCAGTCAGGGTTTCGTTCCAATCTGAGTACCGAGACAGCACTGCTGGAGATAACAGAGTCTATCAAGGAGGTGACAGATCGTGGAGGGAAGGCGATGCTGGTATTATTGGATCTTTCCGCGGCCTTTGTTACCATCCCTCATAACCGTCTTCTTTTAAGACTCCAGGAGATTGGACTTAGAGGGACGGTATTAAACTAGCTTGAGTCCTTCCTGTCCGAGCGCCAACAACTGATCTGGGTCCCTCCCTTCTCAGCGGTTGTTCCTCCACTGGCAGTAGGTGTGCCACAGGGGTCGGTACGGAGTCCTACCCTTTTTAATATTTTTCTATCCCCCCTGGCTGAACTTGTGGAGCCCTATGGTGCCCGGATTGTGACCTACGCTGACGATGCACAGCTTCTTTTCACTTGTCATAAGAATACTGAGTTCGATGGCGATTCCATCAAGAGCTGCCTTGAGGCCGTTTTCTCCTGGTTTCAGCAGAACCAGCTAAAATGTAATTCAGATAAATCTGAAATTATCTTTTTCGGCGGTGCCCCTGACACTCATTGGAAATCTTGGTGGCCTGTGGATATGCATCCCCCGTCTTCACCCACCCTGGTTGCTAAGAATCTGGGTGTCAAAATTGACAACGGATTAACTTTTAAGCCACAGATTCTCAGTCTGGTTGGCCAATGTTTCGCCCTGCTGCGTATGCTCAGGACATTTCTCCCTTTCCTTTCTTTTTCTCACAGGAAAATTACAGTCCAGGCATTGATCGGCTATAGGTTTGACTATGCCAATGTTCTTTATCTAGGGCTCCCAGAGTACCTTCTAGCTCGCCTGCAAACTGTTCAGAATTCTGCTACCAGGGCCATTTTTGGCCTTAGTCGTAGGACTCACACTTCAGCCCTTCTTGATTCGCTCCACTGGCTTCCAGTGAGAAAGCGTATACTTTTTAAGATTCTAACCATGACTTTTAAATCCTTGCATGGTATTGGTGCTGTCTATCTTAGGAAACGTGTCCAATTTTACTTCCCTTCCAGATCTCTACGTTCAGCCACTCAAGCCCTGGCCATCGTTCCAGCTACCAAGCGTGCCCGTATCGGGGGCCGCTCCAATAGATTATTGGCACCTCAGCTTTGGAATAAGCTTCCCCTTTCTCTTAGGAAAGTAGACAATCTGTTGGCCTTTAGGAAGGGTTTGAAGACTTGGCTTTACGGCCTTTAGTTTGCCTGTGTTTTCGGTTTCCTCTGCAGATCTATATAGCGCCGGGACACTCTGCCTGAGTAGCCGCGTGCTCTACAAGACACTCCCATAACATAACATACCATTACTCTACAGAAATCGGCAACAACGTAGCTGGATTCAATACATTACATATTTTAATGTGAACATGGCTAGCCAAAAGAGTCAACTCATAACCTGACAGACGTGCACTAGTAAGGTGCTGTGTCTTGGTCCTGTTCAATAAGGTATCCACTGCATGTGGGACCATCACAATCAACGTATTATCCAATACCAAACCAGCAGACTGTCGGATAGAAACAGCCGCTGCAGCTCTCAAACAGCTCGGCAACGCTTTAGCTACCGGATCTAACGTCACTGAAAAATACGCACATGGGCGTTGCTTTTCTCCAAACTGTTGAGTCAACACTGACAATGCACAACCTTCTCTCTCGTGAACGTACAACGTGAAAGGTTTACTGTAGTCAGGAGTACCCAATACCGGAGCCGATCACAATGCATCACGTAATTCAGAAAAACTTTTCTGACACTCATCAGACCAAGGGAGAGGATGCGGAGTATCTTTAAGAGTCAACGCCAACAGAGGTTTCGCTAGCAAGGAAAAGTTGGGGATCCATTGTCTACAATACGAGGTGATACCTAAGAAAGCACTCACTTCTCTCTGTGTGGATGGTACACTCATTTGCGCAATCGTTTGAATTCGTTCTGGGGTCAACCTTCTTCCCTCCTTCGACAAGAGATGACCTAAGTATGTTACTTCTTGTCGGCAATACTGTAACTTGGGAGGTGACACTTTATGATGAAGGTCAGACAAATGTCGTAACAAAGAAAGAGTAGCCTCTTTACAAATCTCTTCGTCATCAGCGGCAACCAACAGATCATCAACGTACTGGATAAGAGTAGCACCAGTAGGCAACACAAAGCTATCAAGCTGAGTTTTCAACGCCTGACTATAGATGGAGGGACTTTCACAATAACCTTGGGGAGCTCTCTTAAACCGGAAGCTTCGTCCTCCTAAAGAGAAGCCAAAAATATCCCTACTGTCCTCAGCAATCGGAATGCTAAAGAAAGCATTCTTCAGGTCAATAACAGAAAACCAGGCTGCCGAAGCAGGAATCAGAGTCAACAAAGCAGTGATATCAGGGACAACAGGAAACTGTGGCACCACAATCTTGTTTACCTTCTCGAAGGTCAATCACAAACCGGTACACAGGTGGCTGAGAAGCATCAGTACGCTTAAGGACAGGCAAAACCGGACTGTTACACACATTACCTCTCGTTTCCTCAACTACACCCTTCTCAACCAGATCATAGACAATCGCTAATAGAGCTCTCTCGCCATCACTAGATATTTTATACTGTGGGATACGAGGTAGCCTAGCATTCGATTTGAGGGTGACAACATAAGGTGGAATCTGCAAAAGACCAACATCATTAGGACATGTAGCCCAAAGTGTATCAGGAAGAGAACGCAATTCCAGTGGAAGACAATTTTTAGACACATACATCGGAGAAATCACCTTCTTACCTAGGGTAAGATGTACTCCCGAAGGAGAACAATGTAATGTCTCATACAATCTTTTCAGCAAGTCCAAACCCAACAGATTCTCATTACAACCAGTCGTCAAACTAAGAGGAGCTTCCAATTCACAAGGGCCAAAGGATTAGAAATCGGGTTACAAACTGGGGCGCCTGAAAATCCTACAGAAACATTGGTCAAGCCAGACAAAGGTGCGCCAGGAAGTTTAGAGTGCATAATAGAACTCTTTGTCGCACCAGTATCCAAAAGAAAAGGTTCTCTCACACCTGATGTAGTCACTTCAACATAAGGTTCACTCTGGTCTACTGGAACTGACACTACTCCCTCTCTTTGCCATTGGCTGTCCTAACTATCATTATAAACAGCACTCTCACTCCCGACATAATAATCATCAACATAGTACTGTGCAGACTGACCACTCGGAATATTCTGTCTGTCAAAATAATTCGCAGAATTCTGAAGGGAAGAGGAACGCTCATTCTGGGGTAACACACCACGTCCCCTACCCCTAGGAGCTTGCTGGAAACCACTGCGACCTCTCTGACCAGATAAGCCATTCGCACGCTGTAACAAAGCCGGGCAACTAATCTTAAAATGACCTTCCTCTCTGCAATAAGCACACTGATTAGGACCAGGAAAGAATCCCGGAGCATAAGGCTCAGGTTTCTGTAACAATCTCAAACTGTGGAGGTTGCTGAAACTGAGGCTGATTCTGACGAGGCGGATAAGCTTGCTGCAAAAGAACCTTCGTCTTTAAATCTTTCGTTTTCTTCTCTGCTTTATCCTTCTCATCTTTATCCCTATTTTCATAATATAGTGCAGTAGCAAATATCTGGGCCGACGAAGAAACAGCCCATGAACTCTCAGAGTCCTTTAACTTATTGGAAAGTTCGGGAAGCAAATTAAAGACAAATTTGTCCACGAACAACCTTTGACCACCTTCCGTACTCATGTCCTGACCACTATGATCGATAAACGTTTCTTCAAACCTCGTGAAGAAATCAGACACACTCTCGTCTTTCTTTTGTTTGCAAGCTGCTAACTTGTCCCAATTCACTCGTAAAGCAGGCATCATAGTTTTCATTAGATTAATAATCCTACCAGGTAATTCTGCAACTAAAGGCTCAGGTTTGGCACCTCCAACCTGTCGACCATCTGAAGCAACAATATTAGCCAACGTATCTCCTAATTCTGCCGCATGATTCTCATGACGAATCTTCGCCCACAAAGGTTGAGGAACTACATTACCCATTAACATATCTATATCAGCTAAATTCATAATACACGCTTCAACTGTCTGGGACAACTCCTTGTAATAACCAGCAGGATCCTTACGAGGGTCAGGTAAGGTCTGCTTAAGAGCCAAGACCTCTGCTCTCTTCCAAGGGACATGTACCCACACTCGCTGAAAATGGGCCTCTACAGCCTGAATACCCTGATTAACATTAGCAGCAACTGCCTCTCTCCATACAGGGAGAACTTCTCTCATAGGATACTGCTTCACTTTCCTCCTAACAGAAGGATCAGGTTCGTACAATGGCTGAGACGGAAGTCTAGTTCTGAAGGCAAGTATCGTCTCTACAGCATCAGTAACATCAGATTCCACTATCGTCCCTTTAGCAAACTCTGACTGAACATCAAGCACTTCCTGCGGAATCGGACCCAACTCATTATCTTCCCATTCCTGCATCAGAAAAGCACACATTACATCGAAAACATACCTTTGCTTAGGCGGCTCCCACTGAAAGAAAACATCCATAACTGCTGGCAAATTATACCTGGAAGCATTTAAAATCCATCTACGAGCCAACACTGCTCGCTCTAAGGAACTAGGAAGCTGACTACGACTCTGTTTACGTTCTGAAACAGGGGTCATACTCAGTGGCCCAAACAATGGAGACAACAGATTAACAACAGTTTCTGTCATTCGTTTTCGAGCAGAAGGGGAAGAAGTAGGCGTAAAAACAGGAAAGTTAAAATCTTGAGACAAAGTAGGAACAAGAGCAGTAGGAGTCTGAGATGCAGAAGCAGAAGGCAAAGGAGTTTGAGGCAAAGCTGGAAGCAAAGCTTGCGACCCTAGAGTGGGTTGCGCAGTAGGAGGCAAAACCATCTGTGGAGCACCGGGTGGCTGAACAACAGCAGGATGTTGAACAACAAAGGGTGGAACAACCGGGGGTAATGGAGGCGCAGTAGCACCCTGCACATAAAGGGGTGGCAATCTCAGTAAATGAGACATCAAAGGATCTTTTTCAGGGTCTTCCGTCACTTTCGGAGGAGAAGACGGCAAGGCCGGATAACATTTATCTATGGCCATGCAACGCTGTCTATCTAAATCTTCCTCATCCGACTTAAACTGCCTAGCAGCTTGTAGTACTGACATATTCTTATCTTTCCTATCTCTCTTTGCTTGCTTAATTTCTCGCTGTTTGGCTTCCTTTCGCCAAAGGCGGAAAGAGTCAAACATTGCCGGCCGTGCTTTCTTCTTAAATAGCGCAACTTCCAGATTATCTAAAACATTTACTTCAAAACTACCATGTTGGGGCCATCGTAAAACACCACCTTTCCTTGTACAGCGGACCCACACTTCATTATAAGTGATAGGACCCACTCCGTGTTTTGAATAGAGCTCATAAGTCGGAGTTCCAACCGGAGGTATCGGACACGAATCCTCCAATCGGGAATCCCTGTTGCAACCACAACTAAACCATTTCCTAATTCTGCTAAGACCAGGCATCTTATAGCTCACTAATCTAGCTTCAAACTTCAAGGGGTTATCAACTATCGATACACTCGTAAATATACGAGCCCCGCGGCTTCGATTTTTGCAAAAATCAAATCAAAACCAAGAACCAAATCAAAGTCGTGGGAGAGACCCACTTATACTTAACCAAAATATCTGTCACGTCACCAGAAGACCGTCTATCGTCTCGCTCTACAAAGCATCTATCGAGGGTCCAAGACAGGGCGAAAGTCAGGGCAGCAGTCCTTCGTAGCCGTTGGAAAGCGGGAAGCCTCGCAGAAAAGACCTTCGGTCCACGTCGACATGCAGGTGTCAATGAAGTGGCGGCCTTCCTCCAGAATTTCCTCACGTGGCTCCTCACGATCCTCGGGCTTGGACCGGTACCGGTGAAGTCGCCCCACGTTGGGCGCCAACTGAAGAACCGGGTTTTCTTAGAACCCAGCGGCGCCAGGGACACGCCCATAGTCTTCGGGTTCTCATGTCTTGGCAAACAGAGGCACGGAATACTTCTGGATGGCGTCAGAGATCAAATTTATTAGCTGCAGCTAGTAACAGTAAACCAAGCAATACAACACGGTGTACAACTCAGGAAACTGCTCAAATTTCAAAGAGCAAGACATCACCTTTTATACACAATATTCTCATTATAAATGTACACCCACTGCGCAAAATTCTGACCAATAGGACACATTTTCTAACTGAGTATCACATTAACAAAAACCCAATTTACAGTAACCCAACCCAAAAGTTAATTATTAGGACTGTCCCAAATTCAATCTTTGCAAGCCGGACAAATTTATAATTGAAAAGCACAACCCATGTAATGTCAGGACATAAAGGAAACAGTAATAGATGCTGGACAAGATAAAACATGTGCAAGGAAACTAAAGGTTAACGAGGTCCTGAACATTGATTGGCAATCTCAGACAACGATCAGCCAGAGAAATTGGCTTCGTGAAGGGTCAGTTTCAGGTGAGGAGGTCAGAGTCCTGCAGTTCACTCACAAGTCATAAAAGGGCCTGTTTAATGTATACATGAACAATGAGGCCCATGCAACTTTGTTCGTTCGGTTATCTCCACGGCTTACGTGAGGGCAACACAAAATGGCGTTATGAACAACGCAAACAAAATGGAGTCCGGTCCCGAAAACCACGGAACCTCAGGCCCCGTTGGCGCCGGAGTCTGCCTCAAACCGCTGATTCAACTCCGAGTCGTTGGCAATCAGTATGGTGCTGGCACCGCTGGTGGGTACCAGTGCACCGAGAGCACTGACTTCGGGACTGGCACCGGGAAAAAAAGGTGGTGTTGGCACGACCAGTACCAATCCGGATCCATGAGACGCCACCAAGGCTGAGGCCGGAGTAGTAGCACGGAACCTGATGGGGCCTCTTCGGACCCCGCAGGGTCTAAGGTGCACCAGAGTGGTCGGTCAGCTCAAATACTCGGGGTATGGGTATGGGTCGCTCCGTCGCATGAAAACGTGGGAGACGTGGAGTCAAACCTGGCTCCGGCTCCACAGAACCGTGCCTGGAATGTCGATGCTCCTCACTCGTCTTGTCAATTCTCCATAGACAAGCAAAGTCCACTTAGACTTCTTTGTCTTCCAGTGCCTCTTCCCGAGTGTTCGAAGGATCTAGAGTGTGACAAAGAAGACTTGGGTTCCTGGAGTGGTCCCACGACTTCTTCCTCGATCGGGACTGGGAACTCAGGAATTGCGCTCAATGGTTAGACGGCCAGGTCGCAAGCAGCCTCCCTCAAAGCCTTCGGTGCAATGGCGCGGCAGCCCGAGCATGACTTTGAGTCATGGTCACGCTCGAGACACCATAAGCACACATGGTGCAGGTCGGTAACTGACATGGCGCTGTAATAGGCGCCACACGGTTCAACCACTACCTTTCTAGAGGCAATCCCTCGACACAATGAAAAAAATCTTCGACAAAATGTCGAAAAAAGTCTGTCAAAAAGAGACAGAGGAGTAGCTCTCCTCCAGATCAGAGCTAACTGGCATGGAAGGAAAAGAACTGATGTCCACGCGCCTGGCCTATATAGGTTACCGTGACGTCACATCCAGCACCAACGATGCCACACGGTACCGAACTGAGCCAGCCAACGGCACACAAGGGTACTGCTCACATAAAGTTTCTGGATCAAGTCTGACACCTGGGAAATTCAAAGGTAAGGAATCTGCAGCTGGAAGTCTCTATCAAGTGAACAAGTTACTTACCTCCAGTAACACCGTAGCTGGTTGAGACTATCTAGCAGCAGATTCCTTACCTTAGAATATTCCTCAGGCATTAGACCAAATCCGGAAAATCTTGAAAAGTACCACTACGTGCCAGCTGGTGGCGTTGATCTGCTTGATGTCAGCAGCTTCCGCATCGGACGCAATATGCGGGTTGCCTCTATAAGTTCCACATCAACACGCTGACATCAGTTTCTTTTGCGAAGAGGACTGCGCCCTCCACGGCCTGGTCGCCCCCACGCTCCCCGCCTGCTCTGCCTGCCTCATTACCTGCTGCCTGCCAGACGCCGATCCGGAGCCCCAGCCGCCGCAGGGCCGCCCGACCTCGGATCCCCGGCGCCCCAGCCGCCGCAGGGCCGCCCACCAAGCCCGCATAGGTTTTTCCTGCCGCGACCCCGCCCCCCGCCTGCCGATTGGCCCACGCGCTCCCCGCCTCCCAGCGGACCCTCCCTCCCGGCTCCCTTCTTATGACGCCCCCAGAGCGACCGCGCAGCGGGAGCACCGATTGAGCGCCGAAGGTGCGCCAAAGGTAAGCCCGTCTACGGCCGCCCGCGCCCAGTGCCAGGACCCCTGGCCCCCACCGACGAAAGCCGTCCCGACGGACCTACGACGCCGCCGAACTCAACGCACTCAACACTGGCCGAACCCCGGGTTGCTACCGAGCCACACCGAGACGCACCCACGGACCCTTCAGCTGCCACACCTGCAAGTTCACCTGCAACCGGACCCACGCCACACCAGCACCCACCAAGCCGAACACCAACAGCACCCACTTGAAGTGCATCCTGCTCAACACCCGCTCCGTCCACAGACACGCCGTCGAGCTCTGGAACCTGCTCGACACCACAGCCCCAGACGTCGCCTTCCTCACGGAAACCTGGATGAACGCCTCCTCAGCGCCCGACATCGCCATCGCCATTCCGGACGGCTACAAGATCATCCGGAGGGACCGCGTCAACCAGACAGGAGGAGGCATCGCCATCATCCACAGGAACACCATCCGCATCACGACCAACGCCGACGACACCCTCGCACCCGCCGAACACCTGCACTTCCAGATCCACATCAACCCCAAGACCACCCTCAGAGGCACCCTCATCTACAGACCCCCGGGACCACGCACACAATTCAGCGAGGACATCGCCGAGTTCATCAGCCCGCACGCCCTCCTCTCCGCTGACTACATCCTCCTCGGGGACCTCAACTTCCACCTGGAGAACAACAACGACCGCAACACCACCACCCTGCTGGACAACCTCGCCAACCTCGGACTCAAGCAACTGGTGACCTCCCCCACCCACTACACCGGACACACACTCGACCCGGTCTTCTCTTCCAGCAAGGACATCGCCTTCAGCCACGCCACGGGACTCCACTGGACGGACCACAGCTGCGTCCACTTCAGCTTCAGAAGGACCACGCTCCACCATCACCAGCAACAGGTTCCCCGCAGAAGCTGGAACAAGATCACTGCAGACCAGCTCGCCACTTCCCTGAGCAAGAACCCTCCCACCAGCACAACGAACCCCAGCCAAGCGGCCACCAACCTCACGAAATGGATCAGCGACTGCGCAGACGACCTCGCCCCTCTGAAGACCCCGCCGAGCAGACCCGGCAGCAAGAAAGCCCCATGGTTTAACGACGAACTCAAGAGCTCCAAGAAGAACTGCAGAGCACTCGAGAAAACCTGGCGCAGAGACCCAACACCGGACAACATGACTGCCCTCAAGCTCGCCACCCGAAAACACCACCAACTGATCCACGCCACCAAGAAAACCGCATTCAAGGAACGACTGGACAACAACGCACACAACAGCAAGGAACTCTTCAACATCGTGAAAGAGCTCTCCAACCCCAACGCCGGAAACAACAACATCACCCCTTCGCAAGACCTCTGCAACTCCCTCGCCTCCTACTTCCACAACAAGATCGCGGACATCCACAACAGCTTCAGCACTCAACCGACGCACGCCACGACCGAACCACCGCCCCCCACCACCACCCTCCGCGCCTGGACCCCGATCAGCACCGAAGACACCATCCGCACGATGAACTCCATCCACTCCGGATCTCCGACAGACCCCTGCCCTCACCACGTCTTCAACAAGGCCGACACTGTCATCGCACCCCACCTGCGGGACATCATCAACACCTCCTTCGACATCGCCACCTTCCCGGAGAGCTGGAAGCACGCCGAACTCAGCGCTCTACTCAAGAAACCATCAGCCAACCCCACCGACCTCAAGAACTACCGCCCCATCTCGCTGCTCCCGTTTCCGGCAAAAGTCATCGAGAAGACCGTCAACAAGCAACTGGCCGCCTTCCTCGAGACGAACGGTTCCCTCGACCTCTCGCACTCTGGCTTCCGGCCCAACCACAGCACCGAGACCGCCCTGATCGCAGCTACCGATGACATCCGAGCCCTGCTCGACAACGGAGAAACAGCGGCCCTCATCCTCCTGGACCTCTCCGTGGCCTTCGACACTGTCTGCCACTGTACCCTAGTACAGCGCCTCAGCAACGTCGGAATCCAGGAGAAGGCACTGGAGCGGATCATCTCCTTCCTCGCCGGAAGGACACAGAGAGTCTGCCTCCCCCCGTTCAGATCGGAGGCCACCGAAGTCATCTGCGGCGTTCCTCAAGGCTCCTCGCTCAGCCCAACACTCTTCAACGTCTACATGAGCCCCCTCGCAGCCATCGCACGCCAGCACAACCTCAACATCATCTCCTACGCCGATGACACCCAGCTGATCCTCTCCCTCACCAACGACCCCACCACCGCCAGAGCCAACCTGCACGAAGGGATGACAGACGTAGCCAAATGGATGTCGAACAGCCGCCTGAAACTGAACTCGGACAAGACGGAAGTCCTCATCCTAGGATCCTCACCCTCCGCCTGGGACGACTCCTGGTGGCCCCCCGCCCTGGGCAGCGCACCCAAACCAACAGACCACACACGCAACCTGGGCTTCATCCTGGACTCCTCCCTCTCCATGACCAGACAAGTCAACGCCGTCTCCTCGTCATGCTTCAACATCCTGCACATGCTACGCAAGATCTTCCGATGGATCCCCTCCGAGACCAGGAAGACGGTCACCCAGGCCCTCGTCACCAGCCGTCTGGACTACGGCAACTCCCTCTACGCCGGAACCACCGCCAAACTCCAGAAGAGACTCCAGCGGATCCAGAACACCTCAGCACGACTCATCCTGGACATCCCCCGCCGCAGCCACATCTCCGGACACCTGAGAGACCTGCACTGGCTCCCGGTCAACAAGAGAATCACCTTCCGGCTCCTCACCCACGCACACAAAGCCCTACACAACCAAGGCCCAGGATACCTCAACAGCCGCCTCAACTTCTACGCCCCCAAACGCCAGCTTCGATCGACCAGCCACGCCCTCGCCGCCGTCCCCCGCATCCGAAGAGCCACCACAAGAGGAAGGTCCTTCTCCTACCTGGCCGCCAAGACTTGGAACTCCCTTCCGACCCACCTCCGCCTGACCCAAGACCACCTCGCCTTCAGGAAGCAGCTCAAGACCTGGCTGTTCGAGCAGTAGCGGACCCCCTCCCCCCAGCGCCTTGAGACCCTCCGGGTGAGTAGTGCGCTATATAAATGCTTTGATTGATTGATTGATTGATTGATTGATTTACGTGCCAGAAGCATAGAGCCACATCAGAAGACTGACGGACCAGTGTACAAAGACTAAGGACCAACAAGGCCCTTCCAGCCAGAAAAAACTGTTGCAGAACCTGGGAGACAACCTCCTCCAGATAAGGCATTATCAAAGGTAAGTAACTTGTTCATCTGATAGAGACTTGTAGCTACAGAATCCTTACTTTAGAAAAGATACAAAAGCAATACCTACCTGAGGTGGGTCTGCCAACTGATTCAGACCACAAAGTCCTTGAGGATTGAAAGGCAAAATGCCTGTCACGATGGACCTGACTGTCAAGGCAGTAGTGTTTTTTAAACATGTGTAAAAAAACCTGCATAGCAGCCTGATACATGTCCAGTACAAGGACTCCATGAGATAACCCAGTGGTTGCAGCCTTGGCGGAATGAGCCAGCAGGACCTCAGGGGGTTGCTTCTTGGCCAGTGTGCAGCACAACTTAATGCAAAGCACAATCCATCTGGAGATGGTCCATTTCTGCATTGCTTTAATTTTGTCACGCCTGCAAACCCAACAAAGAGTTAATCATCCACCCAGTGCTAAAACAAACAAAATATGTCAGACAAAGGTACAGAAAGAGGATCAACACGCTTTTCAGCACACCAAGCCACAAACTTGTTCCAACGACAGGCGTATACTGTCTTTGTTGATGGATGCCTGGCTGCCAGTATAACTTCACAGACTTCTGAGGGGAGATCAAAAACTGTCAACTGCAGTCGCTCAATCGCCATCATTGAGGCAGAGTGTGAGCAGTTTCGGGTGTAGAACCCTGTACAGTTGCTGCAAAGGAGATCCTCCTAAAGGAACAGCTTGGTCAGAGGACCGATGCTCATGCTCAGGAGTTTGGGATAATATACTCTCTGTGCCCAATCTGGAGCCACAAGGATGACTTGGACCGGTTCCGTCCTGATCTTGAGAACTCTAGGCAGGAGAGGTATCTGCTGGAAGGCATACAGAAGGCCAGAGCCACACTAGCGATGAAATACATCTCCGAGCATGAGCCACCTTGGAAACTCCAACGTGCATTAGTGCTGACATTTCACTTTCTCAACAGTGGCAAAAAGAGCTAACCCAGGTTCTCCCCAGTCGCGGAAGATACCTTGCACCACCTCCAGATGGAGACACCATTTGTGATCCACCAGGTATCAACAGTCGAGTTCACCCATCCTGGCGTTCAGAGAGCCCACCAGGTACTGTAGTACCAGGAAAATATCCTGAAGTTCCAGACATGTCTTGAGGTGCAGGGCCTCTTGATACAGGGTTGATGACCTCACTTTGCCCTGTTTTTTGCAGTACCACTTTGCAGTGGTGTTGTCCGTTAATACCTGAACCAGCCTCCTCTTGATGGTTTTCAATGCCAGGCAGATCACTCTCCAACGTTTTGATGTGAAGCTGGGACTCTGCCGGACACCAGAATCTTCTAATGTTCACTACTGGTAGATGGCCACCCCAAACCAGAAGAAAAGTATCTGTATCTATCACAACTGTGAGGTCTGGATGGAGGAGAGAGAGGCGTCCACCACTACAGGTCTTTTGCAGTTCCCTCAAATATCTGAACAAGGGCAGAGAAATTCCTCTGAAGCTTCGCCCACTGAGATGTCAGGTCCCACTGCAGAGCCCACGTATGCCAGCAGGCATGCTTTACCAGCAGGATACAGGAGGCCATGAGGCTCAGCAGCCATAGAGTACGTTTCACCGAGATCCAGGTTAGAGGCTGAAACACCAGAAACATGGCTTGAATATCCTTGGATTTGCCACTGTGGAGGGTAGGTGAAGAATTACACTGTGTCAAGTATGGCTCTGATGAAAGGGAGTATCTGAGAGAGAATTAGATGTGATTTCTGGACGTTTATAGCAAACCCCAGCGAATGCAGCAAGTCTGACGTAGTTTGGAAGTGGGAGACAACTGCTTGGGGCGCCCCTCTTTCAACAGCCAGTCATTGAGATAGGGGCAGACTGGGACCTCTGACCTCCTCAGATGGGGTGCAACCACCACCATCACCTTCTTGACCACCCGTGGGGTACTAGTAAGGACAAAAAGGAGTACAGCAAACTGAACATGCTCTTGGTCTACCGTGAACCACATGTTACGCCTGTGAGCTGGCAGGACAGTATATGGAAATATGCATTCCGCAAGTCCAGCACCATCGGCGGTTCCTGTTCAAGGGCATCGGGGCTCCGCTCCCTTTACATTTAGTGTAAAAATATTGCAACTATAGAGATGCTAAAATATGTTTTTATACACATTTCCATTGGGGCACTATCCGCGTTGTTGCATGGAACGTTTTGGTGAAAGTATAACATGTGCCTCTGACTCATGCACTTTCAGGCAGGTTGATACCCCGGGCGGGCTCAAAGTCTAATTATTTTGCCGGGCTGACAATCTCACAGCCCTGAGGTCTGTGAGGTCATCAGCCCGGAAAAGACAGAGTGTCCTGGCCTAGTCTCTACTCCCTAATGATGTGAGGGTAAAGTTTGCCCCAGGCGTTTCAGACAGCAGCCCTGTAGAGCAAATCCTCCACGTCAATCAGGGAGTGGAGAGGGACCATTGCCACAACCTTGGGCTCTCATCATTCCGGATACGAGTCACAGAACGCAAAGCAAAAGGCGTGCACTGGATGACTTACTCACACTTGCCTCTCAGCCTACCTACCCTGGGTCCTTGCACCCACCAGTCTCCTCTCCTCATCTGCCTTGCTGATGAATGCCACTAACTCCAATACTTGTCCTCGAAATAGCATTTTACAAGAATTAAAACAGATGTATTGCGACTTTAGGGAGGACATGGGAGCGCTTTGCAAAACGTCATCTCATTTAGCCACTCAGGAAGACAGCAGTTTCACAGCTGGTAGAAGGGGGCAGCGAACATCCACAAATAACACTAACAGTGCTCTTTTACATTTGACAGTCAGAGCTTAATTTGAGCCGGTGGATGCAGGTGGGGCCTGCTACCACTTATTTACGGGGACCAGCACATAGTTTTCCTCATCAGACTTTGACCCCAAGGAAGAGAGAAGCAAACACAAGAAAGGAAAACAAGCATTTACAATGCAACGGTCTTGCCTTTGCAAAAGTTAGAGCTATTGGCATTGTAAATGACAACATTTTTATTTATGTGTTGGTTTTGAAAACAGATAAATAAATGGCATTGTCATTTACAATGCCAATAGCTTAATCTCTCACAAATGCGAGACCTATTGCATTTGCAATGCAATAGGTCGCGTATTTATGCGAGTTTGAGCTATTGACATTGCAAATAACAATGCGTTTTATTTATGTTTCAAAAACAAAAACATAAATAAAATGTCTCCCACACTGCTGTCTCTCTCACACTGCTGTCCCTATTGATGTGTTTTCATGGCATACTCCTAAATTACAACACATGCATGTAAAGGAATACGGTGTTTTCAAGTGCAAAAAAAACCCTTTTGTCTTTTAATTTGCAAATGACCTTGATGTTTTAAGTGTAATAAATGAAAGGACATGCAAGTAAAAGGAGTGCTGTATTTTAATGTGAAGGTGGTGACACCCGGCTGCGGGTCACTGCCACTTAAGCTTTATGTACCCGAGGGCTTTTGAAATGCTGCAGGCTCCTTAACTCAATGCCAAGAAACAGTGGTTTGGAATCTATTGAATGGTACAAAATTAAATGCTGAAAATAAGAGGCTTTTCAGGCTAAAACACCCCAACATCTTAAACCCAACGTTGTCTCTCCCAACGCAATCTTTCTCGTTTCCTCAGTAGTAGAAGGATAGTATCAGTGTTGACTGACGGGATCTTACCCAGGTTACACGTGAATATCTGTGCAGATGGCACACAATAACCTTTCTTACTAGGTTATCTCTATTACTGCAGTCAAATTAGCCCATTCCGTGCTCATGACGAGCTCAGCTCGCCATGAGGCTCGGTCGCGCTGTTCTCATGATGAGCTGAGCTCGTCATGACCGTTGCACCGCGCCCACGCGGGGATAATTCCCCTGCTGTGCTGGGTGTTCCATTGGAACTGGCGTGGTAGTGACGAGCTCAGCTCATCATGAGCACAGCCCCACCGTGCTGCATGACGAGCCGAGCTCGTCATGAGCACCGCGGTGCTGCGCGCACCCGCCTCCCCCCAGCACAGCGGGGGAATTAGCCCTGCGGGAAAGGGGTTAAATTGGACATCCTGATCACTTTGATGCAGTTGCTGCAGCTTCACAATTTAACAAATTGCCAATCTGAGCGTGACTCGGTGTGAGCCGGGGCTTCCATGTTAATACACAGACAGGGCACATACACCACTCTCAGTGACGGCCAGTGCGTGCAGGTAAGTAGGGGAGGGGCTAGGCCCCTGACACTCTAAAAAACAAATCTACACTCTACCAACGATGCGTAACCAACATTGCTGTTTACTCGAGCACCCTGAAAGCGTGAGGGGCAGGAAAGCACCATAAAAAGAAAATATAGTAGGTAGGGGAATGGATGAGCATATGAAATTGCCCTGAGTACCACCCAGTTATTTGAATTGAAATTTAGAAGTGTAGCTACTCACTAGTTGGAGTACATTTGCTCCTGAGAAGTGCTGGTACTCTCCCACTGAATGTATTGCAGTAGTGCTAAGAAGTGCAGGTACTCCGTACTGGACAGTACCTGCCCATTTAAAGCACTCGTGCTACCCCTGTTTGTTGTACAGTTTCGGTGCCTCGCTCCCATCACTCCTTTGGCCTTCAGCTTCAGGGCGCTAGGGTCAGCAGCGACCTGTCCTCTGGTGTTTCTAAACTCAGCTGACACGTGATTCGCAGTTCTCGGTTGCGATGCTGGACCAGAGAGTCTGTGATCTGTCGGTGACCCCATACCATGAGTTTTCAATAAGTGAGGCCTGTCAGCTTGGAGGGGGAGCGGACGTAAGAGTGACGCTACCCTCTATGGCATGCCTGTGGCAGGATTTGTACTGCTGTCAGTCCTGCTCCGGGGACAGTGACCATCATACCTAGAACAGGCCGTAGCAGGACCTGTGCTTCTGAGGGGGGAGGGGCAGTCGTCTGGGCCGTGACCCCACCCGCAGGGCACTCCATGGGCAGGTCCTGTCTGCTGCAAGTGTTGCGGGCAGTGTTCCGGTCACTGACCCACCCCCGCAGACTGGGTGGGCCGGGCCCGCACTGGCAACAGCGCTGCAGCAGTTGTCTGGTGCTCAGACTAACAGACACTAACTCTATGGAGCAGGCATGGACGAGTCGGGCAATGGCAGCAAACTGAAGGGTCAGTTCAGGAGCCACAAGCTCTTTAGGACTCTGATGAAGGAGTCTGAGGTGAGCCGAGAGCCTGCACGGGGCGGGCGTCCCCATGGGAGGGCGGGACGGGGGTCTGGGAAAAGGAAGGCTACAGGGGGTGCTGGACTAGACCTCCCAGTGATGACGCCACACACAGGCCCCATACAGAGGGCAGGCCAAAGGCACACCGCAGACTCTGTTTTCTTTTAAAATTTTATTAAGTAAAGCGCGGGTGCCGCGATTATACTAAAATGAAAGAAATAGATGTTTTTTCCATTTCTTTCATTGTGGTATAATCGCGGCACCCGTTCTTTACTTGTAACATTTTAAAAGCAATGCGCGAATGCCGCAAATATACCAAAATGAAAGAAATAGATGTTTTTTATATTACCTTCATTTTTTTATAATTGCATCACTGGGACCTCTTTCCAATGGCTGGCCACTGTTTAGCATGAACGGTGACGCCAGCCAATGGAAAGGAGGGGCGGGGCTTAACCTCGCTAGTGAAAGTCATTCTAGGAAATTAAGTCTCGCCAGCGAGACTGCGCATGTGCGCAGTCGTACGCTAGCCAAGACCTAAAAAGGCCAAAATAGTGGCAAAGGGGAAATCGGGAGCCTGCAAGAGTGAGCTAGTGGGCAGAGAGTGGCTGGTGGTTGGTCAAAGTGTCAAGAGGTGGAATCGTCACTAAACGGCCTTCGTGTTTGATTGACACCCTGGCATTCAGTAGCGGCGTCCGTGGACTGCAGAGCAGAGCTATGGCCCAGGCATGTGTGCATTTACAAATTAAACACCAGACATGTCTTGTAATTCGTGTATAGCCACTAAGGTTCTAAATATGAGGGTGAAAAGAGTGCCGATAGGTAAAAGAGGGTCATACTTTGTTAAAAAATAGTCGGGGGATATCCTCTAGCATTACCAAGCTGCTACAAAAGGTTGAGTTATGTGGTTGCTCGTGGACTTCTGTAATTTGAGAGTTCTGCAATTATGGAGGAGTAAATGCTGTCACTTCTGGCACTAGACAACCTTTGTAGATATCAAAGAGCAGTAAATGTAGCCATTTAGGGTGCGAAAAGGCTTGCACATCGGTCCCTTTGTGTTTGTGCAATTCCAGAGAATTATTTCTTAATTCCAGAAAGGGATCCTGCTGAAGATACTATAAGGAAAGTGTGATGTTAAATTAAAGAAGAAACCTCTATCAACGAAACACTACAAATGCTAGTAACAAGGAGCATGAATGAAAATAAAGTGAAATGCCTAAAATGCATATGAGACCAAGCATTTGTATACAGCTAACCCAAAAATCATTCGAATTGTAATTCTGAATCATAATATGGCTTAAAATGTATAAAATGATTTTACCTTATGTAAATATTGCTGAAAAGTGAACATACCATGTATATGTATCTTGAAAACATAGCATATATTTTGGACAGTACTTGCTTCCAATTATTGACAGATGTGAGGCAGTGTAAATAACAGGATCTTTGTTCTGCCGAGCTAAAGGCACATCTCGTTGGCCTGCTTCAGAAGTATGAATGGCTGTGTGAATCTGCTGGAATTTAACCTGTAACCTGCAAGGAAGCTGCAAGCAGATTTCAGCAGTACCCTAAAATTCACTGAACCATCTCAGCAGTAAATACAGCCGTTTACATGTATGTTCTCATGCTATTATGAGAAACATGTATGAGATATATTCATTTCCGGGAAATCTATTCCTTTTTGTGCACCTATTTATCTGTTTTTTGTTAAACAAGATTTGCAGTGGACATGGCAACTAACCTCTTGAAAAATGACCTGGCCCCTGCACAGCCCACTCCTCAACCCCCCAGACCAAGCTCAGCCTCACCACTTACACACCTCACCAGCCGCCACTGTCCAGCCCCTCATCCAGTCTCCAGGGCACACAGGACCTGAACAACATGAACTTTTTAATTTCTCCTCTTTCAGGAAGTTGTTGAGAGGGCATAGATTTAGTATACGGCGGAGGCCTGTGGCCTTTTTTGGCACCAGAAAGCAGCAGGAATAGGAATCACAACCTACTTCTGATGTTGGCACCCTCTTGATAGCTCCCTTTGCCGCCAGGAAAGCCTGAACTTCCTGACCCAACTGCTGATCTGAAGATGGTCGCATGGGTGGCTGGGTTCCTGCATAAGAAAGGGTGTAACCCTGCTGAACAATCTGGAGCACCCAATAGCCCGAGGTTAAATACTGCCATCGGGTAGGTGGTTCTGGATCCTGCAGCTGACTGGTTGTCCATGATAGAAAGAAGGTATATTAAGGAGGTTTGGAGGCTGTGCCTGCCAAGGGGATGACATACTGGGGGAGTTCTCTGGCCTTATGTCCCAAGAGGCTTGTGGGAGCCGCAGCCACGTAAGGACTTGGCCTGTTTGGCGATAAGGCACACTCAGCACTCATCGGCTTTAAGGACAAGCAGGGCCACAGAGTCTCTGTGGCCCTGCTTGTCCTTAAAGCCGAAGAGTGCTGAGTGTGCTCCAGAGGGGTCGGCCTGCCAAAAAATGAGGTGCATTTCTTCATAAAATTCTTTCAGCTGCACGGGGGACCCTTCAGGAAATTCTGACAGGTACAGAGCTGACCCAAACTCTGCGGCTGAGGTGTGGGAGCTATGCCTAGATTTGTGGCATCATTTCTGCACCACGTCTTATGACTTGGACCGGCGCGGCAAAGAGAGCTTCGACTTCTTGGATTTCTTTTTCTTGTAGAACTTACCCGATGATGATGATTTTGAGAACGACGAGCAGGCAGAACTGACTCCGAGAGAGGGTCCAGGACCTTCCCTGCAACCAGAACATGGAACGCTGTGGACTGGGCTGACGACCAGGAGCTTCAGGGCACGTGCCCGGACTACCTAGGGGTTCATCGCTCGACAGCCCGGGCCGGTCATGGAAACATAGCCCAGCTCCAGGCACCACAAGCAAACCAGGAGGGGTCTGTCACAGACATCTGTCTGCAACAGGATCCACAGGGTTTAAACCCCACAGGTTTTTAGGTGACATCCCTAACGCACCCTGGGAGCGTAGCTTAATAAAAGTGAGACAAAAAGTCGAACTAGGTAGTCCAAATAACGATTGTGGTAGCTCTCTCTACGGATCTGTGCTGATGGCGTGGAAGAAAAGAACTAATGTCTGCTCACTGAGGTGGTCAATCAATCAATCAAGACATTTATAGAGCGCACTACTCACCCGTAGGGTCTCAAGGCGCTAGGTGGGAGGGTGCCGTTACTGCTCGAACAGCCAGGTCTTGAGCTTCTTCCTGAAGGAGAGGTGGTCTTGGGTCAGGCGCAGGTCGGTCGGGAGGGAGTTCCAGGTCTTGGCGGCCAGGTAGGAGAAGGACCTTCCTCCTGTTGTCGCTCTCCGGATGCGGGGGATGGCGGCGAGGGCGTGGCTGGTCGATCTGAGGTGGCGCCTGGGAGCGTAGAAGTTGATTCGGTTGTTGAGGTAGGTCGGGCCTTGGTCGTGTAGGGCCTTGTGTGCGTGGGTGAGGAGACGGAAGGTGATCCTTTTGTTGACGGGGAGCCAGTGCAGGTCTCTCAGATGTCCGGAGATGTGGCTGTTTCGTGGGATGTCGAGGATGAGTCTGGCTGAGGCGTTCTGGATCCGCTGGAGTCTCTTCTGGAGCTTGGCGGTGGTTCCGGCGTAGAGGGCGTTGCCGTAGTCCAGTCGGCTGGTGACGAGGGCCTGGGTGACAGTCTTCCTGGTCTCGGTGGGGATCCACCAGAAGATCTTCCGTAGCATGCGCAGGATGTTGAAGCACGACGAGGAGACGGCGTTGACTTGTCTGGTCATGGAGAGGGAGGAGTCCAGGATGAAGCCCAGGTTGCGTGCGTGGTCCGTTGGTTTGGGTGCGGTGCCCAGGGCGGGGGGCCACCAGGAGTCGTCCCAGGCGGAGGGCGAGGAGCCCAGGATGAGGACCTCCGTCTTGTCTGAGTTCAGTTTCAGGCGGCTGGTCGTCATCCACTCGGCTACATCTCTCATCCCTTCGAGCAGGTTGGCTCTGGCGGCGGCGGGGTCGTTGGTCAGGGAGAGGATCAGCTGGGTGTCGTCGGCGTAGGAGATTATGTTGAGGTTGTGTTGGCGTGCGATGGCCGCGAGGGGGCTCATGTAGACGTTGGAGGGTGGGACTCAACGAGGATCCTTGAGGGACGCCGCAGATGACTTCGTTGGCCTCTGACTTGTACGGTGGTAGGCGGACTCTCTGTGTTCTTCCGTCGAGGAAGGAGGTGATCCATTCCAGTGCCTTCTCCTGGATTCCGACGTTGCTGAGGCGTTGCATTAGGGTGCAGTGGCAGACAGTGTCGAATGCCGCGGAGAGGTCCAGGAGGATGAGGGCCGCTGTTTCTCCGTTGTCCATCAGGGTTCGGATGTCATCGGTGGCGGCGATGAGGGCGGTCTCGGTGCTGTGGTTGGCTCGGAAGCCAGACTGTGAGGGGTCGAGGGATCCATTCGTCTCGAGGAAGGCGGCCAGCTGTTTGTTGACGGTCTTTTCGATGACTTTGGCCTGGGAACGGGAGGAGTGAGATGGGACGGTAATTCTTGAGTTCGGTGGGGTCTGCTGTAGGTTTCTTGAGTAGAGCGCTGAGTTCGGCATGCTTCCAGCTCTCAGGGAAGGTGGCGGTGTCGAAGGAGGTGTTGATAATGTCCCGCAGGTGGGGTGCGATGACAGCGTCGGCCTTGTTGAAGACGTGGTGAGGGCAGGGGTCGGTCGGCGATCCGGAGTGGACGGAGTTCATTGTGCGGACGGTGTCTTCGGTGCTGATTGGAGTCCAGGCGCGGAGGGTGGCGGTGGGTGGCGTTGCTGCGGCTGTGGCGTGCGTCGGTTGGATGATGAAGCTGTTGTGAATGTCCGCGATCTTGTTGTGGAAGTAGGAGGCGAGGGAGTTGCAGAGGTCTTGCGATGGGGTGATGTCGTTGTTTCCGGCGTTGGGATTGGAGAGCTCTTTCACGATGTTGAAGAGTTCCTTGCAGTTGTGTGCGTTGTTGTCCAGCCGGTCCTTGTATGCATTTTTCTTGGTGGCGCGGATCAGTTGGTGGTGTTCCCGGGTGGCGAGCTTGAGGGTGGTCATGTTGTCCATAGTTGGTTCCCTTCTCCATACTTTTTCAAGGGCTCGGCATTTCTTCTTGGAGCTCTTGAGTTCGTCGGTGAACCATGGGGCTTTTCTGCTGCCGGGTCTGCTGGGCGGGGTCCTCAGCGGGGCGAGTTCGTCCGCGCAGTTGCTGATCCACTTCGTGAGGTTGTCGGCGGCCTGGCTTGGGTTCGCTGAGCCGGCCGGAGGGTGCTGGCTCAGGGAGGCGGTGAGCTGGTCCGCTGTGATCTTGTTCCAGCTTCTTCGGGCAACCTGTTGCTGGTGGTGGTGGATCGTCGTTCTTTTGAAGGTGAAGTGGACGCAGCTGTGGTCCGTCCAGTGGAGTCCTGTTGCGTGGGTGAAGGCGATGTCTTTGCTGGATGAGAAGACGGCGTCGAGTGTGTGTCCGGCGAGGTGGGTGGGGGAGGACACCAGCTGCTTGAGTCCGAGGTTGGCGAGGTTGTCAAGCAGGGTGGTGGTGTTACGGTCGCTGTTGTTCTCCAGGTGGAAGTTGAGGTCCCCCAGGAGGATGTAGTCGGTGGAGGGGAGGGCATGCGGGCTGATGAAGTCGGCGATGTCCTCGCTGAATCGTGTGCGTGGTCCCGGGGGTCGGTAGATGAGAGTGCCTCTGAGGGTGGTCTTCGGGTCGGTGTGGATCTGGAAGTGTAGGTGTTCGGCGGTGGTTAGGGTGTCGTCGGTGTTGGTCGTGATGCGGATGGTGTCCCTGTGGATGATGGCGATGCCTCCTCCCGTCTGGTTGGCGGTGCGGTCCCTCCGGGTGATCTTGTAGCCCTCTGGGACGGCGATGGCGATGTCGGGTGCTGAGGAGGCGTTCACCCAGGTCTCCGTGAGGAAGGCGATGTCCGGGGCTGTGGTGTCGAGGAGGTTCCAGAGTTCGACGGCGTGTCTGTGGACGGAGCGGGTGTTGAGCAGGATGCACTTGAGGTGGTTGCTGTTGGTGTTCGGCTTGGCGGGTGCTGGTGCAGGGTGGGTCCGGATGCAGGTGAACTTGCATGCGTGGCAGCTGAAGGGTCCGTGGGTGTGCTTCGGGGTGGCTCGGTGACATCCCGGGATGCCGCCGGTGTTGAGTGCGATGAGGTCGGCGGTGTTGTAGGTTCGTCGGGTCGGCTTCCGTCGGTGGGGGCCAGGGGTCCTGGCACTGGGCGCGGTCCAGGCGCGGACGGGCGCAGACGGGCTTACATTTGGCGCGCCTTCGGCGCACAATCGGCGCGCCCGCTGCGCATCAACGCTGCGCGTTCGCACGGTAGCCATATATGGCCAAGTGCGCGGGGGGCGGAGCAGCTGGGAGGCGGGAGCGGGGAGGGAACAGAAGGAAAAAAGGGCGGGGTTAGCGGCAGTGGTGGGAAGCGGGGAGGGGGGACGAAGGGCAGCGAAAACGGCCAAACAGGAAGGAAAGGACAAACCTAAATACAAAACTATTACACAGGCAATACAGAAGGGCTAAGATTACACAATTTAAACAGCAAAACAGCAAAAAACGCCAGGGGCAGGACAGGCGAGCACGGACCACGCCGCTCGAGGGCAGGGGGCGTGGTCACGCGGCGGCAGCGAGGTAATCAGGCAGAGGGGGCACACGCAGCAGCTGGTGGCCGTGCGGCGCGGGGGTGTCCTAGTACTAGGTCACACTCACCTGCGTCGCACGGTCGCCATATATGGCCAAGTGCGCGGGGGGGCGGAGCAGCTGGGAGCGGGGAGGGAACAGAAGGAAAAAAGGGCGGGGTTAGCGGCGGTGGCGGGAAGCGGGGAGGGGGGACGAAGGGCAGCGAAAACGGCCAAACAGGAAGGAAAAGACAAACCTAAATACAAAACTATTACACAGGCAATACAGAAGGGCTAAGATTACACAATTTAAACAGCAAAACAGCAAAAAACGCCAGGGGCAGGACAGGCGAGCACGGACCACGCCGCTCGAGGGCAGGGGGCGTGGTCACGCGGCGGCAGCGAGGTAATCAGGCAGAGGGGGCACACGCAGCAGCTGGTGGCCGTGCGGCGCGGGGGTGTCCTAGAACTAGATCACCTATAGGTGGTGCCTATATGGACACCGCATACGTCACTTCCGGTGCAGACAACACCGATAAGAAGCCGATGGATGCCCCTTACCGGCGCGCAGAGGTACTGCTGAAGATTTTGCCAGCTCCAGCGCCAGTCTGACACCTGGGGAATATTCTAAGGCAAGGAATCTGTGTTGATAAGTCACTATTAGATAGCTTTATATTAATGAATTATAATTCATTGTAAATAAATAAATATAAATGTTTTCTGGGCTTTGTAAAACGAGATAAAGAGTACTGCCTACAGAGAGGAAGGAGAAGCAGACACCATCAAAAAATCTCTCGCTGAATGCTCTGGTACATACTTTCAGTATTTGAAGATAGTACAATTGTTCGGATCTTAGGTTTCTGGACAGCCTGCAATATGGGAACGCATTTGCCATAAAATTGTAGTGAGTTGCAGATAAGTTCTGAGGAGCAGCGAGGAATATAGAATTTCCATAATCAATGGTGTATACAATTAAGTGTGTTGACCACAGGAACACTAAGATCAAATAAAGGTAAAATGCTTTGTAGCATTTTCAAGTTAAAAAACAAACTAAACAGATCTAAACAGATCTTGCATGTATTTGTAACCTGGATCACAAGATCCAAGCTAAAAACAATATAAATGGCCAGATTGCAAACCAGTGGAAACCCTATGGTTAGAGTACCCACAAACCCGACTTCTCGGCTCCCTCATGCAAGGTGCAGTGTGGCGTTCCTCAAGGCTCCTCCCTTTCCCCCCTCCTGTTCAACTTATATATTTTCCCCCTTATTTTTGCTTTACAGAAGATGGAGGTCACGGTATTCAACTATGCCGATGACCTCCAGCTTATATTTACCCTTTCTGATTCACCTTGCTCTATTCATAATTTCCAATCAATCATGATCTTCATCAGGGACTGGATGGATTGGAACCACCTCAAGCTGAACCCCGATAAAACCGAGCTGGTTCTTACCGGTGGCAGCTCCAGTCCCCGGACCCCCTCCTTTTGGCCTCCCTCCCTGGGTTCCCCTCCATCACCATCACCCTCAGTTGAAACATTAGGGATAACACTTAACCAACACCTCACCTTATACTCCCAGATTAGCACGGTGGTCCCCTCCAGTTTCTTTACCCTCCGCACTATCCGGAAGATCTCACAGTTTTTCTCTTTCTCTGCTTTGAAACTTATCCTCATGGCTATGGTCTTATCACGCCTGGACTATGGCAACATCCTGTACAATGGCGTTCCTGCCTATGCCCTCCGGCGTCTCCAATTGGTTAAAAACCAAGCTGCAAGTCTTATCTATGGCCTTCCCAAATCCCATCATGTCACCCCCCTACTTAGGGCCCTGCACTGGCACTGGCTTCCCATTAGAGAACGTGCCCTCTTCAAGATGGGCTGTACGACCTTCCAGGCCCGTGCCGGGACCACCCCAGCTTTCATCAATTCTGAAATCAAAGTATACGCCCCCAGCAGAGAGCTGCGCTCTTCCACCCAATCTCTTCTGTCTGTACCTCGGTTTAGGAAGATCAAATTGGGGGGAATGAAGTTTTCTGTCCTTGCTCCCACTTTCTGGAACTCTCTTCCTTTCACCATCAGATCCACCGCTACCTATCCTGAGTTCCGAAGGGCGCTCAAAACCTTTCTCTTTTCACAGGCCTTTCCGCTTTAAGCACCTATACTTCTGTTCCCAGGGTTTGCATCCCTCAGCGCCAAGAAACCGCCCGGTAGTCGTGCGCTTAACAAAACTTTTTAAATTCAAATTCACAAGCAACAAAGTTACTGAAGGTAAGGAACTATTTCTTCTGACACATATTTCAGATTTCTTATATTTAGAATATATGTTCTAGCAGTATCTCTCAAAGGTGGAGAGTCCGGTAGTGGGCTCAGACCAGATAGTCCTGCAGGAACGAGCGGGCAAATTGACTCTTCCCACTGGACCTGTCAAAGTAGTTGTGTTTCCTGATTTTGTGTACTGATCGGCACATTGCAGCCTGACAGATGTCAAAAACTGGTACCCCCTCACTCCAACATTATCATAGCAGCCTTCGCCCTGGTGGAACGAGCCCACAGGCCTTCACATGGTTGCTTTCTTGCCGGGAGCCGGATGAACGTGGCTCGTCTCGGCTCCCGGTCCGCGCTGCTCTCCTAAGCCTCCAGCTGTGGCCGACCCACGTTTCGACTGCCGTGAAGCACATCGGCGGGCTGAACATGCGGGGTACAAACTGGGCGTTTTTCAGCGGCTGCTGAACTGTCCCTGCGATCGGCAGAGTTGCGGACGGACCCCGGCGCTCGCCAAGATGGCGCCCCCCCACCCCATGAGTGGCGAGGATCCTCGGTTGCCTGTGAGGGGATCGGGAAGCCTGGGGAATGCCTCGCTGCTTCCAGTGAAGCTAAGTCTGCGCACACCAAGCAGCGACAACCGCAGCAGCAACCACTACGGGGCCATGAAGGCGCAGTCTCGGACGGGGATCGGCGATCGCGGCTGCCGCCATGAGAGCCTTGTGGCCGGCGCATCTGGTGCAGAGGAGCACGGGGCTCCCTCCATGGAGCCCCGGCCCGAGGTCCCGCCAGAGCCAGACATTAACACCGCCTGAGGCCCACCTTCTGCTACTTTCACTTCCAGCCGTCTCGCCCTCAGCACAGGGATGCCAAATAACCGCGAGGCGATATGAAGACGCTTCATCTTACAGCCACTCCGCTGCTGTTGCCTTGCCGTATTACCAGGTGCACAAGTTACTGTAAGAAACAGTAGTTAGTATTAGTTTTCCTTACCTTAGAATATCCCCATGCGTCAGTCTGGATCCGGAAACTTTTGCGTAGCAGTGCCTCTGCGTGTCGCTCACGGGTGGCGGGTCAACTGTTGGGTGCCGGCGACGGGACACCGACAGATTGCCGGAAAGACCTGGATCCAGTGTGAGACGGTGGGTCCCGGCATGGTGAAAGCACCAGCAGAAGGTGGCGGCGGCCCGCGAACGCCAGGCGGGCTGCCGCGAAAATCGAGGCCCCGGCTTTGGGCCTGTGACGGGCGGAGGAGCGAGGTCTTGCCGCAGCCCTGACATCGGCAGGGGCTTTGCACAGGGGCTTTGCACAACGGGCCCCACAGCACGAACCCAACTTGAGGCGGAAAGGTGGACCCCCGCTGCCCATCTGTCTGCAGGGAGTCCGATCACGGTGAGGTGAAGCCGGTGCGGGTGAGGCGGGCAGCCGCCGAAACCGAGGTCCAGGCTTTGGGCCTGAGTGGGTCCAGCTACCTGCAGGGGAGAGACGGCCTGCCGAGCACTCCGGAGGGACTTCACCAAGAGGCACTGGGGGCACAGACTGTCCCACAGCCCATACTGCCAGGAAGAAGAGTTGAAGTCCGCCAGGTGAGGAGGGGCACGGTGGGAGAGGAGGTGCCCAGCTACAGGCCGCACATTGGGCCGGTCAGGCGCAGTGGGGGAAGCCCGGGAGCAAGCGGGGAGGCAGTCCCCTTGAGGAGTGGCCCCTTCAGGACACACAAGCCTTGCGAGAACGGCCTGGCCGCCACGGAACTGCCCAGCCACCTTGGGAGTGCCTACTCATCATAACACACCTGGTTGGGGAAGCCAGCCCGCCCTACCCCCCCGAGACAGTGCAACCACGGCGAAATGGCTAATACAGGGCGTAGGGGAGGTCGCACTATAACAGACATGTTAATCGAAAACACCCCAAAAGGGGAGAAAAACCAGATGCCCCCTTCCCCGATGGCACCAGTCAGCAATCCGGGGTGGGAGGACGGAGAGGCCCCCATCACTAAGGCCTTCCTGGAGACGCTCTTCAATTCCCTGGGGGGAGATTTCCAGACCCTGAAGCAGGAGCTGGCCGGGGAACAACGCGAACTTCGTCGGGATGTGGACAGCTTGGGGGAGAGGGTAGCGACAGTTGAGGAGGCGGACCAGTCCCAAAGCGAAGAAGTGGAACTTTTGCAGCAAGAGGTCCTCCGCCGCCAGGAACAACAGGTGGACCTCCAAGCGCACCCGGAGGACCTCGAGAACCGGTTCCGGAGGAATAACATTCGGGTCCGGGGCGTGCCATCGAAAGGGGAGGGGAACAGCATCACTTGCTATCTGCAGGAATGGTTCAGGGAGATCCTTGCCGAACCCGCCGACTTTGACATTCGTATAGACAGGGCGCACAGAGTCAGCCTAGCGCGGCGCGTGCCTGCCCCTCCACCGGACATCTTGGCCTTTCTCCCTGACTTCACCTTGAAGGAAAGGATCCTGAAGGAAGCCCATCAGAAACAACCTCTCCAATTCCAGGGCTATCCTGTGGCCCTATTTCAGGACCTCTCAGCCATTACTCTACAGAAGAGGAGAACCTTCCGGGTGGCCACGGCATTTTTGCGAGACAATGGGATACCCTATTCTTGGGGTCACCCATTTTGATTAATCTTCAAATGGAAAGGGGCCCAGCCCAACACCAGCTCCGCTCTCTCCGAGACACATGTGCCCCGCTGGGCATCGATCTCGCGGAGGACGAGCGAGCTGGAGATGCATTACCGCGACAGTCGCAGGAGGGATTTGCACAACAGTCGAGAGGCGGTTGGCAGCGAGTGAGAAGACGACGGCCTCCTAAGGCGGACCTTAAACCAGACCTGACGACCATGGCCGAGGAACAGGCAGCAGCCATAACGGAGGTGGCCAAAGACACGGCGGCCCCACACTGAGGCAACGTTAACAAGGGATATGCTTTCTTCGCATTGTATCCAAAAGGGCTGAGGGGGGGTGGGCGGGGGGGCCACTGGGGCTGCCACTGCCACACTCTCCTCCACATTAAGACTCTATGGGCCTGGACTGAGTTCTGACAGGCCTGGGACTATGGTTTACATTTGGGGTTTTTCTAGTTGGGGTTGGGGAGGGGGGAGGAGGGTTGGTGGAGTTCGGGGGGGACGGAGAGGAGGGGGGTGCTGGGGGAGGACTTCTGGGGGACTGGGAGGGGGGGGAAGGAGAGAGGGGGGACGTCCAGTGCTCTGTACCTGATTGCGATGCCCAGCTTAGCCTCTCAAGACCACCGGCATGGCCGGCCTATCATTACCCACCCACACACATATCTCGCACCCCACCAGGCTTGGTGACTAGCGTGTCTGACTCCTATGTAACACATGCCGCCTACAACCCTTAAGATCCTGACCCTTAACGTACGGGGTCTAAATAATCCTGTTAAGCGATGGGCGATTTTGTCCCACTTAGAAAATGCACAGGCAGACATCTACTTACTACAGGAGACCCACTTGCTGGCCCGCGACTGCCATAGGCTTCGCTCACGCAAATTCCCGACTCAATTCTTCTCATCTGGCCCCACTAAGTCTGCAGGGGTGGCGATCCTGGTGGCACGACATTTTAAGGGAGAAGTCCTACATAAGAGTACAGAGCAGAGAGGGAGATTACTAGCATACCGCTTTACTCTGTGGGGCCTCACATTTACGATTGGATCCCTCTACGGCCCTAACGAGGGCCAGGAACAATTTTTCCACTCAGCCCTTACAGACATCACAGACACACCGGACAGGCATATTATACTGGGGGGGGATTTCAACATGGTCTTTGACACGGTTCTGGATAGGTCTGCCCAACGCACTCACCAGACTGGAGCGCTTTCTTCCAGTTGCACTGACCGGATGACAGAGTTGGACCTTCATGATCTTTGGAGTCGAACACATCCGCACGATAGGGAATACTCTTATTATTCCAATGCACACAAAACCTACGCCAGGCTGGACCACCTCTTAGTCTCCAGCCCAGTTTGCACTTTGTCCACCTCGACAGAGATAGGGGTAATCTCTCTTTCAGACCATGCACCAGTCACTACCACACTCACCCTACCACCGGCATCATATCCTCCCAGGTTGTGGCGTCTTAGAGACGCGTTACTACATAGGAAAGATATGGTGGAACACATTCAGGACACTATCCAAGACTACCTGTCCCACAACGCTAACTCTGACACGACCCTGGCGACACAATGGGCGGCCATGAATGCGGTCATCCGGGGGGAATTTTTGGCTCTTTCCTCTGCTGAGAATAGAGATAGGCAACACAAGCGTGACGAGCTCACGCAGCGGGTCCATGAACTTGAGCAAATGCACCAACGAACTGGGGCACCCAGAATTTGGAAGCAACTCAAAGTCGCACGACAACTCCTAGCAGCTCTGGATATGGACCGTGCGGAGTTTTCAGCCCTGAGGCTGCGACATGCCTATTACACTGGAGGGGATAGATGTGGCCGCCTACTGGTGAATAGACTCCGAGTTGCGCGCCAACAACAGAAGGTCAAAGAGCTCTCCCGCCTTGATGGGTCCACAGTCACAGACGACGCCCAGATCGCGGACACTTTACGCAATTTTTACGCTACTCTTTATACAAGCAGCCCGCTGGCCGACTCAGCGGCGTCCGAATACTTGGACTCAGTCACACTCCCCTCTCTAGCACTCTCCCAATTGGAATATCTTGAAAGGGATATCTGCATTGAAGAAGTGATTTCCGCCATTGCTAAACTTAAGCTGGGGAAAGCTCCGGGGCCGGATGGCTTTACAGCCATCTTTTATAAAAACGTTTTGCACTTCGCTAGCACCGATTCTCACCCGCCTTTTCAACACCTTTTCTGAACCCGGTGTCATCCCGCCTGACCTCCTGCGTGCGTCCCTTACAGTCATTCCCAAGCCGGGGTAAGACAGGACTAAATGCGGCTCCTACAGGCCGATATCGTTACTAAACGTGGACCTTAAATTATACACAGGAATCCTGGCGGCCCGGTTGGCCCCCCACTTACCAGGCCTTATAGACCCGGACCAAGCGGGCTTCATCCCAGAACGTCAGACGGTGGATAACACCAAACGGGTCGTCCACCTCATAGAAAAAGCCTCCCGAATTCCAGGGGAAAGAATGATGCTAGCGGTGGACGCCGAAAAGGCGTTCGACCGGGTTCACTGGCCGTACCTAGAACGAGTCATGGCGAAGGTCGGAATTGGGGAAAAGTTCCGCACTCTCATTTTTAATTGTTACAAATTCCCCACAGCAGTAGTGCGAGTGAATGGTTATAGCTCGGAGAGTTTTGATATCGAGAGGGGCACGAGGCAGGGGTGCCCGCTATCACCTCTATTATTTGCCCTATATATGGAGCCATTTGCTCAGAGAATTCGCCAAAACCGAGCAGCAACAGGGATAGTGTTTGGCAGTTTAACGCACACCATCAGTCTCTATGTGGACGATGTCCTGATCTCGCTAGACAATCCGCGTGCGGCCCTGTCGGCCTGCATAGCAGAGTTAGATACCTTTGCTGAGGTGGCCGGGTTCAAAATGAACGCGGACAAGTCAATAGCTCTAGACTTGTCTTTGTCCCCCTCCACAAAAGCCTATCTATAGAATCTCTTCCCCATCCGATGGACATCCGGCACAGTGCCGTATCTGGGGATCCAGCTGGCCCCCACACTCACAACCATGACGGCGGCAAAATATACGGCACTTCAAGGGAGGATTCGTGAGGTGTTAGGCCGCTGGAAACATTTCCCCCTTTCTTGTTTGGGCAGGATCGCAGCGGTCAAAATGACCTTATTGCCCCAAATCCTCTACCTCTTCAGGGCATTACCGCTGCAGCCGCCTGCAGGATGGATCCGGCAAGCACAAGCGGACCTTGCCCACTTTATTTGGCAAGGCCGGAATCCGAGAATGAAAAAGGCACTGGCCATGTTGGCCCCAGAATCGGGGGGGGCGCTTGGGGATACCGCATTTGCGCAAATACTACCAGGCGGCGCAATTGCGCTACTTGGTGGAATGGAGTAGGTGGGAGTCAGAGAAGCACTGGCTCTTTCAGGACCAGGCAGTAGCAGGACGCCCGCTACAGTAAATCCCCTTTCTTCGAAAGGCCCACCGGCCCACTAACCTTCATGCCTAGTTTGTCACACGGGTCCCTCTAAAGGTCTGGGACGCCACCAACGTTACTCACGAACTTACCACTTACCCCTCTCCATTTACGTCACTGGTCGATAATCCCGACTTCACACCAGGCTTAGATAAAGGAGCCTTCACACACTGGCGGCCAGCGGAGTGCCGTTTCCTATACCACATCTACGGCCCCGACAGAGTACTTCCCTTCACACTCTTTAAACAGGAATATAATTTTCCTGAGACGGAACGGATGTGCTACATGCAGGACCGACACTGGGCACTCCAGCCACAAGTAAGGGAGACGGCTGATAGGAAACTCCAGCCGTATGAAAGGTGGCTTCTATCCCGCACCTCTGACACCAAATTAATATCCGATCTCTACAAATTATTACAAACCCCACCAACACATCTATATAACCCAGGCAGGGAACGCTGGGAACGCGAACTAGGCAGGGCCCTCAGCCATAAGGAATGGGACCAGATATCTTATAGCGTGTGCCACTCTGCGTACCACACTGGGCTTATGGAGACACTAACTAAAATATCCACATATTGGTATTACACCCCTGAACGGATACATGAGATGGATCGCAGTAAAGACAAAAATTGTTGGCGGGGTTGTGGTCACACAGGCACCTTGCTACACCTCTTATGGGACTGTCCTATTCTCCATTCATACTTGACACAGATAATAGACGAAATAGACACCCATTTTCAAACAGAACTACCCCGATTCCCTGCCTATATCTTGCTGGGGCTCCCTAATCCATTGACATACCCCTTACGCTCGCGCAGGGGGCGCCATATGGCCATTGCTCTAGGTTCCGCAGTACAGAACATCCACACTCACTGGCGCACTACTACGGTTCCCTCCACTACAGGCTGGTTACATAGGATGTGGTATGTACTAGGGATGGAAAAGCTGTCACTTACCTTAGCCGGTGATGTAGATCAATATGAAGACCTCTGGCAGCCATTTCGCTCATTGCTGGTCACCGAATTTAGGGAACTCACCTGTCCGAGATACCTCCGGCCGTTGCGGCTCACGGGGCCCAAAGATGCGGACTCCTAAGGAGGTTGCGAATGGAGAGTCCCTTGCGGGCTAGAGGGGGGGGCAATGGAGGGTGGATTTGAGTACTGGATGGGGGGGTGAGGGGGGGAGAGGGAAACAGGGGTTTGGGGGGCAGTGGACGGGATTTCCTTTTGGAGTTTTTTTTTGCAGTACTTCCTGTATATTTCTGCCTTTTTTGACCGGGTTGGTTCTTGAATGCTATGCCCGCCCCTTTTTTGGGCTTTATTTGCCTCTCGAACGTCCCATACCAATGTCGGTTCGTATAGCATATGTAATGTATGTTTTTTTTCTATGTGCTGCTTCCAATAAAAAGATTTAAACCTAAAATTTCATGAGGTTAACATATCTTTGAGACTAGAGGTAGCTCCGGAACCGCATCTGGTGGCACGGAAAGAAAGGAACTGGCGTCAGTGTGCAGGAGTGGCACCTATATACACCCCATGTCATTTCTGATGGAGGGGTATCAGTGTAGTGCTGCATGGCGCCACCTACCGGTGCGCAGAGGTACTCCTCAAAAGTTTCTTGATCCAGTCTGACGTGTGGGGAATATTCAAAAAGTGAGGAACCTGCAGTTAGAAGCCTCTATCAGAAGAATGAAATATCACAGATCGAGGGTGGAAGTAAAAGGGAGCATTAATAACCAGCGTTTAATATGCAGGAAGTTCAAAAATTTCAAAGAACTCAAACTAAGCAAGAAGTGGCAGGCAAATATAAAGGTTTAGCTCGCTTTCTATATATGGAACAAAGAGATAGTTCAGGACTCTAGCCACACTGTCTTCCACACTGTAATCACAATTGGTTGAGCAAGCGAAAAGGAGCAACCAGTGGCTAACCATATTAATGTTACAGCAAAGATGGGCAGAGCTTGGAGGAAGGATGAAGATGGTGTGGGGCATGGCCAAAGCACCATTTAAGACGCTGGATCGGTTCAAACACAAGCATGGTGCAGAAAGTGAAGCCCCTTCCCCGTTCAAAACATGTAGTAGGCTGGCTTAGTATATGGTGCATACTTATGTAAGTAATGCACCTTGCACTAATCAAAGCAACTCTTATGGTGATTTTAGTGGTCTTTGATAACCATAAAAAGCTCAGTGGTAGCTGTGGAGAGCAGCCTTCAGGCTTATCTTGAAGGAGTGTTAAGCAGCTTATTTTACCAGTTTAATCATGTACTGTGTGTTAAATGAAAAAAAACACAATGTTTATATAAAAATATGTCTAGTTATTACACAACACTCACTAACACATTGGTATATCTCCTACCCAGAGATATCAACACAAATACACAATAATACTTCAATTGCAATAAGGTAAGTAGCACAAAATACAGTGGTCTCCAGGGGGAGACCAAACCCTATACTAAGAAAGTGGAATGAGAACTGCGACCGAAGTCAGGACTTGGACCAGGAGACTCAGACGAGCTGGGGACACAAGGAACAACCCAAATTATCCAGGAACACCAGGGAGGCTGTGTGCAGAGTGGAAACACAGCCGCATGCCCAATAGAAGTCAACTCGAAAGTCACAGTTGCAGTTTTTAAGAAGGACACTTCCCAGTGGCCCCCGAAAAAACCCTGTGGAAGACAGAAGTTTGGAGAGTCACCCCACCCATGGATACCCCAGGAACCAGGATACCAGGGAAGCCAGGTGCATAGGTGGGAAGTGACGTCAGAAACCACTGTACAACATAATGGAGGACTTTCGAAGAAGATGTCACCGGAGAAGAATTTGCAAGAGTCCGGTGGAATCCAAGGGTGGATTCTTGAAGAGAAGACCTGTATGCAGAGGGGACAGAATCTATGCCACTCAGGAGTGACCAGGAGTCAAGGAAGGGCAATGCCCACCAATGTCAGACGGTTCAGACGAGTTGACTGTGACCTTGTCACTGCAGCTGTGAGGACCAGTCGACATTGAGGAAGACCAGGAGCCATGCACAAGATTTTCCCTGTTGGATGTCAGTGACCGGGGGTCGGTGTCTGGGGGGAGCATCAACAAGCTTTGGGACCTGCCCCTGGCGTGGAGAACAAAGAAGGAGCAACATTGGGACCAGCAAGGTCCAAGAGGCTCCCCTCAAGCAGGAGAGTCAGAGCAGCACCCGAGCACGCAGGGAAGCCCACAGAAGTAGGCCAAAGGCACAGGAGTCACAAGAGGACCTCAAGCAGCTCACCGAGAAGGAAGGCCTACGGTGCTGAGGATGTGGTGAGGATGCTGTACCTTACAGGGAGAGATGCTGGAGATTGGAGCTTCATGTAGCCCAAAGATCTCTGGAGTGCAGAGCCAACAAGCCTAGGCACCGGCAAGTCAACGTGGTGCAAAGGGGTTTGGTCCCAGCGGTTAAGAAAAGGGATACTGGCCTCAAAATTGCAGAGTGGACGGGTAAGGCCTCGAGAGAGTTGCAGAACCATCATTTGTGTTGCTGAGCCTTTTGAAGTCTGTTGGACGTCAGGAGCAGTAGACTAGTCAGCTTCGTTGCAGTGCCTACAGATGCAGGGGAGTGACTCAGGATTGAGTCTTGTCCCACAATGAATCTAAGGAACCACCCACTGGTAAACCCTTAAGTCCCCTTGGGACAGGGTTGGAATGACGCAAGAGTCCCTCCCAGAGGAGGGGCTGGACAGAGGGGAGGATACTCCCATGTACTTTGTCAAGTTTTGCACCAGAGTGGGAGCCAAGGACTCCCTGAACTGGCTCAAACTGGAGTATGCAAGGAGGGTACCAAATGTGCCCTTCAAAGCAGTCTGGTGGTGCTGGAAGGCACCACCACCCCAGCCCAATACACTAACTCCTGTCTGGGAGGTGGTCACATCTCCCTGTGACAGGAAACCTATTGTTCTACCTTCCCCTGCTCTGGCTTGGCTCAGCAGCAGGAGAGAAGAATTGTTCCTGTGGTCAGCATTAGCACTAGCTTGCTGTCTGACCCGGAAAAGCTGTTACCTGTAGTACAGGGAGGTACCTCAAGGGAGCCTCCCAATACATGGGATCTGACTTCCAACAAAGGAATCCGTGTTACCGGTAGTATAGGGAGGTTCCCCAAGGGAGCCCCCCAGTACATGGGATCTTACTTACAACATTGGAATTTGTGTTGGTGTATGATTCCAACATGTACTTACCATGGTCAATTTAGGGAGACAGCACAGTGACTGGGGTCTTGATTAGCAGGATCCCAGTCAGACTAGTCAAAAACGTACTGACACCAAGCAAAAAAAGGGGGTAACCATGAAAGTAGATCCTATTTTCCTACACATGTGCAGACCTATAGATGCAGAACCAAGAAAGGCATGGTGTAAGCGTACTATCTCCTCCGCATAGAGCCCTAGGATCATACAAAAAGAGAGGGTACATTTTCAAACATTTTGCGAGGGGTTAGCCCAAAACAGCACAAAATGTTTTTTTTAACCAATTGACTTTCCGCCCTAAAACTTGTTTTGCGTTAGAAAGCGCCCTACAAGTAACGCAAAGCAGCGTGAATCACTATTTTGTGTTGCTTAGCGCCAAGGGGGCATTACATGGGTGATATGGGGGCATACCCAAGCAACCACCCATGCCTTTTGACGCAAAACCCTATCTACAAACAATTATAGATAGGGTAAGCACCAAATGTTAATGCCATATGAAAGGAGGCGTTATGAGGAGAAATGTTTTCATTTCTCCTTTCTTTTCCTACTATGCATGCCTACAAAGTGAAAAATGTGTTTGAACTTGTCTAGGCATAGTAGTTTGTACAGAAGGGTACCTTTCTTGTGCAAAACCTATGCTAGACTCAGGCACGCACTTTAATGCTATAGCGCTAAGGTGTGTGCCTGGCACACAGTAGCTGAAATCCGCACCACCACTAGGGAAAGGGAAGGAAAGAGCCATATCTCTGTAGATATGTCGATCTCCTGCTCCATCCCTGTCACACAACACAGCGCAGCCTCTATGGGAACTGCAATGCATGCCTTTTTTGAAAATCTGGCTCTGTGCTTGTTGTGGATCAGAAAGCAGGTAACATAGAAAGGTGTGCATGTGGCATATGAGGATTGTTTTGACTTGCTCAGGGATAGCCTTTACACTAAGCCTCGGACTAGCAGCCGTTGATGGTTTTGTATTTGCTTAAAACTGGAGGTTATCTTTTTTTCATGTTTAAAGAATATTGCGTGGTGTAAGTGCCTGTCATATCTTAGTGTCCTACTAGGAAGTAAGAGAACAGCAAGAAGGGTTGAGTACAGAAATAGGCTGGTCATGCATAGAGTGAAAGGAAACAAGAAGGGAAGCATTAGGAGAGGGAGGCGGATGAGGGATAACGGGGTTAAAGAAGGAAGAGGGTGAAATGAAAAAAAGAAGAGGAAAAGAAGTGTGAGAAACCATTTAAACATGTCTGCCAGTCTTAGAGTAACTAACTTGCTACTGACATGTTTTTACTCATGTGGACTTACAGTGGCGGCTGGCATGGATAGGGGATAAGTGGCAGAGGGAGTTAGGGGAGTGTAAAAAATGAAAAAATAAACCTACCGTATTGCCGCGTCGCTCCTCCGCATCGGGCTGGAACAGGAAGCACCCTGGCTCCCCTAAGCCAATCACAACGCTACAATGCAGCATTTTGATTGGTCTGAGAGCCGTGGTGAGGCGCTCAGATGGGGACTGGAAGCCTGGGCATGTTCTCCACCCAGGCTGTACTGCAGAACATGCAAAGTGTGCATGACCGTTTGGCCGGCCCAAGACGGCCGGCCGAACATTCATGCGCACTTACAGAGTGCCCACCACTCCTCCCTCTGCTCTGTGAACAGAGCAGCCCCAGCATGCAAAGCTGCCACAGTTGGAAAAAATAAAATGATAATAATATTGAGTTATTATTTTATTTTTCCTTTATTTACACAGCTGAAAAGCAGTGGGGAGCTGCCACTGTGGACTTACCTTACCTGTGCCCTTCTCTGGGCCTTAGACACGCTGCGTCGTTGCACGTAAGATGCAAACGTTCAAACCAGATCGCTGAACTGAAACTGTCTAATTTTGTGACTCATGTACGCCATCTATTTCTCTTCAGCTCATCTGGGCACTTGCTCGTTTTCTTAAGGGAAATGGATTTCAGTTATGAAGCCTGTAAATAGCCAGATATAAAAAATTCAAATGTAACACTGTTCAGATTTGTCTTCATCTCTTTGAAAGTGATCTGGAACCCCACACATGGGTGGGATAATTAATTATTTATCACCATCAATTAAGATGTACAGATAGGCAACTTGCATATCTCCCTCTGTTACTCTCAGTGTAAGTCTGGTACCTTTGATGACAGTGTTGATGTTTAAAGCGCGAAAGTGCATCTTCTGTTTCGTGTCATTTTAATGCTAGAGACATGTTTCTTATTTCTTTGTGTGAGTGTAGGTAGGTTGCCATTGTGTGAGGGATACGTTTTCTGTCACAGGCAGTATCGTATTTAATATATCTTTTTTTAACTTCTTTTAATTTCCTTTCCTACTGTCAGTGAAGATGGTTTCCTGTGAGTGAGGGGTATGCCTTTTCTGCCTCACAATTGGTGGAACGTGTGAGACGTGCGTTATGTCTCTCTTTAGTTCCCCTTCCAGTATGGGTTTGTTTCCAGCACGAACACTTAACAGGGACAGGTCTTCCTGGCTTTTATCCCTCATAATTACATTTACCTCGAGAGCCCGTCAGTGAAGAAAGAGTTGGAGGGAAGGTTGTCAAGATACTACCTAAGCACTCTCCCTCAGCTGAGAGTTCAAGCCTTATGCCTTGTGGTAGGGGAAATCAGTTTGAAGAAGCCTTCCCAATTGTACTGAAGAACTCTATAATAGGAAAGCCTTGCCTAATCTGTTGGTATTCTAAGCCTGACCCTAGGTTGTTGGTGAGTCTGCTATAGAGGGGCGGGAGGGGGTCCCACTTTTCTTGATCTAACCAGGATTATGGGCTCCGTTGGTGACTTCTTGGGCACATGGTGGAGGTTGCTAGGCAGAAGAATCTGTAGCGGCAGCAAGCTCTCAATCCTACGGACAAGCTCCCCCTCAGTCTTTTTCTGAGTGTCTCTATCACCCTCTACCCCACCCAGAGGCGATGTTCTCCTGGTCCTGCGTTCAGTGGACCTGTGTCCAGCTCATGAAGCACCTACAAATATCGTAGCAGCAACAACATAGAGGTAAATTGATTGTAGGGAACAGTGGAGAAATAAATGTGTACTAGACAAAGCTAATACATTTGAGTAGAGACATGGCTACTCTCATGATAACTAGTAGAAAGCAGGGATGAGAGTCCGAGGAGGTTGTTGGCAGACTTCCACTATCATGATATCATACTTCTAGAAGGACAATGTGTAAGGTTAATTATCAGTTGCAGTGCACTGGGAGCAGAGAGCAAGCATAGCTATTCCTGCCTGGGAAAAGACACAGAGGGTTAGCGGAAGATTCCTGTGTGTGCAAAAATGGACTTTGGGCAGTTTACAAAGGAGGCTAAATAGCCAAAGAAGATTTCCAAGTATTCAGTATATGGCTTATTGAAATGGTATAACATGGGTAGTGTTGTCTAGAAGGAAAATAAGATACTTACCTCTGTGTTCCACAGTATTAACATCTATCATTGATCAACATGCTTGAATCATTGCCCGTCGTTGAAGTGGGAGTCCCACGATACATTTAAAAGCAGTATAGTTCATTGGGGCTAAAAGAAACATTAACTTCATTAACTTATCTCTATCATTGCAAAAGAACCAAACTTCAGCCAATAGCACCCTCTAGAACACTCCCCACTGAGGCTCCACTACCTTAGATTTTCAAGCATTAGTGATAAAAGGCAAGTGACTTACCTTTTCTAATGCCTTAACTCGTAGAGACATGATTTACCCTCAGATTCTTTACCTGTGAACTTCCCAAGGGTCAGAACGGATCTGGAAGATTTTCCGTAAGCAGTAGCCTGCGCGCCAATAGCTTTCGTCGGTCGTCTCTGTCATAGTGACGTCTGTGTTGTCTATGTAGACGCCACCTCAGCATGCTGACATAAGTACTTTTCACGACTTTCCACACCAGAAGTGCAGAGCCATGATGCTCACTGACAATGGTATGTTTAGACAACTAGGGCCCTGAAGGCAAAAGCCCCGACATGAAGAACTGATGCACGGGGAGGATCGTGGGTTGGTGAGTAATCTGCGGCTAGATCATCTCTCTACCAGATAAGGCATTGCCGAAGTTAAGTAACTTGTCCATCTGATAGAGACAGCTAGCCGCAGATTCCTTACCTATGAACATATACCCAAGCAATACCACCCCTAGAGGAGGGACTGCGGAAAAGTTTAAACCAATAAGTTCTGTAGGACCGAACGACCAAAGAGGCCTTCCGTACGGACCCGATTGTCCATGCAATAATGCCTGGCAAACATGCGCTGGGATGCCCACATAGCCGCCTTGCAGATGTCAAGGACCGGGACACCACGCTGGAGAGCTGTGGTGGCTGCCTTAGTTCAGGTAGAATGAGCTTTGGGGCCTTCAGGTAGCTGTTTCTTTGCCAAAGCGTAACAGATCTTAATGCAGAGGATAACCCATCGGGAGATGGTACTCGTTTGCACAGCATGTCCCTTCTTTGCTCCAACTTACCCCACGAAGAGTTGGTTGTCCATCTGAAACTCTTTAGTGCGGTTAAGGTAGAACAAGAAAGCTTTTTTGGGGTCCAGACGGTGGGGACGTTCTTCTTCCTTAGAAGGATGCGTAGTAGCACAGAAGGTTGGCAAGGTGCCCAAGTGGAAAGTTGTCACCAGTTTAGGCGAAAAAGAAGCCCTAGTGATGGTCAGGTAAGGAGGCTGAGAAGACAATGCCTGCAACTCGCACACCCTCCTGGCAGAAGTTATTGCCACCACAAATACTGTCTTGACGGTGAGCAGCTGGAGGGGGCAATTGCGCAGTGGCTCAAAAGTTGCACACATTAGATAAATGAGGACCAGGTTAAGGTTCCATTGGGGCATGACAAAAGGTGAGAGGGGAAACAAATGTGTAAGTCTCTTCAGAAATCTATTTACAATAGGAGACCTGAAAAGTGACAGTTGGTCTGGCAACTGTAGAAAAGCAGAAAGGGCCGAAAGGTAAACCTAGAAGTAAGGCAAGGTAAACTTCCTTCAGCTGATCGTATGTAGGAGGTATGGAGGGAGTGGTAGTCTCGAAGGGGAGGGAGTAGTCCATTCAGTCTATCTGTAGAACCCACCTTTCCGAGGTGATGTCCCGCAAGAGGTGAACGTGATGGCGTATCCTGCCACCAACTGGATGCCCAGTATCTGGGAGGATAAGACTAGGAGAATTTTCAGGCAGAGGAGGGAGGAGGGTTTGTAGCCTGATCTGACCTCTGGCTGCCCGACCCATTGGGTCTGGGCGAGCCACGCCCACAGCTGCACAAAGTTTGCAAAGCTTGCACGGACCTCTGGCTAGGGTAGGGCTGGCGCAACTGGAAGCCACTTCCGTAGCCACGAAAGGCGAACGCAGGATGAGATGACACAGAGCGGCCCAAGGACTTGGCCGTATGCTGTTACTCCTTGAAATGCTCTAGCACCACTCTGCACTGTCTCTGAAGAGATGAGAGACACCAAAGGGCATGTCCATATGGTTGGCTTGGACATCCCCAGCGAAGCCAGATGTTCTCAGCCAGGCGTGGCGCCTAATGGCTACTGTCGAGGAAATCGATCTGCCCAGTGAGTCTGTCATGTCAAAGCCACAGCTTATGGTAAACTTTGCTGCATCTCTCCCATCTGCAACAGCTTGGGAGAGGACAGACCAGTCCTCCTCCGGGACTTGTGGCAGCACATGCGCAACCATCTCCCATAATGAATGGGAGTCACGACCCAAGAGGCATGTAGCGTCTAGCAATGCTAGGCAGGTAGAAGAAAATACTTTCTTGCCAAAGCTATCCAGACTTTTGGATTACCTATCTGGGGCTGCGGAAGGGAACATGCCACAAGAAGTAGAGGCATTGACCACTAAGCTCTAGGGGGTCGGGTGAATGTGAGGGAAGCTGGGTCATATGGTGCAGGGCGATGGCAGTGGCCAATTGTTCTATTCACAGGAGCTCCTGTGCTGGGCTTGAACCAGGTGCCCAGGAGAACATCAGTTAAGGCATCATTAAATGGCAGCAAGAGTTCCGAGGTGGAGACACCAGACTGCAAGACCTGAGTCAAGACATTGGTCTTGACTACCACAGTAGGAAGCTGCAGGTCTAAGATCTCCGCAGCCCTATGTACCACCATGGCAAATGAAGTTCCCTTCTCCGCAGCCAGGTTTGGGGGGGGAGCATGCCAGACTCTGGAGAGATATCGAATCCACTGGAATCAACCAGTTCCTCATACCAGTTCATCTCTTCAGAATAAGGCAAGACTTCTAAGGGGTCCTGCATCCTCTCCCAGTCTTCCTCTAATCCTAGCCCCTCCAAATAAGGCTGAGGATGTAACAGACTCTACGGGCTCAGCCAGCGCCAGTAGTTTCAGCATTTGATGTGGCGCTGGGGAAGGTCGAGGAGGTATGACCAGCACCGGTCCGGATCCGGATTCATGAGGAGCCATGGGCGCCTGGGCCAGAGCCACCGGCACGGAACCCAATGTAACTCCTTCCGCTGAGCCCGCAGGGCCCGAAGTCACGTCAGCGGGGCCCGGCTGCCCAACCATGGCACTCATGGTGTCATAAAATTCTGTTAAGTGGGTGGGGGTCGCTCCCAGTCCTGGAAAGAGAAGTAAACGCAGAGCCGACCCAGGCACACATTCTGCAGAACGAGGCCTCGAACGTCAAAACTCATCTGTCGCATCGGGTGGGGTGAAGTCGAAGCATGCTTCGACTTCTTGTATTTTTGGTGGTGCTTCTTACCTGACCCCTACGAGGACTTCGAATAAGAGGATGAAGGCTTGGAGTCTCCGCAAAGGTGCGCAGTCCTTCCTCTTGACCGAAAGCGGGAACGAGACCTCCGAGGCACCCGACGCCAGGCCGCAAGCCGCTTAGGGACTGCTCCCTCAAAGCTTTAGGAGCCATGGCCTAGCAGTTGAGTGCGACTTCGTGTTGTGGTTGCCTTCAGGCACCAAAGACACAAAAGGTGGGGATCCGTGATCGACATGGTGCGGTGACAGGCACCACACGGTTTGAATCCTGAGGACTTTTTGGACATGATGCTAAAATCAACACACCAATGAAAAAATTTCGACAAAAAGTTTTAAAAAAAGGTCTGTCAAAAAATGACAGGGGTTAGCTCTCTTCAACAGACCTGCTCTGGCTGGCGCAGAAAGAAAAGAACTGACGTTAGCTCGCCGTAGTGGCACCTATATAGACAACCCGGATGTCAAGACGACGTCAACGACGTCACTTGGAGTCGGCCGACGCCACCCATCGGCACATAGGGGTACTGCTCAATAAAAATCTTCTGAATCCAGTCTGTCTGGGAAGTTCACAGGTAAGGAATCTGCAGCTAGATGTCTCTATCAGATCTGAATATACAAGGAGAAGGTGGGCCTCCTAGGGAAGGAGGGTGAATCACATGTGAATCTATGAAAGATGCCAATACTGAAGAACCACAGTTACAGGTAAGTAACTCCATTTTCTTCTCCAGTATTGGATTGTTCATAGATTCTCATGCTTGAATCAGAATAGCTGCTATTTATAATGAAGTTACCCGGTGTTCCTCAGTACCTGGGTTCTAATTATATTATCACACAAAACATGGTTCTGTCAGATTCACTCAATATATATGCAAAAAATACTTTATGGAAATATTTTAAAACACACACACAGGAGTCAAAAAACGTCAATGACCGTTTATTTATTTATTGTTATTTTTTTTTATTAATCCTCATATTGCGAATTTTTATATGTATGGAGTTTTAGGTTTCTGCCTCTGATTGTATTTACCGGAGTGGCCCCTTGGTCTTCCGTGTCTGGGAAGTTGCCAAATTTTTCGGATTTCTCAGAGAAGTATCCTTAAACCATTACATAGTAACAGATCTGGTTTGGGATAGGGGTAAGAGCTAGCCACCTTGACTACTCGACAAGTATTTTACTCGTCCGCCAGATGTCGTTTCGCATTAATCATTGGACCGTTTCTACCAACCCTGTATTGGAGACTAGATGGTTCTCCAAGATTTCCCAAAATTTAAATCTTTTAGAGGTAGTTCCCTTTCTGTCTAATTTGTTAACCCTTAAGACAGAATTCATCCATGCTCCATGTGTTGGAGGTGATGCACTAACCCAGTTGATACAGATCTCCCTCCTTGCCAGTACAATTAGCACAAAAAGAAGGTTCTCTTGACATTTAGTTAATCTCCCTCCATCTTTTGTATCTTCTATCCCAAAAAGAGTTAGGGTTGTACTTACAGTTAGTTGTTTATGCATGATCATGCTCACGGTCTTACCAACTTCTTCCCAGTAATCCTCCAGAGATGGGCAGTTTTTAAACATGTGGACATCATCTGCCTTTTCTTCCCCGCATTTCGGACATTTTTTTACGCCAGCATTTTTAAATTTGGAAAGCTTTTTCGGAGTCCAATATGCCCGGTGTATTGTATATAAGTGGTTTCTTTTCAGAGCCGCTGACTCTAGGGTTGACCAGCATTTTCCTACAGATTTTTCCCATATGTTATCCAGGTTGGCTAATTGTAAATCTCTCCCCCAGATTTCGTCCTCAATCTGTGTATCTCCATTTCCTGCTTCTATAAGGGCCCAGTACCACTTTGCAACCTCTTTGTTGATTAGTGAGTTTTTTACCATTTCTTTTTCCAGATTACCGTTGTCTTGTTTATTTGTAGGGATGGTTCTGGCCCAGCTTGACATTTGATAATATTTAAATTTGGAAATTGAGTCATTGGTAATACTTTGTAGTTCTTCCCAAGTAACCAGAGAGGATCCTTTTAGTAACTGACCCCAATGGTTAATATTGGCTAGTTTCAGGGGGTTTGCCATTGAGTCTTTTAGACATTCTGGGGTTCCTGGTGATTCCCATATGGGGGCCATTGTACTGTAATATTGGATGTTCAGAGATAATCTAATTTGTGTCCACAGCTTAGCTGCCTCTCTTAGAGTCTTCAATTTTATTTTTTTAAAGTATTTTGGATGCCCAAATTTGAATAGAAAGTGGTCCACTGACTCTGTCAGTACTTGCAAATATTTTGGATAATAATGATGAGTTTTGAACAATGTCCGCATGTTTTTAAACTGAAACGCCTTGTAATATTCCGTCAGGTCTGGGCTTGCTAATCCTCCATCTTGTTTTCCTCTTCTGAGTTTTTTCTAAGATATCCTCGTTCCCTACGAGGCCCATATAAAACTGGCAATTTCCCCCTGTGGTTTTTTTAGAAGGGCTTTTCCAAATTCCAAGGGAATAGTATTGAAAAGATATGTATACTTGGGCAGAATCGACATTTTGATAATATTTGATCTTCCAATAATACTAAGTGGGAGACTCGACCACACTTTAAGTAATTTTCTCACCTCTCCTGCCACTTTATTTAGGTTACGCTGTGGAATCTTCTCTAGATCGTGATTAACTAAGATTCCTAGATATTTTATTTCCTTCTTGATGTTTGAGTTCTTGAAGTGTGTATTCCAGGTCATTATTTCAGTTTTAGAGTGATTTACTAGGTATCCTAAGATCTTTCCAAACGTACTTATGATCTCTTCTATGGTCGATTTAGAGCTAACATAATCATTCGTAAAGATCATCAAGTCGTCTGCGTACAATGCGATCTTTTTTTCCCAAGCATGATGCGTAAACGGGGTTATTTCTTTAGTATTTCTTTGTTTATTTGCCAACGGCTCAATATATAAGTTAAAGAGCAGAGGCGAGAGAGGGCATCCCTGTCTGGTTCCCCTTTCTATGATCACATCCTCTGTGAGACTGCCATTAACTAGAATTTTTGACCTTGGTGTTTTGTAGATTTCTTTCATGACGTGCGTGAACGGTTGGCCTATGTTGTTTTTAGCCATAACTTTTTCAAGAAAGAGCCAGTTAACTCTATCGAAAGCCTCCTAAGGCTCTGCGTGACCTTCATTGGCTTAAGGTCCCGAACCGTGTACAATTTAAAACCTTATGCCTTCTTTTCAAAATCCGGCAGGGTTCTGCCCCTAAATACCTGCAGAACCTGGTTCAAGTCTATAAGCCTGGTCGTACTTTAAGATCTTTCACTAGTGGCAATTTCTTGGTCCCCAGAATTAAACTGGCCAAAATGGGCGGCCGCTCGTTTTCCTATCTTGGTCCAAAGATGTGGAATGCTCTTCCGCCGGCCCTGAAAGCCGAGACTGATCTCCTCCATTTCCGAAAAAAACTGAAGACTCTTTTGTTTAATTGATCCTTCTGCACTGTCTGTTCTGTTTGGGCTTTTGCTTGCTTTCTCTCTCTTGTCTATCCCTGGCGCCAGGAAACCCATTGAGGGTAGCTGCGCGCAATATAAGTTTAGATAAATAAATAAATAAATTAGCGGCATCAACGGTAAGTATTGTGAACGGGATTTTCTCTTGTGTGGCAATGTCGATGGTGCTCAGGAGTTCGTGAATAATTTCATGCAGTTGTCTTCCTTTAATAAATCCTTTTTGGTCCGTATTTATGAGTTGGGACATTACTCTTCCTAACCGGGCTGCCATAATTTTTGTGAAGATTTTATAATCTGCATTAAGCAGCGATATAGGCCGATAAGACTCACATCTATTAGGGTCCTTGCCTGGTTTTAGGATGACGGTTATTACGGCGTCATTCCAGGAGTCGGGGATTTTATTTTGTTGTTTGAGAGTCAGATTTGCCAGCTCTGTGATGTATGGTGACAGAGTGTCGCTTAATATCATATAGAGTTCATTTGGTAGAGCGTCTGGGCCTGCTGCCTTACCTTTTTTAAAGTTTTTAATTGCCTCCTCTACCTCACTTATTTGAATCTCTTTATTCAGTTCTTCCTTTTCCTCTTCTGTTAAGGCTAAAGATGGTATAGCATCAAGGTATTCATCAATCTGACCTTCTAGAGGATTAGTATCTTCCGTGTATAGTTCTGTGAAGAATTTCTTGAACTCTTGTCTGATTCTATTCTCGTCAGTACTTTGGTTCGCCTGGCCGTCTTGATGTATACTCCTTACTTTATTCCTGGTTTGATCTGTTCTTAGTTTCCACGCAAGCCACTTTCCGCAACCTTCTCCGTATTCATGATTTCTTAATTTGCTTGATTCCCATTTTGTACGCACTCTGTCTTCTAGTGTATCCTCAAGTTTTTCTTTCTGACTTTGTCTCTTTCTTTCCAGTTCCTTTTTCCTGGTTATGTCTTGTTCTACTTTTAATTCGGCGTCTAAGGAGTTGATATTATTTTCCAGATCTTTTATCTCTCGCTTCATTTTTTAATTTTTATATGCACCCAAACGTAGTAATTTTCCCCTTAGTACTGCTTTGTAAGTATCCCAAGTGATCTGTTTAGTCGTACCGATTTTATTATTTTCAAAGAAATTTTCTGTTTCTATTTTAAGTTCCTTTACAATTTGCTGATCTAGTAGTATGGATCGTTGTACCGTAAATCTTTTTTGAGTTTTTGTTGTCTCTACTTGGAGTGTTAGTTGAACCGCAGAGTGGTCTGATAAATGAGCCGGTAGGTGAACTAAGTTTTTTACTCTCACTGACAAGTCTCTGTCAATAAGGAAGTAGTCAATTCTCGACCTATGTCCTAGTTTTTTGTTGTGCAATGTAAAAGGCTGATTTTTTCCCCTTTCTCTCTCCAAATATCTATCAGTTCTAAGTCTCTTTTGTATATACTAATCCACTCCCTCATTTTTGGTAAGTTTGCCTGCCTGCCCGGGGGAAACCTATCGATTTTGGGATCCATTATGAGGTTAAAATCACCTCCCAGGATTATTGGGGTGGTGGCCAGTAATAGATGAGAGTAGAGTTTCCGTAAGGGGTCTGCATCGTCTAAGTTGGGTCCGTAATATCCTGCTTATCCTTAGTTTCGCTATTGCCCATCTCCCCTTACCGTCTACTTCTTCTGAATCTAGGGTAGCTTTAAGTGACTTTTTAATTATTATCACTATCCCTTTAATATTACATTCTTGTGTGGTACATATGTATCTGTCTACCCATCTCAGATTCTTTATTATTTGGGCCCACTCTTCTTTTAGTAGATGTGTCTCCTGTAATATAATTATTTCACATTCTGATGTTCTAAGGTACTCAAGAATCCTGTTCCTCCTGCTTTTTGTCCTCATACCATTTACATTCCAGGAGAGAATTTTAACGTAAATTTTACTCATGCTCCCCATCTACTCTATTTCTCCCTAGCACGTCCCGATCCCGTTTACTGTTTATTTTATTGTGTATGATAGGCAGCTCCTTTTCATTTTTCCATTTTTTCTGACATTTGAGGATTTTTTTCTCTATTTTTTCCCTATTTTGCTCCCCACCCTCGTTCTGATTTGTGCATTTTTTGTGTTTTCTTTTTAGTGGTTTGTTTTTACCCTCCCTGGGGAAGCCTCCTTCTTATTTTCTTAGGGTTATCTTCCTAACCCTTTGCGGCCCCTTTACCCCTGGCTCTTGACATATATGTGTTTAAAAGTTATTTCTACAACGGCGTACACCATTAATCAACTTTTTTTTGTACTGCAGCTAAAACTCTAATATATGGTAGAAAGGATTTCTTCTTTATCTTATCAGCTCTTCCGACATGATTTTTTCTCGCATTAAATCTATGAGAGATTTTACTTCTTCTGGGTCCCTTATGTTTCTCATTTTGTTTCGCCACATTATCCTTAACGAAGGAGGGAACTTCATCTGAACGGTTGCGCCAAGTTGTTGTAATTCTGGCATTAGGTTCCCTAGCTCCCATTGTCTATTTTGAGAGGCTTTAGACATGTTCGATCTAATTTTGAAGGACCAGTTATCTTTGTTAAAGTTACCCTTTTTCAACGCCTCTCCTAGGATTTTTTCTTTTAAAACATAGGTTTTGAAGTTCACAAGTATTTTTCTTGGTGTTTTCCTCTCTTTGTTCTTACTGAATGGATCCCTGTGTGCTCTTTGTATGTCTTCATCGAGCAACGCTCTATCCGCCCATGGGAAATGCTCTGATAGTAGTTCCACCACATATTTTTTAATGTCAGAACCTTCTTGGTTTTCTGGCACATTTAATATCCTTACGTTGTTTTTTCTAGCTTGGTTCTCAAGCGATTCCATCTTCTCATGCATGGTTTTACTCTCCTGCTTCAGGGAGTTTATCTCCTTCTGGTTTTTTTCCACCTTCTTATTCAGGGTGCCAACTTCGCTCTCTATAGCAGTCACTCTGTCTCCCAATGCATTGAGCTTGTTGTCTAGTTTCTCACATGCTTCTTGGATTTTATCTTGCTTGGCTTCTGATATGGTGAATTTCTCTCCATATTTACTCAAGGAATTGATCTGTGTGGCTTTTCGGAATACCATCTCCTATGTTTTGTAGCTCAGGCTCAAGCATCCCATTCTCGTCGTCTGTTGTTTCCTCCCTTATCTCTGCGGTTCCAGTGTCTTTAGCGCCCCCGGTTGCCATGATGCTCTCTGGGAGGGCGATATTCGCTTCTTCTTCCCTGTTTGCTTCTCTGGTTGTCGAAAAAGCCAGTTTAATTTGTGCCGCCTTGTTCTTACTGCTAACTGGAGGTATTTTTTCGTGGTCTAAATTTGCTTGTGAATTTTGTTGTGGATCAGGTAATACTGGAGAAGGCACGATTTTTTTCTCTGTTAGAAGAGGGCGTTCTGGTGTTGATTGTATCGGTAGCTGTCCCTGCTCCTCGGTGCATGAGTTCTGTTTTAGCTGAACTTTAAAGTAAGTTCTTAGTGATGGTGTTATCTTAATTTTTCTTTTATGTGATGTATCAGTTTTGCTTCTGGTTGGAGCTTTTTCGCTTTCAAAATTTGTTTTTATGCTCTCTTTGGGTGGCTTCTTGACTCTTTTTTTGATCTCTCTGGGAGAAATCCCTTTTGGGTATTGTTCCTGTTTGAGAAAGTTCCTGTTTCGCAGGCTGTAATTCGATATAACCTGCCTGTCTTGTTTGCCCGGTGCACCCACCAGTTTATTTCCTGTGATAATTTCCAAGCCTACTGCTGGTTCAGTTTGTTTGGGGACTTCCTTACATTCACTGCACCCACCCTCACCTCCCTCCTCTGTAACTTTAAGTCTAGCGCTCATATGCCTCAGTATCCTGTCCTTTCCTAATTTTGCAGCGCTCCTTTCCTTTGGTAATCCTTGAATTTCAAATGTATGCACACTCCCGAGAGAATCAGCCCACTTGCCTCTTTTAACAATGTGATCCGGTCCGCTTTCTCTGCCACAGGCACATTTTTCACTCCAGCCGCCCCTCCGCAGCTCCACCGCTGATCCTGCACGGTCTGGCGGGGCTCTGCTGCTCTTGCTCCGGAAACGAAACCCAGGACTCGCGTCGTCTGGCAAGGCTCTGCCGCTCGCGCCCCCGGAACAGAAACCACACTCTCCCGGAAGCCTTTCCGGCGATTGCCTTCGCTTTTGCGGCCGTGGCCCAAATCCCAGTGTCACACTCGGGCTCGCTAGCTTCACCGGATCCAACACTCCACGCACGGCGGGAGGCTCGGGAAGCAGGGTCCGTCTCCTCCGGGAAATCGCACACTGTCGGGAGGTAAGCTACCATTCCTCAATTGACCTCCGTTAACTCAACCGCTTACAACGGTCGGGTCCAATCGAGGAGTGCCTTATTTCGTACCTTATTCTATGTATAGAATATATAATGTCACGGAGTATCGCTGCATTTTCTCTTCTGTTTTTTTGGTGCTTTTCTCGGCGTTGTTTATCTCACTTCCTCATGTCAGAGGAGTCTGGTGTCAGGAGCTCATCGACCGAGCGTCCTACTCGGCCGCCATCTTCCCCCACATCCGTCAATGACCGTTTATGGAAGTATAGCACTGTTCAAAGGTACAATAATTCCTGCTGAGGTGCTCCGTGATAAGTGCAAAAAGTGCTTGTGAAGTGCAAAAATAGTTGTATGAAATATATACAATTGAAAAAGAAAACAACATACAATATCTTTCAATATGAAGGGCTAGTCCAAATCTTCTTGTATTCTTGTATATACAGTCTCTATAGTTGGGACATTATTGATAAATTTCCAATCAGCTATGTGTTATTGTTGTAACTACCATTAGAGTTTTAAGCCCATCCTTTCATCTTTAGGAATTGCCCAAATGTGACAGCACTGGCTGTTCCAATACAAAGATTTGAATCTTGAATGAGATATATTTTCAGATTATTTGGTGAACCTCCAATATTTCCCCTTTACTGAGCTATTTTGTTAACACCCACACCAAAGATTCATTGCTGTTCATACGCCAAGCAGGGTGTTCTTTTTTTATTGTTCTGAAGAAAACCCCACTGCAATGCACCATTACACACTTCTTCAGAGAGTCGAAACTTCAATGTGTCCATATACTTGGCCTGTATCTAAAGACTTAATTTGGACGAATACCATGTTTGGAAATTTATCAGTAACGTCCCAACTATAGAGACTTTATATACGAGATGATTTGAACCCAGCCTTCAGACTGAAATAAATTGAATTTTGTTTTGTCTTTTTCTATTCTATCTATTTTATACACCTATTTTTGCACTGCACAAGAACTTTTTGCACTTATTACGGAGCACCTTAGCAGAAATTATTGTATATTTGAATGGTGCAATACTTCCATAAAGGGTCATTGATGGTTTTTGACTCCTGTGTGTGTGTTTTTCAATAAATGAATCAGAATAGTTAGCAGTAAGCAAAATAGCTATATATATATATATAGCTATATATATATATATATATATATATATATATATATATATATATATATATACTTAAACCAATTCAAATAATGAAGAGCTCTCAGAGATATGGAGCAGTGTAGCGTTTAATCCTCAGTGGTTACACGTTTCGACAAAAGTCTTGATCACACACTGAGTATCGAACAAAAAGTGCTTTACATAGTGCAATGTGTGGCCATAAACACAAACAAAGGACTAGTATACCATAGTATGTACTTCCTGTCCAAACACCATAGATATTCGCCTCTCCTAAAAGCGCGGCCAACTTAGAGCTATACATTCCTCAATCAAACATGTAGCTCACACTATCAATCCTAGTGTTTGTTCCCCAAAAAGAGATTACTATGTCTAATTTATGACATAATATGCATAAAACCATAATAGGTCGCAAACGGATTACAGCATTAAATATTATGCACATATTTAGGCGAATCTCATTTTCCGCTCCTGCGTCAGACTGCCCTATGCACATTGAGTTTAACATCTTAGTAGCAATATCCCCATGAATGAATATACAAGAAGCCAGGTGCCAAGTTTCAAAAAGGGTTGACAGGCTGAGAAGGCGGAGAAAAATACCCTATATAGTTCCCTTACACCAAGTACCATGCATGCGCCATAGTGGCTTAATCAGGTACGGAGGGATACAATGTGGTAAATATCAATTTTCTTCACACTTAAGATCCGTGGTAATGACCATAGTGGCTACAAAAGGGGAGTAGTTCTGTGGAGAAAACTATATTGTGAAAATATAATGTGTAAATATAGTGAAAATATAAGACTATACTCGCGCCAAGTGGCTGGGTAAATATGTGTGAAGACCACAAAATAACAGTGATATTAAAAACGAAGTGGAGCAAGTGTAGAAATTCTTATCTAATCGAATATGCTCTCCCTGGAGTGGGGAAGAAATGGGTGGGGAACCCGTGAAGTGACCGTCATCGTACGGTGGGTCCCTTCCTTTCCTCCTGTGAAAATAGAATAGAGAAAGAAAAATCGATTAAAATCTCAGTTATGAACATTTGAAGTTCTCCGTGCACAAAATATACAGTGACAGGTATCATGTTTAGAAGATCCACAATTTCATAGATTATGTCAGAAAACCTTCTGTTTCAACACTCCATTGATTCCTAACCACAAGTTTCATTCCTCAATTAAGTGAGTTGACAATTCTTCATCAAGGTTATTATGCCCTGCAGGGTACAGGGTTTCTAACTCAAGCATCCATCTAGACTCCTTCCTCAGCTTCAGTTCTCGGTTTCCACTCCTTGGTCATATCCCTACCTGTTCTATTATGTAGTAGTGCAGGAGTGAACTGTTGAACAGATGGTACTCTTGAAAGTGTCTGGCCACGGGATAATGTGGGTCTTTGTTGTTTATGGCCCCTAAGATGTTCTAGAACACGTATTTTTGCCATAAGGGTGGTACTGCCTACATATCTCTTCATACAGGGGCATTCCAAGATGTAAGTGACATAAGAGGAACTGCATGTAAGGAATTGATTAATTACAAAATTCCTATGGGGATCAGGTCTACTGAATTCCTGAACCATGTGACTGGACTTGCACGCCTAGCAATGCCCACAAGGATAAAATCCTTTCAGATTATGTATGTTGGTTCTACGGGTTTCAGTGATATCCCCGTGTACTAGCATGTCCCTAAGACTGCGGCTCATTCTATATGTTATTTTAGGTCGGTCACTGATTGTTCGGCCCACCGTTGTGTCACTTTTAAGAATGCTCAATTGTCTGCAAGGACATTTTGTACTTTCTGAGAGTCCCTATTGTAGGTTAAGATCACTCTGGTTTCCGGGGACTTCTGAGTTACTTCCTTAGGTTTAAGGAGTTCATTTCTGTTTGAATTTCTGATTTTGGACTGAGCCCGAACCAAAACCCAATCTGGATAGCCAAATTCTTTAATGATAGCAGGTATGATGGGACCCCCTCAAAAGGTTAAATGTGGCCAAGGAACAGAGTGGAAGAGAAAGACATCACTTACGAAAAGATTGTTCCAGCACAGGCCATAAACTTCAAATACTAGTATACATCCTATTGTTAATCTGAACCAGGTGACAGATAAAAAAAAACAGATATATGACAGTCATATTTTATTTTATAATTTTTTTTATTTTCAATTTGTCCATCATTTTATATTGTTCATTATTTTTTAATTTGTAAAAAACATTTAATCACAAATTCAATTTTATAAACATTTTTAAAATTCATAGCAAAAACAGAAGAATATAATATAATAATAAATATATACAAGGAAATAACACAATATACTTCAAAGAAACAACCCCTGATCTCATGCACACAATCTCAAAATACTACCACATTCACACCCATACTTCATTCAAACCACAACATCAAAAGAAAAAGGAAGGACTGAGTCTTGATTGGCAGAATCGTCACGCCAATTGATAGGCCTCAAAAACCAGTATGAGACCCCGCACCAGGTCGACGCGCGTTTCGGCGGCTCAAGGCCACCTTCCTCAGGACCTCTTTCAAACAGTCTAATCCGAGATGTCAGGGGACCTAGAATATACATAAAAAATACTGTCACCATACATTCTCTCATAGAGAATGAGAGAAAAAAACTAAGTCTACAAGATAAGAAAACATTGCTCAGAGTAACATAGTAGCTCTTCACATGACCAAAGACTACAGAGAAAGTGCATGAGACAAAGTTATCAGACGAACATGAGAAATTTAATGAATTATAGTGAAGACACCTAATGTACTACTAATCAGGAAGACAATATTTATGATAGTTCAACCTTTCTACAGACACTGCTGCAATACATATCTTTAAAATACGATATCCATTTCTATAAAATTCCAACAGAAGGTATGAAATATGACATATTCTGAGAGAATATAGGTCTACTTACGATTAAAAACAAATTGTTGTTCCTATTCCATGAATCATAATCTCATGTGAGACAACCAAGTTAAGTGATTAGTCGCAAAGATCGTGTTTGAGAAACCTAAGAGACAGAAAGAGATGCCCCACTCTAAGTAATCATTTAATCACATAAATTCATAGCATCCAAAGCCCGAACTTCTTTTTGGAGCCTATTCTTACCATATTTTTAAAGCAGCGAGGGGCCAAATCTTAACGTCGAATCGATTCCTTATGAAAATACATGTCTGATCTTCAACAAGGCAATACAGCTAGAACAGAAATACGCCGATGTTTAGGATTATGTAGCTTTATCGCAAATGTTTTCACTATCATATATATCCTAATGACGAATAATGGGGAACACACCTTTTAACCGAGCAGTGAATTCCGTTCTCTATTTTAAATTCAGAATAATGTTCCAAGATGTGTTAAGTTGATGAGGACAAAGATGACTTGCTCTGCCCGTCGGGAATCTAAAATGTAAAGACAAAATATCTAAATACATCTGTATCACGAAGGACGAGGAAACATGAAATCAAGAGTGAAGACTGCACTAATCGCTCAGAGACGTGTATAAATACGGCGGGAAAGCATAAACCTATATATCAAGTCTTATGACACGAATGAGTACTGCTTACCAAGATATTGTACTTAGTGCAGGTCGACGCTCTCCTCTGCCTGATATTATTAATACAAACGGCACTCTAGACTGAGTCTCAAGTTTTTAAATCCTGGACGGAAGCGTGTCATAACGCGATACTACCCAGTTACCGGAAGCGATCTCGAGCGTGAGAAAGAACTAAAAATAAATGATGGACTACGATTCACCTCCTTGTCGCCGCAAAGGTATCAACAGATACGAAATGAGATGCAACCATTGAGGACAATGTCGATTATTTTCAAAGAAATAACAAGATGATATACAGATGTCATAAATCACCCAATGACCAATTCTAAGGAACCATATCGACCATAAGTTGGTACAAGAAGAGTCTCAAATTGCCATTGATTATATATGGCTATATATTCCAAGACTTACGAATCTCATACAGACTCTAAAAGAGGTTTTTTTTGGGGGATACACTCGCACGATCATTAATGTCCAGAGCAGCTACTGGAGAAATGAACCAATATTGCTATGAAGAGTGCACAACAGGAATAGAGGAGAGATCAAGCTGTCAATCATATTAACATAGCTCAAAAAAGCCAAAATAGCTCAAATAAGTTCGAATCACAGATATTCGCTATGTATAAATAGATGACATCTATTTTGTAACGTACCAGGATATCTCCTCATTAAGGCCACGTTTAACACAATCAAGATGATAGATCCAGAAGGTTTTGCGTTTCTTCCGGATACTTGCAGTTGATTGGCCTGTTCTTGGTAGCACCTTTTCCAAGATAGACCACTTAATTTCTTGCTCATTGTGGTTCATATCTAGACAATGTTGAACTAAGGGTGCCATCAGTTTCTTGGTTCGGATGGCAGACTTGTGTTCACTGAATCGGAGACGAAATTCGCGACCCGTTTCTCCCACATAGGCCAAACCACAGCTGCAGAATAGAATATAAATGATATTACTACTGCGACAATTTGTCAAATGGCGTAGTTTGATTTCTTTATCATTATATTTGATGACCTGAGTTGTAATAGCTGAATCACAGGCGTGGCAGGAACCACATCTGTGGTTACCCAAGACAGCAGGAAGGCCCGAAATGGACGCAAGCCATCTGAGGGAGAACTTTTTACCTGCCGGGTATGTACTAGCATATCCCTGAGGTTCTTATTCCTTCTATAAGCTAGCAGGGGTAATGGCATAGGGGGAGCGTTTTCATCAGAGTTCAGGATTCTCCAGTTATTATTAATGATATTCCTGATTTTGAAATTCAGAGTGGAATGGTTGATCACACATGTAATCCGATTCTGATTAGAGCGTCTCGACCCCTGGAGTAGCGCAGTTCTGTCATAGTATTTCGCTCTCTTATAGGCATGCCGTACAAGACGGTGGGGATAACCCCTCTTGAGAAGCCTATCTTTAAGTGCATCTCCATGTTTATGGAAGGCACTCATGTCCGTGCAGTTGCGACGGATTCGCAAGAATTCCCCAAAGGGGATGGACTACTTTTGGCAGTTAGGGTGGTAACTGTCAAACTTAAGGATAGTATTCTTAGCTGTGCTTTTCCTGAAGAGACTCACTTCCAAATGACCCTCAATACCTTCAATGCTAATATCCAGAAAATCAACCTTATATTTGTTAAAATTCACTGTGAACCTTAGGTCGGTATCACTGGCATTAAGCCAGAGAACAAACGCCTGCAACAAATCAACCGGACCACTCCAAATAAAAAAATTTTTGTCTATAAAACGCTTCCAAATAGAGACATTTTCAAAAAATGGGGCCAGTTCATTGTAGATGTTCTGTAGCTCCCACTCTCCCATAAAGGTGTTTGCCACACTGGGAGCACAAGAGGCCCCCATTGAGGTACCCTTGATTTGTTTATAAAGGCGGCCATCACATTCAAAGAAGTTGTTCAATAGAACAACCTCCAAACATTGTAAAATAAAGGCATCTGGTCGGTCCTCTGGGTATCTCTGTAATAGGGCTGAAACAGCCTGTAACGCTCGGCACTGAGGGATATTGGTGTATAACGCCTCAATGTCGAGCGTCACAAGGATGTCTGTATCTGGAATAAATGGCAAACCCTCTATCTTATTGATTATCACCGGTGTCACAGATATAGGAGGCATATTTGTGTGTAAGGGGACACAAGAATTTATCAACATATTTTGATAGGGGCTCCGTACAAGAGCCAATGGTGGATATTATGGGTCGCATAGGTGGATTTGTTTCCGACTTATGTGTCTTTGGTAGCCCGTAAAGGGCGGAGATTGTTGGACAGGATTTGTTTAAAAAAACATATTCATCTTCACAGATGAGCCCATCTGTGAACGCCACTTGGGTTATTTCTTGAATGTGCTTATTCAATCTTTCCAATTCTCTCCGTTGTGCTGGTCTATAATGGTCTGTCACTGACAGCATCTCAGACATCTTTTCATCATAGATGTTCCTATCAAATAAAACAATCCCCCCACCTTTGTCACACGGTTTATTTTTGTCACACGGTTTAATGACAACAGAGGGATCCGTTTTCAGTTTATTAAGAGATGCAATCTCTAATCTAGAGAGGTTAGATTGTGGTTTATAAGGATTCTTAATGACTCGTGCAATATCACGAAGAACACTCTGTTCGAAAATACGCACATCGGTGCCTACCATATCCAGCGTAGGAGTAAAGGTCGATGGAGGTTCGCACCTAGATAAATTATTCTCTTCCTCATTTAGGGGTCGGTCCAAAAAGAATTTATTCAATCTAACCTTCCTAAAGAAGGCAAATAAGTCCTCATGCAACTTAAATTTATTCAAGTGTACACTTGGAACAAATGATAAACCCTTGCTCAACACCTCTATGTCCTCAGGTTCAAGCGACATGGATGAAAGATTATAAATCGGTAAGTTTTCTTCAATAATAGAAGGAGATCCCGATGTACCTCCTACCACTAATACTGGTGGTTGCGGGTCCTCACATATTGCTGTGGAGGTTGAGGGCTCATTTGTGCTTGAGCTCCTTGGTCCTGCCACCGTACATTCCTTCCTCGGTATTGGCCCCGGGGTAAAAAACCCCTTCCATGAAATGGTCGTTGAGTGGACCTACCTCTGAATGGTCTTGAGTTGTATTGGCCATTGCTCATGTCCTGATAGTTGTCTCCATCCGATCCGGAGGAACCAGAGTCTGAGAAATTGGTATACTTCCTACCTGAGTAACCATTGAAGTTCGGATTGTAATTCCCTTGTGTTCCCTCTTGATAATAACTAGGAGTAAGGTACGGGTAGATCTTTTCTCTAGTGAACCATCTCACATCTTTTCGTAGCTTTTCTGTCTTTTTTTTTGTGAGATAAGTGTCGAAGTCTTTCATCTCTGTTTGAATTTTTTCAAGACTACTCTTGGCTTCATCCACAGCCGTGGATGTATTGAGTTTAACTTCTAAGTCGTTTATCTCCTGCAAAAGGGTAGATGCTATTTCCTTGGCTGTTTCTATAATCAACACCATCCAGTCCCTGGAGCAGCGGTTAGAAATGAGTGACCACCGCTCCAGGAACTTTCTGATGTTGACAAATAGTGCAGGTGCAAACACAACAATGATGGACAGAATGTGGATCAATGTCACACATTCACCCCAGTCAAAAGATCTGGGCCCAAATCCATCGTTTTTCCACTCCACACCACCCTGGGTTAGACAATGGCGATATGCAAATCAGCGGTCTGGGAAAGATATGGCTGTTGTAGTTCGGACTGGACTGTTCCCATGGGGCAACAGGGTCAGAGCTGATTTGCATAAAGCCATTATCTGACCCAGGGTGGTGTGGAGTGCAAAAAAACGATGGATTTGGGCCCAGATCTTTTGACTGGGGGAGTGTGTGACATTGATCCACATTCAGTCCATCACTTGTTGTTTTTTGACAAATAGTGCAGGAGCATTACGAACTCTTAGTCCTGAGGGGATTACACCCGCCTTAAGATACTCAAACATATAATATGCACGAGATTCTATGCGTTTCAGTTTTTTCCGCATATTTAATAGATTTTGCCAATCACTATTATCTAATTGGTGGGTGGGACGAGGACCACTATCTCCCGTGACTATACCCATCAGGGAATTGAAATCATCATCAGAAAACCCGAAGGTTTGGAAGTGGTCCATTTTCGAGAATATCCAAATCAACTATGTATATACTATATGATTAATACTCACGTATCCGAAGTATGTATATACAAAAAATCTAAAAGAAAGGGAAAATGAAAAGAAAAGAAAACAAATATTAAAGAAATCCCCCAATTGTGCAGCCAAAGATAAGAGAGACAAAATAATGGTCATGTGAGAACAACATATGATTAATCTAGAAAGGTAACACATAATAAGGGAAAAAGTATAACTCAACAATAAATGAGCAGAAAAAATCCCACGGTTAAAAAAACGCGAATGCTGATAGCAGGTATGATGGGACCCCCTCAAAAGGTTAAATGTGGCCAAGGAACAGAGGGGAAAAGAAAGACAACACTTACGAAAAGATTGTTCCAGCACAGGCCATAAACTTCAAATACTAGTATACATCCTATTGTTAATCTGAACCAGGTGACAGATATATGACAGTCATATTTTATTTTATAATTTTTTTATTTTCAATTTGTCCATCATTTTATATTGTTCATTATTTTTTAATTTGTAAAAAACATTTAATCACAAATTCAATTTTATAAACATTTTCAAAATTCATAGCAAAAACAGAAGAATATAATATAATAATAAATATATACAAGGAAATAACACAATATACTTCAAAGAAACAACCCCTGATCTCATGCACACAATCTCAAAATACTACCACATTCACACCCATACTTCATTCAAACCACAACATCAAAAGAAAAAGGAAGGACTGAGTCTTGATTGGCAGAATCGTCACGCCAATTGATAGGCCTCAAAAACCAGTATGAGACCCCGCACCAGGTCGACGCGCGTTTCGGCGGCTCAAGGCCACCTTCCTCAGGACCTCTTTCAAACAGTCTAATCCGAGATGTCAGGGGACCTAGAATATACATAAAAAATACTGTCACCATACATTCTCTCATAGAGGATGAGAGAAAAAAACTAAGTCTACAAGATAAGAAAACATTGCTCAGAGTAACATAGTAGCTCTTCACATGACCAAAGACTACAGAGAAAGTGCATGAGACAAAGTTATCAGACGAACATGAGAAATTTAATGAATTATAGTGAAGACACCTAATGTACTACTAATCAGGAAGACAATATTTATGATAGTTCAACCTTTCTACAGACACTGCTGCAATACATATCTTTAAAATACGATATCCATTTCTATAAAATTCCAACAGAAGGTATGAAATATGACATATTCTGAGAGAATATAGGTCTACTTACGATTAAAAACAAATTGTTGTTCCTATTCCATGAATCATAATCTCATGTGAGACAACCAAGTTAAGTGATTAGTCGCAAAGATCGTGTTTGAGAAACCTAAGAGACAGAAAGAGATGCCCCACTCTAAGTAATCATTTAATCACATAAATTCATAGCATCCAAAGCCCGAACTTCTTTTTGGAGCCTATTCTTACCATATTTTTAAAGCAGCGAGGGGCCAAATCTTAACGTCGAATCGATTCCTTATGAAAATACATGTCTGATCTTCAACAAGGCAATACAGCTAGAACAGAAATACGCCGATGTTTAGGATTATGTAGCTTTATCGCAAATGTTTTCACTATCATATATATCCTAATGACGAATAATGGGGAACACACCTTTTAACCGAGCAGTGAATTCCGTTCTCTATTTTAAATTCAGAATAATGTTCCAAGATGTGTTAAGTTGATGAGGACAAAGATGACTTGCTCTGCCCGTCGGGAATCTAAAATGTAAAGACAAAATATCTAAATACATCTGTATCACGAAGGACGAGGAAACATGAAATCAAGAGTGAAGACTGCACTAATCGCTCAGAGACGTGTATAAATACGGCGGGAAAGCATAAACCTATATATCAAGTCTTATGACACGAATGAGTACTGCTTACCAAGATATTGTACTTAGTGCAGGTCGACGCTCTCCTCTGCCTGATATTATTAATACAAACGGCACTCTAGACTGAGTCTCAAGTTTTTAAATCCTGGACGGAAGCGTGTCATAACGCGATACTACCCAGTTACCGGAAGCGATCTCGAGCGTGAGAAAGAACTAAAAATAAATGATGGACTACGATTCACCTCCTTGTCGCCGCAAAGGTATCAACAGATACGAAATGAGATGCAACCATTGAGGACAATGTCGATTATTTTCAAAGAAATAACAAGATGATATACAGATGTCATAAATCACCCAATGACCAATTCTAAGGAACCATATCGACCATAAGTTGGTACAAGAAGAGTCTCAAATTGCCATTGATTATATATGGCTATATATTCCAAGACTTACGAATCTCATACAGACTCTAAAAGAGGTTTTTTTTGGGGGATACACTCGCACGATCATTAATGTCCAGAGCAGCTACTGGAGAAATGAACCAATATTGCTATGAAGAGTGCACAACAGGAATAGAGGAGAGATCAAGCTGTCAATCATATTAACATAGCTCAAAAAAGCCAAAATAGCTCAAATAAGTTCGAATCACAGATATTCGCTATGTATAAATAGATGACATCTATTTTGTAACGTACCAGGATATCTCCTCATTAAGGCCACGTTTAACACAATCAAGATGATAGATCCAGAAGGTTTTGCGTTTCTTCCGGATACTTGCAGTTGATTGGCCTGTTCTTGGTAGCACCTTTTCCAAGATAGACCACTTAATTTCTTGCTCATTGTGGTTCATATCTAGACAATGTTGAACTAAGGGTGCCATCAGTTTCTTGGTTCGGATGGCAGACTTGTGTTCACTGAATCGGAGACGAAATTCGCGACCCGTTTCTCCCACATAGGCCAAACCACAGCTGCAGAATAGAATATAAATGATATTACTACTGCGACAATTTGTCAAATGGCGTAGTTTGATTTCTTTATCATTATATTTGATGACCTGAGTTGTAATAGCTGAATCACAGGCGTGGCAGGAACCACATCTGTGGTTACCCAAGACAGCAGGAAGGCCCGAAATGGACGCAAGCCATCTGAGGGAGAACTTTTTACCTGCCGGGTATGTACTAGCATATCCCTGAGGTTCTTATTCCTTCTATAAGCTAGCAGGGGTAATGGCATAGGGGGAGCGTTTTCATCAGAGTTCAGGATTCTCCAGTTATTATTAATGATATTCCTGATTTTGAAATTCAGAGTGGAATGGTTGATCACACATGTAATCCGATTCTGATTAGAGCGTCTCGACCCCTGGAGTAGCGCAGTTCTGTCATAGTATTTCGCTCTCTTATAGGCATGCCGTACAAGACGGTGGGGATAACCCCTCTTGAGAAGCCTATCTTTAAGTGCATCTCCATGTTTATGGAAGGCACTCATGTCCGTGCAGTTGCGACGGATTCGCAAGAATTCCCCAAAGGGGATGGACTACTTTTGGCAGTTAGGGTGGTAACTGTCAAACTTAAGGATAGTATTCTTAGCTGTGCTTTTCCTGAAGAGACTCACTTCCAAATGACCCTCAATACCTTCAATGCTAATATCCAGAAAATCAACCTTATATTTGTTAAAATTCACTGTGAACCTTAGGTCGGTATCACTGGCATTAAGCCAGAGAACAAACGCCTGCAACAAATCAACCGGACCACTCCAAATAAAAAAAATTTTGTCTATAAAACGCTTCCAAATAGAGACATTTTCAAAAAATGGGGCCAGTTCATTGTAGATGTTCTGTAGCTCCCACTCTCCCATAAAGGTGTTTGCCACACTGGGAGCACAAGAGGCCCCCATTGAGGTACCCTTGATTTGTTTATAAAGGCGGCCATCACATTCAAAGAAGTTGTTCAATAGAACAACCTCCAAACATTGTAAAATAAAGGCATCTGGTCGGTCCTCTGGGTATCTCTGTAATAGGGCTGAAACAGCCTGTAACGCTCGGCACTGAGGGATATTGGTGTATAACGCCTCAATGTCGAGCGTCACAAGGATGTCTGTATCTGGAATAAATGGCAAACCCTCTATCTTATTGATTATCACCGGTGTCACAGATATAGGAGGCATATTTGTGTGTAAGGGGACACAAGAATTTATCAACATATTTTGATAGGGGCTCCGTACAAGAGCCAATGGTGGATATTATGGGTCGCATAGGTGGATTTGTTTCCGACTTATGTGTCTTTGGTAGCCCGTAAAGGGCGGAGATTGTTGGACAGGATTTGTTTAAAAAAACATATTCATCTTCACAGATGAGCCCATCTGTGAACGCCACTTGGGTTATTTCTTGAATGTGCTTATTCAATCTTTCCAATTCTCTCCGTTGTGCTGGTCTATAATGGTCTGTCACTGACAGCATCTCAGACATCTTTTCATCATAGATGTTCCTATCAAATAAAACAATCCCCCCACCTTTGTCACACGGTTTATTTTTGTCACACGGTTTAATGACAACAGAGGGATCCGTTTTCAGTTTATTAAGAGATGCAATCTCTAATCTAGAGAGGTTAGATTGTGGTTTATAAGGATTCTTAATGACTCGTGCAATATCACGAAGAACACTCTGTTCGAAAATACGCACATCGGTGCCTACCATATCCAGCGTAGGAGTAAAGGTCGATGGAGGTTCGCACCTAGATAAATTATTCTCTTCCTCATTTAGGGGTCGGTCCAAAAAGAATTTATTCAATCTAACCTTCCTAAAGAAGGCAAATAAGTCCTCATGCAACTTAAATTTATTCAAGTGTACACTTGGAACAAATGATAAACCCTTGCTCAACACCTCTATGTCCTCAGGTTCAAGCGACATGGATGAAAGATTATAAATCGGTAAGTTTTCTTCAATAATAGAAGGAGATCCCGATGTACCTCCTACCACTAATACTGGTGGTTGCGGGTCCTCACATATTGCTGTGGAGGTTGAGGGCTCATTTGTGCTTGAGCTCCTTGGTCCTGCCACCGTACATTCCTTCCTCGGTATTGGCCCCGGGGTAAAAAACCCCTTCCATGAAATGGTCGTTGAGTGGACCTACCTCTGAATGGTCTTGAGTTGTATTGGCCATTGCTCATGTCCTGATAGTTGTCTCCATCCGATCCGGAGGAACCAGAGTCTGAGAAATTGGTATACTTCCTACCTGAGTAACCATTGAAGTTCGGATTGTAATTCCCTTGTGTTCCCTCTTGATAATAACTAGGAGTAAGGTACGGGTAGATCTTTTCTCTAGTGAACCATCTCACATCTTTTCGTAGCTTTTCTGTCTTTTTATTTGTGAGATAAGTGTCGAAGTCTTTCATCTCTGTTTGAATTTTTTCAAGACTACTCTTGGCTTCATCCACAGCCGTGGATGTATTGAGTTTAACTTCTAAGTCGTTTATCTCCTGCAAAAGGGTAGATGCTATTTCCTTGGCTGTTTCTATAATCAACACCATCCAGTCCCTGGAGCAGCGGTTAGAAATGAGTGACCACCGCTCCAGGAACTTTCTGATGTTGACAAATAGTGCAGGTGCAAACACAACAATGATGGACAGAATGTGGATCAATGTCACACATTCACCCCAGTCAAAAGATCTGGGCCCAAATCCATCGTTTTTCCACTCCACACCACCCTGGGTTAGACAATGGCGATATGCAAATCAGCGGTCTGGGAAAGATATGGCTGTTGTAGTTCGGACTGGACTGTTCCCATGGGGCAACAGGGTCAGAGCTGATTTGCATAAAGCCATTATCTGACCCAGGGTGGTGTGGAGTGCAAAAAAACGATGGATTTGGGCCCAGATCTTTTGACTGGGGGAGTGTGTGACATTGATCCACATTCAGTCCATCACTTGTTGTTTTTTGACAAATAGTGCAGGAGCATTACGAACTCTTAGTCCTGAGGGGATTACACCCGCCTTAAGATACTCAAACATATAATATGCACGAGATTCTATGCGTTTCAGTTTTTTCCGCATATTTAATAGATTTTGCCAATCACTATTATCTAATTGGTGGGTGGGACGAGGACCACTATCTCCCGTGACTATACCCATCAGGGAATTGAAATCATCATCAGAAAACCCGAAGGTTTGGAAGTGGTCCATTTTCGAGAATATCCAAATCAACTATGTATATACTGTATGATTAATACTCACGTATCCGAAGTATGTATATACAAAAAATCTAAAAGAAAGGGAAAATTAAAAGAAAAGAAAACAAATATTAAAGAAATCCCCCAATTGTGCAGCCAAAGATAAGAGAGACAAAATAATGGTCATGTGAGAACAACATATGATTAATCTAGAAAGGTAACACATAATAAGGGAAAAAGTATAACTCAACAATAAATGAGCAGAAAAAATCCCACGGTTAAAAAAACGCGAATGCTGATAGCAGGTATGATGGGACCCCCTCAAAAGGTTAAATGTGGCCAAGGAACAGAGGGGAAAAGAAAGACAACACTTACGAAAAGATTGTTCCAGCACAGGCCATAAACTTCAAATACTAGTATACATCCTATTGTTAATCTGAACCAGGTGACAGATATATGACAGTCATATTTTATTTTATAAATTTTTTTATTTTCAATTTGTCTATCATTTTATATTGTTCATTATTTTTTAATTTGTAAAAAACATTTCATCACAAATTCAATTTTATAAACATTTTCAAAATTCATAGCAAAAACAGAAGAATATAATATAACCGTGTGACAAAGGTGGGGGGATTGTTTTATTTGATAGGAACATCTATGATGAAAAGATGTCTGAGATGCTGTCAGTGACAGACCATTATAGACCAGCACAACGGAGAGAATTGGAAAGATTGAATAAGCACATTCAAGAAATAACCCAAGTGGCGTTCACAGATGGGCTCATCTGTGAAGATGAATATGTTTTTTTAAACAAATCCTGTCCAACAATCTCCGCCCTTTACGGGCTACCAAAGACACATAAGTCGGAAACAAATCCACCTATGCGACCCATAATATCCACCATTGGCTCTTGTACGGAGCCCCTATCAAAATATGTTGATAAATTCTTGTGTCCCCTTACACACAAATATGCCTCCTATATCCATGACACCGGTGATATAATCAATAAGATAGAGGGTTTGCCATTTAATCCAGATACAGACATCCTTGTGACGCTCGACATTGAGGCGTTATACACCAATATCCCTCAGTGTCGAGCGTTACAGTCTGTTTCAGCCCTATTACAGAGAAACCCAGAGGACCGACCAGATGCCTTTATTTTACAATGTTTGGAGGTTGTTCTATTGAACAACTTCTTTGAATGTGATGGCCGCCTTTATAAACAAATCAAGGGTACCTCAATGGGGGCCTCTTGTGCTCCCAGTGTGGCAAACACCTTTATGGGAGAGTGGGAGCTACAGAACATCTACAATGAACTGGCCCCATTTTTTGAAAATGTCTCTATTTGGAAGCGTTTTATAGACGACATTTTTTTTATTTGGAGTGGTCCGGTTGATTTGTTGCAGGCGTTTGTTCTCTGGCTTAATGCCAGTGATACCAACCTAAGGTTCACAGTGAATTTTAACAACTATAAGGTTGATTTTCTGGATATCAGCATTGAAGGTATTGAGGGTCATTTGGAAGTGAGTCTCTTCAGGAAAAGCACAGCTAAGAATACTATCCTTAAGTTTGACAGTTACCACCCTAACTGCCAAAAGGAGTCCATCCCCTTTGGGGAATTCTTGTGAATCCGTCGCAACTGCACGGACATGAGTGCCTTCCATAAACATGGAGATGCACTTAAAGATAGGCTTCTCAAGAAGGGTTATCCCCACCGTCTTGTACGGCATGCCTATAAGAGAGCGAAATACTATGACAGAACTGCGCTACTCCAGGGGTCGAGACGCTCTAATCAGAATCGGATTACATGTGTGATCAACCATTCCACTCTGAATTTCAAAATCAGGAATATCATTAATAAAAACTGGAGAATCCTGAACTCTGATGAAAACGCTCCCCCTATGCCATTACCCCTGCTAGCTTATAGAAGGAATAAGAACCTCATGGATATGCTAGTACATACCCGGCAGGTAAAAAGTTCTCCCTCATATGGCTTGTGTTCCATTTCGGGCCTTCCTGCTGTCTTGGGTAACCACAGATGTGGTTCCTGCCACGCCTGTGATTCAGCTATTACATCTGAGGTCATCAAATATAATGATAAAGAAATCAAACTACGCCATTTGACAAATTGTCGCAGTAGTAATATCATTTATATTCTGTTCTGCAGCTGTGGTTTGGCCTATGTGGGAGAAACAGGTCGCGAATTTCGTCTCCGATTCAGTGAACACAAGTCTGCGATCCGAACCAAGAAACTGATGGCACCCTTAGTTCAACATTGTCTAGATATGAACCACAATGAGCAAGAAATTAAGTGGTCTATCTTGGAAAAGGTGCTACCAAGAACAGGCCAATCAACTGAAAGTATCCGGAAGAAACGCGAAACCTTCTGGATCTATCATCTTGATTGTGTTAAACGTGGCCTTAATGAGGAGATATCCTGGTACGTTACAAAATACATGTCATCTATTGATACATAGCGAATATCTGTGATTCGAACTTATTTGAGCTATTTTGGCTTTTTTGAGCTATGTTAATATGATTGACAGCTTGATCTCTCCTCTATTCCTGTTGTGCACTCTTCATAGCTAGATTGGTTCATTTGTCCAGTAGCTGCTCTGGACATTAATGATCGTGCGAGTGTATAAAAAAAAAAAAACTCTTTTAGAGTCTGCATGAGATTCGTAAGTCTTGGAATATATAGCCCTATATAATCAATGGCAATTTGATTTGAGACTCTTCTTGTACCAACTTATGGTCGATATGGTTCTTTAGAATTGGTCATTGGGTGATTTATGACATTTGTGTATCATCTTGTTATTTCTTTGAAAATAATCGTCATTGTCCTCAATGGTTGCATCTCATTTCGTATCTGTCGATACCTTCGCGGCGACAAGGAGGTGAATCGTAGTCCATCATTTATTTTTAGTTCTTTCTCACGCTCGAGATCGCTTCCGGTAACTGGGTAGTATCGCGTTATGACACGCTTCCGTCCAGGATTTAAAAACTTGAGACTCAGTCTAGAGTGCCGTTTGTATCAATAATATCAGGCAGAGTGGAGCGTCGACCTGCACTACGTACAATATCTTGGTAAGCAGTACTTATTCGTATCATAAGACTTGATATATAGGGTTATGCTTTCCCGCCGTATTTATACACGTCTCTGAGCGATTAGTGCAGTCTTCGCTCTTGATTTCATGTTTCCTCGTCCTTCGTGATACAGATGTATTTAGATATTTTGTCTTTACATTTTAGATTCCCGACGGGCAGAGCAAGTCATCTTTGTCCTCATCAACTTAACACATCTTGGAACATTATTCTGAATTTAAAATAGAGAACGGAATTCACTGCTCGGTTAAAAGGTGTGTTCCCCATTATTCGTCATTAGGATATATATGATAGTGAAAACATTTGCGATAAAGCTACATAATCCTAAACATCGGCGTATTTCTGTTCTAGCTGTATTGCCTTGTTGAAGATCAGACATGTATTTTCATAAGGAATCAATTCGACGTTAAGATTTGGCCCCTCGCTGCTTTAAAAATATGGTAAGAATAGGCTCCAAAAAGAAGGTCGGGCTTTGGATGCTATGAATTTATGTGATTAAATGATTACTTAGAGTGGGGCATCTCTTTCTGTCTCTTAGGTTTCTCAAACACGATCTTTTCGACTAATCACTTAACTTGGTTGTCTCACATGAGATTATGATTCATGGAATAGGAACAACAATTTGTTTTTAATCGTAAGTAGACCTATGTTCTCTCAGAATATGTCATATTTCATACCTTCTGTTGGAATTTTATAGAAATGGATATCGTATTTCAAAGATATGTATTGCAGCAGTGTCTGTAGAAAGGTTGAACTATCATAAATATTGTCTTCCTGATTAGCAGTACATTAGGTGTCTTCACTATAATTCATTACATTTCTCATGTTCGTCTGATAACTTTGTCTCATGCACTTTCTCTGTAGTCTTTGGTCATGTGAAGAGCTACTATGTTACTCTGAGCAATGTTTTCTTATCTTGTAGACTTAGTTTTTTTCTCTCATCCTCTCTGAGAGAATGTATAGTGACAGTATTTGTTATGTATATTTTAGATCCCCTGACATCTCGGATTAGACTGTTTGAAAGAGGTCCTGAGGAAGGTGGCCTTGAGCCGCCGAAACGCGCGTCGACCTGGTGCGGGGTCTCATACTGGTTTTTGAGACCTATCAATTGGCGTGACGATTCTGCCAATCAAGACTCAGTCCTTCCTTTTTCTTTTGATGTTGTGGTCTGAATGAAGTATGGGTGTGAATGTGGTAGTATTTTGAGATTGTGTGCATGAGATCAGGGGTTGTTTCTTTGAAGTATATTGTGTTATTTCCTTGTATATATTTATTATTATATTATATTCTTCTGTTTTTGCTATGAATTTTGAAAATGTTTATAAAATTGAATTCGTGATGAAATGTTTTTTACAAATTAAAAAATAATGAACAATATAAAATGATGGACAAATTGAAAATAAAAAAAATTATAAAATAAAATATGACTGTCATATATCTGTCACCTGGTTCAGATTAACAATAGGATGTATACTAGTATTTGAAGTTTATGGCCTGTGCTGGAACAATCTTTTCGTAAGTGTAGCCACATTCTTTAAACCTCGCTATCATGACCTTTTCCTCCTTGTAGTAAGATTCATCATTGCTACAGTTTTGTCTTGCCCTCAGTAGCTCCCCATACAGAATGCTCCATTTGAGAGCATCTGGTTGGCCACTGAGGGCATGAAGAAGACTGTTTCCTGTGGTATCTTTGTAGAATAGGCTGGTCTCGATGGAACTCTGTTGTGCTATAACCTTGACATTAACAAAATCTATCTGTTCTTTGCGAATTGTATGTGTCAGGGCAATGTTATAGGAATTATTGTTGAGTACATCAATAAACTCAAGTGCTTCTCCCATACTCCCCTTCCATATATATATAAAAAGGATGGTGGGATACTAAAAGAAATAAAGGCATTTCTACATTATTGGAATAAATGACAAAGGACTACCAGTCCCACGGCTGCATACCACTGTACTTCCGGATACAGACAGTAGTGCTAGGTAAACGTGTGTCTGCTCTTCCATGAAGCTGCTCTACAGAGAGGTTTTCCAACTTTGCAATGACAAAACTGGATAGCAGCAGCAATCCAATGAGCAATGCTTTGTTTGAATAGATGATCCTTTCTGAGACTTATCATAAAGTACTAGCAATTTGTCAGATTATCTAAATTGCTTCATCAATCAATCGATCAGGGTTTTGTAAAGCGCACTACTCACCTGTGATGGTCTCAAGGCGCTGACGGAGGGGGTGTGAGCAGCTCCGTTGGGGTAATTCGAAGAGCCAGGTCGGTGCAGTGTCGGACTACGTCGGAGGTGAAGGAGGAGTTCGTTCCAGGTTTTGGCTGCGAGGTAGGAGAAGGATCTTCCACCTGCTCTGGTCCTGTAGAAACAAGAGACGGGGGCTAAAGCGAGGTTGGCTGAGCTGAGGTTTCTCTTGGGGGAATGGAAGGAGAGTTGGTCCTTGAGGTATTGGGGTCCAGTGTTGTGGAGGGCTTTGTAGGCGTGGGTTTGAGCAGTTTGAAGGTTATTCTTCTTCTGATGGGGAGCAAGTGGAGGTCTTCATATGATGCAAATACAATTTTAAACATCTTATAACACCTAATAAGTGTAAAAAACAATTATGCTATGGTCTGCGTATTTTGAAAGAACATTTTGAATACGATAGGCTCATTAAAATTAGTCTGTCAAGACCATTGGGATCAATTTGGGGTTGGTTCATAATATTACCCTGTCCTCTTTAAATTGTTTAAGGGTTCTTTATTTGTGAACACTTGAATTTCACTTATTCTCCTTGCAGACGTTAAGGCAAGTAATAACGCCAACTTCCATGAGAGAAACTTTAGATCAGCTCTATGAATTGGCTTCAATGAAGCATTCATCAACTGTGAAAGGACCAAATTAAGCTGTCAAGATGGAGAAGTTTGCTTTATTGGAGGAAAGACACAGAAAAGCCTGTTAAGAAACTGTTTGATAAGTCTATTTGACTAGAGAGATGAATATCTAGATGATCTCCTAAATCTGGATACAGGTTCTAAGTGTACTTTAATTGAAATATGAGCAGCGGCTATTTCTTTATGAGGGTGGGGAAGCATCACCCCTTCCCTGTGCGAGCCACGCTAAGAGTTAAAAATAAAATGGCAATGGAATGATTTAATTGGCAATTTTCTTTTTAACACTTAGTGCGGCTTGCGGCAGTCACCAGCCTGCCGCCAAGCCAGGAGAAATGGATGCGTCCTGAGGGTCCTCTGCTGCCAATTGGCAGTATTGAGGACTGGCCAGACACTGCAAAGTACACGTCAGTTTGTCCGGCTGACTTACGATGGCCGGCCTGACATGTGCATTTTGTAGCTCTCTATTCAGTTGCCTTAGACAGCTGGGTGGAAAGCAAGCATAGGCTTCCAGGGCCTGAAGGAGCATCAGTGCACCCCACTCTATCCAATTCTGGTGCTGCTCTCATGGTTACCGGGGCTCTTCCTGCCACAGACTGTAGGAGAACACTCAGGAGGATGCGTCATAGCCCGTGGGTTAAGTATAACTTACTTTTATTTCTATTAAATGTGTAAATGCATGTGTTTGGAGGGTGTCACAAGATGCCTTCAGAATCAGGGATTTATACAGAATGGTGGCCTGCGACATCTGTGACAAAACCTCTCATCTCTCCACAGGAGGAATGTAATACCTATTCTAGCTTCGGCTTTGGGAATCGGGCCCTTTAAGCAAACCCCGAGCCGTGAACTGACCGCCCTTTGCCATGACGTCGGTATTTCCTGGCCAATAAGGAAGGAGTATCCCTGGGCACTCTTGATGCACAACAGTGCGTAAATAAGTAAATATTCAAGTGTACTTCATATATTGGCGAATGTGGTTTTTAATTGGTATAATCCAAATGGTAATCAAACCAGTCTCATATTTGCATATTTCATCATATGTTAATGGCGTTTTGATGTAGACGATATAATTGAAGAATTTAAATCAATGACTACTCCAATGTGCAATTCCATAATAGAATAAAGCCCCGATGCATTTCGTGCTGGTTAGCACTTTTTCAGGGGGAATATGTCTAGGAATGAGAAAAAGAAAAAGAAACGCTATAGAAAGCTGATATCTGGGCGCTACATTAAGTCGCAAGACTGGGTGAGTAGAGTGCTCATAGTAATATGTTAGCAGGTGCCCGTGAACTTACGGATATTCATAAAGATAAAATAAAAATAATGTACACCTGTAGTTTTGGGAAAAAAGTAAGAATATAGAGCTGTATGCAAAATTAAAATGAAACCGTGTAAAGATGCATGCAAAGCCATGCTGTGATTATAACATCCAAAAGTATCAGAACTTAAAAATAGTAGAATGAAAACGGTGGAGAAAGTGGTTATAAAAGTGAGGTGATGGGGTGAAAGACTCAATTTATGTGCCGAAAGGGTGCGGGATCTAATGAGAAGTTAGAAGGTAAAGTGAAATGTGCCGTACATGCAGTTTACTCGGTGCCGGTAATACTCAGCCCGAAAATTAGAAAAACAACAACGGTGTAATACCGCTTACCAAGCATGAGAGTAGATCTGTTACGATAGAAAAGGTGGATAGGTCCGGAAAGAGGCAAACCGGAAGACGCCGAGCATGCGCACATGCTCCTGATTCGAAAGTAAAAACGTAAACATAAAAATAGGACTACGCGGTGAAACTTAGATCGGAAGGTAACTAAAAGTGATGTGTGTTCAAAACGAATGTAAATCAAGGAAAATTCGTATTAAAGGAAACGAAGATAGGCGTAGATAGGAATGCAAACCTGTATATGTGTGTTAAATGAGGATCAAAGTGTATACATAGGGTGCAAAAGATCGAGGTAAACAAGAGAAAGAAAAAAGAGAAAAAGAGGAAAAGAAGAGAAAATTAAGAAAAGAACACAAGAATAATAAGTCAATAAATTAAAAATGCGCAGAGGGTATACATTTAAAAAAAAAACCCCGGGTCAATAGAGATTGACAGGCAAGAGAGAGATCAAGTAAATCTTTACAAACAGAATACTCAGACAGTAATCATAAATGACAACTGAATTCTAATCTGTCATTAAGTCCTTTCGGATTTAGCGCATCAAGAAGGTGTATCCAATGCAGTTCACGTTGTAGTAGATGTTTGTTGTTGTCTTTGTGAGGTAATTTGTTGACCACTTCCAAAATTGGAAAACGAATTTGACTGGGATTGTGCGATTGTGCAACCAAGTGTGCGGCAATGCAGGACTTCAGGTTCTTCGTGCGGATATTACTACGATGTTCCGTCAGTCTCGTTTTAATTTTACGTTCCGTTTTTCCCACGTATGGGAGGCCACACGGGCACTTTAACATGTATACAACATTGGTTGTATCGCAAGTGGCGTTCACTTGAAGATGAATTGGAGTAACGTTCGTAGGGTGAGAGAGAATGATACCAGGTATAATACTGCTGCAATGTCCACAGTTAAGACACGGTATTGTTCCTCTGAAAACAGTCTTTGTAGACAGTGTTGGTTGTTTTAAAAGAGATTGTATATTTTTAGAACGTTGGTAAGCAAAAATTGGTGGTTTCTCAAAAATCTTATTGAAGTCAGTTTCCAATTGTAACATTGGCCAGTGTTTGCGAATCGACTTTTTTATTTTAGCTGATTGAGTAGAACATTTGGATACAAATACAGGGCGTTTGTCCTCCTCCTGGGGAGTGTTTTTAGGTTTCAATAGGTCTTCCCTAGTTCGAGCCAATGTTCGTTGTTCTGCAGTTTCTGTGAGATTTGTGAGGTAACCCCGTTGGTGAAATTTGGTAATGATTTTCTGACTGTCTTGAGTATATAGTTCAGCAGTTGATGCAATCCTTTTAGCACGCAAGAGTTGTGAATACGGTAAATGACGTTTCAGGCTTGGTTGGTGGAAACTTTGGTAATGAAGGTAGTTGTTGCGGTCTGTTTGTTTGGTATGTATAGATGTGACAAATTGGTTGTTAATCAGTTTAATTTGTACATCCAAAAAGGCTATTTCGGATCTTCTGGCAGTGTAAGTGAATTGGATGCGATCATTTATTGAATTGAGGGTCTTGATGGCATTGGTCAACTGGATTTCATTGCCCTTCCATACTAGGAAAATGTCGTCAATGTACCGATGGTACGAACAAAGAAATGGTTCCCAGTCTTGATGTTTCAAAATGTGTTGTTTTTCAAAATAATACATGAACAAATTCGCGTATGCTGGAGCAGCGCAGTTGCCCATGGCTACTCCAGATAACTGTAGGTAGTGTTGATTGTTTGAAGATTTAAAGTAACTGTGATGGAGGGTGAATTGCATAAGTTCCAAAATGAAAATCTGTAAGTCGGTGGGTTTCTGAGTTTGTACCAAAGCAGATTCCAAAGCTTCAAGGCCCAGGTAGTGTGGGATTGAAGTGTACTGACGTCAATGGTGCTTAAGATGATGGGTTGGTCCAGTGGAATCACGATCTTTTCAAGTTTAGTGAGAAAGTCTGTGGTGTCTTGAATGTATGTAGACATGGCTCTGACACTAGCTTGTAGGTGTTTGTCAATATACAGTCCGGTGGGTTCGTGGATGGAATCACAAGTGCTGACGATAGGTCTGAACGGGGGTTTTGTGGCATGTTTGTGGATTTTTGGTACTAGATAAATATACGGTATCTGTGGGTATTCCTTGATTAAGAATTTTTTGTCCCTTTCTGTGATGGTTTTGGCAAGAACAGCGTTGTTGACTATGGTAACCAGGATTTCTTTAAAGTCGTTGGTATGATCCAAATTCAGTGCCATGTAGAGGTCTTGGTTATTGAGATGAGCATCCAAATTTGATTTAAATTCTTCAATTATATCGTCTACATCAAAACGCCATTAACATATGATGAAATATTCAAATATGAGACTGTTTTGATTACCATTTGGATTATACCAATTAAAAACTACATTCGCCAATATATGAAGTACACTTGAACATTTACTTATTTATGCACTGTTGTGCATCAAGAGTGCCCAGGGATAGTCCTTACCCCTTGTAAGGCTTTCTATGTTTTGATACTATTTCGCACCTTTTGAACCAGAAGGTGATCTCCCGGAGCACCTATAAAATTGTTAATATTTGACTTTTGGCTCACAGCGTTTACTTTGGAGTGCAGCGGTTACTATAACATCAATAAGGAAGGAGGAGAGCCATTCCGGGATGAAGCACGCTTCCGGGAGGACCGAATGTGAGGAGCAGACCAACGTGGAAGAGAGAAGCGAGGAAGCTACGCTGGCGGGAAGAAGACCATCACCCGAAGCCCTGGAGGGAACCAGCGAACCGAAGCAGCCAGGAGGCTACCGTACCCGCGCGACACCCTGCCACGCTTCAGGAGAAGTGTGGCTAGCAAAGGTACGGCGGAAGGTTGCGGGGTGGGTTGGATCACAGGAGAAACTGGATTCCTAGAGAGGTGTTTTCTCCGCACTCTATCTCCCCTCTTCGCTACTACCGTTTCCCTGTGCACGGGCACCTCACTGTTTAGCACAGAACGCACACGTGCGATTCCCTCACTCCCCGTCCCTCAATTGTAGTCAAATTCAGGAAGCTGATTCTCGTCTCCTCCTCTTTTCATGTACCGGAGACCGTCGGATCAAGACCCGACCCGACCCTTCGATGCCCAGAAGGAAGCTACAGTGAACCGGACCAGCCAAGAAGGACTTTGGATGTGTTTTAACTCTGGCTTCCCTTAGGAGACGGCGTTGTTTAAATAAAGCCAGCTTTACATAGACCCTGTCTCACAAGCCTTTTGTCCTCAAGTTCACAGAGGGGTTGTTTGTATTTGGGCTTTTGGAGGGACGGGTTGTTTAATTTTGTTTTTTTGGAAGTGGTGGAGTACTTGCCGCACCCCACCACTTTCAAAGGGTACCAGCCACCCCTGAGTATGAGCCAATCCCGATTTAGGTAGATGGAGTAAATATGGCAAAATACTTTCTGGCGGAGCTGAATGATGATGAATTTGTTATCTTTGGCACCACAAACAAAAGCGTTTCCACTTGAGTTTATAAGACCTATTAGTAGAATCAGCTCTGGCTCTAGCAAGAATTTCTTTACAGTCTTACGGGATATATAGACTCACAAATTCATTGTGTCCAGGAGTCATGCTGACAAGTGTAAGGACGCTCGGTCCAAATTAATTATCTGGCTGTGGTTCTCTAGGAAACTGGGGTTTTGTTGCTGTACCCCCCTTTATGTCTGGTATTGTATGCAAATTCGACTGAGGGTGTGCTGGGTTCCTGCTGATCAGGTCCCCAACACCAGTGTTGTTTCCCTAAACTGTTCCACACTTGGTACGACTTCAGCCTCCTGTAAGTCCCTAGTAAATGGGACCTCTGGTGCCTTGGGACTGAAGAGGGTTCATTTGGGTTACAGCACGAACTTTGTCACCCTAAGGACCCCTCACCAAGATCATGCAAACTGCCATTGCAGACTGCGTGTCTGGTGCAGAAAAAATTGAGGAGTCGACATGGCACATAGCCCTGTGTGCCATACCTGCAGACACTGTATGAAATGTAGGTAAGAAACCCCCAAGGCAGGCCTTACAGCCCAAAGGCAGGGTGCACTATATCCCATGTGTGGAAATATCTACCTGAGCAGATGTAACCCTACAACGTCTAAGTTCATTCTTAGAAATTGTAAGTGAACAAGGAAGCTATACCGAGTACATGGACTGGACTCTCATCATTACCATGTTGCCCGCTCTATAATGGCTTTAATGTACCAAACATCTCATCTTAATAAACCTGCGCTGATGCCAGTGTCAGATTTATTAATGAGTGAACATAGAGGGCACCTTATAGGTGCCCTCTGAAAACCTAGTGACTACTAGTGTGGTTGCCAACTGGTCTAAGCCAGCCTGCCATCACAAGACGTGTTTCTGGCCTCCTGGGATGAAAGCCTTTGCTCTCAAAAGGCCAGAAACAAAGCCTGCTCTGAGTAAAGGTGTCACTCCTAGTCTAAGCAGGAACCGCCTTCCAGGGTGGGAAGATTGAAAGGCCATGCCTCCTTTGAAATGTGACCCTGGCCTCTCCAGGTAGTGGAAGATGCCAACCTCACTGTCCTGACACCACTCTTTGACAGGAGGACAGGTGGGAAAATTAGTTAGATTAAGAGGTGAGCCCACACCTAGCCAGCACCACCCTTAAGGTGGGACAGCTAATGTGGATGCCACTTTTTAGAATCTTCCATCTTGTGTTGGAGAAATTTAGCTGGTTATGGCATGCCCACTTCACACAGGAAGTGGTCATATAGAGGGTGTAATCATCCTACAGTAGGTATCCCTTTGGCTACTACTTGGTACTCCCCTTAACATCCCTAAAAACTGAGTAATTAGGTGGCACCCCTTGACTCAGAACTTCAGATTCGACAGACCTAAAGAATAAATGGACCAAGAAGAGCTGCTGAACCTGAGAACTGATTGCCTGCGGCTTCAAAACTTGATTATCGTGGTGAACTGTCTCGTCCTGCGACTGTGAGCCCTTTGCTAATCACCCAATAACTCCTTTGGAGGAGAGGAACTACTCCCCTGCAGACTGCAGGAATTGAACATGCATAGTACAGGTTACTGACTTGCAGCTCCACGGCCTGTCCAATGCCGCAACTGCCCAGTAAGAGGTACTTGTGCTTTGGAAGGTCAACTCTGTTTCCCCACCGAGTGTTAAGACCCAAAACCAACCGGAGCTGTGCTGTGCCAACCCGCAAGGTACTGGAAGCCCTGCAACCTACACCGACCGACAGAGTACTTTCCGGACTCCAACTACCCAGGAATCAAGCATCCATCAAGGGACGCCAAGACCCCTGACACCTACTCAGTTTGTCACCCTGCAGTCCTGATATCATCCCTGCAAGCGGCTTACCCCTGTCCGTGAAGACACTCTTTGTGCACAGAGCCCGGCTGATCAACCTGCTCTGCACCCAGCCCACCTGGTCTGGGTACCGACGAGCCGGCTGTGCTCCCGTGCTCCAGAGGCCCTTGCGACATGAGCCCCTGTTTGGGAGATCTCAGACTTGCCTACAAGTCCCCCTTTACAGCCTGTTTCTAGATGGCCCCCCTTCTTAGTAGCACACCAGCTAACACCGCCTGCAGCACCCTGCTACCAGCCGAATCCGGGACTCTCCTGACGAACCGCTGGTGGCCTCTTGAACTTTGGTGGGTTACAAGTCCAAATCTAGAAGGTGAACCCCTAGAACCTTCTGTGCTTTTTTCCAATGTATTTATGCCTTTTCCTTCCATAGAGATACATTGTGCGTAATTGGGCACAACTGTGAACTATTTTCCGAACTTTGATAATTTATGAGAAAAACAGTACTTACCATTAAAGTTCTTGGTTTGAAAGTAAATATAAAAATAAGTGTTATTTTTCTAAACTGGTCTTAGATTTATTCTTTGAGTGTGTGTCTCATTTATTGCCTCTCGGAGTACAACAAAGGCTTAGCACTACCGTCTGATAAGTCTAACTGCTCGCCCACACGAACACAATAGTGTTAATATTATCTACTTTTGCCTCTGTAAACCAATTAGGGACTTACTGGACTCTCTACACAGTGTACTCTGTTTTAGTGCACTATATAGAGAGCCAGCTTCCTACATGTGCATTGACAATAAAGTTGGCATTTGCTTCAGTAGAATATGATGTTTCTCTGACAGCAGGTTCAGTTTGGTGAACCAATATAGCCTGGGCCACTTTGGAGCAATTACTATTAACCTGCTTGGTTCTCAATTAATCTTGCTGAGAATCAGTGGAATTAATGGGAAAAGGGGAAAGGCATAAGCAAAGATCCTGGACCATCTTATTGAAAATGCATTTACCCAAGATCGCGGTTGTGGATCCCAGCTTGCGTAAAGTCCGCATTTTTTAATCTGACGAGCTGCAAACAGATCTAGATTTGGATTGCCCCAAACATGGAAGATATTGTCCAGGGCAACTTGGTTGAGCTCCCATTTGTGGTAGCTGTTCCTGGTTCTGCTTAAGGTGTCCAGTATAAAAAAACATTATCCAGGGACGTAAATTTTTTTTATTCCAGGGACGAGCTCTGCTTTCAATTGGACCTGATGCTTTAGTGTCCACTTCCAAATCTTCTGAGCTTTTGAGACAGCTGTTGAGATCTTGTACTTATTGATGTAATGCGTGGTGGTATTGTCCATGCGTATTAATACTGACACTCCCTTGATTCTGATAAGGAAGATCTGTGAACTCAATGCGACCAGCTTGAGCTCCAACAGATTTAAGTGAAGATTGTTGTTATGTGGAGCCCATTTTCCCTTGATTTGTAAATCCTGAAGGTGTCCCTTGATTTGTAAATCCTCTAGTGAGGCATAGTTTGTCACCACAAAATCTGCTATTGGAGGCAGGAAGGTCATTCCTATGGAAATATGGTACTTTCTAGACCACCAAGGGAGAGACTCCTTCATGGTTGGCATAATTTGTACGATGTCCTCGTAAAAGCAATGAGTTTGGACCCGTTGTTTGTCTAATTCCTCTTGAGGAGGTTGCATTTGGAGTAGAAAAAATGGAACTAGAGGAAGAAATGCGTTACTTACCTGTAACTGCAGTTATCCAGTATTAGTGTCTTTCATAGATTCACATGCCTGAATCATTCCCCGTCGTCAAGACGGGAGCCTCCTGTATATAAAAAGTAATGTCCTAAAGACATACATAGAAAAGAATAGGCCCAAAGGTCTCACCTTAGTAGCCTATCCACGTCCTTTTGTAGGAAGGACCAAACAGAGCAGGCCCCAAGGGTCCCACTTTGGTGGCCTATCTGTGTCCTTTTGTAAAAAAGGACCAAATAAAGTACAACAGCCAATCAGCTACCACCTCCTTCTAGAACCTTCCTGCCAGAAGCCCAAGTCTCTCAGATTTTCGTACGCACCAAGCTAGTTAGGCGTAAACTCATTAGAGAGAAAGGTGAGCCCTGCCAGGGGAGGCGGGAGGGTGCATGTGAATCTATGAAAGACACTAATACTGGATAACTGCAGTTACAGGTAAGTAACGCATTTCTTATCCAGTATTTGGGTGTCTTTCATAGATTCACATGCCTGAATCAGAGTAGCGAGCAATACATTATGCACATTCTGTATGAAGAGCAGGTATGAACATGTAGATAAAACATATCACATGACTACAAATCACCAAATGCAATGGCATATAAATACAGTAAGAGAATGTGCATACCCGTAAAGGATGGAGGGATGTAGTAGGGCTCACCTCACTGGAATAGATGGCGAAGCACTGCTCGGCCCACTGCTGCATCCTTCATCAGCTCAGTATCCAGGCAGTAGTGCCTGGTGAAGGTGTGCGAGGACTTCCATGTCGCCGCTCTGCAGATGTCCAATATCGGCACTCCAGCGAACAGCGCCGCAGACGTGGACATGGCTCTAGTCGAATGAGCTTTGACTCGTGAGTCTAAAGGCCGTCCGGCCTTGTCGTGACAAAAGGTGATCGCAGAAGAGATCCATCTGGAGATGCTCTGCTTTGTCAGGGGCATGCCCAGTCTTGGTCTACTAAAGGCAATGAAGAGCTGGGATGACTTTCGAAAGTGTCGTGTCTTATCGATGTAGAATTTAAGGCATCTCTTTAGATCGAGAGAATGTAGAGTTCTTTCAGCTGCCGTTGTAGGATTCGGAAAGAACGATCTAAGCACCACCGGTTCATTAAGATGGAAGTCCGAAGGGACTTTTGGAATGAAGCGAGGGTTAGTCCTCAGAATGACTCTGTCCTCTCTGAATTGAAGAAAAGGATCCTGGATGGATAGAGCCTGCAATTCACTGACCCTTCTGGCAGAGGTTAGTGCCAGGAGGAGGGCCGTTTTCCATGAGAGGAACTTGATCTCAGCCTTATGGATGGGTTCGAAGGGATGCTTCATTAGTTGATGAAGAACCACATTGAGGTGCCACGATGGAGGAATAGGCCGTGGTCGTGGAAAGGACCTGAATAGACCTTTTAGGAATTGTCTGTCCGACCACAAAGAGGGGCCTGTAGCCTTTCTTGTGAACCTTGAAATCGCCGCTAGATGCACTTTGATGGAGGTATGCGCAAGGCCAGACTGCGCAAGGTGTAACAGGTATGGTAGCAGCTGCTGTGGAGTGGCCTGGAAGGGGTGCAAGCCTTGATCCACACACCAGGAACAGAATCGCTTCCATTTTAGTGAGTAGGTTTTGTTAGTGCTGACAGCTCTAGCTTTCGCAAGGACATCTCTGCAATCCTGCGGGATGTTCAGATGGCTGAATTCTCGGTATTCAGGAGCCAGGCTGATAACTTCAGAGAGCTCAGGTTCGGGTGGAGAACCTGCCCTTGAGACATCGTGATCAGGGCCGGAAACTGCTGCAGGCGAAGAGGGGGCCGGGCAGAGAGGCGATGAAGCTCTGTGAACCAGTGCTGCCTCGGCCAGGACGGAGCAATGAGGATCAGAGTGCAGGGTTCCGATTTCATCTTCCTGAGAACCCTGGGAATCAGTGGGAATGGCGGAAAGGCGTACGCAAAGACGTTGCGCCATGCGATGGAAAATGCATTCCCGAGGGTTCCTGAGTGGTGATGCCTGCTTGCGAAGCTTGGGCATTTGGCGTTCTCTCTGGTGGCAAAGAGGTCTATGTTCGGGGTGCCCCACTTCTGGAAGATATGGTCCAGCACCTCCCTGTCCAGTTCCCATTCGTGGGAAGGAGACTTCTCCCTGCTCAGTGCGTCCGCCAAGACGTTGTCCTTGCCCGGGACGTACTCCGCTTTCAACACTATGCCATGTGTCAGAAGCCAGTTCCAGATTCTCTGCGATTCTCGAGATAACGAGATGGAACGCGTCCCCCCCTGTTTGTTCAGGTAGTGCATCGTCGTGGTGTTGTCCGTCCTGACGAGCACTGGGGAGTGACGAATGCGTGGAAGAAACGCCTGTAGAGCCAGGAAAACCACCCGTAACTCCAACAGATTGATATGGAGCTTGGTTTCCTGTGTTGTCCATTTGCCGTTGATCTGGAGGTCCTGGAGGACAGCTCCCCAGCCTTCCAGGGACGCATCCGTAGTTATTACGTGTGGCTCCGCTGGGAGCAGGAACGGCAGACCCTTTGAGAGGTGGTGGAGAGATGTCCACCATTGCAAATGATTGATAATGGGTCGAGTGACTCGTATGCGGTCCTCGAAAGAACCTGTGGCTTGAGTCCATTGCTTTGTCAGTGCCTCCTGTAGTGGGCGCATTTTTAGGCGGCAGTGTGGAACGAGCAGGATGCATGAGGACATCATGCCTAGGAGAGACTTGAACGTGCGGACCGGAAGAGTCTTCCGCGAAGCCACTGCCTTGGCCAAGGAGATGAGCTTGATTTTTCTCTCCTGAGAGGGGAAAGCCTTGACACGGTCCGTGTCCAGAGTCGCTCCAAGGAATGTGATGACATTGGTGGGTTCCAGAGTTGACTTGGCAGTGTTGAGGGTTAGTCCTAGGCGGTGGAAAATATCCAGACAGGCGCTGGAGGACGAGGCTGCGGCGGCTGCCGTCGGTGCCTTCACCAGCCAGTCGTCCAGGTATGGAAACACCTGGTGGCCTTGTTGACGAAGAAATGCCGCTACTGGTGAGAGGCATTTGGTAAAGATCCTCGGGGCCGATTTGAGGCCAAATGGAAGGACCCGAAATTGGTAGTGCTGTCCTGCCACCGCAAACCTGAGGAACTTCCTGTGCCCTTTGAGAATAGGGATATGATAGTAGGCGTCCTGGAGGTCTAAGGACGTCATGTAGTCCCCTTTGTCCAGCAGCCCAAGGATTTCTTGCAGAGTCACCATACGAAACGATTGTTTCTTTAGGAACACGTTGAGTGCCCTGAGATCCAGGATTGGGCGCCATTTCTTTCCTTTTTGGTGGATTAGGAAGAAGTGAGAGTAGAAACCCTGATTCTTGTGGGCCCGTGGAACTCTCTCTATCGCTCCCTTCTGCAGCATGGAAGCTATTTCCTGAAGAAGCAATCGTAGGTGCCTGTGTGATCGCTGGCACGGTGGCGTAGTTGGGGGGATAGAGGTAAATTCTAGGGAAAGTCCAAATCGAATGAGTTGGAGTACCCACCGATCCGTTGTTATAGTTTGCCAATTGCGATGGAAGTATTTCAGTTTCCCTCCAAGTTTTAAAGAATGTAGTGGTGGAGGGGCTAGCGAGGGAGACAAGTCATTGTCTATTGCCAGAAGGTCGTTTTTGGCCTCTTCCTCGGTAATTGGACTTGCCGTAGGAAGACTGTCGGCCTTGTTGAGGTTGTCGCTGCTGAAACTGCGGCTTGGACTGTGAATATGTGTACGAAGACCTATTCTGATAGGAACCTTTGTATGCAGGTTGACCTCTTCCCCGGTTGCCACGAAAGGACTGGGTCCGGAATTGTAAAGTACCCAGAGCCTTGGCAGTATCCGTATCCTTTTTTATGGTGGTAAGGGCTGCGTCAATCTGTTCCCCAAACAGATGCTGGCCATCGTAAGGCATATCTAATATCCTGGTTTGCACCTCCTGGCGGAAAGTGGTGGCCTTGAGCCAGCCCTGTCGCCTCAGGACTGCAGCTCCTGCCAATTGCCGGAAACCAGTGATGGCGGCATCAATGGCACAATCGATGAGCTCTGAGGCTGAGGTCTGTCCTTCCAATAGAAGTGAATGTGCCTCCTCTCTGACATCCTCCGGCAGATCTGCTAGATAGGGTGCAATGTCCGCCCAGAGTTGGCGATTGTAACGTCCCAGGAGGGCTATCGAATTAGCCACTTTGACCGTCATGGCTGAAGTGGTAGTAAAGCGTTTGCCAACGGCATCCAGTTTCCTGCCCTCCTTATCAGGTGGCGTTGATAGAGGCGAGGATGGATTGCGAGAGTTCTTCTGCGCCGCTTGAGTCACCACGGAATCTGGTTTGGGGTGACCTGTCAGGCATGCCGGTGCCGTGGAGGTGGCCTTGTATTTCTTATCAAGCCTGGGCACCACCACCTGTATAGAGGCAGGCGCTTGCATGATTTGTTTGCCCTGCTTCCAAATGTAGTCAATTATGGGGATTGATCTTGAAGTCTTCCTAGTGGGCTCCTTGAAGTCATAAAGGAAGCATTCCGTTTCCTGAGTTTCCATGGACATATGGAACCTCTTAGCCGCCCGCTCAATGATGTTGTGGAATCCACCGATGTCTGCAGGTGGAGACTCCGAGGTCTGCGGATCCGGAGAGGCTGGAGAATGTGCCACATAATCTTGATCTGCATCCGGGTCCGACTGGTCGTCATCGACTTCACCTTCCTCCTGTTCCCTCTCCTCATCGTCAGATGAGGTAGCGTCCTGAATCGGAACCTGTGTCTTCTCAATGACCAGTGGAGTTGGTCTATGGCGAGAGGAAGGAGCTGGCGCCTGTGCAGCTGGAGGTGCTGACGCAGAATGTTTCTCCGGGAACCTTTCCTTATAATCCTGTATGAGGAATTGTAGGTCCGAGACAATGGATGCGGGGAGACACACCATAGGAGTAACCTGTGCCTGGGGCGGAGGCTGGTCCTGTTGTTGTGGAAGGTCTTCCTCCTCTTCAGGTTCCTCGTCCGTGGTTTGGCATTTCAGGACTAGGTCCGATGGACTAGTTGCCTGCGTAAAGGAGTCCTCGTCCGACTCTTGACCTTGTAGTATACAGGCCGGAGGAAGTTGTTGTATCCTACCGGGCGAGATCTGGTGCGGCGTAATAGGCCGTTTAGTAATTTTCACAGTGACATGGCTCACTTGCGGTGGAAAAGCATCCATGGCGTGGGAGAGGAGTGCAGACTCCTTCCAGGGTCCTGTCGACGTCGAAAGCGACGGTGCCATTGTAGATATGCTCGTCGACGGTAATTTAGTCGTCGTCGACGGTGGCTGCGACGACGACGTCTTCTTCGACGTCATTTTCGTCGACGGTAAAGTCCCCACCGTCGACGGTGTACTCGTCGTCGACAGCTTTCCCACCGTCGACGGGATGATCCTCGTTGACGAGGTAGACTTCGTCGACGGCGTTGTCCTCGTCGATGGTGTCGTCGTCGTCTCGTCGTCGACGACGAGATCTTCGTCGTCGATGGAGTGACCGGGATGGTCGACGGCGTAGGTCTACTCGCCGACGATGAAGGCGTAGTCCTCGTCGACGAGGAGGAAGCCGATGAGGCCGTCGTCGTCGACACTGTCGTCGTCGACGTCGAGACGGTTTTCTGTGCTGAATGCACCATGGACGCCGTCGTCGTCGTCGCCGGGACCAGTGACTGTTTCCCTGGGACAGGCAGGTCCTTGCCAGACACAGATGGCTTGCCCTCTGAGGACTTTTTAGAAGTCTTCATAGGAGGGGTGTCTGAGGGGCTAGGGGAAGAAACCCTTGGCCTCTTCAAGGAAAATTGCGACACTCCAGACACACTCTCACCTTCGGATACCAAGTCATCAGTCTTGGTCTTGAGCCTGTTGAGCCACAACAGAAGTCGACCTTCTCGGTCCTTGAGGGTCTTGTTGGAGAAGGTCCGACATATTTTGCAGTCCTTTGCCTGGTGGTGAGGGTAAAGGCAATATAAACATTTATCATGTTTATCGTCAATGTGAAGTCTTTTCTTGCTGCAGGAGGAACAAGCCCGGAAAAGACCTTTCTTCTGACTATCAGACATAACTTTAGAGACTAATAAAAGTTGTTTTTTGAAGAAAAAGAGAAATTCCTGAGGAGAACTCAGGTGGAGACTCCCTAGCACAACGTGCGGTAGAAAATCTGAGAGACTTGGGCTTCTGGCAGGAAGGTTCTAGAAGGAGGTGGTAGCTGATTGGCTGTTGTACTTTATTTGGTCCTTTTTTACAAAAGGACACAGATAGGCCACCAAAGTGGGACCCTTGGGGCCTGCTCTGTTTGGTCCTTCCTACAAAAGGACGTGGATAGGCTACTAAGGTGAGACCTTTGGGCCTATTCTTTTCTATGTATGTCTTTAGGACATTACTTTTTATATACCGGAGGCTCCCGTCTCGACGACGGGGAATGATTCAGGCATGTGAATCTATGAAAGACACCCAAATACTGGATAAGGCATGATGACATCATACCTAGAAGGGACTTTAATAGGCGAACTAAAACTGATTATTTTTGCAATAACCTTTCGCTAATACCATTAGCCTAGTTTGTCTGTATTCTGTAAGATATGCTTTGTCCTGAATGGTGTCAAGTGGCTCCTAAAAACGTTATGATCCTGATGGATGAAGCACATGTTTTTGCAGGTTTAGAGTTAAGTCTGGGCTATTGAGAGTTAGACAGGCCGTTGTCCCTTTGATCACTTCCTGGCATGTAGGAGCTTTTATCAACCAATCGTCAAGGCATGGAAATATTGGATTCCCTTTCTGCCTTAAGTGAGCTGTCAATGGAGCTAGACATTTTACAAAAATGTGGGGGGCTGATTTGAGTTCAAATGGGAGGACTTTGAACTGATAATGAAAGCTGGCTACTCTGAATCTTAAGAGTTTTCAATGCTTTAGGTGAATGGGAATGTGAAAATGCGCATCCTGAAAGTCGAGAGGTTGTCATATTATCTCTGGTTCAGGAGCTGGAGGATGTCTTTGAGAGTGACCATACAAAATGACTTTTTTTCTCAGATACTCACTTAACCTCTGCACGTCTAAAATTGTTGTCCTTTCCCCTGTCTTTTCGTTGATTAAGAAGCAGTAATAAAACCCCTTTCACCTATGGTTGTGTGGTATGCTTTCTACTGCACCTATTCTGAGCATTCTAAATATTTATTTCTGTAGCTGTGCAAGAAGGAAAGAAGATGAGCCTGTTGGAGGCATATGTGGTGGCCTTCTTGTAAATTCCAATGTATGGCCATCGGAAACTAGATCTAAAACCCATGTGTCTGCTGTGATTAACTTTCAGTGAGGCAGATAGTTTGTTATTCATCCCCCAATTATTTCTGGTACATACTTTCGAGTAACCGGCATGTTCTTCCAGTCACTGTTTCATACTTGTGTCTCTTTCCTGGGCAGGTTGCTTCCTCTTACTGGTTTGCTTGCTGTAAGCTGCTGATGGTGGCTGCCTGTACTGCTGTTGAGGTTATTGTTGCCCATATTGCTGCTGAAAATACTGGTATTGTTGTGAACAATAAGGTTGGTATCCTCCTCTATATTAAAACATACCCCAGCCTCATGCACCATGAAAAATAATTTGCCTCATTTGTAGCGAACCCAATGATTTAGCAGTGTCCGTGTCTATTTTTATGGATTGCATAGCCTCATCAATTTGTCTTCCAAACAATGTATCCCCATCAAAAGGCATGTCTAAAATGTTACTCTGAAGTTCAGGTCTGCAGGACGTAGCTTTAAGCCATCCCTGCCTGCAAAGAACAGCAACACCTTCCAATTGCCGAAAACCTGTGAAGGCGATACCCATTGCACAGTGGATAATATCTGAAGAGGCTCATTCGCCTTCTTGTTGGATTTTTCTAGCCTCTGTTCTAACATTCTCTAAGGCGCGATATCAGACCACTTTTGCCAGTTGTATCTGCCATGCATTGCCAATGAATTTGCCGCTCTCACCGTTATAGTGGATATTGAGGATAATCTCTTTTCCATTGTAGGTGGCTGGCTTAGTATATGGTGCACACTTATTTAAGTGAAGCACCTTGCACTAATCCAGACAACCCTTATGGTGTATTTAGTGGTCTTTGATAACCTTTTAAAGCTCTCAAAAAGGCTCATCTTGAAGGAGTGTTAAGCAGCTTGTTTTACCAGTGTAATCATGTAATGTGGGCTAAATGAAAAAGAAAAACACAATTTATATATAACAATATGTCTATTTATTACACAATACTCACTAACTCATTGGTATACCTCTTACCCGGAGATATTGAAACAAATACACAATACTTCAGCTGCAGTAAGGTAAGTAGAAAAAAATACAGTGGTCTCCAGGGGGAGACCAAACCATATACTAAACAGATGGAATGCAAACTGTGACCGAAGTCAGGACTTGGACCAGGAGCCTCAGAGGAGCTAGGGACACAAGGAACCACTCAAGGTAAAGACCCGGGATCCCCACGGAGGACGTGTGCAGAGTGGAAACACAGCCGCGTTTGCAATAGAAGTCAATGGGGAAGTTGCAGTTGTAGTCTTGAAGAGGAAGGGCCTGTCCTAGTGGACGCTGAAGAAACCCCATGGGAGACAGAAGGTTGGAGCATCACCCCACCTGTGGATACCCCAGGAACCAAGATACCTACACCAGGGAAGCCGGGTGCACAGGTGCGAAGTCACATCGGTTTCCGCTGTAGACCACAATGGAAGACTTCAGGAAAGATGGCTCTGGAGAAGACTGTGCAGTGGTCCGGTGGAATCTAAGGGTGGATTCTTGAAGTGAAGAACCTGTAGGCAGAGGGAACAGTGTCTATGCCGCTCGGAGGTGAGCAGGAGGCAGGGAAGAGCAATGCCCACCGATGATGGACGGTTCAGGAGAGTTGATGGTGACCTTGTCGCTGCAGCCGTGAGGACCAGGCGATGCTGAGAAAAACCAGGAGTCATGCACGAGCTGTCCCACGTTGGAAGTTGAGAACCAGGGGATTGGTGTCTGGTGGGAGAATCAAGAAACCTTGGCAGCTGCAACAGGCGTGGAAAGCAAAGAAGAGCAATGTTGGGACCAGCAAGGTCCATGGGACTCACCGCATGCAGGGGAGTCAAAGCAGGCCTCGAGGAAGCAGAGGAGTCCACTGGAGCAGAAGAAGACCCTTAAGAGGACCCACCGGCCACAGGTATAGGAGTCACAAGAGGACCTCGAGCAGCTCACCAAGAAGGTAGGCCCACAGTGCGCAGGCGGCAGTGAGGACGCTGTACTTGACAGGAAGAGATGCTGGAAGATGGAGCTTCTTGTAGCCCAAAGAACTCTGGAGAGAAGAGCCAACAAGCCTTGGCAACGGCAAGTCGATACGGTGCACAGGGGTTTGGTCTCTGCGGTTTCAATGTGGGATACAGGCCTCAAAACTGCAGAGAGGACAGGTCAGGCCTCGAGGGAGTTGCAGAACCACCACATGTGTTGTGGAGCCTTTTGAAGTTTGTGGGAAGTCAGGAGCAGCAGTCCGGTCAGCTTTGTTGCGATGCCTGCAGATGCAGGGGTGTGACTCCTTCAGTCCACAGGAGATTACTTTCGATGTTCTTCATGCCCACAGGTCTGTTGAAGATCCTGGAAGAAGCATAGACATAGACGACTAAGAAGAAAACAGGAGTCTTCTTTGATGCAGTCTCGGTTCCAGGTGAAGTCCAATTGTCCAGACAGTCGAAGAGTGATGTGGTTTCAGTCTTGAGTCTTGTCCCACGATGAATCTGAAGAGCCACCCACAGGTAAGCCCTTAAGCACCATAGAGAAAGGGTTGGAACGATTCAGGAGTCCCTCCCAGAGATGGGGCTGGACTGACGGGAGGATACTCTCATGTCCTTTGTCAAGTTTCACACCTGAGTGGGAGCCAAGGGCTCCCAGTACTGGTTCCAAATGGAGTATGCAAGGAAAAAAAGAATCACTAAATGTGCCCTTCAAAGCAGTGTGGTTGCACTGGTAAGCACCCCCACCCTGGCCCAATACATTAAGCCCTCTCTGGGAGGTGGTCCCACCTCCCTGCGACAGGAAACCTATTTTTCTACCTTCCCTTTCTCAAGCTTGGCTCAGCAGCTGGAAGGCAGAATTGTGTCATTGTGTCTGTGGGCAGCAGCAGCACTAGCTTGCTGTCAAGAGCCTGAAAGGCAGAAACCGAGAGTACACAGGGCTACCCCAAGGGAGGCCCCAAGTACATGGGATCTTACTTCCAACACTGGCATCAGTGTGGGGGTATGACTCCAACATCTTTGATACCAAACATGACCGGTGCAGCCACTATATAGTTAGACATCTTGTAATGACTGATGCCTACTATATGTATTAACATAGCTGACTGCACTTACAAAGCCTGGAGAATTGACTCTGGGGTTTGTTGCTCATGCAGGGACACCTTCAGACCTATAACCAAGCATCCTGCCTTCAAGACTGAAAGGTTTGCAGAGGGGGTGACTTATAGGTTTTAAGTGTAGTGACCTCAGATATGAGGAAACATATCTGTCGTGAGAGGTGCTAGCACCAACTCACACGGGTTGCAATGGCAGGCCTGTAGTCACAATTTGAGTGGGTAGCACAATACATGCTGCAGGCCATGGAAGACCCCTAGAGTACATGTGCCCTGGGTACCTTAGTAACAATACTAGGGACTTACAAGGGTACACCATTAGCCAATTGTGGATGTACACCAGTACTTACCATCGTCAATTTAGGGAGGAAGCACAGTGACTGGGGTCCTGATTAGCAGGATCCCAGTCAGACTAGTCAAAAAAACTACTGACACCAGCAAAAAGTGACGGTAACCATGAAAGCAGATCCTACTTTCCTACATCTATGTCATCAAGATGTATACCCTATCTATCCAATGACGTTGATATGGGCATAGAGTTGTTCTTGGAAAGGCGCTGAGCAGCTTGCAATATACCAGAGTCATATTTAGGATGCCCTATCAAATAGGCTGGTGCATTTTCTGGTGCCTTATATTTTTTATCCAACCTTGGTAGGACAGCAGACACTGCTGCTGGATTCTTCATGATCTTTACACCTTCTTCCCAGATACAGCCTACAACAGGGATAGCTCTAACAGATTTTATAGCCAGCTCTTCAAAATCATAAAGAAAGCAATCGGATTGTTTCACTGGCTTTGGTAAAACAAATCATTTTGCTGCATGCTCCCTCAGAGTATGCAAACTCCCAATATCATCATGAGGAGAATCCACCGGAAGAGGAACTTGTAGTGAAAGAGCTGGTAAAAAGGCAATCATCCCATTCATTAGATACACTGGGGTAATCCGGTACCTCACCCTCTTCTCTATCGCTATCTGAGGATGGCACATCATTGGCAGGCGGAACTGCAATGCTTGAAGCCTGCATTCTCTTTGGTGTGAGCACTGCTGGCAAATGTTGTCACATGCGAGGAGTAGTAGGTTGAATTCAATGAGACTGAATTGTTTGCAGTGGTGATGTAGCCCAAGAAGGCTCAGGAAGTCTTCTATAGTGGTCCTGTAGCATGCTCTGCAAGTTGTGATCCACACTTCTTATTACTTGCACATCCCCTCTTGGGGTTTATGATGTTCATAGGGATGGCAATGCTCTATATATGAAGTAGACATGTCCATACATTGTGTTACTGAGGAATAATAATCTTCCACACCCTATTCCTCACTCTCCTTTTGATATCTGACATGAAGTTCGGAAGGACTATGCGCTGTGCCCAAAGGACCATCATGTTCTGAATCCTCCACATTTAATAAGTGAGTTGGTGGAAGAGGTGACACCTCGCTCAGAGATGTATATTCAGGCATTAGTGGAATTAATGACAAAAGAAGTGATTCTCTCATCAACATGGCCTTATCGGCACTATGGGTGTCCTCATTGTCAACTATGCTGCTTTTTTTCTTTTTCACTGCTGATGAAGTGGTTAATGGTTTCATCATCGACGGCAGCCCTGTAGGTGAGATTCTAGGCATGACCGACGACAATGGTATACTTACCATCAACAAAGTCACCCCAGTTGTTGTAGACAATGTTGTTGTTGGGTCTAATTTTGACGACAGTATAGTCGGAGACAACTGAGTCACCTTCATCAACAGTATCAATGTCACCAGGTTTGTCAATGGTTTCTTCTGTAGAGTGGATTTCTCCGTCAACGGCACTGATGAGGCCTTTTTAAACGGTAAAGAGAGTCTTGTACAAGGTATTGTAGACTCTGACTGAGATTTTTGAGTAGATATCCTCTTTAGAATATTTATGCAAATGTTCACTAGACGAAGAATGTTCCTCAGATGACTCATGATGAGTCTTTTTATGAGCTTTCTTAGGTGGCTCACAAGACATAGGTCCCTCAGCCCTCTCTCTTCCTCTCTATTGAGACTTCCTTGATATAGGATAATTCTCACCCTCCTTTCAGATGTATCTATGGTCTTGAGCCTTTGAAGCAGTAATAGCAGACTCCCCTCTTTATCATTTGAAGTTTTTGAAGAACATTTATGGCACATTTTACAGTCCTTAACCTTATGACAAGGGTAGAGGCAGTAAATGCAGTCCTTGTAAGGATCCTCCAACTGCAGCCTCTTATTATCAAGGTCGCAAAAGGTCTGAAAAGACACCATTTGCTCGACTCTGACATTTCAGCTCATCAGTTTTGAATAACCTATGAAGAAATACAGAGCAATACCTTTATATAGCCCTTTTCTGACAGAAAATTCTGACTAGCTCAGCAGGGCTCAGGGAGACTCCCTTCATATGACGAGCGGTAGAAAATCATAGGGAGAGGAACCTCTGTGGGGAGTGTTTTAGAGGGTGCTGTCGCCTAACTGGCTGGAGTTTGGTTATTTTGTAATAATAGAGATGTTAATGAAGTGAATGTTTCTTTTAGCCCTTATGGGCTATGGATCCCATTTCAACAACAGGGAACGAGTGAAGCATGTGAACCTATGAAAGATTCAATACTGGAGAATCAAAGGATACATTTTTATGTGCTGCAAATGAGTTTGTGGGCATGTGCAGATATGCACTGAGGAAGTAGAACTGTTGAGGGTTTTAGGAGGCTGATGCTGTAAGAGTTAAAAAATGTTTTCTTTTTCATGGGGGTTACGTTTTTGACCACTAACAACATCCGCCCCGAACAAAGGTAGCCGCTTAACAGTCTTAAGTCAATAGAGAGATTATCAAAGCCACCGACAATGAGGGTGGGATTGTAATCAAATATGTCGAGAACTATAATAGCAAAGTTCTCAGACAAATAAGCAACCGGGAACATTATACAAAATACTAACACGCCATCTACTCGTGGAGATCGGAGAGGCTATTTTAACTGTCACATCTCAAGCTAACAAAGAGGGCTTTCTAATTTCTTATTGATTACATTTTCAAAATGAGCCCCAGAACACCAGTCCTGTATACCTTACCAATGGCTCGCAAAGACTATCTAAATCTCCCAGGGAGACCTATAGTCTGTGGTTGCGGCTCTATACTGGAACCACAGGCGGAATAAATCAACCTCTTTATTAAGGTCTTTGTACCAGAAATATCTAACTATGTACAAGACAGTACACACATGATAAACTTAATACAGAATATGGAGTTCAACCCTGAACACAACATCCTTGTAACACTCAGCATTGAGTCACTGTATAAAAACATTCCCCAGCTGGAGAGCAGAGAAGTCCTTCAGTGGTTACTGGACACTAGACCATCTCTGGTCAGGTCCCAACAGTCTCTAGTACAATTAAAGGCTGCCCTCAACATGAAATAATTTTTGTCTGTAGGTGAACACTACCAGTAGTGTAAAGAGACTTCAATGGTGGCAATTTTTGCCAACATTTGACTAACCTCTATGTTGACCACTTTGAATAACCCTTTGTATTCTTTGACAGTAATCCATTCAGACCTCCTGTGAAATGCTGGAAAAGATAGATCAATGATATTTTAAAGATTTGAGAAAGTTCTGCTCCCATATTATGCAATTTCATTGAATATCAATATTAGTCAAGAAAATGTAATTTTACCTGCAACTGTGACACTGGAAAAATACCCTTTCTTGACCTGATTGGTAGACAAGATGAGGTTAAATTGATCACCGGCCTCTATAAAAAGTGCACAGAAAGAAATATTTAAATAAAATATCCGTTTTCATTTAAGGGCACTAAAAGACAGTCTACCTTTCGAAGAATTTCTCATATTAATTCGTAACTGCAGCCGAAAAACACATTACTTTTGAGGCCAATATTCTGTGAAAACAATTAATGGAGAAAAGTTATCCTTGGAAACATATTAAGACAACAATGATTCTCCACTAAGAAGCAACTCTTAAAACTGAAACCCAGGGAGACATAGGAAACAATTGTATATGTAACTACTTGCGCCCCACAACATAACCAGACAGTTAAAATTGTAGAAAAAACATTGACCAATCCTACAAACTAACAATTTTGGCTCTTGCCCCCTACCTTATTTTCATATAAGGGGTAGGAACATAAAAGTTCCTTTGGTTCACACAGCAGGCAGAAACATCCAGCAGAGAAACTCATAAGACAGTTGGGGCCTGCGACTAGCAGCGGGTCATTTTCAATGTTCAAACTGCATTGCCTGTAAGGTTTACTACAAACACAATACCTTTATAAGTGGTTCAATTCACCCGGAGTTAAGATCCTTTTCCAACTGTAACTCGAAAGTGGTATATTGTATTCGGTGTTCCTGTGACCTAAACGATATAGGGAAAACAGCCAAACAAGTTAAGCTGCTTATAGGACAACATAGGAGCAGAATGAAGTGCAAGGTTACAAATGTGTTGTGCTTTCAGTACAACCATGGTGCTGAAATAAGATGGCAAGTGATCAGGTTGGCTTGCTTACCAAAGAGAGGAGGGATCTTGAGATCTGGCAATGACTAGCATGTCAAAAAATTGAACAATGTGACTATCTCAAAAGGTATGAACTCAATGGAGAAGCTACATTTACTTTTGTGATTGATGGACTATGCCTATCCTAGTTGAAATGTGTTAATTGGCTAAAGGCAAAGAAGTGAGAAATCCGGGGTCCAAGATAGCGGGCTGGCGCCGCCAGAGCGGAGAGCAACTGCTGAGGGTCCGGACGTGCTTGCTATGGCTCGCTGTTCTTTACGCGGCCCGTTTCTAAATTGAATTGAATGCATCCTTCAGAAATACTGCTTCGGGATATGCGGAGTAGTGGCGGAGAAAGCTATTTGCGGTTGAGCAGCGACTGAGGATCTTACCGGCTTTCTGGCATCGGAGGAGTGCGGAGTTGAAGCAGTGAGGGAAGCTGCAGCGGTGGAGAATTACGTGGGAGTCAAGGATACCTGCACCAGCAGGGTGGGAGCGGTCCGCCTATACCGCGGCTGCAAGGAATCACGAAGCTGTGTCGGAGGCGGCTAACTGGCGGCTAACTGAAAGCGGCTGATTGAAAGCACGACAGTGGTAGAACGTGGAGTAGGAGCAGAGCGGGTGCTGAATGCGGCGACTGAGGCTGATTGAGAGCCGGGTAAGAGAACGGCTGCGGTCAATCCGGCTCCCGCGTATCTACCCCGTAGCTGCAAGGGGGGGGGGGACGATTCTTAACTGGCTGAACTTTCAAACCTATTGGGGGTCTGACTCTGGCTCTGGGCTGTTAAAAGAGCGTTTCATAATGGCACCAAAACCCTTGACTAGAAACGCGCGAAATTTGAAACAGACAGGAGCAAATAAAGCTTTGGATAACGATATAACATCTGCAGTTGCGGTGGTAGCAGCTAATATGGAGGGGCCAGCAGTGAAAATCCCAGATGGGGGGAGAAACCCGGAGAAAACTGGGCTGAATGTTAGTAAACCACTCCTGCCACTCCTGGTAAAATCTAATTTGGCTCCTGAGAAAAGCGCTTTGAAGTCAGCTGTTGGTGATTCTGCAGTGTTGTCAGACACTCCCGACTTCTCGGGTTCACAGTGCAACAATTTTGCCATCTCAGTAAATGAAGAGAATAATACTGCAATTACCACATCAGAAACGGATGCCGGTTTTTCTAAAGATACTGAGGCAGTGAGTGCCACACTATTAAAGGACTGTACTGCCAGCGTAGATATTCAGACTCAGGCAGAGGTTCAATCAGAGACTTTTGATCGAAGCAATGCCAATGTTGATCCGATCTCACCTATACAGGCTTCAGATCTGCTAACAGAGATGTCAGAGGATCTTTGCAATAAAGAGCTGACTGAAAATGAGGCGTTAGCAATGGAGGCTGGACAGACAATAATAAGAGAGAAGATATTCAGGGAAATCGATGGGGCAATGGCAATGGAGATTAAACATTTGGAGGGGATAGACACTGATGAGGATTATAGTGACTCCCCTGATCTAGGCAATAATACATCTTCGCGCTCTGCTAAGGATAAAACCAACAGTATTAAGAAAGGAAGAGGCAAAGGCAAGGATAAGGGGAAGAAGACTATAAGCAAATCAAAATTTACTACGGCTAAGATAATAGCAGAGAATAGCCCTATAAGGAAATGGGTACAAGCTAAAGGTGGAGTTAAAACCATGGCATTAAGGCTCTCAGGGAACAGCCTCGCTGAGGCAGGTGCTATGCCAGGGGGGATAAACTGCCTGGGAGATGAGACAACTCCTGCAGTGGTACTGATAAATGGAGATGATACTCCGACTACCGTATCGGAAACGGAGATCTCTTCCTCTTCTCCGTCTACCTCCCAGGTGGTGGTAAAGCGGATGACTCCTATTTTAAATTCAGTATCTGAAACCTCAGGTGTAGGAGTAACAAAAGATACTGACTCTACTCTGATGGGGACAGATAATATCACTGTTACACCCTCTTTAAATACATCTCGAAATGATACACCAAATGATTGGAATGTTCATGGGGAGGTGTCCTCATCATTCCAGATGATACTGCAGCTACTCAGTGAGCAAAAACATGAAGCTCAGTCGCACTACCAACAGATGCGGGAGGATAGTAGCAAGACCCAGTCAACGCTTCAGGAGATGTCTCGCAAACTAGGGGCTATCTCCCAGGAGATGGAAGAGTTACAACAGAGGGTTGTCATAACGGAAGAGAAATCAACTAATTCTGAGATTGCAGTGAATAAACATGAGTCTCAGATCTGTCAAATGCAATCTAAACTGGAAGATTTGGAAAACCGACAACGAAGACAGAATCTTCGAGTGTTTGGTATAGTGGAAGGGGCCGAAGGAGCCGATCCCAGGGCGTACATGGTTCACTTATTTCAGAAAGCATTTCCTGAATTATTGGACTGGGATTGGGACTCACAACTACAACGAGCCTACCGACTTCCTCTGATTCAAAGAAATAAGGGTAGCCAATATCCGCGTCCTATGCTGATTTGTATTGGTAACTTTTTGCTTCGCCAAGCAATTTCATTGAAGGCAAGACCAAATACCCCTGTTACTATTGATTCAGTTACTTTTTTTGTTAGATTGGATTTAAGTAAACTTACAATGGAGCACCGATGGAAATTTCGACAGTATATTGACCCAATAAAGGGACTGGGGGGTCAAGTTTTTTTGCAAGAACCAGCCAAGTTAAAGGTCTTAAAGAATGGTCGTGCATACTATTTTTCGGAAGAAAGGGAGGTTGAGCAATTTATTTGTAAATGGAAGACGGAGAAAAGTGGACAATGAATTATATTATATGTATTGATTGACAAACAATGATGTCTTATTCTTTATATGGATTGAGTCATTTCATAACTACACCTGCAGTTAAATGTAGCTCATTTCTTTTTTTCTTTTTTCTTTTTCTCCGTCTCTCTCTTTTCTTGTCTTCCTCTTTTTTCTTATGTTCTTACACAAGATACTGTAAAATCTGATATATGGTTATGAGCTTGTGGTATTGTATGGCCGGATCCTTGGGGGCCGTGATTCCGCTTTTTTGCTGCCAACACAGCGGCAGCTGAGTTAATGGGGGGACCCGTATGCAGGCATAGAAATGGGAGGGGGTGGGGCAGAGAGCTGCAAGGTAGGGGTTGGGAGGGTGAGGAGGGTCAGGGTAAAAAAGGCATCACTGGGACAAGTAGTTGGATAATAATAAGATATAGCAAGGCTGATTTGTTTTGGTATTTTGAGTTTAAGGACAAACATTTATTTTATTAAATGTATCAATTAAAGTGTATGGTTTGGAATGTTGCGGGTTTGAATAGTAGGGTTAAAAGAGGTCTTGTGTTCGAGGAATTGAAAATGTATAATCCTCAGATAGCAGTAATAACTGAGACTCATATAGCATTCAAAGATAGAAAATTATTTAAACAGTTGGGTTATGACACTTTGGTTTGTACTGATTATAATGCCTCAATTCGGGGGGTAGCAATTCTTAAACATAAGTAGTTTAAAGTTGAAACCAACAAAACATTAACTGATAAGATCGGTAGATGGGCGATTGCTCAGATAACAATAGAAGGACGTAAATATATAATTTGTGGTATTTACGCGTCTAACTCGGATGAGCCTAGAATTATTGATCAAATTAATTTGGAGCTGCTTTGTTGGGAAGGGGAGTGTTTAGTACTGGGAGATTTTTACTGTATTATGGATTATAATTTAGATACAACTAGAAGGGGCTCATTTCAGAGAATGCGAAAGACTAGGGCTGCAATTAGGGATCTTGCAGCAATACATTTAATTAAAGATGCTTGGAAATACTTGTACCCTAACATAGCTGGTTACACTTATTATGCTACTGCGCACAAATTATGCTCACGCATTGATATGGTCTGGCTCTCGGATACCATTCTCGAAACTAGTACTATGTTAATATGTCCAAGAGTTACTTCAGATCATAACCCTATTCTTTTGTCATTTGACGTAACGGCTGAAATACAAACTCCTCGTTCTTTTTCATTTCCTAGGTATCTATTTTTGGATTCTGTTTTTTAAATTTATTAAAGGAACATATAAAAGAATTCATTGGTTTAAATATTCATTCAGCATCACCAATGATAGGATGGGATGCATGTAAGGCGAGTATTCGCGGATTTACACAACAATACATCTGGCGACAAAATAAAGAACGTAGGCGTAAAAATGAGAAAATGGCAGCTGATATACTTTTTTTTTCTTTTTTTTTTGTCCTCATTACGCAACAGTTTAAAGTAAGGAAGTTTTCAGGGACCCTTCTCAACTTCGGGCATCTCTGAGAGAGGGAACCCCTTACATCCATATACTTGTAAGGAGAAGGAATCTTGTTTCGGATTTGGGATGAGCTAGCCATTATGGCTACTCTTGCAAGCCTTCCTTAATGTTGTTGCGGTAGCGTAATCATTGGACATTGCAGTGGAGTATATTGAGGAATCCAAATATATTACTATCACAATATATATACGTTATATGTACACACCACAATTTTAAATCACCCCTTTTGAAACTCTTCCCAAATGTCCCAGAATTTATATTTTTTAGAGCCAAACTTCTTATTTTTATCAAGGTTATACACTTTCAAAATTGACGCCAGCCATTCATTATGGGCCGGAGGAACAGGGTTTATCCATTTTACACAAATCTCCCTCCTTGCTAAAAGAATCAGAATGAAAATTAGGTTCTCTTGAGCTTTAGACAAGAGGGTTACTACATTTATATTTGCGACCCCAAAAATAACTAAGTTCATACTTACAGAAAGTTGTCTTCCCAAAACCCCTTCTAAGGTAGTACCCACATCTTTGCAGAAACTATCAAGACTGGGACATCGCCAAAACATATGTAGGTCGTCAGCCATCTGTAAACCACATTTTGGGCAGCTCTTCACTGTGGCTCCGTTCATTTTGGATAGCCTTTTCGGAGTCCAGTAGGCTCTGTGTATAGTGAGCAGATGATTTCTTTTGAGAGCAGCAGACGTTACAATCGACCAGCATTTGTTCATAGATACTTGCCATAAGTTGCTTGTATCCAGCGTCGGCAGGTCTTTTCCCCAGATCCTCTCTGGAATTCGGAAGTCGTCCTCTCCAGCCGAAATTAGGGCCCGGTACCAAAAGGATATTTCTTTCAAAAATGGAATTCTCGTCTGCATCTTTATTTCCAGGGAGATATTACCTTTCCTAATTCCTTTGAGGGTCTTACTCCAACTCAATAGTTGGTAATATTTGAATTTCGAGAGAGTGGAGTTTGTACATTGCGATAATATTTCCCATTCAAGAAGTTTATTTTGAAACAGGAGCTGACCCCATTCTGTTATTCCAGCGGATATTAGAGGGATCGCTAAACTGTCCCTAAGGCAGTCTGGTGTAGTCTGAGAATCCCAAATCGGGGCCTTATCGCTATAGAAGGGGATATCTACTGTAGATCTAACACAATACCACAGTCTAGCGGCTGATTTCAGGACCTTCAATTTAATTTTTTTGAAGAACTTCGGATGACCGAATTTATACAAAAAGTGGCTGGTGTTATTTGTTAGATTTTGTAGGAATAGTGGATAGTTTTCGTAAGGGCCCAACAACACTCTACTACTTTTAAATTGGAAGGCCCTACAGTATTCTAGGAGGTCTGGACTAGCTATACCTCCCTGCTCTTTAGTTCTCCTTAGTTTGTGCCAAGCGATTCTCGGTTTTTTAGAAGACCATATAAAACTGGATACATCTCCCTGCATCTTTTTTATCTTTTCTCTATTAAACTCGAGCGGGATAGCGTTAAAAATAAAGGTAAATTTTGGCAAAATTGCCATTTTTATGATGTTAGATTTACCCAAGAATGTTAAAGGCAGACCCCTCCATACTTTCAAGAGCTTTTTTACCTCAAGCTCTACCCTATGGAAGTTTATTTTGGTTATTCTATGGTCGATACCCAGGTATCTTATTTTTTCTTTACAGAAAGGGGATACAAAATTTTCATTCCAGCTTATAATTTCGGTTTTAGTTTGATTTATCCGGTAACCAGATATCCTCCCAAAAGTTGTAAAGGTCTCTTCTGTTGTTTTAAGAGCCTCTTCTAAGTCTGAAGTAAAAATCATGAGATCGTCTGCATAAAGAGCTACTTTCTTATGTCACCCTTGATAACAAAATGGGGAGATTGAAGGGAGATTCCTAAGGCATTCTGCGATCGGCTCAATGTAGAAGTTAAAAAGCAAGGGGGAGAGGCGACACCCTTGGCGTGTTCCTCTACCTATCAGAATATTATTTGTTAGGTTGCCATTAATTAGTATTTTAGCTCTAGGAGAGTTGTAGATGTTTTCTACAACTTTTACGATGTTATCCCCCAACTTAAACTTCTTTAATACCTCACTTAAGTAGCACCAGTTAACTCTATCAAACGCTTTGGCAGCGTCAATCGTAATTATTGACAATGGTATTTTCTCTACGATGGCGATGTCAATTGTCCCGATCAACTCGTGTGTGAGGTCTTGAAGGTGCCTTCCTGCCACGAAGCCCTTCTGGTTAGAGTTTATTAATGACCCCGCGATTTTCCCCAGTCTTTTTGCCAAAATTTGGGTAAAGATCTTATAATCGCAATTTAGGATGGATATTGGGCGGTAAGATTCACATCTTTTCGGGTTTTTACCTGGTTTCAAGATGATAGAGATGGTTGCATCATTCCATGACTCAGGGATTCTATCATTATTTATAAAAATCTTATTAAATAGCGCTGTTAATTGGGGAGCCAGAATGTCTTTTAGCCGTATGTAGAATTCATTAGGGAGGGCATCAGGACCTGCTGCTTTACCTCTCTTTAGTTTTTTTTATAGCTTGGTCTACCTCCTCTATTTTTATTTCGCTATTTAAAATTTCTTTCTCCTCAGGGGTTAGAGATGGGATGTTCTGTGCGTCTAGAAATTTGGTTATTTCCTCGATTTTAGGATTACAGTCCTCCGTGTAAAGGTTGGAAAGGTTGGAAAAGAAGGCTGACAATTCATCCTTTATTACTTGTTCTTCTGACTCGTTTTGAGAACTGTCTGTTGGATCTATACTATTTATTTTATTTCCAGCTTGATCTGTTTTAAGCTTCCACGCAAGCATTTTCCCGCAACCCTCTCCATATTCATAGTGGGCAAGTTTACCACTTTCCCATCTTTCCTTGATTTTACCTTCTAGTAATGTTGATAAGTTTTCCTTCAGTTTAAGCCTTTCCTTAATTATGTCTTGGCATCTCGGGGATGATGTATCTATCAAGATCTGTCGATCCAATGTTTTTATATTTTCTTCTATTCTCTGGATCTCTTTTTTTGCCTCCCTTGATTTATATATAGTTAGGCCACAGATCTTGCCCCTTATTACTGCCTTATATGCCTTCCAGACTGTTTGGGGTGAGGCACTCCCGTTATTGACCTGGAAATATAGATCAGTCTCCTGTATAAGTTGGTCAATTAATATAGGGTCTAGGAGAACTGAGCGATCCAGTGTCCATCTCGGAATCGTTATGTCGCTAGTTATTTTTAGTGTCATTTGGACAGCCGAATGGTCTGAGAGGTGAGCGGGAAGGTGAATCACATTATCAATTTTTTCTACTAACCCCATGTCTATTAAGAAATAATCGATTCTCGATTGTATACCAAGCTTTTTGTTATTAAAGGTATACCTATCCTGTTTGATACCCTTCTCTTTCCATACGTCAGTAAGGCTTAAGTCTCTTTTGTATACTCCCAACCATTCTCTCATTTTTGGCAGGCTATCCTGTTTTCCTCTAGGGTTTCGATCTGCTTTTGGAACTAGAATGATATTGAAGTCTCCGTCCAAAATCACAGGAAAATTTACCGAAATCAATTGTGAGTATAAAGATTGAAGTGGAGTAGGATTGTCTGTGTTAGGTCCATAGTACCTGGCTAAAATAAAAGTGTTATTAAGTATACTAATCTTAGCTAGAGCCCATCTCCCCTTAGAGTCTGTTTCAGATAATAAAATTCTTGCTTTCAAAGATTTTTTTATGAGGATAACAACCCCTTTTATAACGCACTGTTGGTGAGTGCATACATAATCATCGACCCAGTGGAGAGTTTTAATTATCTCCTCCCATTCTTTTTTAAGTAAGTGTGTTTCTTGTAAGATTAAAATTTCGCTATCAATAGATTTTAGATATTCAAAGATTGTCCGTCTCCTGCTCCATTGACATTCCAAGAAGTTATTTTTATATTCTTTAGGTTCCTTCCCATCTCTATCTGTTAAGTAGCTGAATTCCATTATTAACCCCTGGGTCCTGATTGTCTCCTTTCCTTTAAGATGAGGACTTTTTTTATATTTTTTCCCTACTTTGCTCCCATCCCCCGTGTGTCCCCCCCCCCTCCTCCCTTCTCAAGTGTACAAAAAACCAATTGTGGTTGTGGTTATGGTTATATAAAATAAACAGAAAAAAAAGAAAAAAGAAGGCACGGGGAGACACACTCCCTCCCTGGGAAAGCCTCCCTTTCCTTTGGGCCTTAATTATAGCCCACTTTGAACCCCGTGCCTGATTCATAAAAAGAGCTATTTTGAGGTTGCTACTGCTATAGCTGTTACAAGATTCTACAGCTTAAGTTTTGAGTATATAGAGTGTGTATAGGTGTATTCAGACTAGGAATGGGATTGTATTTGAATTTGATCACACATCTGCACTAAAAGAGAGTCGACTTCTAGAGGATCTTTGATGTTGTACATCTTATTCCTCCACATTATCCTGAGTGAGGCTGGGAACTTCATTTGTACTGCTGCCCCGAGAGATTTTAGTTTGGGCATTTTTTGACCCAGCTCCCATTGCCTATCTTGAGTCACTTTCGCAATATCTGAACGAATCCTAAAAGATCAGTCATCTCTGGTATATGCCCCACTTTTTAAAGCTTCGCTCAGGATCCTCTCTTTAAGATTGTATGATCTAAAGTTCACCAGAATCTTTCTTGGATTCTTTCTTTCTTTAGGTTTCCCAAAAGGGTCACGATGTACCCGCTGAATATCGTTTTCCAGGTCTAGGGTTTTACTCCATGGGAAATGTTCTTCTATTAGCGATAATATAAATTTCTTTATATCCGGCCCTTCCCGTCCTTCCGGGACATTAAGAAATCTCAAATTGGACCTTCTAGACTGGTTTTCTAGTGACTCAAGCTTTTCCTCTATGTTTTTGTCCTTTGCCTTCAAGTCTCTAATACTCCGTTCTGTTGATTCAACTCTTAGTCAGGCCCACAGCTTCTGCCTCCACTGTGGAGACTCTCTCATTTAACGCTAATAGTTTTGAGTCCAAGGATTCAAATCTGTCATGCAGTTTGATTTGATTTTCCTCTGATATTTTAAATCTGGATGTCATCTCCTCAAACATCCTTTCCATTAAGACCTCCATACTGTTTTTAGATTCACTCTGAGAATTGTCAGATTTAGAGTTAGTACTAGGTTCAGTATTAGGAACAGAGATAGTTGCGGTATTTTCCGAAATTGAAGAAGAGAACCTAGCTGGACAACTAAGGGCAAATACAGGTACGGTTTCAGAAGAGCCCAGAGATGTGTTTAGTGCTAGACTCAAGCTCTGGCCGGGGGATAGCCTCGGAGTTAAGTCCTGAACTAAAGCTGGCTTCAGTGGCCCTTCATGCTCCTGATTTTCTTGCTCCCTCCTGGAGGCCTCTGCCGGGGGGCTACTTGCGTCGCTCGGGTCATTCAATAAAACATCTGTTAGTACAGATGAGGCAGAGCTTTCCATAGCGGGTTTAGATTGAGCCTTCTCCTGTACTTTGAAATAGGACCTCAAAGAGGGTGTAATTTTTATTTTGGAGTTTTTTTCACCTATTTCCAGCTTCCCTTCTATCGGACCCTTTTTATTTAGTGGTTTCCCTTTTTTTATTTTCAATGCCTTCCGGGAGACTCTTTTTGTAACTCGTGGGATTACAGGCGGTTTAAGGACCGAAGGAGCTGTTTTTTTAAGAAATTGCCTGTTCCTTAGACAATAAAAGGACTTTTCCTGCTGCTCAGATTCAGGTTCAGGTTCCGGTGTAAGTACTTTATCTACTTTGGTATCAATTTTACCTGCTCTATAGAAACTAGGTCTGCACTAACAGTTCGGAAGATGGGGAAACGTTGTCTAAGCTTTCTTTCTCCCCCTCCACTTTTACTCCAACAAGCCTCTCTTTGATAGTATATTGGCAGTGAAAATGAGAGGGGTGTGGTGATGTTTTATCTTCCAAGACTCCTGCAGGGTAATCCACCAGAATAAGTTTGTCGGGATCACTTAGTTTGCTCAGGATTCTCAAACTAGGGGTGTCAGCTAAATGTATTGTGTTATTATGCTGAGGCCAGTATAGCTTAGTTAAAGACTCCAGGCAGGGCAATTGTGACTTGAACCAATTATTTTCCCGGACTTCAAAGCTATCGTAATCCCCAAGGAGTCGAGCCCGACTTCTCAGCACCTCAACCCCCCTCGCCTTACCTCTAATGAATATCGAAAACCGGCTTACTGCTCTCCTGCAGTTTTGCCGAGCGTGCACTGCTGCCTCCCACTGGCTGGCGTCTGCGCCAGTGTAGAGCGCCGATTCACCGATGGGACGGCTCCGCTTCAGAGCACGAGAGCTCAATGCCTCTGCCTCTGTCTCTGCTTCAGCAGCGGGGGCGGGGGCTTGGATGCCGAGGAGAATCAACATGGGGGGACCAAAGACCGAAGAAGCACCGCGGAAGCAAACCTCCCCTCTCAGCAACAACATACACAGTGAGAGAGAGGTGAGTTTTCTATAGCGCCCGCTACTCCTCTCAGAGACTCGGAGGTTTTGCGTGATGTACCCGGAGAATAGGCATATCCCAATACCGTGAGAGAGACTCGAGTACCTCAGGAACTTTGTCGCGTCTTGGCTAGCTGATAATCTTTAGTTCTTAGCCTTCAATAGCCTACAATAGCAGAAGCGCCCTCCTCATACAGTGTCATCCATAGCCCAGGCACGGAGCTCCCGACCGGTTTCAGCAGCCGGCCGCCATCTTTCCCGAAGGGGAGTGTTTAGTACTGGGAGATTTTTACTGTATTATGGATTATAATTTAGATACAACTAGAAGGGGCTCATTTCAGAGAATGCGAAAGACTAGGGCTGCAATTAGGGATCTTGCAGCAATACATTTAATTAAAGATGCTTGGAGATACTTGTACCCTAACATAGCTGGTTACACTTATTATGCTGCTGCGCACAAATTATGCTCACGCATTGATATGGTCTGGCTCTCAGATACCATTCTTGAAACTAGTACTATGGTAATATGTCCAAGAGTTACTTCAGATCATAACCCTATTCTTTTGTCATTTGACGTAACGGCTGAAATACAAACTCCTCGTTCTTTTTCATTTCCTAGGTATCTATTTTTGGATTCTGTTTTTTTAAATTTATTAAAGGAACATATAAAAAGAATTCATTGGTTTAAATATTCATTCAGCATCACCAATGATAGTATGGGATGCATGTAAGGCGAGTATTCGCGGATTTACACAACAATACATCTGGCGACAAAATAAAGAACGTAGGCGTAAAAATGAGAAAATGGCAGCTGATATACTTCACACTGAAAATCTATTATCTGAAGTTCTGCTAAAAGCGGACAGGGTGGAAGAATTACAATTTAAATTAATAGAGCTAAAATCAGCGGTAAAAAAGGTATTTAGGAAAAAAAGTATTATTAAACTTAAAAAATATCAACTAGATCAGTATGAAGGCGCTGATAGGATAGGTAAAATTTAAGCATATATAGTGGCTGAGGATCGTGCTCAAATGGCTATTAAAGAAGTCAAAGGGGCTAATAATCAAATATTCCAGGAGCCTAAATTAATACTACAGCAATTTGCTCATTACTATCAAGACCTATACACCCCGGAATCCAAGGTTAGCGAAGATAATATTAAAAGATATCTAAGGTTAAATAAAGTCATCACTATGGAGGAAGAACAATTGGATCAATTAATGTGTGATATTACATTGGCAGAAATCAGAATGGCTATTAACTCTTTGGCTTCTGGCAAAGCTGCTGGCGAAGATTCAATCCCATTAGAACTATTTAAAACCTGTACAGAAGAATTGATACTGCTATTAGCTAAGGTGATTCAAGCTGTTGGTAAGGAGGATCAAGCGCCAAGGTCTTGGAACTCTACTCAAATAATTTTTTTTCTAAAGAAGGGCAAACCTGCCTATGAAAGAGGGTCATATAGACCTATTTCACTTATAAACAATGATGCAAAGATATTTGCAAAGATACTAGCAACTAGGCTGGCACCATTGATGTCACAATTAGTCTCACCCCAGCAACATGGGTTTATCCCTAAGAGAGATACTACGGCGCATATTAATATGGCCATTATGGCTTTTGATGTTGCACGGATCGAGTCAACCCCACTCGGTATGATTCTATTAGATGCAGAAAAAGCATTTGACCGAGTGGGGTGGGGCTTTCTATGGGCCACATTATCTGCCTTTGGTATAAAAGGTCAATTTTTGAAGTGGATTCAATCATTATACGACGAACCTATTGGCAAAGTCTGTTACATGGGCAAATGCTCTCCTACTTTTTTGATCAAACGTGGGACAAGACAGGGGTGTCCTTTATCACCTTTGTTATTTGCCCTTATAATGGAACTCTTTTTGATTGCGATGCAGAGCCAAGATCTGATTTCTCCATTTATAAATGGCAAAGACTCTCTTAAAATTACTGTCTATGCAAACGATGTAGCGGTTTATTCCTCTAATGTATCTGAAGCACTGAAGGGTATAATAATAGAAGCAAGGGAATTTGGTCTGGTGTTGGGATACAGGCTTAATACTGGCAAGACCCAAATTGTTATGAATTATAAGTCACCAAGACCAGTGACAGGGGTTTGTGACGTAGCTACTTATTTGGGGGTTAAAATCTCCTCCAATATCAACTCAATACTTGCTCTTAAGTATGAGTCGCTATTAAAAGAAACTGTTGTTTTATTTAAGAAATGGCACAAGTTACCCTTAAGTATTATTGGCCGAATAAATCTGGTCAAAATGAAGATACTGCCAAAATATTTATATATTTTCCGATCTATTCCTTTACGGATTAATAACTCCTATTTCAATAGATTAGATGGTATTATCAGCAGTTTTATTTGGGGGTATAAGAAAGCTCGTCGAGCTGTTACATTGCTTAAACTCCCATTTAATCAAGGAGGATTGTCTCTGCCGGACTTCAAATTTTACTATTGGTCTACATTTTTGACTCGATTTCTTAAGCTTGATCATTCCTGAGAAACGTTTGTATTTTCATAAATTTACGTTGGGTGAGGATGTAAATATGTTCCTTTATAGATTAAATGACCCTAATTACTTCAAACGCGTGAAATTTAAGACGATTCGAGATACTGTTAGTATATGGCACTCTATCCTTGTTAAGTGTCAAACCTCTCTCTTCCATTTTGGTACTCCCTTGTGGCTTAATCCGGGTCTACCAGGAATTTTTCATGATACAGCGGGATCAGTGTTGTCAGATTCCGGTATTAAAAAATTGGGAGACTTATATGACCATCAGGGTTTTTTTACATTTGAAAGGCTGAAGGTATGTTATAATCTTACAGATGTGTCTAGATTTAAATATTATCAAATTAGAGATTATTTAGTGCGGAAACTAGGATTGACTAATATTGTGGACTCTGATTTATGGAGTTGTATTTATAAAGAAGTTGATAAAGCATGGATTAGCATGGGATATAAAATTTTCGCTGGTTCTAGAAATGATGACTATAAAATTATCTGAGAAATGTAGTAGGAATTTGGGTACTGATGTGACTCCTAACCTGATTACCTCATCCTTAAATAGTTTAAACCGTTCTGTTCATTCTTCTAGTCTAAAGCTGCAGTTATTTACAACCATTTGCCAACTTTACTACACGCCAGATAGGATTTTAAAATGGGCTAATAATAACAGCACTAGCGACCGTACGAAGTGTCCAAAATGCAACTTAAGATCAGCTGATATTATCCACATGTTTTTTACGTGTCCGCATTTGAGCGACTTTTGGATTGGAATAATTGAAGTTATGTCTACAAAACTATCATGTCCAATAGTACTGACATCTGTTGAGGTACTTGTCGGCACTTCTAAAGTGAATAACTCCGTACGTGATCTATTGAATATTCTAATTTCATGCGCTAGACTGATAATAGCTAGGGTCTGGATCCAACATAACCCACCGACGGTTCAGGAATGGTGGAGTCTGGTAAAGGAAATATATATTATGGAACGTGCCTTAGCAACAACAAGAGGTATTCAAACAAAATTGAAAGTGGATAGGATTTGGGGAATATTTATGTCATGATATCCGCTTATTCTTCTTTCTTTTATTAAATGTACATAATGCTGTTTGAGCTATGCATTGCCTTGCTGGAAATACTGTAATGTATCAATTATTTTTTTAGTATGAAATGTTTTTTGTTATTTTTATTTCGCTGCATTGTGCTTGTCCCTTTTGATGCAAATAAAAATGTTAAAAAAAAAAAAAAGATAATTGGCTAAGGGCATACACAGATCCATAACAATGAATGGGAAATTATAATTACTGGATTACTGATGTGATTATCTTCATATTGTGATGCAATGCAATTGTAATTTGTATTCTCCAATCAATTTTATTTTCCAAATAACTGTTTGGAATGCATGAACTGAATCACTGAATCTAATACTGGAATGGTGAACTCCCTATACCTACCAATTGTCTTTTTTACATATCTACTGTTGACTTGGTTTTCACCAATCTTACCCATTTTTTAATTACATTGCAACTACATGCACTTTAGATGAAGTAGAATCCACCTTAAATGGTTGCCTGGGTTTAAATTTTATCAAAATAATCTCATGTGTCAAGCCTCATTCTGGGATACAACCATTTTTTAACCCTCCTCGTGGGGGATGCCGATTATTCTTACACTAGGCGTGATGGCGCGATGATCTTCGCACCGCGACTTGGACTGTCATAGCCAGGTGAATGTACCATCTGGATTTTCAATACAAACTATGCCCTTGAGATACTGCTCTTCCGCAGGAGAACAACATTTATATCGCAAGCGCAGAACTGAGGAGCCCATGGGACATCCCTTCCCATACATGACACTGCTCGTTTGGTGGGTGATATACAGAATTAACAAGTAATCTGCTGTCACTATGTGATTGCAGGCACGAGAGTTTCATTAAATGCTCAGCTTATTACAGGTTTTACTGAGTAAGTACATTTCCTTAATTCACATTAGGTGTCACGTTTTTTACAAACTTAGGTGAGTGTTTGACCTTCTAAAGTCATACAAATAATAACGATTTGCAGCAATGGCTCCAATTACCCCAATACGGCACCAGAATGCATCATTTGAGTCACTTATCCAACCATGAGGCCATCCTACCCTCCAGGTAATACTCCAGCAGCAAAACTAGCCCTTAATGTTACTGCACTACTTAATCCAACTTTATCTGAAAGAAACAGTTAGTAATAGATTCCTTACCTTAGAATTACCCCCAGGCATCAGACTGGATTAGGAAAGTTTTTCGTTAGCAGTACGCCTGCGCGTCGAAAGGTGGCGTCGGTCGGCTCCGCGTTTTTGGCGTCCTAGTCGCCGGGATGAGGCTGCAGTAGCTACTTAGATGCCGCCGTCGCGCACGGACATCAGTTCTTTCTTTTTACGCGCCATCCACCTCAGATCCAGAGAGAGCGGTACCTCCAGTCACTTTTTGACTGACTTTTTTGCAGACTTTTGTTGACACCGTTTTCAGGTCTTTGACTCCTAGTGCACATCAGGGATGCCCAGCTTCAAGGCTTGCAGTTCCTGTAGCCGGCTGATGTCAGTAACGGATCCGCACCGCGTGTGCCTGTTTTTCCTGGAGCGCGACCATGACCCCCAAGTCGTGCTCCGACTGCCAGGCCATGAACCCGAAGTCTTTGCGGGAGAGGTCCCGAAAGCTTCTCAAGGCCCGGCAGTCGGCTCCACGCCGTTTCGAGGTCCCGGTCGCGTGGGAGGTCGAGGGACCGGTCGCAGAGCCACCATCATCATTCTTCTTCCAATTCTTCACACTCAGGGCCAGGTAAGTCGAAGCACAAGAAGAAGTCGTAGAAGCATCGTCGCTCTTTGACTTCTCCCGGTACGTTGGCCAACGTGACGAGGGATACAGGTGGTGCCCCTGTCGCAGCTCCTCGTGCGGAGGCTGAAGGGTCGACTCTGGCTTTCCCTCCCTTCCTGGGACCCGCAGCGACCCCTGCCCAGCCTTGTCAATTTTACGAAGCGATGCAGGCCTTCTTTGGGCAGCCGGACTCTGCCGGCACGCCTTCGGCCCCCGCGGACTCGGCTGGGGGCCCTGGGCCTTCAATGCCAGTGGCTTCGGCCTCAGTGTCTCCTTGGATCCAGGCCTGGATCCGGATCGGCGCCAGTTGACCTTGTGACGCTCTCCCTGGCGCCGATTCCACCGGCACCACGTACGCAGCTGGCACCCACCTCGAAGTAGACACGGAGCTGGACTGGCGTCGACCGACGCAGAATCAGGTGCCGACGGGTACTTTTGTGCCCTTGTTCTACCCTGGGTCTTTTAGACCAGATTGGCAGCCTGAAAAGGGAAAGGAGGACTGGGAAGGGTTGGAGACCCTCTAACTGACCAGTTAGGCTATGAACTGGATTGGAGAGAGGAGCTTGGGAAAGCCAGTGGTCTGGATACCTCACCAGACCTTGGCATGTTGTCTCCTCCTACCTTGGCTACGGAGGAGGGAGCGTCTTACGCCGTGGTGTTGCGTAGGCGGGCAAGGCTCTCCACCTCAAGCAACCTACGCTGGCAGTCAGGACTAACCTCCTGACAGAAGTGCTTCAACCGGCAGCGAGCTTTTAGGAGCCCCTGCTACCGTTTAATGAAGCCCTCACTACATTCTTTTGGGCACCTGGTCCAGGCCCAATAAAGGGGCTCCTGTGGATAGGATGATTACCCGACGCCACTGCCCGGCTCCAGGCGAACCATCTTTCCTCTCCCAACACCCCACCCCTGAGAGCTTGGTGATCCAAGCTTCTACCTCCAAAGGCGCAGTTCCTAATGCACCACCTGATAGGGAATCCTAAAACTGGACCATCTTGGGAAGAAGATGTTTTCTTCCTACAGCTTGGGACTGCGGTCAATAAACACTGCAGGTCTGTTGGGCCATTATACCCACTCTGTATGGGGTACGGTGGCGCAAGTGCTGCCTCAGCGCCTGGAGGAGGCCCAGGCCGTACTCTCCCCTGCAGTTGCCGAGGGGAGAGAAGCAGCGAAGTTTACCATCAGCTGTGGGCTGGATACCACTGACTCACTAGGCAGGCCAATTTTCACGTCGGTAGCCCTTCGACGCTATGCCTGGTTGAGGTTGACTGGTTTTTCAGGGGACTCTTATGGACATGGCCTTTGATAGCCGTCGCCTTTTCGGCGACAAGGCAGACAACGCGCTAGAGTGCTTTAAAGACTCTCGGGCTACGGCCAGGTCCTTGGGCCTCTCCACCACCCGCCCTGCAAAGTCTGCTTTTTGCCCCTTTCGTGGCTACAGAAGGGGTGCCCGCCATGTCCTGCCCAGAGCCGCAGGCCAGCGCAAGCTGTTCAGCCCCTGCACGGCCTGGCACATGGGAACCACCACCGTGGTTCTGGGGGCCAGTCCACCACAGCCCCCTCTGCCACAGCCTCCCAACCCTCCAAGTCTGGGTTACCAATCGCCAGTGGGCGGCAGGATTCGCCATCACCTCCCCATTGGCGCACCATCACGTTGGACAGGTGGGTTGGGCAAATAGTCCGAAGGGGCTACACCCCCCTCCTTCGAGACTACCCCTCCATCCATGCCACCTCAGTACCATCGCATGTCGGAGAATCATCTGGCCCTTCTCCAGCAAGATGTTTCGGCCCTCTAGGCCAAGGGTGCCATCAAGTGATTTGCGGTCCCAGAAGTAGGTCGTGGTTGTTACAATTGGGGGTGGGGTCGCACACTACTCACACACCAGCACACACACAAGCAGTTGGCTGACGAGCCTGGGACCCCGCACCTGCGCGCCTGAGTGGTACTAAACCTGGCAGATATTTGGCAGCCACCGGCAACCCCAGAACACGGTCTATCCCTGCTGACGAGGGGTGATACCCCGAAACACGTGTCCAGGGATGGCGAAGATAGCAAAGATAGCAGATAATCGAAAGATGAATCGCGGAACACGTAACTACATTGACCACAGTCCTTAGGGGCGATACCGCTGGTGTGCGAGAAGTGTGCGACCCCACCCCCAATTGTAATGTTAAAGCTCCCTCGAGCAGTTGGCTGACGAGCCTGGGACCCCGCACCTGCGCGCCTGAGTGGTACTAAACCTGGCAGATATTTGGCAGCCACTGGCAACCCCAGAACACGGCCTATCCCTGCTGACGAGGGGTGATACCCCGAAACACGTGTCCAGGGATGGCGAAGATAGCAAAGATAGCATATAATCGAAAGAAGATGCATCGCGGAACACGTAACTACATTGACCACAGTCCTTAGGGGCGATACCGCTGGTGTGTGAGTAGTGTGCGACCCCACCCCCAATTGTAATGATAAAGCTCCCTCGAGCAGTTGGCTGACAAGCCTGGGACCCCGCACCTGCTCGCCTGAGTGGTACTAAACCTGGTAGATATTTGGCAGCCACCGGCAACCCAGAACACGGCCTATCCCTGCTGACTAGGGGTGATACCCCAAAACACGTGTCCAAGGATGGCGAAGATAGCAGATAATCGAAAGAAGATGCATCGCGGAACACGTAACTACATTGACCACAGTCCTTAGGGGCGATACCGCTGGTGTGTGAGTAGTGTGTGACCCCACCCCCAATTGAAAGGTCGTGGTTGTTATTCCCACTACTTTCTGGTGTCCAAGAAGGAAAAAGGCCTGCGTCCTATCTTGGATCTCAGGGAGGTCAACTGCGTTCTCCAGAAGGAGAAGTTCAAAATGTTGACACTAGCCCTCGACACTGGAGACTGGATGGTAGCGTTGGACTTGCAGGACGCTTACTTTCACATCCCCGTCCTGCAGACGTTACCCACGGTTCACCGTAGGCCACGAGCACTTTCAGTTTACAGTTCTCCCCTTTAGCCTTACCAGCTTTCCTCAGGTGTTCACTAAAGTAATGGCGGTGGTCACAGCTCATCTGCGCAGATCAGGGGTTCCAGTCTTCCCTTATCTCGACAACTGGTTGTTGAAGGCGGGCTCGCCCCAAGCTGTCGCCTCCCACCTCCAGACCACGGCCGACCTCCTGCATTCGCTGGGGTTCTCCATCAACGTGCCAAAGTCACACCTGACTCCCTCGCAGAAGCTCCTCTTCATCGGAGCGGTTCTGGACACGACGCAGTTTCTGGTCTATCCTCCCGAACAGCGAGTCTGGGATATTCGGGTATGATTCCTATCTTTCAGCCTCTCTCCCGGGTTCGGTCAGGATGACCCTCCAGCTTCTGGGCCTGATGGCCTCCTGCATCCTGCTGGGGGACCATGCCAGATGGCATTTGAAGGCTCTGCTGTGGGACCTGAAGTTCCAGTGGGCACACCATCAGAGGAACTGTCCGATTGCATCCAGATCTCGGAGGGCACTGCACATCAATTGCAGTGGTGGCTTACGAACCACGACTGCACTCAAAGCATTCCTTCCCTCTGTCCGGGGAAATGTAGTGCAGGTGTTCACGGACAACACCACCATCATGTGGTACTGCAACAAACAAGGCGGGGTGGGGTTGTGGACCCTATGTCAAGAGGCCCTCCGCCTTGGGACATGGCTGGAACATCAGGGCATATCCCTGGTGGTTCAACACCATGCAGGTTACCTGAACGCCTGGGCGGGAAAACTCAGTCGTAGGAGCATGATGGAACACAAATGGCGTCTTCACTCGGAAGTAGGGCAAGGACTCTTTCAACAGTGGTGAGAGCCTTGGTTAGATCTATTCGCCACCTAAGAGAACGCACAATGTCAGCAATTCTGTGCGTTGGAATTTCCAAGACGGCACTAGCTCAGCAACGCTTTTCGACGCGAGTGGAGTTGTTGTCTTCTATACGCCTTTCCACCTATACCACTTCTGCCCAGAGTGCTGAGGAAGATCAAGCGGGACCCGGCCCAAGTCATTCTTGTGGTTCCGGATTGGGCACGAAGAGTCTGGTATCCCGAGCTGCCACACATGGCCATCGATCCTCCGATCAGACGGCCTCTTCAGGAGGATCTTCTGTCGCAGCAGCAGTGGACGGTCCTCCACTCGAACCTTTCCAGCCTCCACCTCCTTGCATGGAGCCTGAGTGGCGGCAGATGACACCATTTAAAAAAAACTAAAACCTTGTATCTGTTTATTGAACAGCTTCTATTATACACAGTAGGTCCCCTATAAGGGTCCAGAGCGGACATCAAGGATCACCAACAGTACAAGCCTTTTCCATAGTGCAAAGTAACAACCCTCAGAACTTCCCACCACCCTCAACCCCTAGTCCGCGCAGCACTAAAAGAAAGATACTGTGACCCCAACGAAAACATCTCATCACATTCTGCAGTAGTGCAACATATGGCAGTCCCAAGAGTAAACAAATCAAGAGCATCAGATTACATAGACTATTGTAAATCAGGGTTACCCAGAAGATACACAGAGAGCGGAGCCCAAAAGTCTTTAGGGCCCGAAGTTTCAGGCAATTCCTCGGCGTAGATTTCAAGTTGCTCCTTGAAATACAGTAAATCTCGGACCCACTTTTTCAGGGTTGGGGTAAGTTTAGAGCCCCAGAATTGTGCAACCGCTCTCTTAGCCAGTAAGGTCGAAACAGCCACCAATCTGCAGTATAGGTTTTAAGAGTCTTTACTCAGGCCAATAGGCAAACCTCCGGAGTACATAGCACAGGTTCAGACACCACTTTCGTGAGCAGATTCGTAATCTTATTCCAAAAACTATATATACCTTTGCAATTCCATGCAAGAAGCCAGCATCCCCCGGCCCACAACAAACACAGCAGGTGCTCTCCCGCAGACCAAAGCGCATGAGTTGTAGCGGGGTATAATATAACTGGTGCAGGTATTTAAAATGGATGATGCGGAGGTTACAGTTTGCCATTAGGCGGCCAGTCAGGGCGCAGCAGAAGCTCCACATATCCGGCGACAAAGAAGTACCCAATATAGCCACCCATTTGTTATAGGAAGGGGAATGAAACTATTCTCTATCCCTAGGAGACGCATTATACAACTTCGTGATCAGGCCAGTGAGATCCGCCCCTGCTAGCACCGCCTGCAGCGCATGGGGTTCCTCTGGGTAGTCGGGATAGATGGGTCTTATCGCCTGCCGCATGCGCACATAAGTGAACCCGAGCATCCAACACCCGGTCCCTGCCACCCTGTATGTCAGAGAGCGATCTGAACCGGCCGTTTTTATAAATGTCCCCTATGTGTGTTATTCCCTCCGCACCAAGCAGCTGGCTCTTGTGCAGCAGAGATATGCAGGTGCGCTGCGAGCAGTAATGTCGGGGGGTAGAGATATTGCAATCGTGAACGCGCCGCAAGCATCTTCCACGCCCTTGCAGTGCAAAGTGCGGGATTAATTTCAGTCCTGGGTCCACCACCAGACACAAGGTGGTTGCGACAAGGCCCAACGGAAGAACACCATCGGCCTCAATAGTTACATGTGGTTGGGATCGCTGTGGGAAGAACCAATAATGTGCAAACTGGGCCTGTGCACTGAGATAGTACAAGCGCATATCCGGGGCCACAAAACCTCCCCACTCGAACGGCAACACCAGCACCTCCCAGCTACATCGAGGCTTCTTGCCACCCGACACAAAGGATAGTGCTGACTGAAGTGAGTTGAACACCGCTAGATTGAGGCAGATGGGAATAATAATAAACAAATAAAGTAGTTTGGGCAAAATTGTCATTTTGACTACGGCGATGCGGTCTGCTAAAGAAAGCGGGAGTTTGGCCCATCGCGCTGCTCGATCAGTGATTTGGGTCAGGGCGTGGCCATAATTCTCAAAAACAACCACCTCAGGATCCCTGTGTAGCCATATCCCTAAATATTTGACTGGGTCAGTTGACCATGTTAATGGGAAGTCTAGCTCCACGCGCTGTGTACCAGCCGTCAGCGGGAATACCGTTGATTTTGCCCAGTTTATGCCAAGCCCTGAAAAACGTTTGAATTTGATATATTCATGGAGCAATCCTGGGAGAGACGTTCCAGGTTCTCGGACATACAGAAGCATATCATCTGCGTACATTGATACCACCAATGGACGCTGTCTAAATCGCAACGCTGTCTGAGCGTGCCGTTGGTGGAGCTTACAAGCCAGTGGCTCCAATGCCAGCGCGAAAAGCATTGGCCACAGGGGCAGCCCAGCTGCGTGCCTCGCAGAATAGGAAACGCAGTAGAAACCCAACCATTGACCCGCATATGCACTGCAGGCGCCTCATATAGTAGGTGTATCCACTTCAGAAATAAGGGCGGTAGTCCCATTCTGAGTAGGACTGTGAAGATAATCTCCCACTACAGGGAATCAAATGCTTCTTCTGCGTCAAGTAGCACAGCAACCGCTTAAAAACAAGTCTTGAAATAGTGCAGGGAGTAGAAGCCCTACGTAAATTGTGCACCGTCGACCTGGCAGGGACAAACCCTCCACTGATCCGGGAGGACCAGGTTGGGGATGAGGGGTTGCAGCTTACTGGCGATCATTTTCGCCAACATTTTGGCATCTATATTTATGATGGAGGGGGCAGTAGAAATCGCACCGATTAGCAGGCTTATCGGGCTTAAGAAGCATAACCAGGAGGGCCTCTTTTAACATGGGGGGGGGGGGGGGAGGGGAGTACCACTGTCGTACGCCTCCGCTAGATGTCCAAGAGTCTGGGCGCAAGGTCATCCACATAAGCCTTGTAGAACTCACTCGGGAGTCAGTTCAGGCCCGCAGCCTTACACGTGGGCAGTGACATAATAGCCAATTTTACATCGTCCACATCAAAAAGCTGTGTGAGGTATTCACGTTGGTTGAGAGAAAGCCACCCCAGTGCGACATCACCTAAATATGCATTTAGATCGGCAGCTGGCACCTGTGCCAGATCCCAATAGAGATTGGAGTAGAAGTCCAGCACCACCTCACTAATTTCAGTGGAAGTATAGTGCGCCATCCCCAGGATTTAGCATTTCTGTGATGTAGTCCTGGCTACGAGGTGCAGCCAGTTTCTGAGCAAGCGAGCAACTAGGGCAACCTCCCTCCCCATAGTAACGAGCAGTGTAGAGCTGTGAACTATGTCCCAGCTCCTGATTCACTGTATCATTATGTTCTGTTACCAATTCCCGTATAGTAGTTAGTATGTTTGAGGCTGGGTTTCAGACATACTCGCGCTCCAGTGCAAAGATTTCATCCGCCAGTGAATTTATTGGACGACGCAGGTCCTTCAAAACCCCGGCCTGCGCCCCAATGCAGACGCCTCTGATGGTTACTTTAAATGCCTCCCACAAGACCCCAGCACTGTCTACTGAGCCGGCGTTTATTTAAAAAAGTTACTAATGGCTGTGCTTACTGTACACCTGAACACATGGTCTGTAAGTGAGGAGGGCTGCATTCGCAATTAAAATGGGTGCCGCTTGCATGCAGGGGCCTGCATCTCTAGCAGCACGGGGGAGTGGTCTGACAATGTTTTGGCCAGGTGGTGAACGTTAATAACCCAAGTGCATGCAATCTCTGAAAGAAGCCAATAGTCTAAGCGGGACCATGTGCCATGCACCGTGGAGATGAATGTACTTTTGCGGGTACCGGGGTACCTCAGTTGCCTGTCTGTGTCGCGTCACCCCGCTGCCCTGTCCGTCTAGTTGCCCGTCCAGTCAAGCATTGAAGTCACCACCCCAGAGCAATTCAGCCAGAGGGAATTTTGAGATGCGGCGCCAAACATCTGTGAAGAAGGAAGGGTCGTTGACGTTTGGGCCACAGACATTCACCAGAAGGAACCCCACGCCACCAAGGTGACCATGAACCAGCGCTACCCTGCCATGGGTATGCATCTCTGTGCGAAGCACAGTGAATGGGACCCCTTTCTTCACCAATATCATCACTCCCCGAGCGTAAGAGGAATACGAGGAAGCATCCCTCAGCCCCGCCCATCAGGCGCCAACATTCTTCTCGGAGCGCTGCGTAAGATACATTTCTTGTAAGAACGCCACCTGGACGTCCAGTCTGTCTAAATGTACCGGTACGTATAGAGTGGTCAGAGTCTATTGCTTTACTTAGACATTAAATGTCACAGATAAACATTACATACCTTAAATTATAAACAGTCCATAGTTCCAGTACGTATTTTATTTTCATACCTGGTTAACTGGATACTTAGTATCAATCGATGGGTACCAAAGGTTATTGAGTTACACAGCCGTATAAACAAGCATATCAATTCATTTCATTGAATCAAGTAATTCTATAAACATAAATGGAAATCAATTCATTTATAATTCCTCATACTGATAGCTTGAAAATATCAAGAGACGTCTTATATTATTTACATAGAAATTTGACAATGCGCTCAGAGTGAACAGAAAAAGGGAGTAGTTAGGAGGGATAGGTGTGATGGAATGTGGTGGGGACTGGGTAAAGGTGTTGTGACCATAGAACAATCACAGTGAGATTCAGTGCAACCTTTACAGTCTGATTTAGATCAATAGTTCAAAAAAACTCTTTAACATAGGATCCGTATTACTCCATAGCTTTCTCCTATGTTTAGAGAAATGGTGTGGTCTGGTCGTCTACGTTTCGACCCCTGGTGTAAGGGTTAATAGAAACCTCATGTTGGGGTCTTCATCAGGACACGATAGGAACAGGAGCGATTTACGTAAGGCCATCCAGTGGCTCTTATGTGAGGACCATCACAGGTTCCTGTGTGTGAGAGTAGACTGGGTCGTTGTAGCTTTCCAGTGGCTATTTCTTGTATTGACAGAGTCGTCTTGTTCAAACGATGGCCATGGGGGTGCGCCGGAAGTCGCACTACCCTGGTGGTTCTAAACTTCACCTAGAATTCCATGTGTGCATCTCACACGGTCGGCTGCCGGACAGTAACTGAGACCAGATCGTATTTTCTTGGGACTATTTAAGCCGCGCACGTTCCAACTAAGGAACTTTATGTTACTGCCCATGGACTCGCAGACTCAGATGCAATCAGTAGCATGAGATAAAGTATGGAAACCAAGCTGCAGAGGTACAATTAAATTACAATATGAGAGGGTCAACTGTCCCACCCCGCCCAGCCCCCACAGGCCCCCACCCACTTCAGTGACCCAAACTTGTCAAAGCCATCCTGTCCCGACATAAACAATCCCCAACATGGAGAAAAAAGTGAGCATAACTTTTTTTGGGGAACACCCATGGGGGGGAACACCAGAGTGCCACTAGCCTCCCACATAGTAGGAGGTGGCTGATCAGGACAAAGACATGTGTGAGGATATACGAACCAATATCAATAGACACTGCATTGAATACATTCATTCCGACATTCGTTGCTGTCCCTACAAGGCGGCGATCTTGGATGATCGAGGACCACAGTGAACGTATGCAACATAACTTCCCCAGAGGGATAGTGAGCTCGTAATACAATGCATCACCGTATAAGCAGCCAGTACTTGAGCACAGTCAACAAGAGAGGCAACGGAAGACAGGAGCAGCCATCCACCTGCCCTACAGTGCTCTGTGCCAGAGTAGCAAGGGGAAAGACACATCACAGTAAGTTAATTTGGGACCGGGCCCACTAAGAGGGCTAGAGTCAGGGGCGGGGTCTGCTACCCCCGGCACAATCGAATCCTGCAATAGAGGAGGGTAAGTATGCAGAGCACATACAGTGCAGCAAAAATCAACAGGTAATAGCCAACTTAAGTACAACCAGGCAACATCATGAGCATAAGAGCACAGCATGAAAAGTCAAAACAGGTCACATATGCCGAACAGTGATCACAGCTATAGAGTAGCCTCAGGTACACAATCACTGCTCACCGTCGTCTTCATCCATGGGCGTCTCAGATCTTCTCCGCTTCAACTTCTTGACATGATCCATTGCATTCTTGGGGGACGTGAAGATTTTACAATCACCATCCTGGCCCACCCATAAACGGGCGGGATACAGTATGGCATTTGGAATGCCTTCCATCTGCAAAAAAGTTTTAACTGCACCAAACACCCGTCTTGCTGACTGAATTGCCACCGTAAAGTCAGAGAAAAGAAAGACAGTGCGTTCCCTTGGTGGTTAACTGTGCCCTTTTCTTTTGCGAGCCTCAAGATGACATCCAGGTCCTGATAGTTCAGTAGGTGGGGCACCTGGAACCGGCCACGCAGACAGCGAGCGATGTGCCCGCTCTACTATAAACATAGGAGAGAGGTTTTCGGGGCCAAATATATCCTTGAACAGAGACTCAATCAATCAATCAATCACAGCATTTATATAGCGCACTACTCACCCGGAGGGTCTCAAGGCGCTGGGGGAGAGGGGTCTGCTACTGCTCGAACAGCCAGGTCTTGAGCTGCTTCCTGAAGGCGAGGTGGTCCTGGGTCAGGCGGAGGTGGGTCGGGAGGGAGTTCCACGTCTTGGCGGCCAGGTAGGAGAAGGACCTTCCTCCTGTGGTGGCTCTTCGGATCCGGGGGACGGCGGCGAGGGCGTGGTCGGTCGATCGAAGTTGGCGTGTGGGAGCGTAGAAGTTGAGGCGGCTGTTGAGGTATCCTGGGCCTTGGTTGTGTAGGGCCTTGTGTGCGTGGGTGAGGAGACGGAAGGTGATTCTCTTGTTGACCGGGAGCCAGTGCAGGTCTCTCAGGTGTCCGGAGATGTGGCTGCGACGGGGGATGTCCAGGATGAGTCGTGCTGAGGCGTTCTGGATCCGCTGGAGTCTCTTCTGGAGTTTGGCGGTGGTTCCGGCGTAGAGAGAGTTGCCGTAGTCCAGACGGCTGGTGACGAGGGCCTGGGTGACCGTCTTCCTAGTCTCGGTGGGGATCCACCGGAAGATCTTGCGTAGCATGCGCAGGATGTTGAAGCATGACGAGGAGACGGCGTTGACTTGTTTGGTCATGGAGAGGGAGGAGTCCAGGATGAAGCCCAGGTTGCGTGCGTGGTCTGTTGGTTTGGGTGCGCAGCCCAGGGCGGGGGGCCACCAGGAGTCGTCCCAGGCGGAGGGTGAAGATCCCAGGATGAGGACTTCCGTCTTGTCCGCGTTCAGTTTCAGGCGGCTGCTCATCATCCACTTGGCTACGTCTGTCATCCCTTCGTGAAGGTTGGCTCTGGCGGTGGCGGGGTCGTTGGTGAGGGAGAGGATCAGCTGGGTATCGTCGGCGTAGGAGATGATGTTGAGGTTGTGTTGGTGTGCGATGGCTGCGAGGGGGCTCATGTAGATGTTGAAGAGGGTTGGGCTGAGCGAGGAGCCTTGAGGGACGCCGCAGATGACTTCGGTGGCTTCTGATCTGAACGGGGGAAGGCGGACTCTCTGTGTCCTTCCGGCGAGGAACGAGGTGATCCATTCCAGTGCCTTCTCCTGGATTCCGACGTTGCTGAGGCGCTGCACTAGGGTTCGGTGGCAGACCGTGTCGAAGGCCGCAGAGAGGTCTAGGAGGATGAGGGCCGCTGTCTCTCCGTTGTCGAGCAGGGCTCGGATGTCATCGGTGGCTGCGATCAGGGCGGTCTCAGTGCTGTGGTTGGCCCGGAAGCCAGACTGCGAGAGGTCGAGGGATCCGTTCGTCTCGAGGAAGGCAGCCAGTTGCTTGTTGACGGTCTTCTCGATGACTTTTGCAGGAACGGGAGCAGCGAGATGGGGCGGTAGTTCTTGAGGTCGGTGGGGTCGGCTGATGGCTTCTTTAGTAGAGCGCTGAGTTCGGCGTGCTTCCAGCTCTCCGGGAAGGTGGCGGTGTCGAAGAAGGTGTTGATGATGTCTCGCAGGTGGGGTGCGATGACAGCGTTGGCCTTGTTGAAGACGTGGTGAGGGCAGGGGTCGATCGGGGAACCGGAGTGGATGGAGTTCATCGTGCGGACGGTGTCTTCGGTGCTGATCGGTGTCCAGGCGCGGAGGATGGTGGTGGGGGTCGGTGGTTCAGTCGTGGCGTGCGTCGGTTGAGGGCTGCAGCTGTTGTATATGTCCACGATCTTGTTGTGGAAGTAGGAGGCGAGGGAGTTGCAGAGGTCTTGCGATGGGGTGATGTCGTTGTTTCCGGCGTTGGGGTTGGAGAGCTCTTTAACGATGTTGAAGAGTTCCTTGCTGTTGTGGGCGTTGTTGTCCAGTCGTTCCTTGAAAGCAGTTTTCTTGGTGGCGTGGATCAGTTGGTGGTGTTTACGGGTGGCGAGCTTGAGGGTAGTCATGTTGATCGGTGTAGGGTCTCTGCGCCAGGCTTTCTCGAGGGCTCTGCAGTTCTTCTTGGAGCTCTTGAGTTCGTCCGAGAACCATGGGGCTTTCTTGTTGCCGGGTCTGCTAGGCGGGGTCTTCAGGGGGGCGAGGTAGTCGGCGCAGTGGCTGATCCACTTCGTGAGGTTGGTGGCCGCCTGGCTTGGGTTCGGTGCGCTGGTTCATGTTCAGGGAAGTCGCGAGCTGGTCGGCTGTGATCTTGTTCCAGCTTCTGCGAGCAACCCGTTGCTGGTGGTGGTGGATCGTGGTCCTTCTGAAGCTGAAGTGGACGCAGCTGTGGTCTGTCCAGTGGAGTCCGGTGGCGTGGCTGAAGGCGACGTCCTTGCTGGATGAGAAGACGGCGTCGAGTGTGTGTCCGGCGTAGTGGGTGGGGGTGGTCACCAGCTGCTTGAGACCGAGGTTGGCGAGGTTGTCCAGCAGGGTGGTGGTGTTGCGGTCGATGTTGTTCTCCAGGTGGAAGTTGAGGTCCCCGAGGAGGATGTAGTCAGCGGAGGGGAGGGCGTGCGGGCTGATGAAGTCGGCGATGTCTTCGCTGAATTGTGTGCGTGGTCCTGGGGGTCTGTAGATGAGGGTGCCTCTGAGGGTGGTCTTGGGGTTGATGAGGATCTGGAAGTGCAGGTGTTCGGCGGGTGCGAGGGTGTCGTCGGTGTTGATCGTGATGCGGATGGTGTTCCTGTGGATGATGGCGATGCCTCCTCCTGTCTGGTTGACGCGGTCCCTCCGGATGATCTTGTAGCCGTCCGGTATGGCGATGGCGATGTCGGGCGCTGAGGAGGCGTTCATCCAGGTTTCCGTGAGGAAGGCGACGTCTGGGGCTGTGGTGTCGAGCAGGTTCCAGAGCTCGACGGCGTGTCTGTGGACGGAGCGGGTTTTGAGCAGGATGCACTTGAGGTGGTTGCTGCTGGAGTTCGGCTTGGTTGGTGCTGGTGTGGTGCAGGTCCGAGTGCAGGTGAACTTGCAGGAGAGGCAGCAGAAGGGTCCGTGGGTGCGTCTCGGGGCTGCTCGATAGCAGCCCGGGATTCTACCGGCGTTGAGTGCGTTGAGTTCGGTGGCGTCGTAGGTCCGTCGGGTCGGCTTCCGTCGGTGGAGGCCAGGGGTCCTGGCACTGGGCGCGGTCCAGGCGCGGACGGGCGCAGACGGGCTTACCTTTGGCGCACCTTCGGTGCTCCCGCTGCGCGCGTCCGCTGCGCGGTCGCTCTGGGGGCGTCATAAGAAGGGAGCCGGGAGGGAGGGTTCGCTGGGAGGCGGGAGCGTGTGAGCCAATCGGCTCGCGGGGGGGCAGGGCCGCAGGCAGGCAGCGGCGGGAAAATCTGTGCGGGCTTGGCGGGTGGCCCTGCGGCGGCTGGGGCGCCGGGATCGGTGTCGGCGAACAGGCAGCAGGAGGCTCAGGCACAGGCAGCAGGGGGCTCAGAAGCAGGAGAAGCGAGGAGCGTGGGGGCGACCAGGCCGAAGGCGCAGTGTTCGCTCCCGAGGAGGAATCAAGATCCCCTTAAGAAGGGAGCCGGGAGGGAGGGTTCGCTGGGAGGTGGGAGCGTGTGAGCCAATCGGCTCGCGGGGGGGGGCGGGGCCACAGGCAGGCAGCGGCGGGAAAATCTGTGCGGGCTTGGCGGGCGGCCCTGCCGCGGCTGCGGCTCCGGGATCGGTGTCGGCGAACAGGCAGCAGGAGGCTCAGGCACAGGCAGCAGGGGCCTCAGAAGCAGGAGAAGCGAGGAGCGTGGGGGCGACCAGGCCGAAGGCGCAGTGGTCGCTCCCGAGGAGGAATCAAGGTCCCCTTAAGAAGGGAGCCGGGAGGGAGGGTTCGCTGGGAGGCGGGAGCGTGTGAGCTAATCGGCTCGCGGGGGGGCGGGGCCGCAGGCAGCGGCGGGAAAATCTGTGCGGGCTTGGCGGGCGGCCCTGCGGCGGCTGGGGCGCTGGGATCGGTGTCGGCGAACAGGCAGCAGGAGGCTCAGGCACAGGCAGCAGGGGGCTCAGAAGCAGGAGAAGCGAGGAGCGTGGGGGCGACCAGGCCGAAGGTCTCCATCCTGACGGTGTTGGTGGACACCGGAAGGCCTGTGATGCAGGTGTTATTGCAGTGTGAACGGGCCTACAAATACTCATTCTTCGCTTGAATAAGCGCAAAATCCTTTTCCATGTGGAGCGCCTTGTCCGTCACCTCGCTAAGGGCATCTTCGTTTGTGGAGATGCGCTGCTCTATTTCCCCCATCCTCGCATTCTGCTTCTCTAGTTGGAATGACATATGGTCCAGTCTGTGATGCACCACCGCCATAGTCCCTTCGATTGGTTGGAGACTCTTCTGCATGGCAAGCAGAGTTGCTTCCAGGGTGGAGGGGCCCTGGGCGTCTGCCTCAGAGTCAGAGGCCGCCCTGTGCTGTGGACTTTTGCGCCTAAAACATGAGGCGAGGCGAGGCTGCGTCTTGTCAGTTCTCCCCATGGCTGCCAATAACAAGGTGAATGAGGGTCCCATTCCTCCGCAACCGGGCCCCAGAGGCGCATGCACCACATCCAGCGGGCGCAGGCCTATTGCGCAGCAGATCACAGCGCCAAACGGAACTCGCTAGAACATGACCACCCACAAGATAAAGCAGGTATAGCAGGGAACAGCAACAGGCCAGTTCCAGGTAAGGTCCAACAAGCACCAGGCATGAGAGTTACAAGGCGGTAAAGACTAGTGTCCTCAACAGAGCTGTCCCATCCCCACAATGCCACTGACAGGCTGCAGCTGAAATGCGATCCAGAACTGATACACGTCCAACAATTACGATGAGACATACAAACTCACTGCCAGCAACGCGGACGACCCGGAGGCACCTGGTGTGGAGGGTAGAGAGGCCACAAAGGTATCCGTCAGAGCACACCATGAGAGGGAAGCCAACCAGGCCTCAGTCTAGGTGTAGTAGCCGTGCAGGGCTGCGCAGGACTACGCAGTCGCTGATCACCTCCCACCAAATTCACAGGCTGCAGCTCGCAGAGCACGGACGGATGCTCTGGCACCCATCACTGCAGCTGAAGGCCAGGAGCCCGTTCGCACCCCACTCACCACCGCCTGCAGTTGGCGTCATCCACCTCTCAATCCGCGGGCCTGAACACAGCAGGAGTCAGTCGCGTCTCCAGCAGAGCGCCGGGCAGGGTCTGCACCGATGAATGCAGCGAGGCAGACCGTGGTGTCCCAGGCCCCCGAGAGCTTGGCAGCCGCAGGCAGGGACCCCTCTGCTCAAGGCGCCAGGTGAGCGCAGGGAGTGCTGCCACCACCCAAGGCTCCGTCGAAATATTCAGCAGCAGTGACAGCAGCTCCTGTGTGGGGCAGGCCTAGGCAGGCCGCTGCGTCCCGCGGGAGACTCCGGGTCAGCTGTAAATGGCGCGAGAGAGAGCCGCCTCCATCACCACTCTCAAGGCGACACAGGCGGCTGGGTAACGCACCCACCGGCTACAGGGTGCAAGCACGATGCAGGGCAGCCGTTTGCAGGCGTTGATGCAGAAATATTAGCCGGACTAGGGATCAGCCGGGCGGAGCTGCACTAAAGTGCGGCCATCTTTCCTGGCGCCCTCTAGCGACCCCGGCAGTTGATGTCGTTTGACCTGCCTCCAGAAGTCTGATGTTATCTTGGCAGCAAGGCTACCCTCCACCAAGACGGTAGATGGTAAACGCCTGTAGATGGAACACATTTGTGGCATGGTGCACAGCAAAGGTTGTGGATCCCCTTTCTGAGGTTCTTGTTCCTCCTTTCTATGGCCCAGCAGGGCTCTGCTCGGGCACTGTAAAGGGCTACCTCTCGGTCCTTTCAGCCTTTCTTAGGCTTTCTGATCAGCCTTCTCTTTTCAAGTACCCTGTCGTAAATCGCTTCCTTAAGGGCATTATTCATCTTCTTCCTCCTGTTCCCTTTGTAATGCCCCAGTGGGACGTGAACTTGGTTCTTACGTATCTTATGTGCGCTCCCTTTGAGCTGCTACATCACTGTCTTCTCTGGCTTCTGACTTTAAAAACTGCCTTTCTGGTGGCCATTACCTCTGCACGCAGGGTGAGTGAGCTCCAAGCGCTTTCTTCAAAGCCTCCTTTTTTGACTGTCCATCCGGACAAGGTTGTCCGTAGAACTAGTCCATCCTTCCTTCCCAAAGTGGTAACTCCTTTCCATATTGGACAGACCATTACTTTGCCCACCTTCTTTCTGCCTCCGCATCCTTCCAAAGAGGAAGAGAGGCTCCACCATCTGGATCCAAAACATGCGCTTTCATTTTTTTTGGATCGCACATAGCAATTCCGGGTGGATGACCAGCTCTTTGTTGACTATGTGGGCGCCAAAAAAAGTCGGGCTGTGCACAAATGGACCATCTCTACATGAGTCATTCTGTGCATCAAGGATTGGTATTCCTTTGCAAAAAAAGGAGCCTCCAGTGGGGCTACACGCCCATTCCACCAGGGCGACAGCAGCTACCACTGCTTTGGGACGTGGAGCCCCCCTCAATAACATTTGTCAGGCAGCTACGTGGGCATCGCTGCACACGTTTACTAAACACTACTGCCGGGACAGTCAAGTCCGGAGAGACGGCTTCTTTGGCCGTTCTGTTCTCCAGGACTTTGGGGTTGGTATTGCTGGGGTATGAATTCTAAGCTAAGGAATCTATAACTTAACTGTTTCTTTCAGATGAACAAGTTACTTACCTTCGGTGACGGTATATCTGTAAGAAACATAGGCTAGATATAGATTTCCTTACCGCCCCACCCATTCTCCCCGTTCTGCAAACTGACTTCTAGGGTTAAGGATTTCCTTTCAGGGCCCTAGTTTTGTGCACCAGTGATCAATGTCTTGCATGGCTCTGTGCTTCTGGTGTAGAAAGTCATGAACAGAACTGACGTCAGCGTGTGAGGGTGGCGTCTAAGTAGCTACCGTGACATCATCCCAGCGACTACGACGCCAACGACGAACGCGAAGCCGACCGACGTCACCTTTCAATGCGCAGGGGTACTGCTGACGAAAAACTTTCCGGATCCAGTCTGGACTCCTGGGGGTAATTCTAAGGTAAGGAATCGTTAACTAACCTATGTTTCTTACAGATATATCATTACAGAAGGTAAGTAACTTGTTCAATTAGAGTATTATTATTATCCCATGTAGGTGACTCTGCCATATACATATGCTGAAGAGAACTCAATATTAGAAAAAGAGTTTGAAAACAATCACATTACGACACAACACACAAAATTGTCTAGCTTAAATGGAAAGGAAACTTATCTTCTTCAGAAACGATGTATCTGGTGGAGACATAGTCTAGTCACAGATTCCTTAACGTTTGAATTCTCCCCAGGCATCAGACTGGATCCGGAAATTTATCAGCCGTGCCTCTGCGTGCCATGGGACGTCATTGTATGGCTCCCTGATTACGTCGACTTAATCACTTAATAACTAATTACGTTGACTTGTTGGTTGTGATGTCAGTGGAGCCATATAAGTCCCCTCTGGTGTGTGGACATCAGTTTCTTCTGTGAACTCTTCCACGCCAGAACAATCAGCCTCTATGGAAACTGGCTGTGGAAACAGTGTGCCATAAAGATCAAAAATCTTTGAACAAATAATTAGAAAGTATCAATAAATGTTATGTCAAGGACTTTAAGGAAAAGACCAAATGAATCACCGAAGCACAAGCTACAAGAAATCCTGCGCACTAGTGTAGTGCATAAACCAGCCTTGCAGAAGAAAACACCTCTCACTCTACCGGACACAAATGGAAATGAATGGTATAGTAATACAGAACAATACCTATGAAGCAAGACTATGTGGTTTGTGGAGTCATACCACTACACGAAACAGTTAGCACTTGGAGTATAAAACCAGTACTGAAACAGAGAATAACCCCTACATCGTATGTTGTTCGCAGAGTGGGGACAATGGGGAGGCGTTAAGGAATCTGCGGCTAGACTATGTCTCTACAAGATATCGTTACCGAAGGTAAGTAACTTTTCCATCTGATATAGACATCTAGCTGCAGATTTCTTAACCTTTGAATTTAGCACCATCGCTATACCCAACCAGGCATGTGACCTAATCCTAAAAAAGTTCTGAAAGAGAACTAACTGGTCAAAATTAGCCACAGACCAGACATATATAGGAATAGATGAAAAGGAGCATGGATCCTAATAAAAATCGTGGCAATGATCACAGACAATTTAAATAAAAAACAACCCATGCAGGCATAGAAAAAACAATGCCTCAAGGGAACCAGGACAAAATCCGGCCAGAAGATACCAAATGCTACAAAAGGTCTCAGAGAAGTCCAGCCAGTCTGAACTAAAAAGAGACCAGACATATAAAAAAAGACTATTTATATGAACCGTGGCAAGGAACAAAGGAAAGTAAAGTGAAACCTCCTGAAGGTACAGCAATATGTGACTCGAGAAGGAGATTAAACTTCATCCAAACACAAGCATCAGTCATACCAACAGGTACATGACCCCAAGGATGAAGTAAATCCATGAATTAGGAATGCAGAAGGTGAAATGAATGCCAATCCAATGTAAAGTTCCTAATAGCAAGACAGTGAGAACTAAGTTATCACAACAGACCGCTGATCTAAAGGGAAATCAGCAGGAACAGAATGAACAAAGTGAATAACGCCCTAGTCACCATTTTTTTTCTTCAAAAAACAATGGTGTCTGCCACAAAAATGTATTATAATTTAAGTACCCTCTTAATCACAGCTGAAGAAGGATAATAGTATTTTGTCATAGGTAACGATCACTGACAGAATAAAAGGACCATGAGCTGAAAGGCCCCAACACAAGCGATTTCTAAACCAGGTTATAGTGGGACATGGATAAAGAAGTATCCATGGAAATTACTGACAGACTAAACATAATAACAAGTACTGCTAAACTCAAGACCTATCCTTGAATAAAAAGGAAAACCAACAGAGTGAACTTAGAGAATCACCTAGCATGTAACCCAACAGAGGTGGAAAAATAGAACAAATAGAAATACACTGCAAGCTAGAAAAGAATTATCTAAAATCCAATACCATCAGATGGTTTGGGCAATTTGTGGAGGACGAAAGGTTTTGATAAATGGGACATGATAGGTATAAGCAAGGTTGACGATCTTTGGTCTAAAGGGAATGTTAAGACTTTTGAGGCGCTTAAGATTGAATATGAGCTTGACGACAAGGAATTCTTTCGGTATGTTCAGGTACGGCACGCCTTGTTGTCTGTCTTCCCCAAGGCGACGTAGGTCCCTGAATCCTCGCCTCTCGAGGACCGTATCCTTGACGGCTACGTACCTGATAGCACGATTTCACTGATCTACAAAAAGCTCATCAATAACAGAGTCGACTTGCTTGTGCGCCTCAGGGCCTTATGGACTGCGGACGGGTTGGAATTGGACGATGAGGACTGGCAAATGGCCGTGTCCTCTCCCAAGGAGGTGGCCATCCCTGCCCGCCTTCGGTTTGTCCAGCTCAAGATCCTTTATCGCGTCTATGTTACTGGTCCGCGTCTGGTACGAATGGGGTACTCTGTGGATGGTCTGTGTAAAGTTGGGTGCGGTATGATTGGTACCTTCCTCCATATACTGTGGGAATGCCCCGAGGTGGCTGCGTTTTGGTCCCGAGTACATACCACCATGGAAAGGGTCACGGGGGTTACACTCCTGCCTGAGGCCAGACGCTGTCTCCTTAATGTATGGGAACCGAATGATTATAACACGATTGCGAAAAGGGACATTGCGCAGTTATGGGGTTCCCACGGACTGCCCACAATATCGGCTTGGAAGGAAAACATGGACTGGTGCATGTTCAGAGAAAAGACGGTGTACTTGTCACGGGGCAGACCTAAGAAATGGAATAGAATTTGGTCTCCATGGAATGCTTATCGTGGGAATGTATGTACTCCCCCTCAGGACTTTACTCTTACCATCCCCTTGTCTCCCTAGATGGCATTCCAGGTCCTCCCACCTTCACTAAATATAATCGCACGGTTTCCTCGCTGCCCCCCCTCAACCCGGAATTGATGTTTGAAATATTGTATGCATATGCTGTGGAATTAATCCCCGTCCCCTCATGTTTCCCGGAACTGAATATCTGCCTTGTGAAGTGTATGATGTTGTTTGTTGTTTGATTTTCAATAAAATTTAAAAAAAAAAAAATCTAAAAAATAAATCCAATACCAACTGTCTCCCAACAGAAAGGTAACGATCATAGAGATATAAATCTGCCATAAATATGTGTATACACATACATACAAAATACCTATACAAATCTGCATATTCATTGGCCATTGAATGTGTACATCAATATACGGGCCCCACACACAAGAACCAGTGAAGAAGATGCTCACTGTCTCCTAACCAGAGATGGTAAAAAAAAAAAAAAACATTGCTGCATTATCTGTACCCTTACAAAGAGCAGAATTATATCCAACATGTACAGCCAGAAAACCTACCTGTACGTCATAGAAATATGCACCCCCAAATAGCCAAGGATATAATAACAGAACACTGAAGAGAGGGACCGAAAAGAGTTCTTCCTTCAACCGACTAATGGCTATAACCCATCAGTAAATCAGATGAGGATCACAAAGAAGAATGGGAAAAAGAAAACCTGCCACCTCAAAAAACGAGAATTGGCAGCACTTCCCAACCTAACCTTTTAAACTTAAGAGTGATAAGTGTAACGTGCTCTCAAAGGAAGAACTCTAGAAAAGATGTTTCTTGTAAAAGTAAACCATCAAAATAAAACACAAACAACTTAGGTGTAAGAGAGACAAAGAATCCACAAAAATGGATACACCCTTTATCCTACAGGGGTAACATGATAAACCTGAAGGAACAGAAATACCTTGATGTCATACACCGGAAGGTATAAAAAATAAATACATCACAATCTACAATGATTGAAGATTGCAAATCCTGAAACAAGCGGAGGAAAAAACACTCAAAAAGAAGGGAACTAAAACCTGTACCATCACATCTAAGGGATACAAATTGCTGAAAAAAGGGGAGAAGTTATCAAAAGAAAACCGTGATCCAAGAAACCGAAGTTCCAAAGAACTAACAGGTCAGGCCCTGTACCAACAGAGACCCACGCTTAGTGAAATGAAAAGGCAATAAACCTACTGCAAATGCTTCCATAAGCATGTAACACAGGTAATCAATTTCACATGAGAAAGAAACCATAGATCCAAACCTTTTTAGTGAGAATCTCCTTAGCAGCGATAACCAAGAAACCTACCTACGGGTAGGAAAAAACCCATGTAGGGCCTCTAAGAAAAACAACCAGTCATCAACAGCAAAAATAACATAAGAAACAAGGCCAGCAAAGGCAGGAACACCGCATCTGATGACGTTACATTGCAAAAAGCATACCATAATGCAGTCTTGTGCCAAATTACAAACCAAAAGGAGCCTTCTGCACAGAAACATCTCCCTTATAATACAGTAACAGTTGAAAGAAGAGAACAGGGCTAAGGGTCTGATTCACCGCGGCTGTCCTTAAACTTAAACAAAGCGCCATCTGCATGGGCACCAAACAAATGAACGTCATCAAATGGCATTTCAATAAAAGCTGACTGGACTGCCTCTGAAAATCCAGTAGGACGAAGCCAAGCTCGTTGGCGTAACGCCACAGAAGACGTCATGGCTCGACCAATCAAATCAGTGGTGTCCATTCCACACCTAACGATTAACCTCGTCGCCTGTTACCCATCCGAAATCCACTGACTCAGTTTGTTCCTATTAGCCTCTGGAAACAATGGCAGTAACGAATCCCATAAGGCATGAGAAAAACGTCCAAGGGCGCAAGTTGTTTTAATGGAACGTAACTCCGTATTGGTGAAAGAGAACATATAAGTTTTCCACAAGAGTCTTGCTTTCGGGAATTTTTGTCAATCGGAGTATGAGCAAGACTATCTACATTGCGCGAAGCTGTGGCAACCTGAACCACTATCTGTGGTGTGTCGGTTGACGGCAATAGTACGGCCCACAAGTGCACCAGTATCAGGTCTAGCCCAAGCCCCCAGTAAAATATCGTATAGTGCCTCACAAAAGGGTAGCACTGGCTCAATCCCTGACTGACCTCAATGAGGGGGTCTGTAAATTTCTCCACCGAAGGCACAGTCAAATGTAGAACATCAGTAAAGTTTACCATATGCGCCATGGAAGAGCTGGCTTCCGAGGCAAGGCCAAGAGTAGATAGAAGGCTAGAAGCCAGGGATGAATCTAACCTGCTTGCTTCGCCTGTCAGAAATCCAGCTATCCATCATATGAGGATCTGTAGGCACTGGATGCATAAGAAGAACTTCATTTCCTTCCACAAACTGCTTGTGTGAAGCCTCCACAGAACCACGATTATCGACTCCGTAAACATCGATTGACGCAGACACAGCACCGTATTGACCTCAGGATGAGAAAGTGGAAGGGTGTCAGATGGCACCGACGATGATGCCGACAAAACAAGTTGAGGGGATGTCAATGTCTTAAGACTCAGCAGAGTGGTGCACAGACGCCAGTTCGGAGCCTTCCGACGCAATTGAAACATGTCCCAGAGGAACTGACGTCACTCCAGAGCCAGTCAGCGCCCCAGGTGTAAACCCTGAAGGGCGGTTCACCGGCGTCACTGTGTCTCAGGGCCTATCTGCAGTCGAGGATGAGCCTATCGCCGAGGATGCAGTCATTGCACCATACCCAAGTATGATATGAATAGCATTATAATACTCTTTCATGCAGGCCAGAGTCGCCCAGCTCAATGGAAAGGCGTGGGAGCACAGGAGCGACTCTTGCGTGGAGTCCTCAGCATGAGGACTTGGACCCCTTCTGCCGTTCACGAGAACGCCCCTGTAGCGGCACTGTTGTCGAACCACAGTCAACTTACATTTGGGAGAACTGGTAGTCCTCGACCACTGCACCATCAGGAGCTTCATTTGTTGCTCCTGCAATACCTTTGGTTTCAGCTGTTGGCAGGTGTTGCACTCTTTGTGTTGTAGTGCTCACCCAAGCACCACATGCATATGGAACGAGGATCCGTACCAGACATCTGTTGAGCACAGGATCTAAACCCAGAAGGCATAGATTACTAGCACACTATTTCAGAGGGAAAATCGTCACAGCAGGCCGATAAAACGGCCAGATACGCTTCTCAGGATCAACATTACATCACAGAAAAAAAGAAACTGACATCTGCACACTGGAGTGGACTTCTATGGCTCCACTAACATCACAACCTGAGTCAACATCATCAAGGAGCAGTACAACGCCTTCACCTGGCATACAGAGGAACAGCTGAAAAATTTCCATATCCAGTCTGATGCCTGGGGAGAATTAAAAAGTTAGATGGCTCTATTTGGAAAGTCTCTGCTGTATATACAACTATCACATGCACACTGTGTGTTTTCACAGTGGGACACAGCATATAACTGTCGTCTTGTCTGTTTAATATTGTACACAATGTATGTAAATATGTGTCCTTTGAATAACTGTATTCTATTTGAACAAGTTACTTACTTTCGGTAACACTTTTCTGGTGGATACAGTATCTGCCTGTGGATTCCTCACCTTCTTAATTACCTCTTGCGCAGCATTCCACATAAACTTTTTTCTTAGCTCTCCCACGTCGACGTCATAAAAGCACGGCTCCGCTCGTGACTCCGCGTGACGTCATCGGAGCCATAGGAAGACCTCGTTGATGGTCTGACGTCAGTTGCACCTATTTTTTCCCTCCCTTCAATACAAACAGGCGAACCGACAAGATTTCACAAGTATTTTCACGCAGTATAGAATATATCACAGTATATGATTCAAACAAAAAAAGGAAACTGAAAATTCCAAAATATATACATTTCCTAGCGACAAGCATCATATTTCAATTGAAAAAGAAATACAAGTCATATCCTAAATTATTTTCGGTATAAGTAGGTAGACCACCTTCTGAATTACCTCTTCCGCAGCATTCCACATAAACTTTTTTCTTAGCTCTCCCACGTCGACGTCATAAAAGCATGGCTCCGCTCGTGACTCCGCGTGACGTCATCGGAGCCATAGGAAGACCTCGTTGATGGTCTGACGTCAGTTGCACCTATTTTTTCCCTCCCTTCAATACAAACAGGCGAACCAACAAGATTTCACACGTATTTTCACACAGTATACAATATATCACAGTATATGATTCAAACAAAAAAAGGAAACTGAAAATTCCAAAATATAGACATTTCCTAGCGACAAGCATCATATTTCAATTGAAAAAAAAATACAAGTCATATCCTAAATTATTTTCGGTATAAGTAGGTAGACCACGGGGAGGCAGTGGGTCAGTGAGGAATCCACAGGCAGATACTGTATCTACCAGAAAAAGCGTTACCAAAGGTAATTAACTTGTTCTTCTGATGGATACATCTGCCTGTGGATCCTTCCCCTTTTGAATTGAATCCCCAAGCAGTCCCGCTACCGGAGGTTGTACTCCTACCTATACCCAAAAATCCTGTAGCACGGATTGTGCAAAATGGCTCTCTCTCCTCACCTCCGATTCCAAACACTAATACTTCACAAAATTTTAGGCCCAAGTTGCTGCCTTACAGATGTCTACAACAGGGACACCTCTAACCAAAGCCGAAGAAGAAGACTTTGCTCTAGTGGAATACCCACTAATATCTTCAGGCGGCTCCTTCTTAGCCAAGGCTTAGCAGATTTTGATGCAGAGAAGGATCCACCTGGACAGGTTTGCTTGTGGACAGCCTTGCCCTTCATTTTTCCCACGTAACCAATAAGAAACTGGTCGTACAGCCTTAAGTCTTTGGTTCTGGCCAGGTAGAAGCTGACTGCCCTCTTAGAGTCCAGGCGGTGAAGTCTCTCCTCCTTGGGAGGGTGAGGAGGGGATAGAAAGTGGGTAAAGTGATGGACTGCCCTAGATGAAAAGGAATAACCATCTTAGGCAGGAAAGCAGCTCTGGTCCTGAGAATTAACTTATCTGCATGGATAGTGGTGAAAAGAGGCTTAGAACTAAGAGCCTGTAGCTCACTAACACTCCTGGCAGAAGTAATCACAATCAGAATTGTTTTTGAATGAGAGAAACCTCAAAGGACAACTATGCAGATACTCGAAAGGAGATCCCATTAGAAAATGTAAGACTGAATTTAAATCCCACTGAGGCACAATAAAAGGAGTGGGAGGAAATCTATTAGCGAGACCCTTAATAAATCTCATGACTATAGGAGACAAACAACGATGGCTGGTCTGGCAAACAAAGTAAGGCTGACAAGGCCGACAAGTAGCCCTTAACAGTCACCTCAGCACAACCCTGCTGAGCCAAAGAGAGAGAAAAACCAAGTACATCAGACAAATGAGCCTTCAAAGGATCAACTGAACAAATCTGGCCAATCTACTGGACTAGACAGGTTTAATGGAGTGTCTTCTGGCAGATAAAATAACATCCACCACAACCGGTGGGAGTGATAAAGAACTCAGTGTTGATCCGTTCAATCTAAAGGCATGAAGGTGCAGGCTCTGGAGGTAGGGGTGTATAACCTGCCACTGCAATTGCAAGAGGTATGCCCTGAGAGGGAGACGGAGCAGAGAGTGCGTTGAGAGGTGAAGAAGGTTTGTGTACCACACCCTTCTTGGCCAATCCGGGATGATCAATATGACTTGGGCCCATCTTGGTGAATCTTCCTCAGAACCCGAGGAATCAAGGGTATGGGAGGAAATGCCTTAAGAAGCTGAAAGCTCCAATCCAGTTGAAAATCATTGCCTACAACACTCGCCGCATCGGATACTGCAGAACGACGGACAGTGCGTGTTCTCGTGAGTAGCAAACAGTCCAACCGAGGAATTCCCCATATCCTGAAAATGCAGCAATCACCTCCGGATGAAGACACCACTCATGATCAGCCGATTATTGCCAACTGAGACTGTCCGCACTCACATTCAGCAGCCCGGCCAGACGAGTTGCAATTACGCAAAGCTGGAGGTACTGAGTCCAGGACCAGAGTCGCAGAGCCTCTCTGCAGACTATATGACCACACACCTCTCTGCTTGTTGATGTACCACATCGTGGTAGTGTTGAACTGACTGACTACAAAGGAAGGGAAGACAAGCCTTAAGAGCCAAACGTATAGCCCGCAGCTCCAGAAGATTGATGTGAAGCAATCTCTCCTCTGGAGACCAAAGGCCCTTGATCTCCAGATCCCCCAGATGAACAACCCACCCCATAATAGAGGCATCCATTATCACTGTGGCCACCAGTGAAGGAGGTTGAAACAGTTTCCCTTGAGACAGATTTCCTGAAACACTCCACCATAACAGATCCACTGATGTGTCTCTGGAGATTCTGACCACCTACCCAAGTTACCCTTTGTGTTGAAACCACTGCCTGCCGAGAACACTGGAGTGCCCTCATGTGCCAGCGTGCATGCAGGAAGCGAACAGACCGAGCAGGTGCAAAACCTTCAGGACTGGAACAGCCGCTCCATCTTGAAACATTGGGACCATAGCTTGGATGTCTAGAATCCTCTGAGGAGGCAGGAAAGCAATACTCAGAGTAGTATCCAGTACTGCCCCTATGAACAGGTTGCGCTGAGAGGGCACGAGGTGAGATTTAGGTAAATGTATCGAAAAACCCAACTCGAACAATAGTTGAGTTGTTACTTGCAGATGATGCAGCACCATCTCTGGCGACTTTGCTTTAAGCAGCCAGTCGTCCAGATAGGGAAAAACAGGAATCCCCGACCTTCTGAGATGCGCTGCCACCACATCCATCATGTACCTGAAGACCAGTGTCGCGGATGTAAGACTGAACGGAAGGACTGCAACCGTAAAATGGAGATACTTCTGATGTGACTTCAGGATGGGAACATGAAAATACACATCCTGTAAATCGATAGACACCATCCAGTCTTCCTGATACAGCGCCAGAAGAACCTGAGCTTAAGTCAACATCTTGAACTTCTCCTACTTGAGGTAAAAATTCAAAATCCTGAAGTCGAGGATCTGCCTCAATCGCCCATCCTTTTTGGAGGATCAGGAAATACCGGGAGTAGTATCCCTGAACCCTTTCCTGCTCTGGAACCATCTCTATCGCACCTTTCTGTAACAAGGACAGGACCTCATGTTGCAGAAGCAGCAGATGATCCTCCAAGCACCAGCCCTATCGAAGGAGGGTAAGGCGGGGGAAATTCCTGTAAAGGAAGAGCCTACCCATTTTCTACAAGATTTAAAACCCTAAGATCTGATGTCACAGATATCTAATTTTGAACAAAATGGGACACCCGGCCTCCTACGGGTCAAACATGCTCCAAGATGGAGGATCTAGAGCTGCTTCCCACGGAACCAATGGAGGGGGATAGGGGAGAAGGAGGAGGAAGAGATCTGTTAGCAAGCGGCCCCTTGCAGACAACCTCTTCCCTTCCCTCTGTATGACTTATACAGAAGGTTCTGTTGCTGCTGTTGTTGCTGCTGCAGATAGCCTCAAAATGGTGCCACCTTCCCATAGCCACAAAATCTCTGGAAACCAAAACCCTTAGGCTGGGACTATAAGCCTAAGGATCTAGCGGTAGCCCTGCTATCCTTAAAACATTGCAAAGCTGAGTCCGCCTTTGCTCCAAAAAGCCTGGAACCATCAAAGGGAAGATCCAGCAGCGTGGCTTGAACATCCAGAGAGAATCCTGATCCTCTGAAACAGCCCATCACCCTGGCAACTGAGTCCACCGTATCGAGACTTGACTGGCTGCTGCCTGGGTTTCCGCCAGCACCTCCATGAAGTGACCCTGAACATCTTCTGGGGGCTTAGGAGCCACCTCCTTAGCTGTGTCCATCAAAGCATGGATACCGTCCTAACAGGCAAGTGGCATTTGTAGATTTAAAGGCCATGCTACCTGATGAAAACATCTTCTTGGCAGACTGTTCCAGCTTCTTAGAATCCCTATCCCCCAGAGTAGAGGGGAAGAAACCTGCCTACTGCTTAGAGGAACATGAAGCTTGAACCACCAAACTTTCAGGTGAAGCCTTGTCCTACATCGCGGCCAGAACCTGGAACAAACTCCCCTTCAGCATCAGACGAACCCATACACTGCAAGCATTCAGGAAGAGTTTCAAGACCTGGCTCTTCAGATGAGACGGAGCTGCTCGAAACCCCCCTCCCCACAGTGCCTTGAGACTCTCACGGGTGAGTAGTGCGCTTCACAAATCCCTGATTGAAGGGTGTGATGACAAAAATGCTGGATCTCCATGTGAAACCTTATAACGCCTTTCCACCATTCAGGACACTGCCGGTGCAAACATTGGCTTTTGCCAAACGTTCAAAATTGGTTCTGTCAAAGCTTTGTTGAACGGAAGCAAAGGGTCTACCGCTGATGAAGGGGCGTGCAGAACCTCAGTCAGAATGTTAGATCTGACCTCTACAGTTGGCAACTGTAAATCCAGAAGATCACCTTCCTTTCTTATAACTGAGTGGGATGAGGCCTCCTCCTGAGAAGGAAGAGCTTTGGGAGAAAAAACAAGTTACTTACCTGTACACTGTGGTTCTCCAGTATTTATATCTTTTATAGATTCTCATGCTTGAATCTTCCCAGTCGTTATGGTGGGAGCCCCACGATAACAGTAAAATAGCAGTATAAAAGCTAAAAGGACAATCTCCCTTGAAAATCAATAGTGTTTAATAACCAGTTAGCTTCATTAAAGAACATCCAAACTCCAGCCAATCACAGACCCTTGAGCATCCATCCTGCGCATGGCCACCATACCTCAGATTTCGAGCACAAGTGTAGTTAGTAAAATAACAGAGGTATGGAAAGGTGCACCTGTAAGGGGAGGGCGGAGGGCCTCATGTAAATCCATATAAGATATCAATACTGGAGAACCACAGTGTACAAGTAACTAACATGTTTTTTCTCTAGTTATGCATCTTTTAAAGATGCACATGCTTGACTCAGACTAGTAAGCAGTACATACTAGTTAATGGACGTAGGAAAAACAGGTGAACCATCCCACCATGCGACATAGTATTATAACCAGAATTCTAAACTAGTAACAGGAGTTCTGCATTAATAAAATATAAATAACATTTGCCAAAACCCAATAGAAGAACAAACACAGAATAGTGAAATAAGCAAGAAGTAATAATAATAATCATATTAAAAAACTATGAATAAACCTCAATAAAATGAGGCCTACCTTAAGCGAACAAACGACGAAGGTCCGCTTGACCAAAGGCAATATCCGTCTACCATAAGGTATCCAGGCAGTAGTGCCTTGTGAAGGTATGGACGTTCATCCATGTTACCACCATGCAGATGTCGGGTAGAGACACTCCGGCAAACAGGGCCGAGGACGTTGCCATCTTCCTAGTGGAATGGACAGTTACTTTAGATGTAGGCGGGCGTCTCGCTCTTTCATGGCAGTAAAGTATAGTAGAAGAAACCCAACGTGCAATTAAAGCTCTAGTCAAAGCCTGACCCTTCCTAGGACCAGAGAAGGTGATGAGGAGTTGGGTAGAGTTACAAAAAGGTCTTGTGCTTTGCAGGTAAAACTTCAAACATCGTTTGATGTCCAAGGAATAGAAAGCGCTCTCCGCTGGTGTTGACGGAATATGAAAAAATGAAAGCAGGACTATAGGTTCATTCAGGTGGAGCGTGGTAGGTACCTTGGAGATGAACGGGGGATTCGTGTGGAGCACCACCCTGTCCTGTTGGAATTGAAGGTAAGTTTCCATTGCTGAGAAAGCTTGAATTTCACTAATATGTTTAGCAGACGTGATGGCTAAGAGAAAAGCCCCCTTCCAAGAGAGGTATTTCAAATCACACTTATGAATCGGTTCAAATGGTGATTTCATGAGATGAGACAACACAATGCTCAATTGTCAGAGCACTGGAGAAGGTCGAACTGGTGGGTAGGCTCTAAAAAGACCTTTCATAAATTCCTTCACTAGTCTGCAGGACAATAGGGACGACTGATTTTAACGTGTCCTATACCTCGAAATTGCAGCCAAATGAACTTTAATCAATGAACGAGAAATGCCAGCCTTGACCAGAGATAAGAGAGATGGCAAAACATTCTCCGGAGGAGAAGAGTGGATGGCAGGAGTGTTTTGCATTTGGCTGAGTAAAACTTGACAGTGGCGGGAACACAGGCCTTGTTGAGTATGGAACGGCACTCCTCAGATAGTTAAGTCACCAAACGCTGTGTGGTGAGGAGCCAGGCCGAGAAGTGAAGAGAGTGAATCTGTGGATGAACCACTTGGCCTTGGTCCATGGAAAGCAGATGTTCAGAAGGATGAAGATGTATTGGATAAGCCTCTGATAGGCGAAACAGCTCTGTGAACCAGTATTGCATTGCCCACGCCTGGGCAATGAGAATGATGTGGCAAGGCTCCTGTTTCATCTTCTGTAGAACTTTTGGTATTTGTGGGAACGGAGGGAACGTGTAAGCAATCGCCCCTTCACAGGAAAAATGGAAGGCGTTCCCCAGAGAACGTGGCTGAGGTAATCTGCTGGCGTAGAATTTGCATTTTTTGTTGCGTAATGTAGCAAACAGATCCAGAGTTGTCGATCCTCAACACTGAAATTTGTTTCCCAGCTGAATGGCATCCATCTCCCATTCGTGACACTGCTTGGTATCACTGCTGAGCGAATCAGCCCACTCGTTGAGCACCCCTGGAATGTGTTGGACTTGTAAGGAAATATTGTGGTGAATCAGCCAATTCCAACTTCACTGCGCCAATATTGAGAGAGCTGGAGATCTCATCCCTCCTTGTTTCTGCAGATAGAACATGGTGGTTGTGTTGTCAGTGCGGACGAGAATCAACTAACCATTTATCCTTGGTAGGAAGGAACGGAGCCCTAGAAAAACTGCTCCAATAGGTTGATGTGGCATTAAGACTCCTGGTCCGACCACCTCCCTAGGATATGAAGTTTCTGGAGGTGAGCTCCTTTTACTTCCATGGAAGCATCCATTGTCATTATCAACAAAGGCTTTGGTGGAAGGAAGGATAGGCCTTGTGAGAGATTGCTTCTTAATGTCCACCAAAGCATTGCACTGATCATCTGAGGCGTGATTGACACAGTGTCATCTAAGGAGCCTCGAGGTTGGATCCATTGGGCGTCGAGCTGCTCCTGAAGTGTTCTCATCCGTAATTGACAGTGAGGAATCAACGGGATGCAAGATGACATCATCCCCAACATTGATTTGTAAATCCTCACAGAAACAAACCTTCTTGAGGAAAGGGACTGAACCATCCTGTGGGAAAAGCCCTTGAGCGGTTGGTATCTAACATCGCTCCCAGAAACACCAGAGATTTGGAGGGAAGGAATTAAGTCTATTCTGTTAAGATTGAGGCCCAGAGAGTGAAAAAGGGGAAGACAGGCGTTTGTGGACTTATTTTAACCTTGAAATGTTGGGGCCTTGACCAACCATTCGTCCAGGTAGGGAAACACCTGGTGACCAGAACGCCGGATATAGGCTGCTACTGGCCCCAAACATCTGGTAAAAACCCTGGGCGCAGACATGAGGCCGAAAGATAGCACCTTGAACTGGTAGTGGCACCCTGCCACCTGGAACCTGAGGAAACAACGGTGCTTTGGGTGAATGGGAATATAGAAATACGTATCCAGAAGATCCAGGGATGTCATGTAATCTCCTGAATCCAAGAGAAGGAGAATCTCCTGGAGCGACATCCTGAATGGCTGACTTTTGATGAACTTCTTCAACAACCTGAGCTCCATATCCTGCCTCCATTTTCCAGTCTTTTTCTTTATCAGAAAAAAGTGGGAGTAGAAGCACAGAATGCGCTGACTGCATGGCACTACCTCGATTGCCTGTTTGTCGAGAAGGATATTTATCTCCCTTTTGAGAAGCGCCAGATGACGGTGAGCAGTCTTTCTTGGGGGGAAATCCAGAGGTTGTTGATGAAATTACAGGGTGTGACCATGGTTGAAAACATCTAACACCCATCTGTCGGATAAAATGGAGTTCCATTGAACGAAGAATTTAGAGCAGTTTCGATCCAAATGTAGTGGGACTTGGGTGACAGGTGCCTGATAAATCTCATTGACTTCTGCCTGCATCATGGGATTTTCCTCCTGATGCGGGGCGTCTTCCTGCTGGAGCCCTCATGTAAGTCGGTGCAGACATCTACCGAAAGGACTGAGCGGAATATTGAGATTGGAAACCTTGTTGGTAGTAGGGCTGAAAACGCTGCTGGGGCTGAGATAAATTGGCCCCTTCCCCTTCCTCAAAAAGAGGAGAACCTCTTCTGTTGCAGATTGGCTAAAGATTTTGCTGAATCTGTGTCAGATTTGATAGCCTGAAGTGCCTCCTCCACATGTTTACCAACCAGGTTCTCTCCGTCGAATGGCATGTCAAGCACCTTTGCTTGGACTTCTAGGCGAAAAGTTGTCGCTTTCAGCCAACCTTGTCTGCGCAACACTGCAGTGCCTGCCATCTGCCTAAAGGCAGTAGAAGAAATGTCCATCGCCACATCGATGGCTTTCTCCCTTTGAAAGTATCACTTTTGCTTCCTTCTTCTTGTCTTCAGGCAGAAATTCAAGAAAAGGAGCAATATCCGACGACATCTGCCTATCGTACCTCCCAAGGATGGCCATGGCATTGGATACTGATGGCTGTAGCCGCCAGTGTGGAAAATCTCTTCCCGATATTGTCCAACCTACGCCCTTCCTTGTCTGGCAGGCAGGTACATGGTGAAGCAGGGCGAGAGTCCGCCGGCGCCTGGTACTTTTTGTCTAATTTTGGAATGACTGCTGGCCCAGAAGCTGGATTTTTCATTAACTTAATGCCTTCTTGCCACAAAATGTCGACAATAGGGATTGCCCTTACAGACAGCTGCGTGGCAGCCTTGAAATCGTACAAAAAGCATTCTGCTTGCTTGACCGGCATGAGGAGGTCAAAGCGTTTTGACGCCCTATCAAGAAGGTCATGGAAGCCGCCGATGTCTGCAGGATGAGAATCAGCCACTGACAGCATGGGAGAAGACGGTGTATGTGCAACATAATCCACTCATACATCATGGACATCGAAATCCACTTGTATTTCCCCTTCTTACAAATGTTGGTCACCACTATCGATGCTCGAGCAGGAATCTGCAGGGGAGGTAAGGACTTTTGTTTCAGCAGAGCAGGTGGAGTTTCCTGATCTGGAATAACGACAGGCTCCTCTTGTCGAGAAACTGGCTTCTGAGCTGCATTAGCGTCCGGGAAACGTTTATAGTAGTCACTGAGCATCATACGCAAGTCTGTGACCAGTGACATCAGAATGTTAATAGAGCGTTCCTGAGGACGGTCCTCCTCTTCCTCCTCATAATAGGGGTAATGTTCTTGAAAGGTGTCCAAACACTGCATACCTGAGCGTCTGTCCGAAAAGGAATATTCACCTTCCAAGTATGCAGAAGGGTCATCTGGTTGCTCTTATTCCTCTGATTCTTGGCACTTTACCCTCAGTAGAGAGGGGCTGCAAGCGTGGCCATTAGGACCATCATCCTCCGATTCCTGAAAATCCAGGAGGCGAGAAGGAGGCAGAGGAGAAATTTTGGAAAAGTCCTGCAACAATGAAGGAATTGTTTTGGAGACTGGCATGTCCATTGTCTTCGTTGACAGGATCGTCACCAGAGGCTACGCCGATGGTGTTGAAGTATCTGTGGACAGAGCGTAGATGCTAGACCCGTAGATGGCGAAGCTCTCGACGACATCGAACTCCTTACAGAAGCCGTCGACGACATCACCACATCAGTCTTCGTCGTCCTGACAGTCAACGTTGTTGATGTCGCTGAGGAAACCGTCAACAGAGTCCTCGTTCCGACGGTCGTAGGCGGAGAATGCCTCGTCGACAAGCCCGTCGACGGGCGGATTTTCTGTGAGGGAAAATGTGGCACAGGATCAAATCTTTTTTGGGCATGAGACGAGCCAGGTTGCTCCATTTTCGCCCTTGCTTTGAGATCTTGACTTTTTTGGATCTCTTTGGACAGAAGAAGGATCCTCTTTCTTACTTTTCTTAGAGGAGCTAGGAGGCCTCTCCTCACTCTCGAGTCAGAATCTCTCACAGATTTTCTCTTTTGGCGCCAAATGATAAGTCTTCCCTCACGATCTTGAGGGTTTTTGAGGATTCCAGAATGCTTTGTAACAATGTTCATTTAGTGAAAATGAGATTCAACATATATTCAAATTCAAAGGTCCAAATGTAGATCGGGTATTAGGCCCTTCTCCAGGGGACAAATCTACAAGAAGCAAACAAAATAATACAGTGAGGAAACCTCAACAAAACAAAATACGATAATTCTCAACCATTGTCATAAAAAACTCTTATTTTATCTATCGAGGGTAACGATGCATGTGTGAACATGCCGTGTGCATGTGACAATCAGACTATAATCCCTGAACATTATGTTTCAAAGCATTCTGGATATTGTAGTCACCTGGCATTGAGACCACGAGTTGACTTCAAAATACTTCACGTCTTGTGATGAATAAAACAAGTTCAAATCACTATTGAACTACATTTGCTGTTTGAAAGAAAAAAATATTGGGAATCCTTTTTCCAAGAATTGACTTGTGACCAGGGGGACACACCCCAAGTATTTGAGGGTGCTACTATTTTTTTTATATTGAACGCATGCATGGAATTCTTTTCTTTGTTCAGTAACAATTTTGACTAAATTAAATCAGGGTGACTCATTGTTCACTGTATGTATATATGCACATGATGTAGAACCAACCTGATTCATTTGTGCACTCGCTGCAGATCAGAGACATCGATCTGTGACTATTCAGAAGGATCAACCTTTTGGTCCGGGCAACAATACACAGTTGGAGCTGCACCACATGCAAACAAACAAATCAGCTGATTTGTTTGTTTGCATGTGGTGCAGCTCCAACTGTGTATTGTTGTTCTATACTCCCTGTTGAAGGGAGGCATCGCTGGGCAGATGGGGCATGTGGATTTTTGCACACAGGGACATCCTTTTTGGTTCTTAAATGACATAGGTGACTAACGATTGGGTGCTGCATGTATCTTTTGGTCCACTGCCCAAATCTCGAGCTTTTCGTCCGGGCACGTGGGCATTAGAGCAAACCCACTTTTTGTGCGTGTACCTCTTGTGATAGCACATGCTGCTTGACTAACCCCCTGACTTGTCTCCATATTGCAGAACTGGTCTGTGCTGATTAAGGAGAGCGAACCTGATCTAAGAATAGAATCTGCACGGCTGATCACCTGCAGAAAGCACAACATGTAGAATGAAAGCTTGCAAAGTACACTGAACACGAAAGATAAATTAGGCAAAATATGGTATCAACTGCGGTAATTGGAGTTCTGTTGTATGATAAAGGATGTACTGATGATGGAGATAGGAGCGTTTAGTGATTAATAAAATATGAAAAGGCAGAGTTTGGGAGATTTACACTGAAATATTTTCTATGATCATACTTGTATTACATTTACAATTGCTTATTACAATAACTAAAATAGTTGGAAGAAATGAAGTCTAATAAATTGCTAATTAAGGTCAGTGAAAGTTGTTGGTAACATTTATTAGGAGCAAAAGATATAAACCCCCACATTTTATTATTCTCCTCAAAACTGTATCAAAGATGAAAGTTCAATCAACCTTGTGTAAAACATAATTATATGGAAAATATGAACCACAAGAATCTATCATGTATGGTTCATTCCATATGGATTCCATATGGAACGCTTCGCTAAGCTCCGGTATTTATCCGGAGTCGTGGAAACATGCTTTTTTGGTTCCGATACTGAAAAAGGCTAATGCGGATGTAGGGATCCCGGGAAATGATAGGCCTATCTCCCTGCTCCGGCCAAGATCCTAGAAAGGCTTGCCCATCACCAATTGGCCAGCTTTATAGAGTCTGAGGGCCTTCTCCACGATTCTCAACTCGGAATTCGTGCAGGCCATAGCACAGAGTCGGCCCTGATTGAAATGGCCGACTCTGTGCGGTGGACTCTAGACCAGGGATCGAGGGCGGTGTTGGTGCTGCTGGATCTTTCGGCAGCATTTGACACCGTCTCTCACACGATCCTCTTGAAACGGCTCATATCTATTGGAGTTCAGGGTATGGTCCTTAACTGGATCGCATCATTTCTGTCGGGCCGTAAACAACAAGTGTACACTCCCCCTTACACCTCCACAGCTAGGCCTCTTAGGTGGGGTGTCCCGCAGGGCTCCTCGTTGAGTCCTCTCCTTTTCAACGTCTACTTCACTCCCTTAGCTAAAATGTTATCCCAGTCTGGAATTAAAATGACATCCTATGCGGATGACATTCAGATTATTTTCTCTTATAATGATTCATCCCCTCTGACTTTTGATCCTCTAAAAACTTGCATGAGAAATATTGCGAAGTGGATGGATCTTAATTTTCTACGACTAAATGATGGTAAAACCGAAGTCTTGTTTTTCAATCAACCATCCCCTCTTGTATCTAACCTCTGGTGGCCGGAAGACCTGAGTATGGCCCCTTCCACCAAGGACTCGGTCAGAAACCTGGGGGTCAGATGGGATACTCGCCTGTCCTTTGCCAATTGGCTGCCTGCTTTGCCTAAATTAAAATGATAAAAAAATGTATCAACTATATGCCCAGTAATATTAGAAAAACTGTAGTCCAGGCCCTCATTACATCTTACCTGGACTACGCCAATGGACTATCTGGGATTGACAGCTGGTCTATGTCACAGACTCCAGATAGTTCAGAATGCCGCGGCCCGTTTGGTTTGCGGCATTCCACTTAGACATCATATTTCTCCTTACCTTCGTAAACTACACTGGCTGCCTATCCCCAAGAGAATCGCATTCAAAGCCATGATTTTGGCTTTTCGGGCCACTAAAGGCTTAGGACCAGCTTACCTTACCTCTAGTCTCCGCCCATACAGTCATTCCAGAACCCTTCGCACCAATACTAAACAGTTATTGCCACGCCCAGATTTAAAAAAGCTCGATCAGGAGGCAAAACTTTTCAAGTTTGTGCTACCCATCTCTGGAATAAACTTCCATCTGCCCTCCGTCTGATCTAGTCTGAACCTGAATTCCGCAGATCCCTCAAAACTTTCTTTTTTTGTTAGCATTTCATTTTTCTTCCATATAGCTTTTTGATCATTAGCGCCGGGACACCTCGTTGGGGTAGCTGCGCGCGTTATAAAAGACACAAATAAATAAATAAATGGTTTGCAGAGGACTCTGACATCACTATCTTCATGAGAAGACAAATCATTTTCACGAGTATGATAGGAAAGTAGTTGTTCCAGTGAATATTCTTGAGACTTTCTGGTGCGATTTTTTTAATTTGCGGAACTCATACATGGCGGATAATCAGACAAACTATTAAATTCACATAATAGAGTTCTTACGATAGAAAAAGATATGCACAGAAATAGAATGTTACTTCCCTTTAATTTAATAGGACACACAGAATGACAGGAAATTACTTTGAGCTAATGAATAACATATAACCACATTTAACAGATTTTAATTGAATGTCTAGACATAAATGAAGGTGCATGGCATTCGGTTTGCTACTATTGGAAACAAACGGCAAAGCATAGCAATCAATCTGTCTCATATACTTCATTTGGGTTACTTTCGGTATATTTTAGCAGCTGTTCACTTTAATTAAAAGTATTTATATGATTGATCAGAATATACTCTCTGATTTGGATTCCTTGTAAATCTATTCAGATTAAGTTTAATAACATACTGTATCTTGGGAAACCTGACTTACTGTACTACTCTTGTATTTTAGAAATAACAACTCCCCAGTTCCACACAGCTGTCCAGCTCCAACATTATAACTAGAAGAAGCGGATAGAGGGGAGTAGTAACAGAATCTATGTGTATATTTTGTATTTCAATCACGTCCTCTGTAGGGTTGCATATATGGCTGTCAGAGAGGAGACAGCAACTTGTGAAAACTTTGCAGCAGCAGGCAACAAACAGCTTAACAGTGACAATATACCATTCCACTATTTAGGGTGCTATGAATATGGTGTCATTGAAACACAGGCCGCCTCTGGGTAGAAGATTTCAGAGTGATCTCACACAAGCTACTAATGATCCAAATGTTTTTCTTTTACTTTAAAATCGCTCAATTTTAGATTTAAGGTATATATTGAGCTTTCTTTTCAACTTCATCCAATTTACTTAAAATGTGAGAATTTCTGATAGTATTTTTGTGGGAGGTAGTCTGACATAACATGCTTTACATTCCTTACATGGATTAAAACAATACTTTCCAAGAATTTACATAAGTTTGTCTGAAACTATGCTAAACAAAAACATTTTATGTAAGATATTTTAAAAAGAGATTGCAAAAATGTCAATTGTTCCATGTCATACTCATATATGTTGATAGCAAGAGAATAGCCAAAAAACCTGTGGAATTGCAAAGCACTACGAACCCGATTTCCATTATATCCATTTTCCTGTTTATATATCAAAAAATAATCCTTCTTTTTCTCTTACAATTTACACTCTCAATAAAATAACTACAAATACATGCGCAGGAAATCCCACTTTTCATGTGCTTATAATTTATTAACATGCTTATGTTTGATTATACGAGATTAGAAAACCTAATTGCTTCCTTCAACATATATACCAAAGAAAGCATTGTAGTTGAAATTTCCAGAAAGACTTTATTTAAACTGCATTTCGTAGATTTGTTACAATACAATTTTCCTGCAAAGGCGGGAGCGTTGGGGGGGGGGGGTAACAGAAGGGAGAGAAGTGTCATCCTGGGAGTGGTCATTAAAATGACTTTTCTACTCAAAGTTTAACACATTGCTGTCAAAGTGGGTTTGAACATGTCTTTCAAATGCTTCTTGATTGGTGTCAGGCGGGAACTGTTCACTGCACATGGGGCACACCTTCCAGTGGCTGTCAACATGTTCTTCAAACTTGATCTGATCATAGTTGGGAGGGAACATCACATCACACAGAGGACATTTCTTGTGCACATCAAAACTAGAAAGCAAACAGACAAAGATAGAATTAAGAGCGTATGAATAGAAAGAAAAAACAAGCATCTCAAAATAAGAAATAACAGCAACCCGTCCTCCAAAGTGCAATATGCAGATTTGTCAGGCTCTAGGTTGTCTCACAGCTTCTTAGCTTTCTCAAACTATGTATTGGGGAGCTCACGAAACATGGACGTTGAAGAAAATAAAACTGAGGGTTGTGTACTGACAAACGTTTTCTGCCACCAGTAGAGCAGGACTTGATGTTAGCGCCATATAATTACATTTTTCTGGATCTCAGTGGTAATTCAACAAATAACATTTTACACAATAATTCAGAATTCTGATGATAGATTTATCAGCCAAGAAATACAAATAGAGAAGACACAAAGCCATTCTTTTGATTCGGCCCCATGAGAATGGGCTAGGAATGAAGACATCACAGTGGCAGCGATTAAACAGGTACTTTTCCCAGCTCGCACCTCTTGTGAACTGCCTTCTCCTTTTTCAGCTTAAGTCTTTACCACAGTCACTGAGAAAAGGAGCCAGGACAGACAAGTTAAAAGAAGCCCATTTCTTACACCTCGCCTGTTTTTTCTTTGACACAGACTAGCACAAAACCCTGGACAAACGGCCTTGAGTGAGCCCATCCTCCTCAAGGCAGAAAGGGGGGAAGAATTGGTGGGTCTACCTCTCCCCCAGCAAATCTTTGAAAAATGAGGTCAAATAGTTAATTTTGTGGCATAATCGCCACACAAATTTGAAGAACACTCATTAAATATTGCACTACTATATATAATGAAAGCGGTTTGTTATTTAGCACAAAAATTTGATGTATTCATCGTTTGGACCTGGTGAGGTCTAGAGGAGGACTACATGAATATCTGATATAAACAGTAGTATGTAAAACCACTAAATCTTAAGAAGGTGTATTTTGCTTTTTGCATCACTCAGCACATTTTAAAGCACAAGTTACTTACCTTCGGTAATGCCTTATCTGTTAGAGACTATATCTAGGCACAGATTCTTTACCTTTGAATTTCCCAGGCGTCAGACTGGATTCGGAAGATTTTTCAAGCAGCACCCTTGCGCGCCGGTTGGTAGCATCAATTGTCTCAGCATCCATTGTGTCTGCGCCGGAGTGATGTCACAGTACCTATATAGGTGCCACTTAGGAGCACTGAAGTAAATTACTTTTTCACAACATTCCACGCCAGAAGCACGAGCCGTGAAGTGCACCAACACTGGTGTGTTCAGACTAGGGCCCTCAAGGGGATCAGCCCTGACCCTAGAAATGTGTCAGCAGAGCAGGGAGGATGGGTGAGTCGGTAAGGAATCTACAGCTAGATATAGTTTCTACCAGATAAGGCGTTACTGAAGGCAAGTACCTTGTTCATCTGGAGGATGGGTGGGTCGGTAAGGAATCTACAGCTAGATATAGTTTCTACCAGATAAGGCGTTACTGAAGGTAAGTACCTTGTTCATCTGATAGAGACTTCCAGCAGCAGATTCCTTACATTTAAATAGATATCCAAGCGATAACACTCTCCAGAGGAGGGTCTGAGGAGAAATTTAAAGTAGGAAGTCCTGTAGGACCGAACAGGCAAAGAGCCCATCCCTGTTACCCTGACTGTCCAGACAATCATTTTTAATAAACATGTGTAGGGATGCCCACATTGCTGCCTGACAGATATCCAGGACCCGAACTCCGCAGGATAACACAGTTGTCGCAGCTTTAGCTCTGGTGAAATGACCTTGTACGCTTTCAGGAGGCTGCTTCTTTGCCAATGCGTAATGATTCTTGGTCCAGAGCATGAACCATCAAGAGATTGTGCACTTCTCCACTGCCTGACCGTTCTTTGGGCAACATACTGTAATGGTTCTCAGGCAGGTTCCACAGGAGCGCCAAGGATTCGATGAATATTCCACAGCCTTCCCCTACGGCCTTCCGACTCTATCAAGCACTAGAGTACCGAGAGGCTCGCCAGGGGAAAACAGGGAGACAAAACAAGGAAAGGCGGGGAAAAAATATTCTTCTTGGTTGTAGACTTCTGAGTGGATGGACATGCACCTGGCCTGGACCTCTGATGGGTGTAGGGGCTAAAACCAAAACAGGAATTACTAAACTTCAATATCATACACAAAATAACAACAGTAACCTCTACAAGCTATGTGTACTACATACCAAGAGTAATTATACTGTGCTGGCATATAACTGTGGATACTTGACAGGGGTTTGGTTGAGCTAAGGTGGAGGTACAAACAAGAAACACAATAGTGATTACTCAAGGTGTACTGTGCAATTGTATAACACTGTTCAAGATTATGTTAGTCTTACTTGATGACATGTAGAAGACTCTTAAACCAACATCTGTATCGCAGTAGAGCACCCCAGAATCAGAACATTCACGTAGAACTAACTGTCTGAGATGCAAAACAAACATACATTAAGTTCAAGAATGGCCTTAGAGATAATAACATAAGAATAGCGCACTGCGCTGTTACCGTGCTTCTGAGAGATGTGGAGATGTATCTTTAGCGAGTCCACGCAAGTGCAGTACCCACACACAGAGTATGGCCAGGAACTCAGGAGGTAAGGGAAGATGATAGGACCAAGAAGAAAACAAATGGCGGGTAAAGGGAACCACCGGATGGCGGAGACTAAGCCCGGCCGCCGGGTGGAGGGATGAATTAATACGGCTAAATACCTAAAGCATCCACTGCAAGGCAGCGGGGAAAACAAGCCCGGCTGTAATGCGGAGCAGGTAATGGAAATGAAGGGGAAGCAGCAGCCCGGCCAGACGGCGGAGTATAAACCCGGCCGTTGGACGGAGCCAAGGGAATAGAGGAGAGGTCAGCACACTGCCCGGCCAGACGACGGAGCAAGACCCGGCCGTCGGGCGGAGCCAGCAAGACCAAGGGGGACACTGACACTCTGCCCGGCCAGACGACGGAGGAAAACCCGGCCGTCGGGCGGAGCAGTCTGTAAACAAACGAGGCTCAAGGAATAAGTTCCAGAATACGGAACCACAGCAGGAACAAGGAGAACGCCTCAATGCTGAGGAACCGAGGCGAGCCAGTTCACAACAAGAATAACCGGAAATCAGGAAACAGGACAGGAAACGCAGAAACGGGAGCTTGACGCAAGGACGTAAAGCGTCGCTCCAAGGGCTCTAACTGCTTATGTAGGGGTTTCTTAAAGGGACCGCCCGTCTGCGGACCTCGAGGCATGACACATACCCCACGAAGAGTTGGTTATCCACACCGCTGTTTTGGGTCCAGACAGCCTACTCCCTCTTCTTTGGAAGGATGTGGAAGAGCTCAGAAGGTGGACAAGGTGACAGATTGTCCCACATGAAATGGTATGACCACTTTTGGCAAGAAAGAGGCCCTAGTGTACAGCACCTGTTTGTCAGGGTAAAACGAGAAAAAGGGAGGCTTGGATGACAAAGCCTGCAGGTCGCTCACCGTCCACGCAGATTTAATAGCTACAAGAAAGGCTATTTTGTGACCAGTCGAAGGGGAAAATAGTGAAGAAGCTCGAAAGGAACACACATCAAGAATGTGAGGACCAAATTAAGGTCACACTGAGGTATAATAAAAGGAGACGGGGCGAACATATGTACAAGGACCTTCTGAAATCTATTTACAATAGAAGACCTAAATAAAGAGGGTTGATTTGAAAGGCAGACACAGCAGAATGCTAACCCTTCAGAGTACCCAAAGCAGAGCCCTGCTGGGCAACGGTAAGAATAAAAAGCAAAATATCAGAAAGGGAGGAAGAAAGTGGATCAATGGACTTTTCTGTACAATATGATACAAATCGCTTCTAAAGGCATATACCGTCTTGGCGGAGGGAAGCCTGGCTGCCAGATAACATTACAGACTTCGGGAGCAAAGTCGAAAGCTATCAACTGCCACTGCTCAATATCCACGAAAGAAGGCTTATAGTGGACAGGTTCGGGTGGATGACCCTCCCCTGCTGCTGCGACAGAAGATCCTCCTAAAGGAGCAGCTTGATTGGAGGATCGATGACCATGCTCACTTGCTTGGGACACCAGACTCCTTGCGCCCAGTCCTTGCCATAAGGATGACATGGGCCTGGTCTTTCCTGATCTTCTTGAGAACTGCTTGCAAGAGTAGTATGGGCGGAAAGGCGTACATGAGTACTGAGTTCCACTTAAGACAAAAAGCATCTGAGCGAGTGCCGCCTTAGAAACTCCAGCATGCAAACATTGTACGTTCTCGGCGGTGGCAAACAAATCTAACCAAGGTTCTTCCCACTGCTGAAAGAGACCTTGCACCACCTCTGGTTGGAGACATCATTTGTGATTCGCTAGGCATGGATGGCTTAGTTTGTACGCCCTGTAGTGCAGGGAACCTGCCAGGTGTTAAACCAACAGAGAAATTTCCTGCTGTTCCAGCCATGTCCAGAGATGCAGGGCCTCTTGAAAAAGGGTCCACACCACCTCCCCACCCTGTTTGGTACAATACCACATGGAGGTAGTGTCTGTGAACAGACTTCCCTTGATGGAGGATAAAAGTGCCTTCTATGCCAACCGGATCACTCGGAGCTCCAATAGGTTGATGTGGAACCCAGATTCTGCCGTAGACCAGAATCCTTTGATCCCTCTCTCGCCCAGATGGCCGCCCCATCCCAGAAGTGACGCATATTTCACTACTGTGAGATCTGGTTGGGTAATGGAGAGAGGTCGGCCTCTGGCCCGATCATGGTTTGTTCACCACCACTACAAATCATTTGCAGTACCCACCGAGATCTTGGCCAGGTCGAAGAGATTCCCTGATGCAGCGCCCACTGGAATTTCAGGTCCCACATGCAGAGCCCAGTGTGACCAGCAGGAGGCCAAGAAGCCCAGCAGCCTCAGTCAGTCTCACCGAAATCCATGATATAGGCTGACACATCAGTATCAGACTGAATATCCTGGACTAGCCGTCCTGGAGGATAAGTCTGATACTGCACTGTGTCCAGCTATGATGAAAGGGAGTGTCTGAGAGGGAGTCAGGTGTGACTTCGGCAAGTTGGTAGTGAGCCCCAGTGAATGCAGGAGGTCCGCCGTAGCTTGGAGGTGTGAGACAACAGTCTGGGATGAGCTCACCGTCAATAGTCAGTCATCGAGGTGAGGGAAGACTGACACCCCTGATCTCCACAGGTAAGCTGCAATCAGCTCCATCACTTTTGTGAACACCCGAGGGGTGCTGGTAATTCCAAAAGGGCGCACAGTGAACTGAAAGGGCTCGTGGCCTACAGTGAACTGCAGATAATGTTGATGGGCAGTCAAGATGGGGATATGGAAATAAGCATCCTGCAAGTCCAAAGCTACCATCCAGTCTTCTGGATCCAGGACAGACAAGGCCTGAGCTAGCTTGAGCATCTTGAACTTCTCCTTTTTGAGGACCAGGTTGAGGGCTCGGAGGTCTAGCATAGGACGAAGACCTTGTCCTTTTTGGGGACCAAAAAGTAGCAAGAATAACAACCACAGCCTATTATTATTAAGAGAGGCTTATAATGCGCTCAACTACCCCGAGGGGATTCACGGCACAAGGCAGAATTGGGGGGGATGATGAAAGCTAAGTGAGCGAGTTAAAAGAGCCAGGTCTTTCAAACCCCTCCAAAAAGCAAAGAGATGCATTGTTCCTCAGAGGAACTGCAAGGGAGTTCCAGAGTTGAGGGCCTGAATAGGCAAATGAACGGCCTTTCATACGGGACAGGTGGAATCTTGGTACAATAAACAGAGTCTGTTGAGAAGATCTCAGAGGACGAGATGGATGATATGGATGGACCAAGTCCAGAATATATTTGGGAGCAACTCTGGATTTTGCCTTAAACATGTAGCACAGAGCTTCGATCTTAATGCGGTTAGAGACAGTAAGCCAGTGCAGGTAGCCGAGAAGATTAGAGACTGAAGCAAATTTGGGTAAATGTTAGAGAAGCCTAGCAGCCGCATTCTTCACACGCTGCAGCTGATGGATAGTAGATTGCCGAAATCCAATCTGGAGAAAATGAGAGCTTGAATCACAGTTCTGTGTGCTGTGAAGGGGATCAGCCAAAGGATCTTTGTTAGACACTTAAGTTCCGCAAAATAGTAGCTGTCACCTTAGCCATATGTGGTTTTATGGATAGTGATTCGTCCACAATGAAACCAGGTTCTTAACCTTGTTTGAAGGTGTAGGTGGAGCACCTAACTCCACAGGCCAAAGACGAGGTCCCCAAAGATCCAGTCTCTTGCCCAGAATCATAACTTCTGTTTTATCCCTATTTTATCCTCGTCCACTTCTAGCCTGGAACCCTCTTAATGGCTCCTTTGGCCAAGAGAGCCATACCTTCCTCGTGGAGTAAGGACAAATGATCCTCCGTCAGTTGGTCATAAGATGGAGGCATGGAGAGAGGGGTGGTCTCGAAGGAGAAAGAGTAGCCCCTTAAGATGATCTGCAAAACCCACCAGTCCGATATTATGGACTTCTAGTAGTGGAGATGATGGCGGATCCTGCCACCAACTGGATACCCAGGGTCTAAAAGGGCAAGATTAGGAAGGTTTGGAAGTTGCAGCTGCCGGTGAGAAGGGAGGTATGGGCGGGGGTGGTGGTTGGACCAGACAGCTGGCCAGTAGGAACCAAGCCCTCGTCCATGAGTGGCTCGGTGGCTAGGATAGGGTTGGCATGCCTGAAAACCCCTTCCATAGCCTTGAAAGGTTGACTGGGGATGACACAGGGCAGCTGACAGGCCCAAGGACTTGCAAGGACTTGGCTGTAGCACTCAAGTCCTTAAAGCATTCCAGCACCGAGTCTGCCTCGTCTCTGAAGAGACCAGTGCCATTGAAGGGCATGTCCATAAGGGAAGCTTGGACATCCCTCGAGAAGCCAGTAGTTCTCAGCCAGGCATGGGTGCCTGAAGACCACTGACACGGAGACCACTCTGTCCAGCAAGCTGGTTGTGTCCACAACGGATCATGAACTTTGCTGAGTCTCTCCTATCTGTAACGACTTGGGAGTGGATGGCCTGTGCCTCCTCTGGGACCTGTGGCAGCACTTGTACAACTGTATCCCCCCGCATGTGGTAATAGCAGCCCAATAGCCATCGGGTGTTCATGGACTGCAACACCGGGCTGGGGGAAGAAAGCATTTTCTTCCCCAAGGACCCCTGTCTGTTGGATTCCATGTCCGAGGATGCGATAGGGAATGCCCTTCTGGAATGTGGAAGCTTGGACCACCAAGCTCTCCAGGGTAGGGTGTTGTGTGAGGAAGTTTGGGTCCCCAAGAGCGGGGCAGTGGCGAGGGGCAATCATCTGATTCATAGGAGCTCCTGTGCTGGGCTTGGACCAGGTTCCCAGAAGGATGTCGGTGAGGGCCTCCTTGAATGGGAGTAGGGGTTCTGCGGAGGAGACTCCCAGTTGCAGCACCTCAGTCAAGAGACTAGTCTTGACAGCAATAGGAGGCAGCTGAAGGTCAAGGAACTCAGCCGCTCTCCACACCACCATAGCATAAGAAGCTGCCTCCTCCGTAGCCACAGTAGGAGGAGAAAGCATGCCCAGATCTTGAGAGGTATCCAGTCCGCTGGCATCACAACAGTCCATTTGGGGCTCATTTGGATGGTATTTATTTATTTATATTGTGTTTTCCATAGCGCGAACATGACCCTGCGAGGGGTATCAGAGCGCTTTACAGATGTGTTTCAACATTAGAACCATTAAGAACCATAAGTTGCAGAATACAAACTCTTTCCAACAGTACACTTCAGGGGAGCGTATAACAAATATATCAAAAGCACATAAAATCACACCACCATATGTGTTACATATATACCCTCTCATGTGTGTGAAGTGAGATGCTGGCGGATGACTGGAAGCAAACATGGAAAGATTATATCCATAGGTACTGCTGCTGTCCTGCTGCAAGGACTTATTGTAGAAATGTCCTCAGATAGAACAAGTTTGCTTCTTTTTTTAATGCTGCGATGGATGGAATTCTTCTAATGCTAGGGGGTAGAGCGTTCCAAATTCGAGGTGCTGCCCCAGAGAACGCTCGGTCATAGGTTTTTTTCTTACAAAAACTAGCAGGTTTCAGAAGTAGATTGTCTTTGCTCCTGGTGCTTTGGTTTACTCCTGACAGCGTGATTTTCTGTGCAAGGTAAACTGGAGTTTTATGGTGCAATGCATTGTGGGTGATGCATGCTAACTTGAAGTGAATTCTTGCCTCGAAGGGTAGCCAGTTGAGCACTTTCAAATTGGGGGAGATGTGGTCGAATTTCTTTGATCCCGATATCAGTCTTGCGGCTGCATTAAGAAATGCTTTCAAAGGGGCTGTTGTGACCTTGGGAAGCCCTGCCAGAGTAGTGCACCCATATTCTATCCTTGAAATGGCAAGTGCCATTCGACATGGAGACATTAAATCTCAGACAGTGGGTAGGAGGCCCTACTCATATAGCGGGCCACACATTGGACCTACTTTTTACCAACATAGAGTCAACTCATATATCTGAGGTCCAGCCCTTATCGTGGTCGGATCATTTCCTTATTTCTTTCTCATTTGACCTCCCTCATAAAACTAAGAAACTAAGTATCACTCACAGAACATCTAAACGAGCTTGGAGACTAATTGAGGAACCTAACTTTGCCAAACACTTCAAGGAGGCCAAACCTGAATTCCTGCCAGACTCTTCTGTCTGTACAGATGTCGCATCTTTAGATGCAGGCATTCTGCAAATCCTAGATAAGTTAGCCCCAATGCGCATATCCAGGATAAAGGCTCCAACGGAGAAATGGTATACTCCTCATTTAAAAAATCTTAAAAGAGAATGCCAAAGGCTTGAACACCTTTGGAGACAGTCCAAGGACCATGTTGCTAAATTAAACTATGTCCAGAACCGAAAACAATACACCCTGGCCATCAAACATGCTAAGAAGGATCATTTTACTCAACGTATCCAAGAGAATAGTAATTCCGCGAAAGAACTGTTTAAGATAGTGAAGGAACTGAGCAAACCCACCAGTATTTCACAAACACTTACCCCCACGACTGAAGCTTGCAATCGCATCAGCACCTTCTTTTTGGAGAAAATTAAGAAAATCTATTCAACCTTTTCTCCTCAGCCTGTTAATAGTTATTCTGACAAACCCTTTGATAGTCTGCCAGACACGGAAACCTCAGCAGTTATGTCTGCTGAGGGTATTGCACCCAGTCTAGCTGACTTTGAACTATCAGTTGAAGATGTTCGAACAGCCATGCTATCAGTTAAATCTGGCTCCCCTTTGGACCCCTGCCCCCATTTTGTGTTTTCTAGGATTGCATCTACAATCTGCCCTTTAATTACACAACTTTTTAACAAATCGCTCAGTACTGCTACCTTCCCCGATGCCTGGAAGCATGCTGCTGTGACTCCTCTCTTGAAGAAAGCTGGATCCGATATTCTCAATCCAGAGAACTACAGACCCATTTCTCAGCTCCCTTATCTTTCTAAGGTCCTGGAGAAATTGGTCAATGCCCAGCTGACAAAATACCTGGAAGATAATCTTCTCTTGGATCCCTCCCAGACGGGCTTTAGAGCCAACAATAGCACCGAGGCAACGTTGCTGGCAGTGTCGGACAGTATCAGATCCTCCACTGATCAAGGAGGAGCGGTGGCACTGATACTGCTTGACCTGTCAGCGGCGTTTGACACGGTGTCCCACTACTGTCTGCTGGATATACTTCGGCAGAAAGGAGTCCAATCTAACGCTTTGAAATGGCTTTACTCTTTTTTGAGTAATCGCACCCAGGCGGTCCATATGGGTCAGTTCCAATCTAGGCCCACTTCCATCGACTGCGGAGTACCCCAGGGCGCCTCGCTGAGCCCCACTCTTTTCAATGTATATATGTCATCTTTAGCCGACATTGGAAGGAAGTGGGGCATCGGCATTTGCTCATATGCGGATGACACGCAGTTGATGGTGGCCCTGAATGAGAAGCCGGATGTTATCAAGACCAAACTTCATGGCTGTCTTTCAGAAATGGCCCAATGGATGCATGCCCACTGTTTAAAACTGAATGCGGGGAAGTCCGAGATCCTTTTATTTGGTGGTGCCAAGCGAGTGTGGGACATCTCATGGTGGCCGCCCTTGTTGGGTTCAGCCCCTATTCCTAAACAACATGCTAGGAACTTGGGGATTATCATGGATGACGAATTATCCATGAAAGATCATGTGCGATCCCTTTGTGGCAAGGGCTTTGCCACTTTGAAACTGTTAGCCAGGCTTTTTCCCTGGATACCCCTGGACTGTAGACGTTCGGTAACACAGGCCCTATTGGTTAGCCGCCTGGACTACGGCAATGCGCTATTTGTGGGGATGAATTTTTATCTATTCTCTCGACTACAGGTACTGCAGAACTCGGCTGCGAGACTTATTTGCGACAAGGGCAGGCTAGACTCGGCATCGGAATGTCTGAATACCCTTCATTGGCTTCCAATGCGTCAGAGGGCTGCTTTCAAACTACTTTGCCATGCCCATAGGGTCCTGCATAGGACGGGCCCCACCATTCTCTCAGGGAAGATTGAATTTTACGTCCCTACGATCAGCTCAATCAGCATCAGCTAGGATGAAACGCATTTATAAAGCCAGAACAGGTGGCCGCTGCTTTTCTTATCTGGCTGCCAGGAGGTGGAATGAGCTTCCAGATGACCTCAGATACACCACAAATTATCTCTTGTTTCGGAAAAAGCTGAAAACCCACCTCTTTCAAATTCATTGTTAGGTCCTATCGCCTCAGTCCTCAGTAGTGTCCGCTTGGTATAAGCGCCGTGATATCCCTCGGGATGAGTGTTGCGCTCTACAAAAACCACAAATAAATGGCAATTGCCTGGACTGCTGTTCTCAGATCCGTCTTATTTAGGAATGGTTTTAGTTTCCGCAGGTAGCTTAGATGGAAACGGGCGTTCTTTGCCATTGTGTTGATGTGTGCAATCATGTTCAGATTTTTGTTCAGAGTAATTCCCAAAGATTTGGTGGAGTCGACAATCTTCGGGGTACATTTTAAAGCTGTGATAATGTTGGACCAATCTGCTAACTTGAGTTTACTTTTCTGAGGTGTAATCAGTAAGAATTAGTTTTCTGCGGGTTTAGCTTCAGGTGATTCAGGGTTAGCCATTGGAGGGTACTCGTAAGGTCTTGTTTCATAGTTTTTATATCTTCTGTCGATGTCACCTTGATATACAGCTGCGTGTCATCCGCGTACATATGGAATGCCATGTTCGCGTTTTGTAGTATAGCCGTTAGTGGTTCTACATAAAGATTGAAAATCACCGGGGATAACGTAGAACCTTGTAGAACTCCAATTGTATTTATAGTAGAACCTGACAGGGTTTGGTTGACAATTAATTTTTGAGATCTATTCTCTAGGAAGGAGCTGAACCACTTAAGAACTATACCATCAAGCCCCATTCCGTTTTTTAACCTATCCAGAATTTTGGCATGGTTTACCGTGTCGAAAGCAGAGGACAAGTCCAACAGGAGACATGTGTCATTGTGGTCGAGAGTCCTTAAAGCGTCATCTACTATTTGCAGGATTGCAGTTTCTGTACTATGGTTCGGTCTGAATCCTGATTGGCAATCATTTAGTAGATTGAAATCCGAGATGTGAAGACTCAGTTGTTGTTGGACACATTTTTCCAGAACTTTAGCAAGCATGGGGATGTTAGTAACAGGTCTGAAGTTGGTTGGATCAGACACGACCCTACCACTTCTCCCCAAGGCCTAGCCCATAGGAATAGGGCTCAGGAACTGATCCAGTTCAGGGCCGCCCCCTAGAGCCAGAGCAGCCAGTGCGGAACCAGATGGGTGTCCTCACCTGACCCTGTGTGGCCTGTAGGGTCATTGACTGGGTTGGACCACTCAAATATGAGACACAGGGCCTTATAAAACTCTTTAAGTTGGACAGGGGTCGCTCTGGCTCTGTGATATTCGGGCAGGCGATGAACCGACCCTGGCACAGGCTCAGAAGACATCATTCATAGGTGGGATGCACTCCTTCAAGTAATTCATTTTATCTTGTTCATCCTTAAATTTCGCAAAGCGTGCTGTCTGGTCACGTGCCCAGCCCCTGTGGCACGTAGAACTATAACTCGCAACATAGGGACACTGTGTAGTGCCCCCAACCATCGCACAATTGCTGCTGCATGTGCAATATATAAACCATTGTTTATCATTTTAAACCTTTTCAGTCCGTTTTTTTTCCTTTTTATTCCTTTCATTCGTTGACCATTTTCGATCCACGGATCCCAAGCCTCCTTTGTCACATCGGCCGATGGAGGAGATGTCTATAAGCGCATCCACGTCTTATTCTTCTTCTTGTACCTCTTACCTGACTGTCCGGACATTTGGAATGGGATGAAGAGGACTTTGGACTCTGTTAAACGTCCCGGGTCTTTGCTCTCAACCGGGACCTCGACTTTTGCAGATTTGCATGTCGGGCTGCTGGTGACTTCAGGACCTGTTCCCTCAAAGCCTTTGGTGCCATGGCCTGCCAATCAGAGCAGATCTGTCATCAACAGTGGCAGCTCCTCCGCTAAGGCAGAGGAGCGCCACCCCACTGCTTTTTAGCAGTGTAAATAAAGGAAAATAAAATAATCATAACTCAATATTATTATCATTTTCTTTTTTCATGCTGCAGCAGCTTTGGTTATGGAGGTGCTCTGCTGACAGATGAGCAGGGAGAGGAGTGGTGGGCACTCTGTAAGTGCACATGAATGTTTGGGCGGCCGTCTTGGGATGGCCAAATAGTCATGCGCACTTTGCATGTTCTCCACCCAGGCAGCATTACATCCTGGCTGGAGAACATGCTCAGGCTCCCATTCCCTGTCTGAGCATCGAACCTTGGTGCTCAGACCAATCACAATGCTGTATTGCATCGTTGTGATTTGCTTAATCGGAGCCTGGGTGCTCCCTGTTCTGGCCAAAGCAGAGGGACGAGAGACACGGAGAGGAGGTAAGTGAAATTTTCTTTTTATTGACCCCATTCCCCCCCGCCCCGCCACCCCAGATCCGTGTCTGCCATCACTTGCCACAGACATCACCTGGTGACAGGCTCCACAGGACTTAAAACCTGTCCTATGTGAGGACATCCATCCTCGACACACCAGAAGGAAACCTCAAAAAAACAGTGCCAGAAAGTAGCAAAATTCCTGTCAAAAAACAACAGAGGGATCCGGATCAGCGCTGGCTGACGCAGAAAGAAAAGAACGGATGTCAGAGCACCTGGGTGGCACCTATATAGGTAAAGCGACGTGACTCTGGCGCAGACGACGACGGATGCAGAGCTGCTCTCCACCACTTATAGGTGCGCAGGGGTACTCGAGAAATGACCCAGATCCAGTCGGACTCCTGAGAAAATTCAAAGGTCAGGAATCTGCAGCTAGAAGTCTTTATCAGATTGTGTCAAGTTACAATGTTAATGAGCAGCTGGATCAAAGCTGAAAAAGTTAGACTACTCACATATTTAAGAATGAGGAAGGTATCAGTTTATCCCTTACTAAGATACAATGACTTCACATAACAGGAATTATTGTGCGACTCTGCAGGAGCTTTTACTTTTCAGCGGTAATTAAGAGCAAGATCTGATAAACTCCGAAACCCTGTTGAAGAAAATAAGAGTAAGCTCTCAGTGGGTCAAGCAGACTTTCCTTTCACACTCTGAATATCTTTTATTACTAAGCTAATCAAATATGATATCTCAGAGGGACATTATCTGTAACATGTGATAGCAGCTATATGAAGAACTACTATGGAGGAAATTTGGACAGCAGATTCAGGCATAAATGAAGCAAACGTAGTACTGTTGCTTCCAAATATTTTTTAGTCAATTTCTTTTTATAGATGCTTAAAATAGAAAATTATTGATCTGAATTTAGAGGGAGATCTTGACACTGATTTCTTCAATTCTTTTAGGATGTTTATGCAGTCTGAGGGCTAATGTATTAGAGGTATTCGGGAGTCTGGCACTCAAGACAGGGTATAAGGCTGGGATTAAGGATTCAGCCAGCCATTCTGAATAGAAGATTTGGTTTGCATATCAATCTCTTGTGAGGTCTGTCCAATAAGAGATGTAGGCCTGAATACTATCATGGCATGAAACATATAGAGCTATACAAACAAATCCTGATGTTGGATTGTTTGATTTTAATGATGACACTTACTGGTGGGGGGGTAGGGGGCCGGGAAGCACAGAAAAAAGTATCTTACTGTTTGACGGAAGGGTTCTGGATATCAGGATAAATAACATATTCGCTTTTTTCTGATGTGGCAAACAGATGTTTTTTCCAAAGTTACACACGTTTTTACTATAACCTCATGAGTAATCCACTTGCAAATTTTTCACACCTTGGGGATGGATTGCTATTATGTATAAGCTCTGTGCTAGAAGACAAAGGCAGATTGTCTGTGCTTTGCTCGAGAGGATAGTGGTTCTCGTTCTTGCTTTTGTTAAAATGGTGAGGGGGGTAGCAGCATTGATTTGATTTGTGGTCCAGGTCTGTAGCTCTCACTCCAGCATGTTTACATAGTCTGATCATTCGGTTTGCTAGCAAGGGACTGATTTAGATATTGGCGGATCGGATACTCAGTCACAAACATGATGGACATCATGTCGGCTTTATTACTAGTCCACTATATCCTATGTAACTTGTAATTTGGTGGATGGGGTATACGTCATGTTTGTGATGGTGTATCCCATTCACCAAGAACTAAATCAGGCCCAAGTTCCTAAACATGTCAGATAGTTTCAGTATAAACAGTATCTCCACTCCATCTTTGGATGAGGAACCTTATCCTTGGCTCTAGCTAGGCCCAGAGAACACGGCCTATCAATTTTGTGCATTATCTCAATGTTGAACTTCTTGATGGGTTAGTAGGTCACAGTTGTGAGGCCTTCACCCAGGAAGGATGAATCGTTAATGAGCATGTCACTGTCCAAGCTCTTTAGCTCTAGAAAACTAGACCTGGTCTGAAGCGATCAGACCAGAGATGGCACCCCATCCTTTAGAGGACTTTGGATATAGCAGAGTAGGTGTCAACAAATACTGAGTTGAGACAATGCAACTCATTCAACAGGGCATCTTCTTGATGTGAACCTTTCTAGCGGACTCATCTTAGTCCAATAATGAGACACTCATTGCTTTCAGTTTCCTAATTTTTCATATCCCTATAGTAAAAAGTTGCCAAGGAAAATACAGAAATGTCTTTGCATATGTATTAGTTCTGAAATGCATTTGGGGGAAGATATTTCTCCTTGAAAAAAATATGCAAATATGCTTGTTTATGAAAACCAATGAGATCCCATGACAAAGATTATGGATTGTAGATGACGGAAGAGAGTGAGGTAGTAATTTTGAAAGTGAAGTATTGATCTGCTAGGTTAAGGATACATCTAACTGACTTTATAAAATCTAGTTGCTTTTTTATCATTCTGACTTCTGCTATTTTTACAATCAAGCCCAATTTGCATTATGTGCAAAACACAGAAAACCTGATGGTATTATGAAGGGCATTAAGCACAGCCAGAGCCTGTGTGCAGGGACAGGTACAGTTTCCCATTTGAGCAGAGAGCGCATTGGCAATAAATGCACCAGAAAACAGGGTTACTAGCAGTCCTAGTACCACTGTTGTGGCAGTTAATAAGACTATTATTAGGTGCCCTTCCTTCCAGAAATACAAAATGTGTAGTATGTAATGAAACCAGCAAGATTGAGTAGCTACACCCTGCGAGAGCACAGAGGCATTGCTTTGTTAAAACCTCTCCAGAGTGTTTTTTGCACCATTGAAAAGCATGTATAAAAACCAATCTTGATCATCACCAGAAAACCTGGTGAAACATATTCAAGCATGTCTCCATAACACAACACAACTGCCCATAGATATACCTAATCAACTGTTTCTAGTGCAGTAAACCGTTCTTATTTAGAGGCATGTATTCCATCATTTAAAATAGAACTCAGATATGTCTAGGCCGGTTTATTGTCCATTTCCAAAGATGCTTTGGGCACATCGTCAGGCGGCTAAGATACATTACAGGTTCTGCTGACTAAGTTACCAATGGCAAATATCCTGTACCCCAAATTGCATTGCCTTACTGTCAAGTGATACTGTGGAACAAGCCTTGAACATTCAACTATTGGGGGAGGGAGGGTGGACAGCCAGCAACAGGTTTGGGTCATTTGCGGGCAGGACTATGTTTTCCAGCTGTTTGCCAGTAAACCAAAGGAGATAACTTTAGCTTGCCTCAAGGAAGATATATTTATGGTCATTAAGGCCTTATAAAATGTAAAGGAGGTTATTAGTTAGGTTTCTGAGCGTATCAATGTAATGCAGTTGGATTTAGGAGTAAAAAGGTAAGTTCAATAGGATGGAAATTAAGCATTTTCCTAGGTGGAGGAACCATGCACAGAAAGAAAAACCCCTTCCGAATAAGCTCCAAACAATGCATACATTACATTCTAAACCTCCAAATGCAGACCTATATCTGAACTCACGGGCAGCAACAATTAATAATCTTCACTCTCATCATCCTCATCTACTACAGGGTGAGGCTGTGATATCTTAAGGTCTATGAAACAAGAACAATGATGTGTAAAATGGGCAAAGACCAACAGTGGGCATCTTTCCTTTTGGGCCTTCATTATCTAACAAATATTCAGACACTCTTTATTGCCATTCCCATTACTATCAGTCAATACTTTAAGTGGGATGGCTGGTGCCAATCATGCTGCTGCTGCTGACGCTATCTTCTCAATAGATTTATAAGAGATCACACACTGAGATTTTGAAGAATCCATCAGTGTCACCAACATCTGCATCAATGTTTACGAAGTCAGTGGTTGACACAAGGTGCCAAACTTTGCAGCACCGCCATGGCTCATGGATTGCAATGGTGGCCATCTAATCCCTAACCCTATGGTGGAAGACCACTGCTGCTTCCCACATCTACAACTCAAAGTTACATCTGACTCTTAAGACTGTGGCTGGGGAGTACACTTCTTTGACTTCTCCAAAGTGTCTTGTTCTATGTACTGGAGCGGATACCTTCCTTCATAGTGCGGATGGCTTTACGTCTGTTAGCGATATCCAGGCTTGTAAACATGAACACAGACCACACTACCATATCCTTTTATGTCAAAAAAGCAACGAGGCAGGCACTGCTATTGAGCATTCCCACTCCTAATAGGTTTATCTGAATCAGCAGCTAGCAATGTTACCAAAGATAATACTGTACATTTTTATTCAGATTAACCAGAACCAATTTCACTTTTTGGACATACTAAAAAGGTCTACTCTCATCAAGTTCATTGTTCTGTCAAGTTATGTCCATAAAAATGTACTTTACTTGGGACTCTTAGCCAAAAAGCTCTATAGACAGCACAAGGTACAAAACATGGCAGTATATTTTAACCACTGGTTGTGGCAAGAATACACGTGACACCACAAACTACTTTACTGGCCCCATCAAAGAAATCAGTTAAGCTTTGCCAACCAAACTGATGGAGGACCAAGGCAAGACTAAATAAAAAAGATTTTTTAAGGTCACTCACCATGTGAAGCGTAAGCCTCAAAGATACTGTAAAGCGCTTTATGATTGCATTAAAAAATGCCTCTAGCTGGAAATCTTTACCACAATCCATTTAGGCCTGCAGCATTAGTTCCACCTCAACTACTGTTTAGGAGACCGTAGATAGGTGCCATCAAAGCAAGTTGAATTCAGGGAGCTATGTCCCATGCTTTGGACCAGTTGTTTGGCTGCACAGAGGGTGGTATATACATCTTGAATAAAGCCATTCATTATATTAAGAATAATTACTCAATTACATTAATTTGACGGCGGATTGTTGGGCAACAAGGAAAATGGTCACGTCGGCGACTATTCAAACTTTAATTACAAAAAAACTGACCAAAGAGCTCTGACAATTCTTAAATCATTAGTAATAGAAAGAATACTAACACATTAAAAAAGGGCTTTTTTGGTAATGTGTCTTCTATTTCTGATGTGACCCAGACAGGAAGTGGGGGGTAGAGACTATGCACATAAGGAAAGAACAGAAGATAAAAGAGGTGAAACAGAATAGGAAAGGGGATGTAATGACAGTGGATTGTTGTTAAGAGATTTAGGTTTGAAAAGTGAAAAATAGTAGTGTAGTAAAAGTGATAAGGGGGGCAAGGAATGGAAGGAAAAAACAGACAAAAGAAGGGAGCAAGAGGGGGTGCTGGATGAAGAGAAAGATTATGTGGTATGGGGTGGTAGAGCAAAGACGGAAGACAAAAAAGGGTGCATGGACAATCCTCCCCATTTAGGGAACCAATTTCTACAAGAAAACAAAAAAGAGAGATGGCGGGCATGGGAGGGTATAGCGTTTTCTGTGACAGCCACGGAAAGAGAGGAGTAAAATATAAGGAGAGGTACATATGCAAAAGTCCCCCATAATATTTATGCACCCACAAAATAGAGGGTAAAATAGGGTGAAATAGTGCACTCTTCTGGAGGGATTCGATGAATACGACCTAACAATGCAGAACTGAATTTTTATTTGTTTGCATTCATGATTATAGAAGAGAATAATGCATCACCTCACTTATGTCAGCATGGCATACAAACATTCTTTACACAGCACATCATGTCAGAGACACACCTGCTGCAATAAAATATTTCTCTGTAAAGTGCTCTGCTGCTCTTTGGAGCTACATTTGACCTATGTGAAATATAAAATAAAGTATTCTGTCTTCTTATGAATCCCTTTCCAAGAGTGGTAAAAGATTGGCATCTCAAAGTGGAGAAGAAAATCACTATAATGTGCTGCCAAGACCAGAAACAGAGCAAATATAAGGTATCTATAACAGACGAGCAATGCGTTCCAAAGGCAAAATTACTATGGATATGATGAAAGAGAGCAGCTGACTGTCCCTCACTCCTTGGGGTTGTGGGGACACACACACAAGCGTACGCATGCTGAATTTAACATTCATCACACAAGGCACACACACTAAATGCTCTTGCAATTTCTTGTGAGGTCACTAACTTCTCCAAACTTTATAATTATTGGCAAATGTTGTGTCACTCTAAAACTTTGGAAATTAAAAATTGTTTCTTCTTTTTAAAGTTCCCTAAAATACCGTAGAGTTGTTTGGAATGAGGTGCAGTGCTAACAGTCCTCCTTAGTGGAAGAGTAATGATTCACTCTGGAATAAACCACCAGACTAATCTAAATCAAATTTTCTGGTCTCGTGTTCAATTATAATATAATGATACAAACAATACATTTACTATGCAAACTGGGTAATACATTACCTAGAATCAAAGCAGAACCCTGTCCCATGCTCATGCAGGAGTATACTTGGAGGATTTTGAGTTGCAGGTATGTTGTCGTCATCATCCTAGATAAATAGATATAAAACATTTTTTAACATTTTATAGGATAATGAATGTCCCTAAAGCAATTTCTGAAAGCAAGGTCATTCAGTACAACTTCCAAAAATGTACTCCTGTCCCAGTGTACAATTACCTGCCTCTCTTAAACCAATCACACTGAACTGCACTGTGGTGGGAAACAAAGTAAAGGATGAATCAGCATGTAAAGAGATCCTGCTCATGTCCACAAAGGGACACACTCTTGTAATCAGGCCAACGCTGTTCCTATTCTGCCTATGTAAAACCTATTCTATTGACAAAATGAAATTTTGTTCGGTCAATCCAACAGTTTCTAAATATAAAAAAAATGTGAAAAAATCATTTCAGTCTCATCAAAAATAACACTCCGAGTCACTGAGGCACTCATTTGATATCCCACTGAATGTAATCGCAAAAATCTTACAATCTCACTTTTGTGAACGGAAACTACTAACACAGGAAAGGAGGAGAGGTCTCACTTTGTGGCAGCTATTGTACTTTGGGAAGGAAGAATAATTTTCTTTGGGGCTGTCTAGAAGGCTAGGCAGTGAACACAGAAGGGGAAATACTGCTATACAGTGCACGGGCAGTTGCAGGGGACAAAAAAAATTGGCCTCAGCTAGGAAACAAAATCAATTTTTGCCAATGACTAGCACCTTAATGGTACGAAAAAGTCCACTCCATTGCAGAGGAAGCCATGTGAGGATCACTGCTAGACCATTCTCTTATGAGGCACATTTGGATTTCATTATCTTTAAAAAACACTGCTTTGTCTACAGGAGAAATTCACACTTCGGGTTAAAGAGGGCTGGAAGGAGCAGGCTGCATGTGATATAACCACATTGAAGCGCTGGTGTGTGCTGACAAAAAGAGAGAACACATTAGGAACTAGAGTCTAGCACTTAATCTTTTAGAAATTAAAGTACATTTTGAAAAGCTGCAATCACCCCTTTAAAACTAATTCCGATTTTTGCCTGCCATTTTTGTGAATTAAATAAAATATTTTTTAATTTATGCATTTGTTTAATTTATACTTGTTTCTGTATTTTCTGTGTTGTTTTGAGATCCAAATTGTATAAACAGCTCAGGCAGGGGTCTACAATCTGGCAAACAACGTAACAAATAAGTTACTTACCTTCGGTAACGCCTTATCTGGTAGAGACTATCTAGCTGCAGATTTGTTACCTTAGAATTATTCCCAGGTGTCAGACTGGATCTGGAAATTATTAATGAGCACTATCCTGCACGCCGGTAGGTGGCGTAAATCGGCTACACGTTGAGTCATCTGTGCTAGAAGTGACGTGTAAGGTGCCTATTATAGGCGCCACCCCATAGACCTAACATCCGTTTCTTTTAGCGACTTTCCACACCAGAAGCGTGGACCCATGAAGAACACTGACCACTGGTGTGGAAAACTAGGGCCCTGCAAAGGACAAACCTGTTACAAGAAATCTGTTTGCAGAGCAGGTAGGATGTGTGGGTGAGTCGGAAAGGAATCTGCAGCTAGATGGAGTTTCTACCAGATAAGGCATTACCGAAGGTAAGTAACTTGTTCATCTGAGAGAGACTTTTAGCCGCTGATTCCTTACCCTAGAATAGATACTTAAGCAATACCTCCCCGGGGGTGGGTATGCAAAATAATTTCATACCAAAATGACTTGCAGGACTGAACAGGCAAAGTGCCAGTCCAGAAGGAACTGACTGTCCAGGCAGTAGTGTTTTGTGAATGTGTACAGAGAAGCCCACGCTGCTTCCTGGCAGATGTCCAGCACCGGTACTCCGGGTGCTAACGCAGTGGTCGCAGCTTTGGCCCTAGTGGAATGAGCATGCAATCCCCAGTGGGCTGCTTCTTGGCCATCGTGTAGCAGATTTTAATGCAGAGCACGTTCGTCGGGAGCTGGCCTGCTCCTGCACGACCCTTCCCTTCTTTGCTCTGACATACCCCAAAAAGAGTTGGTCATCTACCCGGAACTCTCTCAAAAGGTCACGGTTGAACAACAAACATACACAGTTTTGGTGGAAGAATGCCTGGCTGCCAGAATAACATTGCAGACTTCGGGCGGAAGGTCAAAAGCGGTCAACTGTCGCTGCTAAATCTCAACACAAGAAGGTGAAGTGTTGACAGGTACGGGTGGAAAATCATCCTTTCAACTGCGACAGAAGATCCTCCCGAAGGGGCAGCCTGATCAGAGGACCGATGGCCATTCTTGCCAGCTTGGGATACCAAACTCTCCAAGCCCAGTCAGGAGCCACAAGGATGACTTAGGATTGGTCGTTCCTGATCTTCTTGAGAACTCTGGGCAAGAGTGGTATGGGGGGGAAGGCGTCCAGGCGGCCTGAGCGTCACTCGAGATGAAAACAGTCTCCAAGCAGGAGCCGCCTTGGAAACTCCAGCGAGCAGAACAGCTGACATTGCACATTCTCAGCGGTGGCGAACAGATCTAACCAAGCCTCTCCCCACTGCTAAAAGGGACCTTGCACCACCTCCGGATGGAGACGCCATTCGTGACCTACTAGGCATATTTGGCTAAGTTGGTCCGCCATAGCGTTCGGAGAGCCATCCAGGTGTTGAACCACCAGGGAAATGCCCTGATGTTCCAGCTTTGTCCAGAGACACAGGGCCTCTTGACAAAGAGTCCATGATCCCAACCCACCCTGCTTGTTGCAGTACCACGTGGCGGTGGTGTCGTCCGTGACAACCTTCACGAGCCTTTCCTTGATGGAGGGTAGAAAGGCTTTTAGTTCCAGCCAAGTCGACTGGAGCTCCAGATGGCTGATATTGAGCCCAGATTTCACCAGAGGCCTCTTATCTTCACCTCTCCCAGATATCCGCCCCATCCAAAGAGTGATGCATCCGTCACCAATGCCAGATCTGATTGCCCCAATCATAGTTCGCTAACCACCACTGCAGATCGTGTGCAGCTCTCTGAGATTTGGACCACCATGCCAGAGAGATTTCCCGGATGCTGCGCCCACTAGATCTTCAGGTTCCACTGCAGAGCCTGCATCTGCCAGTGGGTATGTGCCACAAGCAGGAGATTATAAGGCACAGCAGCCTTGGAGTCAATCTCACCAAAATCCAAGTTAGAGGCTGAATATCAATATAATAGCCTGAATAGCATGGACTCGCAGTTCAGGAGGATAAGCCCAAAATTGCACCTACAGCTCCGATGAAGGGGAGCGTCTGAGAGGGAGTCAGGTGTGACTTTGGCACATTGATACTAAACTCCAGTGAATGCAGGAGACTCGCCATAGTCTGGAAGTGGGAAACAACAGCCTGGGAACAGACTGCCTTCAACAGCCAGTCATCACGGTAGGAGAAGACTGGCATCCCTGATCTCTGCTGCAACCTCTGCCATCACCTTGGTGAACAATAGTTTTGTGTCACGCTTGCACACTAAATTAACTTAAGTTCAATCGGCTGTTGCGTGCTCTAGGGTGTACTCTCCGTCAAGGAGTACTGATATATGCAAGAATAGCGTGACCCTTGATTGGGTGACGTCCCCCAGTCACAGCTAAATCCCAATAGAGGGGTTGTAAAGTTCTTCACTGTTTGGAAACGTGAATATTCTAAACCAAATCCAAAACTTTCATGTTCCAAAGTTCTTTATTTTTTATCTTCGTCTTATTTTCATATCTTCAATCGATTCAAAAACAAATCAATGGCATCCAGCCTTATACTCAATAGTTAATCCTCCAATGCATTTCGGCTAATGGTTAGCCTTCATCAGGGTTTGGATGATGCCAAACTAAGATGTGCTCAGAAAAATAGGAAGGATTTGCTAACACAAACCACTAAAAAGAAAAACACAAGAGTAGTGATTGTGTCAAAATATTCAACCTAAAGCAAAGCATTCAAAAACATCATCAGAAAACACTGGATGATACTATCTCAAGAAACTGGCAGTCTGTGGCCGTGAAATGTTGATTGGGGGGGTGGCGAGAGGCCCAACAACCTGACCGCAGCCCTGCTGCCCGTTAAGTGCTCAAGCGATGAATCCGCTTTGTCTCCAAAGAGAAGGAAGCAATCAAAAGGCATGCGAATAAATGATGCTTGGACATCCCCTGAAAAGCCAGTTGTCCTCAGACAGATGTGACACCATAAGGCCACTGTCTAAGAAACCACTCTGCCAGGTGAGTCAGTAGTCCAGTCCACATCTGAACGTGAACTTTACTGCATCTCTTCTGTCAGCAACAGCCTGGCAGACCATGGGCTGAGCCTTCTATGGGACCATGGGCAGCACCTGTGCAACCGAATCCCATAGAGCATAGGCCAATAAGGCATGAGGTGTTCACGAACCGCAGTGCTAGGCTGGTGGAAAAAAACATCTTTCTTAAGGTGTCTAGCCTTCTCAGGAAGTGTGAGCAGCAGAGAATGTGCCAAGATTTACGTGGGAGGTAGTTACTTGGATAACCAAGCTCTCTGGGGTGGGGTGTTGTGTGAGGAAATTGGGGTCCCCTGCGTCAAGGCAGTGGAGGGCAATCTTCCTGTTCACAGGAACCCCTGTGCTGTGCTTGGACCAGGGCCCAAGCAGGACGTCCGCAAGTTACTACTTGTGTAGCGATATATCTGTAAGAGACATTAGTTAGTGATAGATTCCTTACCTTAGAATATCCCCAGGCGTCAGAGTGGATCCGGAGAGTTTTTCGTCAGCAGTACCCCTGCGCGCTGGAAGGTGGCGTCGTGCGGCTCTGCGCCGAGATGACATCACAGAGACTACTTAGGCGCCACCCATGCACGCTGACGTCAGTTCTGTACACGACTTTCCGCACCAGGAACGCAGAGCCATGCAATAACCTGACCACTGGTACCATGAAACTAGGGCCCTGAAAGGGATTACCTTAACCCTAGAAATCAGTTCGCAGAACGGGGAGGATGGGTGGGGCGGTAAGGAATCTATCACTAACTAATGTCTCTTACAGATATATCGCTACACAAGTAGTAACTTGTGCATCTGAAACAGACACCAGCAATACCAACCCCAGTGGTGGGTATGCGAACAAGATTACACCAGAAAGTCACGGAGAACAGAACGGCCAAAGAAGCCGTCTCTCCGGACTTGGCGGTCAAGGCAATAATGCTTGGTAAACGTGTGCAGCGAGGCCCACGTAGCTGCCTGACAAATGCCCCGCAAGGGAACGCCGCGTCCCAAGGCAGTAGTAGCTGCCGTTGCCCTGGTAGAATGGGCACGCAGCCCCACAGGAGGCTCCTTCTTAGCCAATGAGTAACATGCTTTGATGCACAGAACGACCCACCGAGAGATGGTCCTTTTGTGCACGGCCCGACCTTTTTTGGCGCCCACGTAGCCAACAAAGAGCTGGTTATCCACCCGGAACTGTTGTGTGCGTTTCAGATACAATGAGAGCGCACGTTTAGGGTCCAGGCGGTGGAGCCTCTCTTCCTCTTTTGAAGGATGCGTAGGCGGAAAGAAGGGAGGCAAAGTGATGGTCTGCCCGATGTGGAAGGGCGTGGCAACCTTTGGCAGGAAAGAAGGACGGGTCCTTAAAACCACCTTGTCCGGATGAACAGAAAGGAAAATAGGTTTAGAAGAAAGAGCCTGGAGCTCGCTCACTTTTCTGGCAGCGGTGATAGCTACCAGGAAAGCCGTTTTGAGAGTGAGAAGACGTAATGGACAGTGATGAAGGGGCTCACAGGGACACCACATCAGAAAGGCCAAGACAAGATTTAAGTCCCACTGAGGCATTATGAAAGGCACAGGAGGAAGCCTGTATGTTATGCCTTTGAGGAGGCGATTAACAACCGGGGACTTAAAAAGAGAAAGCTGATCTGGAAGCCGTAGAAAGGCGGAGATTGCCAAAAGATAACCTTTGATAGGGCCCAGAGCAGAGCCCTGCTGGGCCAAAGAGAGAAGGAACGAAAGGACCTAGGAAAGAGGAAAAAGGGCAGAAAGGGGATCCACAGCATTTGCTGTGCACCATGCCAGAAATATGTTCCACCTACAGGTGGATACCCTTTTAGTGGAGGGACGCCTGGCTGCCAGAATGACATCATAGACTTCGGGAGGAAGATCGAAAGCGGTCAACTGTCGCCACTCAATCTCCACGCATAAAGTTGGAGGCTGGACAGGTTCAGGTGGTGGACCGTCCCCTGCTGCTGCGACAGAAGATCCTCGCGAAGAGGCAGTCGGATCGGGGGATCGATCGCCGTGCTGAGTAGCTCGGGATACCAGTATCTTCATGCCCAATCCGGAGCCACAAGGATGACTTGGGCCCGGTCACGCCGAATCTTCTTCAGCACTCTGGGCAGAAGTGGTACGGAAGGAAAGGCGTACAATAGACCGCAGCTCCACTCACGCCGAAAAGCGTCGCCGAGCGAGTGCCGCCTTGGAAATTCCAACGCGCAGAACTGATTACATTGTTTGTTCTCTTCGGTGGCGAATAGATCTAACCAAGGCTCTCCCCACTGCAGAAAGAGACCTTGCAGCACGTCCGAGTTCAGACACAATTCGTGATCCATCACGCACCGGCGGCTCAGTTCGTCCGCCCTGGCGTTCAGAGAACCTTGCAGGTGTTGAACCACCAAGGTAATGCCTTGATGTTCTAGCCATGTCCAGAGGCGCAGAGCCTCCTGACATAGGGTCTACGACCCCACCCAGCCCTATTTGTTGCAATACCACATGGCGGTGGTGTTGTCCTTGAACACCTGCATTACACTTCCCCAGACAGAGGGAAAGAATGCTTTCAGTGCAAGTCGAATCATGCGAAGCTCCAAAAGGTTGATATGGAGCCGGGACTCTGCCGGAGACCTGAGGCCTCTTATCTCCGCCTCTCCAAAGTGGATGCCACATTCCAGGAGGGACACATCCGTCACCACTGTGTGCTCCGGTTGGAGAAGGGAGAGGGATCTGCCATTGACCCAATTGCGATTCGCAAGCCACCACTGCAATTGTCATGCAGTGCCCTCCGAGATCAAGACATGATCGGACAGGTTGCCCTGATGCTGTGCCCACTGGAACTTCAGGTCCCACTGCAGAGCCCGCATATGCTATCTGGCATGTTGCACTAGCAGGAGGCCATCAGGCACAGGAGCCTGAGGGTCGACCGAAACCTGGGATAGAGTCTGAAAGATCGGAATCATAGCCTGAATAGCTCGGACTCGCTGCTCGGGAGGATAAACCCAAAACAGCGTCGAATCCAGTACCGCTCCGATGAAGGGGAGCTTCTGAGAGGGACTCGGGTGCGACTTCGGCATGTTGATGGAGAACCCCAGCAAAAGCAGGAGGTCGGCCGTAGTCTGAGGTGGGAGACGAGTGCCTGGGGCGAGCCCGCCTTCAACTGCCAGTCGTCGAGTTTGGGGAAGACTGAAAAACCTGATCCACGTAGATGAGCTGCGACCACCGCCATCACTTTCGTGAACACCCGAGGAACACTGGTAAGGCTGAAGGGGAGCAAGGCAAACTGAAAATGCTCATGGCCTACCGTGAACCTCAGGTAATGCCGGTGGGCCGGCAGGACGGGGATATGAAAATATGCGTCCTGCAAGTCCAACGCTACCATCCAGTCTCCAGGGTCGAGAGCAGCCAAGACCCGAGCCAACATCTTGAACTTGTGGTTTAGCGAGGATCTTAAGACCATCAAACTAGCGGTACGCCGAGCCGAGCGTGCCTGGAGGAGGAATTATTGTCCCTTACTCAGATCTGAGTTTACCACTCTTCTGGCTCAATACAAGAAGGCCATTCTGGTGGCAAAAATGGCCTACTTCTCCTCTAAGATTCTTACAGCTGAGAGTCGGCCGAGGGAAATTTTCTCGATAGTCCATAATTTGGCATTCTCCGATAGGACATCTCTTAAGCCCTCCCCTTCCCAGGACCTCTGTCACTCCTTAAATAATTTCTTTATTGAGAAGATTGCTATTATTAAAGCCAACATTCCCTCACCCTCCCCGACTTTTGTTGACCCTCAGTGTCCTCCACCCAAGGGACAACTCGATGCCCTTCCCCTCCTGACTAAGGAATCCTTGACCTCGATAATCCCCTTGGTCAAATCTGGCTCCCCACTGGATACTTGCCCCGCGCACATTCTTCGCCATATTTATACAACTTGTCCAGATCCCCTCTTCACTTCCTTAACAGTTCTCTTTCCCAGGGGGTTGTAGCCAATTCACTGAAAACAGCTGTTATTGTTCCCATCTTAAAGAAGCCCGGCGCAGACGTTTCGGTCCCCGCCAATTATCGCCCCATCTCCCTCCTACCATTCTTGGCTAAGGTGCTCGAACGCCATGTTACCAAGTCTTTGAGCACGTTTGTGGAGGAGTATGGGGTTCTGGCTCCCCGCCAGGCCGGCTTCCGCCCCGCACACTCTACGGAGTCCGTAGTACTTTCGGTCCTTGACAACCTCAGGGAGGGAATGGATACCAACCAGGCCCAGGCTTTGGTCCTCCTCGATCTCTCAGCCGCCTTTGACACGGTTGACCATACCATCTTACTTTCCCGTGTCAGGGCGGCGGGGATCGGGGGTACCGCCCTGGTATGGTTATCCTCCTTCCTGAGGGACCGCACCCAGGCTGTTTGCCTGGGTGATTTTTCTGCGGACTTCCGGAAAGTCCAGTGCGGGGTCCCCCAAGGTTCCTCCCTTTCACCTCTTTTGTTTAACCTCTATATTGCCCCCCTCATTTTTTCGTTGCAGCAAATGGAGGTCAGCGTGTACAATTATGCGGATGACCTCCAACTTGTTTTCAATCTGTCTTCTTCCTCTGCTTCCATTTCAAACTTTCAGTCCATTATGATTTTTATCCGGGACTGGATGAACTACAACCACCTGAAACTTAACTCGGATAAGACCGAGTTGGTGCTGACAGGTGGTTGCTCCAGTCCCTGGTCTCCTCTTTTCTGGCCCCCTTCCCAAGGTTCTCCCCCGGTCCCTTCTACCTCAGTTAAAACTTTAGGTATCAAACTGAACTCCCAGCTCACTCTTCACTCCCAGGTTAGTTCTGTGGTGTCCTCTTCTTTTTTGTCACTACGCACCATCCGCAAGGTATCCCGTTTTTTTTCCTTTGATGCCTTGAAACTGATCATCTTGGCGATGGTTATTTCCCGCCTGGATTATGGCAACGCCTTATATGCAGGTATTCCTGCATATTGTTTAAAGCGCTTGCAGCTGATCCAGAACCAGGCGGCACGGTTGGTGTTCAATCTTCCAAAATCCCACCACGTAACACCCCTTCTTAAATCCTTACACTGGCTCCCTGTCCGTGAACGCGTCCAGTTTAAGCTTGCTTCTATCACCTTTCAAGCACGACTGGGCGCGGCTCCGGCCTTTATCACATCTGAGATCGTTCCCTATGTTCCAACTAGGGAACTACGATCATCCACCCAATCCCTGCTGTCAGTCTCCCGTTTCCGGAGGAAGAAATGGGGAGGATCGAAGTTTGCGACCCTTGCCCCAGTCCTGTGGAATTCCCTGCCTCTAGAGCTTAGATCTCTAACTCTTTAAACTCAATTCCGGAAAAAACTCAAAGCCCATCTATTTGCTAAATCTTTCAACTAGGTCGCTTGCTGCTTTCGTTCTCTTCTTCTTATTCTCTGTTACTCCTCCTCTGGGGATCTGTCTGTTGCAGCGCCATGAAACCGCTGGTGAAAGTGCGCTTTATAAATATTTTAAAACTCAAACTCAAACTCATTCTTCTTCCTGAGGAAGCGATTGGCGTTCCTGAGGTCCAAGAAGGGGCGCAGGCCCCCTTTCTCCTTTTTGGGGACCAGAAAGTAGTGGGAATAACAACCACGTCCTACTTCTGGCCCAGGAACGCGCTGCTCCATGGCCCCCTTGGCCAAGAGGGCAATGACTTCCTGTTGGAGAAGCGCAAAGTGATCCCCAGACATGCGGTGGAACGGAGGTGGCAGGGCTGGGGGGGAGGACTCGAAGGGGAGGGAGTAGCCCCTTCGGACGATTTGCAGCACCCACATGTCCGAGGTGACAGAACTCCAGTGGGGGAGGTGATGTTGAATCCTGCCGCCCACCGGCGTGGGGTGCACCCTAAAGCTCGGACTAGGAAGGCTTTGAGGCGGATGCTGTGGGAGCGGATGTGGACTGACCCGCACGCTGGCTTCCAGTGCCACCACGGTTACCAATACGTCCACGGCCGCGCTGAGGTTGGTTCTGTGCAGGCTTCTGGCTGACCGAACGTGTTGAGGCGCCCCTTCCGTGGCCATGAAAGGAACGACAAGCAGACGTGGCTGGGCGCGTGGTGGAGAGACCCAAGAACTTGGCCGTAGCCCGAGAGTCCTTAAAACGCTCCAGCGCAATGTCTGCCTTATCGCCAAACAGGTGAGTACCATCAAAGGTCATGTCCATGAGTTAACTCTGAACATCCCCTGGAAACCCAGTGGCCCGTAACCAAGCGTGGCGATGGGGGGCCACTGTCATGGAGATTTCCCTACCCAGAGAATCCGCGGTGTCCAGCCCACACCAGATGGCGAACTTTGCAGAGTCTTTCCCCTCAGCAACAGCTTGGGAAAGTCCTGCCTGAACCTCCTCCGGACACTGAGGCAGCGTCTGCGCCACAGTGTCCCACACAGCGTGAGAGTAGCAACCCAAGAAACTTGCAGTGTTCACTGACAGCAGCCCCAAGCTGGCAGAGGAAAACAATTTCTTGCCAAACTACTCAAGCTTCTTTGAATCCTTATCCGGCGGTGCGGTAGGGAATGCGCTTTGGGAAGTGGAGGCCTGGATGACCAGGCTCTCCGGAGTGGGGTAGTTCATTAAAAAAGCAGGGTCACCCGGTGCAGGGCGATGATGCCTGGCTACGTTCTTATCCACAGGAACCCCTGTGGCTGGTCTAGATCAGGTGCCCATCAAAACATCCATTAACGCCTCATTGAATGGAAGCAGAGGCTCCATAGAGCTTGCCGCCGGAAGAAGAACTTCAGTGAGGAGGTTGGTTTTGAGAGTGACAGTAGGCAGATCAAGGTCAAGGGCCTCAGCTGCTCTATGAAGCACCACAGTATATGTCTAGGACAGCAGGAGGAGACCGAATACCAGGCTCAGAGGAGAGGTCAAGGCCACCTGCATCCTCCTACTCCCCCACCCACTCCTGTTCAGACTCGCACTGCCGTGCAAGAGGGTCCTCAGACCCCTCCCAGTCGTCCCCCACCTCCGCTGCCCGTGGTACAGGCTGTTGTGGCGGGGGAGGGACAGGGGAATACAAATAGTCCAGCGGTGCCGGGAACTGCGCCGGTCGGCGCCGATCCGGCTCCATGTCCCAAATACGGTCCCAACCCGGAGCAAAATTGTCCGGAAACCTTGGGCAAGGGCGGAGTTGGGAAGAACAAAGCCCATTGCGGCTTTGGTAACAGAGCCGCGGCGGAGCCGCCGGCTGAGGACCTTGCAGCATCGGGGCCGGCGCCGGTAGCAGAGCGGGCGGCAAGGAAGGGCCCTCAGCTGGGATCGCGGGACCCGAAGGCGAGCCGGTGGGAGCCCGAGGCCTGAAAAGGCGGTCCGAAGCAGCAAGAAAATCCTGCACCTGGGCCGGAGTCGCAGACGGACCCAGATAAGGTGGGTAGGCCGCGGGACTCACAGGCTCCAACGGAGCCACGGGGGAGGTACCCCTGGCCCCCTCGGCCGCATCCGGAGACCGACGGGGGGACTTCTATGAGCGCAAACGCTTCTTTGACTTTTTCGTAGGACGTCTCTTACCCGATTCAGACTTCAACCCCGAGGAGCGATGGTGATGGCTCCGCGGTCGGTCCCTCGAGTGACCCCTGGACCTTGAACAGCGCGGAGACAACTGCCGGGCCTCCAGCAGCTTTCGGGACAGCTCCCGCAAAGCCTTCAGTGCCATGGCCAGACAGTCGGAACATGACCGGAGGTCATGGTCGCGTTCCAGACAGTAGAGACAGACGCCATGGGGGTCAGCCACCGACATCGTACGGCGACAGGCCCCGCAGGATTAAAACCCAGGCATCCTTATGTGGCACCAGGAGTCAAAGAAGTAGAGACAAAAGTCTCAAAAAAGTTATTAAAAAATTGACTAGGGTACGTGTTCTAACCGGATCTGCGCTTGCTGGTGTGGAAAAAGAAAGAACTGACGTCAGCGCGCATGGGTGGCTCCTAAGTAGTCTCCATGATGTCATCTCAGCGCATACAACGCCAGAGACGGACACGAAGCCGCACACCACCTTCCGACGCTCAGGGGTACTGCTGACAAAAAACTTTCCGGATCCAGTCTGACGCCTGGGGATATTCTAAGGTAAGGAATCTATCACTAACTTGTCTCTTTCAGATGCTTAATTCAATGGGAGAAGCAGTTCTGAGGGGTTCCATCCAGGCTGAAGAACCTTCGTCAAGACGCTCGTCTTGACTGCCACTGAGGGCAGGCTAAGGTCAAAGACTCCAGCCGCCCTCCTCACCATCATTGCAAAGGGAGCTCTCTCCTGTGTAGCCACGATAGGGATAGAAAGCATTCCAGTATCTGGAGAAGTGTCCAGACCACTGGCCTCCGCCAAGTCCTCACACCAGTCCATTTGTAGATCTAAGGGCTGATATTCGTCAGGATCCAGCGACTCCTCCCAGTCCTCAGCCTGGAAGGCATGGCTTCAGTTGGTGCCAGAGTCGGTGTCATACAATGTTCCTCAGGCTGTGTGTTGGAGTCAGGGATCAGAATGAGGACAACACCCAGAGCATTGGCATCGGGACAGGCACTGCTGGCGTGGAACCAGTTTGGGCCCCTACCAAACCCATGGGACCCAAGGTGGGGGGATGGGCTTTGCAAATATGTCACACAAAGCCTCATAAAACTCCTGGAGCGGAGCAGGGCGTCGCTCTGGCAAGTGCAGAGCCGACCCGGTTGAATCCAGGCATCGAATGTAAACACTCCCTCGTCTAGCCAGATGAGGTAAAGTCGAAGACCATTTTGACGTTTTACTCTTTTTTCTTCTTGTGGGACTTACCCGGTGGCACGGAAACTTGAAATGCGATGAAGATCTTGGACTCCACATTCAATCCTGGGACCTTCCTCTCGACCGGGATAGAGACCGTCGCGGCAGCGCTTGTTGGGCAGCAAGGAGCTTGAGGGACCGCTTCCTAAACGCCTTGGGGTGAATGTCGCGTCAATAGGTCTTTGTGTCTAGGTCGCATTCCAGGCACCAGAGGCAAACAAGATGCAGGTCCATCAACGACATCTGCCTATGAAAGACACTGCAGGGCTTGAAGCTGGTCTTCCTAGTGGACATCCTTGCCAAACCAGGCAAAGAACTCTCAAAAAACGTTGACAAAGCGTTGGAAAAAGCTCCGTCAAAAAGTGACTGACAGGTAGCTCCCTCCAAATCTGCACTGACTGGTGTAGAAATAAAAGCACTGACATCAGCGTGGTGGGTTGGCACCTGTATAGGCACCCCACACGTCACTTGTGGTGCAGACAACGCCACGCGGAGCTGATCGACGCCGCCTACCAACACGCAGGGGTACTGCTAACAAGAAATTTCCAGATCCAGTAGTTGATGCCTGGGGATAATTCTAAGGTAAGGAATCTACAGCTAGAAGTCTATCAGATAGCAAAACACTACAGACACTCAGTTCTTCTGAGCTGTGACACTGGGCTGCCTACCCTTATAAGCTCAACCAGTCATGATCTTATTTCAGTGTTGCCAATATATTCCCTATATTTTACCCCCCTTATTTTTTTACAATTCTTGTAACATCCTTGTAAACTTTCGTCCAGAGTCCTACCAATCCATTACACTCTGGTTTTGCCACTTTCACTCACTCCATGGACATGTTTTAAAATGTATACATTTTGCTTATCAAAATCATCTGTCCTCTGTACTCATCCTTATGGTTTTCATGCACCATTCAAGAACACAAGGCACCAAATTCTACTCACCACACTTGCCTCTCTTGGTTGTTCTCAAATTGTTTGTCTCTTTTCTCTTGCTGTCACGGTCAGCTTTCTGATGCTCATCCCGGTCTTCACCTATGCCTTGCCCCGTAGGCAATTCTGAAGGAGCTCTATTGGGCCCTCTCTTCTCTCTCTCCACAATCACAACCACCTCCAACCCTTATTGAGGTCTAATCTTTTGGTTTTGGTTTTACTTCCTTATGTATGCAGATGATACAGATTCTACTCTGTTAGGCCTCATTCACACAACACCGTCAAAATAACGAATTGCTTTAGAGCAATCCGACCCTGAATTTTTGGTCCCTCGTCTTATTTCACTACATTAAAAGGTAATCTACTTCACAAACTCCAAACCCCAAAGCATCTTTCTTCCGATTATCTTTCACCCCAGTACACTTAAAACATCTCCAAGGATTCTTGGGGGTGATATTAATTGCTCCCATTAGTCGTGAACACCTTCCTTAATCACACCAAAACCAATTTTGACACACTCAAAGACTTGTAACTGTTACTATTCAGCCCCCTAGCCCAATAGTTCTCGCCCTTAAAGTGTATAATCAATTTTGCAAACATGACCCTTTTCAACCACAGACCCACCTCCCTCTACAGAAACAAAGCAATTGCCTCTCAAACAAATAAGGACCGCAATACAAACTACTCGCACTGGTATTTAAAAAAAAGATACTCTTTCTTACTTTCACAGCTCATTACGTACCGCACCCGGTCTCTTACAGCAAACTGTTCTAAATGAAACCTTCCCTCTGTCCCAAATGATCCCTTGTGCACCCTATTGATATTCAATATGAGTTACTGGAATGCACATCTTAGAAAACCTTTTCTTAAACTTGTTCTAGATCTTCAAATGTGACCTCAAAGCACATCTAATGTAACAAGACCATCCTCGTAAACATCCAATTCTGGTATGGATCCATGGTGCTTATTTTAGAAAAATCTGTAACATATATTCCTGTTTATTTATCAATATTCCCCAACAGGATAAATAAAGAATTGCTACACCATACAAGTTATCCTATTTTGTGTAATTAATGACTCACCACGATGAAGTTACCACTAAGAATTTAATGGGAATCAAATTGCCAGCAACTGTAGCTGAATTTTCAAATATGCTTTTAATCACTTGGAACCGTATCCCAATTTTTCGCCTATCGAAACTGAGCCAGGATAATGATGAGTAAATATGTTTGCCCTTTGTTTTTCAAAATAGTCTATGTGGTTCATATAAAGTAATATATGTATTATGCGCCAAAATCTTTCTGTCTCAATTGGACTTGTGCTCATTAGTACAATCCAGCGTTATGACCCAAAAAGAGAAATTTTAAAGTAGAAAACCCCACTAGGGGCTCTAATTCTGCAAAGGATCTTTGGAGACACGGAATGATTCTGCCCTAGGCCTGTCTTTTCCATCTCCTATACAGTGAGAAATCAGAGTTTATTGATAAACAAGCGATGCATGTTGGTCTTTCCTCTTCTTTCTCCTCCTTAAGCTCGAAGCAATTCTTGCTTATGCCATAATTTGACGACAACTTCAAAGCTCCCAATCATATTTTTGTAGAAGTGCATTCCTTGGAGAAATATATAAAAGGTTGGCCAAATCCTGCCACCACCTAACTTTCTTGGGCAGCAATTTTTCTATGCATTTCTAAGACCTAATTCTCCTAACTGTTGAATTGAGCACTAAGAGGACACTGAAGAGATAGCAATGTGCTATAGAAAAGACGTTCTCTTTATGTGAATTCCTTTATTCTTAGACATTAAGCCTAATATGTATGTATATGCATCACTGCCCCGTGCTTTAATATAGAGCTTTTGAGCACTGGTACTATGTACACATCGGTATGTTATTTGCAGCACAGCCTCATCTCTGAGCCTATGTGCACCCTCACTAGTTCTCTTTTGTGAAGATCTGCTTGTACTATATGATATGGCTGTGAGGCCTTATCATGCAATACACTTACAAAATCCGACTTGGGTCCAGTGATCATTTGAAAACTTTAAGCTAAACCTGGGTAGCTCCGTCTCTGAGCAACAATGCTTAGCAAAGGAACAATGTGTAAAGCATAAGGAAGTCACACAACAAGAAAGAGACATAACAACCATGTATACAAATTGAGCACATTTTAATAAACGTTTAGAGTCCTTGATGACCAAAATCCACGAGGGGGTTCTAGCGATATGAATTTTTAAAGCATTTAAAAACGTTGACATCATCCAAAAACAAGTATTGGCAAGGCAAACATTTGTAAACTTTAAAAAAGTTTCTGAGGGTTTGTAACACTCAGTTCGGAGACTCCGACCTGGGTTTGGCAACCAAATCAGACGGAATAGAGGTCTAGGAGGCCTAAAAGAAATCTTTGGATAGTTACCTTGCCACCAGAGCATTTTAGAGCGAGTTCCAAACTTTACAGGACAACCGCCATTGACTTCTACAGAGTGGCCCTGATGCTGAGGGATGCAGGCTTAAAGATGCTCGAGGAATGCTCCAGTTGGGTTTGCGGTCCACGGAGGTGTAGTCCTGTTAAGTTCTCTGTCCACAGGTGAGTGGGGGTGACCTTGGCCACTGTGGACGAATCCAGTCACAACCAACACCAACGGGTCCAGCAGACTCCGGTGCAACTTTTGTCTATCTCCAAATTGTCCGTCAGAGTGCCTGACGTCCAGTAGCAGCATAACAGATGCGGTGACTACCAGACATGCAGTTTAGGCTCTTCCAGATTTAATGTACCCAGTGCTATTCTGCGGGCCAGCCAACTAATCTTTGGAGTCTCTGCTTTGAATTGGGTCTGGGAGTCAACTTTTCCCCGATCCAGGCACGCAGAACAGGGTCCAAACTCCGCAAGCCTAAAGTGCAGCAGATGCAGTTGCACACACATTGCAGCCTCTTCTTGTGCACTTCCAATGGGTGCAAAGTGGTCTTCTTCTCGTCCTTATTCCAAATCCAGGAAGTACTAACTTCTTGGGTGCCAGGGGTGCCCATTATATCCTAGTAATGTGCGCCGACGGGACAATGCGTTCACTAGCCAATGAGCTAGTAGGTCCCCTTCTGTCTGGTTACACAGTTAAAGTGATGTGTGGCATCTGGCTACCCCAGAGTTCAACTTGCATGCCACAAACAACATGGCTTAGGTCTTCCTTAGGTCTAAGGACTTTGGCAGCCCACTCGCGGGGTGTGGCTACCAAGGGCTGAACGCCCATGGAAAACTGCCTCTGAAACCGGTTTTCCCTTCCTTGGCCCTGGCCATACCTTGTCTAGGGGAAACAAAAGGCTTCCTGCGTGGGAGTTTTATCTCAGCGGTCCTTCAAAGGCAGCATCACGTTTAATGCTTGCCTTTTGGCCTAACACCCTTTGCAGCCCATCCTGTGGGGATGGGAATACCTACAATGTGGCAACAGCCTTTGTTCCCGGACTGGGAGTTGTTCACACATCTCCCAAGGTGGGCAGAACCTGTTTCAGGCCCAGTGCCTCTGCAAATCACTGGACTAGTTGGGAAAAGGAATGGCAATTTTTGAAAAAGTGGCCAGCATTAAATTTGACATAAATGTCGACTGCCCTATGAAGTCACACTTAATGTTCCGTTTAATTTGATACTGCACATGACATGGTTAGGTAGCCTCTGTCAGTAGTTAGATACATTGGAGTGCTAACTGTTATCCTTGCAATTACCTTATAAGGCTATTTAACTGTCTGCAAAAAAAAAATCAACACATTAGTGTTTTGTTGTACAGACATATCAAAAATATATGTGCATCTTAACAATACACAGCTCTTTGTCTTAGGGCTTCATAGTCTACCTTAGAGGAGACATATATATTTAGTGAAGTAATTTGTATAATTTGACACTAGTGGTAGTGACATAGTCGTGGGTGCAGTGTATGCACAGCCTCTTCAGTCTGCAATGGCAGCTGAAAGTCATGTTTTCACTTTGTCACACACAGAGAGGCACAACCAGTGATGCAGCGCTTGTGAGGACAGCCAACCTTCTATGCCCTGGGTACCATATATTAGGGACTTATAAGTAAGTCAGTACATGTCAATTGGGGTCATCCAAATAAACATATCATTTTGAAAAGGAATGAACACTGTCACTGAGGTCTGGACAGCAGGCCTCAGTGCACTCTCAAAGTTGAAAACCAGCAGATAGTACTCCAAAATGGGGCAAAAAGTGGGGGGAAACCTGCAAAAAGCTTGTTTTTCTCACACCTTTAATTTGAAAACAGTGGTTAATCAGTGCGAGTGCATTGATTGATTACAGAAGGGTCAGAGTAAGGGTTTTGATACTGGGAAAGAGAGTATAGACTTAAAGTCCTACAGACTTAAAGGTACTGAGCCACCATTCTAAGTCGTATGTGCAAGCACTTTCCTAGTTTCATCAGATTACAAAGCAGTTGAAATTAAGAAAACGCAAAAAGGAAAAACAAGGTAGCATTATGCAACGTAGTTCTAGGCAGAAAAGTTTTACAGCACTTTATGGGTAAATTTAGCAGCAGTAATTTGGGAGGAAGAATTCAGAACGTATATTGAAAGATAAATTGGAGCCAGTTGGTAAAAAAAATATATATATACGTTTAATGCCGTCAGAAAACACGAAGGAGCACCCACAGCCCACAAAACTGTCCAGCGTATCTCATTGAAAAGCACATGCCTTCAGAACACGAAAAATGCAGCCTAGCCTTTAAGTAGAGGGCGTTCAGAACATCCAAGAAAGTCTATGGAGGGGCGTGGCTTGCAGCCAAGCATGGCGGCAGCGTAAACCGAGAGCTCCCTAAGGCAGTACGGCCTAATGTGAAATCCGACATATTAATCCGAGACTTCGCCCACCTGAAGAAGCGGTGACCGGGTCCGGTGAGGAAGCGGCGCCGTTTGGTCCGACCCAGGCGAGAATCGGATGCGGGGAGCTGCGTCCTTGAACACTGCGAGCTTTGGGCCTGCGGCTGGGGTGCATCACCGGCCTCGAGTGACCGGTCGACCCCGGCGGAAGTGCGGGCTGACCGGCCTGATTCCGGCGACGCCCGCCGACCTCCAGACTGAGACGTCGCCGAAGCCCCCCCGTGCTAACGGAGATAGGACACACCTCGGGGGCTCCACCGGTGGCTGCGCCGGCTGAGGCGCTCACCAGAATCCTGCGTTGGCGTCTGAGTGCAACGGCGCCCGCGAGGCAGCGCCTGTGTCCGAACTGCTGGCGGCGCCTGGCGCGGGCGCGGACCCCCCCCCCATAGGAGGTGAGAAATCGTCGGTGCGAGCAGTTCCAAGCACTCGAGCCCTCTCTCGCCTTCAGCGGCGCCACTACCAGGCAGGTGTGGCGCTGAACATCCACGTGCACACTGGTGCCCCCGGGGCCCCGTGGGGGGCATAGGCGGCGAGAGGGAAGCTTCATAGGAGCAAGCAGCAATCCAGGCAGGTCACAGGAGCAACACTAGTCCCGGCTGGAGAGGGGAGTAGCGAGTGCTACCCTGGCCGCATAAACAATACCGCAGTAGTCTTCCCAGGCCACTAACCACGACAACGCCGGCGGCGGCCCTGCTACCTGAATAAAATTAGGCACAACCACCACCAGAACGCGACCAGAACCTTGCCCCTACACTGTGTGGTGAACGCACACGAACGACGATATTTAGGACACGCCACCCTGAACAGCTGACCGCTTCACGGCCAGTGCAGCCACAGAAGATAAGCGCTAGACTCGACGTGCACGACTGGTGAGGAGGAAGCGACGTGCAGACGTCTACACAGTGGGGGGCTCAGCGGGGTGTGGAACGAACACGCAGTGCTGAACACCCCGGCTGGAGGGAGCCGTGATTAGCCGGAGTGAGGTATTCTACTTGATCCGCAGGAAGACGGGGGACACACTGGACGGATCTTCCCGCGACGACAACGACTGGCAGCCCACGGCGCGGTGACCGCAGTGCTCGCAGGGGCTGGGACAGGTTTCCGCACACCTCGAGACATGGCGGGGAAAGGAACAAGGAGTGGATCAACCCAGGCCAGACTGGATAAATTCGGCTATAGCCAGCACGGACAATCGCAGGTGCCTGGACGCAGTTCCACGGGCGCCACTCAAGAAACTGAAGGGACCAAAAAGGTGACGCTAGAGGACATTATGAAAACCCTCTCTGAAGTGCGGACGACAGTGGGCTCCATATCCTCCGAAGTTACCCTGCTGCGCGCGGACTTTCAAAAAATGACTGAAAGGGTGTCACAGGTGGAGGTGGTTACAAAATCCCTGGTGGAAGACACTTCAGATCTACAAATAGCTATGGAACGTATGGAGAAGGTCACCAGGCACTTGCAGGACAGACTGGATGACCAGGAAGGGCGTTCTCGGAGAAATAATGTACGCATCCTAGGCCTTCCGGAGACAGAGGGTAAGAGGGCAATGGACCTCTACGTCGAGGATCTCATCAAAAATCAGTTGCAACCTAAAGGCTTGTCGCACTTCTTCTCCGTTGAAAGGGCACATAGGGTGCCTGGTGGCACGCCCAAACCAGGGGCGGCGCCGCGGCCTGTGTTGGCTAGACTGTTCAATTTTAGAGACAGAGATGCCATTTTGCAAGCGGCGAGAGTCTCACCACCAGTAAAAGTTCAGAACTCAACCTTGGCATTCTTCCCGGACTACACGGCGGAAGTGGCCAGACGCCGGAAATCATTTACCGAGGTCAAAAAGGCGCTAAGAGACAGAGAACTGCAATACTCGATGTTGTTCCCGGCCAAATTGAGGATTATCGCCGAAGGGAAGACATGGTTCTTTGACAAGCCGGAAGTGGCACAGGACTGGCTGGACGGCGGGAGACAGGTGGGAAGACCCCCCCCGTCCACACAGGGATCGACCGCACCATCGCAACGGGGACCACGCGAACAGGCGGACCGAGCAGGAGGAGCAACGAGAGGATGTACCGAGGGCGTTCCACAATGGGACTCAACGCCCAACTGACTCCGGACAGCCGGGCCCAAGCAGAGGTCAGACTGAGGATGGGTTGGCCCGGATGCGGGCGACGGACCCTGGACCTAGTGAAGCGGAGTAGGGTGGGCAGAGCCGGTGCCTGTAGGGGACTCACCGACCCCACGAGCAAGTAAGATAGTTGGGAATGGGTTTAAGCACTCTGCAAAGTTGGGGAAGCGGGCGGGGATGTGTCCGTGGAGCAGGGGAGCAGGGAGGGGGGATGGCGAGGGAGTTTTTCGGTTCATGTTCATGTTACTAGTCATCACATACACCACGTGGTACAAGCCAGCGAGTTATCTTACACCACCCCTTTGCACTTTTGCGGAGCAGTACGCTTACACTGGACCCGGCAGCCTGTCCTTCACAATACAACCCACACGATCCAATGACCCAACGGTTGAGCACCGCACCCGAGGAGGGCGCTAGTACGACGATGGCAGTGCCCCCCCTGCGCCTGCTCACATGGAACGTCAGGGGACTGGGGGATAAAATAAAAAGGGGGTTGGTCCTGCAGGCAGTTAAGCGCCAGAACCCTGATCTAGTCATGCTCCAAGAAACACACCTATCCGGGACAACCTGTAAGGCCCTCGATAGACGGGGATATGTAATGGCAGTACATGCGGAATTCACGACAGGGTCTAGGGGAGTGGGGATACTTATAAAAAAGACGTCGCCCTTTATGGTGGAACAACGCCGAATGGACGATCAGGGCCGATTTGCGGCATTACACAGCCAATGGGAGGGGAGGCCCCTTAACGTAGTGTCCGTTTACATCCCCCCGGCGCTCCACAATATAGCGCTGCCCGCCCTAGGTAAATTCCTCCTAGACCTCCCGGTGGGAGACACAATTATAGGGGGGGATCTCAATGCGATAATGGACTCCGCGTTAGATACATTTCCCATCAGGGACCGCCCCCGAGGGACCGCAACGCTCCCTGGTTTTCTAGAAGCAATGGGCATTACAGACATATGGCGGCAGCGGCACCCTGCAGCGACACAATACACATTCTACTCTGCGGCGCACAATAGCCTATCGCGAATAGACTACTTCCTGTTCCTAGGGGTTGGCCTGGGGAAAATTGGCACAATGGACATCCTGCCCAGAGGTATATCTGACCACTCACCCATATTGCTGTCGCTCACCACCAAAGAAAAGAAAGGCGCTAGACTCTACCCTTTATACCCCAACTATTTAAAGATCCCTAAGGTTAGGAAGAAACTCAAATTGGCGACCACACACTATTTTGAGGAAAATACAGCAACGGTTTCTTCGCCAGCGGATTTATGGGAGGCGTACAAAACTGTTCTGCGGGGGGAAGCAATTGCAGCCATAACAGGTCACAAACGAGAGTCCCGACAGGAACTCGCGGAACTCGAACTGGCACTCCACAACGCGAACAACTCACACATGGCGAATCCCACCCCCGACACAGCACACTCCCTGCAGTTGCGGCAGCAGCACTATCAGGCCCACCTGAAGACAAAAGTCCTGGGATCCATCACAAGCACAGCACATAGAATATATGATGTAGGTGATAAGGCCGGGAAAATTTTGGCATGGTTGGACAGGCGAGGGGGTAGCAATAGAGGGATACAGAGGCTTCACACACATAACGGACAGCTGCAGACACACCCAGAAGAAATAGTACGCACACTGGCGCGCCATTTTCAAGAGATATATACCCCAGAACATAGCATCACTGCATCAGCGGCGTCACTCTCGCTTGAGAACATTACTATCCTCGGGCTCACACTCGAGGCAAGGCAGGAACTAGAGGCGGAACCGACAATGGATGAGGTTCAATTGGCGATTCAGGCGCTGCAATCGGGTAAAGCGCTGGGTCCCAATGGACTACCGGTGGAATGGTATAAGTCGATGGCTTCCGATCTTAGCAAACCACTGCTAGAGATGTATCTGGAGAGCCGGGATAGGGCAGAGTTGCCGCTGGATCAGCGTACAGCCACGATTGTGGCCATACTGAAGCCCGGGAAGCCCCCGACCGAATGCACCTCATACCGCCCAATTTCTCTGCTAAACGTAGAGGCCAAGGTTCTGGCAAAACTACTGGCAAACCGTCTGATACAGCATCTGCAGACACTGATCCACCCTGATCAGTCAGGCTTTATGCCTCACAGGAGTACTGCACTGAACCTCAGACGGGTCCACGGGGTAATGGCACGTGCGCACCTTCTCCCGGAAAAGGCGGTAATTCTCTCCCTTGATGCCAGAATGGCTTTCGATCTAGTGGAATGGGAATACCTCTTTGCGGTGCTGGCTCGTATGGGCTTTGGACCGAACTTTATAGCGTGGGTAAGACTACTCTACACGAAACCGGTAGCGCAGGTGGTGGCGAACGGCCACATCTCGCAGACATTCCCGCTGGGGCGGGGTACTAGACAGGGGTGCCCTCTATCGCCTTTACTCTTTGCCTTAGTGCTAGAACCCCTAGCTATCCTGATTAGAACAACGCCATTACTCAGGGGAATCACATGGGAGGATGGATGGGAGGATAGAATCTCCCTGTATGCGGACGATATGCTCATTTACATGATTGACCCGGAAAACGGGATCCCGGCCTTATTACATCTCTGTAACACGCATGGGACATCGTCAGGATATACCCTGAACTGGTCCAAGTCTGTAATATACAAACTGAAGGGTCCGGAACCGGTGTTGCAGGAGGGCTGCCCCCTGGCGTTGACGGCAAACTCCTTTAAATACCTGGGCATTGTCATTACAAAGACTGACACGGAATTTTTTGACAAAAACTTAAAGCCACCTATGGAACGCCTACGCGCTGACGTTAAACACTGGGCGACCCTACCACTGACACTCCTCGGACGAGCGGCGCTATATAAAATGATGGCGCTCCCCCGGTTCCTCTATGTACTGGAAAACACCCCATATCTTGTCACACCGAGATACTTCAAACAGGTGGCGGCACTGATCTCAAACCTACTCTGGAACAATGGTCCGGCACGTATAGCGTACGACAAGTTGGTAAAGAGTTGGTACGAGGGGGGAATTGCTCTACCTAACATTCAACTATATTACTGGGCAGCCCAGCTTAAAATAATTAACCAGTGGATCCACGCCCCGCGAAATGATCCGGCTTACACTGCAGACTGGTCACAACTGGGGACAGAGGGCATGCTTTCTGTGTTGTATAACAAACAGCGTGTCAAAAACCTGTTGGGACCGACGCAACACACGGTGGCCCTATGGCATATCGCGCAAACACGGTTGGGGTGGAAGGGGAAAATCACCAAACTAACACCGCTATGGGACACGAAATCACTAGGAAACCTCAGATTCTGTAAAGGCTTTACACAATGGGACCACATTGGAATTTCCACAGTAGGGGACCTATGGGACAAGGGAACGGTGATCACATTCCCACAGCTTCAGCAACACTATGGCCTAAGCCCCACAGAGACATTTCGATATGTGCAGATACGCCACGCACTGCTACAGGCGATCCCGGCGGGCACTGAGCTACCAGAGTCCTCCCCATTAGAGGATAGGCTGCTTACTGATTTTATGCAACAAAGCGCGACCTCCCTCACGTATAAAAAACTAGTCAACAACCTGGAAGATCCCACATTGAAACTAAAAGAGAAGTGGGTCGGGGACGTGGGTGAGATGGATGAGGCAGAATGGAACGAAGCACTAGCCTCCCCGAGAGAAGTGGGCATTTCGGCTAAATTCAGATTAGTTCAACTAAAAATACGCCATCGTATTTACTACACAAGGACGCTACTCCATAAGATACATAGAGCGCCCCACCCATTTTGCCTTAGGGGGTGTGGGGAGGAAGGGTCCCTGTTCCATACGCTATGGGAATGCCCACTGATACAAGAATTTTGGAAACAGGTCATGCGCACAGTCTCACAAGCGCTTAAAATTTCTGTTCTACCAGAACCTCGCAAATGCCTGTTGAACATATGGGATCCCAACGATCTGAATAGATATGGGCAGATTTGGGCTACGCTGGCCATTACAGTAGCTAAACGGGACATTGCGCAGAAGTGGGGTGCGCCAGAACTGCCTACAGCGCACAGATGGGCTAACAACATGGACATGCTGATGGTCACAGAAAGGGAGGTCTATGTACTCAGAGCCTGCCCCCGCAAGTGGAACAAGGTATGGGCAGCGTGGAACGTCTATAGGGGGGAGATCTGTGAACCCCTTCCGGAGGAGGAGAATTAGGACTCAGAAGAGGAAGACGAATAGATAACTGGGGGATGGCTTGCAGAATTTCCGGGACCAGAGGGAATATTGTTCTGCATTAGATATGTTGAATGGCAAGACGAGGGTTGTCGGGGTGGTGGGTTATTCAATATCCAAAGGTGAAGATGAGTGATTTGTGATGACTACTGTTTAAGTTTAAAAGTTCCAACGTTCTGAAGGTTAATGGGATGTGAAGTACATGACGGAAAGCAATTGTAGACTGTGTTCAGCAAAGCCTTAGATACGAATAGTTATGACCCTGAACGTTTTGGGATATACCAAACAAAAAGTATGAAAGAACCATGTGACCGGTATCCCGCCCATCAGGCGAACGACTACATGTATGCAGAATTGAGATTCGACTGTTACTGTATGTACATGTTGAGCATTCACATTAATAAAGAAATAAAAAAAATAAAAAAAGAAAGTCTATGGAAAGGATCAACACATGTTGAAAAACCCTGAAGTCTGGAAGGGACGGGACTTCTTTTACAGTTGATCCTGATCCGAAGGATCACATTAATCTAACTTTTCTACCATGGAGCCCACAAATTATGGGGGAGAGACAGCTACAGGGGACTGTCTTGAGCTGGGCTGCAGAAACTGGACTGGATGCCTGAGAGACAAACTGTGTTGCTGGAGAGACTGGTGTCAGTTCGTACTCCTCAATGAAATTTACTCTAAGAAGGAGAGATGGGTTTACATGTTCCTCAGTATGGCAGGAGGACAAATGTTTGAAAAAGTTTCTGACCAACTAATTAAAAATTAAATTTCCCAAGAACCAGCATGGACATGCCTGCTGACTTGATATTGGCATTTCCGGTTCTGATTACCAGCTCCTATTTATGGCACTCTTTTAGATATTGTATTGTATTGTATTGTAATTGCATTTATATAGCGCTTACTACCCCTGATGAGGCGTCGAAGCGTTTTTTTTCGGTGGGTAGCACGCTACTCCGGGACCCACAGAGGATTAGTGTTGAATTAGTATAGTGAAACATGCAAGTACATTTTAAGTGGTGGATAGGTTAATCAGTTATTTGGATTTGGAATGATAGCAGAAGGATAGAGTAGGACAAAGGTTTGTACTTATTTATCGCTCGCTTGTTGACGCATGCTATTCAGGGAGCCTATAGAGGATTAGTGGTGAATTAATATGGTGAAATATGAGGTAATTTCAGTGGTGGATATTAGTCTGTTACTTGGAGTGAGAAGGATAGCGAATGGATAAAAGGGGAAGAAAGATTTGCATTCATATAGCACTTGTTACCCCTGATGGGCGTTGAAGCGCTTTTCTGGCGAGTAGCATGCCACTCCGGAACCCATAAAGGATTAGTGTTGAAAATTAGTATAGTATAAATATGAAGTAATTTGAGTAGTAGATATGGGTTTCAGTTATTTGGGCAGTATATTAGTATAGTTGAATATGGAATTTGATAAGTGAAACATATTAGTCTGTTAATTTGTTTTGAAAAAGGATAGTGGAGGGATAAAAGAGTGAAGGATTTTTTTTTTTGTCTCCGCAGTAGGAAGAGGCTTTTGGATGAGTAAAAAGGAGTTTTGGAGGGAAGGAGTCAGAGGGGAGAGTTTAGAAATGTTTGTTTTAGGGGATCGGTGTAGTAAAAAGAGGTGTCAGATGATGCAAGGCGGGGTAGAGCAGGAGAGAGTCTATAAAAGGTTATTTTGGCAATCATAGTAGTGGTATGGAGTTTGGGATAAATGAGAGAGTGGATGTAGAGGATATATTGATAGATCTATAGGATGAGAGATAGGGTAGTGCATTAGAAGGAGTAGTAGAAAGAAGTTTGAGAGGAGTCAGAAGTTTGGGTTAGAAGATATATTGAGTGAAGTATAGGCTGAGAAATAGGCTAGTGCATTGGAAATGCTAAATTAGTAGAAAGAGATAAGTATATATATCCATAAGTACATTAAAAGTATATAGATACATAAAAAAGTAAGTATATTTAGATTAAATATATTGATAGAGGCACAGGATGAGAGATAGGGTAGTGCATTGGATATGCTTTTTCAGGAGAAAAGTAACAGACACACAGATCCAAGTACATGGAAGGTACATAGATGTACAATGGAAGTATGTACATGTAGACCAAAAATGATTTTCATTTATTGATTATTTTTTTTTTTCTTCTCTTAACAACATAATTGTTTTACATGTTTTATAAAGTAATACACAAAGATAGGTACATATCTATAGTGAAAACAAATGCTTATATAGAGAGGGATATGCTGTAAATTTCTATTTCCGTATGGTGCTTATGGAAGAGCCAGATCTTGAGTAGTTTTCTGAAGATAAGGTAGTTGTCGGTGGATCTTATGTTGGGGGGTAAAGAGTTCCATAGTTTGGCTGCTTGAACAGAGAAGGATGTGCCACCCAATGTTTTTTTCTTGTATGGTGGGATTTTGAGGCGAGATGCTCCTTTAGAGCGTAGGTTCCTTTGTTGAATGTGTTTGGTGATTTTATTCCTGATGAAGAGTGGTCCTATTCCATGTATTGCTTTGTGGGTAATACAAAGCAGCTTGAACGTGGATCTTCTGGCAACCGGTAACCAATGCAGGGCTTTCAAGGCAGGGGAGATGTGGTCTCGTGGTTTGATATGCAAGAGTAGTCTGGCAGCCGAGTTCTGAATCCGTTGTAGTCTTTTCATGGTCGTTAAAGGTGATCCGTGGTAGAGGCTATTGGCGTAATCGAGTTTGGATAGAACAAGGGAGATGGTAGCTTGGACCTTGTGTGGAAATCCCAAATGAGGGAAAATTTGTTGCAGCGTTTTTATAGTAGCAAAGCTTGATCTTGCTAGTTTATTTACTTGGACATTCATCGACAGCTTGGAGTCCATGGTCATTCCGAGGTTTCTTACTTCCTTCGATACTTTAGGCAGTGATCCCAGTTCATCAGGCCATGTGGCAAGCGGGTTGTAATTTTTCCAATCGCCACACGTGAGTATTTCAGTTTTTGAAGCATTCAATTTGAGATGGCTCCAAGTCATCCACTGATCCACGGCTCTGAGACAGCTGAAAATTGGTGATTTTCCAATGTCTTTGGGGCATTCCAGTTGAAGGAGTATTTGCGTGTCATCTGCATAGTTGTAGCACGTGAGGTGAAATTTATTGATCAGTACTGGTAAAGACTTCATGTAGATGTTGAAAAGCATGGGCGAGATGATAGAACCTTGAGGGACCCCTGCTTTTGTGGAGTACGGTTTGGACGAGAAAGGTGGGGTGTGGATGACATTAGTTCTGTTTCGAAGGTAGGACGCGATTGTGATGCACCTCCTTCGAGAGTGGGCGAGAACGTGTTCTCTGTTCCTCCTTGCTTGTTGACGTAGTATAAACACAATGTTGTATGTGCGTACCAACACTGAGGATTTTTTTATTCTTGTAAGGAAGGAGGGCAGGCCCAGTCATTTAGCTCTTCATTCTGAGACACTGAGATCAACTTCTGCCTCATTGGGAGACCACTTGGCAATGCTTGCTAGCTTTTGGGTACAAGACAATTCTCTGCTGATATTTTTGTTTTGTGTCCACCAAGGTAAGGATTGTGACCATTACAAGTTTGTCGAATCATCCTTAGGTTTGTAGCCACTGTTAGTCGAGCCCTTCCTGAAGCGATCTCATGGGAAAATGGCAATGTGGGATCAAAGGGATGCAGGATTAAATCATCCATAAAAAAGTCTTGAAGAGCCGGATGGTGAGTATTTTTTTTTCAGCTGTTTGGCCAACATAGTCAAATCAATTATTCTCTCCTTGAGTGGAAAAGGTTTGTTTATATCATTGTCTAGTATAGCTCTTATAAATCTTATTCTCTTTGAGGAATTGGAGATGATTTGTCCCAGTTTAGAACGAGGCCCAACCTATTGAATAGCTGTTGACAGTCTCGGGTAGACAGTGGAATTTTTTCCATCCTGGTATTCTTACACATGGTGAAAATCTAAGCTGTTAACAATGAAGATATGGATGGGTGTTTGTTCGGTGGTGGTTTAGATGGTGGTTTCTGGATGAACCCAAGTGGATGACCAAACTGTGTGAGATGCAATACCCAGCAATCCGTTGTTGTAACAAGATGAGATTTTCCCTCCTACAGGGATGTCTGAATTGCTCATGGCTGTCGCCTTTGTAGTGTCATTGTTGTTTTGAGCCCTAATGGCCCCATTACTGAATTCCAGCTCTTCTACGAGGAACCTGTTTGTGAAAGGATGCTGGTGGTGACGCCAAACCCAGTTGTGCATAACTTTGGCGGTAGGTCTGCTGAGGCGGCTGGTATGGTTGGTACCTATATGGTTGACAAAATCCTCCATAACAGTATTAGCCTCATCCCTGGGCACCTAGAATGGGCTGATTTCACCTTTGTTGAAGAATTCTTCAAGATCTTGCTGTGTCCATGTCTGATTTAAGACTGGAGAGCTTTGCCGAAGTGTTACCCAAACAAGGACTCATTGTCAAAGGGCATTTCTAGAATCCTTCTTTGCACCTCTGGTCTAAATGAGGTGGAGTGTAACCAGCCCCGCTTGGAGAGCTTTTTGAGGACTACTGTTCTTTTGAAAATACTGTTTTTGTGGTTGTTTATGAGCCTGAAGTTGTTGCTGCCTCTTCAAAAAGGAATATCAGAATGCAATTGACCTTTTCTATAACTCTTAGGCAAGACATTCGGGACATTTTTCTTTTTTGACCCAATTGATTTGCAGGTCTCTGCCTCCCGTCTTATTCGTTGGAGCATATGAGCTGAACAGAAACTCTCCAGGAAAAGACATGTTCAAACTTTTTTGTTGAGCATGAGGAGACAGCAGTGAGCCCTTCAAGTTTGATCTTGAAATTTGCTTTGTCTTCTGCAGGAAGTTTGCCCAAGATCAGGCACATAAATTCCTGCTGTATCAGCTAAAAACAGCTCTGGGACTAGCAACCCTCAAAGCTGATGAGTAGGTGAAGCAAACAAAACTTTTTCCCAAACAAGTCTCAATTCCTTCGCTTTCTGATTGTAGAGGTGTAAATGAGGTAGATCAAGAGGTTTGCAGCATGCTCTCGATGTGAACATCACTAAAGAATCAGGCGCTGGACTTTTTCCCAGAAAGAGAGGATCTTACTTTGGAGCACTATACTTTTTTCCTGTCAGAGGTTGACATGTTCAAAAGAAGCCAGTGTCGGAAAAGTGTGCATTGGTGGTTCGGTCAGAGATGGAGCCAGTGCCAACATAGGTCTGGCAAGAGGCTTCGGAATTAATGTTATAAAGATGATAGATGTTTCATAAACCGAAGTCACAGTCTCTATCTTAGGTTCCTAGGCTGCTTTGTTATTATATTGTCAAAAGCAACCATATCATTCACTGGGAAGATACTAGGAGATGAATAGTGAAGACCTGGCATAGAGGTCGCTAAAGTTCATATCAGAAGATGATGAAGGGATGCTGCTGCTTCTTCTTGCAGGTCTGACGGATATATGCTTGGATGATCTTTCTGAGCTTCTGCCCCCTGAAATTCTGGAATCACAGTCTTCCTTCCTGTTTTCCTTGGAAGGTCCCAGCTGAGGATGTACGCAATGGCCATTTATTTTCTGCTAATGAATTCGATGTGGAGCAGAAGTTGGTGGCATATGAGCGTTATTCCCTTCATCATATTGTGCCGCAGGAATTGGAACTCAAATTGGCATGGAATCATGCTCTGCAGCAGGACAAGGAAGAATGTATTCACCTGAAATTTTGCAGCTCCAGCTAAGTTGGGACATTGAGGATGTGTTGTCAGCTTCTGATCCTCTTGCTGGAGGCTGGTGTAAGACCTCAAGACACCAATGGTGTAACAGGAGGCTCTATCATCATGCCAGTGAAACCAGATGTGGGGACAGACATCACTGAAGGTGAACCGCCAGATGTTGAGAGGCAGACCCATCAAATCCTTTATCTTGAGTGCCTTAATGGTGACCTTCTAGAGATTGACCTTTTCAGTGACTAGCATCTCAACATCGACAGTCTCCACCAGGAGCGCCAGGAGTGGTCTTCGGTCCTGAGAGGGGATCAGACATGATCACATTAGTGGCTGAAGAGGAGATGGATAGGTCCCTTGTCCCCCTCTGGAGGAGGGACAGTTCTAGGCAAAGCTGCCTATTACTCCCTGTTTCATCCTGAGGCAAACTCCAACCTTTAACCTGAGGTGCCTGTAAGGCATCTCCAGACAGATACTACACTTCACGATGAGTGAGAATCTGGGAGGTAGACAACACAAAACTAGTCTTCATCCTTCCAGCACTTCTCTCATGCAAAAGACATCTATCAAAAAGAGGAGGCATGACACTCTCGAAGAGGTGCAAAGATCAACACTGCAGGTAAAGAGGGCAAAAGGTAGTTCCTATAAAAAAAAGTATAAGAATGTAAAGAAGACGTTAAACGATGTTGAGTGAAGCCATACCCGTGCCATAAAAAGCGCAGATGTTAAGCCAAAATAAGTCTGAAAAAAGCAACAGTGTTCAAGCATCCTTCTCTGGTGAGCCAGAAAAAAGAACAGTCTCACAGTCACTGCACTGCATGATGGGAATTCCCCTCACTCTGGAAGTCTTAAAAGTGCAGTATCCTAGTTTAACACAGTTTGTGCTGTATATAGAGACAACATTTTCCCTAGAGTTGTGGGCTTTAAAAAAAAGGAGTAATTCAGGCAAATATAAAATACTTTCATGTCAGCTGAGACTCTACTTTTTAAAACCAAACAAAGGAGAGGCAGTAGGAAATGTTGCCTCTTATAGGCATGCTTTGTATACTTGGATTGAATTTTCAACTGTGTTCTAGGGAGCCTGCACATGTATGGGAATATTACATTTGTTTATCAATATCAGAGAAAATCCCATGAAAGGGAACCACTTTTAATGCCCTCGTTCTCTCACATCTATGCAGAGAGGGGACTCACTTCCAGAGTTTCTTTGAGCAGGGTTGGGTTGTCTGGGGCATCTTGTGCTTTCGTTTAAGGCATATTTCAAGGATCCATTTAGGTGACACTTTGTTAGGTACTATGGGTACTCTTCGACAAGTATACAACAAAGCCTCAGTTAAATTTCACAGTGATGCAGGGTCACATGAACATTGCTGATGCATAGAAGAAAAGCCTGCAACGCAACAGATTAGACCAATCCTGTTCCATGGACCAAGAGATGCTCCCATTCCAGCGGACCAATGAAGGCGAAAAGAGACAAGAAGCCAGTAAAAACATAACCTCTTATTAAAATCTAATTTTCCAAAACTACTTGCAATGTACTCCAACAGACATATGTGCTCAAAGGGTCATGAATACCTACTCCCAAGTTTAAGTCTTGAGGAGAACCCAAAAATCTGAGAAGGGTTATAGACACGTCAATACAAATCTCAGGGAAGGTGCAACCCTTTTAAGTTGAAGGAACTCAAAAATATGGGCGAGAACAGTATAAATTCCCTCAGAATCACAGGGATAAGCATTTTTTAACAAATACCATTGCATTAAATGCCTCAGCTTTGTTGATTTTTTTGACAGCAGTTCTTTCTAAGTAGGTTTAAATCATTACCAGGTAGAGTTTCTTTCCATAGACTCAAAACATTGGTGGTGCCCCTCCTGCTTACAAAGGACCAACCCTCTTTTGCATGCATTTTTTGCAAATCTGCAGCCAGCAGGACACCATTAGAAGGGAGACAAAGAAATGCAAAAAAAAGTTTATAACCCAAAAAATATATAAAAAAACAAATGCAACAGCCCTTTCTTTACCAATGCACCCAGGATCTGGAAAGACAAAACCATATCCACCAGGACTGCCCTCCTTGCTCAAACTTAGAAACACCTCTTTAAAGAACACTGCTTCACAGTGTGCTCACCGTCCACTCCCACTCTAACAACTCTGATACTTAAAAATACTCTTTGACCCTGTAAAATGCATTGCTTCCTTTCAGCTATATTAGCACTATACAAATAGCACATATATACATACATTCAAACATAGCTTAGAGCAGCTTTAGGGTCAAAAGCGCATAGCCAAGTCCCTGCTACCACAATGGGAAAAAGTAATGTGAATCTTTTTTAAGTACGTCGGAAACTATCCCATGCCTAGGACACTGCCTAGGACACTCCCCATTTTCATGGCTTTTACAAAGCTCAGGAAATAACAGATACCAAATTATTATTATGTTTCACGAATAGCACTTGCACTGAAGATGACAGTAAGTTTGGCTCCAGAAAATGTTGCAACATCACCAAGCCCTTCTGAATGAGCCTGGCCGACTGTTCCTATTAATTAGTAGATGATGTCCATTAGATTATGTACAACTTAGATCTTAAAGAATAGTTTCAATTAGTTATGCAACCAATGAAATGGTCTATTCTGTCTGTGAAGAGAATAGAGAGAATGCAAAAGTCCAGCTTACCAGAAAGGGACGTATTGCAACAAATGAAGATATGGAATAAATAACGAGTGAAATTCCAGGTTCAGATCCTGCTAAGGGAAGCACAATAACCAGAACAGACTTAGAATGCTCTAAAGCTGTTGTAATACGTCCCTTTCTGGTAAACCAGACTTTTGCATTCTCTTAAATGTTACTGATGCAACTTTATATTCCTCCTTAAAAACCTACAACACGTCAGACTTATGCACTTTCATATTATATGTCTGTATGTATGTTAGTCATTTTTGTTCATTATATGTGAATTTGTAAGGCTTTTCTAACTATTAGATCTGAGCATTCATCTATCTATTTGTACATAACCGATAGGTGAAACAAAGCGTATACACTTCACTGTATATAATAGTGACACTAGTTTATTTATTCTTATTGTGATGTATATATTGTCGTTACAGAGCACAACATTCGGTGGTGGAACTCCTGAGGAAGGCAGTGTCTTGCCAAAACGCGCGTAGAGATAATCTGGAAATCACCATATAAAATCATGTGTTCAATGAGATGTTCTGCTATATTAATTATGACTATATTGTCATTTACACTATTCTCAAACAGACCATATACATTGGTATGAATAATAGAGTGTAGTATGAATGTGTGTAGTTAGGATGTTGTACTAAGTATGATCTCTGTAAGATTAGATTTATCATGCCTTTTAAAACTCAAAACAGAATTATGAATTCTTGAATAAATTGCTTTTGTATTTTTCTAAACACTAGTGTCACTATTTTTATTTTTGATATGTTCTGAGATTTCCATTTTTTTTTAAGTTGCCCTAGATTATTTACAATATGTATTTCCCTGTCTTGTGAAACTTCACATTAGTACCGGTGGGCCCCTTTTCTTTGCAGCTGACAGGACCTGAGCAATTGTGAGCATTCTGATCATCTTCTGAGGAAGAAATTGAGAGGGTGTCTCTCTAGGGAATGACGAAGGCATCCACCCTTTTTGAGCGCCACAAAGTGGCAGGAATAACAACCACTACTTAATTCTGAAATCAGCACCCTCTTTATGGCTCCAATGAACAAGAGGGCAGTCACTTCCTGGTGGAGAAAAGAGGAGATCCTCTGTCAGCCTGTCGCAAGATGGTGGCATGGGAGGTGGTGTAGTCATGAAGGGGAAGAAGTGGCCCCTTCGAACGATATGCAAAATCCACCTGTTTGATATTATGGTCCACTAGTGGGACAAATGATGGCAAATCCTGCTGCCAACTGTGTGCCCATAATGGTAAGAGGGAAGATTAGGAGGGTTAGAAGGCTGCCGGGGGGAAGGGGGGGGGGGAGGAATGGTGAACTGACCAGACTACTGGCTGCCCGATCCACAGACCTGTAGGTACCACTGCCACGCAGAGGCTGAGAAGCGTGTGCGGTGCAGCCACTTTTGCCACTAAAGGGGCAAAAGGCAGATCGAGGGTGACAAGGGGCCATGGATAGCAGGGACATCTTAAGGATTTTGGGGGCCCTGGGCCAAACACATTTTGGGGGCCCCTGTTCTGGACCCTTTTGAATTTATGATCCAATTTGAGCCCCTCTTTCCCACACAGTTTCCGCTTCCTCAGCTGTGTTAGCGATCCAGTTTGCATCATAGGCATTAGCCTATATATTCCCAATGTAAATGGACGCGCGCAGCTGACGGATTTAGTTTTTTCTGCCCTGCTACTAGGTTTTTAATACTTTTTAAATTTTATATATTTGGCTGAATTAATCTGTGCTTTTTAACAATTTCTCCTACCTATGCGCACTTGCATTTTACTTGATTCTGCTTGCCTACACCTCCTTAGCTGCTTCGATTCGCATCTCGCTTTTCCTCCAGTCCTGGTCCGCCGTGGCTGATAATCCGATTGTGCATACGGCTGGGGCTACTATCGGGCTCCTCACTTCCACCTACGCAGTTTCCGCTTCCTCAGTTGCGTTAGCGATGCAGTTTGCATCAAAACATTAGCCTATGTATTACAGATGCAAACGGACGCACGCAGCAGACGTGCGCAGCGGATGCGCCGCTGGCGCGCCGAAGGCAAGCCCGTCTGCGTCCGGCACCAGCCATGCTGCCCAGTTCCCCACCAGTGAGTTTCTTCCACTATATCGTGATAGGGAAAAACTGCAGCTGATCCGAGGTTAAAAGTAGACTTTCGATGCAATAAGTGCAACTGGTCTCTCCTCCAGCCCAGGAAACTGGCACCCAAGATCCTCCCCACAACAATAAGTGTAAAAACAAAAATAAAACAGAGGAGTTCAAGGCCACACTTTTAAATTGTCGCTCTATGCAAAAGCATGAACCACACATTTATGCCCTACTTTTAGACGAACAGTCTGATCTTTTATTTCTCACTGAGACCTGGCTGTCTGAAGCCTCCAACCCTACTATCACCTCTGCCATCCCTACGGGTTATAAAATCCTTGGGAGGGACTGCGAGTGCGAAGGGGGACGGTGTTGCAATAATTTACATTCAAAAACTAGACTGCTTATGCTTTCGCTGTACCTTATCCCGCCATCATAGCATAGCTGGATTTCTGATTTACAGACCTCCTAGTGCAATTGGAAATGTTATTATTTATTTATAAAGTTTTATATAGCGCTAGCTAGACCCGTGGGTAGCAGAGCGCTTTACATACACAAAGGAAAAGAAAAATTGCATAACCTCGCAGGACATGAGGATGCATAAAGATATAAGCAAAGACATAATACTTATGTATACATTGAGGGGAGAAAGACGCAGGAGGTTGAAACAGTCAGATAACCACCATCCTTGAAGTTCAAAGTGAGGGGGGAGTCCATTAGGTTATTGATGCCTAGGTTGGTTTACTTGAAGGAGTTTCAGGTCCTTTTACTACGTTTAATACCGCCACCACCTTCCTGGCCTTAAAATACAACAACTGCCTTGTTCAATATACAAATGGACAATGGAAAAGACGCTCAAACAATTTCCATGTTGAAGACGCTGCAGGCCTGCAACATGTTTCCATCTATTTCTTAGGTCACCCATGAGAAAGGCCATACCCCAGACCAAATCTTTCACAACTTTGACATATCAGTAAGCCTACCTCTTCCCATTACCTCATCTGCCCGCCTCCTATTAAAATTTGTCATTCCCAACTCTACCACAGCCACTCAGGCTAACACAGGGCAGAGGGTCTCTAATTACAGGATGTTTCATAAAATATCCATCCCGATGTTAGCAGATGCCCTCAGTCGTTCCTCACTGGCGCTATCTGGCTGCCCTGACTCGGGCGCCCTCTCAATAGATTCATGGCTCCGAACCAACATTGATGCAGTGGTACTGGTTATTTTCTGCTCCTCAAAGAGGTCGGCCCCACCAGCTCCATGGTTTAACGATTCCCTTAGATCTAGCAAAAGAAATTGTAGAAAAACAGAACGGAAATGGGGTAAATCCTATCTACCTGAGAACAATGAGGTGTATAAAGACACCTTAAAAGCTCATTACATTCTAGTGAAGGCAGCCAAGAAAAACTTCTTTCAAACCAAGATAGAAAATGTCCAAAATAAGAGTAAGGAAATATTTAGCATAGTTAAATCCTTTACTACCCGAAAGCTGGCACAAAGGAAGGGCCATGCACGGAAGAATGGTCTAAGCAATTAGCTCAATTCTTCCACATAAAGATCTCCGTGATCCAACAAGCCTTCACCACCATCTCCGAGGAAAAACTGACCTTCTACCTTAGTCCTAATAGCAAAATTCACCTCTTGGATCCTCCATCTTTACTAGATTTCCTTGACTTTCAGCATGAAGAGTCACTGACCCTTCTCCAAAGCTTTAAGTATGGCTATCCTACCGACCTATGTCCAGCGAACATCCTGAACCTATTAGCTCCCACCATAAACCCCACTGTAAACCAGCTCTTTAATGCTTGTCTCTCCTCAGGCAACATGCCGAAATTATGGAAGAATGCTAAGACTCTTCCACTGATAAAAAAGGCTAAGGCCAAACCGACGCACCCTGCCAACTACAGGCCAATCTTCCTTCTTCCGGCCCTCTTCAGAGTATTAGAGAAGCATGTTAACAAGGTCATCCAAAAACACATTGAAGATGGGAAGCTCCTTCATGAGTCCCAATCCGGTTTTAGGGCTAACTACAGTACGGAGTCCGCTCTGCTGGAAGTGACTGAATTTCTCAAGGGTAAGCTGGACCAGGGAGGAAAGGCTGTTCTGATACTGCTCAATCTGTCGGCGGCCTTCGATATGGTCCCCGTTGAGAGACTCCTGGAGAGACTTGCTAACATCGGCCTGGGGGGACCGCCTTAACATGGATGGCATCCTTCTGGGTAAATAGATCTCAGGACATCTGGCTCCCCTCTTTCTCATCCCTGGTTCCGACCATGAATGTAGGTGTCCCTCAGGGCTCCATTCCCAGTCCTACCCTTTTTAATATCTATCTATCCGCCCTTGCATTTCTGGTAGAGGAAGAGGGTGCCAAAATTGTTTCCTATGCTGATGTTTTCAGCTAATGTTTAAATGTGAATAAGGAACCGACTTTGATAGGGCAATGATTAGGTCTTGCCTCACAAAGTTTTTTAAATGGCTTAAGATCAATTAGCTGAAGTGCAAGCCTGACAAAACTGAAGTTGTTTTCTTTGGTAATCCAGAAACGCCTGATGGAGCTCTTGGTGGTCTTTTTGTGATGCACCAGCAGCGTAGAAAAATGTGCCATGTTGCGCCCTATTTACATAGTGACGCATCTAAGCAGATGCGTCACTTTGTAAACCCCTGCACCACATTATACTTACGCCAGGTTGCAGCATAACGTATGCAGGGTGGGTGTTGCCCCGCCAAAAGCCTTGTAGAAGTGGCGCATTGAAATCTATGAGTACTCAGTGCGCTACTTCTAGGACGCCATTGCGTCAATATCTTACACCTGCCTTACAATATACATCTGTTATTTCAGCTCCAAGATACTCCATTGTTGGGGTGAACGTGCGCTTTACAAATACACATGATATGTTATGTTATGTTACAGCAGGCGTAAGACTGATGCAGGCCCTTTCTCATGGGGCTTGCCCCATGTGAAAAGACACATTGCTGGAGTTGTGTCTATTTTAAGACACACCCCAGCAATGCATCCCTTTTGCACCTACAGATACGTCAGAAATACTGACGTATCTGTAAGTCCTTGCGACATGATGCGTCATACAGTAAATATGACACATCCATCATGTCGCAAGGAGGGCGCACTAAGGAGTGACGCATCCCTGTCTTCACATAGCAATGCATCACTTCTCATAAATAAGGCCCTAAATGTGTTTACATCTAATGTTCAAGGATAGTTATGTGTGTTTTCAATATTGTAACACTGCAGCAGCTCACCAATTTTACTGCAAATAATCTCTGTGACGCCCTCCCATTTCTATTATGTGAGGCCTTGTTTTGATCTAAAATAAACTATTTGTTATGTATATTGCATGAAACAAACACAACATTTCTCTGCAAAATGGCTGTACTAGACTCTCACATATCAGGTACATAAAAAATAAATTAAAGGAAAACAGTATTTAAAACGAACTGTTTAGGAAATATTCAAGGTCATCTCGGCAAAACTCTGGAGAATGGAGCTGACTGTCAAGGGGCCCCCTGAAAAGCTGGTGGCCCTGGGCCAGAGCCCACTTTGCCCATGCATCAAAACGTCTCTGATGGATAGGCCCAAAGACCTAGATGTAGTCCTGCTATCTTTAAAGTGCTCCCCTGCTGAATCCGCCTTTTCGCCGAAGAGACAGGAGCGATCAGAGGGCATGTCCATAAGCAATGCTTGGACATCACCAGAAAAGCCAGTCGTCCTCTTCTAAGCGTGATGCCATAAAGCCATGTCAGTCAAACTGCTCTGCCCAATGAGTGGGCCGAGTCTAGTCTACATAATATTGTGAACTTCGCTCTGTCCCACCTGTCGGCAACAGCCTGGGAGAATACAGCCCAAGCATCCTCAGGTACCATTGGCAGCAATTGTGCAACTGTATTCCACAGAGCGTGGGAATAGTGGGCCTAAAAGACACCCGCTGCCAGGCCAGTGGAAGAAAACATCTTCTTTCCTAAGGTATCCTGCCTCTTGGATTCCCGATCTAGTGGAGCGGCTAAGAATCCGTCAGGATTTACGTGTTATGTAGAATTGTAAAGTGCCAGGAAACAATCTTTAGAACGATGCCTCAACCACAACTTACCTTTAGGGTGGGTATGGGCTTTTGGATAGCAAGGGGATTTTCATGGTTAAGGGCGGGTATGGGTTTTTGAGTGGCAAGGGTATTTTTAGGGTTTGGTGTGTTTTTTTTGGGTGGGTAGGGGTTTTTGGGTACCAAGGGAATTTTAGGGTGGGTATAGGTTATGGAGTACTGGGTTAATAAGGTGATTTTATACATATATATATATATATATATATATATATATATATATATATATATATATATATATATATATCTGTAATATCTAAAACACATATGCACATATATGTAATTGTGTGCACATATACAGGGTCAAATTTGCACTATATCCAGAACAGGTCAGATGCCTCTGTGAAGGAGTCAGGTGTGACTGCAACACACTAATCGAATATACTAAAGATGTCAGGAGGCTTGATGTCATATGGAGGTGGTCTACCTTCAAAACTCAGTCGTCGTAATAGGGGGGAAACTGGGATCTTCAACATCTAAAGATGTGCTGCATCCACTGCCATCACTTTTGTGATCACCTGAGGGGCACTGGTAAGGCTGAAAGAGAGCATGGAAAACTGAAAAAGCTTCTTGCCCACCTTGAACTGCATGTAACATCTGTGGGACTGCAGGACAGGAAAGTGGAAATAGGCACTCTGCAGGACCAGTGCTACCATCCAGTCTCCTGGTTCCAGGGCGGACAGAACTTGAGTAATGTGAACAGCATTTATTTGCTTTTTTTCAGGAAGAAACTGAGGGGGCAACGGCCTAAAATACAGCAAAGGCCTCTGTCTTTCCTTGGAAACAGAAAATAATAGGAGTAACATTCAGTCCCTATTTCAGATGTTGGGACCCTTTCAATGGCTACTTTGTTCATAAGAGCCTAGGCTTCTTGCTGTAAGATGAACAAATAGTTCATTAACAGCAAAGGAATGATCGGGCATATCCTTGCTGCACTATTTGAAACAAACAACTGTCGGAAGTAATACTATGCCACCCATGGAGCTAATGAACAAGTTACTTACCTTCGGTAACGATGTATCTGTAAGAGATATATGTAGTTATAGATTCCTTACCTTAAAATGACCCCCAGGCGTCAGACTGGATACAGAGACATTTTTTAGTCGCAATACGCCTTCATGTCGGTAGGTGGCGTCGGTCGACTCTGTGCCCGTCGTCAGCGGCGTGGTTGCCGGGATGACGTTGCGTTGTCTACTTAGATGCCGCCCCTGCACGCTGACATCAGTTCTGACACAACTTTCCACGCCAGAAGCGCAGAGCCATGCAAGACACTGACCACTGGTGCACATAACTAGGGCCCTGTAAGGGAGTCCCTATCCCTAGAAGTCAGTTCGCAGAACGGGGAGGATGGGTGAGGCGGTAAGGAATCTATAACTACATATGTCTCTTACAGATACATCGTTACCAAAGGTAAGTAACTTGTTCATCTGTAAGAGACTGTGGTTATAGATTCCTCACCTTAGAATAGGTACCCCAGCAATGCCAACCCCGGTGGTGGGTCTGCAAAGTAAGTTCCCACCAGAAAGTCCTGGAGAACCGAGCGGCCGAAAAAGTAGTCTCTCCGGACTTAGCTGTCCAGGCAGTAATGTTTTGTGAACGTGTGCAGGGATGCCCACGTGGTTGCCTGGCAAATGTCAACCAGCGGAACTCCAAGTCCTACTGCAGTAGTGGCTGCCGTAGCCCTGGTAGAGTGGGCGGCAAGTCCTACCAGGGGTTCCTTCTTTACCAAAGAATAGGAGATGTTGATGCATAGGACAACTCATCACCCGACTTTTCTTGGCACCCATATAACCCACGAAGAGTTGATCGTTCACCCGGAACTCTTTAGTGCAATCAAGATAGAAAGGCATGTTTTGGTTCCAGGGTGTGGAGTCTCTCCTCCTTCTGGGAGGAGTGTGGAGGCGGGAAGAAGGTGGGCAATATGATGGTCTGACATATGTGGAAAGAAGTAACTACTTTGGGCAGAAAGAGGGCCTAGTACGAAGAACCACTTTGTCCGGATGGACAGTAAGAAAGGGAGGTTTGGAAGACAGAGCCTGAAACTCACTCACCCTGCGCGCAGAGGTGATGGCAAGAAGGAAAGCAGTCTTTACAGTAAGAAGACGTAGAGGGCAATTATGTAGTGGCTAAAAGGGAGCACACATAAGATAAGTAAGGAAAATATTCAAGTCCCACTGGGGCATTATAAAAGGAGAAGGAGGAAAGAGATGAGGTATGCCCTTCATATATCTGTTAACAATAGGGGACTTCAAAAGAGAAGGCTGATCAGGCAGGCGAAGAAAGGCCCAAATTGCCGAAAGATAGCCTTTAAGAGTGCCCAGAGCAGAGCCCTGCTAGGCCACAGAAAGAATGAAGAGAACCTCTGGAAGATGGGCAGAAAAGCGATCCACAGCCTTTGCTGTGCACCATGCCACAAATTTATACCAAGGGATGCCTGGCTGCCAAGATGACATTACAGTCTTTGGGAGGAAGGTCGAAAACTGTCAAGGGTCGCCGCTCAGTCTCCACGCAAGGAGGTGCGGCTGGACAGGTTCGGGTGAAGGACCCTCCCCTGCTGCTACGACAGAAGATCCTCCCCAAGAGGCAGTCTGATCGGAGGATCAATGGCCATGCTCAGGAGCTCGGGGTACCAGACTCTTTATGCCCAGTACGGAGCTACAAGAATTACTTGGGCCCGGTCGCGCTTGATCTTCAGCACTCCGGGTAGAAGTGGTACAGGCGGAAAGGCATACACGTGCCCGCAATTCCACTCGCGCCAAAAGGCGTTGCTGAGCGAATACCACCTTATAAACTCAAACGCACAGAACAGCTGACATTGCACGCTCTCTTCTGTGGCGAATAGATCTAGCCAAGGCTCTCCCCACTGCTGAAAGAGACCTTAAACCACCTCTGGGTGAAGACGCAATTCGTGATCAATCATGCACCGGCGGCTGAGTTTGTCCGCCTTGCCGTTCAGGGAACTCGGCAGGTGTTGAACAACCAGGGATATGCCCTGATGTTCCAGCCATGACCAATGGCAAAGAGCCTCATGACATAGGGTCCATGATCCCACCTTGCCCTATTTGTTGCAGTACCACATGGCCGTGGCGTTGTCCATGAACACCTGCATTACTCTTCCTTTGATAGAATGAAGGAATGCCTTCAGTGCAAGACGAATCGCCCGGAGCTCTAGAAGGCTGATGTGGAGCCCGGACTCTGCTGGAGACCAGAGACCTCAGATATCCACCTCTCCCATGTGGCCGCCCCATCCCAGGAGTGACGCACCTGTCACCACTGTGAACTCTGGTTGGGGAAGGTAGAGGGATCTGCCGCGGACCCGATCTTGGTTCATTAGCCACCACTGCAACAGACTCGCAGTCCCCTACGAAATCTGGACAACATCGGAAAGATTGCCCTGATGCTGCACCCACTGGAATTTAAGGTCCCACTGTAGAGCCCGCATATACCATCTGGCATGATCTACCAAGAGGATGCAGGAGGCCATGAGGCCCAGCAGCCTCAGAGTCAGTCAAACTGAAATCTAGGATAGAGGCTGAAACATCGGTATCATAGCCTGAATATTCTGGATTAGCTGCTTAGGGAGGATAAACCTGAAACTGTGCTGCATCCGGAACCGCTCCGATGAAAAGGAGCTTCTGACAGGGAAGCAGGTGTGACTTCGGCATGTTGATAGTGAACCCCAGCGAATGCAGGAGGTCTGCCGTAGCCTGGAGGTGGGAGACGACAGGCTGGGGCGAGCCCACCTTCAACAGCCAGTCTCGAGATAGGGGAAGACTGGAACCCCTGATCTGTGCAGATGAGCTGCGACCACCGTCATCACTTTCGTGAACACACGAGGGGCGCTGGTAAAGCCAAAGGGGAGCACGGTATACTGAAAATGCTTGTAGCCTACCATAAACTGTAGGTAATGCCGGTGGGCAGGCAAGACAGGGATGTAAAAGTAAGCATCCTGCAAGTCAAACGTTACCATCCAGTCTCCGGGGTCGAGGGCAGACAGGACATGAGCCAAGGTTAACATTTTGAACTTCTCCTTACGGAGGAAGTGGTTGATGTCCCCTGAGGTCTAAGATAGGAAGCAGGCCTTTGTTCTTCTTGGGTATCAGGAAGTAGTGGGAGTAGCAACCATGACCTGCTTCTGGCACAGGGACTCGTTTGAGTCAGCGGAGAAGGGCCAAGTGATCCTCCATCATGCGATGGAGCGTTGGTGGCATGGAGGGAGGCGTAGGCATGGAGGGATGGGTAGTCTCGAAGGGGAGGGAGTAGCCCCTTCGGACTATCTGCAAAACCCACCTGTCCAACGTAATGTTGTGCCAGTGGGGGAGGTGATGGAGGATCCTGCAGCCCACTGGCAACTGCTGGCCCTGAAAAGTCGGACTAGGAAGGTTTGGCGGATGCTGCAGGGGGGACATTGGTGGACTGCTCGCCCGCTGGCCACCAGACCCGCGACGCTGAGTCTCACGTCCCCGGCTATGCATAGGCTGGGTAGCCTGCGGGGCCCTGTGGCTCTGGATAGAACGTGGTGGGTCACCCCTTCTGTAACCACGAAAGGCAGACTGCATGGGCCGAGAAGTTGCTGCAAGGCCCAAGGATCTGGCCGTGACCCTAGAGTCCTTTAAGTGCTCAAGCGCGTTGCCCGCCCTGTCATCAAACAGTTGACAGCCATCAAAGGGGGATTGGACATCTCCATAGAAGCCAGAAATTCTCAACCAGACATAGCGCCTCAGGGCTACAGACGTGGAAACCGTCCTACCCAGCGAGGCGGCAGTATCCAGCCCACACCAGATGGTGAACTTAGCTGGATCTCGACCCTCAGCAACAGCACGGGTGAGCACGGCCCTGGCCTTCTCCGGGCACTGTGGCAACACTTGTGTGTAGAACGGCCCAAGAGACATGCAGTCTTCACCGACCTCAGTCCAAAACTGGCAGAAGACAACATCATCTCTCCAAGATGGTCCACCTTATTGGATTCCCTATCTGGAGGAGCAGTAGGGAACGCGCCTTTTGAGGATGAGGCTTGGACCAACAAACTCTCAGGGGTAGAGTGTTGGGAGAGAAAAAGTAGGTCGCCCGTGTCCGGGTGGTGGTGCCAGGCAATCATTCCGTCCAGTGGGGCCCCTGTGCTGCGCTTGGACCAAGTGCTCAGAAGGATGTCAGTGAGACCCTCATTAAAAGGCAGCAGGGGCTCCGAAGAGGCTGCTACCGGCTGAAGCACCTCAGTCAGGAGGTTAGTCCCGACAGCCACCGTAGGAAGCTCAAGGCCCAAGGCCCAAGGCCTCAGCCGCCCTACGCAACACCACAACGTAGGAAGCCCCCTCCTCCGTAGCCATGGTAGGGGAAGAAATCATACCAAGGTCTGGGGAGGTATCCAGACCACTGGCATCACCCAACTCCTCTCGCCATTCCAGCTTCTCAAGTTGGTGTGCTAGAGGGTCAACACCCCAGTCCCACTCAACCTCCTCTGGCTGCCACTCAGGGCGACAGGGAACGCCAGGGATGAACAGCGGTACAAAAGTACCCTCTGGCACCGGTACCGACGTTGGTTCGGCACCGGGTCCAAGTCGGGGGTGTGGTTGGGGTCGACGATGGTTGGGGTACAACTGGCATCGGGTGAGTCATCACTGGAATCGGCGCTGGGGAAGGTACCGTGAGGGCGACCGGTGCCGATTAAGATCCAGGCATGGATCCATGGGTGCCCTCTGGCGCCGAGGTCGGAGCCGCCGTCATCGAAGGCCCAGGGCCCCCAACCGAGTCCGCGGGGCCCGTAGGCGCGCCAGCGGAGTTTGGCTGCCCAAAAATGCGATGGAGCGCTTCAGAAATGAATTGAAGTTGGGCAGGGGACGCTCTGACTCCGGGGGAAAGGGAGGGAAACATGGAGCCGTCCCAGCAGGCTCCGAAGAGTGATGACACTCCGGGTCCCACGTCACGCCGGCCGATGGATGGGGACAAGGCGAAGAGCGACTATGTTTCTTCGCATTCTTCTTGTGCTTTGACTTACCGGAGGAGTGCGCGGACTTCGAGGAGGAATGGTGATGACTCCACAACCGGTCCAGCGAACGGCACGGAGCGGACTGCTGGGGCTCCAAAAGCTTTCAGGACCACTCCCGCTAAGACTTTGGGTTCGTGCTCCATGCACCAAAGGTACACAGGTACACAAGGTGTGGATCGGTGACCAATATTAACTTGTGACAGGAGTTACAGGGCTTGAAGCCGGTCCGACAATGGGACATCCCTTGTGCACCAGGAGTCTAAGACTCGAAAAAGGCGTTGCCAAAAAGTAGAAAAGGGATTAGTTAAAAAAGACTAAGGGGCACGCTCTCTCTGGATCTGCGCTGGCTGGTGAGGAAAAAGAAAGAACTGACATCAGCACGCAGGGGCGGTGTCCAAGTAGACAATGTGACGTCATCGCAGCGACCACGACACCGACAAAGGACAGAGAGTTGACCGACGCCACCTACCAATAAGCATTTCTCCGGATCCTGTCTGACGCCTGGGGGTAATTCTAAGGTAAGGAATCTATAACTACAGTCTCCTTCAGATATCCTCTTGGAGGCAGAAATAGGGTTTTCATATGACACAAAAGGCAAGCTAATGTGGTTTGGTGGTGGTCTCCGGAGGGGTAGGGGACTGAGCAGTAATTAGCCCCTGAAGACTTGGACAATGTCAGCCAGATCCCAGACACCAGTCTCAAAAGGACTGGGGAGTTTTGTTTTTGTGGAAGCGGATCTTGGTCTCGTCTTTGTCCTAATCCTCTTCAGAAATCTCAAAAGAGGCAAAACTGCTGGGGATACTACTGCATGGGTGCAGAACAGCAGAAGGGGCGAACAGTGGCCTTGCTTTCCTAGAGTCCTAACTAAGGTGAAACCGGTCTTGGGTTGCTTGTATTCCGGTTCAGGCAGGACGTGGCCTGGCAGTTGTGGCTGAACTGTTCCTATTGGAGCAGGGTTAAGACTGATTTGCATATGGCCGGGTCCAAATTGAGGTGACATGGCGTGCAAAATAACAATGGACTGAGATGCGTCCCACGCAATTACCAGTGGCTAAGATTTATTAAAGTATTCCGTACATCATTTTGTTGCATAATGCTTTTTTTTAGGTGCTCCTGGGCCAAGTCTGCCTTCTACGAAGACACAGTTGGTATCAAATGACATGTCCATTAGTGAAGCCTAAACATCACTTCAAAAGCCCATAGATCACATCAACGCCTGGCAAAGAAGCATCATAATGTTTTCAACTGCTGTGCCCAAGTAGTCAGTCCAGCATAGAGCAAATCATGTATTTTGCTGTGTCTGATCTATCTTGTGTAATGAGCACAATGTTGGCATTACATTTTTTGGGGACTGTGGGTAAGATCTCGCTGATCAGATCCCACAACATAAGTGAATAGTGTCTAAGATGCAATTGGCATTCACTGAGCGGCGGCTAGCTGAGGAGAACATTCTCTTTCCGAATGCCTCTATACGTTTGGACCCCCTATCGAGAGATGTTGAACGCAATGAGTTAGGGTAGAGTCTGCTTGTCGACTCTTGGACCACAAAGTTTCATGGCGTATGGTGTTGCAGAAAGAATGCCAGGATGCTAGCAGAAGATCTTTGTTGTATGATAATCTGTCTGTTAACTTGTCTGTCAGGGCTTCATTAAAAGGAATAACTTGTTTTGTGGAAGTCTGTCCAGGCTGCAGGACATTAGTCTTGACAGACAGAAGCTGGAGGTCTGAAACTTCAGCAACCCTCCATATAACCACAGCAACCGAAGTGGATTCCTCTGTGGAAGGGCCATGGGGGAGAGTTCAACCCAGTGTTTGGGCAGGTGTCCAACCCACTTGCATGTTGAAGGTACATAAAGAGATTTTTATGTCTATTTATGTAATAGTGGAACAATTCATCATCATCATCATCATCATCATCATCATCGTGACAGTGCTCGGAATTAGAAGGCAGGTGGAGTGTTCTGGGCAAAGGAAGAGTTCCATCTGAGTCAGAATGAGATTGAACCAGTTGCGTTGAAGATTGTTGCAGGCAACTTTGGTCATGGTCATGTCAGATTCGCTTCAGAGTCTTCAAAAGTGCCAGCGCTGATACGTGGGAAACCAGCAAAGATCAGGGCGCTAGGTTTTAAGTCAGGTTGGGCATCAGTCCTGGATTCGGGAAAGACCCTGCAGAGGGTCAAGATGCACAGACCACATTGAAGACAGATCTCACTGGAGGCCTCCTCAGAACCTGGGGCCCAAATGCATATTAGAGTGAGCCAGAATAGAGCCAAAGATGTGCAACATGGTGTCCTTGAAGACTTCAACTTGTTGCAGCATTGTTGATTAACCTACCAATTCGGGTTTGCACCAGTACAAGCCGTGGAATCAGTTCCATGGTAGGAAACCAGGCCTGAGATCAAGAGGTACCTTAACGTTGACACGACTTTTCCTGAATGAGAGTGCCGGGAAAAGAGCTACGTTTTGATGACTTAATTTTCTTTTTTGATTTGATTTACCTGGTGATATAGAATAGGAAGAGAACAATTTGTGTAAACAGCCTAGAGAATGGGAAGGGGTCTGCACCCTCAGCCGGGACCGGCATTTATGCCCTGTCTAACAAAGTTCAGGGAGTTTTGCTCTCCCGGATTGTCTTAGGATGGCACAGTGCCCGCAAGTCTCATAGTATGAGAAGACCCTTGGCACCAGACACATACCTGTGGGTGGGGTGGAGGGAGAGATCTGTCAAAAAATATCTGCTTTTGACAGACCTTGCAAGGTTTGAACATTGTAGTCTTCAAAGCGACATGGTCCCTTGCACACTGTAGCGAACATTTTTACAAAAACTCGGCAATATGACAAGAAAACAATTGAGGATGCGAGCCACAGATCCACATCCAAAGGGACAGAGTAAAGGGCACACATCAGCACACAAGGGTGTCACCCATATGTAGCTCCAATGTTACTTCTAGGGTGAGATGAAGGTTAGCCACACTTTGGGGTATTCACAAGGAGAGGAATCTGCAGTTCGACGTATTCATCAGAAACCAAGCAATATCTGAAATCAAACCTCTTAACTGATTTTAAAAAAGGGCCTTTGCTCCCGATAAAACATACTCTAGAGATGTTCAAGCTCGGTTTCTTCTTAAAGGACAGAATACTAAACATTTCTCCTTAAAAAAAAATCAAGCAGCATCGACAATTTAGCATAAGGCATATTGTCTTGAGTTTGCATGTAGAGGATGGTGGCAGAAGGATTATACAGATGCTACAGAAAAACACTGATAATCGAAGAGGGGAAAAAACACTTATCACAAGTTTGTGAGTGTTGAATTGGATATGGCACAATATGAAGTAACGGTGGAGTGCGACAAATAGTGAATTTTCCAGTCCTAGTAGGATGAGAACGTTTTGACTTTGTTCCTAATTAGTGTAAATGATAAGCATATGGAAAAGGATAAAGAAATACATTTGTTCTCCATTACAGGGTTCTCAGCACCAAAGCTTAATTCATGCCTGCCTGAGCAATGCTCAGTTTTCAAAGGTTAGTATTAATTAAATGCAACAAACTAGGTTAAATGAGAAGCAGGTCATGATCCTACTGCACTTGTAAAGAGCACAATACTTTACAGATAAGTGTTTCTCATGAAAAGGGTCTCAAAGTCACAAACCCCAAGGTTTGAACACCATGAAAACCACGAGGAAGCATCTAAACTACCTATAACATTAAAAGTGTAGCTGAATAAGTCATTCTTTTCATTCAACATAAAGGTATGACTTAATGTTCAGCCTAAGCCAAGACACCATTATCTTTTTTGTCTGCAGGCCAAGAACTAAATAGGATTTGTCGCTCCTTTGTTAAACAGAGGGCTACAGATTCCTGTCATGTTTAAATAATTCGAAACCCCTATAAGGAAATTAACAAGCATAACACTTTTTTATTTCAATCTATCCTGGATGGAGACACACAAGACTCTTTGAGATTTAAACAACGGGTAAGCAATACGAAAGCTAAAAACAGATGTTGCCATTGTTTAAAAGTTCTACTCTTTTGGCTTTTGATCATCATAACTTGGAAGTCTGACTTCATAAATCTACCAACTCTTTACATCTAACTTTGAGCTAAATATTTAATTTAGCAAGTTAAGGAGAAGAATGTCATGTGCTTTAGTCCTGCGGACATCAGGATGCAAACAGCTGTATAGCACAACTAAGGCCATGTTCTAGCAAAGTGGCAGGAGCCATATTTACAAATGGAAAACATATGTCATCATTGCAAATCACAGAGTAATAATGTACTCAAAGCCTGGGTCATCATCATGCATGACTTCAGCCCAACAGTATTAGTCCCTCTGTAATAGTTTGCAGTCTCGGTCTACGGAGCAGAATGTGCATTCTATGCAAAATCATGTAAAACATACTGGTGGGTTCTAGTAGTTGGAAACAATTTGTTGTCAAGCAATAATCATACAGCATTGATGTAACTGTGATTAGATTTGCTATACATGAACAACAAACAACGGTCTGATAAAAATTCTCAGAAGTAATTCCCGTTTTGTTTGTGTTTTTTGAGGTGTGTATTTGGGCATATTCCAGAAGAATGGGGGAAGGCCTTTCTATCTCCCTCATTGAATCAATGACTGTCAATCAAAATAGCATACAGATTCGATCTACTGCAAAATATTAATAAATCAAACTTTCCAAAACATTTTTTTTTTGTTAACAAGCACTCGCAAAGTCAATAGGTCTGGAGTCATCTGCCAGCCTTTTGGCAATACTTGTTTTGTCATGGTTTTTGCAAAATGTTATCATTTGGGAAGCTGCCTTAATTTAAAAAATAAAGCACTGGCTAAACACAAACATGCTTTTCGGTCTCTTCCTGACACTGAAGGAACTACTTTGTATATGGATGTGCTCTTTGTGAAAGGGAAAAAAGCAACAGGGTGATGGATAGAATGCTTGAATAAATCTCAGTCACAGGCAATCGCTCTGGCCACATCCCAAACCATCATTTTTCGCCCACCATGCCACCTCAGTTTGTATCCAGCCATATGCATATCAGTCTTGACTCTGTTCCTCATAGGAAAGGTCCAGCCCGAACTGCCAGGACATGTCCTCCTTGAATTGGAACACAAGCAACCCAGGACCCGTTTCTCCCGTGTTATGGGGTCTTCGGCCAAGTGTAGTTTGGGTCCGGTGGCACAGTGAGCCCGGGACCCATGTCCGGGTATATCCGGCGCACTTAGAGCGTCAAATGCAAAAATGTTAATGTTAATAATTTTATAATACCAATAGACGTCTTGGTGCTTGAGTCAAATGTGATAACACAGAACGAATGAAGGGAACAGAGGAGCAAAAAATTCAAGTTTTCAGTTGTTTCCTAAACCTTTGAAAATCAGGCTGAGCTCTAAGATGGTCAGGCATTAAGTTCCACCGCTTACAGGTGGAATGGGAGAAAATTCTACCTGCCCAATGCGCTTTTTTGATTCTGGGAATGTTTACCTGTCTTGCTGCGCTGGACTGCAGAGACCAAGTAGGCACACACAATTTAAAAACGCTTTGTAAAAAGAGGGGCCCAGCCTGGTGAAGGGCTTTATGGGCCCAATATAAGGCTTTGAACTGAATTCTAACTCTAAATAGTAGCCAGTGCACTTTCCTAAGGGCTTGCGGAACTGAACAGAATTTGTGGATTTTCATCAGTAACCAGGCTGCAGAGGTTTGAAAAGTCTGCAGTTTATATTGTACACAAATTTGGAAGCCTACATACAAGGCATTGCTGTAGTCTAATTTGGACACAACGAGGGCAATTTTAACAGTTTTTCTTAGCTCCATATGGAGAAAGGGAAACATTTTTTTTAATATTCTCAAGAGAGAGAAAACAGGAAGACGTTACCTGATTGGTTGGTTATAGAACACTAATTTAGTGTCAAAAATGACCCTCAGGTTTCTAGCTTTCTGGACAGGCAGTGGGAGAGGCCCAAGATTAGAGAGCCACCACATGGTGTTCCAATAAAAGGTGTCCTTGGCAAAGAGTAACACCTCATTTTTTCTGAGTTTAGTTTTAACAGTTTTTCTGCATCCAGTCAGTGATACTACTCATGCAGATATTTACTTGTTTGACTAAATTCTCTAGTTCAAAGGAGACAAACACCACTATGTGTGGGTCGTATGAATAGGAAAATACTTCAATCAATTTTGATCGAATAAGTTTGATCAAAGGTGTCAAGTGACAGATACATTAAAAAGGATAGGGCTCAAAGTGAAGCCCTGAGGTACCCCACAAGGAAGGAAAAAAGGGGCAGAGGTAATATCTCCCAGAGCCACCACTTGCTCCCCGTTGGAGAGAAAGGAGTGAATCAATTTTAGAGCCATACCCTTAATGCGGATGATTTCAAGACGGTTAACCAAAGTAGAATGGTCAACCGTGTCAAAGGTGGCCGAGAGCTCGAGCAAAAACAAGCCCGCCTTGCCACCTCCATCTACAACAGCTCTGATTTCTTCTGTGACCGCCACTAGGGCAGACTCTGTGCAATGTTTGGGTATGAACCCATGCTGTGACGGATCAAGGAGATTGGTGGTTTCAAGAAAAGTCATGCCTTTTACGAGGATCTTGGCAGAAAGAGGGAAGCGCGGGATTGGCCTGTAATTATTCACCTCAGAAGAATCACAAGAAGGTTTTTTAGAAGGGGCAAGTTTGACGCCTTTTTCCAGGTAAAAACAACAAGGTGATGGATTGAAAGCTTGATTAAATCTCTGTCGCTGGCAATCGGCTGGGCGGCAACCCAATACATAATTATTCACCCACCATGACACCTCAGTTTTGACTCAGCCATATGCAATACAGTCTTGAACCTGATCTTCATGTTAACAGTCCAGCCCGAACTGCCAGGTGAGGTTCTCCCTGAACTCTAACACAAGCAACCCAGGACCGGTTTCGGCCTGGTGATGGGTTCTTCAGCTGGGTATAGCTTGGTTCCAATGGCACAGTGAGCCCTGTACCCAAGTCTCAGAATACCCCACGCACTCAGGGAGTCCGATAAAAAAACAAGGTGATGGATTGAATGCTTGAATTAATCTCAGTGACTGGTATTCCCTCGGGTCGCATCCCAATCCACCATTTTTCACCCCCCATGCAACCTCAATTTGGAGCCAGCCATATGCAAATCAGTCTTGACCCTATTTCTCATTGGAACAGTCCAGCCCAAACTATCAGGCCTGGTGTTCCCTGAACCAGAACACAAGTAACCTAAGACCGTTGATGGAGGATGATTATTTGAGCATGATTCTGCTTGGTCAAATCCTGCTCATTGTGTGGGTAATTCAATAATTGTACTTAAGAAACCTGACTAGCATTTGTTGAACACAGAGTTTAAAAACTGCATCGTAAAAGCATGCAGAAGGGTTGCAAATTGGGTTTGAGCTTGAGTCACTCGTGACAGAGAAGAAAACTTAATGTTTTCTACTAAAATGTTTTTCTTTCAGCAAATAAAATCTGAAACGGCAGAATGTTGTTTTGCTTATTTCATGAAATATGTGAAGAAATTAGACAGTGCTTGTAAGAGCATTACTTTCTTATGCGTTTATATTTTTCTCCAAAATGCCTTAAAGTTAGTTTGCTTTTTTCTTAAAAGAAAATAGTGATTTTGTGTGGTTTTCCATGTAGGCCTCAAAAATGTATTTTGACTTTCCATTGCATGCCTCAGAAATGTATTTTGTCCGTCATTATTTTTTTCAATGTACTAGAAAGACTGACTCGATTACTTAGCAGTGAATGTTATCACTGACGTTTCTATCCTACAGTTACATGTCCACTTGTTATGTATAAAAAGTGACAACCTTGTTGCAAGTCAACTCAGAAGCGTGCACATGGACGTGTTAAGTTGCAAGTGTGCTTCCTAGTTCCGAGCTGAACAGATATTTCCATATTCTTAGAAAATAAATAGACAAAAGCACAATGATGTTACGTGAGGGTTCCAGACGATTTGGGCTGAATAATGATAATTGCACGATCACACCATAAACGTAACCAATAGAATCCGTACAAACTGTGCAAAGGATACTTTGTGGGCAGGAACTAAGAACATTTGAGGTATAATTGCCCCGTAGGAAAAGGATGTGTGCCGCTATTTTCCTTCCAATTCCTGGGTGTGACATGTTGTCGGTCTGAACTCTGATTTCCCTCGAACAGAACTCTCCTGATTTCTCCTGCACTTCATTGGCTGGTGAAGTTGAGCAGGCTAAACCTTTCGGCTGAAGGGTTGACTACTCTGGCTATTGCATGCTGTGCTCTAGACTATCTTGCGTCTCGCTCCTGATAAATCTACAAGCGATTTTGGTTTGAATGATACTTGAATTGCATACGGTATTTGCAATATGTGTTTTTTCTATCTCTCTCTCCCCTCTCGCCAGACATTTGATTTATGATGTATTTCTATTTTAAACTGTGATTTACTTATATGCATTTGAATAACCAAGCAATAAATGAATTCTAATGTATTTTCCCATTTGGCCTTTTCATCTTGAAGTTTAGATAAAGGTACCTAGATAAGTATTCCGAGTTCGTCTTTTTTTATTTATGATATTACTGATTATTGGTTATTGTTTATTGTTGTTAGACAGGCATTTCTTCATTACAGGTCCTCATTGAGTGGCTTCCATCTCCAATTATTTGAGTCCCTATTAGTTCTTACAAAGATCTATCGGAGCACCTCATGAATTGTAAGTGTTCATAGAGGTTCAATGGGCTTAAACTCTATATTGTTGAGAACTGGCTATTGATTTATGTTTCACAATTTCTACACCACTTCCACCGGATCACTGGTTTCGCCCTTGTTATGGGCTCTTCAGCCAGGTATACCTTGGTTCTAGTGACTTATTTGTATTTGGCTGGGTCCAAATTGAGGTGGCATGGTGCTCGAAAAATGATGGAGGGTCAGAGAAGTGCTGGCCTGGAAGTTCAGGCAGGACTGTTCCCATTACAGCAGGGTTAATGCTGATTTGCATATGACTAGGGCCAAACTAAGGTGGCATGCTGGGTGAAAAACGATGGATTGGGATATGGCCTGAGCGATTGCCAGTGGCAGAGATTAATTCAAGCATCCCATCCATCATCTAGCTGTTGTTGAAGTTGTCACCCTTTGTGAAAGGGCAGCATGCCATAACCTGATGAATGCTCAAGTGGGTTGGAGAAAAATGTGAATGACACAACAACAGACAAATAGATGAACATGGCTGAAACCCCCCATAAGAAATTATGCCATACATCATTTTAGTAAAAACAAAGGTTCTTGGCTAACAGACCAAAAAAAAGGCAATCTTTCTGCCTTTGACTGATAGCCTCTTGCCTCTGAGAAAGAAAGAGATCCAGAGAAAAAGGAAAGAAAGCCAGAGAGATAGAAAGCATGAAAGAAAAATGGAAAGCAAGAAAGAAAGAAATCCAGGGAGATACAAAGAAACAAACTAAGAAAGATGGAAAGTCACACACATTTTAAGAGGGAATGAAACAAAGAAAGAAGAAGGAAGGAAGGGAATAAAGAAGCAAGCAAGGAGGGAATGAAATGAGCAAAGAAAGGAACAAAGGAGGAAGGAAAGAAGGAAATACATTTAAAAAAAGTGTTACAACTGTTGCAAATTAAACAGTCTAAAAGCTGTTTTTTTCCTGGGCAATGTTTATTACAGAACCGTTGGAGAATGGAGCCCAGAATAAATCTGTTCCGAAGAACATTCATGAATTCATACATATAATATGAAGCTTTCAGTTTGTTTACTGCATACTTAGTAAAAAGAAAATAACTTCATTTTGAACTGTTTCAAATGGTTATGCTGTGAAACACCAGCAGTCAGTTAAACAAAGGATCCTCCAAAAGGAATTTAAAACAGCAGTGATAAGAGGAAGTAACTGGCCCACGTCTCCAACAACTGGGCCTTCCAGCTCCCCGAGTCCAGTGAAGACTGCAACACGACTGGGCTGCAAGACTCCCACACATCTGACAAGGGCCGTCGATGACCCGCCCACTCTACTGCCTCGTCTGAGCTGACGCCGGGGAATGAGGTAAGAGGACCCCGGCATAGAGACACGCAGTCAAGCTGATAGAGGGACCCGGAGACCAACAGTGGAAGCGGGGGATTCAGCATCAGGGCCACAAACAGGACACCCCCGCTTGGCGGTACCCTGTCTGACTTGTGAGGCCCAGCGGGTAGACATGAAAAGCAGTGGCCCTGGTCTGGCACACAGCGATGCCAGCTGCAGGACCTCCCAGCCCCTTTTGGAAAACACCAGTTGCTCCTCTGGCACTGATGTTGCCATATGGGCCGGGGAAAGACAGGACATCGCCAGACAGTACCCCTACACCTGTGGCGAGGCAGTGTCCCAGCCTCCATAACCAATGCCAGCGGGCTATCTAGGCCTAAGACGATGTTCTTCTTATAAGCTCCCTCAGCCACAAAACTCGGGGACCTGCGCAGACCAAATCCAAAAAGCAACATGCTACTCTCTTTGAGTGCCTACGGTGCTCCAACTTCAGCGCCTATGCTGCCAAGATTCACTGTAAGGATGAAACGTACAGCCACTTGCTAGCCGGCTAATCTGCTGCGACACCCTCCCTATTTCCATATTGGAAATTTCTGACCCAGCCAGGGGCACATTTTTACACACAGTTCGACATCCTGGGAGCGTTTCATGACAACTACTCCGCAGTGTACCAAACACCCTCCCCGCCTGCACCATGGATGCTTTTCGGTCTAGTCTACCGCACCCCCATATCGCAGAAATGACCAGCGAAAGCCTTCGATGTCCCCATTTTAACCACTGAGGTGAATTAAACCATCCATGACAGAGCCAGGAACAAAACCCCGGTCTGCGATGGCCTGCCCGTCTAATATTAGGTCACCTTTGCTTCAAGCCTTACGCCTACCTTAACATAAATATATAATGAGGCCCTGAACATGAGGAAGCAACCGCCATACCTCTGCGAATACTACCTGGTCTCCCTGCCCAAGTCTGACAGGGACCCCACCCTACTGTTCTCTTACTGGCCGATCGCTATCCTTGGTGCGGACTACAAAATATTGGGTAAAATCCTCGCAGACAGATACACACAAGTCTTCCCTACACTCACTTACCCCAACCAGAACAGCTGTGTGCCTAGACGTAGCTCCTCGCAAAATATGAGGCGTCTCTACTACGTGCAGGACAGAGTCTCCAGCCGCTTCCCACATGTGGCCTGCTTAAGTCTAGACCATGAAAAAGTGGTTGATACGCTATTGTAGGACTACCTATTTCAGGTATTGACCCTCACTGTAGTAGGCAGCCGTCTCCAACAGTACACAAGATTTCTTTACAGAAAATCCACTTCCGGGTGAGGCTCATCTCGCCAGCCTTTTCAGTCAGCAGGGGGACTAGGCAGAGATGCACCCAGGCGCCCTTCCTCTTCGCGATGAAGCTACTTGCTGTCCTTCGTGGAGAGGGACAGGGCTGGGGAATTCCCCTGGCCGATGACTTGCATGCGATGTCCCTTTACGCACACGACCTGCTGATTTACCTCCACATGTGTGCTCAAATCTTACTACCCTTGCTGCCACGCTGGACGAGCTTGGTTGCGTGGTGGGCCTCGACATCAACTGGGCCAAATCTAGTGTTACCCAGCTATGTCCAGGTGTCTCTCCTAGAGAATCATCAGTGGTTGGGGACATACTTTCAGGACAACACTGTCCGGTACCTTGGGGTACACCTCTACCATTCAAACACTGATATATTTGACGGGAACCTGGGGAGAGCCTTGTCATCACTGCGGACACTGGCGCTATTCTGGAAGCAGCTCCCCTTAGCTGTAAAGGGGAGAATTACCTTGTCAAAGATGGTCATCCTTCAGTAACTCCTGTATTATTTTACTCATCTCCCCCATGTACCTCCCCGATCCTTCTTTGGAGACATATATATTCTCCAAAGAGAACTAATATGAAGTCACCGCATTCCGCTGGTGAAATTGCAGCTACCCACTGGCATGGGTGGGCTAGGTGTCCTCTCCTACGAGGCCTACGTCCTGGCAGCTCAACCTTAGGGGCTGTCTCACTATCTTGCGGGACTGAACCTAGGCGAGACAGGTCAGGGGATGCATACTCACAACCACTGCAGTTAAGGATGTTTTGTCTCCAAGACAGTTACCCTCATCCCCATGGTCCACACAAACGAAGATAGCCCAACACTGCATGGCAAGGGAACACTTCCTTGTGAGTCACATCGTGCTGTACACCCAACTGCTTTCACTACAAGTCCTTACGCGTCCCTTGGAACATACACTATGCTAGACCTAGGACACTGGCACCAGAGCTTCTTAGACAAGATAAGAGACCTTTTTGCAGATGGGCGACTGCTTGTCTTTAATCAACTCATAGCAGAGTACGGTGTGCCCCCAGGCCAATTCCTTGCGTATAGACAACTCCGCAACACATGCCAAGCTCTTTAATCCATAGTGGGCGATTAGCCCCCCCCCACCCCCGACACATGCGTTTCAGAACAAGCATTGCTCCAAATGGGAGCCTGAAGGCACCTCATCACCTGAATATGCAAGGTGATCAGGGAACATGCTATGACTTCACTCACAGCACTAAGAACCAAGTGAGAGGATGACTTTGGAAGGGGCCTACATGACAGGGAGTGGGAGCAGGCTCAGGAATTGGTCCAGATGGTCTCCCAGAATGCATGGTTTAAAAACATTCAGTTTTCCATCCTCCATTGGGCCTACCTTGCACCTGACCAACTTAACCACTATTTCCCTCATGCATGCCTGTGCTGCCCCCAATGCCAATCGGCATCAGCTGATCTGTACACACAGGCTCTGGTCCTATGCTTCCCTCTCCTCATATTAGCTTTTCGTACATGTGACTCTTCACGATATTACGGAGCGTTCCGACATTTCCACACGGGAGGCCAGTGCCTTGAACATTTCCATCTGCTGAAAACGACATAGGGTGCATGTCCACTTCGCCAGCTTGGCGAAAAGAACCTTGACTATGCACTGGAGGGTGCCGGCGGCATGGCACGGGCAGTGTGCAAGTGGGGAGGGCTGAAGGGGACGCCCTCCGCTAAGAGGAGTTGTTTTCCAAACAAAGGCTCTTGAGCTGTATTTACAAACTATATACAACTAAACACCCATTGAACTATACCAAAAGCAGAAAAGAAAAGGCCAAATATACCCAGAAGATCACCGAAAGCCATGTACAAAATATAAATATATTTAATGAAAAACGGGCGCTCAAATAGTTACACTCTTAACATACAAAAAACAGCACATAACATCCGAAAAATCAAAAAACACACACAATGGCAGAGGAAAATATACATACAACAATTAACACAGTACACAATCAAACAATAATGTCCTCTGAAATGTAGGCCATGTTGGAAGCGTCGACAGCGTTTCAACCCAAGGCTGTTTAGTGGGTCATCATCAGGACAATGAAACTTCAAGAGTGATAAGCGACCACTTAATAAAGTTTTCTTAAATGCACGTTCAGCAAGATACTACTCCTTAGATCCAAAACAAATGGTTGATGTAGTAAAAAGGAGAGTGTCCTGTTAGTGTGGAAATTACACACTAAATGAAAAAGCTCTTCAATAGTAGGCGTCAACTAATGGAGCCAGTCAAGCAATGTTCAGACAGGGAGTGCCAATCTTGGCAACATCAGAGTGTTTCATGAAATTAATTCATTTACTTCATACGAAAGCTCCGTCCCGTCCTACAGCAGCCGGCAGAAAAAATGAGCAGGCTCATCGACTAAGCAAAATTCCCATTGCTGATGCCTGGGACACCCTACTTGACCAATTTCGCCAGCTTGCCCCACCCATGCGTCCCTCTTCCGATCCCCCCCTGGCACCCTATAGACTCCTTGCCCCTCCCTTGGAGGGCCCCAGCCAGTGTTATCCTGGCCCGGACTCTGATGTCATAAGGGTTCCACATTGCACATAATTGGCACATTGCCAATCCTCCACCATCGTGCCCAAGTAGGATGCATTTCCCACCGTCCCCTGCCTGGTGCCTGGGACCCTAGAGACATCTCACACCAAAGCCCAGCCTTCGTCACCCCACCAACGCTAATCGTCAACCTTGCATACCTGGTCCTAACGTACACCCCCTTCAGTTCTTACAGTTTTTTCCTAGTTTCACTCTCCGACTTGCAAGCACCAGGCACGTATACAACTGCTATGCCATCGCCCTATTGGAAGTGCGGATCCAACTTACGGGATTACAATTGAATTGTTGTTTATAGGATATTGTTTATTACTTTGCACCACTGCTGTATTTATACACTACCGCTGACCGCACTAAGATGTAACTGTATTGATGTGACCGTATGTTTTTCTTTGGTATAAAGCATCCCACTTTCACCTTAGGCTCTAAACACAAAGGCAACACTAAGGTAATTATTAAATGAAAACAAAAACATGGGCACTATCTTATGTACGGATGTGCTGGTTGTGGGAGAGCAAAATGTAGTCACTCAAAGTGAAGTTAACGAGTTTCTGAAGTAGATTAACCCATTGCCTCATGCTGTCTGCAGTAGATGGTGGAATTAAAATGTGAATGACACTAAATAGATCAATGGATTAAGAGAGGTGGCTAAAAGCCCTTTTAAGTATATTATACATATAATTTTAGTAAAATCAAAAGGTATTGGTTAACGACAGACCTAAAAATGTCACGCATTTTTCTTCAGAAATGTACATATGATTCTTCTAATCCTTTGCAGATCTGCCACAGAATGTTACTGCTTAAGATGATCATGGGATACCATGAACACTTCAAGGCTGATTTACAGTTTGGCAAATAGAGTACTCCGCCGCAACATCGATAAAGTACTCTCTGCACCAAACTGAAGGTCTGCTTGACTGGTTCGCAGCTGGGTGAACCTTAAGTATGTCAGCAGCGGAGGATTCTCTGTCCCAGTCAGTGATATAGTCCTCCAATGGCCCTACAGAGTAATGGTCATCAAAGGTTTGGCGTTGGCTGTCCACCCAATTTAAAGTGTGTGGTCGAATGGCCAGTTTTCATCACCCTTTCCTAACAGGTTAAACCTAAGGGGCAGTAAAAACTGCAAAATGAACCCATACCATGGGAGACAACTATCATGATGAGCGATCTTAGTTTTTGTACTTTAAAAAACTAAATTCCACTTTAAGACTTTTTTTTGAAAATTCAAAAATATGGTAGAAGTTTGATGAACTGTGTTATGGGTCAAACTTTTAATATATTGACAGGAACTGCTATAACAACAGTTCCTGCCAATGTTAAGAGATGTATGCTGGGCTGGAATATATTGCTTAATAGTAATACATTTAATATTCCTACGTTATTAAACTTTTCTTAAATACAGTTAGCTCTCCTTACATGATTAAGGGTTGGCTTCAGTGAGAAATTTACTTAGCAAAAAAGGATAGACAATTAAATTGCATGCCAATAGAACAAGTTCCCAGTTTTCAAGCAATGCTTCAGAATACAAGAGAATTTTACAAGCAGATTATAACAATCATTGGCAAAGCTAACAGTTTTCACCTTTGGGACCTATGAACTTCGCCAATGGTTTTTAGTGATACTATACACCAGTGGTTCATAACCTGTGGTCCAGGGACCCCTGGGAGTCTGCAACACTTACTCAGGGGGTCCGCGGAGGCTTAGAAAATTAAATAATATTAGCAGATTAATAAAGTGTAAATAAATAAACAAGCAAAATTGAAAATTTGCAAACATTCTGAATTTTTTTGGGGGGGAAAATCTTTTATTAACTTTGCTCGATGACTCAAACTACAAAGCGGTGTTCAATTGGCATGTAAAATGATAACAATTCATTGTATATTCGAAGGCATACAGTACAGAACGACAACCATTATCACTCTAATCCCGCACCCCCCGCCCCATATGGCTCAGTACTTCCGCCAGGGACCCCAGATCCTCCTCCATTTCTTCACGCAACCCCTGGCCTTGTAGATCGTTTCCTCCACCGTCTGGCACCAATCCAAGTCTCGTTGCCACTGGTCCCATTGTGGGGCCTTCTGCGCCCCCCAACAACTGACTATATTTCTTTTAGCCACCCCGGCTGCCATGGCCAACCAGATCTAGTCGTACCTTGACCAGTGTGTCGGCCCTTTAATCATTAGTAGAAGCCACCTGGGTTCCACCGGGACTGGCGACCCCACTCCTGTCGCCATAGTATGGGCCACCTTGGACTAGAAAGGCACCACATACGGGCAATCCCAGAGAATATGGAAAAAGGATCCCTTCCCTTGACAACCCCTCACACACAAGGGAGACAGGCTCCTGCCCCACGAAAACAGGTCGGTTTGCAGGTAGTACACCCAATGCAAGATTTTTAATTGGGCAAGACTGAACCTAATCTGAATCGCGATTTCGCGGGGGCTATGCAGGGCATCCTGCCAATCGTCATCTTCCAGGCCACCGATATCTTCCTCCCATCTCGCCCACAGGGACATTAGGGGGTCAGGCATATTGTTTATGAGTTTGCGATAGATAGTGGACATGGGGTCTAACAGGAGTCTGTCCTCCATAGGCGAATATTCGGGGACTGAAGTGTCTGTGTGTATATGGGTGCGTAGGGCGTGCATGAGACGCAGGTAGTGATAGTGTTGGGAGTCGTGCATTTGATACTCTTTTTTTAAGATAGTCGAAGGATCTAGGAGCGCCATTCCAGACATCGCCCAAGTAGTCAATCCCAATCAGTTTCCAGCCCTTGAAGCCGGATAGTCTTTTCACCTCCGTTAACTGGTCCCCAAACCATAGCGGGGTCCTACCCGTTATAGTGCCTGCCCACCCCAAGAATTTATGAGCCTCCCTCCAGCACTGAAGCACCACCCCTGTACGCGAGGGTAAATCCCTACGTTGCTTTCGTGAGTACAGAAGAGGTTCACTTTTGCCCCCTGGCATGACATATCTATCTACCCTATAGGCCCGTTCCAACCCCGCCACGTACATTCAGTCATTAATTACCTGTAGCTGAGACGCCCAATAATACAACTAGATGACCCCTTGTAAGCTTACACAACGCTATTCTTGGGTTCCCACCATCCCAGAGCAGCAGTCGCAGAGCCGGAGATACGCGCCGGAACCAACCCCCACGGGACCAGATAAGGTATATTCTGCAGGATATAGAGGAGACGCGCCAACGCCAACATTTTGAAGAGCACGGCACGTCCCATCAGGGAGATAGGAAAGGACCTCCAATGGGCGACATCCGATGCTAACCGCGCCAGGTGCGGCTCAAGGTTTTTCGTGAAGAACTCCCTCCTGTCCCTAGTGACATACACCTGTGTAGCCGGAGTAACTACCAAATAGTTCGAAGAGATGGGGCGCCTGCGCCATTGAGTGGTAGGGCCTGGCCATATAGAGGACGATGTCGTCTGCGTATAAAGATATATGCTCCTCCCACTCATCCGTAAGTGCCAGGCCCCAGAAAGACCGGTCTCTTCGAATCCAGTGGGCCAGTAGCTCCAGGGCCAAGGCGAAGAGGAGTGGGGACAAAGGACATCTCTGCCTGGTACCCCGCCGCAGGGACATTGCTCAGTTTACCCTCACCCTTGCTACCGGCTGTTCATGCAACAGACACACCCAGCAGCAGAAGACCGGCCCGAAGCCCAAACGCTGCAGAACCATGAATAAGTACGGCCATTTGATGCTGTCAAAGACAATTGAGGCGTCCAGCGCCATCAACGCCGTTTGGGTGTCGCCCGCGCCCTCGGTCATGTACAGAACCACGTAGAGCCGTCGTAAGTTATGCCAAGTGCTCATGTGAGGCATGAACCCCGACTGATCCACATGTATCAGGTCTGGCAGAACTGAAAGCAGTCGCGTCACCAAGGCTTTAGCCAAAACCTTGGCCTCCACATTGAGGAGTAATATAGGTCGATAAGACGAGCATTGGTCAGCCGGTTTCCAAGCCTTGTGGATGACCACAATCGTGGCCTACCGCTGATCAGGCGGGAGCCTCCCCACTTTTCTCCCTTCAAGGAACATTTGTCTTAGGGGCTCAGTCACAATATTGGCTTGCCTCTTGTAAATTTCAACTGGGAGCCCATTGGGCCCCTGCGCTTTCCCGGCCTGAAGTGCGTTAAGGGCTTCACCCAGTTCCAAGACCGTAAGGTCAGCCTCTAGGCTGTCAGTCTGCTCCCAGGATAACATGGGAAGGGCAAAATCCCGAAGAAACTCCTCACAGTCAGATTCCGATCTGGTGCACACCGGGATGTAAACCCTCTCATAGTAAGATGCAAAGGCCTCCGCTATGTCAATCCCGGCAGATACCAAGGAGCCCAACTCGTTCCTCACTTCCGTGACCCGGGATCGCTCCCGGTCCCTGTGCTCGAGCCATGCTAATAGCTTTATGCTTTTATCACCCGGCGTCATATATCCGATTTTGCATGGCGAGGGAATAGGCTCGCGCCTCACCCTCCGCCAGTGAGCGAAGTTCCTTTTGCTTGAGGACAAGCTTGTGACTGTGCCTCAATTTCCCGCTCCAACTGTGTGATCTGGAGTACTTCTTCCTTCTTTTGAGCGCCAATAAGCGCCTGAACCTGGCCCCTCAAGACTGTCTTAAATGCTTCCCACAAGGTTAACTGGGAATCAACCGAGCCCTGGTTCTCGGCGAAGTATAGTTGGGAGCCCTCACGCAACTTGTCAACTATAGAGTTGTCTTTGAAGCGCCATGGGTCTATCCTCGGGAAGGCCGCCCTAGGCTGTTACCGCCCCTTTGAGAGTGACACCCACAGGTGAATGATTTGAGATTCCCCGGGCCATGATGCGGGAGTCCGCGAAGTCGCCCAATTGGTCCCCCCGGGACAAGAGGTGGTCTATTCTGGAGAAGGACCCATGTCTAGCAGAGTAAAAAGTGTAATGCCTTTGTGTGGGGTAATGTACGCGCCATATGTCACTGAGGTCCATTGCTGTGGTGAAGCTATGCAAGCCGGCTTCCCCCCTATTGCCCTGCCTCTCCCCCGAGCGGTCGAGGTCTGCATCCATGACTGCATTAGTGTCTCCTCCCAGTACCAGAGTGCCCCAGGGAAGGTCTGCCAAGTGGGTCCCTAGTTTTACATATGTCAGGGCATGCAGTTCGAGTGGGATATAACAGGAGCTAAACACTAACATGCGACCCTTCCATCTGGCCGCCACCGCCACCATACATCCAGAGTCCTCCACCCACGTGCCTGTGACAACCAATGGAAGGGCTTTACGGACAAGAATCCCCACCCCCTGGAGCCAGACGTGAACCCCGAATGGGCCACCATCTTGTGGCCAAACCGATCCAATGCCCTGCACGTGTTGCCCCGCAAAAAATGAGTCTCTTGCAAGAGCACTACGTCAGGTGCGTGGCGTTTAACATACTGCAGGAACAATATCCGCTTTATTTTATTGCCAAAACCATTGACATTCCACGACCAGATCCTTTCACTTGACTGGTCACCCATTGAAGTACAACAACTTAAACTGTCCCGGATCTCTCACATGCCACTGCTTGCTGTTGTAAGCTAACAAACATACATTTGAATTTGAAACGCCATGAGCCAAACAAACATCCCCACAAAGCCCTGCCCCCCAACCCTTACCCCCTGTCCCTGCCAAGTGGGCCCCCAACCACCCACCTCTTAAACATGCAGAGTGCCTGTCGCCCCATTAACCTCATACCAACAGGGAACATAAACCTGCATCCGCAGAAGAAGACGTACTCTAGAGACGGAGTGCACACCCCATGGATGGTTCACGCTGCACGGACCATACCCCCCCAACTCCCTCCCCCCTACCCCCAACACAATGAACCAATGTGAGCCCAAAACATACAGCTGTAGAAGAGTTCGCAGCCCCGGACCCTCTCGCCCGACCACCTCCACTAAGCCAGGACCCATGAGGCACCCACCTCCCGTACCTCCCCTAACCACATTACCCCATGTCCACATTACCACTACAGTCACGAGAGGTGTCTGCCCGATCCGCTGGGGCTCTCGTGGTTGGCTGTTGCTGTTCTGGGTCCCCCGACAAGCACAGTTGTGAGTCAAGCGTCACAACCCGTTCTGGCGGCCCACAGTCCCCCAGCCTTCCATCAAGTCACTCGCCTCAGTCGGCGAGTCGAAAAAGAATGCCTTTTCACCGTCCAGGATCTTGAGACGTGCAGCATCATGTACTTTATTCCTTGATCTCTGAGGGCCCTCTTTACCGCTTAAAACAATCTGCACTGGTGCTGCACATTGAACGTAAAATCTGGTGAAAAATCATATTGTGGCGTTGTCCAGATGCAGGTCCCCGGACACCCTTGATGCCTGCAGGATGGCATCACGGTCTCTTATGGTTCAGGATATGGCCTTCCTCCCAGCACATGATGGGCTCTCTCCACCGAGACGGAGTTAGAAAGACGCTTAGGCTTGAGTATAAGATCCTCCACAACCAGTCTGTAGACGGGCCCTCCATGCCCTCCGGAACACCCACGGTACGGATATTATTGCGCCGCACCTGGCCTTCCTGATCCTCCAAGCGGACGGCAATGTCTGCTTGGTTTTTCGTAAGCGCGGCCACCTGCTCCTCAAGCCTCTTTGTTTTAGATTGCAAACTGCCGATGCCACTTTCAGCCTCGGCGACTTTATCTGACATCTTTCCAAAGTCCGCGCGGAGTAAATTGACTTCTTCAGTCACGGAGTCCAGCTTGGGCTCCATGGCACATCTCTTTTATGGCGCCACGCATCTCCATTATGGCCGACATGATGTCTTTTAGCGATGGGTCTGGCCCATCCTCTGTCACCTCGCATCGCTGGCTCCCTCCTTAGTGATCATCCTCCCTCCCTATGCTGACCGTATATTTAGCTATGTGATTAGTCTGGTCCTGCGCTGGTGGTTTGTTGCGCTCCATGGTCCTGAGATCCACCTCGGCAGTAGACGCAGCCTGCTGTTCCACGCCCTGGGCCTATTCCAGGACACTCACTGGGATGCGACCGGCACCTTTGAATTCGATGTGGTGCCCGCTGGGTGTTCCAGAAAAGGGGGTGGTGATGAACAGAGTGCCTGAATTAAGCAGACCACCCTTACCCAATCCAAAGATCAGGGCTTGATCCATCACCGTTTTTTAGCTCACTGCACCATCCCAGCTCAGAACTTGGCTATATGCAAATTAGTCTGTTCCTGTCCCAGTGCATGATGGGAACAGGGCAAACCAAACTACCAAGCCAATTCTTATACTGGGAAGGAAACAAGCTTCCGGGGACCGGTTTCTGCCATTTCAGGCGTCGTCGGCCCGGCTTGCTTGAATCCTGATGGTGCAATGAGCAAGGGACTCTCATCTGAGTATACCCTTCCACGCTTATGGTGGACAAAATGATTCAGAAAAGGGGGTGGTGATGAACAGAGTGCCTGAATTAAGCAGACCACTCTTACCCAGTCCAAAGATCAGGGCTTGATCCATCACCGTTTATTAGCTCACTGCACCATCCCAGCTCAGAACTTGGCTATATGCAAATTAGTCTGTTCCTGTCCCAGTGCATGATGGGAACAGGGCAAACCAAACTACCAAGCCAATTCTTATACTGGGAAGGAAACAAGCTTCCGGGACCGGTTTCTGCCATTTCAGGCGTCGTCGGCCCGGCTTGCTTGAATCCTGATGGTGCAATGAGCAAGGGACTCACATCTGAGTATACCCTTCCACGCTTATGGTGGACAAAATGATTCAGAAAAGGGGGTGGTGCCGCCTCCGCCCACAATGTCTCTGGTCCACTCACAGTCCGTCCGGCCACTAAATAAGGCCACAATCTGGCAGCTCGCTTCCCGTCCCAGGCCAGCGCAATACACGCAGGCCCAGGCGCAGATCAGGCCCAGAGATGCTGGGGGAAACACTGGTGCGTAGCAGGAAGACCTCCAGTTAACCCCACCACATAAGCCGCCAAAGTCAGATTGTAAGTGCTTGCAATACCGTGCTGGTAGGGGCCGCCCCCCCACACTCCAATTGCTCCTGCCACTAGACTTAAGTACTTGTGGGCGCTCCAGACTCCACCTTGCCGCGGTCGCCGCCGCCGTTTCACCCGCAGTGGGCCTAAAGGTGCCGGCACCAACCCTCTGAGACCTGCACAGTGCCCCTCAGCAGCCACCTGCCAGCAGCCTCGTCAGGTCCCCATCAAGCGCCAGGCTTCAGTGACAGAGCTCGGTAGTGGCGGGCGCCATTTTCTTACGGCCGGATTCACAGCCCGGACCCCGGATCAGCCACCTGGGATTGCCGTAAAACGAAGCAATTGCAGGGCTGAGAAGCTGTCCGCCGCCTCACCGCAGTTTCAACAGGCGGTAGGTGTTGCTCAAATGGTCGGATGATGCAGGATTGTGGGTGTAGTTTGTGATTCTGCTACAGCAGCTCTCTTAATGTGTGGCCATCTTCTTTGGCTGCAGCCCACGCCCCCAACGTTCTGTAAATTTGAGGGAATTTGAAATTAGAGTCTAAAAATTAATTTAGTATCCTCAGCTTGATTGGTGGGAGCAGTGCAAGTCAATCAAACAGAAGATAATATGGACGATGGATGACTAAATTTGAATTTAGAAAACCTCCAACCTTGCAGTCACATTTATTTTTATTTTTGTTTGGAATTTAAATGTAATATTTGTATATTGTTTAAAAATTCAAATCATTAAAATTGCTTGCGGTGCGGTCAACGGCTTCCATTAATGACTCAGTGGGAGTCCTCTGACTCAAATAATGACTCAGTGGGGGTCCTCTGAATCAATTAATGATTAAGTGGGGCTCTTCAGATTCCAGTAATGATTAAATGGAACAGAAGTCAAAAGCTTAAGAAGCACTGCTGTACACCGTGGCCATTCGTAATTTACCAGGAGCCAAAAATATGGTCTGCGGTGTGCTGAAAGCCGCACTGATCCAACAGAGTGGGGGTCAGGGAGAGGTGGATGTACGATGGGCGTAGTTGGAGCGAGACATGTACATGGTTTGAACTGAGTTCTAGATTTATTTTAAGGGTTTCATCCCATGCTGCCCTCTAAACTATGTACCTAGAAAAAGATTTGACAACACTGTGTCATGCTCAGTGGCGGCCAGTAAGTTTTGGGGGGAGGGGGGCGGATGGGACACACGCTCACATACACGACACGCACAACCAGGCGTGCGCGCACACACACACACACATTCATTCACAACACTCTTTCCCAAACATTCATACATGCACGCACGCACCAAACAATGTAAAAAGAAAATAAATCACACTTACCTTCAGCCAGCTCTGCTCTGCCTCGGGGGTTCCAGGAGGCTTGGGCCTGCTGCCTTCCCTGCAGCAGTCCTATCTTCATCACAGAGTGGGATGGGGTCAGGGAGACTACTGACCCCACCCCACTCTGTGATGAAGTGTCACTGATTGACAGTCGACCCTGGGCGCTTCAGGGCTTAAAACTGAAGCGCCCAGGTGCGAGGCAATCAGTGACGCTCTCCCTCGTCACTGACGGGAGGGCCTCAGCAACCTTTGCTGAGCTGAGAAAGTCACGCCCAATGGAGCTGTGACTTTCTCAGTCCAGCAAAGTTAAGTTCAGGCAGCCAGGAGCCTGCGCTAAATGCGCATGTGTTTCTCCTGGCTGCTTAAACTGAAAGTGAACAGTGTCTGTCAGGCTGACTTTTGTTCAGCCTGACAGACACTTGTTCCTACAGGGAAAAAGGGGGCGGGCCCTTCCGCCCAAATAGACCAGCTGCGCCTGGTCATGCTGTATCTTAGCTGCTATCCAACCAACGCACCCTGGGGTAAGCCTTCTCTGCTTGCTATCACTACCTTTAGTAAGTCAAGTGTGCAAAGGAAATAACTTGATTATTGAATGGAAATGTAACAATCTTAGGCCTCGCAATCTCCTTATTCCTTTAGTCTTTTATCTGTTTATATTAGAAATGCTTAGAAACAGGCCCAGTTAAGCTAGCACGTGCTTTAAAAACTCTTTGACAAGGACCCTCCTTTGTCAAGACTTGCACTTTAAGAGTTGCTGGAGAAAAGAGCATATTGGGTGGTTCTTCTAATTTTTCTTTGTAATGTCTGTGAACACACTTCCTTTATTGCTTTTTAGAATAGAACTGTGTATGTATTTGTGAAAAGTCCTCTGAAAATGCCACTTTACTGTTTTCATGTGGTTCTATTAACATCCGTTATGTTTTGTTGAGATGGTAATTACCGATGATAATACAGTAACTTGTATATATGCTTAATAATGAAGACTAGTCTTTTTCAGTAATTGCGAGCTAACACTTAATACTGAAGCAAAAACGGAGAAGTGTGCATCTGATTTGAAAAAATGAGAATTAAATTACAGAACACTGCTTCTTCAAGACCCGCATAGAAACATGATTGTTTAAAAGAAGTGTACCAACAACGGCTCATGTGCAAATTATATTTTGCAAGTGTCTTGCATCAGAGGTGCTGGAATAATTTTCAGAGTAGGGGTGTTGCCATTAATGTAACATCACTGAAGCAATAGGGATTGTGAAGAATCAAATTTTCATACAAAGGACAAGTGTGGTAAATGTTTACAGTAGGAGAGTGGGGAAGTGCGTAGTATATAGCTGGTGGTACATTTTGGGCACACTGTTGAAAATATATTACTAAAGAAAGTGAGGTAGCACATTGTAATTTACAGAAAACACACTTTACACTGAAATAGCCACTCAATTTGCACAGTCAAAGTTTTACTAATAAAACTATGCAGCGCACACAATGAGAATGGGTGGAAATCAGGTTATAGCTAATATTTCATTTCCGCATCACCAAGCATTTTGATTTGTTTTGATCCTATTAAAAAATGTATGCTTTCAGAACTGCTAATAAATTCTGAAATATCTGTACTAGTCATTTACAGGTATTTACATTTTGTTGTGCTCTAGAAAAAAATTACATCTTGCAGCCTTTCCTTTCACACTACCTGTACCTCATCAAAAATATTGCGTAGCTCACTTTACAAAATCCTCTCGTTTTACAGTCAGAGAGACAAAAGTGAACAACAACCTCCCTTTTAAAAGAATAACAATCAGTTAACCAGAAGGCATCGCCAAGCACTTGACCTCTGTCTTTCATCGCCCAGCAAATATGCCAAGATAAAAACAAAATGTAAAGTGCTCTTTACTGCTCATTCACCTTCTGAACTCCAGAATGGCCACATGCATGTCTGATTGATGAATCAGCAGTGCCAGGGCTAAGTGGAATCAGTCATGCAGAAAGATAATTCTCGAAGGAAAAGAGAACTGGTTGAACACAGCCGAGATGAGTATGGACGGTGGACAGAAACTTAAAGTGCCATGCCAAGAGTGGTGGGTTGGATATTAAATCCTCCGTGTAGCCAAAAGGGTAGCAACACACATAGGCTGAAGGAAATATTTTCAGGGAAACATAGTACATTTGTTACAACCGACAGAGCTGCAGCTGCTACTGCGATAACTAGCATGCAAGGGAGATAGCTCAAAATATAATTATTTTCAAGTAGTGCCACACTGAAAAGCTAGCATTCGTGTAAGAATACAAGCAGCCAGTCAGAGCCTGGGTAAACGCTAAATGCTCCACGGGACAGACAAAGATGTGCTGGACGGCCTAAAAAAATAAAGCCAGCAAACAGAATGCAAGCAAATGTGAGTTATTAAACGCTAAGTAATGGACGTCATGCATTCCAAGGCAAGTTTTCACCATGTCTTAAATATGTCGTTGCAAACGGACAGCTGCACTGTTTGGTAGGCGTCAACCTAGAAATCTGGCCAGAGCTACACAACTGATTAATACATTCAGCATGCATGTAGAAAGTAAAGTAAAATTAAGGACATGCAGATTACATGGCTCTCTTCAGGGTCTTCCAAACCATCAGGTCGGCTGAGATTGCGGGCTGGCTGACTGCAGACTACATTGTCTTCCAAGCCCCATGCGTTTGTTCCTGCTGGTGGCCTTTGAATCTCATCAGGGTAAAATGCCCCATCTGCTCCATCTAGATAAAAAAGCAAACAGGGTGATTTTTGATGCTCCACGCGGCAGCAGTTGGGTTACATAATTCTGAACATCTTTTCTAGCTCAGATGATGACATCAGAGGCACCACAAACCAGTATCGAATCAGAAACAATGGTTTAGTTACGTAGTTTATCTGTTTCCATAGTAGTCCTTTGTGCTGACCTAGCAGATGTGTATGTGTCGGGAGTGCTGTAAGCAGGGTAGAACATGAAGACCAAGGACTGAAAAATAAATACATTCCTACCTAATGTACTTGTATCCAAACTAATTTGCACCATCTTAAATGTGTTCCCCACCCTACTACCAATGGGGACGGGGAAAAAAGAGATATCTACAAGATATTCGCCTGTAGTATTAGACTTGCCATATTCCTCATTTCCAAATCTACACGTTTACAATTTAGGTGATGTGGGGGTGACACTTTAGTTAGCTTCTGTCGCTATAGAAATATTACTCGTACAGAATTTGTGGATATTGAGAGACTGCTGATGTGTAAAACATATTACATGACAAAAATACCTGTGTGCTTAATATTCATGATCTCAATATGGGGCTGGAAACCTATTGGAAAGAAGAAATATGTAAAATTTGTATCACTATGGGCATTCTCAAAAAATATTTGGCATATAACCACACCAACTTTTTTAAAAGTCAAATCAAATGCAAGTTCTCTGAGCCTAGTTAGGTGTAGTACTTATTTTACAACAAGACAGAGGCACAGAAACCATAACAATTCATGATAAAAAACACCTGATAGCAATATTAGGAAATGGTGTTAAAATCCTAATGAAGTGAAAGGAATAGCTTTCCTTTAAATAGGGAATTGTTCTGTTTCTGTTAAAAATATACACGCTCAATAACTGCTCTGCTTTAGATTTAAACATTTCATTAATCAATATTTTCATTAATAAAATATTAATAGCCATGTGGCTACTACGTGGGTGCCTACCAGCAGGCCACAAGCATGAGCACAAGGAGAAGTCTACACTCAGGTGCCTATAAAATGAAATGCAAAGTTTAGGCTTAAGGGCCCATGTTTATCATTGGGAAGTTGCTCAGTAAAAGGGGAAAGGGTATTTTTTTTCTTGTGCACATTTACCCACACCTGCTTGCCCATCTGTTCTCTGCTTGCTGTCTCCACCTTGGGGCACAATGACGTGCCCTCCCACTGGGGCTCATCATGCCCCCTGGGAAACATTCTAACAATCTGCAATTACCTTCCGCTTCTTGGGGCACATACAAAATGCCTGTCAAATTCAAACCAGTGTCTGGAACCACAAGCAACACATAAATTGGTCGTTTTAAAGGCCCTAGGCCCTCTGAACTACTTTATTCGCAATCATATCGATATTCTTTATCGACAGGGTGCCTGCCCAGCTGTACTGTACTTACTGTTCGTACGTGTCGTGCCCTCCCAATCGGTGCTCATGCCCCCGGGGAAACACTTTAACAATCATCATCCACATCTCAGGGGACATTAAATATGCCCGTTACATTCAAACCGGTGTCTTGAACTACAACTCTCATACATAACGATCATTTTAGTAGACACTGGGGCCCCACTGACCCACTTTGTTAACAGTAATAGTTCAAAAAACTCATCGCCGGGTTCGGCATTTTACGCGTCTGAGTAACCAGACGTCGGACTGCCGCGCCCTTCTATTTGAAATTACAGATGCACGTGTTGAAAACGGAATAAGTAATCTGACTTCGTCCATCAGGGTGGGCCTGGGATGCTACAGTGCATTATAAGAAGTATTAGTCAGAGAAGTCAACCCAAACCAGATACTACTGACCCTCTGGCCATTTTCCTAGTGAAGGATGCAGTTTGTAGTCTAACACAAGCATCCATTGGTGTGGTCTTGAATGATGGTCGAACATGGGTCCAAAACAGATACATCAATTGTAATTCAAATTAGGTTATATATCGCTGACCTGTGGTTTATTTATTTTATTTAAGCAATTTGTAGAGCACGCAAATAGCCTTGGGTGTCTCGGCGCTGCGGACTGTGTAGAGTAAGGAGCTAGAGATGAGGTGCCTATTGATTAAAAAGTCAAGTCCTAATCAGCTTCCTGAAGGTGAATAACGTTGGGCATGATTTGATATGCTAGGGAAGGGTGTTTCATAGTTTGGCAGTGGCGACGGTGAATCTTCTGTCACCCCAGGCTACTTTGTTTGTGCTGTGACTATTCAAGAGGTTGGCCGTTGATGAGCAGAGAGTTCTATTAGGGGTATATCCACACAAGGCTTTCTTCAGGAAGTCAGGTCCAGTTTTATGTATGGCCTTGAAGGCAATACAAAGAGCCTTGACATTAATTCGGTTTGTCATTGGTAGCCAATGAAGGTTTCATACTACAGAAGAGATTGGATGATACTTAGGGGTGCCCGTTATCAGTCTTGCGGCTGAATTCTGCACCATCTGCAGTCTGTTATTGACCTTTTTCTGAGTGTTGATGAGAAGGCCATTGCAGGAGTCAATTTTAAACATGACTAAAGTGTTAATAAGGGTTTTTCTAGCATTGGATGGAAGAAAGGGTAGAGTTTTTTTTATCATGCTTAGAGTATAAAAGGACAAAGAGACAACGCATTGGTGTGTGAAGTAAAAGCCAGTTTGTAGTCGAATATAACATCCAGGTATTGACTTTTGACACTGGGAGAGGCGGTGGACCCAGGTCGGTGGGCCACCAGATGGAGGACCAGGCAGTATAGAGCTTGCCGAATATCAGGACTTCGGTTTTATCAAGAGTTTAACTTTAGGCAGTTATTGGCCATCCAGGTACTGATGGCAAGCATACCACTTTGGAATCTGGAGGCAACTGCTACGCACCAGTTGTGTGTTGTCGGCGTAGGAGGGAAGACCCAACCCGTGAGATTTGATGACCCTGGCCAGGTCCGACACATAGAAGTTAAATAGTTTCGGACTCAAGCATGAGCCTTGTGGCACCCCACATGGGAGGGTCAAAGGAGAGGATGTGTGTTCATTAGTTTCTCAAATATTTTAGCTAGTAATGGAAGGCTTCTGATAGGTCTGTGATTTTTTTGTTTCTAGAGGGTAGAGGTACTGCTTTTTCAGTAGTGGCTTGATGATAGCACTTTTCCATATAGCGGGGTAGGTGCCAGTATTAAACATGGCATTGCAGATGTCTGTTAGGTTAGGGGCCAGAATGGCAGGAATCAGTTTTAAAGAGAAGCAGGGCAAGGGTCCGTGGGGTAACAAACTTGATGGTAGAGATACGGTTCTCGATTTGTTGTGGTGAGACTTGGCTAAAGGTTGAGAAGGAAGGGGTGTTTTCTTCGTTGTGAGGGGTGACTGTTGAATTCCCAGGTTTAGGTTGGGCTGCGAAGTTGAAGTATATATTGCTGACTTTTTCTAGGAAGGAATTTGCCAGGGCATTGCAAAGTTCTTGGGTGGGAGCGATTGGGGGGTTTGTTGCAGACCCTGATAGTTTAGTGACCACATGATAAAGCACTTAGTGGAATTTTTAGCTGATTCAATCTGATTGAGGTAGTATTTGCTTTTTTCCAGAATAATGAGGTGCTTATATTTGGAGATAGCTTCCTTATAGCGGGTTTTGTTCGAGATATTATAGTTTTTGCACCAATGTCTCTCGAGGTTCCTACAGCATTGTTTTTCCAGGCTTAAAGCCTCAGAGAACCAGGAAGCTGATGGGGATGTTCTGTTTTTTGAGACATTTTTTAATGGTACTAGGAGGTTGAAGGCGTTATTTAGCCATATGGAGTAATTCACTGACGTAAGTAGGGGTCTGGAGTGGGGTCGTAGTTGGAGGATGCACAGTTTGTTGTCTAACACAAGCATCCATTGGTGTGGTCTTGAATGATGGTCGAGCATGGTTCCAAAACAGATACACCAATTGTAATTCAAATTACGTTCTATATCGCTGACCTGTGGTTGTGGCATACATTACATTGGCCTACCCTCTAGGAAAGTTAAAATTGGAATCAAGGAATTTATTATTAACTTAAAAGCAAGGAGAATCACAAGATTGGTCAGACACTTCCAAGAGATGGGACATGGACCCAGAGATTTTAGGTGGACAGTTTTGGAAACAATGACAGCAGACGAAGTGCCGCTGATGATATTCTGTTCAGAAAATAGGCACGGTGGAATTTTTCTGAAAAGACAGATCAAGGGGGGCTTAATGGTTTGAATGAACAGCATAAATTATGAAGATATAACTTCAGTGGGTAGGTGTTTTTTTATTTAATAAAAAAAAACTTGTTCTTGCTATTGTCATATGCTGCAGAATTTAGGAAGATGTAATGGGTGCAGAATAATACCACTCGTTCCAAGTTTATCAATAGGAAAAATACATATGAGCATATGGCATCTCCCACTAAGTTCTGGTGTGATTATGGTGGGCCCCATATATAAGTGTCTGCTTCCGAACATGATTGGTCTGTTTGATAAACCAACAATATCCAACGATTGAAATTCTGTCTACGGTTGTACATTACATGTATCCAGTTGGTTTAAAGGAAAGGCAAAAGGAATGACGCGATTCAATTATGAAATTACACTATCATTAACATTAGCATCTTGTCCCATGCCTGGTTTGGCACTCTAATATGGTGCCCACCCTGATGGACAAAGTCAGCGGACTTATCCCGGCTTCCCGTCACGTACCTGTAATTTCAAATAGACGGGCTCAACAGTCTGACGTCAGGTTACTTAGACGCGGAAGACGCGGAAGACGCAGAAACTGAATGTTTTGAACTAGGTCCGTTAACAAAGTATGTCAGTGGAGCCTCACAGTCAATTAAAAGGATCATTATGTATGAGAGTTGTGGTTCAAGACACCGGTCTGATTATCAGGGCATAGTCAATGTGCCCTGAGATGCAGATGGTAATTGTAAAAGTATTGGAATGTTTCCCCGGAGGCATGATGTACCAATTGGGTGGGCACATCACTGTGCCCAAGGAGCGGACAGTAAGCATAGTACAGATGGGCAGGCACCCTGTCGATAAAGAATATTGATATGATTATACACAAAGTAGGTCAGTGGGCACCAGGGTCGACTAAAATGACCAATTTGTATGTGAGTTGTAGGTCTAGACACTGGTTTGAATTAGACAGGCATTTTTAATGTGCCTCGAGATGCAGATGGTAATCACAAAATGGTTGGAATGTTTGCCCGGAGGCATGATTAGCCCCGAAAGGGAGGGCACATCATTGTGCCCCGAGGTACGGACAGCAAGCACATAATGGATTGGTAGGCAGGTGTGTGTTAATGTGCACAAGAAAAAAAAACATTCGCTTTTACTTTTCACTGAGTTACTTTCCAATGATAAAAATGGTCCAAATTTTATCGGCAACTGAGTGTAAAATGCTCCCTGTGCTATTGCATGTGGCCTGCTGGTAGGCGCCCACCTGTTAGCCTCATGGTAACTTTAACATACATTATGTGAAGATCTATAGGGCACTCATATGTTCAGGTGTGTACCATTCACAGTTAGTAGTTTTAAGGTCACATACATACTCGTTTTCCCACACAAGTTTTGGAGGTTGGTTTTCATTCCATTGTTTGAAAATGAAGATGATGAGAGTGAGCAATTTGGTGAGAATCTGCTGAACGCTCCTTGGTGGTTGCTTACATGAGGCACTTCCTAAACACATTTTTAATAATTTTTCTCTACACTTGTAAGAATCACCTTTTAACACAAGATCTGCTTCTATTTCCAAATACATATATGGTTGGGTTTATAAGTAGGTACTAGAACCTCCCCCACTTAAGAAGAAGTGGGGAACCCTTAAAAACTCTGACTTTGTGTGACGTACAAGGTTTTTTTTGTATAGGATATTGTTGTTGAGTGGAGGGCACCTTGAAGCCTGTTTCTCCCTCTAAGGTTCCTTCTTGATGAATAATAGATGTTTTATCCACCAGAAACAGCACTAGGTAAGTAAAGTGTTCTTCTAATGGATAGTTGTAAATGCAGATGCCTCACTTTTAGAATAGCTACTAAAGCAGTACCTCAGAAGGTGTAGTGTGTGTAGAGTGGGCTCAGACAAGAAGTGCTCCAGGACTGAACTGGAAAATGCCGTTCACTTCAGAACTGGCTATCAAAACAATTGTGCTTTGCAAATGTGTGCACTGCTGCCCATGTAACAATCTGACAGATATCAAGAACAGGCACTATGAATGCTAGCGCAGTGGTAGAAACCTTGGCTTTGAGGCCTGCTTCTCAGCCAGTGCACTGTAGGTCTTAATGCAGAGGATTACCCACTTTGACAATGTCCTTTTCTACAATGCCTAACCCATCAATAAAATGTTTCACTACGATGACAAGGAAGGCTGGTTCAACAAATGCAAAAAGGCAGAGAGGGCAGACAAATATTCTTTAATGATGCCCACCGTATGACAATGACAAAACAAATAGTTAGACATCCAACAATTTGGCTTGTAAAGGGTCTTTGCAGATCTGTCGGTGGCAGAGACAGACACATCCACTCGGTGAGAGCTGCCTGCATTGACACATGAGACCTTGCTGACTCGCGCAATTGTCTTGCATAAATTGTTTTAACTGCCTTACTTTTTAAATTCATTTTGGTCTTACTTACTGCAAATATTCACTGTTGCTAGCATTGTGGCCCGCCCCGTTCCGCCGCATCCTTGTGGGCGTTTGATTGCGGAGGGTGAGGCAGCCCAGCACTTCCGGGCACAACAGGAAACAGGGTAGCGCTCTAGTCACGCTGTCCTACTCCTGCGCAGACCTGAACTACCCTATTTAATGCGAGAAGGACAGCGGCCGCGCCAAAGGCAAGCCCGTCTGCACCCGTCCACAGCCGGGTGCGGCCTGGGCCAGTACCCCTGCCCGATATGACATCATGGGATTAAGCAGGCTTCATTACACCAGAGAACAATTACTTAACATGTGCCCCAGGGTCAAAGAGGGATGTAGGCATAGGATACATGCAGAAACGCTGCCATTCCGATGTATGGAATGTACTCATGATCCGTTCACACCGAAGGGTACCGGGAAGGAGGTGGAAATGATTAGTATGACATTGCTGAACTGGCGCTCCTTGAAGAAGCACAAATTGGAAATCCATGATCTCCTAATGGATAGTCGGCCGGATGTGCTTTTTCTAACCGAGACCTGGTTGGACGAGGTATCCACTCCGGAGATCATGGAAGCCCTTTCTCTAGAATATTGCTTACTAAGAGTGGATAGGGGGATCCAGCGGGGGTGGGGGGTGGGGGGGGGTATTGCATTGATCTATAAAAGGAAATTGGCATGCACTTTGGATGCAGTTAAGATTGTGAACAGTGAGGCAGGGTTCTTCACTATAAAACTTTCCCCAAAAAACACTATTAACGGTTTTCTGATATATCGGCCCCCGGGTTCAGCCTCACAGTTTGTTGAAGGCCTGGCAGAGATCGCCACCTAGCCTCCGCTACGTTACAGCAAGCTCCTTATCTTGGGCGACCTAAATCTTCACTTTGAGGATGCAAACTGTAGGGAGGCGCAGGGGGTCGTGTCCGCAATGAGACCCCTTATGCTGGAACTGCAGTCACTAACACCCAAGCATCAATTGGGTCACCTGCTAGACCCCATTTTTGCAAACTGGGAGGGAGTGGAGGTTCCCCCCCCACCAGGGTGCCATGGTCTGACCACTGTTTAATTCCATTCTGTGTGAAATCATGCTCATTAAAAATGTACGAGAGGAAACCCCTACTCCTCGAACGTAGGAACTGGAAAAAATTAACCAGGAAGCTTACAAGCTGGCTCTGCAGAAGGAACCGCCACCGTTGAGTGACACTCTGAGCGAGGCTTGGAGGGTACACGAAGAGTGGATGGCGCAGGCCTTAGATGAAGTAGCGCCATGGACAACTAAGGCCCCTGTTAGGCGGTCCAAAACTGCTCCATGGTTTAATAAAGAGCTAATAGTAGCTAAATCGGTTTGTAAAAACTTAGAACGCAGCTGGCGTAAAGACTATGATTTTAGTTGCAAACAGCAATATAAGGACAGCTTAAAGAAATATCACAAACTGATAAGAACAGCGAAAGGAGCTTTCCTCAAGGAGAGAATAGAGTCTGCGGAGAATACGTCCAAGGAACTATTCACTATATACAAAGAGCTTACGGCCCCGGCAAGGATTGTGGCACAAGACATCTTTTCCGATGAGATCTGCGAGTCGATAGCAGACCACTTCGTGAATAAGGTGGAGAAAATATATGCCTCTTTTCAGGATAGGGCAGGCATGTCCACAAGCCAGCCTAAGAATTGTACGAAACATGCCAATGACTTGCATTTAAATTGTTTTAAAGTACCTGCTAGGCAGGAAATGCTGAGGATTGCGAATAATATTCAATCAGGCTCTCCTAATGATGCGGTCCCGCCCAAGAGTTTTAAGAACCAGCTAGAAGTGGTAATTGATTATATCAGTTACATGGCTTCTCTTTCCTTTCAGGAATGCTATGTTCTCGATGAATGGAAAAGGGCGCAGGTTATTCCTCTTAAAAAGAAAGTCAACCTTCATATATCTCAGCTGGAGAACCTACGACGTATTTCGCTTCTCCCGTTTTGTATGAAGGCAGTGGAAAAAATTGCCAACACTCCGCTCATGGAGTTTTTGGAAGAAGGTCAGCATCTTCATCCATCTCAGTCTGGGTTTAGGGCCAGGTACTCAACTGAAACAGCCCTCCTCTTTTCTAAGGAGATGCTCAGGCAGAAAGTAGGTGAGGGGCAGACGGCGGCACTGGTATTACTGGACTTGAGTGCGGCGTTTGATACCGTGTCACATACCACGCTGCTAACCCGCCTTACGGAAATGGGAGTTGAGGGTTCGGCCCATGAGTGGGTAGGCTCCTTTCTAAAAGATATAAGTTTCCAAGTACACTGCACCCAGTTCAAATCCTCACCCCAATGGTTAGGCACGGTGTTCCACAGGGCTCAAGTTTGAGCCCGACGTTATTCAATCGATACATGGTACCCCTGGCACGAATTGTGGTATCTTATGGAGTTGACATCGTCACGTATGCCGATGATACTCAATTGGTGATCACCCTAGCCCAAGGCCAGGCCGAGGCAGCAGCCAACTTCTCCACCTGTCTTACGGCTGTAGCCGGGTGAGGCAGCAGCCAACTTCTCCACCTGTCTTACGGCTGTAGCCTGGTGGATGAATAATAACTGCCTGTGCCTCAACAGGAATAAAACGGAACTATTGGTGATCGGGAAAAAACCCTCGATCTGGTCATCGGCGTGGTGGCCGTCTGAGTTGGGGCCTATACCCTCCCCCTCAGTGACTGTGAAGAATTTAGGTGTCCTTCTGGACTCCAGCCTATCCTTTGGACAGCACATTGGTAGGCTGGCGGGAAAATGCTACGGCATCCTCAAAACCATACGCAAAGTGCTTGATCTTTTGCCCATCAATACCAGGAAATCCTTGATACATGCCTTAGTCACCCCCCACCTGGACTAAAGTAATTCCTTATTTGCAGGTTTAAGTAAGAAAGGGGTACAGCAGCTGCAATGTGTACAGAATGCGGCGGCCCGACTGGTCTTGAACCTGTCCAGAAGAGCGTCAGGGAAGCAGGCCTTGGCAACTCTTCACTGGCTCCCTATACAGGAACGAATTTGGTTCAAAACATTGTGTATTACACACCGTGTTGCCCAAGGGAAAGGTCCGATCTAGCTTCAAAAACTACTAACTATTCACTGCCCCAGGCGCAACCTGAGATCATTAGGTAGCATGCTGTTTCAGGTTCCACGTATCTACAAAGCGAGAATGGGAGGCCGCTCATTTAGATATCTTGCTAGTAAGCGATGGAACGAGCTCCCCATTGAACTCCGCATGGAGCCGGCGGAAGCCAGATTTCGCCTCAAACTGAAAACTTACCTTTTCCCCAGAACGTAATTCCCTTCAGTAGAGTCTTTCCCTCATGGTGCTGATTGTGGGAAGGTGCGCTCATTTAGTGGACTGTATCCATAGCGCGGGGACACAATGTATTAGTGTAACCAGGCGCTTAATAAATGGTTTTATTATTATTATTATTTGCTGCAAACTCCACACCAGCCATAAATCTGTCCCAGCGTGCAGCATAAATGGACTTTGTAGAAGGATGCCTGGCTGTGAGGATGGCATTCATAACCTCAGGTGGTAGATCAAATGTAATCAACTGCCTGCACTCAGTCTCCACGGATACAGGTGTAGATTGTGCAGGTTCAGTTGCAGGGGTGCGCCCTGCTGCTGCGGCAGAAAATCTTCCCAAAGAGGTACACTGATTGGAGGACAGATGCTCATGCCCAGAAGTTCCGGGATCACACTCAATGGGCCCTAAAGGGAGCTTCTAGGAGGACTTGGGTCCGGTGGGTCCTGATCTTCTTCAGAGCTCAGGGCTGGAGAGGTAGGGGCAGAAAGGCATACAGGAGTTCTGTGTTACACAGAAGCCTGAATGCATTTCCCACAGCGAATTTGCTTGGGAACTGCAACACGCAGAAGTTTTGACAGACAAGTTACTTACCCTCGGTAACATCTTATCTGGTAGAAACATAATCTTGTCGCAGGTTCCTTACCGTAGAATTTCCCAGGTGTCAAGCTGGATCCGGAAGACTATTGCTCGAGCAATACCAATGCGGGCCAATAGGTGGCATCGGTCAGCTCTACGTGACGTTGTCAGCCTTGTCCTCGCCGTAAGTGACGTCCGCATCACCTATATAGGTGCCACCTCGACGTGCTGACGTCACTTACTTTTCACAAATTTTCACACCAGGAGCAGGAAGCCATGATGTGCACTGACAGTTGTGCGTTTAGAACAGCTAGGCCCTTAAAGGGTTCAGCTCTGACCCTGAAAACCTGTCCGCAGTGCGGGGAGGATGGGTGGGTCAGTGGGAAATCAGTGGCTAGATTATGTCTCTACCAGATAAGGCATTTCTGAAGGTAGCTTGTTCATCTGTTTCAGACATGTAGCCGCAGATTCCTTACCTTAGAAAAAAATACCCCAGAAATACAATCCACAGAGGAGGGACTATGGACAAGTTAGACCAGGAAGTCCTGCAGGATAGAGCAACCAAAAAAGGCTGCCCCTGCGGACTTGACTGTCCAGGGATTATTGCTTAGTGAAAGTGTGCAAAGATGCCCAAGTTGCTGCCTGACAAATGTCAAGTACTAGAACACCACGTTGCAAAGCTGTGGTCGCAGCTGGAATGAACTCTTAAGCCTTCGGGAAGCTGTTTCTTGGCAAGAGTGTAACAAATATTGATGCAGAGGATGACACATCATGAGACAGACCTCTTCTGCACCGCACAACCTTTCTCTGATCCAATGTACCCCACGAAGAGCTGGTTATCCAAGTGGAACTCTTTAATGCGGCCAAGGTAGAACAACAACACTCTTTTAGGTGCAGAAGAGGATAGAAAGTGGGCAAGGTGAACGATTGCCTTACGTGGAATGGTGTTACCACTTTCGGTAAAGAAGAGGCCCTAGCGCGAAGTACCAACTTATCAGGGAAGATGGTCAGGTAAGGATGCTTGGATGACAGAGCCTGCAATTACCTCACCCTCCTGGCAGAAGTTAGTGCCACTAAAAAGGCTTTTTTGATGGAAAGCAGCCGTAGTGGGCAGTTGTGCAGAGGTTCCAACAGAGCGCACATCAGGAAGGTGAGACCAAAGGAAGGTCCCACAGAGGTATTATGAATAGGGCAGGTAGGAGCATATGTACAAGCCCCCTAAGAAGGATTATGAACATCTATTCTTGGAATGTAGAGTTGTAGATTCACATGCTTTGCATACTCCTGCCATCTAGTGTTGGGTCCCGATGTTTGCAAGTTGTTTGTCTTTCTAAGAAGTCTTTTCCAGTCACGAGGTAAGGTGACTTCTTTCGGTGATAGTATGTATAGGCATAAACTCACTTGTTTGACTGTTTTCCCACAAGAGTGTGAGAATGGAGTAAGTAAGTGTAGTATAAAGATGTCCATGCTTATGTAATGTAAATAATGAGAACTGCAACAACTACAGGTGCCCGGGGAGGAGGGAGGGTGCATGTGTATCTACAGCTCTACAAGGCAAGAACAGATGCTTACTGGATAAGTAACATAATTCGTTCAAGGCATGTGTGCTTTAGATAAAAATGCTTTGCCTAGACTATATAGAAGTATTCTCCCAAAGTGGTGGCTAACAAGTAGGTGTTGCAGTTGTTTGAAAAAGTGTCTTTAGCACTGCTTGCCCTACATTGGTTTGTTGACGTGCTAATACATCCACACAAATGTCAGCTGTAGGAATGTTACCCAAAAAGGCCATAGATGCTCGTATTGTACGAGTGGAATGTGCTCTAGAAGATATAGATAAAGTTCTGTTAGCTTTAGCATAGCAAGTTTGAATGCATTCAACAATCCATCTTGAAATACCAGATTAAGAACTAGGATTGCTGTTGTGAGGTGTAGCAAATGCAACAAATAGTTGCTTTGTATTACAAAAATATTTTGTCCTTTCAATATAGTACAGTAACGCTCTTCTGACATCAAGTATGTGATGAGCTCTTTCTGCTACTGAATCAGGTTGAGGGAAGAAGACAGGTGACTGAATTTTTTTGTAAATATTTTTATTAATTTTAAAACAGCAAAACATCTGGCAATGCAGTTCGCATATGCATATATCCATACACATCACAACCATAATACGTCCGGATACTGTGCGCAGTTCCCCTGCTCTTGTACCAATATAAGCATACATTTCCCATTGTTAGGCTAGGTTTCAATGCGTCTCATTCTCAAATCTAACAATGTTCATTTTCAGGGTCACAAGTATTCACAATCAAAATGAGTCTCTGTTGGTTTACAAACCCCCTCCCCCCCAAAATAGCATAATGGATATAAATGCCAGTCCCACCCCAACCCTCCCGATCCTGACCACTGGTGTGCCTAGTCTAAATGCATCAACCATAAAAGATTAAACATTCTGTGGTGCTCAGAAGTAATTAGCTCCTCAGCCTTGGGCACTTCCACTTATCCTGGTACTGTGTCGGGACTGTCGTTGTGCTGCCCGGGCAACTCAGTGGGTCCCCTGTCGGTCAATGGTTCATGTGCCCCCATTCGTACTTCTAATTCTGCATCTCCACTTAGGTCTGCTTCAGGGTCGTGTAATTGCGCCTCCAAAGCCTCCCATGCCTTCGCAGTCTCTAGTGCTCTTTAATTATTAGACCTCCTAGCCTGCTGAAAACGGACTGTGCTCTCACTTGTTGCCCATTTAAGTAATTCTGTCCTCCATCGGACACAACTGGGCCCTTGCCAAGTCTTCCAATGCATTCTGAGGTCTCTCTTGGCCAACAACAACAAACCCAAGTCTAGAAACTTATTAGTGACTTTCGTTTTATTGGTATGCGGGAACCAGTGTAGTAGGCACACACCCATTTCTGGTTCTACCGGTCTGTCCGTAACCCCACATAACAGGTCAACTACTTCTTCTCAATACGTTCCCAGTTTTGGACAACTCCACATCATGTGGTGGAAGTCTGCTCCCTCTAGGTTGCAACGCGGACTGTGAGCTGTATCAACTTTAAAATACTTATTAATTTTCGCCGGGGTTAGATATGCTCTATGTAGTATATAGAAATGACTGTAACAACAAGAAAACTTGAAGGTCTACAAAGTTGAGAAAAAGAAGTGGCCACAAGGAAAAATCACACACCACTATCACGACTAACGGTGAAGGACCATCAGTTGTAAAGGAGTCCTATCAGCCCATCCATATGGCGGAAACTCGTCATCTAGGACCTTATCAGCAGGTTCTTATATGGCCAAGCCCATAGTTTATTGCTTGGTACCAGTAGATCCTGATCTGAAAGAAGATGTGTCCTCACTGAGAGTGGTACTGATAGGGTGCAGTGCTCAAACAGGTAAGTGAGTGATTAAAATGACGGTCAGGGTAGAAGCCGTTGCCGGGTGAGGGGAGGCTTACTTCCCACACAAAGCTGGGTAAGTGCATGTTAGATTTATCACTTCTTTGTACTTAGATTATCTAGATGTGACTTTAAATTTTGCACAGGTTTCCACTTGTCCGTTATATAATTAACTGGCCCATTGAGCAAATGAATGCCACAATTTTTGTTCACATGTGTTTAAAAAGAGTTTTTTTGTTGTTGTTACAAAATTGTTCTTTTTTTCCTTTTCCTTTTTCTTGATCGCAGGAAAGGATTGCTCGTTACATGGTTATTAACGAGGAAACGGTAGGGTGGTTCATCGAGCCACACAATTCTACTTGCTTCAACCATGTCATATAATTTTTGTTTTATACTTTCACACTAATAATAGTGGATGTTGCAGTAGCTGATATTCCAGCCTGGCCCTGAAGAATGCCGGTAAACTGATACCACAACGGCAGAAACATGTTGGCCTAGATTTTAGATGCTTACTGTACAGTGATATTTTTACACTGTCATTTCACTTTTTTTATCGGACGTCCAGGGAGATACTAATAAACATATTTTTCTACACTGCACCCTATCAGTACCACCCTCAGTGAGGACACATCTTCTTTCAGATCAGGATCTACTGGTAGCAAGCAATAAACTATGGGCTTGCCCATATAAGAACCTGCTGATAAGGTCCTAGATGACGAGTTTCCGCCATATGGGTGGGCTGATAGGACTCCTTTACAACTGATGGTCCTTCACCGTTAGTCGTGATAGTGGTGTGTGATTTTTCTTGTGGCCACTTCTTTTTCTCAACTTTGTAGACCTTCAAGTTTTCTTGTTGTTACAGTATAGTTCATTAGGGGTATGAGCTTGACAGGTCGGTAAATATTGTCCCCCAGACCCTCCTTTAAAAGTTATATTCCCAGTATATAGAAATGAACCAACTGGAACCTGGCGTTGCGCGTGCTCTTCCACACTCTCTCCACCAGCTGAGTCTATGTTGTCTCAGGTATCTCTTTGCCAAGGTCTACCTCCCATATCCGCTGCAAGTGGCTCAATGGTTTTGTTCCCTCATTCAACATTCGTCTATATAGGCATGTGATAGCTTTGAAGGTCCCTGCTGCCATCACAATGTATTGGCATGCCATAGTTGTGCGGGGTTCAAATAATCCCCCTCCCAGTGCCGTTGAATTGCAGACACTAAGGCCGAATGCAATAAGAAATCCCCCTAGGGAGGCCGTATCTATCCAATAAGGTCTTGAAAGGAAGCAAAACGCCATCTTCATACAGGTCTCCCAGTATGTGCAGCCCCAGCTCCTCCCATACAGCCAGAGCGGCCCAGTCTCCCCCATGCGGAAGCGCAGTACACACCACCAGTGGTATCTCCGGGGCATAAGGGCGGGCAATTGCCCACCTGCACTGAGTTCGGTTCCAACACAGCCTCAATGTCCGCTCCTCATGGGACAACATCCCAAGAGGCAATCTCGGTTGAAGTATGATAAAGGATAGTACATGACGTGGAATCCATCGACCTTTCGGGCCATCCAGGCCCCTGAATTCCTGCAATTGAGCGGCTAAATAGTACAGCTCAAAGTCCGGTACCGCCCATCCCCCCTCGCCTCGCGAACGCATTATTGTGTCCACTGCTACCTGCGCCTATCCCTTCCCCACAGGAACCCACCCACCATGGAACAAAGCGTTTTGAAGAATGAGCTTGGTATCCATATCGGTAGCGTCCTGAAATAGTAGAACAACCGGGGAAGCGCCACCATCTTAAGGAGCGCCACCCGACTCGCTACCGAAAGCGGAAAAGTACTCCAGAAAGCTAGATTATTCTTAACGCCTCTCAAGGCTCTACCTATATTACCTTCCAACAGATCGTCCGGTGTATGATAAATGTTAGTTCCAAGGTAGGGCAGACAGCAAGGTTCCCACCGGATGTCCTCCACTTGGGGGGGTGGGGGGGGCTCGCCATCGCCCTATCAGCAGGAAACAAACAGGTCTTCGCCCAATTCAACCGCAATCCAGATGCCGAGCCAAAGATATGCAGCAGCGACGTCGCTCCAACTAGAGCCTCCTCTGTATCAGCCAGGAACATGAGGAGATCATCAGCGTAAAGCGAGATATACTGCATGGCTCCGCGTAGTCCGAGGCCAACATAGTGTCTCCCCGAACTAGCCTGTGCGGCCAATGGTTCAATGGCCAATGCAAACAACAAGGGAGAGAGCGGGCACCCCTGCAGCGTGCCCCGCCCAATTAGACAGGAAGAAGAAACAGTTGCTCCTGTTCCCACCCGTGCCGTGGCAGAACTATAAAGGATCTCCGTCCATCTTACGAAGGCCTCCCCCAGACCCAGCTCCCGTAAAACCCGAAACAAATAGGGCCACTCCAGACTGTCAAACGCCTTCTCTATGTCTACAGAAAGGATTGTCGCAGAAGGTGCCCCGCTGTGACCCCCCCCCCCTGCGCAAGATGCGAAGTAAACGTTGCACGTTAGTGGATGTATTCCGTGTGGGGATAAATCCTGCTTGATCATGATGTACCAACTGCACCATATAGGGAAGGAGTCGAGTTGCAAGAACCCTACTTAAGATTTTGTAGTCCGAGGTTAACATTGAGAGTGGGCGATACGCCGCTCTATCTGATGAGTCCATCCCAGGCTTTAGCAAGGGAATAATAATAGCCTCCCTAGTAGAAGTCGTCAACACTCCCGTTTTCCGCGCCTCTTGGAACACTGCCAGTAGCCGTGGCGCTAAACAATAAACATATAACGAGTAGAACTCTATAGGTAACCCATCTCCTCCTGGTGTTTAGTTACGTGCCATGTGTTTGACTGCGCACCGTATTTCTCCTAGTGTAATCTCCTGCCCCAACAGTTCTGCCTGTTTCTCGTCCAGCCGCGGCAATGCCAAGTCTGACAAGATCTCATCCATACAGTCCCCAGAATCGTGAAATTTGCTTCGGTAAAGGTCGGTGTAGTATTCCAGGAATACCCCATTGATCCCCTGTTGTGTGTATACCGGCCCTCCCGTCGGAGTTGTCAATCCCAATATAGGTGAGCCCTGGGGGTTCGGATTAGTTAGCCAAGCCAGTAAAGCGCCTAGCTTATCCCCTTCCGCATGCACTCGTCCCTGATAGGACTTATGAGCAAAGCAGCGCAGTCGCTCCACTTGCACAGCATCTCCCTCTCTAGCTGCTAACACTTCCCCTTGCACATCTGGAGTCTCCGGTCGGCTCCTCTCGGTGGATCGCAAACGCTGCTCTGCCGTCTCAATATCTTTCACAAGTGTCTTCCGCACCCCCACCACTTTGGCAATACAGAGTTACTATTTTAAAGGCGTCCCATTCCATAGCCAGTGATGTCGCCGTGCCCTCGTTCTCACTGAAATACTGGGTAATATCCGTCTGAAGTTCTTCACGGAAAACGGGGTCTTCCAGTGCTTCAGGCCTCAGCCTCCAGGTAGGAACTGCAGGTCTCTCCCGGACCCAGTGTATAGTCACCATTAGTGGACTATGGTCAGAGAGTGTTCTCGTAAGATACTCACTATGGGTCACTTTAGCATGAATGTCAGGGGTACACAGCATCGTGTCTAATCGCACATGCAGTTCATGCAGTGCAGAGAAATAAGAGTAATCTCGGTCCTCCAAATGATGCGCACGCCATGTATCCACCAGTCCCCATTCCTCCTGCCAGTGGCACCTGGCCCTAGAGAGTCTATGTGTAGGGGCTTCAGGCAACGGGGGGCGGGCTCTATCCATAGTTGTATCCGCTATAGAATTGAAGTCTCCTCCCATCAATACCGGCCCAGTCAGGCAGGGTTCCAACTTCCCAGACAGATGACCAAAAAAGGGAATCTGGTCTACGTTAGGCGCATATACACTACACAGTGTTACATCGGCACCATCAAGGCGGCCAGTTAATGCCACATATCTTGCATCAGGGTCCACTACATGACTAGTTGGTTGTAATGGGACCCCTGCCCTAACCCATATTAGGACTCCCCTTGCGAAGGCGGAATAGGTTGTATAGAAGATTTGCCCCCTCCACCAACGCTTCAGCGTCAACCCTACAGTTTGATTAAGATGAGTTTCCTGGAGGAAGGCTATGTGTACTCCACTACGTACCAGATAAGCATTTACCCTATGACGTCTAAACATAGTATGGCTACCCGTACATTCCAGGTTATACATTTAAGATCAAGTAACGTCCCCATGGCGAGATCCCTTTCTCACAGACAACCGCACGCACCATCTAAACACACCAGTGGTACTAACATCCCTGAAACAAAATCGCGAATATCCCCAACGACCCCACCCCAGAACAGGCTCTACAAATCTAGCACCCATCCAAAGTAACACTCTAAACAACACAAAAAAAATGGGGGAAAGGCGGCCCGGGGCAGTGGAGGTCTGACCAGCGGCGACTCCTCCATCTCACGCCATACCCCTAACAATATTGTAGCCCTGTCATCCCTGTGGTCCGTACAAGGATAGGGAGCCACATACATCAAGCACCTACCCAGTCCTGAAGTCCCTTCCAATTGGCACTTGCTAGCCACTCACTGAAAAGCAAGAAAGCAGCCATCAATAAAACAATCCCACCCCCTCCCTCATAATATCTTGTAACCCAAATCTACCACACTAGACATCTACAATCTCGTCCGCAGTCCCAGGTGTCACGTGAGGCAAGTGGGCATTTCCGTTTTCCAACTCCTCAGACTCGGATTCCGAGGAGCCCTTCTCCGAATCTGTCGCCGCCGTTTGCTCCTGAGAGAATGTCGTGACTGCCAGTAATGCGGCTGATCATTCCTTCTCAGTTTGGGTCACCGAAGGTTTTTGAGCCACAGTATGGCGCCTTCGGATGCTTCTCGATCTGCGTGGGTGCGGTACCTCTGCCAGGGTATTCATGCTGCGTCCCGCTTCGCCCGGGCCCACCTTGTGCGATTCCAGCCAGCTCCAAGCGGCATCAGGGCTGTCATGAAAAAACGTTTTACCGTCCACAATGATCCGTAGACGTGCTGGAAACATCAGGGAGTATTGAAGGCCTTCGTCCCGGAGCCCTTTCTTGACCGCTAAGAACGAGGCACGGCGGCGCTGTACATCAAACGCATAGTCCGGAAATGATGTCACGTTGCTGTTGTCCACTTTGTAGGGTCATGAGGAGCGAGCATTGTGCAATAGGAGGTCCCTATCTTTATAATGGAGCTGTCTCGCCACCACTGGTCTAGGTGGCCTGCCAGGCGTTGGTGGTTTAGCTGGCTCCCTATGCGCTCTTTCCAAAGTGTAGAAGGAGATGAGGCCCTCACGGGCAACCTCAGTCCATAGCCAATTCTCCAGGTAGTCCACCATATTAGCCCCTTCCACGCCTTCTGGCAGCCCCACCACGCGGATGTTATTCCTTCGATTTCGCCCCTCCGCGTCTTCAGCCCTTTGCTCCAGGAGATGCAGTCGGTGCGTGACATCCGCCATCTGATCTTCCAGTGCCTTGTGGGCAGGTTCTAGAGTACCTAAGGTTGCTTTCGTTACCCGGTCAGCAAGCTTAGCATGATCTACCCGGAGAAGGCCCAGCCCCTGCGCCACATGCGCAATGTCCTGGTGGAGGGCATCCCTAGTATCGGTGATTGCCTTAAGGATTTGGTCCACCTGTTGTTGCATCATCCCCTCCTGCTGGGGTGCCACTGTGTCTTGTTTTTCCTGCATTTCCGAATCTTCTTCCTGATCTGGGTGCGCTGCCCCTTGTTTCTCGCGCGGCTTCCCCATCACTGGATTTCTTGGAGGCACCAGCCCCGGAGTCACGTCTCACATGTTCCACCCCCACCGCGCGTGGGTATCTCAAGTGGCAGTAAGTCAGCTGGTTGACGCTCTTCCTATTATCAGCTTCTGTCGCAGCCCATGTTAAACACCAGTGTCAAAGCGCCTGCTCACACCAATTCAGACCAGTCAGCTCCAAAAGGAACTGCACATAGCGGTTATAACTACGTTCAGATATCCCATATAATTATTACGACCAGCAGCCGCCTCACGTATGGCTTCCAGCGCACCCCTACTCCACCATCAGTTCCACGACACTATGTCCAGGGATGGTTCCCAGTTCCTAGTGCCCCCACAACTGTTAGCACCCCTTGGCTCCCCTAACAGTAGTCCACCTTCACTGTGTCTCCATTGCGTCAGTATACACAAAGCACAGTCACTCCAATAGTCACCGTACCAGGGTCACCTCCAGGAAGAAAGAAGAGGAAAAAAAAAGGCACTGCAAAACTTCCTGCTGGCATTCGCCCATGATCATCTCACTGCCCACATCATTGGCCGGTCGCCTTCTTACCAGCTCCTGCGAGGTAGTAGGGCACTTCGCCACCAGGCTCCACTTGCCAACACTACTTCCCAGTCCTTACTGATGCACTCCCTAGCCCGCACAGAAATGTGCACCGCAGCCTGTAGAGCGCCCCCTCAGCGTTCACAAGCGCTCATTCACGTACAGCTGCGCTCGCAGGGATGATCCTCCACCCAGGGTCCTCAGCAATTAAGTCACTGCACACAACAGGCTCTGCCCCACGATGGCGGTCCGCCCCTGCCTTCTCCCAGTGCAAAGCTGCTGTGGTATTGCTTTCGAGGGAGCACGGAGGTAGTAGGGCTTCCACCGCTCACCTCAATATACAGTCCAGGTCCCGCGTCTTCCGATTTCCGGGTGTCCTCTGGGCTGCCAGAACCCGCCGCACTCAATGTAGTACTGCCAGTCCCGCCGCAAAGCATTCCCGGTCCACCCGTTCTGCGGGGGCTCTGAGCGGTCGCTTTCCTGCGGTTTCTCCGGCACTTGACTCCTCTCCCACAGTGGTCAGGGCTATCCTCCCCCAACGAGGCTCTCACGATCACAGCGGCGCCATCTTGGCCGCTCCGTAATCTTGCTCCACTCCGCACCGGGCTGTCAGGCTGTACAGGCACCGTTCATCGGCCCCACCTTCGGCGATCACTCCCCGCTTCCTACAACACAGTCTCGGAAGTTCACGGGTCCGGTTGCTGTCCCCGGTACGAGATAATTCCCGGGGTCAGCGCGAAGCAATAGGCTCACGCGTCGTCCTGCATCAGTTCCGTGGCCACGCCCCACCAACTCTCCCTAATGAAGGGATAGCAATGAGGAAGGCAACCTTCCAAGAAAGAAACTGTAATGGAAAATTGTGTAATGGCTCAAAAGATGGACCCATGAGTCTTGTAAACACAATGTTCAGATTCCAAACTGGTGCAGCAGGTACTCTGGGTGGTATTAGTCTTTTAAGGCCGTCCATAAAGGCTTTAACTTCTGGAACTTTGAACAAAGATATGTTGTCTGTTTTGCTAGTATGCGGCTACTGCCACAAGGTGCAATCGAATGGATGTGTAAGCTAGACCAGCTAGCTGTAGATGCAACAGGTAACAAATAATATTTAGGATAGAGGCATCTATCGGATCAATATTGTTGTTGTTACAATATACAACAAATCTTTTCCATTTTGCTGCATACCATGCTCTAGTGGTAGGCTTTCTTGATTCTTTAAGAATTGTCATACATTCTGGTGACAAATTTAAGTATCCAAACTCGATGATTGCAGGAGCCAAATTGCTAGAGTGAGTTCCTTGGGATTTGAGTGCCTGATTTATTCATGGTTCCGAGTGAGAAGGTTGGAATTGAGATGCCGCTTTTAATGGGGTAAACCAAAATTTGGAAAACCGTGTGTCGCTGTGGAGACGAGACGGGACCAGCAGAGGTGCAGGAAAATGATGGCATGAGGAGCGTCGGACTGCGTCACAGCCAAAGGAGGCGGTCCTGCCTGGCTGACACGGATGAGGCGTGCCTCCGGCGGCTTTGCTACTGACTGGAACCCGGCGGATTCTCTCTGAAATAGCAGTGGGCCAGTCCCTGTGCTCGGCTGACACTCTGTCCAGTGCTGCAGCCTGACTACGAGTGGAACTGAGAGGTATTTGCGGAGGGCTGTGCTGTGGGCTCTGGGCCGATCGCTTGCGGCACTGGAGCGCTGCGCGGCAAGTTGTGGTCCAATTCGACATTAGGCTGGAGGTGGGGTAGGGCAACCAACACACGCACTGAAGGAAGACCGTAAGTCCCCAGATACGGTGCGGGGAAGCTATCCGCGGCTACCGGCATTAGTTGTGATCGACCGGGAACACCCGGGCCTGTGTGCCTAACTGAGAATAGACTACAGGAGGCGGCTTTGGGCTGCACTTGGGTGCCCACAGACTCTGCACATCTAATAGGAATTGACTGGGATCGTGGAGAGGAGCAGCAGGATAGCGGTGCGGTCTGCGCTTGCCGGAGGTGGAGGCCTCCATTACATACCGTCTGCATGGGCTATTGACACTATCAAGCAGGAACCGATTGCTATGTGGGGAAATAGCATGAGACCTGAAGAGGATAAGGCCCGCAACTACTAGTTAAGTGTGTGCTTGAAGGGGAAGATCTGGCACCTTATTAGTGTTGGTTACAATAGTGACCTCTGCCCCGTTTTTACATCACCAGTTGGATCCACCGGGGTTTGGCAACCATAGAGACTGTGGCTCTTGGCCGGATAATATGGATACCAAGATCCCTGCTCACTGGATTGTGCTCAGCATAGTTTGCTTGCCCTCTCGTAGGAGGTAGTTTTAAGGACATTGGCTACAATAGCTCTGCTGTATTGAAAGTATTGAAAGACCCCCGTGAAGCTTTTGCTACCACCTGTCCTGCCTATCCTGTGTCAACAGTCCCGGGGGGCTGCAACAATCTAACCTCCTCCACGCTTTGCCGCCATCTCAGCGACAAGGACTACACCTCCCATAGTCCCTCACTGACGCCTGCCACTGTGTCACAGCGAAAGCGCCAGGAGGCGCTTTAAAAACGCTTGTGGGCAGCTTTTGCTGCCACCTGTCCTGCCTATTATTATTATTATTATTATTAAAAGGCTCTTCTATAGCGCATGGCCACTCGGGAGCATCCCAGCGCTTAAGACTAACCAAGCGGAGATGAATTAAAAATAGAGAACCATTATAACTAGTTTTTTGGAAACAGAAGAGTTTTTAACTTTTTCCGAAAGACAAGGAGGTTAGGCTCTTGGCGAAGAGGTGGAGGAAGAGCATTCCACAGCCCAGCCGCGTTGTGCGAGAACAGGCGACCTCCTGTGCGGGATCTCCTGATCCTAGGCACTGTCAGCAAGTTTTGTTGGTTCGAGCGAAGATTCCTGGTAGGGTTGTAAGGTCTGATCATATCCTCTAGAATGGGGGGGCCACTCCCATAGAGTGTTTTATGGACCGTGCAGAGGGTCTTAAAATAGATTCGCTCCTTTATGGGGAGCCAATGCAAGGTGCGGAGTGCGGGCCTGGCTGATGTACGATGGCTCGTGCCCGTGAGTAGCCGTGCTGCGGAATTCTGGACAACCTGAAGTTGCCGAATAACCGACACGGGGGCTCCAAGATAGAGCGCATTTCCATAATCCAGCCTGGATAGAACAAGGGACTGGACAATGGTTTTCTTTGCTGCCTCGGGTAACTGAGGAAGGATTTTCCGGATTGTTTTCAGCAGTCCGAAGCAGGTGGCTACTGTTTTCCTTGCCTGGGTCTTAAATGACAACTCTGCGTCCAACCAAAAGCCGAGACTCTTTATCTCGGTCTTTGGAGTGGGTCCTGGACCCATACAGGAGGGCCAGTGTATCGAGTTGTCAAATGTGGCTCGTTTTCCTAGAAGCATCAGCTCCGTTTTACCTCCATTCAATTTCAGGTGGGACAGGTCCATCCAGTTTGCTACTGCCTCCAGGCAATGACAGAGCCTGGAGGGGGAGGATTCCAACTGATTAAGAGAAACAACTAGCTGGGTGTCGTCAGCATAGCTTACCAGTTGGATCCCAAAGGGGGCAACTACTTCTGCCAGGGGCGCCATATAAACATTAAACAGTGTGGGGCTAAGGGAGGAGCCCTGTGGCACCCCACACTGTAATGGCATTGATGGAGAACAGCTATTTTCTGTAAAGACCTTGAAGGATCTGTCACCAAGGAAGGACTCCAGCCACATGAGTGCCCTGTCTTTGACGCCCAGTTTTTTGAGACGAGACAGGAGGACACGGTGGTTCACCGTGTCGAAAGCGGCACTGAGGTCCAGGAGGATAATGGCCGCGCTGCCACCTGCGTCCAGAATCCTCCTGGAATCCTCTACCACCCTCAGCAGTGCCGTCTCCGTACCCTGTCCCTTCCGAAACCCAGTTTGGGTTGAATGAAGCAGGTTATGGGTCTCCAGAAAGGATGCTAGTTGTTTATTTACCCATTTCTCTGCAAGTTTACTAATGCCGGGGAGCAGGGAAATGGGACGATAATTGGAAAAGTCCTGAGGGTCGAGATGAGGCTTTTTTTAACAAGGCCTTGACCATTGCCAATTTCCAGTCTTGGGGTACCCTTCCTAATTCAAATGAGGTGTTAACTAGATGGATAATGTATGTGCTGATGTTGGGCAAGGCTAACTTTAGAATATTCATAGGGGCAGGGTCTAGCGGAGAACCGCTTTTTACAGAGTTGAAAAGCATGGGCAGCAGTTCCGTACTGAGGGGGGAAAAGGAAGGGAGGCAAGGCAGAGTAATATCTGTATCATCTGGCAAAGGGAGGATAGGTTCTTCAGGAGGTAGAGGAGGAAGGGACAGGAGGATCTTTTGAATTTTTTCAGCGAAGAAATTCGCCAGATTGGTGCATTGAGCATCAACCTCCTCCGTACAGAGTGGTGAAGATGGCGGGTCAGGGGCTTTCAACAGGGATTTAGCTATCTTGAGCATCTCTCTTGGGGCGTTGGCTGAAATCTCTATTTTTTCTGCATAAAAGATGGATTTAGCCACGTTAAGAGCAGATTTATATTTTTTTAGAGAGAGTTTGTATTTAGTTTTTTTCTCTTCCACAAAATGTTTTCTCCACTGTCTCTCCGACCGTTTACATTCTTGTTTTAGGGACCTTAGCTCAGAAGTGAACCAAGGTTGTTTAGTGGAGGCTTTCTTTTTGGAGATGTTTGTTTTAGGAAGCACCCTGTCCAATGATGATTCAATCCATTGGTTAAAGTCTAGGTTAGCCCTGTCGATGTCCTGATTGACCTGAGGTTCGCTTGTATTCAGTGCCTCTGCCCATTCATTCATTTTTAATTTCGTCCACCGCCTACTCAGAATTTTACTGGGCGGTTCTGTTGGACCGGGTGCGGGCATATTCCATATGAAGGGGATGACCATATGATCTGTCCAAGGGGTGGGGTATGGCTCTACTGATGTTAAGTCCACAATATTGGAGAATATGGGGTCTAAAAGGTTCCCTTTAGAGTGGGTAGGGTGTGAGACTATCAGATTTAGTTCACATGCCGCAAGATCTTTAGTTAATTCTGTGGCAGTGGTGTCTGAGGGATTATTAAAATGAAGATTCAGGTCTCCTAGTACTATAAAATTTGAGACCCTGCTAGCTAACTCTATGGTTGATTCAATGATTCCTTTCGGAAATTGTCCAATAGCGCCAGGGGGACGGTAAATCCTGCGTGAACAGTCCTGGGGGGGGTTGAAACTATCTAACCTCCTCCACGCTTTGCCGCCAAGGGCGGGCCTGTCCGCGCCCGTCAAAGCCCGGAAGAGGCTGGGCTGGGACACCCCCCTGGGCAGTTGCTATCTGCGTGTGCAAGGTGAAGAAAAGAGTGGGTAAGCTTTCTACCCCCCCTACACAGACTTAGAGGTATAGACTCAGAGGCAGTAACTATCGGGCCCTGACAGTGCTATATGGTCAAGATGGTATAAGACTATACCAGCTTTGTCTCACTTATATACTGGCTATAAAACAAAACTTTGGACTGCGGGGCGCCCCGTTAAAAACTGTGGACTGCTATATCACGGGTAGCAGGGAAAAGAGGTATAAATTATACTGGGTAGTGCACTTTTTAATTTTATTTACCTCCGGGTTTAAGCTGGATTCATGAATCAAGAGCTAGGGAGTGGAAAAATGGCGAAAAGGGGGGGCCCAAGCAGAAACAAAACTGGTCCTGTTCCTCACATTGCCACAAACATCGATAGATAAAATGCTACAGAGGGCTATTGGGGTGGTCAATACAGAAATCGTACTAACAGAGCGGAGGCGGTCACTCACTCCGGATATTCATACAAAGATCGGACCCACCTACACTAGTAGTCACACCCCAATCAACAGAGGTTATACAATCAGACGCCCACCCAGGATATTCCCCCCAAAATGGTCTTGCGCAAGGGTAGATCAGGTATAACTGCCCCTAAGAATGGCAAACGCCAGTCAAGCGTTGAGGCTGGCCCCAGGGAAAAAAAACCCTGTAGGGAGAATGTGGTCATGGAGGATAAGAGTATAGGGCATGATCCTGAAGAGGTTACACACCAACTTGCCAGTGGAGATACTCTCTATCCACCATGGGCACGCGACCTAATGGTCGCTTTACACGACAAAGTGAGGGGGACACTTCGAACTGAACTAGCTCCTCTAATCACTAGATTAGATAAACTTGAGAAAGTTATGGCAAAGGGGTTTGTGGAAACTGCCGCACAGCCTAATTCTACCACAAGGAATATAAGGGGAGGGATGGAAAGTGGCGGTGATGGGGTCACTCTACCACCAAAACATGCAGTAGGGGGAGAAGGTATTATGGAGGATCCACCTAGTACATCCGATGGTGGGGCAGGGAGAAGTAGAGATGTGAAGAATAATGGCAACCCCAGTGAGGTCTTGAGAATAGAGCGCAGCCCCGCGTCGCAAGATGCAGCAACAGTCCTAATCTACCAACAGTGAGTACTGATAACAATAAGAGGGGGCAGGCAGAGCATGCTCACCAAGTTGCTGGGAGTACACCTGATGAATCCAACTTACCCCACTTAAATCTCCCTCCGGCATGTGCCCCCTATGCTGTCGTATTATTAGGAACTCCACCAAATGCACCGAACGCGAGAGAGACCCCACTTGAACTTAGAAACAAATGCCTGTTTTGGCTTGCAAGATATAAACGCTTCGAGCATGCCAGAGCAGGTGAAATAATTATGGTGCGAAGAGTATGGTGGGTGGGAACCCGCAGGGAATCAGAACCAGGGGAGTGTATTGTGAGAAGTTGGCCTGGTATATGATGTTCACTATTCTAGTGAGCACCTTGCACCAGTCCAAACAACCCTCATGGTGATGGTTGTAAAGTCAACCTGATAGACCAGCTATCCTAGTGGTAGCATGAACAAAAGCAGTCTTAGAAGAGGGCATGTGAAGCTAGCTGTTTTACCATATGCAATCATGGAATACCAAATGAAAGGACACCACACAGTTTATATATTCAAAATATATATGTATTTATTTCTAAATAAATCCCCTTAACTTTATGAGCACAGGAGCACAAGCGTATAACAAATTACTTAATATAACATACAATAAGTTGCACAATATGGATAGGCCCTGGTGGCCCGCTAAACCATATACTAAAATAGTGGTATAAGAACCACGTCACGAACAATGGTAAGGCTTGGGGCCTTGAGAATCGCTGGGGCTACGCTGGACTAACAGTAGTTAGGACGTAGGAGGCCCACAGGATGCGGGTGCAGTGTCTAAATGCACACGCGTGCACCAATAATAGTCAATGGCTGCGTAAAAGTTAGAAAGTTAAAGATTTGGAAGTCTTCTGACTGGACTAGAACTTAACCACTTAAAACTAGGACACTAGGGATGTAAACCTCTATAGCAGCACCGCAGTACTCGCGTTACCTCACCCACAGGAAGCGAGTGCATAGGTGTCAAAGTGTGTCGGGTTTCGTCGTGGAGTTCTATGGAGCCTTGGAGAAAACATGCTGCAGGCGACCAGGAGGGAAGAGTCCGGTTGGATCGAAGATGTAGAGTACCTGAAAGCAGAGGGGACAGAGTCTGGGTCACTAGCCAGTGACCAGAGTGGAACTAGGAAGGAACCAGGCGATGTCGGGCGCAATCAGGTGGTTGTCGCGAAGCTTGTCTCTGCTGCCACGTGGACCAGGAGGTATCGACGATGACCAGGAGCTGGGCACGGACTGTCCCACGAAGGCTCTCGCTCTCGGCGGTGTTGGCTTCCGGATTGGAGTCAACAAGCCTTGGCAAAGGCAACCCACGCAGGAACTGAAGAGGGCTTCTTACTCAGGCCAGCAAGGACTGAGGGGCTTCTCCTTCGCAGGGAAGCAAGGGCCAGTCTGGAGCAACCAGACCAGCAGTGTAGATTTCAGGTTTCATCGTCACAGTGGCCACTAGCCAACGGGCAAGTGACCGGACAGACACGTCGAGCAGGAAAATGCAAAAGGGCCCCACGCAGCACTCGGTGAGTGTGGAGAGGAGATCTTCAGTGCAAAGGATGCTTGGGGCTGGGGCTTCTCAAACCCCAATGCACAGCTTCGAGGGTGCCTCGGATGCTGCACGGAAAGCACTTCGCTGGCTTTCCAAGTTGGCCGGTCCCACGTCTCTCGTCGCCTCCACGGGTCTCAGCTTTGCTGTGGCTGTGGATCGGGCTGTTGGATGTCTGGAAATCCGGTTCTTGTCAGTCTCTGTCGTTGGAGCTCCGGCGGGAGCGACAACAAAGCAAACCGTTGAGCGCTTGATGGTGCCTGCTTGCACAGGGTGGTCACTCCTTGACCACAAGGGAGATTCTTCAGTCTTCTACGTCGAGTAGGATGTCGAAGGGTCCAGAGTTTCGTTTCAAAGTTTCAGTCAGGATGATCTAAAGTCTAAGGGCACAGCTCCTATCTTTATTCCAAATCAAGGAGCTGGATCACCTGCTAGGTCCCTCCTATGGGTGGGACCAGGGAAGGGGGTGGTTACACCCCTTTCCCTTTGTCCAGTTTCGCGCCAGAGCTGGGGCTGGAGTGCCCCAGCACCGGTTTGAACCGGGTTATGCATGGGACACCTTGTGTGCCCCAGGCAGTGTCTAGTTTCATTCAGCCCTCCCTGCCCCAATCCACTATCTCCTGTCTGGGGTGGTGCTAGCACCTCCCTGTGACAGTAAACCTATTGTCCAGGCTTCCCCTGCCGGAGTTTCGTCCAGCAGCAGGAGGCCAGACTTGTGTCTGTGGCAGCAGCATCCATTTTGTGATGCTGAGGCTCTGGTTAACTTTAACCGGGATTAAGGAAAGTAAAATGTCTTCTCCCTCTAGGAGGGTGGAATGCTACCCCCGTCACCAGGACTGGCGAGGGGGTAGTATTCCAAAGCGTATGACACCTTACACGACATGTTTTGATAAAGCCAAACCAGAGATAGCATTTAACCGAGAGGTTCATAATGCACTTAAGAGTATATGGTATGGCAATATCCCAGAACAGCTATAAGGACATGGTTCCGAAAGCTGCAGACAGGCTCAGCTCATGCTAGAGCACCATCTCACATAAAACCAAGCACTCTGCCTTCAGGTTTGTTAAGGCCTGCCTTAGGAGTGACTTATATGTGCATATGTGTCCAGATTATAAGGTTAGACATAGGTATACTATATCTAAGCAAGGGGTGATTACACGACCGACCTTGCCCCAGCTGAGTGATCAGCCAGTTGTGTCAGTTTGGATGGCCAGCCAGGGGTGGCAAAAGATATGCTGCAGCCCCTGGTAGGCCTTGGATGCACCTATGCCTTGGGTACCCATAGTACACTGTACAGGGGCTCATAAGGTTTTTAGGAAATTCAAGAGTAACAACTTGATGTCTTCTCCTATACCGGTATCGCTAGGCGTCCCACAAGGATCCTCCCTATCCCCAACTTTGTTTAACTTAGTTATGGAACCTCTCACCACCTTGCTACAAGCATCCAATGTTCAATTCCACATGTACGCCGATGACACCCAACTCTATCTCAAAGTACAATCACCCAAAGACATTATGCTCCTGAATGCGACGATCAGAAGCACTCAATCATGGTTGGCCGCTAATCATCTCAAACTGAATGCTCTTAAAACAGAGTTCCTCTTGATCTCACCTCCTGCGAAGACCACTACCACTCAAATCTGGCTTAAACACCTAACCGCACTCAATGTTTATCCCACCATCGTGGACTCAGCAAAATCTCTAGGCATAACACTTGACACCAACCTCAACATGCAGGAACACATCAACAAAGCTACTAAGGGGGCGAACTACCAGATCAATACCTTAAGGAAACTCAAACCCTTCCTTCCAGCCAAGGACTTCCAAACTGCGGTACAAGCTTTAGTCATCCCCCGATTAGATTACGGCAGCATCGCCCTCTGCGGTCTCCCACTAACTACCACTGCACCCATAAGAGCTTCTTTAAACGCCGCAGCGAGACTCATCACCGGATCAAAAAAACACTCACACATTTTCCCTGACCTGAGAGCCCTGAACTGGCTGCCTTTTGAAGCCAGAATACATCTGAAAATCGCCTGCATCACACACAAGGCTGTCCACCTGAGTTCACCCGTATATCTCGCCCAGAAGCTGACGATCTCCGGAGGCTCTAGAAAGACCAGAGGCACAAACATTCTCCTGCTAAAGCCCCAAAGATTCCGCAAGGAAAAAACGTATAAACGCTCCTTCTCAGGAATGGCACCCAGGATCTGGAACTCACTCCCCCCTGAAATCAGGCTCATCTCCTCTACCATACTTTTTAAGAAAGAAGTAAAAGCTATCCTCATGGCTAAATACACTTGAATTATTATTGGGGATGATTTTACAGACGTGCACCATTCAGTTAGACTGTTCTGTTATCCTTTTTTTTTTTGTATGACTCGTATTATGACATGCCTGATTGTTTACGCTATCAATTATGTGTACCTGTTACATTAGTGATGTATCTGGCTGACTATGTTCCCACATGCACCTTCCCCACCCCAATTGTTATTAGTCACACGCTGTTTCCTTTTGTCTGTAAAGCGCTCGGATATCTGTAAAGATCTTGTTCGCGCTATATAAAACTTTCAAAATAAAAATAAAATAAAATAAATAAGGTGACCCAATCCCAATTGGTGATGTACCTAAAGAACATGGTTGTGAATTTAGAGAGAGAACAGCAGGGCTGTGGGTCTGATCAGCAGGCCCACAGCCACATTAAGTCGAAAACCAGTGAAGCAAAAAGCAAAAAAATGGGGTGACCATGGGACAGCAGACCCTACTCTCCTACATAACCCCCTCCCCCCCCCAAACGCAGGGACATTAAACTTAACCTTGAACAGATAAGTCTTCATGTTCTAAGTGAAAATACCTGGAGAGACCATCTGCATTGCCATGGTCAGTCCCTGGTCTGTGTTCCACTGCAAAGTCCATCCCCTGTAGGGAAATGGACCACCTGAGTAGTTTGGGATTTTCACCCTTCATCTGATTTAGCCACAAGAGGGGCTTATGGTCTGTCTGAATCTTGAAGTGAGTGCCAAACAAGTATGGTCTCAACTTCTTCAGGGCCCAAACCACAGCAAAGGCCTCCCTCTCAATAGCTGACCAACGTTTCTCTCTAGGGGTCAGCCTTCTGCTAATAAAAGCAATGGGCTGGTCTTAACCATCTACATTAAGTTGTGAAAGCACAGCTCCCACCCCCAACTCAGAAGCATCTGTTTGGACAATAAACTCTTTGGAGTGGTCAGGACTCTTTAAGATAGGTGCAGACCACATGGCCTTCTTCAGGTCATCAAATGCATTTTGACAGCTAACTGTCCACTGAATCTTTTTGGCATCTTCTTAGAAGTCAAATCATTGAGTGGCATCACAATGGACCCATAATTCTTGACAAATTTTCTGTAGTACCCAGACAGGCCCAAGAAAGCTCTGACCTGTGTCTGGGTGGTTGGAGGAGCCCAGTCCTTGATGGTCTGGATCTTACTCCCCAGTGGTTGAACCTGACCCCAACCTACAAGGTGGCCCAGGTACACAACCTTACTCTGCCCTATCTGGCACTTTGTGGCCTTGATAGTTATGCCTGCTTTTTGCAGGGCCTCTAAAACCTTCTTCAGGTGGATCAGGTGATCCTCCCAGGTGGAGCTGAAGACAGCAATATCATCAAGATAAGCTGCACAAAAGTCATCCAACCCAGTAAAGGACTTGATTCAACAACCTTTGGAAAGTGGCAGGTGCATTCTTCAAGCCAATGGGCATTACCACAAATTGATAATGACCTCCAGGGGTTGAGAAAGCAGTTTTGGCCTCGGCATCCTCAGCTAACCTGATTTGCCAATAGCCAGCTGTCAAATCAAATGTGCTCAGAAATTTGGCAGAAGCCAATCTATCAATGAGCTCATCTGCCCTTGGAATTGGGTGAGCATCTGTCCTAGTGACAGCATTGAGACCTCTATAGTCCACACAGAACCTCATCTCTCTCTTACCATCTTGGGTGTGAGGTTTTGGTACAAGGACTACTGGGCTGGCCAAGGGGCTCTCCGGTGGCTCAATCACTCCCAACTCAAGCATTTTCTGCACCTCAGTCTTTATACAGTCCCTGACATGGTCAGGTTGCCTGTAGATTTTATTCTTCACAGGCAGACTGTCACCAGTGTCCACCTCATGGGTGTACCAGTTAGTTTCACTAGGTGTCAATGAAAACATATGTCTAAAGGCCTGCAGAACTTGTCTGCAGTCCTGTTGCTGCTGGTCAGTGAGGCTGCCTGCCAAGGCTACTCCATCAACTGAATCATCATCAGGGTTCTGAGTCAACAGGTCTGGGAGAGGGTCACTCTCTTCCTCCTGTTCCCCACCTGTAGCCATGAGCAAGCCCATGTCTGCCCAGTCCACATATGCCTTCGGTCTGTTTACATGTAGCACCCTGTGGGTGCTCCTAGGGGTGCCAAGGTCCACCAAGTAGGTGACCTCTCCCTTTTTCTCCATGATGGTGTGGGGTCCAGACCATTTGTCTTGGAGGGCTGCTGGGGACACTGGCTCCAACACCCACACCTTCTGTCCTGGCTGGTACTCAGTCAGCACAGCCTTTTGGTCATGCCAAGCTTTTTGAAGTTCTTGGCTAGCCTCCAGGTTTTTAGAAGCCTTCTCCATATATTGAGCCATCCTGGAGCGGAGACCAAGTACATAGTCCACTATGTCAAGTTTAGGCTTTTTGAGAGGTAACTCCCATCCTTCCTTCACAAGACATGGGGTCCTCTTACAGGATGCCAAAAACAAAAGCTCAAAAGGGCTGTAGCCAACCCCCTTTTGCGGGACCTCTCTGTAAGCAAACAGAAGGCAGGGTAAAAGGATGTCCCATCGTCGCCTAAGCTTTTCAGGTAACCCTTTTATCATCCCTTTTAGGGTCTTGTTGAACCTTTCAACAAGCCCATTGCACTGTGGATGGTAGGGTGTAGTGAATTTATAATTAACACCACACTCCTTCCACATAGCAGTCAAATATCCTGACATGAAGTTTGCACCTCTGTCAGAAATAACCTCCTTTGGAAACCCCACTCTGGAGAAAACTCCAAGTAGGGCCCTTGCCACAACAGGAGCTGTCGTGGTCCTCAGGGGAATAGCCTCTGGATACCTGGTGGCATGATCCACTACCACCAGTATAAATCTGTGCCCAGATGCTGTTTGGGGGTCCATTGGTCCTACAATGTCTATCCCCACTCTTTCAAAGGGTACCCCCACCACAGGTAGTGGTATGAGGAGGGCCTTTGTTGTGCCACCTGATTTGCCACTGGCTTGGCAGGTAACACAGGAGCAACAAAACTCCTTGGTATCTTCTGACATATGGGGTCAGTGAAAGTGAGGGACAAGCCTGTCCCAAGTCTTGTTCTGGCCCAAGTGTCCTTCTAGGGGAATAATATCGGCCAAGGTAAGAAGGAAACCCCTAAATTGCAGAGGTATAACCAACCTCCTGGAAGCACCAGGCTTGGGGGTCTCTAGCCTCTGAATAAAGGAGCCCATCATCCCAATACACTTTATGGGTACCTTGAGCATTCCCAGCAGCCTCAGCAGCAGCCTGCTGTCTGAGGGGTTCAAGAGAGGAACAATCTAATTGAGCCTGCCTCAGATGTGCCCTGGAGGGTCCCCCTGTCCCAAGAAACTCAATCTGATCAGGCTCAAGGTCTTCTAGGACAGTTCCCTCTTGGATCACAGAATCATTCTCCTGAGAGGGCTGATCCTCAACCTGAGGCAGGGGGAAAGGCACTGCCTTAACCCTCTTGCTCTTTCTCTTGGGTTGTGGCTGGTCTATAGTTTCAAGATCCAGCACATGCTCAGGTAAGCACTGTTTGGCCTGTGACCTGGTCACAGCAAGGACATGTGCTGAAATAACTAGCATCTCTGCATGAGTCCTGTACTCCACTTCTGACCATACTGAGTTTTCTAGATCATTGCCCAAACGACATTCAACTGGGAGGTCTGCACTTACCACAACTCTTTTGAGGCCAGTTACCCCTCCCCAGGAGAAATTAACAACTGCCACACTATGTGTAGTAGTGACATTGCTAGCATTGGTCACCAGGTAATTATCACCCAGTACAATCTGTCCAGAGTCCACAAAGTTAGGTGTCACCATAGTGACACTGGCACATGTGTCCCAGTAGGCCTGAGCCACTTTGTCTTTTATTAAAGGTGTCTGTCTGTACTTGCCCAAAGTATTGGGACTCACAGTAGTGGACATAGCCATGTCCACATCACAGATCAGGACAGCTTGAGTTGGAACCCTGACTAGGCCAGGATCCACCTCAGTACCCATGGTTAACCCCACTATAGCCTTGGGTTGGGAACTACCTCTGCTGACTGTACTAGGGGGTGCAGGTGCCTTAGGGGCTGCAGTGGAAGGGGCTGTACCTTTCTTGGTGCACTCACTAAACCAGTGAGAGGTAGTTTTACAGTAATTACACCAAGGTTTCTTTGGACCTTCTTTCTTCTTCTTTTTAGAGTTTTCGGACCCCCCCTCATAAGAAGTACTTTGGGTGCCTGAAGATTTCTGTTCTTTTTGTTTCTGATCTCCACCCTTCTGGTCTGCTTTCTTCTGATCACCACCTTGGTTCTGGGGCCTCTGCTTAACCCTGGTTCTGACCCATTTGTCTGCCTTCTTTCCCAATTCTTGGGGAGAGGTCAGATCTGAGTCAATCAGGTGTTGGTGCAACAACTGGTTCTGACAATTGTTAAGTATTTGCTCTCTCATGATCAAATTATACAATCCTGTATAGTCCTTAACCTTGCTTCCCAGTAACCAACCTTCCAGAGCCTTAGTGGCACAATCAACAAAATCAGTCCTGAGTCTGAGCTTTTTGGGTATCTCTGAACAACAACATGTATTGCTCAGTGGTTAAGCCAAACCCATCAATTAGAGCACTCTTCAGGACAGTGTAGTTTTTAGAATCCTCCTGGCTAACTGTGAGGAGCTTGTCTCTTCCCTTTTCTGAAAAGGAGAGCCATAAGATTGCTGCCCACTGACCATGGGGAACCTGCTGTACCATGCAGGCCCTCTCCAAAGCAGTTATCGACTTGTGGATGTCATCCCCATCTTTGTAGGGGGGCACACTCTTACTCAGGTTTCTATGATCATAGGACCTGTCTTTATCCTTAGGGATATTGCTGCCACCAGTGGAATCTAATCCACTTAACTCTTGCTCCCTTGCTAAAGCAAGTTTAACTTGGGCTAGGGCTGTTTCCTCCTTCTCTATCTGAAGTTGGACAGCTCTCATCCTAGCCTCATGTTCTCTTCTCTGAGGGGGAAGTCATTCCCCTGTGAGAACCCCTTGAGGCATTAGATTGAAGAGATTATCTGGAATGAGACCTCTCCCTTCTATTGCCTGGGTTAAGTCTACTATTAGGTCTGGGAAGGTGCAACCCTTCTCCATTCCCAAGCAAACTTAGGTTAGCCTGGCTAAGCCTCCTGACCTGAACCGGCTATCCCCCTGATCATCTGAATCATCATCTTCATCTACCTCTTCAGTCTCAACTTCTGGGGTGATGGAACAGGCCCCTCAGGTATTACCTGAGGGGCCTGCTCCAGAAGCCTTCTCAAGATCAGCTGTCTCTAGGACTTGTATCAGGATTGGGATGGTAGGGTTATGACCCTTTTTCAACTTCCCTGAGGTACACGAGGCACTCAATTCTCGGAAGCTGAGTTTTTCATAGCTGGAGGGTGCCCTGGGAGGGTCACTTTCCACAGGTAGAGAACTGGTTTGTTCACCTGTGCCAGACATGACTAGTGAGGTGTGGTGTGTGCACCTACCTACACTAAGTGTTTACCTACTAGAACCTCTCTAGGAGTTGTAGTCAGGGTGTGCTAAGCCCTTTCCTCTACAACAACTAAGTTCAGTAGAACTTAAGTATTTTAAGCTTTGTTATATGTACCTATGGTACCTAATGTGATCTTTCAAATGATATTAAAGATTACAACTGGTAAAACAATAGCAAGCTCAAATCCCAACTGCTGCACACCAATGTGAGAAGTTGGCCTGGTATATGATGTTCACTATTCTAGTGAGCACCTTGCACCAGTCCAAACAACCCTTATGGTGATGGTTGTAAAGTCAACCTGATAGACCAGCTATCCTAGTGGTAGCATGGACAAAAGCAGTCTTAGGCTAAACTCAAAAGGGCATGTGAAACCAGCAGTTTTACCATATGCAATCCTGGAATACCAAATGAAAGGACACCACACAGGTTATATATTCAAAATATATATGTATTTATTTCTAAATAAATCCCCTTAACTCTTTATGAGCACAGGAGCACAAGCGTATAACAAATTACCTAATATAACATACAATAAGTTGCACAATATGGATAGGCCCTGGTGGACCGCTAAACCATATACTAAAATAGTGGTATAAGAACCACGTCACGAACAATGGTAAGGCCTGGGGCCTTGAGAATCGCTGGGGCTACGCTGGACTAACAGTAGTTAGGACGTAGGAAGCCCACAGGATGCGGGTGCAGTGTCTAAATGCACACGCGTGGACCAATAGAAGTCAATGGGTGCGTAAAAGTTAGAAAGTTAAAGATTTGGAAGTCTTCCGACTGGACTAGAACTTAACCACTTAAAACTAGGACACTAGGGATGTAAACCTCTACAGGAGCACCGCAGTACTCGCGTTACCTCACCCACAGGCAGCGGGTGCATAGGTGTCAAAGTGTGTCGGGTTTTGTCGTGGAGTTCTATGGAGCCTTGGAGAAAAGATGCTGCAGGCGACCAGGAGAGAAGAGTCCGGTTGGATCCAAGGGCGGATCGAAGAAGTAGAGTACCTGAAAGCAGAGGGGACAGAGTCTGGGTCACTAGCCAGTGACCAGAGTGGAACCAGGAAGGAACCAGGCGATGTCGGGCGCAATCAGGTGGTTGTCGCGAAGCTTGTCTCTGCTGCCACGTGGACCAGGAGGTATCGACGATGACCAGGAGCTGGGCACGGACTGTCCCACGAAGGCTCTCGCTGTCGGCGGTGTCAGCTTCCGGATTGGAGTCAACAAGCCTTGGCAAAGGCAACCCACGCAGGAACTGAGGAGGGCTTCTTACTCAGGCCAGCAAGGTCTGAGGGGCTTCTCCTTCGCAGGGAAGCAAGGGCCAGTCTGGAGCAACCAGACCAGCAGTGTAGATTTCGGGTTTCGTCGTCACAGTGGCCACTAGCCAATGGGCAAGTGACCGGACAGACGCGTTGAGCAGGAAAATGCAAAAGGACCCCAAGCAGCACTCGGTGAGTGTGGCGAGGTGATCTTCGGTGCAAAGGATGCTCGGGCCTGGGGCTTCTCAATCCCCAATGCACAGCTTCGAGGGTGCCTCGGATGCTGCACGGAAGCAGAGCTGGCTTTCCAAGATGGCCGGTCCCACATCTCTCGTCGCCTCCACGGGTCTCAGCTTTGCTGTGGCTGTGGATCGGGCTGTTGGATGTCTGGAAATCCAGTTCTTGTCAGGCTCTGTCGTTGGAGCTCCGGCGGGAGCGACAACAAAGCAAACCGTTGAGCGCTTGACGGTGCCTGCTTGCACAGGGTGGTCACTCCTTGACCACAAGGTAGATTCTTCAGTCTTCTACGTCGAGTAGGATGTCGAAGGGTCCAGAGTTTCATTTCAAAGTTTCAGTCAGGATGATCTAAAGTCTAAGGGCACAGCTTCTACCTTTATTCCATATCAAGGAGCTGGATCACCTGCTAGGTCCCTCCTATGGGTGGGACCAGGGAAGGGGGTGGTTACACCCCTTTCCCTTTGTCCAGTTTCGCGCCAGAGCTGGGGCTGGAGTGCCCCAGCACCGGTTTGAACCGGGCTATGAATGGGACACCTTGTGTGCCCCAGGCAGTGTCTAGTTTCATTCAGCCCTCCCTGCCCCAATCCACTATCTCCTGTCTGGGGTGGTGCTAGCACCTCCCTGTGACAGGAAACCTATTGTCCAGGCTTCCCCTGCCGGAGTTTCGTCCAGCAGCAGGAGGCCAGACTTGTGTCTGTGGCAGCAGCATCCATTTTGTGATGCTGAGGCTCTGGTTAACTTTAACCGGGATTACGGAAAGTAACATGTCTTCTCCCTCTAGAAGGGTGGAATGCTACCCCCGTTGCCTGAACTGGCGAGGGGGTAGTATTCCAAAGCATATGGCACCTTACACGACATGTTTTGATAAAGCCAAACCAGAGATAGCATTTGACCGCGAGGTTCATAATGCACTTAAGAGTATATGGTATGGCAATATCCCAGAACAGCTACAAGGACATGGTTCCGAAAGCTGCAGACAGGCTCAGCTCATGCTAGAGCACCATCTCACATAAAACCAAGCACTCTGCCTTCAGGTTTGTTAAGGCCTGCCTTAGGAGTGACTTATAGGTGCATATGTGTCCAGATTATAAGGTTAGACATAGGTATACTATATCTAAGCAAGGGGTGATTACACGACCTTGCCCCAGCTGAGTGATCAGCCAGTTGTGTCAGTTTGGATGGCCAGCCAGGGGTGGCAAAAGATATGCTGCAGCCCCTGGTAGGCCTTGGATGCACCTATGCCCTGGGTATCTATAGTACACTGTACAGGGGCTCATAAGGTGACCCAATCCCAATTGGTGATGTACCTAAAGTACATGGTTGTGAATTTAGAGAGAGAACAGCAGGGCTGTGGGTCTGATTAGCAGGCCCACAGCCACATTAAGTCGAAAACCAGCGAAGCAAAAAGCAAATAAATGGGGTGACCATGGAATAGCAGACCCTACTCTCCTACATGTATCATCATTAACTTTAAAAGTCCTAATTCTGTCAGAAATCTACTCCACACTCCATCTAATCAACAGAATGCCCCAACAGATATTAGTCTCCGATCCCTAGATTTCTTCTATCCCCAACAACACAAAATACTAACAGACAGTGTAAATCCGATATTGCAAAAAACGGGCCCTGAGATTCTTAAAGGAGAGAAGATGGGACCTGTATAGTAGGTACCCCCAAATCAACATCAGGGTGAACAACAGGTATGAAGGTCTGGAGGAGGTAGACTGACTGGGAGGGGAGTATCAGGATAGGGAAAACCCCACAATCTTGCGGCAGACACAGAGGGGAGCAGTGGACTTCTGGGGGCCCTTTTTAGTTGGGGGGAGTTGTGCAGATGGTGCTACATTTTCTGGTTTACCATCAATGAACACACAGGAAGGGGGAGCCCTGGATGCACCATCCTTAGTAGTCCTGAGGGATTCTACTGGAGAATTGGGTGGGGCAGATGGCAAGCCTTGTGGATTGCATCCCAGTGATTTGCTGGCCCTGTGTGATAGGGGCACTGAGGTACAGTGGAGAGCCAGAGTACAGGGCAATAGTATCCGAATCCTCTCCTGGAATCTGGCTGGAATTAAAAGCAAATTACCTTGTCCAGATTGGGGATGTTTTGTAGACAATTGTGATGCCTGCTTATTCCAGGAGACGTGGGCTAGGGAAGAATATCAGAGAGCAGGTTTTGCTTCCTTTAACATCATGGCTACCACGAAGGGGAGGGGGAGACCGTCAGGTGGTTTAACTATTTGGGTGGGCACACACCTTGGCGTTAAAGCCGAGCAGATTCCAACTAATACCGACGACGTGCAATGTGTTCTCCTAACACTTGTCTCCGAGGCACAAATAGCCCTAATTAATGTTTATTCTAGACCTGTGCATAATGGGCAAGAATCAGGTACTGTAGAGGACTTGGGACATCTCATACCAACTTTGGATCCAGCAGCTCTATTGATTATAGGAGGCAATTTTAATTGCCCGTTCGAGCCTCTTATTGATCCAACTTTAGATGGGCCCACTGAGGAGGTCCAGTATTGGTCGATACCCGATACACACATTCCACCGCTCAAAGCTTGGACGCCATTGGTCTTGCCACTCAACTCCCTTACCCTGGCATTCTCATTGAGGGCATGTAATGGGAGGACCAAATCTGATAGACCGGGCCAGTTTACGTTTAATAGAGAGGGGCAGAACTCGTTGCTCGATTACATTCTGATTGAAACGAGAACTTGGGATAGGGTCCTTGACTTCCATGTCCACCAGAGGCAAGATAGCGACCATTATGCTCTAGTAATGACCTTAAAAGCAGGGAGTATGGGTCTGTCTAACCCTCTACCAGTGCCTAATAGAGAGCAAAATGCACTTATATTATTAAATAATAGGCGGAGAGTGAGATGGTGTCATATCCAGAAATCCCTACCAAAACTGGCCAGTATATATCAGCAGGGGGAGGTAGGAGGAGGCGACTCTCAAATAGAGATACATGACAGGACCCTAAAAATCCATGAGCAGCTAAAGGCAAAATTGCTCGATGCATTCTACCTGGTGGGAACGCCAAGGGAAAACAATGACTCCAAGTATCCTTGGTTTAATGCAAGTTGCCGCAAAGCTAAACTGGACCGGCTAAATACAGTGAAGTCAAAGGATAGGCTAGCAATTAAGCAGTGTAGGGCGAGGTATAAGTGGACTACCCAAACAGAAAAGAAAAATTGGGAAGCGGAGAAGTGGGAAGCCCTTAGGATTGCCATGAATGATAAAGATTTGAAAATATTTTGGGCAATAATAAGTTCTGGGGACAGGGGAGGGCAACCCGCCCTAGAACCCAATATAGCGCCCGAAGTTTGGGAAGCACACTTTGGGGCACTGTATGCTGACCAGAGTGAAGTGGGTGCTTCTACTGCCTTTCCGAAGCCCTTCCATGAGTAGCGATTGGAAGGTGCGTGGGAGATTACCCTGGGCGAAGTGGAGTGTGCCATTGCTAAATTGCAACCCAATAAAGCACCTGGCCTAGATAATTTACTCTGGGATCTCTTTCGGACGGAACCAAAAATTTGGGCCCCTTATGTGCCCTGTTTAATGCCATCTTGAAGGGCATGGATCCCCCGGACACTTGGCATGGGGCTGAGATAGTCCCCATACACAAAAAAGGTTGCCCTCTCCTACCATCAAACTATAGGCCCATCAGCGTAATAGATACCACCCAAAAACTCATGGGACGGGTCATTTTGGATAGAATACAGGGTTGGATAGAGGAGATGGAGATACTAAGTCCTTATCAGGCAGGTTTCAGGTCGAGTACATCAACCGTCGACCAGAGATTTAGACTCCAGCTGCTCTACTGGAAGACGGTGAGTATAGAGGGTGGCAGCCTCTATCTCATATTCGTCGACCTGAGGTCTGCCTTTGACTTAGTTCCTAAGGAAAAACTATGGAAAGTATTACGCGAACTTGGGATTCCACCTTAACTCCTTGATGTGTTGGTGAGGCTACACACAGGGACCTATGCCCCAGTAAGATGTGGAAAATATGGGGAACTCTCTACACGCTTCCCTGTCAAAAAGGGGGTACCACAGGGGTGCGTGCTTGCCCCTACCCTACTTTGCCTTTACATCAACGGGCTCATTGAACATCTAAATAGTGTCAAAGATAGCGATGCACCAAGGCTAGTTTCGGGGAGGGTGCCTGCGTTGATGTTCACGGACAACACTTTGTTGCTGTCCAAAACATCAACGGGCATACAACGCACTTTGGATGGTTTTGCAGAATTTTGCAACTTAAGGGGCTTGGAGATCAATCTAACTAAGACCAAATTTATGATCTTCAAGCCCCCTTAAACCACCCTTCCAAATCCCTCCCTAGAGGGCACACCGCTGGAGAGAGTGAGGACATTTGAGTACCTGGGTATTACATTATCAGAACATCTCGAGTGGGAAACCCAACTTGCCAAGGCAAGTCTGAAGTTAACGCAGACGGTGGGGGGGGGAATCATGAAAATGCATAGAACAGCTACATTCAAGCCAGCTGCCCCTGTTATTGAAATATATAAAGTTCAGGCCAGGGGGGCTACTTTATATGGGGCTGAACTGTGGGGGCACTGTAGGCCCTCCAACCTCATGAAAATAGAACACAATTTCATGAGGCAAATATTGGGCCTCCCTCGTAGCACCCCCTTAGTCCCCCTCCATATGGATCTGGGTTTCCAAACCCATTGATGAAGAGATCGCCATAAGGCCTATTACATTCTGGCGTAGGCTCTGGGTGACACCAGAGTTGTCTTGCTACAGAGCTGAACTTGGGGAGGTCCAATCTAGCCTAATTAATAAGAAAATACTGTGTCTTAACCACATAAGGGATCTCTGTACTAAGATAGGTAGGCAAAAACTTTGGAAAACGCCCGAGTTAGCGTGCCCTACTAATAGCCAGGTTAGATCTTGTGCGGCTTTATAAACACGACAATCTAATAACCCTCCAAGAAAGGGCCACCGGTGGTCGGCTGACACTAGAGTTTCTTCAAGTAAAGGCCGAATACAGTAAAGAACAGTGCCTGGATGTGATCTACCCCCCCTTTGGCTAGGAAACACTACATCCAATTTAGAATGGGGACCCTTCCACTATTGACGCTCACCAGTAAATGGGATATAGAAAATAAGGAAGAATGCCCGGTGTGTAAATACAGGGTAGAGTCTGAAATTCATGTGTTTTTTTATCTGCCCTACATATTCTGTATCACGCAAACGATGGTTAGCCCCAATATGTAGAAACCTAGGGTTCAGGCACTGTCAAGAGGCCTATAGGATATTAAAATACGATACCCAGCCCCCTATTGTTTTTCCTTTTTCGCGCTTCCTGAATGGTATGTGGCATAAGCGCAGGGGCTTTTTGAAGTGACTGTGTGGAGAGTTATATGTATGCCTCTTTTTAACAAATTTATCTAGGTTTACTTAATGGAGACATTAGCACTACTTCTCAATTTTACTATTCATCTTATCCCACCAATCATTAGCCCTAAATGAATTTTACAAATGTTTTTTTACTTGATTTTAGGATAACAGTCAGCCATTATTTTATACTGTAACAAATGTAGATATACGATTGTACTGTCTACCGTTATTTATTTATTTATCTTTTTTTTCCTTCTCTTTGTCATTTCAGGATTGTAATAACACACTTTTATAAGTAAAGTTATTAACTGAACTGAACTGAATGTGGAACCAGTGATAGTTCCAAGAGTGTGGTCAACCACGGCTGCCGGGCCCATGTTGGAGCCACTAAGATTAGTGTGATCAATGTTTGCCCGAGCTTCCGAAACAGAGATGGAAGGAGAAGGAGCGGCCTAAAAGCTTAGGCAAATATCCCTGACCAATTCATCCACAGGGTATTGCCTTTGGATAGAGAGTGTGGGAACCTGGAGGCGAAGTTTGGGCATTTTGAGTTGTCCACTGTGGTGAACAGATTTATTTGTGGGAATTCCCATTCATGGAAGTATGGAAGGAGAACGTTGGGATGAAGTTCCCACTCGTTTATTTGCTGCCTCATCCTGCTGAGGAGGTAGGCAATTTGATTATTCACTCCTGGGAGGTGCTTTGCCAGAAGATGAATTCTGTGATGGATTGCCCAACGCCAAACGGTCTGAGAGAGGCGTGACAGTTTAGAGCGTCTCCCCTCCGCCCCCCGTTATTGTACATAGTACATATCTGTCATATTGTCTTTGCGGACTAAGACAACTTTCTCTATGAGGTGAGACTGAAAAGCTTTTCAGTGCTAGATACACAACATCTAGATAGTTGATGTGAAGATGATTGTGCTTGCTTTGCAATAGACCTTGAATTGTTAAATTATGGAGATGGGCACCCCAACCTGCGAGGGCTGCGTCTGCTGCTAGCACGATCTGTGGAACAGGGTTGATGAAGGGCCGCTCTTTTGATAAGTTTTGTGTGCTCCACCACTGCAGAGAGCGATGAGTGCGGCTGCCTAACAAGACTACATCTATTAATTGAGCCGGAGACTGCCTACACTGATGTACTAAGCATTCTTGTAGGGGACACATGCGTAATCATGCATGAGTCACTATTGCAATGCATGATGCCATCGTTCCCAACAGTTGCATGAAAGTCCTGACTGCCAAGAATTGGTTGGTCTGAAACTGTATTAACAGATTTGAATATTTCATATTCTGGCTGTATTAAGTGAGGCTCGAGCTATGTGAGTGTTTAGAGTCCCTCACAGATAGGACTGTATCTGCAGAGGATGAATATAAGACTTTTGCATGTTGACTGTAAAACCCAAATGGTGGAGTAGGTCTAATGTAGTCTGAGTGTATTGTAAACACTTTTGGTATGTGCTGGCTTTGACGTGCCAATTGTCTAGATATGGGAAGACATGAATCTGTTGTCTTCTGAGATGAGCTGCCACTACTGCTGGATATTTTCTGAACAGTCTGGAAGCAGTAGTAACTCCAAACGGGAGGACCTTTAACTGATAGTGTTTTCCTGCTATTACAAATCTGAGATATTTGCGATGTGCTGGGCGGACCGGAACGTATGAATCTTTTAATTTCAGTGTGGACATAAAATCGCCTTGTTGTGCAAGAGGACCCACTTGTTCAAGCGTAACCATATGGAAATGTTATGACAGTGTGTAGAAATTTAACATCCCTAGGTCCAAAATTGGTCTTAAGGAGCCGTCCTTTTTGGAGATTTGAAAGTACAGACAGTAAACCGCTGAACCTTGGTACTGTATGGAACTGGTTCTATGGTTTCCTTTCTTAAAAGAGCGTGTACCTCTTGTTTGAGGAGCTGTAGGTGCTCTATTGAGAGTTTGTGAGTGTGAGGTGGACAATTGCGAGGATTGCTGGTGAGCTCCAGCCAATAACCATACTGGATAAAGTCTAGTACCCATTTATTTGATATTATGGATTGCCAAATGGGGGAAATTTGTGAAGTCTTCCCCCGACAGGTGTTAAATGATCGCTGGGAAATGTAGGCAAGTCACTGCTTATTGAGAGAATGGGAGTTACTTGTTGGCGTGCTCTTACCCTTACTCTTGAAATTGTTTCCTCTGTACCCTCCTATATAGAAACTTCTAGAGGGAGAGGTTGTGTGTTTGATTTATGGGAGGAAGCATTAGGGTCTGAGGAAGTACTTTTGGACCCTCCCCTATAAAATGAGCGGCAAAAGGAGCCTCTGTTTGATGGGGACTGAAGCGCTCCCATGGATTTAGCCACGTCTGTGTCCTTTTTAGGTCTCGCCTGAGCCAGTGCGCATGCGCTGCTCTGCGAGACTTTTTGTAAGGGGCTTCAAAATCTGACCACACGCTCGTGCGTGTGGTTTGTTTTTGGTCAGAGGCTATTTGCCTTTGCGTGTGTCTTTCTAAGAAAGACAGCACGCAAATGGGCAAAGGCGGGTGCATGTCCCGCCTTTGCTCCGCCCACAGCCTATTGCTTGCGGTTACCCGCACAGGCACCATCTGTTTTGAATTATCTTGCCCAGACGCATGCTCGATAATTCAAAACAGATGTCTCACTGTGGCGCACGCGCAGCACTCGCATGCTTGTTAACTCTGGATTTGATCTCATGTGTTCCGAAAAAGAATAAGGTCGAAGCTTGGTTATAAGTTGCTTTCACTTTCACGGCAGCATTCTTACTATGCGCGCAGGGGCCATCTGGGTTTTATTAACGTGTGCGCGCTCGTCTCCCACGCAGTGTCTCTCCCCCCTCTTTCAGGCTGTGTTTGTAAGTATTCTCTGTGCACTGCAGTCACGATGTTTATGGAGCGGCGTGCATGGGCCATCTGTTTTTTTATTATCATTAGCGCGGTTTGAATGTTTATTTTAGTCTCCGCGGGCTCTCACCGGGCTTGTCCCGATCTCACGCGAAAGGGTGCACTCTCCTGTCTTCGGGCCCGGCTCTGCTGTCACCAGGCAGGCTCTGTCCTCCACTTGACTCCTAACAAGAATCTGGCGATAATGGGGTTACTTGATTGGTCACACTAAACAAGCAGTCTACCAAATTATCTGTTGATTACGCTCAACTCCCTTCAGAGGTACCGCCAACCTCCCCACAAACAAGTTAAATTCACAAACTAGGAAGGAGCGTACTGATCATACATGCACAAGAAATATAACTGAAAATGTCACAATAATTCTTCTCCATAGAGACGTCTTCTCAATTTTTCATTAGTTTCTTTTATTCTTTTTAGAGAGTAATTGGAACAATGAAACTTAACTTGACTTACAGGATAAAAATTTGTGTATAACCCATTAGGGTAGTTTAGATTGTTCATTAGGCAGGTAGTGATGGTTATAGCCACTTTGTAAAGTACAACGGACAGTTTGCTCATGTTGCTCTGAGTAGAGAGGACACATGTTGTAATTAATCAGTTTATTTAAAGACACATCTTTGTATATTTGTGGAACGAACAAGAACAATTTTGTGATTGTTTGTATATATTTTTTCACAGCCCTGAGGACGTCCCATCACGGGACGAAACGCGTCGGCTGTTGGCTGTTGAAATTGTATTGTGAACTTTGAAAAACTCTCTAAAAAGAATAAAATAAACTAATGAAAAATTGAGAAGACGTCTCTATGGAGAAGAATTATTGTGAAATTTTCAGTTAGATTTCTTGTGCATGTATGATCAGTACGCTCCTTCCTAGTTTGTGAATTTAATCTGTCCTCCACTTGGCAGGCAGAGACCCAAAGAGGAGGCACCGACTGGAACATGACCCTGTGCGCCTGCACTTCATTCAAGTAGCTGAAAGGGTGGTTGATGTGAGCCGCCTCCTGTGCACTTATCAAGTGTAAAACCCGCTCAGTCGGCAGTAGGAGGGTGGGCGGCTCGCCGGTATTTGCTTGTTGGAAATCTGGTTGGAATGTGCAGCTCTGGCTTGGAGACGCTCCTCCATTAGGCCGCAGCTCTTTGTAAACAATCTGTTTTATCAACTGAAATGGGTCAAGAACGAGGCACCTCTGTGGCTGCGAGCAAGAGTGTCATAATCAATGGGCACTTTGTTATCTCCCCCTTGCGATGCTACCTGCTGTCAGTCAGTCATTGTGGCACACCATAATAACAGGAAACAGCCTTACACTACACGCTTCTAGAAAAATGTAGCAGTAGCCAGTGCCTAGAGACAAGCGGTTTTCTTACAGCGCAAGCGTTAATCTGCTCTAACTCCTGTGTTTAAGCTAAGTGCAGTAATATATACACACAGTACCATGTCTTTTTACTAGTACTCAACACCCATGCTGACTGCTGCATCTTTAACCGCACTACCAACCCTCCTGTGCAATAGGCGATACTCTAAAAGCCACATTAATACCTCAGAACTGCAACCCAGTACCCTAGAATAGTACTGGACAGTATTATCGCAGCATCTAACCTAACATGCCAGTATCGGTACTAGAGCACTGTAAACGAGAACCCACTACTGATGGTATCAAAGACATCAGCATCAGTAGTAATTGCATTACGCGCAGACACCGTCTCCAGTATTAGTTTAGCGTTTCACGCTCAGTGACAACTAGGACTCGTTATGTGGCCTAAAGGTCAGAGCTGCCAACTGTGGACCTGAGGAACCAGGTGAGAGTCAGGGCACCGGCTCATCGTGCGCATACAGTCTAATCTCCCAGTGCATAAAAAAAAATCATGTAATGCAATCCGATCATCAGGTAAAATGCACTGAACCACATTTGCACTACATTTAACAGCAAACAAATGTCTAACCATCATTAACATTCAGAAAGACCAAGAAATAGTTTCACAGTATAATAATCTCATTCGTACACGGAGCATTAGCACCGACAACATGCCAGACCAAGTCCACTAAGACCTAGGTACCTCAGTACCGACTGTTGACATGAAATGCGTTACTTACCTGTAACTGCAGGTATCCAGTATTGGTGTCTTTCATAGATTCACATGCCTGAATCATTCCCCGTCGTAGGGATGGGAGTCCCCGGTACATAAATAAAGTAATGTCCTATAGACATATAGAGAATAGTAGGCCTAAAGGCCTCACATTAGTAACATCCATGTCCTTTTGTAAAAAGGACCAAACGCTAGAAAAGAGCCAAATCAGCTGTCACCTCCCTCTAGAACCCTCCTGGCAGGAGCCTCAGTCCCTCAGATTTTCGTACGCACTAAGCTAAGTAGGCGTGTTACTGAGAGAATTAGGTGAGTCCTTCCAGGGGAGGCGGGAGGGTTGCATGTGAAACTATGAAAGACACCAATACTGGATAACTGCAGTTACAGGTAAGTAACGCATTTCTTATCCAGTACTATGGGTGTCTTTCATAGATTCACATGCCTGAATCAGAGTAGCAAGCAATGCAGAGAGCACATTTCGGATGGTACAGTATATACAAGTCATTAGATAATAACATATCAAGTGACTAGTAACAGCCCATAGACGCCAACAACAAGTATCAGTAAAGAAATTTGCATACAAGAGAAGGGTGGAGGGATGAAAGAAGGCTCACCTCAGTGAAATAGATGGCATAGTATTGCTTGTCCCACCGCTGCATCTTTCATAAGCTCCTTGTCCAGGCAGTAATGCCTAGTGAAGGTATGTGGCGACTTCCATGTTGCCGCTCTGCAAATGTCAATGACCGGCACCCCTGCAAAGAGTGCCACAGAAGTGGACATAGCTCTCGTGAAGTGGGCTCGCACCTTAGAGCGCAGTGGCTGTCCTGCTTGTTCATTACAGAAAGATATGGCTGCAGAATTCGAGCGTGAGATGCTCTTTTTAGTAAGTGGGAGACCCTTCCTAGGTCTGCTGTAAGCTACAAATAGCGGATTTGACTTCCTGAACGCTTTTGTTTTGTCGATGTAAAATTTTAAGCATCGCTTGAGAGCCAAGGAATGCAATGATCTCTCTGCTGCTGTACTGGGATTTGGGAAGAAGGAACGCAAAACCACAGGCTCATTAAGGTGGAAATCCGACTGAACTTTTGGGATAAACTTCGGATTGGTCCTCAGGTTCACCCTGTCATTTTTAAATTGCAGAAAAGGATCCTGAATTGAAAATGCCTGCAGTTCACTCACCCTCCTTGCAGAGGAGAGCGCAAGAAGGAGCGCTCTCTTCCAAGAGGTGTATTTCAGGTCAGCTCTGTGCACTGGCTCGAATGGATGCTTCGTGAGCTGATTAAGAACTACATTCAGATGCCAGGTAGGTGGCAACATCACAATTGTTTGATCAACCTGTTTGACCAGAGGGATGGACCCGCTGAAGTTCTCTTATAACGGGATATTGCGGCCAAGTGGACTTTAATGGAAGAGTGGGCTAGGCCAGACTTTGCCAGATGTAACAGGTAAGGTAAAACTTGTTCCGGTGAGGAAGAGAAAGGGTGTATCCCTTGATCTGTACACCAAACACAAAACCTCTTCCATTTCAGGTAATACGTTCTGGTGGGGCTATCCGCTCGCGCTCTGGCTAGGATGTCTCTACAGTCCTGCGGAATATTCAAATTTCGAAACTCTCAGAACTGAGGAGCCAGGCGGCTAACTTGAGAGATTTCAGATCCTGATGTTGAACTTGCCGGTTGTTCATTGTGAGCAGAGACGGACACTGCTTCAGACGGATCGGCGGTTTCAGGGATAGACGGTGGAGTTCTGTGAACCAATGTTGTCTTGGCCAAGTTGGGGCTATTAGAATGAGAGTACAAGGCTCCACTTTCATCTTCCTGAGGACTCTGGGACGCATCGGGAATGGCGGAAAGGCGTACGCAAAGACGTTGCACCATGCAATGGAAAATGCATTCGCTAGAGACCCTGACTGAGGATGCCAACTTGCGAAGTGTGGGCATTTGGTGTTGATTCCTTGTAGCGAAGAGATCAATCTGTGGCGTGCCCCATCTGGAGAAGATTTGGTTGAGGATCTTCTGATCTAGCTCCCACTCGTGAGATGATGTTTTCTGCCTGCTCAACGTCGGCGAGTACATTGTCCATGCCTGGACATATTCCGCCCGTAGGGCTACATCGTTCGTTATTAGCCAGTTCCAGATTTTCTGCGACTCGCGAGAGAGTGTCAGCGAGCGCGTCCTTCCCCGTTTGTCAAGGTAGTGCATCGTCGTAGTGTTGTCTGTCCTGATGAGCACCAGGGAGTTTTTGATCCTTGGTAGGAAAGACTGCAGGATCAGGAAGACCGCTCTCAGCTCGAGCAGATTGATATGGAGTTTCTTCTCCGAGGCTGACCATTTTCCGCTTATCTGCAGCTCCTGTAGGAAGGCTCCCCAACCTTCTAAGGATGCGTCTGTTGTGATGACATGATGAGCCGCTGGAAGCAGGAATGTCAATCCTTGAGACAGGTTTCGTGATGACATCCACCATCGCAAAGCTTTGACGAGCTGAGAAGTCACCTTTATGCGGTCGTCGAATGACCCTGTGCATTGGACCTACTGCCTCGAGAGTGCCTCCTGCAGAGGACGCATCCGTAGACGGCAGTGAGGGATCAAAAGGATGCACGATGACATCATCCCCAAAAGGGATTTGAAGAGACGGACCGTCAACACTCTTTTCGAGGCTACTCCAGACGCTAGTGCTAGGAGTTTGTTTTTCCTCTCCTGAGATGGGAACGGTTTTGCAGAACGTGTGTCCAAGGTTGCACCTAGGAAGTTGATGGTTTGAGAAGGTCGTAGGGTTGACTTCTCCTGGTTGAGCGTGAGAACCAGGGAATTGAAGAGACTTAGACATGCGTTTGAAGACCTGGACGCGTCTTTGAAGGATGGTGCCTTGATCAGCCAGTCGTCCAGATATGGAAAGACTTGATGACGGCGCTGTCTGAGATATGCCGCCACTGGGGAAAGACATTTCGTGAAGATGCAGGGCGCAGACTTGAGTCCAAAGGGCAGGACGCAGAACTGGAAATGCCTGCCCGCTACTGCAAATCTCAAGTACTTTTTGTGATTCTTGTGAATTGGTATATGGAAGTAAGCGTCCTGTAAGTCTAGTGATGCCATGAAATTCCCTCTTCCAGAAGATGTAAGACCTCCTGGATCGTTACCATGCGAAATGACTGCTTCTTCAGGAATTAGTTGAGGGCCCTGAGGTCTAGGATTGGCCTCCATTTTCTTTCTTTTTTCTGGATCAAAAAGAAACAGGAATAAAATCCTTTTCCCCTTTGGGATCGTGGTACCCTCTCTATTGCTCCTTTCTGCAGCATAACAGAGATTTCTCGTAGAAGCAGCCGTAGGTTTTTGTGATGCATTGGGCGAGGCGGAGTTTGTGGAGGGGTGCGTATGAATTCCATAGAATGGCCGAATTGTATTAATTGAAGGACCCAACGGTCTGTAGTAATTATCTTCAAATTTTGCAGAAAATGGGTGATTTTTTCTCCAATTTGTAATAAGTGAGATGAGGTCTGGACTGGCTGAATAAACAAGTCAATGTCTGCGTCCGTTGTTTCTCCTTTGTCCTCTACACCGAAAGGACGACTTTCTTGGCCTTGTTGGTGCTGGCGTTGCTGGTACTGTGGCCTACTCTGGTTGGAAGATTAAGAGGACCTGTATTGAAAACCTCCTTTGTAGGAAGATTGACCTCTTCCTCTGTTTCCCCGAAAGGACTGATTTTTATATTGGAGTGTGCCCAAGGCTCTTGCAGTGTCTGTGTCCTTTTTATATATTGTAGAGCCTCGTCAATTTTGGGGCCAAATAATAGTTGGCCGTCATATGGCATGTCCAAAATCTTTATCTGCACCTCAGGACGGAATGAGGTTGCTTTTAGCCAACCTTGGCGCCTCAAAACCAGTGCTCCAGCCAGTTGCCGGAATCCTGTCATAGCGACGTCCATTGCACAGTCTATAATCTCCGATGCTGATGTTTCACCCTCCAGTAGTATTTTCTTTACATCCTCTTTGGACGCGTCAGGTAATTCGGACAGGTATGGGGCTATATCTGCCCACAATTGTCTATTATAACGCCCAAGAATCGCTAGGGCATTTGCTGCCTTGACGGTCATTGCCGACATTGAGGAAAACCGTTTCCCAATGTTGGCCAACTTTCTTCCGTCTTTATCAGGCGGAGCCAATAAAGGAGATGAAGGATTTCTGGAGCTCTTTTGGGCCGCCTGCGTCACCACCGAATCCGGTTTAGGATGACTTGTCAGACAGGCCGGTGCCATATTTGGAGCCTTGTACTTTTTGTCCAATCGAGGGATCACTGGCGAAACAGAGGCGGGATTCTGCATAACCTGAACCCCCTGTGTCCAAAGATATTCACTACTAGGAATTGACCTCGTTGATTTTTTGAGAGGTTCCTTGAAATCTTAAAGGAAACAGTCCTGTTCCTGGGAATCCATAGTAATTTGGAAGCGCTTAGCGGCCCTTTCCACCACATTATGGAAACCGCCGATGTCAACCAATGGAGAATCTGAGGTTGCGGGCACTGGAGATGCTGGCGAAGGTATGACGGAATCCTCCCAGTCCTCATGGACAGATTGATCGTCCTGCAATTTACCTTCTTCTTGCTGTTCCTCCTCTTCTTCTTCATCACCAGATTGAGGACCTGGCAAATCCACCCATTGCTTTTGAATGGTTAAGGGCGGGGTTCGCGGTCTAGGTGATGGAGCTGCCGTGGAAGTTGGAGGAGCCCGAGATTCTGGGAACCTTTGCTTGTAATCTTGGATGAAGTATCGCAGACCTGTAACTAGGGATGCTGGAAGACAGACCATACATGTAGGTGGTGGATGAACTACCTCTTCCTGAGCATCCTCCTCATCTGAGCTCTGGCATTTGACATGCAGTTCTGAGGGGCTAGTAGCCAACTGGAACATATCCCCGTCATCAGAATCCTCATCTTGAAGGAGACATGCTGGTGGCAAAAGTTGCACACGGCTAGAAGTTAACTCCGGCGTCAGCGTCTTTCTCGTGATCTTTAGACGCACAGAAGCTGTTTGGAAGCCAGAATCAATCACCGTCGACGGGCCCGTCGACGGTGAGATTCTCGACGGAGTAGTGTCGACAGTTGCCATAGCCGGTGAAGCTGTCGTCGACGGTATAGATGTTCCTGCCGTCGACGGTGCCTTCGTCGATGATGTCTTCCTCGACGTTGCCTTCGTCGACGGTGCCTTCGTTGGCGGGGTCTTCGACGACGAGGCCTTCGTTGACGGGGCCTTCGTCGACGGTGTCGATGTCGACGGTGCTGATCTCGTCATCGACGCTGTCGTCGGCGAGACTATCGTTGACGGGATCTTAGGCGTTCAACGATGATCTCTTGATTACTATTGTAGACGATAAAGCCTTACCCGTCGTCGACGGTGGGTAAGGCTTCTTCCAAAGACTCTTTGTATGATGTAACTCATGATAAGCTGCTGGTCTTGAAATCAGCTCTCGAATTTAGGGGTGGGTGGAATTTGCGGAATCGCGTTACGCAAATCTTCGCAAAATGGTAAAAAATCTCCGCAAACAGGCAGAAATTCCGCGAACACGCGGAATTGCTTGTTCGCAATACTCTTTTGCTGTTCGTAATTGCTGTTTGCGTGCTCGGGGGGAAATATCTTGCGAACACGCATTTTGAGAACGCGAACAATCAAAAAATCTCACGAAACAGCGGAATGCAGACTTTAGAGCAATTTCACGTTCTCCGTGGAACGCGAAATTACCCAAATTCCGCGAGCGGAACGGAATTTACCGCCCAGGCCTACTCTTGATAAGCATCATTATCATCTGGAGGGGATGGCATTGGAGGGTATAAATCAGGATCATTATCCATGGGTGGATCAATATTATAGTCATCCCATGGATCTACTGGTAAATGGCTTTTGCCATCATCATCATCCCCTATATCAGGCTGTGTATGAGGAGACCCCTGAGGTGTTATGAGGATATGAAACTTGCAATTGTGGTAGTGTGAAGATGGTAAAGGGATTGTGGAGTAGGATGAAAAGGGCTGGTAGCAATGGCCTTTTTCTTGAGAGGAATTTTATAACTAGGTTCCTCTGAACTAACTTTCCTTTTGGAAGGTGTTTTTGCTCAAATATGTCCAGTATATGGATTGATGTAGATTTTCTTCTGCTTATGGTCTAATTTCTCTTTCATAAGTACTAGGATCGATTCTACAAGTTTGGAAGGCCCTGTTTCGATTTTGGTGCCGATGGTTTCGGGGCCGAAACAGAATTTTCTTTTTTGTCCTTCGGAGTGGACTGTTTTGGTTCCGAAAACGGCTTTTCTTGACTCGGTCCCGAGCCAGAAGGCTTGACTGGTTGTTTCGGTGCCAGGCCCGAGGGAGGGGTGTTGGAAACATCATCTCGGTGCCGACCAGTGCCCGAAGGCAGAGGTGGTGCCGAAGCCTTATGTTTGGCCAAGGAGAGTTTGTCGGGTAAAGGGGCTTTAGTACTCACTGTACCCTGTCCCAGTGAAACGTCTTCAGACTCCAACCCAATTTCCAGCTCGGAATCCAACTCTGGGATAGAGAAGGCTTTTTCTTCTTCTGCTGCCGACACTTCATGTTCGGATTCTTCTCTGAAGCTATCCATAGTATGATGGATGCTTTGTCGCTGCATTTCTTTTCATTGGGCCAGAAGATCCCTTAAGAGTCTTTTTCGATTGGAAGGATCGAGAAGCCTCTCGATCTTCTTCCTTGTTCTCCGCTGAAAGGCACAAGTTACAGACTTTATGTAGATCGGTGTGAGGGTACTTGGAGTGGCAGGGAGGGTAAAATTGAAAAGCAGTCTGTTCCATCAGCAGAAGGCTGCACGACGCGGCTCGGCCTGAAGGCCGGCCACAATATCTTCGACCAAAGATGGAGTTTCCCAATCGATTTGATACGCGAACACTAGGGAAATGCATCCAATAACAATACCGTCGAGGGTACAGTGGATTACGCACCGAGGGGTACCAGAAAGCACGGTTTCAAACCGGATCGCAGCAAAACACGTACGAATCAGATGGCGGAACGAAAACAATCTAACAATGGAGTCGATGCCCATGCGCACTATCACCGAAAGGAGGAGTCACCTTACTTCGTGACTGAAAAATCTTCTTTGAAGAAAAACAACTTGCAAAGATCCAGACCCAACACTAGATGGCACGATTATGCAAAGATGTGTATCTACAGCACACATGCCTCGAACATCTGTTTACAATAGAGGACTTAAATAAAGAGGGTTGATATGGCAGTCTCAAGAAAGCAGACTAGGCCGAAAGGTACCCTTTCAGAGTGCCCAGAGCAGATCTCTGCTGGGCAAGGGTCAAAATAAAGAGAAGGACTTGATAGAGTGAAGTAGAAAGAGGATCAATAGACTGTTCTGTACAATATTTTACACATTTCTGCCACTAGGCACACGTTCAAGTCTAGGTAGAGAGACACCTGGCTGGTAAAATCACATCACAGACTTTGGGAGGAAGATCAAATGCTGTTAACTGCCGCCACTCAGTCTCCATGCAAGAAGGCGTAGCGTTGGGGGCATGGTCTGGCCACGAAGGAAGATGGCCACTTGATCCCAGAGCTCAGCGCCGAGACGAGTCCCTGACGGCGGGAACAGCACCAATAGCATTGTGTGGGCTCGATGACCTGCCTCCTCGCCTTACCTGCAGCATGGGAATCCTGTTCCTTGACACTCAACAGCCGCTAATGCCCATGTGGCAGTACCAGTATCTCCTGACACGGCTCACAGTGGTGTGCTGCCGCTGGGCCTAGAGGCGGACGAGGAGCCTCGATCTGTGGTATGGCAGTGCTCCTGATTTGCTTCTCCCCCTGCAGTGACAAACGGCTGGCCCTACTCCAACCACAAGGGCGATTGCATACCCGTGACGCAGCGATTCAGGTGCACGGCCGTCGGACCTAGAGCCACCTGTGCAGCCCCAGCCCACAGACTTACAGCGCTTCTGACACAAGGTTTTATCACACATACGGTGCACCCCCAACCACTTCTCCTCCTTAGCTACCGACCGGCCTAACTCTGGCTACGGAGGAAGCCGAAGTCCCTGGAAAACAAAGCACAGCAAAATCGGCGCACGGTCATTGGGCCTGGAGCCCTGTGTGAACCCCCTGCTCACGGAGCTGCAGAGTACCCGGCTCCAAGGGCCTTTGTGAGGAACCACCAGGCAGCTGCCTCTCGACACATCCTGGGTCTCTGGATGAGACGGGCCTAGCGCCTGGTTTCACTGGCCTGCACACGCAACACAACTACCTCATCACTTGCAACTTGCTTTGCCAAGCGGGCACCACTTAACTCTACGCCATGGCCACCCATTGATGCCCCCGGACGCTACCGTCCTCTCTGGATACTGCCACAGGAGGGCCTAGAGGGTCAGGCCTGGTGACAGAGTTGCCTCGGTCTGGTCTGCGTCAGCCCGAAAGGACCTCCTCCCTGCATGGGGTCTGCTGCCCGGCTGGATGCCCGCCTCACAGCTGGGAGCTGAAGACGTTACACGAGTCTTCCGCTCCCCCATACACCTGCGACCAACAGTGTGGGGCCCCTACGCAGCAGCGGACTGGTTTTGGAGGCCAGGACAGTACCCTCCTGGCCCATAACGGACCCCAGCCGAAGTACTACCACCTACGCCTGAGCCTGACCACCTGCCTCCACGACAGAGCAGTGGCTCAGTCCCCTGGTCATCTGCCGAACATGCTTGCCCACATCGGAGTGAGGCAGAGCCGCCTCAAATTCGCCTCAACGAGTTACGGCTCACTGGAAACACCCCGCTCCTATACACCGCCACCTGACGGGGTCACAGTGCGCCCCTACCCGGCCACCCTTCAGAACCAACACTGTGCCTGATCAGACTGTCCTTTGTTCCTTGGGCCGCACACTACTTTTACACCCCGGCTAATGAGCCCCTCTACTGCAAGGTCTCCTGTCTCTTCCCGGCCTACTGTCATACAGTCTCTGCAAGCCAACATGCGTCTGCCAACTGGGACTCGGCGAGGACAGCGTCGCGGGGCCTGCACCGCGCTGCCCACAAGCCCTTTAGCCTGGCTGGATCTGGTACACGAGTGAGCCGGGAGGTACACGCAGACTGTGGACAGGTTAGTCAAAGGGCAAGCCAGCACAACAACTCCTCCTCACTGAAGCCCTCCTCCACACTCACCCTATAGCTAACCCAAGGGGAAATGCACTTCCGGAGGCCGGCCAGCCTCAGCCCCCACAAGCAGTGCTCAGGATACCATCATGGAACGCATCCCCCAGGAAATCACAGCAGTGGTACGCCATTTGGAGGGCATGGACGTGAACATCTCTGCATTAACGATAAAGACCAACTCCATCTGCATGGACAATGCGGGCTTCAAGGAATGAGCTGACGGGTGGAACAGCGTATTGCAGTAGTGGAAGAACGCCTTAATACCCTACCGGAGTTGGACCAAGAATTACTATCCTTCATAGTAAACTCATCAACTTGGAGAATCGGAGCCTGGGAACAATGTCAGTATTTTTTGCTTCCCGGAGAACGCGGAGGGGCCTGATGCAAAGTCCTTCCTCAGAGACACTCTCCCGAAGCTCACTGGTCTTGTCTTCGACTCCCCTCTGGAGATACAGCTGGCCCACCATATCGGCCTGCCACGCAGGGACTCCTATACGCGCCCTTGACCTCTCAGTGCCTGCTTCCTGTGGCACACACAAGCCCGGCAGCTACTTTCTGCTGCCCGCTCGCATGGTCCTTATGTCCACAAAGGCCAAGAGGTTGGCATTACAGCGGACTTCTCCAGAGAGACCAATAACCGCCGCAACGCCTTCCTCTCCCTCTGGCCAAGGACAGGCCTTCAGAGGAATTATTTGACCTAGAGGATCTGCGTCTATTCCTCGACAGACTCTCAACAGGACATGGACACTGCTTCATACATAGCCACTGGAACCCACCACTCGGCACAGGCATCCTTATCCGACCACCCGGGTGGGCGACAGCAGACCGACAATGGATCTAGACACCAGGGCCGGGACCCCGACAGGGCAGCACGCTCCCATGTCTTTCTAAATGTATTAACTGTTGATTAATTCTGCATGTACTCTATCTGTGCTGTACACCACTAAGTCTCAGCTTTCCCTCCGAGTATCATGTTTACCTTCTACGCATGCTGCAGTGGTGAGTCGGCGACCTGGGGTCTACAACCACCCCACATGCTTGGCAAGCCTGCCATTGCTTCCTTTGCTCTTGTCCACACTGTTGCTTTGTTTACTCCTGAGAGCGCTGCTGTCCCCTAGACCTTTGCTCCTGGAACTATGTGCTCGTCCAGACCCTGAGCACCCCTAGTCCCACCCTCCCTCCATTCAGGCCTGCCCTCCGGATGCCCCCCCATTTCGGGGATGCCTCCCCCATACTGCCACAATCCTGCCACTATGAACCGGCCATGTGCCCTGTTCACCCCGATCTGACCCACCCTTTGGCCATGCTCTACCGTGCGGCCCCATCTCCTGAAAGAACAGTGCACCTTCGTATCCTAGCACATCAACTGCATCCCAGCTTTGGTCATACCTGCATCCCCCCAACCCCCAAGATCCTTCTGAGGAGCATCTATCTATCCTCACTCACTTCCATCAGCGAGCACACCACAGACCTGCCCAGCACACCAAAGACCTGCCCACCCACACATGTATCCGGTTGCCGGCCGGACTACCCTGCGTGCCAGAAGGGGCAACCTCCCTCGGTGCGCTGTCTCCGCAAATCTAGACCCACGTTACACAGCTCAGTGTTCCTTACACTGAGCCTCAATGTTATTAACATTCCCTTCCCCTTACCCCTCAGATTTTGCTGTACCACAGTGAGGATGAAGCAGAAGAAATATGGAACTATTTCTGTCAACTGTATGCTTAAAGTCCAGTTTTAAATAATTCACACATTTGTTTCTCCTATTGTCATTTCATTTGCTTTCTGTCTACCTTTTTGTGTCAGTCTGTCCAGCTAGTCAGCAAGATTTTCTTGTTATAATCCATTTAGGAAATGTTTTAGCTCCCTGGATCTTACATTATATATTCTTTTTGTAAACAGTTATACACTCCATTTTTGATGGCCTCTTTGTTAAAATGAATAAAGATAATTATGTACACACCTCTGGTTTCAGTTGTCACATATGGATTTCCAAATTTTAGTTCAGGTAGTACATTAGGAACTGGTGCAATCATCCCATCTTCAACTGAGTAGGGGTTGAAAAAGTGCATTCCATGTGGAGGTCCCTGACAATTGTAACTTTCAGGTACCCTTTCCTCTTGACTATCCATTCTCTGTTCAAGTTCCTGCTTAATAAAAAACACAAGATCGTATGGAAATTGATAATAAATTAATACGCAAAACATATACAATTACCAAACAGTGAAAATTAAAAAATTAACAGGAGACAATGCTGCTTTAAATACTGAAAAATGTTGTCATAACAGAAAAAGATGGAACATTTAATTTCTATTTGTTATTCAGGAATAACTTCCATGTGCCGTGAAGATCCAGTTTTTGCCCCTTTAATCAAAATATATTAATTTATCTTTAACATGTGGGTAACATTATCCTAATGGAGATATGTACAGTACCACATACATGGTTTAAGGAGGAACCTTTAAGCCATCAATGACCTATGTAGACCATGATTAGAGATGGATGGTATCACTGTAATTATGATTTATATATTTTTTTTAAATACACTAATAATATTTTAAATCTTATGACTTCTGGTTGAATGTGTGAGCAATCAAGACACTGCAGACATTTGAATGTCTCCATCCTCATACCTGGCAACGAGGGAAATTGTCTTTCACAATTCCTTTTTTTTTTTAAACGCATTATTTATGTCTTTTCATAACACTGGTTGGTACATAGTAGAACAAACAAAACAGAAAGAAATTAAATTCCATGCAAAGTCCTATACCAGATTAAGTACAGTCTTCGATGAATGAGGCATCAGATCAAATAAGAGAAGAAAACTGAAGATAGTCCTTATCTGCAGAATACATTCAAGGGGGGGGAAGTCTATGAATCTAAGCATTGGCAGTATCATGTGAGTCACTATCTGATGAGGAAAGTCCCCCTATTCAGGATCTTTACAACCTGTCGGGCATAACCATGACCAGGAAAACACATTCCCTCTTCCACTTGACATATGATCTTTCACAACATTTTAACTAAATCCTCTGATGGAAGTTCAGTACAAAAACACACCAATCTAAAGGATGCAAACAAGAGCTTACCAACCTCAAACATCTCTTTTAAGGAAATAAAAATGTTTTTATATCACTCTGTATCCTAAAAAAATCATAAATGACAAATGTTTGCTCAAAATCAAATAAAAAGGGATAAAAAAATAAATAAATTGAAATTTTTCCATGTGTTATGAAAAATTGTTCATATAAGCATGTTTGGTGATATATGCATGGGAACAAGCTACATCTTTGTCTATATGTGTAGGTTTGTATATACAACAAGCATTGGCATAGCCAAGAGGTCTCGCTTTTGGGACCTTATAAGTATTTAGTTATGCAGCACAATATCCTTGGGGCAACAACATTAACTGTTGCAGGGTTAAACACTTATAAGATCCCAAAGGCGAGACTTATTGGCTTTGCCAATGCGTGTTGATATTGTAAATCTTTGTCCTCTGGAATTCTTTTGAAGACATCAGCATCTTGATCAAACATACAGTCTGTGTGGTAAGTGTTGAAGAATGTGGTCTCTGTGTTGAGCGCGAACGTGTTTGGCTCTGAATTGATTATGTAAGGCATTCACCTTGACTGGGCTGTAATTAAATTATGTATTATTTGCAATGGCATCATTTGTTAAGCAGCTTTCAACAGCAGTTGCATTTTGCCACCGTAAAATGGAATTGTCCGGGTATCCGGCACAAAATATTGTGGTGAAATGGGCGTAGTATACATATAATGTACTATTAGTTGTAAATACAACGTCAACAACTGGACAATTATGAAACTGCTTAGAAATGCAGAAAATGCTGAAGACTATATTTAGATGATCCATCTTGAATTCATATTCTGTGTTTTATTTTGTTTTTTTGTTTTAGATAAGTTTGTTTTCTTCTGTTATTATTATTTAACTTGGATCAAGAAATTTGTTTAGGTGTTATATGGCTGGGCTCGTGATGAAAGTTGTTAAATATAAAATTCACGTTTTCTGGCTCGCAAGGAAGTTTGTCAAGCAGCGCATGGGCTGCTCTACGCTCGACCTAAAAAAGGATTCTCACAGGAAACGGCCCATAAGGCCATAATGGTGCTTGAGACAGGAACAAGGAGAATGGGCACAGAAGAAAATAGCCTAATGAATTTTGCCTCGTTTAATGAAATGAGGGCTGCTCCCGGAAGAATTTTCCTTTCCCCACAGACCTCACTTGGCAGTTTAATTTCCTCCTCTGTGCACATCATTCTGTTTTATGCAAGCCAGTGTTTAAAAAAGTTAATAATGGAGAATTAGTGTTAAATGATTTTGGTCAAAATATATAAATGCAAACAGGGCTCGCATTCTTTAAAAAAAAAAAGAAAAAACGTGTGCAAACGCAGGTCTATCATCACCATGTTTAAGTCCAGATATAGGACTACAAGGAATTCACAAGAGTTTAGGCTTGAAAACTGCAAAAGATGCCACTATCTAGGAGTACTCCAGGTGATCATGATACATGTTTATCACGCAAGTACACATTCACTTGTTAAAATGTTACTTTTCGCGGGACAATGCTGCGCGCGCATTCCTCGCGTGCTTAGCACGTCATCGTGATCGCGCTGAAAACGAAAGAGATTGCGATGACGTGCTAAGCACGCGAGGGATGCGCGCGTAGCAATGATTGGAGAGGCGGAGCGAGGCGCGTGTGCTTGTGCACGTAATCGCAAGCTGGTGGCTGGCGGGTAGCACTTTGAAAAGCCCCTTACTAAAGTCGAGCAAGCAGCACATGCGCTGCTCTATGCTCGACCTAAAAAAGGGAGCAGAACACTGTAGAGGATCAAAGACGCATAAAGTCAACAAGTGATAAGAAATATAGCTGGGTTCTGAAGGTTAATGTATTATGAAGTAGTGTTGATAATTTTTTACTTTTATTCAGAATCTGTTTATTAGGTTTTCAACAAACAGTACAGTACAAGAATAAAGGAGTAAAAGGTTTGATCTTGGTGTAAGTACATAAACAAGCTTAAAACATATATATGCAGTATAATAGCATCAATCTCCTCCCAGGGCGCTAATGCAACAAGCTAAGCAAAGAGCAACCAGGGAGGCTAGGTGCAATGAGATAACTTTATCGTCTCACTAATACAATCTAGGTATGTTCTGTATTTATTGTATATACTATGCATTAGGGTTGCCCTAAATGACATGACATCACTGGTCCTATGAGAGAAGTACTGTGGCACTGCTGTGTTTTATTCATGCAGTCTGGAAATGCAGCAGCTGTACACTGGTGATGGGATGTATCTATGACCACACCCCTCTCTCAGAACTTCATGAGGTTGGAAATGGTTAGTGTCCTTGTGCCCCGTTTTTACTACATGGAAATGGACCATTTGTTGTTCCGTCCGATATACATAAGGGATTTTGTGTACATTCGGCCCCATTGTTTCACTAGTTATTATTTTTACTTACTCTTCAGGGAATTGTGCACACCGGATTTCACATATTTTGATCAACATTTGTCGTGTATACAGGGGTTGGCGATTATTTTATGCTTGCCCATGATAGTACGAGGTATTCCCGATATTTTTGGTGTGAATATTTTTTATTTTTTTGCTTACAGAGTGAGCCAGTGATGGTGTTTATACTAGATCCCAACTTTACAAAATGACGGCTAGTCTCTGTGTATCTCGCCGTTTAGTTTGACGTAGGTTATGCACACCGGTTAATGTATTATTAACATTTGCTGTTGTACATATACCGGTTGGCGATTATTGTATGCTAGTCTATGACAATTTGTGGTATTCCCTGTGGTGGGCGAGGTCAGGGCCTCGCGCGCAGCGCTGATTAAAGAATGGGACACACACACAGTAGTAGTAGGGTATGCCGGAAAAGACCCCGAGCGGTCTTCCGCGCTTTTAATATATACCTCGGGGCGTGCCCGTCCCGAGGGTGAAGGCGTGCATGTGTGTGTGTTGTAACAATGTAGGTGAGAGGCCGGGTGGCTCTCTACATCCCTCCTTCAATTTAGTTCACATATAAACTCTCCCCACATAATGGCTAAGGGGAAGTGCATATAAAGTCTCGAAGTCTTTGGCTTGGCCCAGGATTGGGCCGCAGGTGGTATCTCTGGTTGGTCCGGGCAGGAGACTCAACAGCCCCGGCCGGGGTTGTTGTTTCATCTCGGGAAGAAGAAGTGCCCCCAGTTGTTTCACTTCGGGGCACACCAAGGTGACGCCTGTCTTCTCCTGGCTGGTCACGGCTCGGGAGGGGCACGGAGTTTTGGGCCCCTGTTCTTCCATCATCCGGACCATCTGCGCCGACATCGATGGTTTCATCGGCTTCCTGGGGAGTGCCATCCGGCACTCCTATTCGTTTGAAACAAGATACATTTCGTGTGACAGTCTGTTGGCCGAGGCGGGCCGTCACCATTGTTCCTTGAATCTTCTCCACGACCCATCTCTCTGGTTCGAACGGGGTTCTAAATTTCCACCCAGGGTGTCATGAATTGAGCGCCAATAGCGCTGACAACGTGAACATTACATTACACTGTGTTATGAACTACAGTAACCAGAATGCTGTGAAGGGCAGGAAGCGTTTTCATCTATATAGGACACCACCAGAGGGGGCGCTGTGTACGTGATTTTGGTTCCAGTGTGCTGGTGATTGAACCTGTGTTTGCCCGCGTTTGGTCGTCTTGCCAAGCGGAGTTCCCTAACGAGGAAAGCGGCGTGAGGCTTCCGCCGTGTGTTTGATTCAGTCTTTCGTGATCCCCCTTCGCTCTCCGTCCCGGCTGGGGCTGGAGTCAGCGTTTCAGAAGCCCTTCACTATCAGAGCGGGTGACGCGGCTGTTCCAGGCGGCTGAATGGAAAGACTATTATTCCCTCGGCTGAGGGAATACAACTGCAGGGAGCAAAGACTTCCTGACCTGGCGTGCAGCAGCTGTTGCACGCGGTTCATACACCGGCTGGTGTGTGTACACCGAGGATCTCCGTGAGTAAAGTGTCCGCTGTGAGGCGCTTTCAAGTACTTTTCACATTGGATTTTGGGTTCTGTGAACACTATTCGTTTTTTGTCTTCTTTTTGGAATACCGGATTTCTGTGAAAGCCTTACAAGACTTGGTTCTGAATACGCTTACTTTGTTTTGATATTATTGGATATACCTCTGCTGTTCAAGGGGATTTCTCTAAGGACCTTTAATTTTAGTTGATCCCAGGAAGGCTGGAAGGTACGCATGGAGGGCGTATAATTGGTTGAGTGCAAGAGAGGTGTGGAGCCGCCTTGTGGTTTACTGAATTGTTGTTATCTGTGTTACAGATATGATTTTGTAGAAGGAAGTGATTCCGTTCGCTACCTACCAAGAGGGAGAAGAAGCCTTATAGTTAGCAACTGTGGTAGGTGGTGTTTCTAGCGAGAATTACCGAGAGTAGCCAGCATTGTGTGCATATTAACATCTGTGTGTTCTGCTTTTTCTCTCGTTTCAGCCTCCCTTCCCGTTCCAGTCCCTTCCTGACCCTTTCCCTCGCCTGATTTTCTTTAAGCTCTGTGGGTTTCTATTCAGAGCTTAGGGCAGTCTGGAGGTGGACCCCTTACAGCATCACCCTGATCCCGAGGATACGAATCGTGACAGAATCACGTACCCAAGTATTGTTATTCTCCTGGTCAGGGGGTGCTGTGGGGATGGCCACCCTGGATGATGTACTGCGTGCGCTTAGTTTGGTTCAGAGTGAACTAGAGGCTTCCAGAGCCGAAACAGCAGCTCTGAAAGAACGGTTTGAGAGGCAGGCACGTAACCCCTTTGATGCCACTACGGGTGGTTCGCCTATTCAGGTTACGGTGTCTCCCCCTATTCCGTTGGCCAGTCCTGAGAGGTATTCTGGGGATCCGGCTAAAATCCAGACTTTTCTGACTCAGGTTACCTTGCACTTCTCGTGTAGACCCGCTTCTTTCCCTTCACATCTATCACGGGTGGCGTTTGCTATATCTTACTTAACGGGGGATGCGGCCAATTGGGCTGTGCCTTTAGTGCGTACGGATGACGCCTTGTTGTCTGACTGGGATGAATTCCGTACCGAGTTTGAAAGAGTCTTTGACAGACGTGCTACCACATTGAGCGCAGATAGGGAGTTGCTAGGCTTGCGTCAAGGGAAATCAGACCTTGTAACCTATATGACTGCTTTTAATAGGTTGGTGGTGGAAACATCCTGGCCCGAGGAGAAACGGATGGCACTGTATTATCAGGGTTTGAGTGAGGAACTCAAAGACGTGCTGGCACAGATCGATCCCCAGCCTAAAACCTGTATCGGCTTGATAAACCTCAATCTAAGGTTAGATCACCGTATGTCTGATGGGGTGGAGAACGGAGGAGGGGTGAGAGGTCTGTGGGAGGACTGCCTGTGGGGGGACGTTCTAGTGTGAAAGAGTCAGGACCAGAACCTATGGAAATTGGGGCTATTCGACCTCCTTTAACTAAGGCCGAGAGGGAGAGCAGAAGAACCCTGGGACTCTGCATGTACTGTGGAAAAAAGGGGCATTTTGTCAGGGAATGCTCCATGAGACCAAAGAAATCGAGTTTCTATTCACCAGCCAAACAGCTAGCCGTTACTACAACAGGGGCTAGTCGGGTTGGTTTACCCAGTGCAGAGGGTGTAATAGCGGAGCACAAGTCGTCTCCTGAGTGGAAAATTCCGTCTCTAGAGATATCCACGTGCAAGCAGTCGGAGAATCATATAGTGTTGTCAATGTTCTTGAATACAGACCAAGAAAGCCATCCGGTTGTATCCATGATAGATTCAGGAGCCACAGGCAATTTTATAGATCAAGGCCTGGTCGATAGATTGGGGTTGGTGAAGGTCCCTTTGGGTATCCCGGAATTAGTGTTGGCGGTGGATGGCAAGCAGTTGAAGTCAGGACCTGTCACAGCACGCACAGAGAATGTGGAATTGGTTATGTCCGGGGAGTATAGTCGTCATAGTGAATGTATTGTGTTGAACATAATCGAGGCTCCCCAATATGAGGTCATTCTTGGGATGCCCTGGTTGTGGCAACACAATCCTACTATTGATTGGAGAGCAAGAACGGTGACCTTCGAGTCGGAGGAGTGCCTAGGTTGTTGTTTAGCATCTTCAGTGTCCCATGCAACCTCTTTGGCTCGGGGGTTTGCTCTTGCCACAGCAGCGGAAAAGGAGGTAGAACTGCCTTCAGATTATGCTGGTTTTCAGGATGTGTTTAGCGAGGCGAAAGCGGAGGCGTTGCCCCCGCATAGGGACTATGATTGCCAGATAGATCTGATAGAGGGGGCAGTGGTTCCCTCTTGTAGGGTATATGCCCTTTCAGTCTCAGAAACAGAGCACCTGAGGAAATATCTAGACCATTTCTGTTCTCTAGGCTTTATTCGCCCATCACGCTCCCCTGCTGCCTCGCCACTTTTTTTATCGCAAAGGCGAATAAGGAATTAAGGGCATGTATTGACTACAGACAGTTGAATAAGGTGACGGTGCGCAACAGGTATCCTCTTCCACTCATCACGGTCCTTTTGGATCAAGTCCGGGAGGCTAATATCTATACGCGCCTGGACTTGAGAGGGGCGTATCATCTGGTTAGGATCAGGGCTGGTGATGAGTGGAAGACGGCCTTTAAGACCTGTTTCGGTCTTTATGAATACCTGGTAATGCCGTTCGGGCTGTGTAATGCCCCGGCGGCATTCCAGTTTTACATTAACGACATCATGAAAGAATACTTGGACCGGTTTGTGATCATCTATATTGATGACTTGTTGATCTATTCGGTGTCTCCAGCTCAACATGTGAGCCATGTTCTCTTGATACTACAAAAGCTGCAGGAACATCACTTGTTTTGTAAGCTGAGCAAGTGTGAGTTCGGAGTGGATGAGGTTGAATTTCTGGGGGTGATCCTTAGCCCTCGAGGGTTCAGAATGGCTGACAGAAAGGTGAAGGCGGTTCTGGAGTGGCCGGTTCCTTTGAATGTGCGAGACATCCAGTGCTTCCTGGGGTTTTCAAACTACTATAGGAGGTTTATTGCCCATTTCTCACAGCTGGTCTCTCCTATAACTCGTTTATTGCAGAAGGGAATACCTTTTGTGTGGACACGTGAGGCTACAGAGGCCTTCGACCTCTTGAAATTGGCGTTCAGCACGGCTCCTGTTCTGATGCATCCACAGATGGATCTTCCGTTTGTGGTTGAAGCGGATGCCTCGGAGGTAGCAATTGGGGCAGTTCTATCACAGCGAGATCCAGCAACTAGTCAACTGCATCCGGTAGCGTTTCTTTCAAAGAAACTTAATCCGGCGGAGGCGAATTACACCATCGCCGAAAAAGAACTGCTGGCAGTAAAGAAGGCGTTTGAGGAGTGGAGGCACTATCTGTGGGGGGGCCGGCATCCGGTGACTGTGTACTCTGATCACCGCAATCTGGTGTACTTGAAGACGGCACGACATCTGTCTCAGCGCCAGATGCGCTGGATGTTATTCTTTGCGGAATATGACTTCACCATTACGTTCCGACCTGGAGTTGAGAATAGAAAAGCTGACTCTCTGTCTAGGTGTTTGAGTACGGACTGCGCTGAGAGAATGGCTCCTAAATCTATACTCTCCCCTGAGGTGGTGGTGTGTACCGTTCGAGTGGAACAGTTCTTGGAGGAAGTGGCTAAACAGCGTTCGCCACAGCAATGGAAAGAATGGGCAGACGCGGTCGCTCATCGGTCCCTGAATCATGGCTTACCAATGGTGCAGAACAGGTTGTTTCTTCCGACCCATGCCCTTCGTTTAATGGCTTTCAATTGGTGTCACAATGCTCTAATGGCCGGACATCAGGGCCACCAAAAGACTGTGCATGAAGTACGGCGTCATTTCTGGTGGGACGGACTATCTAAGGACATTCGGCTGTGGGTGGCTCAGTGTGAGACCTGTGCGAGAGCCAAGAATACACATGCCAAGCCTGCAGGGTTGCTCATGCCGTTGCCCACCCCTTCGCGGGCTTGGCAGGTGATCAGTTTGGACTTTGTGCTGGGCCTACCGCTGGATAAGGGGAATGATGCCATCTTGGTCGTGGTGGATAGTTTCACCAAGATGGGTCATTTTATCCCCTGCAGAAACCTTCCCTCAGCCTCCCAAACAGCCCAGTTGTTACTATCCCAAGTGGTGCGGCTTCATGGGGTTCCGCAAGTCATCATTTCAGACAGGGGGCCACAGTTCGTAGCCAGGTTCTGGCGTACCTGGTGCAAAGCATTGCATATTTCTGCGGCCTTGTCGACAAGTTTTCATCCGCAGACAGACGGTCAAACTGAGAGACTAAATCAGACTTTGAAAAAATATCTTCGCTGTTATGCGGATGAGGCGGCAGACTCTTGGGTTTTTTTTGTTATGGCTTGCGGAACTGTCGTACAATAATGCGTGGCACTGTTCCACTGGGGAGACACCTTTCCGAGCAAATTCTGGGTTTCATGCAAACATTCTACCTGTGTCTGTTCCCAGTGATGTGGCTAATCATCCGACGGTGGCCGGTCAAGTGAAAGCGCTGTTGAAAATCCATAGGAAGGTGCAGGCTTTTCTGGAGAAGGCGAAGGTGTCCTATAAGAAATGGGAAGACAAACACCGGAGGGTAGGACCCGAATATACAGCGGGGGACAGAGTGTGGCTTTCCACGAAAAACCTACGTTTTCGCTTCCGGAGTGTTTTTCATCCCCGGTACATCGGGCCTTATGTGGTGGTGAGAAGGGTGAATCCTGTTGCATATAAGCTTAAGCTTCCAGCTTCCTTACGGATTCATCCGGTTTTCCACTGCAGTTTATTGAAGCCTGCCTTTGCGGCTCACAGAAGGGCTGTCCCTCCTGTGGTGCGAGATGGGAACCTGGAATACGAGGTGCGCAGGATTGTGGATTCTCGGTTCCGGCAGAGGAAACTGTGGTTTCTTGTGTCCTGGAAAGGATATTCTGCTGAGGACGATTCCTGGGAACCGAGTTCTGGTGTCCATGCTCCCGCTGCTGTGCGCCGCTTCTTTGCCAGTCATCAGCCTGGGGCAAACAGGCGCTGGTAAGGAGGAATATACTGTCATGAATTGAGCGCCAATAGCGCTGACAACGTGAACATTACATTACACTGTGTTATGAACTACAGTAACCAGAATGCTGTGAAGGGCAGGAAGCGTTTTCATCTATATAGGACACCACCAGAGGGGGCGCTGTGTACGTGATTTTGGTTCCAGTGTGCTGGTGATTGAACCTGTGTTTGCCCGCGTTTGGTCGTCTTGCCAAGCGGAGTTCCCTAACGAGGAAAGCGGCGTGAGGCTTCCGCCGTGTGTTTGATTCAGTCTTTCGTGATCCCCCTTCGCTCTCCGTCCCGGCTGGGGCTGGAGTCAGCGTTTCAGAAGCCCTTCACTTTCAGAGCGGGTGACGCGGCTGTTCCAGGCGGCTGCCTGGAAAGACTATTATTCCCTCGGCTGAGGGAATACAACTGCAGGGAGCAAAGACTTCCTGACCTGGCGTGCAGCAGCTGTTGCACGCGGTTCATACACCGGCTGGTGTGTGTACACCGAGGATCTCCGTGAGTAAAGTGTCCGCTGTGAGGCGCTTTCAAGTACTTTTCACATTGGATTTTGGGTTCTGTGAACACTATTCGTTTTTTGTCTTCTTTTTGGAATACCGGATTTCTGTGAAAGCCTTACAAGACTTGGTTCTGAATACGCTTACTTTGTTTTGATATTATTGGATATACCTCTGCTGTTCAAGGGGATTTCTCTAAGGACCTTTAATTTTAGTTGATCCCAGGAAGGCTGGAAGGTACGCATGGAGGGCGTATAATTGGTTGAGTGCAAGAGAGGTGTGGAGCCGCCTTGTGGTTTACTGAATTGTTGTTATCTGTGTTACAGATATGATTTTGTAGAAGGAAGTGATTCCGTTCACTACCTACCAAGAGGGAGAAGAAGCCTTATAGTTAGCAACTGTGGTAGGTGGTGTTTCTAGCGAGAATTACCGAGAATAGCCAGCATTGTGTGCATATTAACATCTGTGTGTTCTGCTTTTTCTCTCGTTTCAGCCTCCCTTCCCGTTCCAGTCCCTTCCTGACCCTTTCCCTCGCCTGATTTCCTTTAAGCTCTGTGGGTTTCTATTCAGAGCTTAGGGCAGTCTGGAGGTGGACCCCTTACAGCATCACCCTGATCCCGAGGATACGAATCGTGACACAGGGTGCCGATCTTGTACCACAACGATGTCTCCTTCTTGCAACCCTGGGTATCTGGCATGTCTTTTTTCGCTTGCTTTCTGGTTCGTGATCGTTCTCCTTGCCTGGATGGCATCACCATCTCTCTCTTCCGGGGTCCATGTCGAGGACGCAGGGATGTTGCCTCTTGGTGCTCTTTTGAACAGGACATGCGCCGGTGCCCAGTGAGTGGTGCTATGCGGGGTCTGTCGGTATGCACTCAGAAATTGGTCTAACGCAGCTTCCGGATCTCTGCCATCGTTGACGGCGATGCGGAGCGCCCTGTTGAGAGTCCGCATGAGCCTCTCCACTTCGCCGTTTGCTTGCGGCCACAACGGTGTGATCTTGCGGTGTTTTATCCCTAGGCTCTCCAGGTATGTTTGGAACTCTCGCCCTTGAAAAGGTGGTCCGTTGTCCGACTTCACCTCCTCCGGAAGTCCCATAGTGGCAAAGACGTGGTCCAACGCTTTCTTGACCGGTCCAAATGCTGTGGAGGAGAGCAGTTCCACAACGGGGAATTTTGAAAAGGAATCCACGACGACCAACGTGTGTCGGCCATCCGGGAAGCTCCCGAAGTCTATGCTCAGCTGGGTCCAGGGCGCTGTCGCCGCTTCTTCAGTGATGACTGGGGCTGGGGCCGGGTCTGACCCCGTGATGGTGCAGGCATGGCACGAGCGCACCATCTCATCCACCATGCGATCCATGGCCGGGAACCATACTTTGCTGCGTAGTCTGGCCTTTGTTTTGGCGGTTCCTTGGTGGCCCGTGTGAGCGATCACGAGGGTCTGTTGTTGGAGGCTTGCTGGCACCACAATGAGGTGCCCTCTCAGTATAACGCCTTCATCGCCGACGCTCAATTCATGGCAGATTTGCCATAGCTGTTGTCGGGCATGGCTACTCTCCGGACGAAGTCCTTGAGCTCCTTCCAGAAACCTCGACCAGCTTCCAGTGTCCAGGGCAGTCTTGACGCGGGTCAGAGTCTCATCTTCAGCGGTGGCTCTTCCCATCTCCTGCAGGGTAAGGGTCCCCGGGCAGGCAGCCACAGACACCATGTGGACGAATTCTTCCACCAACGGGCTATCCGCCAGTGGGATTGCTTTTCTGGTGACATCCGGATGCCTGGACAGATAGTCCGCTGGATTGTGGGCGCCGGGCCGGAAGACTAGGGTGAAATTGTAGCCTTGTAGCTGTACGGCCCATCGTTCAATCCGCGGTGGGGCAAGCCTGGAGGACCCGGCGAACAGGGGCAGGAGTGGCTTGTGGTCGGTCACGATGGTGAAGGGTTGGCCACAGAGATACAAGTGGAAATGTTGGCAGGCCCACTTGATGGCTAGCGCCTCTCGCTCGATTTGAGCATATCGCGTTTCAGTGTCCGTGAGAGCCTTGCTCGCATAGGCGACAGGTTTCCAGTCGTTCTGGCCATATTCCTGCAGTAGAACGGCGCCGAGACCTACGGGGCTGGCGTCCACGACCAGTTCGGTCTTCCTGCGTGGCTGGAAGTAAGCCATCGTGGCCTTGTCCAGAAGGCTCGCCTTGATTTCCTGAAAGGCTTGATTTGCCACGCCAGTCCATTCCCATTCATGGTCCTGTCTAGTGAGTGCGCGGAGGGGCTCGGCCAGGTCGGCCAAGTTAGGTATAAATTGGCCACAGTACGTGGCCATCCCGAGGAAGCTTCTCACCTCGGTGGGGTTTCTGGGCGTGCTGGCATTCTGGATAGCTTCCGCCTTCTTTGGGTCAACTCGGAGCCCTTCGCGCGTGAATCGGTAGCCAAAGAAGTCCACCGCTTCTTGGTAGAACGAACACTTTTCCCTGTGGAGGGTTAGTCCATGTTCCTGTAACCTCTGTAAGGTGGCCCTCAGATGTGCATGGTGTTCCTCCAGCGTGTTCGAGTAGATCAGAATGTCGTCGCTCAAGTTGATGACCCCACTCAGTCCGGACAGAACTTCCCTTATTGCATTCTGAAACACTTCGGCCGCCGATGACACTCCAAAACTTAACCTCTTGTATCTCCGGAGCCCGACATGTGTGGAGAAAGTCGTGATGTATCGGCTGTTCTGATCAAGTTCCAACTGGTGGTAACCCGCGTTGAGATCAAGTTTAGAGAACCACTTCGCCCCGTTGAGGTCGGCGACGATGTCGTCCATGGTGGGCGTGATGTGGCGCTCCCTTTTCACGGCAGTGTTTGGCAGCCTCATGTCGACGCACAGCCTGATGGCACCAGGCTGCTTGGGCTTCGGGGCAACCACCAGTGGAGACACCCACGGAGTCGGTCCCGACACCTTCTCGATGACATCGAGGTCTTCGAGCTTCTTCAGCTCCTCTTCGACCTGGGCGCGGAGGTTAAACGGCACTCTTCTGTGACGCAAGGCGACGGGACGGATGGTGGTGTCTATGTGTAGTTTGATTTTCTTGTCTTTGAGCTTTCCGAGGCCGCTGAAGAGCGCAGGGAATTCTCCTAGTATGGTATCAGCGTGTGATTGGTGGACTTGGTTGGCGAAGAAGACCAGCCCGAGGTCTTCCGCTGCGTTGCAGCTGAGTAGTGTCCCTTTCTTCCCCTCAGTTACATGGAACCGGGCCTCCGTTGTGTACTCCCCATTACGAATGGTGGTGCTGATGACGCCGCGTAGCGGCATGGGTTCGGTGCCTCCATATGTGTATATCCGAGCGTTCGTCGGGGCTAGTGTGGGTTTAGGCGACATCTGTTCATACTGGTCAGAGTCCATGACATTCACGGAGGCTCCGGTGTCAATCAGCGCTCTGATCTCCGATCCTTCCACAGAGATCGTGCACATGGGTGGTAGTCTCTTCCGGGTGGATATCCTGCTAACATAGGATACTACATACACCTCATCGTCTTCCTCGTCCTCATAATACGGCTTCCGTTCTTGGGCCTTCGTGTCGGGCGGCGGGTGTTCTTGTTCCAGCGACAGCTGTCTCACTCTGGATGTCATCGACCGAGATCCATATTCGCCTCGCGCCCTTTGGGCGTTGGGCCTGTATCGTCCTCCTTGGCACACCGCGGCAAAATGGTTGAGTCTGCCGCACTTCGAGCACGTCTTTCCTTTCGCGTTGCACACAGCGGTCGCTGCATGGTCTCCCCCACAGTAGGCACACTGAGCGTCCCGGGTCTGCCACTGTCGAGCTCTACCTCCCGCCGGTCTCCTCTGTATCGCGTCAACAGTTTCCTCCTTGATGGGCGCCATTTTGGGCGCGGCTTGCGGGGCTATGGGGGACCGGAGCGCCAGCTCCATTTCGTCTGCTCTGGAATCCGACAGTTCATGGGAGCGGGCAAGGACGAGAATGGCATCCAACGTGATGCCCGGTTGTCTGAGGATAAGCTTCCGTAGAAGTTTTGATTTGCAACCTACGATGATCTGGTCCCTGATTTCCTCACGTGGTTCTGTAAACGGGCAGCTGCTGGCCAGCCGGCGCAGCCTCGCATAATACATGTCCACTGATTCGGCCTCAGTTTGCCACGCCCGCTTAAACTTGAACTTCTCATAGTCGGTGTTGACCTGGGGGTCAAAGTGGGTATTCAGCGCGGCCACCGCCGCGTCATAGTCATCGTCCTCGCCGGTGTTCGGGAGAGACTCGAAGAGGTCATAGATTTCTGGGCCTCCATACAGGATCAAAAGTGATCTTTTCACCGTGGTATCTGTCTCTCTGGTGCCTCTGAAGTAGAGGTTCAAACGCCCCAGCCACACCTTCCATCGCGGCGCCGCGGTTGCTGGGTCCGCAGTCTCGCTGAAGGGCGGAAGCGGGGCCACTCCAGTGTGGGCATGGCTGACTATGTGAGTGTCTGCTCCGCGCCGTGGAGGTGGGCGTGGCGTAGCGGTATGTGCGGCCGTCCACGTGGGCGCACCCCCTGTGGCGGCGTCGTTCATGATGTTGACCCTTCCTTTGGATCACACCCCACCTGCGCGGGCCGCGTGGCGTGGAACGGAGTTAGGATGGTGAGTAATGATAGAACAGTTGCACTTGCCAATGCTTGATGGCACTGTTGATCCCTGTGTATTGACGTGCAGATTGATGGAATAGTTGCACTTGCCAATGCTTGATGGCACTGTTGATCCCTGTGTATTGACGTGCAATGGTCCACCGTGATGTTATTGTATTTGCCTTTCACCTCTATTTTTATTTTTTTCCTTCCTTTGCGTAGCTGCAGACTTCTATATCCCCCCACCTGCTCCCAGTGAGCCCAGGCGCGCAGGACACGGCAGGATGCAGCAGAGGGCCAGACACGCGTTGGAGGCACCACGTGTTCCTGCCTCGGGGCTGACGTGCAGCGTCTCCCCAGTTCACCCCTCCCCCTCCGGGGCAGCACGCTATGGAAGCGCACTCGCGCTGGATGCAGAGCGGGGCAAACCCGCAGACGGCAGCATGAGCAGCGCGGGGGCCGGGCAAAGGCCGCGGGGCGAGGCACTCACCAGGCGGCTCCCGCCAGCTGAACGCGCTCCAACCAGGGAGGCGCGTGGGCGGGGAGCCGACTTCGAGCAGGCACAGCAGGCCGGCGGACGAGCTCCGCGGCCCGGGAAAACAGCTGAGCAGGGGCGGCCGGCAGCAGACGACAGGTGAGGAGCGGACAGCTCCGGCAGGGCGGCCAGGCACGCGTAGGAGTAGAACCGGCCTCGTCGCCAGTGTGGTGGGCGAGGTCAGGGCCTCGCGCGCAGCGCTGATTAAAGAATGGGACACACACACAGTAGTAGTAGGGTATGCCGGAAAAGACCCCGAGCGGTCTTCCGCGCTTTTAATATATACCTCGGGGCGTGCCCGTCCCGAGGGTGAAGGCGTGCATGTGTGTGTGTTGTAACAATGTAGGTGAGAGGCCGGGTGGCTCTCTACATTCCCGATAATTTTGCTGCTAATATTTTCCACATTTTTTTGTTTACTGAGCGAGCCAGGGATTGGGTATATACAAGATTCTAACCTTTAAAGATGGCAGCTATTTTCCGTGTATTTCGCCGTTTTAGTTTGACGCAGGTCATGTGAGCACCGCAGGAACACAGATGACGTGACGTGGTATCAGAATTATATATTTTCAACATGGCCACTCGCGCATTGCTTTTTACTTTGCTGACGGCCAGCCGTGCGAATAGCCACTTTGGAGAATTGCCGGAGAAGAGTTGAATGCCCTGTCATTTTTTTAGGTATTGCTACTCGACATTGCACCAAATATTTAGAAGTTGAGTGAATATGATCTCTTTGTTTTTTACTAGGTACATTCGTATCATGGATTTGTACTGATATTGTTAACACCCACGTGGAAGTTCTTTTTACTTTGGCCGGACCACTGATTATGCTTTAATCCAAGGCTCACCAATATTAATATGTATGTCGTTCATGATGGGCACGTATCACTTTCTTCACTGCCATTATATGGCTATGATTATACCATGACACGTATTCTTTTGTCACAGACTTCTACTGGTGCAGTATTGAATGGTCGCATCTGAATATCCATGACGTAAACACTATCAGTACTCACACAGTGGTTTACAGATATCGAGGTGAGAACAAACCTATACAACTACTTGTAGCGATATGGCGTGCAAACCCCCAGACTCTGTATAGAGAGCACTATGTTTATTGTTGCTTGAAGGGTGATATGTATCACGTCCTTTACCCATATTCCTTCATTGTCATAGGGGTGACAGTACCAACCAGGAGAGTACCGGTGCAATATTGTATGGTCGTTTCGGGATATCATTGACTCATACGCAATTAATATTCTCGGCAGTGGCCACTAGATATTGAGGTAAGAACGTGCATTTATAACTACTTGTAGCGATATGGCGTGCAAACCCCTAGACTCTGTATAGAGAGGGCCGATGTGTATGTTACTTGAAGGGTGATATTTAGTACGCTCCTTCCACTTACTCATACTCCTTCATTGGTATAGGGGTGACAGTACCTTCTAGGAGAGCCAATGTACGGGCACACACGTCTCCAAGAGGGCTCGTTCTAATACTGCTAGGGCATATCCACCCTGTGGGGTGGTGGCTATGGGATTGGACTTTTTTCCCACTCAGCTTTTTTGATAAGATAGGTTTATTATGGGTATGCTTGTATTATAGTCTGGCCTTCTGATATACATTTAAGACCCTTTTTAACGTCTGTCGATGCAACTTGCAAATCCATTTGTGGCTGTATTTATTAATTGACAAAAGGCTTTCTCATCATTAGACTGACTGGAACTCCACGGACGATCCTGACGTGGTTTGATGCTTCTTTGACTTCGTTTGAGAATTGTTAACATCAACGCAAGTTACTCCCATTTGGTGAGCTCCATTTATCCTTACTCATGGTCCGTTTTATATTCTTGGTCCATGAGCCTTCTCCTAATATTCTAACACACGGTGGTGTTTGGTGATGGTGGCACCTCCAGTTTTTTTCATATATTTCCATCTTTGAAAAACACCTTATCGGTGTGCTTATTACTTTTTGAGTATTCGTGTTCTGAGCACTTGTGTTAACCGAGCACTAATTCCAACAGTACTTCATTTTCTTGTCCTGCATGGGACATCATTTTCATCTGTTTTCTTCCTCCATTTTGATGCTTTTTCTAACACACAACAATGTATGATAATTTAAGTGACTCTTCTGATATGAATATTGAGGCCTCTTTTTCAGGCATTTATTTAAATAGTTGACTGAATTCAGTGCAATGGCTGTATTAGAATTAGGTTGTGGATAACCCTAGTTTTTAATCTTCAGTAATAGGATTACCATTGTATTTGTGCATTTTTGTATGGAATATTTATTATACATATCTACTTTTCCAGCCTTGAAAAAGTCTGAGTACAGACGAAACACGTTTTGGCTAGATCGTGTGCTGGGAATTCTTTTAAAATCAACAAAGACAAGAATCTACGAACTGGTTTAATTTGGATTGGATTCTCTGTTGGATATGAGGAACATTGAGCAAATTGACCTTTTCAGTATTGTGTGTACTAATAAAATTGGATCTGTGTTTTTGAATCAACTCATACCGATGTTGGACTGAAGAATAGATATAAGGGTGTGCGGTTAAAGCTTATATGGGTTTTGCAATAAGATTCTGCAAGGGAAGGGACCAGGGGACACTGGGTGGTAGACGGATAGGGAAATAACGGGGGCCCGTGTCCGTGTTAATCGGGATGTGTCGACCCACTAGAAAACACTAACTCCCCCTCGGAGAACAGTGACCAGTGTCTGTGAGGTAGTGCCACAAGAGGGTCAATCGGGCCCTACCAAACAGTGATCAGACTAGGGGCCAAAGGGCTAACATGCCCCCATAAAAGAAAATGTGAAACCCAGAACGAGTGGGGAGGGAGTCCTCCAGCCAGGCAACGTCAGTAAGTGTTAAAAAAAAATCTGCAGGGGAGGGGACCAGCTTGGGGAGAGGGTGTGTCCAAATCCCTATAAATGCCCATCGTCTACAGTTTCACCATATTATCAGGGGAGGCCTTTGATTGAACAGATGGAGGGTGCGTAGCTTTCAAGGGCAGAAGCATAGCTATTACGTGTGTGACAAATAGTCAATCAGAGGCTGCCACAGGTGTGAATTGTTTTTCAGTAAAACGCCAGCTTGTGTAGCATCTGCTCCATAGCCATGGTATGCCACAGCCAAGTAAACCATGCCACTGCCAAGGGAGTGGATGTGGTTTTCCAGGCCAAGGCTATAAGCCGCTTCTCTGCCCCAGTCATGTGGCAAACAAGATACCATTTTGCATGAGCCACTGCCTCGAGTGTGACCAGTCTGTCCTCCAGAATAATTGTGCAGTAATCCGCTGGTATGGGAATATCCAGTGTGTTCTTGATCTGCCCCAGTATTTCTTTCCAGAATAGAGTAAGGAAGAGGCACAACCACCAGATATGCTGGGAGTCCCCGACCTGTGTGCTACACATTCAACAAGTAGCTGGGGTTGCAGGGAACATGGTATGTAAGCATACAGAGGTATAGTATCTTTTGCAGAATTAGTTTATACTTTGGCTCTTGCTGGGAGATGCTGCTGTGGATCTTAGGGATCTCACGTCAACGGATCTCCCATTGTTTCTGGAAGATGGCCAGGCCACTTTCCAGTTCCATTAAGTTTGATAGGGGTGAAGTGGTAGGAGGCGGGACTGTTGTAAAACACTAAAAGTTTTGGAAACAAGACTCTTAGATCTCTCAAAAACATGCAGTAGGATTTCGAAAGGGGTGAGAGACCGAGTGGCACCTGCCCCGTTATGGGGGAAAAAAGGCTCAGTGATGAAGCTGAAAGTACTGATGCCAGGATTTGGCAGTGACAGCGAAATCAATCTTACCTTGCTATAAAAGCTTAATGGTCAATCCCTGAAATAGGTCCTGTAGGGAGCAAGGGCTAATGCAGAGTTCGGATTACGGTCAATTAGGGAAGGGAAAAGAGGTGAGCCTCTCCCGATCGCCAATCTATCCCAGATCTCAAGGACTGTGCAGGGTGGAGTTGTCAGACAGGCACTCCAGGGGCGTTGGTATTGCAGTAGCCAGGCCAGGTCCCACAGCAGCCTACAGTTCGCTGCCCGGTCCATATACAGTCAGTGCTTCTCACTTTTCCTGGCCACTCACTCAGAGATAAAGTACAGGTGTGTAACCGAGTAATAGTCTGAGAGGTTAGGGCATGCATGGCCTCGCGGTTACAAGGCAGCATCAGTAAATTGTTTGAGGTGTGAGGTTGTTTTCCTTTCCAGATGAAGGATCGCAGATCCTTCTGCATGAATTTGATGTTGTTGACTGGAATGGGTGCGAGGAGGAACTGAAATAAGTACAATAAGCGCAAGATCTTTACCACTTTTATACGTCTCAAACCAGGAAATATGGAGAGACTTCCATCTTCGCAAGTCCTCCAGTATAGCCCTGCAGAGCGGCTTCCAATTGGCTTGGAACAAGGTCTGTAAAGGCGAAGATTGTGGCCAAGGTACTGTATGGATCTCAAAGCCCACTGGAAGGGAACAAGCTCCGGTAGGCGCAGGGCGTGTAGCGGCCGGATGGTCAGGCTAAGTATGTGGGATTTAGTCATACTGATTTTGTATCTCGAATACCATATCAACAGCACAAAGGCACTGAACAACTGCGGGTAGAGAAGTCTCCGGTTAAGTTATTACCAGCAACAGATCATTGGCAAATAGCAGGGAATTGTGCTGTTGACATCCAAAGGGAATGCCAGCAATAGATCAGTCTTATTGTCTGAGGATAGCCAGGGGTTTCGCCAGTAGGGCAAAAAGTAGGGGGTGGGATAAGGGACATCCCTGTCGAATGCCCAAGAGTGGTTGACCTGTCCATTCACTCAAATGGCAGCTGTGGTTGTGACAAATGTGGCCATGATTTTGCTTATAAGTGTGGGGCCCAGACTGATCTTGTGGAGAAAGGACTGGAGAAAGGCCCAACTGATTCTGTCAAATGCCTTCTCCACGTCATGCGAGAGAAGACAGGCTGGGATGTCATGAGCCTGGACTTTCTAGGTGGGCGAGTTGCCTGATGTTACAGTGCCCTGTCTTTGTTTGATGAAGCTGACCTGGTCAGGGAGAAGCAGCCCCGGTAGGAGGGTCGCCAGGTGATTAGCAAGCAATTTGGTTTAGAGCTTGGCATCAGTATTAAGTAGAGTAATTGGCTAATAAGAGGTGCAAAGATTAAGGTCCTTACCTGGTTTGAGGATGAGCGTTATTTCAACAGACTACATCACAAGCATGAGGCCTCTGGCGTATGTAAAAGAGTTGTAGAGTTCAAGCAGGTGGTGCTTCAAATGGGGAAACAACTTGTAAAAGGACACTGGTAGACTGTCAGTGCCCAGAGTCTTCCCCAACGGAAGCGCTTAAGAGCACAACTCAGTTCGGCCGCTGTAAAAGGGCCTTCAAGATCCTGATGAACCTGAAGATCCATAAGAGGACAGGGGCAATCGCACACGTAAGAATCAATGGCAGCCTGATTGTCTTCGCCGCTGGAATAGAGAGTCTGGTAGTAGTTTGAAAGGCCTCTTGCTTATCCAGTTCCCAGATGGTCCAGTGGGAGTTCACGCAGTTTGGAGATATGGGAGAGGGCATGTTGTACCCACTCTGGGGCACTCTTCAGAGAACTCCTGGCTATCTGCATAAAATAAGATCGATCTATAGCCAGCATTCCCTTTGCGAGCCAAGAGGATGCCGACCCTGTCACCCCACTCGTAGTATGTTTCTTAAGGGCCAGGAGGGATCTCTCCGCCTTGTTAACTCTGTGAGCCCTCAGTTGGCCTCTCAGCATTGCCAGCTGCCGTTTGGCACTCGCCTTGGGCTCCGTTTATCTGCAAGCACCAGCTTGTGGATTTCCTCTGAGAGGCTTACTTCAAACAGGTGCGCTTCACTTGCTCTAGCTATAGATATGGAGGAAAGAACACCCCTGATGGCTGACTTAAAACCATTCCAGAGCACATGTTGGAATTGTCCAGCAAAGTGTTGAGTTCAAAGCATTCGGTGATGGCATCTTTAATGGAGGAGCAAGAGTGCAGGTTCCAACGGGGGAGCCTCACGCTGGGGTCTTACATGGAGTCCATACCAGTTCAACATGAGCATGGTCTGAGATAGAGATGTCAGAGATTTGAGCTGACTCAAGGCCCCTTAGGAGCGAGAGTGTGAGGAATATATAGTAAATGCCTAAGTAAGGCAGGTGCACATTAGAGTAAAAAGAATAATCTCTTGCATCTGGATGTAAGTAGCCCCATGCATCAACCAAGCCAGCATCCGTAAGCTCCCATCGGAGCTGTCCAGGAATGGCTCCTGGACCCTGAAAGTGTGCTGAGGCACTGTCTAAGTCGGGACCCCAAACTAGATTAAGACACCACCCACTATTAAGTCCGTTCCAGTTGGTTCTTAAGTATCCCGCATAGAAATGCTTCTGGAGCGTGATTCGGGGAATATAAGTTGAGTAGAGACAAGGTTGATATCCTACTTTCAACCGTTAGGGATAGGAACCCTCCAGGGTCCCGGGAAACCTTCAGTAACTTGGAATAGAAACCTTTCTTAACCTCTTCCATGCTAATGACAAGGTCAGCTCGTCATGCAGTTTACTGGAGCTGTGCTTATGACGAGTTGACCTTGTCATGAACAATGGGAAAACAACAATATCAGCACCCAGCGGGAAAAGCCTTAGCATTCAAGGTGTTAAAGAAAATAGCTACCCTTGCTGTTTTGGAGTCAGCATACACCCAGTGTTGTTAGGGATAACGAGGATGGTCCATATGGTGGCAGTCTTGCCTAAGCAGGTGGGTTTCCTGGAAAAAAAGGATTTCAGGGTCCCGCTGGAGAAGATAGCGTCAGATTTGCTTCCTCTTTCTGGGGGAATTGAGCCCTTTGACATTTAAGGTCAAAAGTTAAACGTTGGCCAAGGACCACATGGTCTACAGAGTGTGGGCTGCACTGCTAGAAGTCAAGGTAGGTACCCCACATGCCTCATCAAATATAAGACCAGGAATTTGCCTCCCCCCAAAATCACAGGAGGAACACAGCTAGGAGGTGGGAGGAGAAAAAAGGAACTACACCAGGGTGAAACAAGCAGGCCAACAGAGCCCAATTTGATTTGATTTAGTTTTTGTATAGCACTTGAATCACCCCCGGGGGGGTATCTCAGCGCTTGGAAGTGCAGCATAGCAGTAGAAGGGTGATTTAGAACAGGGTGGTTTTCAGGAGCCTTCTGAATTTCAGGTGATTCTGACACTGTCTTAGATCAAGAGGGCAATGCAATGGACTTCTTCATTGGCAGACAGGCAAGAACACTCATCTGTTGCTAAAGAGTTGTCACCCTCAACGGAGCAAGGCCAAATAAAGGCTGGGGAAGTGGTGACTGGCAACGCAACGACCAAACCTTGTGGGAAAGGGTGTAGTAGTATATGGCCAGGGCTAGTATGGGCAATATTTCCGACAAGGCAAAACATTTTCAAAAGTGTCAGGCTCCGTGTCCGTGGATCCCGCAAAGTGAATAGACATCAGGTTACCAGGATATAACAACCCATGTGTGCTGTGATTGTTTGAACAGGAGAATTCGGCAATCAGCATGGAGCATCAGAGGATACCTGCAAATGTTCTTGCTTCATATTTTGCAGCTGCGAGAAAATACTTGAACTATCCACCATGCTGGACACCACCCATCTGGCCTCTCGAGGGGGGGGCGGGGCTCAGACTAGGTAGGTGATACATCAGGCAGTCCCAGCAAACATTTAGTCTCGGTCAGTGATCTCACCATCCATTGCTTGCTGTTCCATTGAAAGGAGAGTTCACAGGAGTGGGCCCATTGCTACTTGTGCCCGAGGTCATGCAATTTCTCGGTCACAGGCTTGAAGTCTCTCCTCTTTTTGAGCATCAGCAGGGAGAGGGCTTGGAAAACCTGCACAGTGTGGCCATGGAAGACAATTTCAGCCTTTCCTCTCACGACCCGCAGGATGGGTTCTTTGTCCTGGAAGAAGAGGACCCTGGGGAGGATGTCGAGAGTTCCATCTGAACAGACAGCTGGAGTTGTGATACGATGTGCCCTGTTCAAGAGGAGTGGCTGTTCCTTCTACCCCCACCCCTCTGACGGCCAACGAAGCTACCTGGTAAAGGTTATGATTTCCTCCCTTTCAGTACCCTAGGGGACCCTTCGGATGCAAATATTGTTAGGGTGACAGCGGTTCTCAGGGTCCTCCTGTTTGGCCTGCAATCCATTCAATTGCTCTCCCAGAGTGGCCACATGCCGCCAGAGCAACTCCTGGGCCTCCGCACACAATTCCATTGTGCATTCCAGATCGTCCGCTCTCGCGCCTAAAGAGGTAATGTTGGTGTGAAGCTACTGGATACAGCTCCTAAAGTCAGATTTGAGGAAGCCTATTTCCATCCGGATGTCACAAAGAAGTTTTTCCATATAGTCTTGCGTGATGGGGAGGGCTGCAGGGGTCCCCGAGGGCTGCAAAGAGGATTCGCACCTGCCACTCATGTCCACGTGTGAGGTTTTAGCCCAGAGGGAGGCAACCAATTTATACTTGGAGGCATTGCCACTGGGCATACCAAGTTGAGAGGGGGGCTCCCAAGCCAGCAGAGTCCTCAGCACTGGGAATGTGTGGGTCACCACAAATCTCTCTTGAGCCGCTCAGGAATTGTTAAGTGGCAATAGTTCTACAGGGACCGCAGGTCTCAGCCAGGTGTACTGGTATGAGGGGTGATGGGCACCCAGGAAACACAGAATGGCAGTCAATGGTCCAAAGGCTCCAGTTGCGTGTGTGCAAGAGAATCACTGTCAGTAGGGGTAGCAGAGTCAGGCAGTCGTTTCACGCGCCTACACCAGGGTTCCCGGCTGAGGTGCAGGGCAGGGCAGGGCAGGGCTTCTTTAGGTCTCTGATCACAGTTCACTCTGAGGCAGTCACAACCCTCTCAAAGCCAGCAACACCCCTGCAACAAAGGAAGAGGGCATCCCACTTCCCCAGTCCGCAAATTGCCCCACCGGGTGGGCCAGAGGAGGCCCCTGTGCGCAGGAGGTCGCTGTTGCATTAAGAGGGGGGATGACAGTTCGCAGGGCAGGCTTGAAGTCTCTAGTAATGAGGCCCCCTTCAGGCCAGAAACAGTCACCAGGAAGAGGATTGTCTGGCAAGAGAAGCAGGAATGTATTTGGACTCCTCAATCCTCTCTGGGTCCACTAGAGCTCTGTGCTGCGTCAGATCCAGGAGCCCCCACCCCGGAATCTGCGCTACTACTGTTAGCCTTTGGGTCACCCCCACTTGGCAGAAGCAGAGAAGCCACGCTAGACCCGATTCCTCCATATGGCGCACCGCCCCGCTAGGGACAAAGTAGGACGAAACCCCCCGTGCTGTTTGATCGCTGACAGTCGTTCTGAGGGGATGAGCACTGATTGCCAACAGACCTCCGGCTAACGCAATATCAGAGGACTCGCATCACCCAGCCTGAAGGCACTTCCAAGGAGCCTGCCTAAGCCCCATAAGGGCCTTCCGGAGATGTTAGAGTCTTATAGTAAGAGGGGCCTGCCTCGGTGTCGGCAATGCTACAGCAGTCTAAGCAGAGGTCCCCAGAGTACAATCAGCCGCAATGCAAAGTTTGCGCTGTAGCAACATGCACTGCACGTTCTCTGAGCCCTCGGTCCACAGGCGCTTGGAATCATGGGCAGAAGTGCTCGCTCCCTTCTGCAGTTGGAGTCACCTGGCAGTTCTGGGTGGACTCCATGCTCCCATCCAGCAGGATAACACTGCTGGCCATCGGGCTCACCACTCAGGCAGTTAGTCATGGCCCTCCCGCACAAGAGGACGGCTGGTCTCAAGCTGCGGGCTCTGGGACGAAACCGGCTCACTCGTCTCTTCCAAGCAGCCTCCAGCCTGAAGCACGGGCAATCGACAGCACCGACCTCCTTCCACATTAAGAGGTCGTGTCCAGATGTACAATGCTTTAGGGCCCACATGGATATGGAGCTTGGGAGAACAGTGTGCTTCTCCATCGCCAGACATGTCAAGCCACTGAGGTCGCGTTCTTTAAAGAGGCGAGCCTTTTACTCTCTCGTAAATTGGACCACTGTGTGCACAAAACAAGAGAGTTATCATGATGGCAGCTTGAACAAACCTACAGAGGAGAAACTCTGCCAAACCACCACACATAAGTTCTTAAATCCGTTGAAACAAGCAACTGAGGAGTGTGAATCCCTCATAATGCTTGGTGGCTCGCCTCCGATGCGGGAAACTGGGGGTGGGCCTTGCATGTACCCTCTGAGTGGGGCCAGCTGCCGCTGATCACACACAAATCACTTATTCCCATAGCCAAGAGCAGAGGGTGCTTTTGGAGGATTACAGGTCCTGAGTGGGGAATGAAGATGCAGAGGGCTGCTCTTGGGGTGTGATGGTCTAGGTGAAGTCAGGGTGCATGACAGCCTCAACCCTTAAGGTGTCTGGAGACAAGGGAGAGCATCTTGGCAGGAATTAGCACCAGGGCTGTGAGAAGATATGTGTCCAAGGAACAACACTCACCAATCAATATAAAGAAAAAACGTAGGAGGCAGATAAAAGCCACATATGATTAACCAGAAGAAAACCCACAAGATACATCTTTTGTAAAGGAGGAAACACACAAGAAGTTGAACTGAACATTTGTACCAATGGGGAAATAAATTGAAAGGCAAAATATTTGAGATTTTCATTAAGCTGAACGCTCTTTGGTATAGCTTATTGAAGGATATAAATTGCACTGAATTTGACTGCTTCCACAACTTGTGTTGAAGAGACTAGTCACTGAACCAGACCCTGGCTCTGCTGAAATAAGTATAAAGTTGACTACACAGATTTGCAAAGCTCTTCTGCAGTCGGGTAAGCATAAAAAGCACACAGTGCAGCAAATATGTGCACGCAACGGAGTAAAAGGCATAGCAAAACAGGCTTAATTGTCCCAGAACAGAGTAACAGGGGAGGCAAGAGAGACCGCTTTTAAGCAATCCCAATCACTGTTAGACTTATACATAAATATAGATGTGTGTGTATATTCACTGAAACAAACAAAGATTACAGGGACATTATAGTTAGGCTCAGATTTCACTCATACAAATCCATAGAAATTCAGCAGGTATAGTTACCTGCGCCAACTAGAACGTACGACCCAGCAATGCACTGATTATAACTTCATATATTACATCCCTCATGACAACTCCATGGCCAGGAGGCTTTCAAAACACTGCAGGCAACGAGCACACACAGAACACCAACACAGGGACTGCAACTTGGAGTTCCTTCAACTATGACAATGATATGTATGCAACACTACAGGGACAAAATGAAACTTCTGAAATTGGTCTATCAGCAGGAAGAAATCCATTAACATGGATCTATCCTGACTATAGCATGCACAGACAGAAAAGGTGGAGAACATAAGATGATGTAAAACACAAATTCCAAGGTAAGAATATCATGTACGCACTGCGGGATCTTGCTAAGCTAAAGGATTGATATACAAGGAAACAGAGATTTTTTCAAAGTTGCAGAAGAAGCATTAAAGTTTTTTTAATCTCTCAGGCTATAGGTCAGCTGTGTATGAGTAAGCAATAGCATTGATAAAGTAGGGGTCCCTATGAGAAGCTGATTCAGTTTGTGTAGGTCGAAGTAATAAAACAGGGGCTTAAAATACGAATTGGTTCTTATACATAGTAACGTCAAGTGAGTCTGCCCTTACTAGTTGTGTATCATACTTTCACTTAATATTTTATCTTCTTGTTAAGCTTTAGATGTTGTGATGGGAATACCCACTGCATGCTGTTCAGTCATGCTTCCATGCACAAGTGCACAACCGGGGTGGGGGGCTGGGTGGGTGGTATGTGTGTGTGGTTGGCTCCCCACCCCCCAGGAATAGGCCTGCTCCTTGAAATGAGCGTGGTCATGGACCTGTTCTGTGTTCTGGAGGGGTGCACCAAGCGTGCCCTCATTTACTGACAGTGGACTACTGTTTGTCATGGGTGTAACATGTAGAGCAGTGGTTGGATGGTATTGTACTAGTGAATCCATAGCTGTGACCGGACCTCCTTATGTGTGTCACTGGAGTGGTAGTTCAGTCTCTCCTCTTTGGTGGAATGAGGCGGTGGGTAGAATGTTGTTAGAGTGATAAAATGACCAATGTAAATTACTTTCAGCAGGAGGGGAGACTTAGTCCAAATAACAAATTTTTCGTGGAAAAATATGGTAAAAGGAGGATGAACAGACAAAGCCTGCAGATAGTTAACGTGCGATGGTAACATGATTCATGAAAACAGTCTTCAAGGTTAGCCAGCTGTAAAGGACAACTGAGCATAGGTCCAAAAGACAAACACATCAAGAAAGTGAGCTCCAAGTTAAGATTCAGATCTAAAAGGAATAAACTACCTCTGGGTAATTTGCAAGTTAGTTTAGCAGTGGTGGTCATCACTGGCATGAACTTTCAGTGAGTCCATAATGTAGTGTAGTTCCTATATTCCCAATAGGCTCTGCGCATTGGAATAATATATCCTATAGATGTGACGTAGGACTTAAGTCGACTAGGTCTCTATCGAATATATTAGACTTAATTGTGAGTGCCAGCTAGCTCAGAGGTCACTAGAAACTTTCTCGAATACACAAGAAGGGATTAGTTTCTGACAACCGCATAAACATGACAACTTTGTTTACCCAGGGAAGATGACCCAATACACGTAGTGAACATTTGCGGCCCTAACTCAGACGACCCCGGGTTTTGGGACTCCGTTTCCCGTTCGATGGAGCATATCCCTCAGGACGACCTTCTCATTGTGGGAGGCGATTTTAATCTTCCTCTAGACCCCTTACTAGACAGGCAGTCCAAATGCGCTTTTCACCCATCACGCTCACATGAGGCACTCCTGCGGCTATGCGAAAGGTACTGCCTTAAAGACTCATGGCGTCTACAAAACCCTGATGGGAGAGACTTCACCTTTTACTCCACTCCCCACAACTCCTACTCGCGTATTGACTTTATCCTAATATCCTCCACATTTGCACACCTAATCGAGGAAACCGACATCGCCCCTAAACTGGTCTCCGATCATGCATGTATCCACACCAAACTTGCAGGCTCCCGCTCAATCAGACCGCCCAGAAGATGGCGTTTCAACGATGAAACGCTAACCAACCCTGACGACAAACTACAGATTACTAAAGCCATTGAAGAGTACTTACTCTTAAATAATGTCCCTGACACAGACCCAAACATCCTCTGGGATGCGCTCAAAGCCACGATCCGTGGAGTTATTATTAACATAAGAACCAGAGCCAACAAAGCGATAAACAAAGAACTGGAGCAATTGGAGCAGGAGATCAGATCACTAGAATCCTTACACAAAACCAATCCTCAAGACTCCAAACCCCTTGACCAACTCATAAAAAAGAAATACGAGTATAATTCCATTGTGAGCAAGAGAGCAGGCGTGTGGATCAACCGCTTCAAAGCCTTGAAGCTGTGTGAGGGAAACAGAGCCGGGAAGCTGTTGGCCTCCTACCTTAAACACAAGCAGAAACTAACAACCATATCCTCTATAAGAGATCCCGCTAATAATACGCACACCAACCAGTCCAAGATTCTTGATACCTTTAAGCAATTTTACGAAGAATTATACAGGAATGATAAGCCCCTGGACCCACAGACATGTATAGAGTACCTAAAGGCCCTAGACCTCCCCAGACTCTCAGAGATAGACGAATTAAATCTAGGGTCCCCCATCAGCATCACAGAAATCTCGACGGCCATAAAAACACTCAAAAGCAACAAAGCCCCGGGGCCTGATGGCTTCTCTGCCTCTTTCTACAAAGCCTTTGACAGCCAACTCTCCCGACACTCCAAACCGTGTTCAACTCCACCGCCACCAGTGGGAGTATCTCTCCCTCGATGAGTGAAGCCACAATAATTGTTATACCCAAGGAAGGGAAAGATCCCCTCCAGACAAAAAATTACCGCCCCATTTCACTCATAAATATTGACTGCAAGATCTATGCCAAGATCTTAGCAACTAGACTAAACGCCGTACTGCCCAAATTGATAAGTCCGTCACAAGTAGGATTTTTGAAACACAGGATGTCGAATGACAACACCAGACTCCTATGCCACATACTTGAAAAAGCGAAAAACTGCAAAATGCCGATGGTTGCAATAACCCTAGATGCTGAGAAAGCATTCGACAAAGTCTCATGGCCATTTCTTCAGCATTGTATGGGCGCATTCAATTTGGGTAACTCTTTCATTAAAATGGTGATGGCCTTATACTCCGCCCCCTCTGCCCGTATATCTATTAATGGAACACTCTCTGACCCGTTCCGCCTATTCCAAGGAACTAGACAGGGTTGCCCACTTTCACCGGCTCTATTTCTGCTGGCTCTTGAGCCACTACTCACCGACATCAAGAAAAATGAGGACATCGCAGGTGTCACATTCGGAAACACTCAGATAAAACTAGCGGCATATGCCGACGACATCTTAATAGCCACAGAACACCCAACCCTATCAATTAAGGGGCTTATGTCCTCCATCAATAAGTACTCGGCATTGTCCGGCTATAAGTTAAACAAGGACAAATCCGAAGTTAAACCCCTTAATGTACATACTACCAAAGAGGTCCTTGGAAATTCAGGTCTAGCCTGGCAACCGGATGTCATTAAGTACTTAGGAATAGAATTCACCGACAACATACTAAGTACACTCAAGCACAATGAATCGACCACACTAGCGAAAATTAAAAGAATCTTGGATGGTTGGTCGCCGCGATTCATTACATGGTGGGGTCGGATAGAGACGATAAAAATGATGATCTCCCCATTGGTCAATTACCTGAGCTCGATGCTTCCCCTAACGCTCTCTAACGATTTCCACTCAAAACTGGATAAGGTAATTACCTCCTTCCTCTGGCAGGGAAAAAAAGCCAGGATCAGCATGAAAAAGCTACGACTAGATAAATCCTTGGGTGGCGTCAATCTGGCCGACTTTAGACTATACCAGACCGCCTTCCTGGCCAGGCAAGGTGCGATCTGGCTCACACCACAGCCTGATTACACACCTGTGTGGTTACACATCGAAAAATCCCTAGTGGAAGGCCTTGACCCCTCCTCCCTCCTTACCATCAAAGTGCGTCCCGATATCGACTCTAATATCATATTTAAAAACACCAAGAACTCCCTCCTCCATATAAGTAAATCTCTACCCCATCAATTTCGCAATTCAAAGTGGGAATCTCTATGGCGGAATAACGCTATAACATACAAAGGTAAACCGCTGTATAATCCTTCTTGGATCAGGAAGGGAATACACTTCCCTCACCACCTCTACGAGGGCCAAACACCACTCACATTCAAGGAATTACAGGATAGATTTCAACTCGAGAACATGGACTTCTACTATTTTCTACAAGTTAAGGTGGCCCTAACCAAAGCAAACTTGGGCAACACATCCCCCTCACTCCCTGGCCTTTTATCCACCCTTAATAGACTTGGCCACCAGGTATCCAGAATGTACAAAATGATCAAACCACAGACATCTAACCTGGTCTCTGCATTACAATCCTATTGGGAAGCTTTTTCCTCCACTCCCACATCTGATAACGAGTGGGCCAGAATTTGGGAATCGACCACAAGACACAAAATTAGCCCAACTCTATCCCAAACTAAATTCTGGCTCCTACACAAAGCCTTTTGGACCCCCAGGAGACTTTTTCTGCACAACATCAAAGACAATGACTCCTGCTGGAACTGTTTGGAAGCGGGAGGAGACCTTGAACATCTAATATTTAAATGCCCCCGGGTTGCCACATACTGGGACAGGATATTTGACTTTGTTAACAAAGCCCTGCACGTTTCTCTCCCGAGAGAATTTGCTACTCTAGTTATGGGTTCTTCCAAAGCTGTCACTTTAAATGAAAATGACAAAGCCCTACTTGATCTATTACTGACGGCGGCGGTTAAAGTCATAACGTCCAACTGGAAAAATACAGCCAAAGCCTCCTTCCCCCATTGGCTCAACTGGGTTTCTAACCTCAGGGGTGCCGATACCATTGCACTTGCCTCTCACCCATGGCGCCCACAACACAGGAAATTATGGGTCTCACTTGACGCTCACTTTGATCTCTTCAAACCTCCGTGAGACACCTAAAACTTTGTTGTGGCAAGCAACTTCTCAATATGTCATTTGATGGTTGTGATTCACCCTGCTGTGCTACATGACCGATCTATCTGTCGGCTGACATATCCCTTCGTGTTGTACGGACTTGATGCTTAATTGTCATTTTCTTTATTTACCTGCTTACTTTTTTCCCCCCGCATGTTATGTTTACTCCATATTATGTTACTTCACCGCTTCTCGATTTATTATGTACTTGTACCATGGACTTTATCTGCTATTATTTGTTCTGTTCATATCACTACCAAACTCTCTCAATAAAAAATTTTGTGAAATAAAAAAAAAAATGTATCTTCAGAGTCATGGAAACAATAGATAGATATTTCACTCAGTCAATCGTGCATGCTTCGTTTCACCAGAGGTGCAGAGAATTAGAGAGACGGGCGTTTTCAATGAAAGTATTTATTGAACAGTCTTCTTTCTCATGCAGAAGAAATGAACTGCTACAATCGTAATACTGGCTGTAAAGTATAATGCGTACAGCAAGAAGAGTATTATGAAATAATACTGTAAAAGCATGGTATGGTTTCTAAGCCATAAATGACATACATAAATAACAAAGACTAAAAGTACTCAACTGGTGCTTCTAAAATATGCCTACCCCAATGTACCTAACCTAAGTCTAGTACGAGAGAAGAAGTAAGGGAGGTGTAGCATAGGTTTAGTTTCATTGCCAAGAATCTATCCAAGATTTCTCTTAGGGTCTAATCAGCTCCGTACCTTGGTTTAGAATGAAGGAGGTCTGGTATCTCTGTCTCCGGAACTCGATTTCCCAACACCCCATGAGGGGAGCTCGGAAACACTGGAGCTGGATTCTCAGCGAGAGAAAGGCAGCCTCTCTGTCAGTGCGTCAGCTGGAGGGTCGGCTTCCTTCGGCACTTGCTGTAGCGAGATGCGTTGAGCAAGTAGATAGTCAAACTGCTCCAAACCACAGTGTGTTTGCTAGGGCAAGTGTGGGCATATCTATACCTTGTTTGACGTAAAGTTGAACATAATGACGTCACCAAAGAACGTTAGTTCTTTGAAAACGCCATGATTTCTAGGACAAATCAATATTCAAGAAAGGGGATGTCGCGGACTGCTGAAGCAGAATTTTCCAAGAAATCGTTGTGGCTTTTTGGAACTAGTGGAAGTAGCCATGCCTGTATTAGGACTGCATGGGCTATGTCTAAATATAGATATGATTTCTATGCCTATATAAGGGTAATGTGAATTATACCTATATAAGGGCATGAATCGGAAAAATTACACTAGTGTCCTAAAATGCTATACAACAATAAGACCATCCAAGCATTGGGGGTCTGATCACCAGACACAACCTCAATGCTGCCCATCAGGATTCAATAGAGCTTGGAGCACTGAAAACAGAAACACTGTTTGGGCGGAGGACTGTCAAGTCCGGAGCAGAGTTCCCTTCCAAAACATTTTGATCATAGCCTGAATATTCCAAATTCACATGGAAGGACTTGAGGAGACAGTATTCAGGTGTACCCCAAAGAATAGAACATACTGGGAGGGCAGAAATTGTTGCTACGGGCGGTTGAAAATCTCGGGTCAAACAGCAGGGACATCACTACATGCAGCTGGTCCAACACTAGATGTGGTGATCAGTTATCAAAGTATGGGAATACTGAAGTTTCGGACCTGCAATGATGTGCCACTGCCACCAACATTACCTTTATGAAGCTGTTAAAAAAAAGAATTGAGCTGTTGCACTGAATGCAAGGACTGGCACCACTGAAAGAGGAGGCGTCTGAAGTGTCCCCTGAACTTGTGGTGCTGCTGGTCAGAAGGGGAAGCCACTCCCAAGGATAGAGTCATAACCAAACAAATCACCCTACTGATAAAATATGGGAGCATCACCAAAAGCCACGTCTATGAGGTTAGCTTGGACATCACCCAAAAAAACAATGGAAAACATCCAGGCATGGCAGCAGATGGCTACAGAGGAACATGTGGATCATGTCACCAAATCCATTTTGCCCAGACCTGAGCAGAGGATCGGTTTGGCCATCCGGATGACCTCTGCAAAAGGGTTACAAAGGTGGTTGATGAGGTTTGAAATAACCATTTGCATCATTCCCTACTGGGCATGAAGTAACCACAGGCCAGAAGGCAAATCACCTTACCAGAACTATGGGCAAGGCTACCTGATGAGGAGACCTTCCCCATTACCCCAATCCTTTTCAACTCCCTATCTGTAGAGGTAGTATTGAGAGTCAGGGTTCTGTTTTTTTATGGAGAAGCAGCCCGAACAACAAGATTCTGAGGAGAGGGGTGAGACATCAACAACCTCAGGTCCCCAGAAGTGATTCAAAACAAGAGCAGAAGCTGGTTTGGCTGCAGGAACTAAAAGTGTCTCCATTAGAGCTTCATAGAAGCAGAGCTGCGGCTCTACTGCAGAGGTTGCAGTTTGCATACTTTCTATCAGGCCAGCGTGATTTTACCCCACCATTAATGGTTATTAAAGGATCGCCACTGCCTTGCACAGAAATGCCATGAAACAGGCAACTTCCATTGTGGGGTTGCCCAAAGGTCACAAGTCCACTTTAGGAAAAGTATCGTAGCAATTGGCATTCTGCAGCGCTAGTCACCATTATCTGATAATGGGAGAGAGGAGTGGAGAAATGGACACCTGAATAGGATCTGAATTACAACCAAAAAGCCTCACACGCTCTCCATCCACAGCTGCCCCTTACATCTGGAACGGCTAGGACGACCTTGATCAGGTACTCTCTCACTTTCTATAACAGATAAGTAGTCAGGTCTGGTGGAGTGTCTGGTAAAGCCTTTAAAGAAGAGGTTTGGTCATTACCAGAAAGGCATCATTAAGTTCACCAAGGTATTCAGAGATAAAGTGCCTCCTAGCACAGGACCCAAGACCCTGTCCTGATCTAAAGTCTATTAGACCAGGCTCTTTCTTAAGCAGACTGAAAAATCTCAATTTTTGCAGAATCATGGACATGTCTGCCTTTGACGCAGATGTTGTCTGACCTTATCTTTCTAAAAACCCATGAAAGGGTCAAGTCTCTCAGACAATGACATTGATAAGGACACCTGATCCTGAGCTCATACTGAGCCAAGTCCAGGAGGAGAGAAGCTGATGAGATGTGTGTTCTCCTTTCGAGACACTCTCTCAAAGACTGCTGCAATGACAGCATTTTGTTGTAAACCGGTATTCAGTGCGTGGATTCTCCCTAAGAAAGTCTAGATGCATGTTACGTTGCTTCATGATCTCCTAGTGCATCGCACATCAGCAGGTTTTAGGGCATTTTATCTATGGTAGAAACATCCATTTTATTCTTGTTGTTCTCAACAAACATTTGTGCTGTTTTAATAATATTCTGTGTGGTTATTATAGATGTACAAAGTGAAAGGATAAGACTATTTAAAGTAAATGTGTTTTTAGTTAGTGTCTTTTTCTTAGTGCAGTCTGTGAGTAAGATATTGTAAAGGGCAAAATTGGGCTTCTCAAACTACCACTACGTCCCTAAATCCTTGATAAGGGATTGTTAGTAAGCCAAAAGCACTGACACTATTTCAACTATGTATTGGGTGGGTCCTGCTGGGCTACAATAACCTGTCTTTCACAGTGTCGCCTGGTCCTCGTAGCTGCAGCGACAAGGTCACTGTCAACTCTCCTGCATGTTCGTTCATCGGTGGTTATTGGTCTTCTCTTCCTCCTGGTCACTCCTGAGTGGCACAGACTATGTTCTCTGCTTGCAGGTACCCCTCATCAAGAATCCACCCTTGGATTCTACCGGACTTTCACCTTCTTCGCCAGCAGCATCTTCACTGAAGTCCTCAATTGTGGTCTCTGGTGGTTTCCGACGCCACTTCACACCTATGCACACGGCTTTCCTGGTGTAGGTATCCTGGTTTGTGGGGTTTTCAACGGAGGGGTGACTCTCCAACCTTCCATCTTCCATGAGGTTTCTTCAGGGTCCTCTGGGAAGGATCCTACTTAAAAACTACAACTGCGACTTCCCCATTGACTTGCATTGAGCACAGGGTCGTGTTTCCACTTGGCACACGGCCTCCGTGGGGTTCCCGGGTACTTACCTTGGGTGGTCCTTGAGTCCCCAGCTCTTCGAAGTCTTCAGGGTCCAGTTTCGACCATGGCCGCGGTTTGCATTACACTTTCTTAGTATATGGTTTGGTATCCCCATGGAAACAACTGTATATTTGTGCTACTTACCTGTTCTACTGTTGAGGTATTGTGTGTATTGTGATTACATCTCCGGGTGAGAGATATCCCAATGTGTTAGTGAGTGTTTATAATAAATACATATTTTTATAACTACACTGTGTGGTTCTTTTTCACTTAACCTACACTATACGATTAGTAATGGTAAAGAACAAGTTACTTACCTTCGGTAACGCTTCTTCTGGTAGATACAATATCTGCCTGTGGATTCCTCACCTTGTGACTATACCCCTGCGTAAGCAACATTCGGAAATTCTTTTTGTAGCTTCGTGCTGACGTGGACCCGGACGTCATAGAGGCACGGCATCGCTCGCGACTCCACTGACGTCACCGACGCCTACAATAGGCCCACGCCGGCATGATGACATCAGTTCCGCCCTTTTTTCCATGCCTTCGAGGCACACGGACGGACCAATGACAGTAGACATATACACAGTATACGCAATAAAAATAAATACATAATAGAAACACTGGCATAGAAGAGTGGACAACGGGGAGGCGGGTGGGTCAGTGAGGAATCCACGGGCAGATATTGTATCTACCAGAAAAAGCGCTACCGAAGGGAAGTAACTTGTTCTTCTGATAGATACATCTGCTGTGTGGATTCCTCACCTTGTGAATAGAGTCCCACAGCAGTCCCCACTCCCGGAGGAAGGTGTCCACTCTTCTAGACCAGGAAATCCTGGAGGACAGAGCGTGCAAAGTGACCGTCCCTCCTCACCTCGGAATCCAAGCAGTAATGCCTCGCGAAAGTGTGGAGGGAAGACCAAGTTGCCGCTCTACAAATATCCTCTACAGGAACACATCTAGCCAATGCAGAGGTTGACGACTTAGCTCTTGTAGAATGAGCCCTTATACCCTTTGGAGGTTCCTTACCGGCCAAAGAGTAGCAGATCTTTATACAGAGGACGATCCATCTTGATAAAGTTCTTTTATGGACTGCTCTTCCTTTCTTGCAGCCAGCAAAGCCAATGAATAGCTGGTCATCCAACCGACAGTCTTTAGTCCTGTCCAAGTAAAAAGACACCGCCCTCTTGGGGTCCAGACGGTGCAACCTCTCCTCCTCCTTGGAAGGGTGTGGGGGAGGATAGAAGGTAGGGAGGGTAACGGATTGACCAAGGTGGAAAGGAGTCACCACCTTAGGCAGAAAAGCAGCCCTGGTCCTAAGAACCATTCGACCAGCATGAATGGACAAGAAAGGGGGCTTGGAACTAAGAGCTTGAAGCTCACTTACCCTCCTTGCCGAGGTTATTGCAACGAGGAAAACGGTCTTAAGAGTCAAAAGCCTCATAGGACATTTGTGAAGAGGCTCAAAGGGAGCGCCCATCAGAAAGGTCAAAACAAGATTTAAGTCCCACTGAGGCACAATAAAAGGAGTAGGAGGGAACTTATTCATGAGGTCCTTCAAAAACCTTAAAACCACAGGAGATTTAAAAAGAGATGGCTGGTCAGGCAAGCAGAGAAATGCCGACAGCGCTGAAAGATAGCCCTTAACTGTGGCAACAGCAAGACCCTGTTGCGCCAGAGAAAGGACAAACTGGAGAACATCAGACAAATGGGCTCTCAAAGGGTCTATAAATTTCTCTCCACACCAAGTGACAAATTTTGATCACCTATAAGAATAGATGGACTTAGTGGAGTCACGCCTGGCTGACATCCACCACGTCAAGCGGGAGAGAATAAGAACTCGGGTTGCCCCGTTCAATCTCCAGGCATGAAGGTGTAATGTCTGGAGGTGGGGGTGTAGGACCTGCCCCTCCATCTGGGAGAGGAGATCTGCCCTGTGAGGGAGACGGAGCGGCGGGTGAGAGGAGAGGTGAGGTGGAGTACCACACCCTTCTTGGCCTATCTAGAGCGATCAATATAACTTGGGCCCGGTCTTGGCGAATCTTCCTCAGAACCCGAGGAATCAAAAGTATGGGAGAAAACGCGTAAAGGAGTTGCGAGTCCCAACTCAACTGAAACGCGTCCCCCCAAGGATCCTTGCATCGGATACTGGAGACTGCAGAATGACAGGCAGTGAGCATTCTCGCGAGTGGCGAACAGGTCCACCCGAGGAGTCCCCCACATCTGAAAGATGTCGTGAACAACCTCCGGGTGAAGCCTCCACTCGTGGTCGGCAGAGAACTGCCGACTGAGACTGTCTGCACGAACGTTCTGAACTCCGGCCAGATGATTTGCCATCAGAAAAATCTGATGGTCCTGAACCCAGGACCAGAGACGCAGAGCCTCTCTGCAGAGACACTGCGACCCCACTCCTCCCTGCTTGTTGATGTACCACATCGCGGTCGTGTTGTCCGTCAGGACCTGCACTGATACACCGCGAAGGGAAGGGAGGAAGGCCTTGAGTGCCAAACGAATCGCCCGCAATTCCAGAAGGTTGATGTGAAGCAACCTTTCCTCTGGAGACCAAAGACCCTTGACCTCCAGGTCTCCCAGATGAGCACCCCACCCGAGAGTGGATGCATCCGTTATTACTGTGGCCACCGATGGAGGAAGTTGAAAAGGCTTTCCTTGTGACAAATTGCCTTCCACGCTCCACCAAGACAGATCCGCTGCAGCTTCTCTGGAGATCCTCACTGACTCCCTGAGATCTCCGTTGTGCTGATACCACTGCCTGCGGAGGCACCACTGGAGTGCCCTCATGTGCCAGCGTGCATGATTGACCAACAGAATGCAAGAAGCCATCAGACCGAGCAGGCGAAGAACCTTCAGGACTGGAACGACCGCTCCATTGTAGAACAAAGGAATCATTTCCTGTATGTCGCGAATCCTTTGAGGAGGAGGGAATGCACAACACACAGTAGTGTCCAGTACCGCGCACCTATGAACAGGTTGCACTGTGAGGGCACCAGGTGAGACTTGGGTACATTTATCGAAAAACCCAACCTGTGCAACAACTGAGTTGTCTCTTGCAGATGACGGAGCACCTTCTCCGGCGACTCCGCTTTGATCAGCCAGTCGTCCAGATACGGGAATACAGGAATCCCCGACCTCCTGAGATGAGCTGCCACCACTGCCATTCACCTTGGTGAAGACTCGAGGCGCAGTAGTAAGGCCAAACGGAAGGACTGCAAACTGGTAGTGTTGCGACCCAACCGTAAAACGGAGATACTTTCTGTGCGACTTAAAGATGGGAATATGAAAATACGCATCCTGCAAGTCGATCGACACCATCCAGTCTTCTTCCAGCAGCGCTTGAAGAACCTGTGCAAGAGTGAGCATCTTGAACTTTTCCTGTTTCAGGTAAAGGTTCAAGATCCTGAGATCCAGAATTGGCCGAAGCCTGCCATCCTTTTTGGGGATCAGGAAATACCGGGAGTAGCATCCCTGACCCCTTTCCTGCTCTGGAACCACCTCTATCGCACCTTTTCGAAACAGCGCCAGGACTTCTTCCTGCAAGAGAAGCAGGTGGTCCTCCGAACAATAACCCTGGCAAGGAGGGTAATTTGGGGGAAATTCCCGAAAGGGAAGAGCATACCCATTCTCTACAAGATTGAGAACCCAAAGATCCGATGTTATCAATTCCCAATCTTGTAAAAAATGGGTAAGTCGGCCCCCCACTGAGCCCACATGATCCGGAATGGCGGATCTAGGGCTGCTTTGCTGCGGTGGTTGGGGGCTGGGATGGGGAAGAGGAGGAAGAGGAGGAGGAAGCGTTACGGCCCGAGCTCTGGCCCTTTGCTTGCCTCTATAAGATCTATATAATGTGTTTTGCTGCTGCTGTGGCTGCTGCTGGGTTGACTTATAGGTTTGAAAAGAAGATCTGCTAAACCCTCTTGAACGTCTTCCAAAAGTGCCCCTGGATTGGAGACCCAACGACTTTGCTGTCGCTCTGCTGTCTTTAAAGCGTTCCAAAGCAGTGTCTGCTTTTTTTCCCAAACAATCCAGACCCATCAAATGGAAGATCCATTAATGCCGCCTGGACATCTGTGGAAAATTCACTAGGCTTCAGCCACGCAGCTATTCTTGTCGCTATGGCAGAGCCCATGACCCTCGCCACAGAATCTGCTGTATCCAATCCACTCTGAATAACCTGTCTTGCTGCAGCTTGAGTATCAGAGATTACCTCTTGGAAGTCTTTTCTATCATTCTCAGGTATCTTGGGTACCAACTGTTTCACAGTGTCCATAAGAGCGTGGATATAACGCCCCATCAAACAGGTTGCGTTTGTGGACTTCAAAGTCATACTGGCAGAGGAGAAAACTTTCTTAGCAGCCTGATCCTGTTTTCTCGACTCCTTTTCTGCTGGGACCTGTGGAAATGCACCTGTAGATCTTTTGGAACACGCCGCCTGCACCTCCAAACTCTCCGGTAGAGGATGAGAGGTTAAAAATTCCGGGTCTTCAGGAGCCGCTCTATACCTCCTAGCTACAGCCCTAGATACAGCAGGAGCTGATACAGGATTTTTCCAAATCTCCAAAATTGGATCCTTTAAGGCATCATTAAAAGGTACCAACGGTTCAGTTACTGATGAGGGAGAGTGAAGAACCTCTGTGAGCAGATTAGATTTAAATTCTGCAGTTGGTAGAGCAATATTCAATAAATTTGCAGCCTTTTTTATCACTACATGATAAGGTGTCACGTCCCTTGAAGGCTCATCAGAAACTGAAACAAGGTCCCATTCAGGTGACAGTTCTAGGCCACTAGCTACAGACAGGTCCTCAAAAGGATCCTCAGACTCTTGTAGTTCACCTTCCTCTAGATACTCCTCTCGATATCTTTCCTCCTCCATCAACCTCTGGGCTTCATGCCTTGATCTTTGCTTCACATTCGAAGCCGTTGGATCCACCATCGACTCCGATGGAGCCGGCGTCGAACTCTACGTCGGACGAGGAAGAGATCCACGACGTCGCTCAGGGTTCGGCATCAAAGTTGACGGAACTGGCGTCGATGGAATCGGAGTCATCGATCTCGGCGTCGATGGCTTCGGAGTCGAAGGCCTCGCCGGAGTCGGATAATGCCAATGCGGCACTGGAGCCGGCATAAAGGGCATAAAGGGCGCAGGTGCATAGGATTGAGGAACACCTAGACCATATGCCAACGGACCCATAGGACCAGTAGGAGCCCCAGAGGGGTGCATAGCCCTTGAATAAATCACGAACATCGCATTCAGGAAATGCGTAGGATCCTGACCTGGAGCCGGGAAGGCAGGGTATGAACCCCCAGGCTGATCTTGAGGGCGTGGAGTCGAAACAATGTCGACCTCCTCTTCGGGCTGGTGCACCGGAGTCGTACGACCTTCGGGCATCTGAGCCTCTCCCTCTCCAACCACCTCCTCCTCACCTTCATCCTCCGGACCTGAAGGATGGGATGGGTCCGGAGATGGAACAGCTTTCTGCTTCGGCGAACTCGGTGAATCCGCATGCGACGCCTCAACTTCGGCATCCTGTTCCTCCGAAGCCGAAGATACTATCACCTTCTCGACCAGTTTCACCTGCGACTTCAGCTTGGAACCCGATTCCTTCCTTGATCGATGTCGGGATTCATGGGTTCTCTTTTTATGCTTCCTCTTTGAAGATCTTGAAGCATGGGCCGAAGACGAATCCGATCGCGACCTCGATCGCGACCTTGACTTCGAGCGCCGAGTTCGCGATCTTGATTTCTTCTTCTCTTTTCCTTCTTTAAACTTGGCAACAAGAAGTTTTGCCTCTCTTTATCGTAGGGCTTTTGGTGTCATCTTCCTGCAGGATTGGCATTCTTCGACGTCGGAGCTCAGACACCACAAACAACATTCATGTGGATCTGTGATGGACATTATCTTGTTACATTCTCTGCAGGCTTTAAACCCGGTCTTTTTCGAGGTCATGTCGAAAGAGAGAAGACAAAGATACTAGAAAGAATAGCAAGTAACAAAGTTACAGCAAAGGCTAGAGACGATCCCAGAAAACCGTTAGTGTCGACGACGCGGAAATAAGGGAACTGATGTCATCACGCCGGCGTGGGCCTATTGTAGGCGTCGGTGACGTCAGCGGAGTCGCGAGCGATGCCGTGCCTCTATGACGTCCGGGTCCACGTCGGCGCGAAGCTACAAAAAGAATTTCCGAATGTTGCTGACGCAGGGGGATATTCACAAGGTGAGGAATCCACACGGCAGATGTATCTATCAGAAACAATCTGCTTTCCACTCCTTCTGGACTAAGCCAGAAGGCTGATCTCCACAGCTAACACTTAGAGAGCTTTCTATGGTTATCTAAGACCACTAAAAACACCATAAAGGTTGTCTGGATTAGTGCAGGGTGCTTCACTTAAATAAGTGTGCACCATAGTCAGCCTCCTACAATAATTCACTAAAAAATGTATTGTCTGTAACCAGTAAGGTAATCACATGATAACTGCTGGGTTATTTTTGCATTGGGTTCTGATTTAGGACACTGTTTATAAAGGGGTTGTAAAGTAGAGCCTATCCATGATGGAGAAATAGTAACGGAACTGTTTCATTGTTATAGCATTTGAGATCCCATTAGGGCATGTGACTTTTTAAGTTGTGAAATAATCAAACTAACCTCTGCATTTGACGCTTAACCTATGTCATTTGTGGACACTGTAAGGATTAGTTACTTACCTGTAATCCTAGTTCTCTTCCAGGGGTATCCTCATCAAAGTCATAAGCACCAGAATATTCCCGCCCATGCGCGGGACCCCGGAAACACAATCATATATGTGACCCACATATATTTATCTATCTATATCTATATCTATATCTATATCTATATATATATATATATATATATCTATATATATATATATATATATATATATATATATATTGTAACAGGGAGACGGGGAACGCTGGTAAAGTGGACCGGGAAACTGACATTCCTTCCTTCCTCTTTCTTACAGCTTCAGGACACCTGGGAAACGGAGTCCGAAGCGTGGTGGCAGCGAAGCGGGGACTATACCTTTAAGGAGGTTGAATATGCCGGACTCGACACACCCCCTGGTGACGCAATGCTGTGTGAAGACAGCGGATTGAGGAGAGAAGACCTGCCCCCTGGTGACGTCGTAGAGCAAGGAGGGAACAAGAAGCCGGAAGGAGTAGGAGCCGGCGTGCAAGACACCTGGAGAGGAGAGTGACCGGAGAGCTTGGAGGACGGAGAGGAGCCGAAAACGGAGACTACGGAGGAGCGGAAGCTGGGAGTAGCAGTGCCAGGAGGCCAACGTTTCCGAGCACCGCCCAGCCACACTCAAGGAGGAAGAGTGTGGCTCACCCAGGTGCGTAATCGCATTTCGGGCTGGGTGGGATCGCGGGGTAACGCTGTGTTGCTATTGAAACAGCGCTTGTAAATCCGCCGCATCTTACCTTGCCCTCTTTATCCTTAAACCCCCCCCACACCTTCACACCTTCTACCCTCACGACCTACCCCTTCACCGGCTAAATACTAGGAAGCTTTGTAGCTTTATCTACAACAAACGCACACACCCCGGTGTCCTCACTCCCTTGGTACCCTTGGGGAACATTACAGCCAGTACAGTCATACTAAGAGCCCTCTATTTTTCTTTTCACGCATGTGGCGATGGAGCCCAACAAGGGGGAAAGGACGGGAGTCCCCAGAGACCGAGACAGGACGAAGACCACGCGCCCTTGCTGACACCTTGGACCCTGCCACTTTGGCACGAGAAAGACTTACTCAGAGGAAGAAAAAAACCTTTATTAAAATAAAACCCCATTTACCTCAGTCTGGTTTGCGTGTCCCTCCTTCTGAACCGCCACATATGAGCAAAATCCTTCCCAAAGAAAAGGCGGAGGCCACATCGGGGACAAACGGGAAACTCTTTAATCACCAACTGCCACAGAGGGCGAATGCATTTCGGCGTCATTGCCTTCATCAGAGCCATGTGTAATAACGAGCAGGGAAATGTCCACACCTTTAAATGTCCCGCTGCTGTTGGATAGGCTGCGGCTGTTCCTCCCCCGAAGGGCTCCGCCTGATGTAGATTGCGCAGTCGGTGCAAAAACTACGGGACCCAGAATGCAATAATTCAATTCAGGATCCCCAGGCGATGTTATCCCAAGGATTTGCCAGAATGCAGGACGGCATGCAACGCTTTCCCTTGTCCCATCTGTTGTAGACTCAAGAGTCTCCTTCTGTCCCCTACCGCATAAACCACTCTGCCCAAGATTACGGTCAGCGGGGGCATGCGGCAATGCAGCTAGCCCATCGCGAGGCACCATGTCCTCGACACCGCTACTCTCCATCTCAAACGTCGTGGTGGGCCAAACACAGTCAATAACTTGACGAAAACAAATAGCCGAAGCGTTTGCCAGAAATAGTAAGGCCACTTGATAATGCGGGGGGCCTCCCAACACGCCTTTGGCAGGCGTGAAAATGTGCAGCAAAATCCTCACCAAAGAAAAGGCGGAGGCCACATCAGGGACGAACGGGAAACTCTTTAATCACCAACTGCCACAGAGGGTGAATGCATTTCGGCATCATTGCCTTCTTCAGGGCCATGTGTAATATATATATATATATATATATATATATATATATATAAAATAAAAAAGCAAATGCAGCCTTACACACACTAGAGCTGAATAAGGCTGTAAGGACTCCCCGTTATATCATAAAGAATACATTAGAAACAGGAAAAAAAACAACAGCAGAGCATGTTTAAAAGCGGTTTTAATGCTTAGCACTTAGCACAAACTCTCAGATAGGACTGAAAGCATTGACAGATCCCAGGCTGCATTGCAGAAAACCATAGCCTAAAAAGGCTGAAAAGCGAACTCATAGCAACATAGAAATAAACTGGCACCGTGCCTTTAAGGCAGTCATGACCCCCAGCTTCCCATCATGCCTCAGGGGTGACAGTTAGGTCAGTTTGTTCTTTGCGGTGACTCAAAAGCCATAGCACAAAGAGTTGACATTACCTTTAAAAATACAATGATCCTTTGCCCAGGGAGGTGGGAAGGTTGCTTATGACTTTGATGAGGATACCCCTGGAAGAGAACTAGGATTACAGTTAAGTAACTAATCCTTCTCTTCCAGGGGATCCTCATCAATAGTCATGAGCAATAGAATAGCGAGCCTCACATTCCCCTGCGGGCAAAGGAAAAAGAACGGCATATTAACCAACCAGCTCAGATAACTAAGCTCGGACAGACATCTTACTATCCGAATAGATTCCTCAAGGAAGCCTGGCCTACTTGAGCATCCGCTCTGGAATCGGATTCTAGACAATAATGCCTTGTGAAAGTGTGAACCGATCTCTAGGTTGCTGCCTTGCAGATCTCTGCCATTGGAACATCATGCAAGAAAGGTTTTGTAGCCCCCTTTCCCCTAGTGGAGTGTGCTTTAGGAGACAACAAAAGGTTTTTATTTGCCAACTGGTAGGCCAATTTTATATAGGACACTATCCATCTTGAAATGGATCTCTTGGAGGCTGGAAAGCTTGTTCTCATGGCACCATAATTCAAAAACAATTGATCCGATTTCCTTATACCCTTCATTCCCTCCAAATAGAACTTGAGCACTCTTTTAAGGTCTAAGGAGTGGAGAGACCTCTCCGCAGGAGTTGCGGGATTGTAAAAAAAGGACGGTAGGGAGATTGACTGGTTAATATGAAAATCAGATACAACCTTTGGCAAAAAAGCAGGGTGAGCCCGTAACACTACCCTGTTGTGGTAAAATCACAGTATATAGTTCTTTAGCACACAGTGCTTGGATCTCACTTACTCTGCGCGCTGATGTTATTGCCACCAGGAAAGCGGTTTTCCATGTCAAGTGCTGCAACGTGGCTTTATGAATGGGCTCAAAAGGAGGACCCATCAATCTAGACAGCACCAGATTCAATTCCCAAGGAGGAGAAGGAGTTCGAACCGGAGGATACACTTTCTTCAACCCCTGTAGGAAATCCTTAACCACAGCATTTGCAATGCAATAGGTCTCGCATTAGGAAAGTTTGAGCTATTGGTATTGTAAATGACAATTTTTTTATTTATGTGTTGGTTTTGAAATTAGCTAAATTAATAGCTTTGTCATTTACAATGCCAATAGTTTTAACTTTCGCAAATGTGACACCTATAGCAATTGTAATGCAATATGTGTTGTATTTACATGACTTAGATGTATTGATATTACAAATAACAATGGCTTTTATTTTTTTTAATAATTAATACTTCAATAAAAAGTTACTGTAATTATAATGGCAATAGCTTAAACTTTTGTAAATAACTTTTGTGAAGATTATGTTCAGTGTATTTTATTGTGACGAAAATCCAAGAACAGACGTGAAATATTAACATCTTTTTGTGACATTTGTAATGAAGCTTGAAACATTGAGAGAACATATTTGAACCAGTTGTTGCTGAATGGTTGCACAGATTGATGCTGTGGTGGCGCGGAGTGATGTTGTGGTGGTGACGAGTAATGTTGTGGTGGCGACGAGTGATGCTGTGGTGATGCAATAGAGTGTGGGCGATAAATAGAGTGAGGGCGATAGATAGATAGTGAGGTGGCCTCGTGGTGGACGTGGTGGTAGATGTAGTGGTGGTGGATGTGGTGGTGGGGGACGTGGTGGGTGTGGACGTGGTGGGTGTGGTGGTGGTGGGTGTGGTGGTGGTGGATGTGGTTGTGGATGTGGTGGGTGTGGATGTGGTGGGTGTGGATGTGGTGGGTGTGGATGTGGTGGGAGTGGTGATGGGTGTGGTGATGGACGTGGTGGTGGACGTGGTGGTGGACGTGGTGGTGGACGTGGTGGTGGACGTGGTGGACGTGGACATAGTGGTGGTGGTGGACGTAGTGGTGGTGGTGGACGAAGTGGTGGTGGTGGACGTAGTGGTGGTGGTGGACGTAGTGGTGGTGGTGGACGTAGTGGTGGTGGTGGACGTGGTGTGGTGGACGTGGTGTGGTGGACGTGGTGTGGTGGACGTGGTGTGGTGGACGTGGTGTGGTGGACGTGGTGTGGTGGACGTGGTGTGGTGGACGTGGTGTGGTGGACGTGGTGTGGTGGACGTGGTGTGGTGGACGTGGAGGTGGTGGTGGACGTGGAGGTGGTGGTGGAGGTGGTGGTGGAGGTGGTGGTGGTGGTGGACGTGGTGGTGGTGGACGTGGTGGTGGTGGACGTGGTGGTGGTGGACGTGGTGGTGGTGGTGGACGTGGTGGTGGTGGTGGACGTGGTGGTGGACGTGGTGGTGGACGTGGACGTGGTGGTGGTGGACGTGGTGGTGGTGGAGGTGGTGATGGAGGTGGTGGTGGAGGTGGTGGATGTGGTGGTGGACATGGTGGTGGTGGACATGGTGGACGCGGTGGTGGACATGGTGGTGGTGGACATGGTGGTGGTGGACGTGTTGGGTGTAGTGGATGTTGTGGTGTTGGTGGTGGACATGGTGGACGCGGTGGATGCGGTGGTGGTGGATGCAGTAGACGTGGTGGTGGTGGACGTGGTGGTGGTGGACGTGGTGGTGGTGGACGTGGTGGTGGTGGACGTGGTGGAGGTGGTGGTGGGTGTGGTGGACATGGTGGTGGTGGTGGTGGACGTGTTGGGTGTAGTGGATGTTGTGGTGTTGGTGGTGGACATGGTGGACGCGGTGGTGGTGGTGGATGCGGGGATTGCAGTAGACGTGATGGTGGTGGACGTGGTGGTGGTGGACGTGGTGGTGGTGGACGTGGTGGTGGTGGACGTGGTGGTGGTGGACGTGGTGGTGGTGGACGTGGTGGTGGTGGACGTGGAGGTGGTGGACGTGGAGGTGGAGGTAGTGGTGGATGCGGTGGTGGTGGATGCGGTGGTGGTGGATGCGGTAGACGTGGTGGTGGTGGACGTGGTGGACGTGGTGGTGGTGGACGTGGTGGACGTGGTGGTGGTGGACGTGGAGGTGGTGGACGTGGAGGTGGTGGACGTGGATGTGGAGGTGGACGTGGTGGTGGACGTGGTGGTGGTGGTGGACGTGGTGGTGGTGGACGTGGTGGTGGTGGAGGTGGTGGGTGTGGTGGATGTGGTGGCGGACATGGTGGTGGTGGACGCGGTGGTGGACATGGTGGTGGTGGTGGACGTGTTGGGTGTAGTGGATGTTGTGGTGTTGGTGGTGGACATGGTGGACGCTGTGGTGGTGGACGTGGTGGATGCGGTGGTGGATGCAGTAGACGTGGTGGTGGTGGACGTGGTGGTGGTGGACGTGGTGGTGGACAAGGTGGTGGGCGTGGTGGTGGTGGACTTGGTGGGTGTAGAGGATGTTGTGGTGTTGGACATGGTGGACGCGTGGGGGTGGACGTGGTAGATGCGGTGGTGGTGGAGGCAGTAGACATGGTGGTGGTGGACGTGGTGGTGGCGGTGGATGTGGTGGTGGACATGGTGGTGGTGGACATGGTGGTGGTGGACGTGGTGGTGGTGGACGTGGTGGGTGTAGTGGATGTTGTGGTGTTGGTGGTGGACGCGGTGGTGGTGGACATGGAGCATGCGGTGGATGCAGTAGACGTGGTGGTGGTGGATGTGGTGGTGGTGGAGGACGTGGTGGTGGACGTGGTGGTGGTGGACGTGGTGGTGGAGGAGGTGGTGGGTGTGGTGGATGTGGTGGCTGTGGTGGCGGACATGGTGGTGGTGGACATGGTGGACGCGGTGGTGGACATGGTGGTGGTGGTGGTGGACGTGTTGGGTGTAGTGGATGTTGTGGTGTTGGTGGTGGACATGGTGGACGCTGTGGTGGTGGACGTGGTGGATGCGGTGGTGGATGCAGTAGACGTGGTGGTGGTGGTGGACGTGGTGGTGGACAAGGTGGTGGGCGTGGTGGTGGTGGACTTGGTGGGTGTAGTGGATGTTGTGGTGTTGGTGGTGGACATGGTAGACGCGTGGGGGTGGACGTGGTAGATGCGGTGGTGGTGGATGCAGTAGACATGGTGGTGGTGGACGTGGTGGTGGCGGTGGATGTGGTGGTGGACATGGTGGTGGTGGACATGGTGGTGGTGGACGTGGTGGTGGTGGTGGTGGACGTGGTGGTGGTGGACGTGGTGGTGGTGGACGTGGTGGGTGTAGTGGATGTTGTGGTGTTGGTGGTGGACGCGGTGGTGGTGGACATGGTGCATGCGGTGGATGCAGTAGACGTGGTGGTGGTGGATGGGGTGGTGGTGGATGGGGTGGTGGTGGACGTGGTGGTGGACGTGGTAGTGGTGGTGGTGGTGGGATGTGGTGGTGGATGTGGTGGTGGGGGATAGACGTGGTGGTGGTGGACGTGGTAGTGGCCTCGTGGTGGACATGGTGGTGGACATGGTGGATGTGGTGGTGGATGTGGGCAACTGCACCAGAGGAAGCTCCTGCTCATTGCTTCCCTGTTGATCTGGCCGTGTTAGAGGACTGCTGCGGATTACCTCCTCTACCTCTGTTGGACTTACGGCCTTGAAACTGCGATTTGCCTTGGTTTTTGTTCTGGGACCATTGAGGGGTTTGAACCCTCTGTTGGTAGCCCTTGCGTTGGTAGGGTCTGTATTGTTGTTTAAACTATTTTTTCTTTTCCAATCCAACCGCTTTGAGGGTATCGAGCTCAGCTTTCATCCTACCCATTTCCTCATCTGTATGGGTGCCAAACAGGAAGGAGCCAGCAAAAAGGGAGGTTTAGGATTCTCTGTTGAACATCTGGCTTGAGAGGTGTTAGTCTCAACCAGGAGGACCTCCTGGCGCAAATCCCATGCGCATATGAGTGCACGGACAGTGTGGCACCATGCGCTGCTGTGCTAATCACTTGGTTGGCTACAAGTGACCTTTCCTTGATGACCTCCTCAAAATCCCTTTGATCTTCTTTTGGAAATTTTTCCTTGATGCGGTCCAAGGAGTCCAATAAGGCTCTGTCGTAGCGACCTAATAAGGCTGCTGCACTAGGAACCTTGAGCGATGGTTGGCGCTATATAAAACTTTTGAAATTAAATAAAAAAAAAAAAATAACAGAGTCGGCAGGCGGATCTGATTTTAATAATACAGGGTCTGTTGCTGCAGGTTTGTATTTCTTTTGAACCCTCGCCGGTGCAGCTTTAATCGCAGCTGGTGTGAGGAAAATGTCCATCACCGGTTCCAGAAGACAGGGAACCAGAGGAAGCAACGGACGAGATGCTGCTATCTGATGTAGAGTCTCAAAAATAACTGTTGTTACCACCTGAGGAGTAGACATTTCGATGTTCAGCTTCTGAGCCCCTCTCTGAAGCACATCACGATTCTGAAGCACATCATGATACATGTTAATGTAGTCTATCGGTGATACACTTGACAAAGGGCTATCCAATAGAGTGGGTGATTAGTCCCTCTTGGAGGATCGTGTGGAAGAGGAAGACCACGTAGGTGACCTTCTCCTTTTGCGATGGGAACTAGGTCTGCGCTCCCGTGACCTGCCCACACGTTCCCCACGCCTGGGCGAGGGCGATCTATCCACTTCCTGCACCAATCTTTGCAGAGGTGATCTGTGAAGAGGACTGGTGTATTCTTCCTCCCGTTAGGATGCTCCTGTATCTTTACTCCAGTGATGGAGGGGGAAGAAGCCATCTCGGGGACAAATGAACAGCAGGGGAAGCCTCCCTGTGATGTGAATGGGGATCTATGACGTGGTCTGTCCGAGTGCCTTTCTGGCGAGGCAGATGGCGAATGCTCCACTGAAGGGTGTCTCGAGGAGTGAGACAATGAGTGTCGTGACGCTGATTCTGTAACTAGGACCACAGAGCCTTCTCCAGACCTCACTGATGTGAGCCTTGACATCGTGTGTGACCTGCTCTGACTGAGCCCTTCTCGACGTCGACCTGGACCTCCTTCTCGACGTTGATTTGCGGCCTGGTGTTGGAACCGGTCTCGAAGTCGACTCTCTGTTCCCTGACAGAGTGCCTTGCAGACGACACCGGAGTATCTCTGTGCCTCGACGTCGAACGTCGGTGAGCAGACGGCGGCGGAGGGTTTCTGCTCCTAGATGCCGAACATCGCAGTGCTGAAGAACACGAAGGGCCTCTGCTCCTCCACGCCGATCGTCGCCGTGTTGACGACGGCGGAGGGCTCTTCTTCCTCGACGCCGATCGTCATCGAGACGACGGGGAGGGCTTATGATCCTCGACGCAGATAGTCGCAAGACGACGGCGGAGGAATCCTGCCCCTCGACGTCGATCGCCGTTGGACTGACGACGGCGGAGGGGTACCCGCCCTTGAAGCTGAACGTCGAGATGACGACGGCGGGGGACTTCTGCTCCTCGACGCCCATCGCCGTCGGGTTGACGATGGTGGAGGATCACGATTCTTCGATGTCGGCCGTGAACGAGGAGACATACCTGAATGACGGTGTTCTCTAGACGGCGAGCCCGCCGTTGATGGTCTTCTTTTGGACAAATGACCCACCGGTGGTAGTTTTTTCAGCGCCGAGCCCGACGCTGAAGCAGAAGAGCAAGGGATTTTGCTTCTGGATGAAGATCTCGCCCTCTTAGAGCCTTTCCTCACCGGTGACCTGCCTCTGGAAGATGCCTTTTCTGCCAGCCCATAAAGATGGATCCTTTCTGTGTCTTTTAGAGTCCTTTTGGATAAGAACTGGCAATGAAGGCAAGTCTTGGGGACATGGTCCTTAGGCAAACAAAGAATACAGACTGCATAGAGTCTGACCTGGCCTTCTTTTTTCCACAAGAAGGGCACGGGTCAAAAAGAGATGGCATTTTGGAAAGGAAAAAGTGCCAATTTCTGTGAAAAAAAGACAGAACTTTACTTCAAAAGATGAAAGACGTCGAAGGAAGTCAAAATTTTCCAGAAAACTGAAGATTATTTCTGACTAAAATCAGAAAGAAGAGGAGCTGTGTAACCAGGATCCTTCCTGAAGGAGCCGGTAAGAACAACTGACTTAACTGTCACCCCTGAGGCATGATGGGAAGCTGGGGGTCATGACTACCTTAAAGGCACGGTGCCAGTTTATTTCTATGATGCTATGAGTTAGCTTTTCAGCCTTTTTAGGCTATGTTTTTCTGCAAAGCAGCCTGGGAGCTGTTAATGCTTTCAGTCCTATCTGAGAGTTTGTGCTAAGTATTAAAACAGTTTTCAAACATGCTCTGCTGTTTTTCCACTGTTTCTAATGTATTCTTTATGATATTATAGGGAGTCCTTACATCGTTATTCTGCTCTAGTATGTGTAAGGCTGCATTTGCTTTTTTATTGTGTATATATATAGATCTAGATATAGATATAGATAGATAGATAGATAGATAGATAGATAGACAGACAGATCGATAGACAGATAGATAGATATATACATATATGTGGGTCACATATAGGATTGTATTTCCGGGGTCCCGTGCATGGGCGGGAATATTCTAGTGCTTATGACTTTGATGAGGATCCCCCGGAAGAGAACTGCCTTCTTTACAGAATGATCACAAAAACCATACAATTCAGTATGGTAAATGTTCCATTTATTATAATTTAGATGCTAGTCCCCCAAATTGAACTTCTTATCTTGACCACAACCTATTAGAGATCAGAACTTAAGAAAATATTTACTTATGAGAGTCATGAAGTTTCATTCATAGATATTGTTGCGGTTCACATTTAAATTCTCGCAAGTCAGCCCTTCGTTCTTTTTTTTAACTGTTGCATCTCATTATTTATAAAAATATTATCTGCTTTAATGCTTTGTTTAAAGTGAAGTCCTCAACAAATAATTATCAGGTGGACTACTTTTTATTAGAAACTTGATAGCCTAATAGAAGGAAAGTTAAATACATTCCCATTCTACTGCATTTAGGTTGACTCTATCCTCAGTGATATTTAGTAAAATAGATTTAATCAAAGGACATTCCCACAACTCTTCCAGTCTGTCTGATAATCGACAATTCCATTTAATAGATCTTATTGTGTCTCTACAATATTTAATAGGTCTATCAGTACATTGCTCCTCCTGCAACCATTTAAGCGAAGTTAACTGTGGATGAGGATTGCTTTCCTGCATATGTCAATCTTAAAATTCTCAAGATGATGGATGGAATGTTGCACATTGGCAAAACATTCACCCCCAGTCACAGATATGGGTTTAATCCTTCGTTATTTTGCTCACCACGCCACGCCACCCCACTTCAGACATAGCCATTTGCAAATCAGCTTTGACCCTGTGCCTCATGGGAACAGTCCAGCCCGAACTGCCAAGCCATGTCTTCCCTGGACCGGAATCAAGAATCCTAGGACCTGTTTCTGGCTATCAGCCGTCATCAGCCAGGATAGCTTAACAAGCCCTCAACAGTCTCCGGGAAAAGGGAGAAGTAATTTTAGGATCTTCATCAAGGCGTGATTAGGGATAGAAGAGACAGCATCTCACTTGTTCTTACAGCTGTGATCAGGGGAACACTATTTCTTTGTGATAAGGCTATTTTCCCCCTTTCCAACTCCCCAGCAACCTCACACTAGCCTATTTTTTAGTGAACTTTTGGATCTGATTCAACAAAATGTTAAGGAATTTTGCTGGAGCCTTTCTCATGAGAAAAAAAACCAGGGGCCCTTACTGACATGCAATACATCTCAGGCCATGTCCCATCTTTAGAGATACTCAACAGAGGAGCTTTGTATCAAAGGAATTTGATCAACATTTGTAAGAAGGTCAGAAGTGAATTTTGACTGTTAAATGCAACACAGAAAACAGTGAAACACCAATTACTTGTTTTGATTCCAACCATATGCTCTAAACAAAGACTTGAAAGTCAAAAGTGCATTTGGGGTAAAGTACCATGAGAGTTTCCAACTTACCTCTGGATGCATGATGGAACACTTGTTCCGACCCGTCCATAAATTATTTGACAAGCAGGAGTAAAGCAAACATGCAGGCAGATAAACATGCACACTCTTTTCGGAAAACTAGTTATTACATTTAATTTAGTACTCTGTCTTGTGCATGTAACTGCAGGTATCACACAAGGCCATTTCATTCTTGGGCCATTTGCCACTAGTTTTTATAATCTGAATTTGACAAACTTTCGATATATTAAGATCCTTTAATCACAGTGCTGTTTTATACTTTAATTTTGTTAGCCATTTTGTCATTTTCACTTTTAAGAATTTGGAGATTTGAACTCAGCTTCTGGATTTCCTGTTCTCTTTCTGCCAACTGAACCTATAAGAAAAGTATCTGCAATCATTACATTTACTATTATTTTCAGCGCATGTGCTTTCATAAACTATGTGCTCATTTTGGCTTGTCTATATACATATTTTGCACCAAAAGACTAAAGAGGTACACCACTTTAAAATAGCCCTATAACAAAACCGAATCTACCATTACAAAGTAATCCCAATACCAGATTAACATCTTTCATTGAACATACACAGTACAGAGCCTAAGTGATTCACTAACCAATATTATGGACATACAAAAACAATAGCCAACTAATAAAATGGGTGACTAGACATAACGATTGAGAATGGGCAGTAAAGGAGGAAGAGTGCTTTCAGAAGAACACAAAGTCCGAGTTGGATCTTCATGAACAAATGAAGGGAAACCATTTTGAGGAGCATGTTGGGCTAAAAGTGCAAAAATAGAAGTGTGCCCTAGGGTTTCCAGCAAAATGGAGGAGAAACTTGATTAATTCGGGAGGGCTGACTAACTATATAAAATGAATGTTAAAATGGGGACAGACCGCAAGATCACAGGTTAGACAATATCAACCAAGGCTACAACTTCATTTACAAATTTCCACAAAGCAATGAAAGCCTACAAAGCCTAAACATAGCTACCATCTAAGGCAATGCCACACACACATTCTTAACATACCAAACAAATGCTACTAGAGATTTGCAGTTATGCACAAATAGCTAAAAACACAAACAAATCACCAAAGTAGCCTCCAAAAGAGACAAATGAAATTTTTCTAGCATTGATACACTTTCTCCATCCGATGCCACACAACCCATTCAATCACATATAAGATGTTATGATTATGTTAAGAGACCTTACGGTACCAATACCATTTGCTCAAAGATGTTACAAATGTCATAACCTCACAGTCTTCTTGACAACAAAATACAATTTGCAGAAAACTAACCTGTCAAAAGACTAACAAAGTAGTGTGACGTCCTAGGCATAATCAAATAGCCAATAAACACATTGTCAACATGAGAGTTTTCACTCAGACAATAGTAGCAATCACGGACTTCTTACACCTTAAAAAAAATCTCTGCTTTGTCACTACTTCATCAAACACGCCTCCCCTGCCAAGTCAAAAAAAGTAACAGACAAAATGACAAAGATTTAAAAACAGCCAACAAAAATTCATCAACCAACAATACTCTTATGTTCTAAGAAAACAGATGTAGGGCCAGAATTAAACCTAATAAAATACAAAACCCCTTACTCCCTCCCTCCCACAATACAGCTAACTTGGGTTAAGTAATGAGTAGTGCAAGCTGCACCGCTCTTATACAGGCACCACCTTTGGTGACAAATAGGAGTCCTCGGCCGAGCAGCAACCAGAAATTTGTAATTGCTTTAAAATACATATTAAGAAAGGACTTACTTTGCTAACACAGCTTAAGAAACGATTACTGATTTGAAAAAGGATTCTCAGGATCCCGTAACTTATTAGATTACGTGAAGTCAGTGTCCAATTGGACAGATATGCTCCACGGTGTTTAATGAAAATCTGAACAATGAAAGACAAATTTTGGTTTTATATGCGTAACGTAGCAGTAGAAGTATGTATGAGAAAATGAAATAAGTAAATTAAAATGCCAATAGTTTTTTCAAAAGAATGAATGCCCATAACTTCACTATCTTTTAACTTAGCTCAGTTTTTTTAATGGGGTAGTATTCCTCTCTTTTTTTTCTGTGATTTATGTTCTACAGGCTCATTTGATTGTGGCAGCAAAGCTCATTAGTAAAGCATCAAAAAGGGATAACACACATTGCAATCATTTTATGTACAAAGCCACACACTTTCATTCAGACAACAGTAAACACAAGTTTGAAATACACATTACTGTCTATTAACGTATTCTTTAGACTGGAGAGGTGTTAGTGCACCTCTATTCAAAAATTGAAGTCCTATTTCTAAAGCGAGATCCCTTTCATAAAGGAAAACATGAGATTAAGTCCAAACAAGTAGGGTCAATGATTTCTTGGGGGAACATATTTGCAATTCCCGGTTATATGAATGTTTTCTGAATTCATGAAAGCATAATAGAACAGGAAACTCCCTATGTAAAAGCAGTATGTTGAGAAATACTGGACAGATAGCTTCGTAGATGATGTGAACAAAATCGTGTTGGCCGGATATAAAAGCATACAAACCAGTGAAGGATGTCTGTAAATTCCAGGAAAAATATGGAAATTGCTTTTTTATTTAATATTTTAATCTTTATTCCTTTTTATTTTTTTTTACTTGGCACGAATTGTGTTGTGATCTAGCTGCGCAAATCATTGGTTCCTTTTCCCTCAGTAACTTTCTTATCCCAGCTCTCGCACTTCTACATACTGCTTTTTCCTGAAGGCTGGACCTGAAGGCTGGACCTGAAGGCTGGACCGACAGTAGTTTGCAGCCAGAGTCAGCTGTGCTGCCTCTTTTCCTTTGAGGTGGCAGGAACTACGTCCAATTTGATGGTGCCTTTGTCGAATTCTGACAATAGGCAGATCCACGTGTGTGAGTTTCTGCTCTCTTTTTGGTGGGGGGGGGGGGGTCTAAACCTTATCTCATTCCAATATGAATTCAAATGCTTTGTTAACATTTATGCAAGATTATAGTTATAACAATTTTGGGCGATCTTTCAAATGCTCACAAGTTAACGCTCGCCATTATCAAAACACTCAATTATACCATAATAAGCTTGAGATTACATGAATTGTTTGTTACTTCCCCAGCTCCGGAGGCTATATCCTTGGTTTCTCTGAAATGACTATCAGCGTGCACGTCGCGCTGACGTCATTTCAAAGAAACGAAAACCAAAATGAGCAGATCAGCTCATTTCAGTTTCACTTTCACCGTGCTTGTGGGGCTATCTCAGCCTCCCTAGAACGTAGAAAGACAGGAGAGGTATCATTGGAAAGGGCAGGGCCGGACTGGTAACTGAAAGCAGCCCTAGCAAATTTTGCCAGACCAGCCCCCGTCCGGTGCACAGCGAGCGAGCCTATCCGGTACTAGGGGGGATTGAAATTTTTGGAAAAAGACAGACCAAAATGGTGAATTTTACAGCACATTTTTCATTACATATTCAATTGTATCAACTTTCAAAGCACAGTAAATAGTAGATGATGATGGAAACATCAGGTTACCCACCCAGTCATATGTACCCATAGACATTCTTTCAGAGAGCTCCAAAAATAGGCAAGTAGTGAGTCAGAGAGAACAAAGTAAAAGTGAGACCAGCCCCCACATGGTGTGTAGCGAGCAAGCGCAGTGAGCAACCACTACTAGGGGGAGTTTGGGGGGATTGACCCAAAGAAAAGATGGAGACAGAAAGGCCAAAAGAAAGCATTTTTCAACACATTTTGTCTCCTAAACCACACTGATGACATCACCATGTCTGCAACGAATGAAGCAATTCCAATATTTGTTCACGTCATCCATGTACAACTGAGCCAGTTCATTGGTATAATGAATGATTCCATCACAATGTCCTTGAGCCAGAGAATAATTAAAGACGTCATTTTTGTGCCATGGTCTCTCCAGGGCTGGGTGTTTGTGGTCGCTGCAGGGGTGCAGTGCTGCCAGAAGACTACATGCCATGACAATAGGCGCTACTCTTGTTTCCCAGACATTACCTTGCATTCTGGGACATGTAGTTTTGTTTTTCCAGCTTTGGGCCTGGGTCTGGATTTTCAGGCAAAGTGCTGAGGCTAAAAGATCACGATGGGGTGAAAGCATCACACGCTGGTCAGGAGTAATTTTACAGTCAGTTTTTCAAAGCGAATCACAATTTCATCAACCAGTGGAGAGGAAAATGAAGACAAATGTTTTTAACACAGTGTTTTGGCCTCCTCATTAGCTACCACTGACTACACCTAGTCTCTGTATGTGTGCCCACATACTTGGGTCTACAGAGTACTGCGGACATGATGCCAGTTGCCAAGTGGCTTTTCCTGGTGCCACCAACTTTCTTTCCCAACCCCCTCCAGCATCGGTGTGCCCCTGAACCAGCCGGCATCCCATGGTGGTACACATATCAGACTGCCCTTGCGTGTGTGAGCACTCCTTAACATGTGGGTACACCTCTTGTAGTACCCACTCCAAGCATCTTCGGTCACAAGGTTTGCTGGCCTGGCAGTGTGCGCGCACAAACCCAATGACACCCTCTCCATCGTGGGGCATGTCGCATGCAGGGTGCCTAGTATGTTAAACCACTGAGACGCACATAACCCCCCCAGCACCTAATCTGCACAGACTACATACAAGTCAATCATGGCCAGCACCCGGTCCGTGTGAGGGGCCACTCAAACTCTCATACCTCACACACATTCTCAGTATGGAGGCTGAACTGGGGGCCCTTAAAGTTGGAACGACACCACCGCAGGGGCCTGCGCTGGGCCCCTGGCTGCAGAGAGACATAAAGGAGTCATGCCAGCGCTATGCAAATCATTAAAATAAATGAAAACATAAACAAAAGCTTTTCTTGAATTCATTAACATGAGTGAAAGTTTGCATACATTGAATATACTGATGTGACGCACATCCCTTTATAACTGAACACCTCTTTGCCAAGCAGTCCTTTCATTATGCTCTGAAGGTAGGGCCATGCTGACCTGTTACAAAGCCTGCATAACAAAACACGTCCAGCCACAACAATGATGCTGTTTGTCTCAACCGGATGCCTGTGCCGGTCTCATCGCCTCCAGCATGGCTTGGGGCGCCATAAACGCTATACTGGATTGAATTTGCATTGCATGCAATTTAAACGGCTGGCGTCCAGTGGTAATTAAATGGACTCAATTGCGGGCCTCTTTTTTCAAGTCCTGTCTCTGGCCTCTGAGATGCCTGCCTCAGAGTCATGCGTACTTTTTAATGCGCAAGCCCAAATGCGCATGTCATGATGAGCGTCACCAGGCAGCAGAGACCCCACCCTAAGGTAAAACGAACTGTATAACCCCGGATCGCAGAGCCATCTGCGCGCGTCTACGAATATACGAACGTTATCATGGTCAGGTGGTTTTTATCAGTGGTCGAAGTGGGGGGGAAAAAGTAGGGGAACTGTGGGCGGAGACTCCAAGGGCGGGGATAACCCAAGGATTGGATTAGTGGGCAGAGTCAGAGGTGTGGCCAGAATGTGCCAAACATCCCAATTTTCAGTATTTGTTTGGCATTTCACCGACCAGTTACAGCTTATTGTGTTATTCAATTAAACCAATGGATACACTTGATTATTTAAGGTTTAATAGGAGTTATTGGGATTTAAATACATTCACAAAGTGGGATATATTTCCAATCACACAATGTCCCAAATACGCTTAAAATGGAATGACAAGCCATTTGTCTCCAAGCCATGAAGTTTCTCTCATTAGCATTTCTCCTCCCTTCTTCCACAAGAGCAGTTAAAACATGAATGGCAAAATATCCTAGTTTGCAATTATTTTCTATATAATTATGGCTCTGCCATATTTGCCACATAATACATCATCCACTGCATAATCTTACAGTTTTAACTAATTATTTTTGTAGCTCAAATGGATTAAGTTACTAAAAAATGTGACTTTAGTTGCTGCAAAGTGGATGGCCCTTTGCAAAGGTTGACTGATCACCTTTCTCACTGCTGCATTTGTATGTTATACTGATACTAATGCGGCAGAATCTTTGCAGAAACTTAACATGAGTAAAATGTCTAAATAATAAAGTATAAGAAAATATATTGCATTACGCTGCAGCCTTTTTTTTGTTGCATAATTTATTCAACACTGCGGCATAATTTTGTCCCCCATTAATGCATAATTCCAGTGGCTCCAGAGCAGGTAGCACATGTCAAAACTGCTTGTGCATGAAGCAAAGAGACTGTGAAGTTTGCAAACTTAGTTTGGTGTGCGTGCAAATCCTGCATTGCCGATCCTTGGTGAGTTGCAGCTACTACTCTTGAAATGAGGCCAATGGAGGTAACAATGGGTGAGGCGGACTGGCCTCGATGGCAGGGCCGGCTTTAGTGCTGGTTGGCGCCATGTGCAAAAATATTTGTTGGTGTCCTCGGACTCCCTCACGACCACCCGTTAACAGTCGCCCTCAAGTCTCCATAACCACTCTCTCTCAGATGCATTTAATTAGATTTACAGCGCCACTCATACCAGTGTACGGTGTCAGAGCACTTTACATCACACACACTACATAGAGACAATCATTTATATGTGTGTAAATCACTGTATAGGAAATGTTACATAAGACAAAGGACTACAAGGTGTAGAAGCCACATGACAACCATACTAGTAGACAGTATAATTTAATAGCTCACTGTTCTAGGTTAGGATTTTAACTTATAAACTGCAAGTAACAAAAGGATCTCTCTGACAAAAGCAGTAATCTACTAACCTAGTTAACATTATGTGCACTTTGTGATCTGCATGTTTTTTGCAGCAGGCACATTAACCCTCTGTGCTACCTTTCCAGGAGTCAACCCTTCCACTAGACAAAACTTCGATCTCCCTCTAGGAAGAATATTATTCACCGTTGTTATCATGACATTTTTATTGTTGCTGAAAATTGCTGGAAGCAAGGAAGGAGGGAGAAGTTTTTTTAAACCATAATATACTTGCAAACACTACGCACCCACCCGAACCAGTTACCCAGTGCGATTACACCGTTCGTGCCGCCCTAACCTGCTCAAGGTTCATGTGACCTCAATGACAGAGTCACAGTGACTGGATCACTGTTGCTCTAGGGTGTGCTGCTTCGTAGGCCTGCCCGCAAGACTGGAGATTAACTTCAGTATGGATTGTGGTGGACAGGCCGTCAAGGTTAACCCACGATTGACACCACTGGGGTATATTTGCTTGTGCTTGCTAAGACATCAGGCCTTCTAAGGTCTAGCATGGGAATATGCTCCCTCAGCAGAGTGGTCTGGTGGACTGGTCATGAAGGCTGAACCCGGTTCCCCAGTTCCAAATTTGACAGCTCTGGCCATAGTGCCACATCCTCTCCCCCCACTGAACACCATTCTGCCTCATTGAGAGAAACTCACACTGCCTTCAGCTACAACCTAATTGTGCCGCACTATAAACACTTGGGTGAGCGCGGCGCCGCCATGCCCGTGACGGAACCACGCCGTCATGAGTCATGGGCGAGCTGTGCTCATGACGGCGTGGTTCCATCACGACCCCGCCCACTCCCTAATTTGCCCGCACAGGCTGTGAATCAGTGCCCCGTGGGTGGAGCGGCCGCAGCATGTCGGAACCACGTCATTAGCACACGCCGCCCGTGGCTCATGACAGCATGTTTCCGTCATGCGCAGGGAAGGGGTTAAAAAGACCACATCCATAAACACAGTGCCATGGTAAACATTTTGTGTTTCACTCCACCCATCAACCAGGTATTGCAATACATCCAGGAATGGTGCCCTTCCCCACCTGGGGACAACAATGCTGTTCAAAGAAAGACGAGAAAACAAAAGTAGCGCTTCACTGCAAAGTCTGTAAAGTGAGCCTAATGTGTTTGGATGTGAATAAAACCAATCTGGCCCCTTTGCAACCACTCTGTCTTGCTTTATTTAGTTATGTATTTATTTTTCATATTTAAAACTTTTTATCTCTCTCCATCCCAAGGCTGCACTTTGGAATAGAAAAATGTCAGAAAAAGGGCATTTCCCGCAAGTGTTTTTCTTTTTGGGATCCATTTCACATGGAAGCAACTAAATGAAAGAAGGAAACAGAGGTTGTGAACCTTTTCTTCAAGTCACAGTTTTCAGTAAGTGAGGAGCAAGACAGAAAGAGAGGGAATAATAGGAATAGAGCGGGGGGGAAGGGGGCAGCTGCCAGCACGGAAAACAGAACCGGCCCCCTGTCCCAAAACCGGCTCCCACCCCATCCAGCCTACCGGGGGATTGCCCAGTGCCCGGACTTACCAGTCCGACCCTAGGAAAGGGGATAATCTCCCCTTTCCAATGGTACCCCTCCCTAGTGGATCTCTGCTTAGGGGAACGCCCCAGGAAGGTGATCCCTAAGCAGGGAATCGACCCACTGGACAGCAGGGAGAGGGGAGCTGCCCCTTGGGCAAGGGCCTTTGCTCCCCCCAATTGTTTAGTGGCATAATCAGTCTTTGTGTCCCCCTGGGGGGCGGATAGGGGCACTAGTCACCAAACTAACCCCCAGGGGGCAGAAAACACACTAGGCAACACAGATTTGTTTTTCTAGCACATTTGGGGTAGGGGATGCCCGAGATGAGCATGCCACTGCCTCCACCCCCTACAAAATTCCAGTCTTTCTACCCCTCCCAGGGGGACACAAAGACAACAGCCCCCGATCTGGCCCCGGGCTGGGCAGAAAGCGCACTAGGCACCAGGGATTTTTTTAAATGTATATAGAGGCGGGGACTGCCCAAAATAGGCATGCCAATGCCCCCTCCCCAAAAAATTCTACATCTTTCTGTCCCTCCCAGAAAGCAGTTGGCGGCAATAGCCCCGATCTCCTCCCAAGGCCACCAGAGTTTTTTTCTTCTTTATACGTAGGGGTGGGGCTGCCCACAATGGGCATGCCAATGCCTCCACCTCCCCCCATCAAAAGATTCCAGCCTTTCTCCGCCCCAAGAGGCAGATGGGGGAAATAGCCCCTGGCTTGTCCCTGAGGGGGTGCAGAAAGCCCACTAGGCACCAGGGATTGTTTTTTTTGTGCATAGGGGTGGGGGCTGCCGATAATGGGCATGCAAATGCCCCCACCCCCAAACAAAAATTACCAGAGTCTTTCTGCCTCCCCAGGAGACAGATGGGGCAATAGCCCATGATATGCCCCCCGGGGGGGGCAGAAAGCCCACTAGGCACCAGGGATTATGTTATTTTATATGTAGGGGTGGGGGCTGCCCAGAATGGGTATGCCAATGCCTCCAACCTCCAAACAATTTAACAGAGTCTTTCTGGCCCCCCCATCGGAGGCCGATGGGGGCAATAGTCCCTTATCTCCCCCCGTGGGGGAAGAAAGCCCATTAGGCACCAGGGACTTTATTTTATATGTAGGCATGGGGGCTGCACAGAATGGGCATGCAAATGCCCCTACTCCCCCAAAAAATTGCAGGTCTTTCTGCCCCCACGGGAGACAGATGAGGGCAATAGCGCTTTATCTGTCCCCTACTGGGAGCAGAAAGCCTACTAGGCACCAGATTTTTTTTTTGTGTAGGGGTTGGGGCTGCCCCAAATGGGCAGGCACATGCCCCACACCCACAAAATTGCCAGAGTCTTTCTGCCTCCCCTGGGAGACGGTTGGGTGTACAGCCCCTGATATGCCCGCCCCCCCTACCCCAGGGGGACAGAAAGCCCACTAAACACCAGGGATTAAGTTATTTTATATGTAGGTGTGGGGCTGCCCAGAATAGGCATGCCAATGCCCACAGTTTTTCTGGCCCCGGAAGGCAGATGGGGGCAATAGTCTCTTATTTGTCCCCATGGGGGAAGGCAGAAAGCTCACTAGGCACCAGTGACTTTACTTTTTTCAATATGTAAGAGTGGGGCTGCCCAGAATGGGCATGCCAATGCGCCCCCCCAAAAAAATTGCAGCAGGCTTTCTGCCCCCGGGAGGCAGATGGACCTCCGCCCCGCCAACGCTACGACCCAGCAGCACTCCACGCACTCAACCCAGGCTGCAACAACAACTGCAAGCTAGCATCACCAGCCGACACCCATGGACCCTTCAGCTGTCACCGCTGCCGGCACACCTGCAGCACCGCCAATAACACGGATCCAGCACAACCCGCCCACAAGAACACAACCGAACCGAAGACCCTGCAATGCATCCTCCTCAACGTCCGATCCCTCCACAAACACGCCACAGAAATCTGGGACCTACTTGACAGCACCACCCCGGACGTAGCATTCTTCACCGAAACCTGGACCAACACCACCTCGGGACCGGACATCGCCATCGCCATCCCCCAAGGATACAAGATCTCCAGGAAGGACCGCCCCACCCACCCAGGAGGAGGAATCGCCATCATCCACAAATCCAGCCTCCGCCTGAGCACACTCCCTGACGAGTCCACAGAACTGATGGAACACCTTCACTTCAAGATACTGGCCAGCCCCACCGCCGCCCTCCGAGGAACCCTCATCTACCGACCCCCTGGACCCCGCGGACCCTTCGCCAACTCCATCACGGACATTATCTCCCCGCAGGCCATCGCATCCACCAACTACACCCTGCTGGGAGACCTCAACTTCCACCTCGACAATCAACTGGACCCCAACACCACATGCCTCCTGGACAACCTCCACAACATTGGACTCCGCCAGACCGTGACCGAGCCCACGCACTCAGCAGGACACACCCTCGACCCCCTCTTCACTACAGGAAACTCCATCACCTTCAGCCACACCACCGAACTCCCATTGACCGACCATCGTTGCGTCCACTTCACCTTCAGAACACCCACCATCCACAGACACCAGCACCTGCTTCCACAAGGAAACTGGACCAAAATCACAGACGACCAGCTCACCTCCTCACTCAACAACTCCACCCCAACCATCGCGGAAAACGACGACCCCAACACCGCAGCCCGAACCCTGCATAGATGGATCTCGGACAGCACCAACACCATAGCCCCCCTCAAGAAAAACAACAATGCCCGTGCCAAGAAAGCCAGATGGTTTACCACCGAACTTCGAGAATCCAGGCGCACATGCCGCCGCCTCGAAAAGGCCTGGAGAAACACCAAATCCACAGAAGCCCACAACAACTTCAGAGCCGTCACCAACGCCCACCATCAACTCATCAGAGAAACGAGGAAAAAAGCGATTGAAGACAGAATCTCCACCCACGCACACAACAGTAAGGAGCTCTTCAGCATCATCAAGGAGTTTGCGGGGGCGTGGCTAAGGAGCCAGACATGGCGGACGGAGATTGATAAAGCTCCGGTGCCGCCGGGAGCCAAACGATCCTGTGAGCCTTTTCCAGGAGTAGCCCCGTGCCACCGAGGATTGGACCCTACTCCTTGGGGGCCCTGCTTGCCTCGACGGATTTTCCCGGAGCCTGAGAGGTGCCGGCGCCGAGCAGATCGACGAGAGGAGGAGCGGCCTGGTTCCGGGCTAGGAGCCGGGAGCTCGAGTGCAGTCAGCCCGAGACGCGGGGCCGCTGCCAGTCGAGCTGCTGCCGGACTGTGCGGCCTTGACGGCCTGTGGGACGACCTGGTTGCTACTGTAGGGGGTGAGTGCGTGTCTTCTGCGGCCCTCCCCCCCCATCCCCCTGCGGCGGCCACCGACGACCTGATTTGGGGATCCTGCGCAGAGCTGTCTATACTGCGAGGCGCCGGCCCTGTGAGACGCTGAGGGACCGGAGGGACTATTGCCACGAACAGCGGGCGCAGGGGTGCTGGGAACGGCACTGCGTCAACCTTACCTGCCCTCCCCCTGATCTCTCCCCCCTCCCCTGGGACCGCCGCAATCGGTGGGGGGCCAAATCGGAGATCTGCGGCTGGCGACGCCGAGACAGGGGGCGCACTGCTAGCCTTGCCGCCATTTCCTCGAGTGAGAGGGGAGGCCTAGCTGCGAGAGACTGCCCGGCCCGGGCCTGCGCCGGCGGGGGCTGGGTTGCCGGCCGACTAGCACCAGGAGGAGCGGAGAAGCGGGGTGGCCCCCCCACCCCCCATTTTTTTGCGGTCGTGCGGAGGCCTGCCACTTCCCTGATGGGACGAGACCCTCTTTGGCCCACAGGCCCGCTGACCCCCCTGCCATCTGCACAGTGAAGGACGAACGCGACTGCGGCCTGCGTCTCCACGCACAGCGGCCCCATACTGAAGAATCTGGTGCGGCTGCCCGTTTGCTGTGCGCTGCAGGGGCTGAGGGACGAGATAGACACCTGAAGAGTCGGGTCCTGCATGGTGGTTGGGAACTGCACTCACCATGGGACGCAGGGGCACGAAGACGACGGAGGGCCAGGACGGAACTGCGACGGGACCTATCCCTGATGCGACTATGGATGGCTCTGCACCCCCGGTGCTGAATTCTACTCCTGCGGAGGTCCACCAGGGCGACAAGCTGGACCTGATCCTTAAAGAAATTAGAGACTCTAGGGCTGCGATAGAAGCGCAAATGGGCACCCTTACCACGAACCTCTCCCTTCTTAAAGCCGACCATGCCAAACTATCGGACAAAGTCAAAGACCAGGGAATGGTACTGACGGACCTTGCCCCTGCAGTGTCGGAACATACGGACTCCATCCAACAAATCCAACATCAGGTGCAAACTCTTATGGACCGTGTGGAGGATGCGGAAGGGCGCAATAGACGCAACAACATACGCGTCATTGGCCTTCCGGAACGCTGTGAGGGGCCCCATGCCACGGACTTTATGGAGCACTGGTTTCGGGATCATGTTGCTGCGGAAGGATTGTCCCCGTATTTCTGTGTGGAAAGAGCTCATAGGATCCCTACAGGTCAGCCGAGCCCGGGCAGAGCACCACGACCCCTGATTGTGCGGATCCTCAACTATCGGGACAGGGACACCCTGCTCAGACAAGCCCGACTGAAGTCCGTTATTGAATATGAGAACAAGCGCATATCCCTCTATCCGGACTACACTAATTTAGTGCAGAAACAAAGGTCTTCCTATTATGAAGTTAAACAGAAGCTCCAAAAAGCCAAACTTCGATACGCTCTGTTGTTTCCTGCACGCCTCAAGGTGATCCACGATAATAAAACCCACTTCTTCGACAGCCCCACGGATGCGGAAGAATGGCTGGAAGTGATGGACTTCGAGAAGGACCTGGACCCGACTCAGGACTCGGCGACTAGCGGGACCGCAGATGGAACGAAGAGTGCAAAGGGGGGACCAAGGGCGCATAGGGTGGAACCGAAGAGACGTGGGCCTCCTGTCCACGAACAGAAGAAGGGGCAGGACGACGCTGTCGCAGTGGCGGGCTCCTTCAGAGAAGACCGAGGGCAAGTGAATACAGACACTGAAGATAGCACTATACATTCGGACTCTGAAAACAGTATGGTACTGTTTCCGACTGTGACGCCCAGAGCGGCGGATGAACTCCTGGACACTGCCCTGGAATGAGGACTGTTGCTGCTAAGTTGCGTATCGTAAAGTCAAATTGGTATCCTTTTTCTTTATTGTAACCTGACTGTACGATCAAGGGGTGGGGAGGGAGCAGAATCTATGGACAAAGTGCGCGAATGTGTGTATGCATTTCCTGTTAGCTCCAGAAGGGCCATATCCTTGTCCACTGTGTGCGATCCCAGGCATGCGACTTGTGTACGACCCACACCCTACCCGGTCCGGGTCTGCGCCTCTGTCTGTGCGGGTTTGTAGGGCCCCCCCCACCCATAAGTGGTGGGCAATGGTGGTGCTTGGTAGACAGATATCACTCCCGGCGGCGCCGTTGAGCAGGCGTCACAGACTGGCATGGTCCATCGGCTATGGCTCAGGCCTAGTACACCCCCCAAGAGCGTATGCACTGTTAAATGTTTGCTTTTTGTTTACATTTTCATGTTCGGCACAGCGAAGTTCCGGCGCTGCGCCTACAGAGTTGGGGTTTGGGATAGGGAGGGAACTGTCTCCTGGCTGATTAGGCCGACGGCCATATTGTATTGTATTCTGTTATCCCCTTGGACGCCTGTATGTGAATATGGCTGAAGTGAGAGGGAAGTATAGGCTGGTTACGTGGAATGTGAGGGGGCTGGGGGCGATACAAAAACGACATAGAGTACACGCCTTCTTGATTCGCCAGAGGGCGCATATTGTATTCCTCCAGGAATCCCACCTGACAGCCTGAGGTGCACACTTTACGGAAAAAATGGAGGGGCGCTGTGCTTTCCACAACATACCTTTTCCAGGGGAGCCACGATATGGATACGTTATGGGGTCCCCTTTGTGGAGCTGGAGAGGAAAACGGATGACCAAGGGCGTTACATCTTGATAAGGGGCACGCTAGATGGTATACTGGTAGTCCTGGGCTGTATTTATGCCCCAAACTACGACCAGGACGGATTCCTTCTGACGGTTGGTAGGGCCCTGGCAGGCTGGGTGGACGCCCCGTGGATTCTGGGAGGAGACTGGAATATGGTCCTGGATGCGGGCTTAGATAGATCACACCCTCCCCTACAGGCGGCGGGAGTTCATAGAACGTCGGAATTGTTTAGCACGTGGCTTCAGGGCTGGGGACTGAATGATGTGTGGCGCACACTGTACCCGACACTTAAAGAATATTCGTACTACTCCCCACTACATAACCTACACACCCGACTGGACAGATTCGCCTGCACCAACTCCCTAACGACACAATGTGTATCATCAGCGTACCTTGCCAAAACGTTCTCGGACCACAGACCATTAATGCTGGATCTGCAGTGGGGCAGGATACCCTCACCGGTACCCACCTGGAGGCTCAACCCCTCATTACTTGAGGACGGCCCGTTCCGTGCCCACCTTGCGGACACACTGACTGACTACTTCAGGGAAAACTGGGACTCTGCGTCCTCGAACCTGGTAGTATGGGATGCTATGAAGGCTGTGGTGAGGGGGGCTGCGATAGGCCGACTGGTAGGCGCTAGACAGGAGGTCCATGACAAACTGTGTACGGTAGAGAGCCGTCTGAAAGAACTAGAGACTGCGGTGGGAACGGACCCAGGTCGCAGGGATGACCTACAACGGTGTAATGTTGAACATGCGGAACTCCTAGAAACCTTGCGGGTTATCGACTACAGGGAATATTTGAGACGACAACAGGCGGAGGCGGACAGATCGGGGGCACTACTGGCTCGTCTGATCAGAGATACCCCCGAGACCCCAGTGATCACGAGTGTCCGGGACGACACGGGCAGACAGGTACACACGCAGTTGGAGATCAACTCTGTGTTCAGAAGTCATCTGGAGAAGTTGTATGCCCCACCCCCTGATAATAATCGAGAGGCCATGATGGATTTCCTGAATGAGCTGGCACTCCCAACCCTCCCTCGGGAGATCCAGACGGCCCTCGCTGAACCCTTATCGCGACAGGAAATTAAAACTGCCATCCACACCTTAAATCGGGGCAAGACTCCGGGTATGGACGGTCTGCCCGGAGAGTTTTATCAGACTTATTCTGATATTCTGGTGCCGGTCCTGGAAAAGATATATAACACTGCTTATGAGGTCGGTCACCTGCCAGCCTCGACTATGCAGGCCTTGGTCATCTCCATCCCGAAACCTGGCAGAGACGCTCTGGATGTAGGTAATTATAGACCTCTGTCTATGCTCCCTTCGGAGTATAAAATCCTTAGCAAGGCTATAGCCATGAGAATCCAAGCCCACCTCCCTGGCCTGGTACACACGGATCAATGTGGTTTCCTCCCGGAGAGAAGCACTTCCCAGAACACGAGACGACTGCACGCCCTGATGTCCACCACCCCCCCGGAGTTCCCAAGAGCTGGCTGCATAACCCTTGACCTACGTCAGGCGTTTGACTCACTGGCATGGGACTTTATGTTCGAAACCTTACACCGTTTCGGCTTCCCGGATGCCCTGATCAAATGGATCCGTCTATTGTACACGCATCCAACGGCCAGGGCGCGTACCGGCAGACATACTTCAGACAGTTATGACGTGCACAGGGGCACTCGACAGGGAGGCCCCCTGTCGCCGCTGTTGTTCGTGCTCACATTAGAACCCCTGGCGATTGCACTCCGGACCGGAGCGGCGGAGGCGGGCATTCTGGTTGGGGATACTCATAACCTGCTCTCCATATACGCTGACGACATACTACTGTTTCTCCGGGATCTACGGGGCGACCACACACATTTAGCAACGGTCTTTACTCAATTCGAAAGAATCTCTGGCTTGGCGGTGAACCCCCGAAAATCCCTGGGCTTCTTCTTTAGAGACGGACAACAGCCCACTCCCATACAATTTGGCGCTCACGAGATCCAGGTGGCTCCAACTACATTTAAATACCTGGGTATTAATGTGTACCGGGACGCTGGGGACCAGATTGAGGGCAATGTGCGAAGAGCGATCAACGGCCTCCGGGGTAGCGTGACCTTCTGGACGTCCCTGCCCTTATCTGTAATGGGCCGAGTGGCAATTTCGAAGATGGTCCTCCTACCTCGCATACTGTACTACTTTGTGAATTTGCCCGTCCTCCTCCCACAACACATATTCACTACACTGAACTCGCTGCTCATTACCTTAATTTGGGGACCGGGTAGACGACGGGTGAGCCTCAAGAAGCTACAGTTGTCCACCAGACGGGGGGGCCTGGGGGTACCAGACCTACGAAGCTATTACTATGCTAGCCAGCTTCAGTGGCTGTCAAGATGGGTGGCGGGCAGACAGCTCCATGAGATTGCATTCACGGCATCCAAATTGGCGCGTGGGGACCTCCACTCCCTCCTGTTGCCCACGGCCCGGATTCCCAGGGAATGTCACCCCCTATTACTTGTGGCACTGAAATGTTGGCGGCAAGCGCTGCGGTACACGGCAGGAACTCCTCCCTATGCGGACAACATCCCCTTAATCGGCCTCCCGACTCCGCAGGGGACTCTGTCCAGACATAGATTACGACCCTGGACGGATGCTGGGGTGGACAGGGTGGGAGACTTATTTGGAGATGACGCCCTCTTGGATCATGCTACCTTCGCGCAATCTACGGGGGCCCCGCAAAGACTTTACTTGTTGCACGCCTCGGTGACCCACTATGTTAGACGCACCTGGGCTCCACAACGTACCAAGCCGGACCAGCACGAACTGGTTCACCTTCTCCATTACATGGGGACGGGCGGACACTTAGTGAAGTGGCTCTATGTGGGTATCAGGGAACACGCAGCTTTGCCCCTCACTGCACTTAGGGAGGCTTGGACCACAGACACAGGGGAGGAGATCACAGACAGCGACTGGAGGACCATCCTTGGTCATCCTAGGCGAGTGTCCAGGAACGTCAAGTTCAAATTTATACAAGCCATGGTTTTGCACAGGGCATATCTCACTCCCCAGAGACTACATAGGATGTTTCCTAACACCCCTCACAACTGCCCTAGGTGCCGGGAAGATGATGCTAATATTATTCACATGCTTTGGACGTGCCCGAAAATACGTAATTACTGGGTGACGATTAGGAATACACTGTTCACTATAACTGTTCTACAGATCCCTGAGGGTGCCTTGCCCTGCCTGATAGGTCACAGGAAGAGGTCTAAGACCTGTAAGGCACAATTGAAATTCATAGACTTGGCTCTCTTGTTGGCACGCCGTACCCTCACCATGAGATGGAAGTCACCTAGACCCCCAGATGTAGAGATATGGAGGTCGGACATGCTGAAATGGGGAAGGGCTGAGGCTGCGGAACTACGCAGGGAGGAACAGAGGGGCCACCGTAAGTACCCCATTGCACAGGACTGGGACCGTATGTTATTAGAACTGGAGGGCGATGACCCAGAACTGTGACTGATACACATGGTTTGACGGCATGCTTGGGGTGTGGAATGTCTATGTACGGGGATACCTAGCCTGCTTACACCGGTAGCCACGCCTATCCACTGTTATGTTCATACACACGGTTTAAAACTAGTCTGTCTGCTTTATGGACGTTGGGCACGGGGACTGCCAGGAGACGGGAAGAGGGAGGGGGGAGGTGAGAGGGAGGGGAATTGTTGAGGCAACACAATTTTACGGATGCGGAATACGAGTTGTATTACAGTGTTTTTGGGACTGTTATGAGGCCTGATAATTACATGAATAGCAGGACTGATATGCCACAGTTTAGTTAATGAAAATGGAAAAGACTGACACAATGTATGATGATCACCTATGCAATGTAAAGCCTGGTACAGTCATGAATAAAGTGTTTTTAAAAAAAAAAACATCAAGGAGTTTGCCCAACCCACCAGCGAGTCTACCGACATCCCTCCCTCACAAGACCTCTGTGACAAACTCAGCATCTTTTTCCACCACAAAATCAAGAGCATCTACGACAACTTCGACGAAGACAACCAACACACTGAACCCTCACCAACCACCCCCGACACCCGGAAACCAGCGATTGATGACTGGACAGCCCTCACCACCGAAGACACACTGAAGACAATGAAGTCAATCCACTCAGGGGCCCCCACGGACCCCTGCCCCCACCACATCTTCAACAGCGCCGCTGACACCAGCGCACCCATGCTCCGCCACACCATCAACCGCTCCCTGGCGACTGCCTCGTTCCCCGACGACTGGAAACACGCCAAGGTGAACCCCCTCCTAAAGAAACCCTCAGCGGACCCCACCGACCTCAAAAACTACAGACCCATCTCCCTGCTCCCGTTCCCAGCGAAAGTCCTCGAGAAAGCCATCAACAGCCAACTCGCCACATTCATTGAAGAACACAACATCCTCGACTCCTCCCAATCCGGCTTCAGAAAAAACCACAGTACGGAAACCGCCCTCCTCGCCGCAACAGACGACATACGCACCCTACTGGACAAAGGAGAAACAGTAGCCCTCATCCTCCTCGACCTATCAGCGGCGTTCGACACAGTCTCCCACCACACCCTAATACGCAGACTCTATGACGCAGGAATCCAGGACAAGGCCCTCGACTGGATCTGCTCCTTCCTCTCCGGCAGGACGCAGCGGGTCAGAATCCCCCCTTTCCTCTCGGACCCCACACCTACCACCTGCGGAGTCCCCCAGGGCTCCTCCCTCAGCCCGATGCTCTTCAACGTCTACATGGCTTCACTTGCCCCCATCGTCAGAACCTACGGACTCAACATCGTGTCATACGCAGACACCCAGCTCATATTCTCCCTATCCAATGAGCCCAACACCGCCAGACGCAACTTTCGAGAAGGCATGGAAGCCGTCGCCAAATGGATGAAAAACAGCTGCCTACAACTAAACACCAACAAAACAGAAGTACTCATCATGGGCCCAAACCCCGACGCCTGGAGCGACACCTGGTGGCCCACCGCCCTCGGAAACCCGCCAACCCCCACAGACCACGCACGCAACCTGGGAATCATCCTGGACTCCGAGCTCAAAATGGACCGCCAGATCAACTCTGTCTCATCTTCCTGCTTCCACACCCTCAGCCTCCTTCGTAAGACCTTCAAATGGATCCCCCTCGAACACCAAAAGACAGTCACTCACGCCCTGGTCACCAGCAGACTCAACTACGGCAACGCACTCCACGCCGGAATAAACAAAAACCTAATCCGCAAGCTACAGAACATCCAGAACGCCGCCGCAAGACTGGTCCTCAACCTGCCAAAACACTGCCACATCTCCCAGCACCTGCGCACACTCCACTGGCTCCCCGTCGAGGCGAGAATCACCTTTAAGATGCTCACCCACGCACACAAGGCCCTCCACGGCACCGGACCAGCATACCTGAACCGCCGACTCAAATTCCACGCACCCCAAAGGACCCTACGATCAGCCCAGCTCTCCTACGCCGTGGTCCCTCGCACCAGAAAGACCAGATTGGGAGGCCGCTCCTTCTCCTTCCTCGCTGTCAAAGCATGGAACGCCCTTCCGCTCCACCTCAGACAGACAACATCGCTCCCCATCTTCGCAAGAAACCTCAAAACCTGGCTCTTCGACAGACCCCCTCCTTGATGGAATGGAACCTGCACCCCCCCACCCCTAGCGCCTTGAGACCCTTACGGGTGAGTAGTCGCGCTTTAACAAACCCCTGATTGATTGATTGATTGATGGGGGTAATAGCGCCTCATCAGCCCCTCCCCCATGGGGAGGGGCAGAAAACCCACTAGGTACCAGGGATTATGTTTTTTATTCTATTGCCCCCATAAAAATTAGCTACTGTCTTTCTGCCTCTCCTGAGAGGCAGATGGGGGCAATAGTCCCTGATGTGTCCCACGAAGGGACAGAAAGCCCACTAGGTACCAGGGTTTTTTTCCTTCTTTTTTTTTAATATACATGGGCGGGGGCTGTCGTGAATGGGTATGCAAATGCCTCCAACCCCAAAAAGTCTTTCTGCCCCTTCCGGGGGTTGGAGGGGGGCAGAAAGCCCTGTAGGCATGGGTCACTCCCTTTGCTTCAGGCACACATTTTGGCTGTTTCAGTGATATTTTTAGTCACATCTGAACCCAAGCGGCAGCAGAAAACCAATAGAAACCAGGGAGAGTTTGTGTGCGTGTAAACTGAAGTTTAGCTGACGGTCTGCGTGTACTGACCATTGGCTCGCATTTTGCTGGCGGTGTGTGTGGACCTGCACTTTGCTAATGGGGTGGGTGGACTCGCACTTGAGGACGCCGTGTGTAGATTGGTGCTTGCCTGGTGGTGTACGTGGATTTGTGGTGTGCGTGTACTGAGTCTTGGCTGGCGGTGTGTCTTGCATGGGTCCCCCAGCGTTTTCTTACCAAGATTCCCTTGCAAAAATCAAATTTACTTACAAAGTCACTTTTTCCTCACATTTCTGTGTGGATAAGCTGTAGGATCACTGCACAGGCACACATTTCCTACCACCCAGAATTCCCGTTTGGTTTCCCGAGAAAAATGATATCTTACTTGTGTGGGTGCCCAAAGTAACGTCAGCCTAAAAACGTATAAACAAACTGCTCTTTTGGACCTACTTTGGGCTCCCCTCAATCTCTACACGTTTTTGGCCCTTACAGGTCATTGGCACTTAGCCCATCCACACAAGTAAGGTATCATTTTTATCGGGAGACTGAGGGGAACAGTGAGTGGTAGGAACATTGTGCTGTGCAATGATTACACAACTTTCCCCACACGGATATTTGAGGAAAATGTTACTTTTTATCTACATTTGAGGTTTGTAGAGGATTCTGGGAAGGAACATGTGGGAGATCAATGCAAGCCACAGCTCCCTGGACTCCCACAGGTGTCTAGTTTTCAGAAATGTCTGGGTTTTTAGGTTCTCCTAGAAGTCTGCAAACCCAGGACCAAAAACACAAGTGCCCATCTATCTATCACAAAACGACCTGGTTATTCAAGGGGGTCACCTTTGTTTTTGGTCCCGGGCTCAGCAGCCATCTAGGGAAACCTATCAAACCAGACATTTAAAAAAAACGGGAGAGTACATGGAGGTATGGCCTGCGTCAACCCCCCCAACATGTTCCTACCCAGAATCCCCTGTAAACCTCACATTTAGCTGAAAAAATATTTTTTTTCCACATTTCTGTGTAGGAACGTTGTGGGATCACCAGGGTGATACACATTTCCTACCACCCAGCATTCTCCAAAGTCTCCAGATAAAAATGGAACCTCACTTGTGTGGGTGGGCTAAGTGCCCGCGGCAGGCAAGGGGCCCAAACATATTGTGGAGACATCAAAATTACATATCACAAAACGACATGGTTTTGCAAGGATGCACCTGCATTTTTGGTCCCGGGGCCGACGACTATCTAGGGAAATCTACCAAACCCAGACATTTCTGAAAACTAGACACCCGGGGAAGTCCAGGGATGTGTGGCTTGCATGGATCCTCTAACGTTTTCCCACACAGAATTCCCCGCAAACAACTTTCTATGCATTTCTGCCTTCCAAATGTAAGACAATGTGTAAAAAAGAAGTCACTTATAAAAATGTCCTATAATTTACATGCTAGTATGGGTACCCACAATGTCGGAGATGTGCAAATAACTACTTCTTCTAAATTCTATATTTTGTTCCCATTTCGAAAATACATAGCTGTCCTTGATACCGATTTCTCACTCTTTATATTTTACCAAATGAATTGCTATATACCCAGTACACAATTAAAACCCATTGCAAGCTCAGTTATTGGCTGTGGGTATCTCAGGATCTTGATAAACCTACAAGTCCTATATATGTCACCAAAACCAGAAGGGTCCAGCAGACATCACGGTATATTGCTTTAAAACATCTGCCACAGTTAGAAGCTGCTACAGGTGAAAATGATAGTACAAACTGCTATTTTTTCAACTCGATTTCAATATTTTATTTCAACTGATTGTTTCTATAGGAAAACCTTGTAGAACCTATACAAATGCCCCTTTGCTAAATGTTTACTTTTCTGAAATGTGTTGCTTTCTGAGATCCATTATTGCTTTCACAACCAAATCTACCACTAACTGGAAGGAGGTTGAATACACAAAAAATAGCAAAAATAGGCTATGGACCAGTAAAATGCCAAAACTGTGTAAAAAATCCTGGTTTTCTGACAAAGGTCTGCCTGTCCCTGACAGCTCGGAAGATGGTGATTTCAGCACCACAAACCCTTTTTTGATACCATTTGCAGGGACAAAAATAGACGCCTTCTTCTGCTGCATCTTTTCCCATTTTACCCCCAAAAAACAAAATGTTGCTTTACTTTGGCTAATTTCTGGGTCCCCTCCAGGGAAATCCACAAACTCTGGGTACCTTTAACATCCTCCGGATGTTGGAAGAATATGACAAAAATTTGGGGTGGATACCGTATGTGGAAAAAAAAGTTACAGGGGTGATGGAGCAGGGAAATGAAACCTGCTTGAACAAAGTACCTCATTAATATGTACTAACTATAAATAGAAGTAGTATACTAATGTGTACCACACACAAACACGAGGGAATCTGCTTTGCGCATGTCTGCACTAATGGGAATTAATATACGAAAGAACTAAACCTGTATTTGCAGTGTGCTTTAAAAAGAAACAAGAGATACTGCACGAATAGGCCGCATGTGCAGCAGTAGTTCATTGTTGCATCTCGCTTTGAAAAAATAAATAATGCTGTTTTTGCTCAATGCTTATGCTAGGTAACATTAATGGTGAATCATACACAGGTGGGTGGTAAACAGTGAAGGATGCAGTGTCAAATAATGAATGAATGTATATATTTCATTTGTTTTAGTGGAGTGGATGAAGAACCATTTTCTTAGTTTGTCCATTGTAAAGGGAGGGCCCTGAATGGGAGCGAGATGGTCATGACAACAGCCAGAAGCACTGAGCACAGCAGAAGATGCCTAAAAGTTGAAGGTCCTGATGCTGACTGCCTGCCAAAGGCTGTGATCGACCGCGTGAAAGGCGACAACTTCCGTGGATGCGGTCTAATTTGAATAAAAGAATGTTTAATTGTAACTTTTGTAAATTTCATGTGAAATAACAGAGTTAGACTATGGGAAAGGAAGTGGAACAATAGAATAGTCACAATTTAAGTGAAGCCACGGTGGTGTGACATCCCGTCCCCCAAACCCAACCAATCCCTTGTCAAGCTTCATTAAATTAGCAACTAATGTGGGACGGACATGTAGGTTTTTAGGTTATAATTAGGGTACCATTAGGGGTGTGGTTTTAAGCTTAGGCTGACAGGAGAGAAGAGGGGAGATGCGTCACTGTCCGTCGGTTTGCCGAGAGGCCTAGCTGGTTCCTATCCTATCCTGTTCCTGTTAGAGATCCTTGGAAACCCCCGTCATGACCTGGGTCCAGGGGTGTGTCTTCCCATAGATCGTTAGGTTTGTATTTAGCTAATGACGTTACCAGATATCAGTTTGATATTTTATCTCTGAATTCTTTTTTCTCTCCATCTATCCACTCTGTCAACAAATCATTAATATGTATTATTTTAGATGAACCTACTGTCTCTTTATCTATCCCTCCGTTAGGTATAATATTGTTTGGCATAATTGTTTTGCTGACTGTCTCTTACTCTATCCACTCCATTGCATAATGTCATTGTATTGTGAGTCTTTATCCTTTGGAAAATATTACCCGTCATGAGATTTCAATGTTTTAGCTGTGACCAAATTGCAACTGAGCCTTTAACCTTTAAGTGAGATAAAATTATTTGTTAACCTCACTGAGACTCTGTTATTAATTTGACTAAATGATTGGTAAATTAGTATTATCATCACCATCAACTATTCAACTAATTGGTCCATCGACCAAATAGAGGAAGAGTTGATATCAAGATTAGATACAAGACCGATATCCCGGAAGGATCAATGAAAGAACATTTGATGTAAAGGCAACAAATTGACACTTGCACCTCAGGGATACTGGGTGAATGTGTATGGGCCATGGTATTATGTTGATGAGTATCGATCCCTGATCAATTATTGATATTGGTGCTGGATCAGGGGCATAAGCACAAACTACCCCAAGTTGCCTAAAAAAGGCTTAGCACGGGGAGGCCTAGCATCAAAAGGGTTAAAGACCCAGAGTGGATAAACTCTTTCCCTGAACGGTCCCAAATGCTTTGTGAGAATCTCTTACTCTTATGAGAGTAAAATTAAGTTGATCTGTGAGTCTTTTCATGTGGAAGCAGCCTGTCCTTCTGAAGGAGCTCCAATTTGTTAGAGACTATTGGGGAGCCGGTTCTGAAACTTTATTTCTTTAACTACATTGATATGGCTGAACTGAGTAATTTATTAAAGACCATATTTTCGGGGTCCACTTAGGTCCCTGCCCTTCTCAGATTGTTTGGAAGGGACTCAAACTACTTTATCAGGTGCTCTTGGTGCACTTGAAGCTCTGCTACAGACCGCTATTGACGGCAATAGTACCTAAAACCTGGAAACAAGCATTTGTCTTTGTTAAAATAGAAATCAAATGCTAATCTGTTGGTGATCGTAAAGTATCGATCTATTTCCCTTATGCCCTTGGTTATAAAAATCTTGGAGAAGGCAGTTGCTAGAAAAGATCAGGATTTGTGATGAAGCCCATTTGGGCTTTCGTCCTGGCTATGGGACTGAGACAGCTTTAGTGTCCATGTTGACTGATCTCGGGTTTCTGGCTGACCAGGGTTGTTCCTAAGCCTAGGTGCTTCTGAACTTCTCTGCAGCCTTCGACACGGTCTCTGCAATCTTGAATACTAATACAGCCGAGGTGGCTACTGTTGAAGGCAAGGCTCTTTTCACCCTAGGTAATGGTGCTATGTCTCCCACGGCACAGTAAAAAGAAAGAGGAACATAGCAACTCCCAATGACCTAAACACTGGGCAGCCCTAGCAGCACATGGCTAACTCCCCCCCCCCCACCCCCCTCTCCCTACTGGAACGAACAAGAACCTCCAAGAGCAGGAAACCATGGGAAGCTAGGATTACAGCTGCTGCTGAGTTTTCAGCTAGGCAGGGTGGGGTCAGGAAGCAGAAGCTATACACTGTGCAAACGTACGTGTGTCTGAGTATGCCTGAGTGAGCTTGAATATGGAATTATGCTAGTTTGCCTGATCGGGGAAAAGAATGGAGTGAGCACCATGGCATAAATGTTAAGTACTGCATGCTATGTCTCCAAGTAACATAATGGGGGCAAAGGGCCTACTTGCCATTATAGTAATTCACCTCTGGTGCAATTGTGGGCATAACTTAAAGTGAACCTCATTAAAAAATGGTCTCCTTGTACATTGAGGACCTCCTTAGTAAAATGGTAGCCCACCACTTCTATAATCGTAATAATGATAGATTGTAGCGGTCTTAGATTTACTGATTTCTATCTTTTGGAATAATGATTGTCATAGCATTTAGGAGCCACTGATATTTTCTGGTGTTCATCCCTAATATGCTGTGTCTAACCCTGGCTTAATGTGGACTTTCCTAATTTGATGTAATATGTGGCATGTGAACTTTAATCTGTCCAGTTGGAGCATTAGTACATGATTTAGATTTAATTTTATATTGATAGTGTGGACTAATGCCTGGAGGCGTCTAGGCACACAAACCGGAGGCGATAAGTAGAAAGAGAAGGCAACTAAGTCTTAAGCCTGTTGAGAGAGAAAACTACAGGGAGAAAAGCCAGGTCTTAAGGGCCTTCCTGAATGAAAGCAGTTCTGGTTCATTTTTTTAATGGATGGGAAGACTGTTCCACACTTTAGAAGTGGTAGTAACAAACCCTTCGCCACCACAGTTTGATAGCCAGAATCTAGAGACCTCAACCAGATTTTGAGTGGAAGACCGCAGGTTTCTTGGTGGAACATACCAGTGGAACCGGTGTATTAAATATTCCGGTCAAGAATCGTGTAGGGCCCTAAAGGCGATACATAGGGCTTTAAAATCAATCCTTCTCTTCATAGTGAGCCAAAGAAGGAAGATGAGGGCTTTTTTGGCAGAATGATATCTGGGAATCCCCAACAGGGGTCAGGCCGCCATATTCTGAAGAACCTGTAGCTTGCCAAGAAGACCTTTCTGCAGACTAACAAAGAGAGCATTACAATACTCTAACTTAGAGAGGATAAGAGCAGAAACAACAGTTTTTGGAGATCGTGAGTTATGAATGGAAAGATTTCCGGCTCCTAGTAAAGGTGCGCAAACTGGAAGCAAGCTGAGCGCGCGCCCCGTGCTCACTATCCAGGTCACTGATCAGCTTTCACAACGGAAGAATTTGAAGGCAATCACATCTGCGTCTAATCGGCAAGGAAATTCAATAAACATATCTTAACTGTGCGTCAGCGGTCACAGTGCCTTCCAACCTTCAAGACAATCCTACCAAGACTACCCTATGATACTCTATCAGCGCTGGGCACTAACCATTTAGTCACTGGCTTCATCCCAGCTACTTACGTTGTTCAATTTAAATAAGTTCAATCTCTCTGCGTGACTTCTCATCCTACTCCACCATGGCGGATAGAGAGAACAGAACAAACAACAAGAAATGGCGTTCAGAGCCCTCTCAGTCAGAGTCCCCGATCAAGGGCAGATCGGACCTAACGAGCACCATGGACATGATATTGAAAAAGCTTGCGGAGGTCCATGACCTAGCTAAGTCGACCAAAAGTAACACAGACACCATGCAGCTTGAACTAACGGCGATTCGTGCAGATATGAGCTCTATGAACAAGAGCATCAGCGAAGCAGAACAGCGTATAAGTGACGTGGAAGATCGAACATCCCAATCCGCCAAGACCATAAAACATCTCCAAACAACTACTAGTGTCCTTATAAAACAAAATGCCGAATTGGAGGACCGCAACAGGAGAGGGAATATACGCATCTTGGGCGTTCCAGAGAACTCAGAGAAGGATGCGGGCTCATGTGTTGCCTTTCTCGAAGCGTGGATTCCAATGATCACGGGGATCACCTTCCAACATGGTATAGAACTCGATAGAGCTCATAGAATCCCTACATTCACTAGCCAAGGGACTACGGGTCCTCGCCCCTTGATCTGCAAGCCCCTACGATATCAACATGTGGAAGCAATTCTGCAATTTGCCAGGAAGAATCACCAGGTCAAATGGGAAGGCCAACGTATAATTTTCACCCAAGACTACTTCAAGGAAACGGTCGAAATGAGGAAAGGCTTCCTTCTCCTGAGACACAAACTGAAGGCAAAAGGTATTCAATTCTCATTTGCAGGCCCTCGAAATTCAAAATCATCGAGAATGGCAGACCTTGCATCTACTCTTCCCCTCAAGAGCTCGCAAGTCATCTAGAAATTTCTCCCTCACAAAGTATGGACCTCTCCAGCGGCTCATCTAACAAGAGAAAAACTGAAATCCGGGACTCCTCTGTTGCCTGACCGGTTGGTGTATCTCTAACTAGTACTGTTGCCAGTGTTGGGTACAGTTAATACTTGTTCATGACACCACTTGGTCATAGCCTTGGTTTCTCTGTGTAACTGGCAATGGCGACCCAGTTCTACTCTTTCGCCTGATCCGTTGTATGCTCTGTTTATTGATAATGTTGTCAGTTTTGCTAATTGCTAACACCTGTTTACAGTTTTATTTGCCTTTGCAGGGGCCAACCATAGGCCCTCATCTGGTTTCCTTGCCTAACGTTTTTACCTCCTGGTATGTGTTTTATCTTCTGTGTCCTAGTAAGACTCATCATATGCTAACTCATGGTCCAAATTCCGCTTATGTTCATTGTTTGGCAGCTATCGAGGTTGTACCACCTCACTTATGTTCCTCCTTCAATGCAGTTTTAACCATCGTACTGTTTCTTAAATGACTGCCAATTTATCGCTTAGGCCTCTATCACTGCCTCAAGTAGGGTCACAAGACCTATTCCAAATTCAAAGTCACTGTAATTATTTGTTGCATTTTTACAGCTTACTCCTGAAGTTTTGCTTTGCAATTCATCTCCTCTGGGCTGCCCTAGACGGTACTGCAGTCGCAGCTCTTACGTACAATGTTTTGGAAGGGGGAGGGGGAGGGTTGTGGAAAGGTGGGGTGAGGGGGGTGTTGTGGGTTCTTAACTCAATGGTTGTTTCCCTTTTGTTTACTTTTTGTCCCCCTTTTATTTTGCTGCGGCTCCTTACTCTTTGCAGACATCTCCATTCACCATCTGGCTCCTCGTGCACCACATTTGTTGTATAGGCTCTATCTCAGACTTCACATAGTAAGAGTGGTCTCCTTACAAGGGGTAAAACTCTCAGGGAGGCCCTTCACCTACACATGCTTAGTCAGGTTCATAGGTAGCTATCGGTCGCCCTCCCTTCTGGCGAACTAATACGTTTAGATGACCCAGAATAGGTCTTTAGTTTACAATCTCAATATTGTTTCCCTCAACGTCAAGGGCCTCAACCATCCAGTGAAACGAAAGAAGGTCTTTGACTACCTCCTGAAATCCAAAGGTGATGTCATCTTACTCCAAGAAACCAAACTATATGGAGGAAGATCTAAGCTTTTTAAACCTCAACTGGGCTTTACACACTCTATGTTCCCAGGCCATCCACAAGAAGAGAGGGGTGATCACTCTAATCTCAAAAAAATCTAATATCTCAGTCACCTCTCATACTCATGATCCAGAGGGCAGATTGGTTATTACACATTTGCTGAGAGGGGAAGATCCCATACATGTCGTGAACATATACGGTCCTAACTCAGATGACCCAGATTTCTGGGACTCTGTTGCAACCTCTATGGGGTCCATACCACAAGATGAACTCTTAATAGTCGGGGGCGACTTCAACCTTCCGCTAGATCCCCTTATTGACAGACAGTCCAAATGCACCTATCAACCATCCCGTTCCCATGAGGCACTTAAACGCTTGTGCGCCAAATTTAACCTCAAAGATTCCTGGCGCCTCCAAAACCCCGATGGGAGGGACTACACTTTTTACTCTGCGCCACACAACTCACATTCCAGAATCGACTATATTCTAATTTCCAGTCCCTTCATTCACCTTATAAACGAAACAGACATTGCACCCAGACTGGTTTCTGACCATTCCTGCATTAGCACTAAACTTGCTGTCTCCCGTTCCATACTTCCCCGGAAAGTGCTGGCGTTTTAACAATGAAATTTTATTCGACCCTGAGAATAAACAACAGATTGAGGAAGCTATCAGGGAATACATCACACTAAACGACACCCCAGATACAAACACGGCCGTGGTATGGGACGCTCTCAAGGCCACAATTAGAGGAGTCATCATAGGTATCAGGGCGCGCACTAACAAAAAACTAAACGCAGAACTTGTCACACTCAAAAGCGATATTAAGGCCCTAGAAACCGCCCATTTAGCCAACTTAAATAGTAGCCATCTCCTAGACCAACTTACTAATAAGAAATATGAATACAACAAGATTATGAGCAGGCGCGCTAGTGTTTGGATAAACACATTTAAAGCACTAAAGTTGTACGAGGGTAATAATGCGGGGAAACTGCTCGCTTCATATCTCAAGCATAAGCAAAAACAATTCGCCATTCCTGCGATTAGGGATTCTGCTAACAATATTCACACCAAACACGAAAAAATACTGGCCTCCTTTCAGGCCTTCTATGAAGACCTATACAAAAAAAAGCTAACATGGGATCCGAAAGCCTGTACTAAATATTTGGACACTCTAAACCTCCCTAAACTCTCTGTGGAGGAATGTACTTCCCTAGGCTCGCCCTTTACAGCCAAAGAAATTTCTACCTCCGTTAAATCCCTCAAGTGTGGCAAAGCCCCAGGCCCTGACGGCTTCTCGGCAAGCTTCTACAAAGCATTTGACCCTGCACTTAACCCCATTCTACTAAAACTATTCAACTCATTCGCCTCCACTGGGAGCGTCTCCGACACAATGGGCGAAGCCACCATCATTGTTATTCCGAAAGACGGTAAAGATCCCCTCCTCACAAAAAACTACCGCCCCATTTCGCTTATAAATCTGGACTGTAAAATATACGCGAAAATTTTGGCCAACATCCTCCCCAAACTGATCAGCAACTGTCAGGTTGGCTTTCTCAAACACCGTATGTCCAACGACAATACGAGACTTCTCTGCCATATTCTAGAAAAAGCCAAAATTACTCCCAACCCTACTGTTGCCATAACCCTAGACGCGGAAGAGGCGTTCAATGGGGTGTCTTGGTCCTTTTTAAGACACTGCATGATAGCCTTCAATCTGGGTGATTCTTATATTGACATGGTCATGGCCCTATACTCCGCCCCATCCGCCAGGATCTCCATAAATGGTGCACTGTCAGACTCGTTTAGGCTAGAACAGGGTACAAGACAGGGATGCCCCCTCTCGCCAGCATTATTTCTCCTGGCTCTCGAACCACTTATAACTGATATTAAATGAAACAAAGCCATTACAGGAGTGCTCTTCGGGGACACACAGGTGAAACTGGCGGCTTACGCGGACGATATTCTGGTGGTCACAGAAAACCCTGAAACATCAATCATGGCACTCATGTCCACTATAGAGGAATATTCGACACACTCTGGCTATAAATTAAATAGAGATTAATCGGAGGTCAAACCCCTAAACATTTATGGCACCAAGGACATGCTAGGTAACTCGGGCCTATCATGGCAGACCGGGTTCATTAAGTACCTTGGCATCGAATTTGCAACCACCCTTCTAGAAACACTGCAACGCAACGGGTCCCTCACATTGGAAAAAATTAAAGCACAGCTCGACGGATGGCCCCCCCGTTTTACTACCTGGTGGGGAAAGATCGAGAGCATAAAAATGATGATCTCCCCCCTAGTAAATTATCTTATTACTATGCTCCCTCTCATCCTCTCCCAGGATTTTCATCACAAATTAGACGCCCTACTGAACAAATTCCTGTGGAAAGGCAAGAGGGCTAGAATTAGTCTGAACAAGCTCTGTCTCGATAGATCCCTGGGTGGGATCAATTTAGCAGATTTTAAATCATATCAGACGGCCTTCCTTGCTAAGCGAGGCTCATACTGGTTGTCCCCCCCTCTTGATTACTTTCCGGTGTGGCTAGCAATAGAGAAAGCTCTCTTCAATAATCTCACTCATGCAGCCGCGCTAACGGCTAACCTTAATACGGCCACCTGCCCCAAACCTATTTTTCAAAACACAAGAACAGCACTACTTAAAATTGATAAGACCCTAGACCATCGAATAAGACATTCACAATGGGAATCGCTATGGTATAACAGTACGCTGCTATACAAAGGGAAACCACTTTTTAACGAAACTTGGATCAAAAAAGGCATCTTCTTCCCCTACCAGCTCCTTGGTGAACAGTATCCCCTCACTTTCAAGGAGTTACAAAACAAATATAATCTTGACCAAATGGAGTTTTATAACTTTCTAAGTATCAAAGCAGCAGTATCTAAGGCTAAGTTATCCTCTTAACCCCCATCCCTTCCGAAATACCTAGCTAATCTGAACAAACTGGGTCATCAGGTTTCCAAGCTCTACAAGTCTCTTCGCCCACAGCACTAGTCCCTTAACAAACACATTATTCAATTTTGGGTTTCTCGCTCCTCTGTGCCTATTTCAGACTTGGACTGGTCCAAGACTTGGGAATCAACCACGACACACAAAATAAGCCCTGCACTCTCCCAGACAAAGTTTTGGCTTCTCCACAAAGCCTTTTGGACCTGGGCGCGCCTCTTCTCACATAATATCAGGGGCAACGCTACATGCTGGAACTGCAAAGACAAACCCGGAGACCTAGAACACCTCCTACTACATTGAGAGTGTGTCGTACCCTTCTGGGATCAAATATTCGCCTTCCTTTCCAAACTCTTCCACATCTCTCTCACCAGAGAGCTCTCCACCTTGACATTTGGTTTCCTCAGAGACCCTACCCTCACAGACAACGACAAGGCCCTCCTACACTTATTACTCATGGCCGCCGTGAAATCTGTTCTAAGCAATTGGAAAGACACTAGGAAAGCATCTTTTAAATGTTGGTTGAACTGGATTACCAATTTGAGAGGTGCTGATAATATCTCCCTTCAAAAAACTCCCTGGCGCCCTCCCCACAGACAAATGTGGGCCACTCTCGACAACTATTTCAGTGCACATAAGCCTCCTTGAACTCTTCACCCATCGTATTACCCCTTGCTGTCTCACCCTCAAATTCAGCAACTCCTATGCACATCCCTAGGTTCTGGCCACTGTACTTCTATGGAACCCCATATTTACTACGCATTGTTTGCGGCTGTAATATGTGCTCACTGTCAATCACACTAACTACTGGATGAAGCCTATTCATTATATTGGTCTGCAAAAATTAACCATCACTCTCACCCTATTTTCCTGTTGTTTTACCCTTACTTCACCCATTGTTTTTTACCCCTTCTATGCAAACAAACCGTCTTTACTATGGCTAATATCATTGATTATGGATTTTGTATTTTACATATGTTTTACTGTCCTGCATCTGTATGATATGTATTGTAACAACCAATAAAAACTTTTGAAATCGAAATCTAATGTGGCAAAGTCGTACCTTCCAAACAAAAAATTTATAACAAAATTTCACATACGGTCCACTGGCTATGCCAAAAGCGGTTCAACATGTTATAGTATTTTCAACACTCAAAAAGAGAGGTTTGGTCAAAAATATTTTTTGATAAATAGCGGACCCCAATATTGTGATTTAGGAGTATAGTAAAATGTGATAGAGCAAACATAGGAAATGCTTTATGAAGTCACAAGAAACTAGATGAATGTCTGTTATTTTAAGCTACTCATGCTATGCAGAAAGTTAATAAATACAAAGAAAAATTAAAAAATATGTAGCTTTTCCATACCCAGTTAATAAAAGTAATTGACCCACATACCTTACGTTCTTGTAGTACCTCTAACTGCAATTTTAAGGTTTCAGTAATTTTCACTTGTTCTTTCCATTTCAACTCCACGTTAGCCAGCTCATCGGCATACCCACTGCATTTTGTCTTCACTTCCTAATAAAAGTATGTATTAAAGTCCAGAGTTAATTACTAGAAGCCACAAGTCTCTAGAGTTTACAGTCCCAATGTTTCTGGAGCACTTTGCTACCGATGGGCTCCAGAAACATTAAAAAAACAGATACACATTTAACTGAAAATAAATACATTTGTTGTCTGTTCACATGATCAGATTCATCTAATTTTTTTTGGCCCTTCGATATCACGGATGAGCCACTGAAAATGTAATTTAGAAAGCAATAAAGAACAATGGAATATTTCATTCTGAAATGGGAAGGCTCAGAAAAGTGTTTTTTGACTATAGAATGAAACCCATCTACGTTGTTTCTCTTACAAGAACCTGCAGGACCAAGAGGATTTACCTATCGCACAGGGATGTCCCAACGTCACCTGGCCATTTCATCAACCCTGTACAGTCTCATCATAATCACTGGCTCAGCTGGGAGTCAGTTCAGAACAACACTTGGGGGCTATTAACAAATGTAACTTACACTTGTGAGAAATTTACATGTGTAATTTACTCTTATACTTTGAGTAACTTTGCTACTGTTGGCTATTCACAAAATCCTGGGTTTAAAGTTATTCAAAAGTGTAGAATTGCACATCTCCAGTCAGTGAAAAAGTAAAAGGAGCTAAACCTAGCAGTGTAAGTTACTACTGACAAAAAGGAAATAGCTGCTAATCCAGCTCCACACATGGCCATCACTGGTACTGCAACACACACCAATGGGAAATAATCGAGGTAGGGACTTGGGGGCATATATACGAAGCCATTTTCCCATTCGCAAACGGGCCGATTCTCAGAATCGACACGTTTGTGAACGAGAAAAAGCCTTCCTATTCTGCTAATGCATTTAAGGAATCGCAAATTGCGATTCCTTAAATGAAATTCTAGACGCACCCAAGAGGTGCGATTTTGCCTTTAGAAATTGCAAATTACCACCAACTTCATGTTGGTGGTAATTTGCGATTTCTTTGAAAAATGCACTTTTTTTGCATTTTTCAAAGTGCCATGTGGTGCACAGACATGCCCTTAGGGCATGTATGTGCGCCACAAGTCCACACATGCTTATTTCAGGGGTGCAACATGGTGTCCTTTTGACACCCTTTCACCCTTGAAATTGCATCTGCAATTTGCGAGTACCTAATGGGTACTCGCAAATTCCGAATGTCTCCCCATTCGGCCCCCAGGAATGAATGGGAAGGTATTTCTGAATAGCGAATCGCAATGTGTGATTTGCAATTAAGGAATACGTAGGAATCGCAATTAATATTGCAAATCCTGCATACATTGCCTTTTGCAAGTCCTTAATAGCGAATCGCTAAAATTCGCTAATAAGGACTCGCAAAACGCTTTCTTGATACATATGCCTCTTAAAGTGAACACCCTGGGAAATAATGTTAAATTACATGATTTAATACAGTTATAAATATAAATAAATATAACACTGTTAAAAACAAATCAAAAAATTAAATATAGTATCAGCCTTATTTTGCATTTATAAATCGAGGGAAGATTATTATTAAAATATAATTGAATTACTTCTAATTATTTCTATACATCACTTTTAACAATTACTAATAATGAAATGCATAATATTTTTTTGATTTAGGTGGAAATTTATTTTTTGACTTAAACTTTAAAAAAAAAGCTTTAAAAAAATATTTAAAGTAAAGATTTACTTCAAAATTGTGAATAGTGCTGTAGCATTTGTTGTACATTTAAAATAAATATATAGAAAACTGATTTATATTAATTTTTAACATAAAAAGGAAAATGGTACTTATCCTGTAAGCATCTGTTTGTCTGTTTCATGAAGACCTTAATGATCAGAACTTTGACGAGTGAAGTGTGTCATCTGTAAGCCGCAAGGTAAGCAATGGCAGCTTAGTGAAGTCTAATGGATGTATAAGCGAGGCCTGATGTTAGCAAGTGAAGCAGATAACAGACAATGTCTTTGATTGCTGCTTTGAGAGGGTTGGTGTGGCTGGGACTATTGAAGTGCACAAACCTCTTCCATTTAGCTGCATAGCAGGTGCTCATTGAAGGCCTGCTGGCCTCATTAAGGATGGTCATACACTGTGAAGGTAGGTTGAGGTAGCCAAATTCTAACACCTCAGAAACCAAATTGCAAGGTTTAGCTCCTTGGGGTTCGGGTGTCTGAGAGTACCCAGCTCTGCATGAGAGTGGTCAGCAGTAGCTGTCTGGCCTAGGCAGGTGCCCCCAGGATGAGAGTGAGGGATGTTTGCTGAAGCCTCCTAACCACAAACAAAAATAGTAAGAGAAGTGGGAAATAATAAGCAAATATGCCTGACCAGTTCATTCATAGTGCCTTGCCCATGGGACTGTGGGTGTGGATGCCTGGATGCAAAGTTTGGACATTCTTGGTGGTGGCAAAGAAGTCTACATCAGGGAACCCCCAACAATGAAAGTACGAATGTAGGACCTGAAGGTGGAGTTACCACTTGTTGCTGCATCCTGCTGAGCAGGTCTGCTGAGATGAGCAGCTACCAGGATAAGAAAAGTTATGAACACCCAGGGGGTAGTGGTGAGTCCAAAGGGCAGTACTTTGGTCTGTGTTAAGTGGCCAGCATTACTAGTTCAGTCAAGATCCAGTCATGAAGTCGTCTTTCTCCGTTAAAGGGATGACATCCTGGAGTGTCACCAGTGGAAGTGCTATGACAGGAAGCATTTGTTGAAGGGCCTGAGGTACAGTATCTATCTGAGAGACCCGTACGCTTTGGGGATGAGAAAGTACAGAGAGTACACTCCCTTGCTGCGGTGGGGGAGCAGCACAGGCTCTATGGCCCCTTTGCGAATGAGTGAATATACTTCCTCCTGAAGAAGGCGCTGATGTTCTGGGGAAAGGGCCTGGCTGCAGGGAGGAATGTTTGGTGGAGCTGCACTGAGTTCTAAGCAGTATCCATGCCTCATGATAGAAAGAACCCACTGATCAGAGGCGATCCTTCGCCAATGGGGGAGAAATCTCTTCTGTCTTCCCCCGACGGCTATAATGTGATCGGGGTGGAGAGTCACGGCTTGACGGGGGGGGGGGATGCGGGGGGGGACTGCTTTAGCCGTGGCCCCTCTATCAGTGACTCAGGGGTTACTTCCCTTATAAACTCCAACGGAGCAGCCCCATAATGGTGTTTGTTTGTGCTGCTGTCTCTAGAAGGAGGGAGAGGCCTCAGAGGTGGTTGTCTGGAGCCCCCCTCTATATTTAGACCTTCAAAAGAAGCCCTGTGGAGAAGGTGTTGGGAGAGCTCTCATTGCTTCTCCGGTGTCCATGTCCTTTTTGATCTGTTCCAGCATCTATTCAATTTGCGGTCCAAAGAGGTGCTACCCATCGAAAAGGCAATTTCAGGAGATGCTGTTGTACCTCCGATTTAAAATCAGAACCATACAGCCAGGCCTGGCGTCTAATCAGAACACTGGAGTTAATGACCGCGCTGCGGTTACAGCTGTGTCTAGGGTACAGCAGATGGTGTGGTGGAAAGAAGCTTCCCTTCCGAGACAAGTCTTTGTCTCTGCTTCTTGAGCTTATTTGGGAGATGTAGGCGGAACTTCTCCATCTCATCTCAGTGGCCTCGGTCATAGGGAAAGCAGCCCAATGGAGTTTGCAATTCTGCACTGGTTCGTCCTTAGCGCTGTGATGCATTTGCCTTCCACATCAATTTTCTGCTCTCTTTATATACCGGAGGAGCATCAACAATAACCTGTGCATTTGCGCGCATTCACGCCGTATGAATCACCAGAAACCGCGGTGGAAGTTGTCCCTGGGTGTAGGGTAGGTCGGAGGGTACTTTTCATCAACCCTCAAGGTCACTACTCTAGCTTTTACAAGGTCTTCAAAGGAAAAAAGTAGTAGCCATGCAAAAAGTTAAATACAGAGAGTTTAGGTAAAAGAAAGCCTATCTGCAACAACTAAAGGCTTAAGGGGAGGAGACTGGGTGCATATGAATCTACAGCACCACATTCTACAAACTGATGCTTACAAGGTAAGTAACATATTCCTTTTGTAGCTTGTGTGGCTGTAGATACACATGCTCTGCATAGACTGTTAAGCAATACTTCCCTAAGTGGTGGTTAGCCAGAGGATGATGCAAAAGATTGAAGCAGAGTTCTTAGGAAAGCTTTGCTAACTCTTGCTTGTTGGCCTGCTAAAACACCCCACAGTAGTTTGTTGAATGTTTGTGGTGTCAACCATGTAGTTGTATTAAAAATATCAGCAATTAGTATAGTTCAATGGAAAGCCATAGTGTCTCCTTCTTGAGAGTGAAATGATTCCTGGGTGTGACCGGCAAATTACTTTTAGCCTTAATGTAGTAGACTTGGATACATTTGACAACCCATACAGCTATGCCCGCTTTGAAAGAGCATGTACTTTATGTGGTTTGACGAAAGAAACAAAAACTTGCTGAGTTTTGCAAAAGGGCTTTGCATTATTGATGTAATACAGGACAGCACGCTTGACATTAAGGGTGTAAATGGCCCTCCCTGCCACATAATACGGTTACTGAATAAAGATTGAGAGGTCAATGGTTTGATTATGGTTGAATGGGGATACCACCCTAGAAAAATAATTTCTTCCAGACAAAGTACGGAAGGAGTGGGAGGGGAGGAAAAGTATAGGCAAAGATCCCTCACAAATTCATCAATCGAGCATTGCCCATGGACTGTGGGTGTGGGAACCCAGAGTGAAACATTTGGCATTTTGTGTTTTGGGCAGTGGCTAAGAGGTCAATTCCTATCTTGATTCCACATTAGATGGCGCCTGAAGGCATATCTTTCTGAGGGTAGTGTTCAACCTTGTGTTGTTACAACCTATACCCAGCCTGGTTTTTAACCTGAGACGGACTGTTGTGTTCTTGTAGGTGGCCACATCTGGATTCAATAGTGATTAATGAGGACAAAAAAATTAAAAAAATTAAAAGGTCAATCCCTGGAAACCTCCAACGGAGGAATTATGGGTGTAGAACTTGTGGTTTGAGTTCCTATTCTTGGAATTAAAGCAACATCCTGCTAAGTAGGTCTGCAAAATCATTGTCCACTACCTGAAGGTACTTTGCCAGCAGGTGTATCAGAGGGGTCAAACACCCAAAATTAAATGCTTTGTGCTACTGCTGACAGCTATGGTGAGTGTGTGCGCCTTGCTTTTGGAGATAATACATGGAGGTCATGTTGTTTGTTTTTATCAAGACTACTTTGTGTTGAACTTGGTGAAAGAAAGCCTTGACAGCTATCTGGATGGCCAGGAGCACGAGGTAATTGATGTAGAGGCCCCTGTGCTGTGACAATAGCATGTCCTGAATGGTCAGTTGCTGAAGATGCTCTCTCCATCCTGAGAGCGGGGTGCCTGTGCTGATGGTCACCTGCGTAGCCGCATCTATGAAGGCCCGGCACTGCAACAAACTGTTGCTGTAACTCCCACTGCAGACAGCAGGTGGGTATCAGGACTAAATCTTCCTAATAACCATTCACTTGTGCCCATTGTGTGGATAAGCATTGTTGAGAAATATGGCTATGAAGGAGGCCATCATTCTAAGAAGAAGCATAAATGTTCTGACAGTCAACTGACAAGTTGGCAGAAAAAGAAGTAGTAACTGCTGTAATGCTTGCACTCTTGCCTGACTGGGGCAAGCCTTGCCGGTGACTGTCTTCAGAATGGCTCCCAGTTAAGGGTTGAATCTTGAGGGGCAGAAGTATTTACAGTGAAGCTTAAATTGTGGAAGAGGGACATAGTAGTGTGAGTGAGTGTGAGACAGTTGTTCGCTTGCTATCCAGATCTGCCAATTCTAAGAAGGGGAATATGTGAATGCTGTTTCTTCTGAAGAGGGTGGCTACCACATCAAGGCATTTTAGGAATACTGTGGGACATTGGTGACCCCGAATGTCAACACTTTGAATTGATAATGCTGACCATTTACCACGAGACGTTGGAAGTCGCCTTGCTGCATCACAGGGATGACATCTTGCAGTATGACCATGTGGAAATGTTCTGAGAGGATGAGCTAGTTGCGGTCTTCAGGTTGAAATTGGTGATCAAAACCTGTCCTCTTTGGCAACGAGAAAGTACAGGGAGTACACACCCTTGCAGTGATGTTGCACTGGTACTGGTTCTATTGCTGCTTTGAGGATGAGCACCAGAGCGCCTTCCTGAATAAGGCACTGGTGTTCTTTGGGAAGGGTATATCTGCAGGGTAGGATGTTTGGTGGGGATGCTGTGAGCTCCAGGCAGTAACCATGTTTTATGATGGAGAGGACACATTGGTTGGAGGTGATCTCTTCTCAGCACAGGAGAAACTCCTGTAGACTAACCCTGACAGATGTAGTATGATAGTGGGCAGATTGGAAGGGAATCACTGCTATGAGGCGGCTTCTTTTGGACAAAACTCCTTGGGCCCTCCTTCTGGTGGTGTTACCCTTGCAAGTTCCTCGAGAATACTCTTGTGTTTACAGTTGGTAGTACTGTTGTTGCTGCCTCTGATAGGAAGTGGTCCAACTGTCTCCCCTGTACTGTGGTCTGCGAAAGGACCCTCGAGGGCTGGACATCATAAGGGCATACATTGCCTCGATTGTATCCGTCTTTTTTTGTGGTTTCTCTAGCATCTGACCTACCTGTGGTCCGGATTGGTGTTAATCATCAAATGGCAGGTTCAGCGGTTGATGCTGTACTTCTGGCTTAGAGCCAGAGTCACAGAACTAGGCATGATGCCTGATCAGTTTGCTGGTATTTACTTTTTGGTCACAGTGTCAGCTGCATCGAGAGTTCAGCAGATGGTGGCCTTTGAGATGGATTTACCTTCCGTAACCGGCTCTTGCCCACACTCCCTACAGTGGTCAGGACTTTTTTGTAGGAGTTCCTTCATCTCATCCTAATACACCCCTCTCGTAGCGGGAGAGCAGGCCAACTAGTAGCAATCCCCATTGCATGGGTGATTAAACTGCCACCCTCTTACCCGCTTGCGTTCAATCTTTATACACTCCTTTTCAGGAGATGGAGCATCCCCTGTACCCTGCGCGTTAGCACTTTCCGCGCTATGTGGACCATGACGAGTCCGGGAGAACGTAGCCACAGAAGTAAGGTGGGGTATTGGGTGAGGATTTGTATTTTTTGTTGACCATAGGTTTGATGACCCAAACCTTGCCTGGCTTTTTTTTAAGGTCTCTGGTGCTGTCTTGAGCATCCCTTTCAGCATCTGGAGGGAGGGTGCACTGGGTCTCTGAAAGTGTTTCGACTAGGAGGTCTTCTTCTTCCTGAATAATGTGCATATATACTTTATGAAAAGTAGTCATCCTATGTATCCTTCTAGTACAAGGTAGTGTCAGCAAGTGGGGAAGGTTTTACCAAGTATAGATAAGTGTTTATATCAGCTGGGGATTAACTTCATAGTCGTCCCATGTATCATTCCTGGGTTCAGGATGTTAGGGGGCATTGTAAGGTACCAGTGGAGACAATGGGCTGCCCTGCCCATAGGAAAGGTGTTGTGACCCCTCTGATGAAGCTGGAGGGGATGGCGCATATCGTGATGGCAGTGAGGGAGGAGGACCCCCCCCCCCCCCCCCCCCCCCACTGGTATGGAGTCTGTCTGTCCACATGTTGCTGTACAATTCTGGAGTCGATGAGCCAGTCGGCTTGAGGAAGGCTGTGGCTTAGTCAGGGCTGTTGTGCCAGTAGAAAGTAGCAGAGTCAGCTCTGGAGACATCTGTCGGTGCGGACCATGCCCCAAAGGCAGTGATGGACCAGTAGGCTGTTATTGAGTGTCTGGGCTTGGCGCATGACCCCCCCCCGCCCCCCTGGTATGGAGTCTGTCTGTCCACAGGTTGCTGCACAGCCAAGGGTTATGACCAAGTAGTGACCATACTCAAGGTTGAAGTCTTTGGAGTTGTTGAACCTCGGGATCTTAATGATGCTCCCCTAAGATTCAGAGGACGGGTTTGCCTCTGAACTGGACTGCACCAGATGGACCTCGGAAGAGGGGCTTCTTCCACCACCTCGACGTTGTGCTTCCCCTTATACAAGTGGGTTGTCATCTCTGTCTCACCTCTGTATTTGCTGATGGGCCTACTTTCACTTGTGTTGGTATTGAAGGGTCGTTTTTGACCGAAACGTTAGGCAGGCTTGACAAGCTGCCTTGTAGTGCTCAGAGGAGAGGCAGAGATTGCAGACTTAATGGTGGTCAGTCCAGGGGAACTTGGGGTGACACTGGGAGCAGTTTTGGAAGGGCAACCTTTCCATCACTGGCCTGGTATTCTTATTGAGGAGGCACCATAGATGAGGGGCTGCGCGACCCTGGAGAGTGCCTTGGCCCAGGCGTAAGTCAACGAAGTGAGTGCAGTTTTCATCAAATGACAATGAAATGGGATCCAGGATCCATTAACATTATTCCATGACAACGGGAGTCGAGGAGGCCCGACAGGATAAGCACAACACACAGCCCGATCCGTACATCTGAACCCAATAGCAGAAAAAATAAATCTAACAATGGAGATGGTGCCAATGCACATTTACCAACTAAGGGAGGAGACTCAAAAGACTTCCTCGAAGAGAAACAAGTTGCAAACGTCCCAGCCCAACACTAGATGACAGTAGTATATAGAGAATGTATCTGCATCCATACATGCTAGAGTGCTTAACTCAAAAATTCCTGTAGATTGACCAGAACTGACCAATCCGGGAGCGTTTTTTTGGAATGGTGGCCAGTGAACCGAGGAAGCCATTATAGAAATAGGGGTACAACATATACAATTGAAGGTACAATGCAGAACAGTACAAGATGAGGGCTAGGACTGTAAGTTCGCAGATATCACTGTACTTCATAGGTTGTAGTGATGACAGGGAGTGGTTCAAAATAAATGAATAATGAGGGAACATGTTGCACCATCATAGGCAGATGGTGGGGACCCTCTTTCAGAAAGGACAAAGCAGCCCTCAAGGCTGCTGTGAACATGAATTAACAGACTAATTGGTGGGGGCGGGGATTGGGTACTCCGCAAGGTGACACGTTTGGAGGGGTTTCAAAGGTTGGGCATGATGGGTATCCTCCCAAGCAGACTTAACGGAATAAAACAGTCATGTCAACTGACAGTCTTGGGAGGAAACATCACATGAGACATAAGGAATTCTACAAGTACCCCCAATTTTTATAAACTCCCATATTAGATGCATAAGTTGTGACAGAGAAAATAATCTATCGTCTAATGCCATGCATATATGGATCCCCTATTCTGAATAAGCTCAACTCTATAAATCTAAGAAAGAGGTGGTGGTTAGTAGTAGGAACTGCAGAAAAGGCTAATAGGATCTAAATGCAGATGTATTAGGAGAAGCGATGACACAGGAAAACCTGAGAGTGGTGCAGTTAAGTAACAACAGAGCGAGAGAGAAAAAGTGTGTGTTGGGGTGGGGAGGGGAGAGGGCGGGTTGGCAGAGCATTCAAATGTTAGATAAGAGAACAAATTAGCAATTATGGGGATCATCAGGGAAACGGATATGGATAGGTATTCCAAACTTTGGGTGGCACCTCAGGATGAAGTTGCCAGATGAGACATAGCAAGAGGCTGGGGAGCCCATTTACTTCCTACAGCAAAATGCAGCTATCACTGATTGAATGAAGAGCTATGCATAAGGGGGAAGGATGCCCTTAAAAGTTGCCAAACTTATGGGGACTTCAGTGAGCAGATTTCAGAAGAGAACAATGAATGATTCATGGGCAACAAATAAGGTTGAAAGCAGATGTGACTGGATGATACATGGATTACCACAGATGAGGATATGAGGAGTGGGCAAATTGTTTTCTAACTGGATTACCTTTCTGTATTTTCCATGTGCTGTATCTATGTGGCTAGGATTTTTGAAAATGTTAATAAAGTCATTTATAAAATAATAAATAACCCTAAGAATAGGACATAAAAGGAATTAAAAAAGACAGCAAATGCATAATAAAGAGCAGATGTTTACAGAATACTTTATAGTGGAGTCAAAAAAGGTTGCCAAGGAGGCCGGAATTGAGATTATTGAAGTTATCAGGCAATACTGAAACCTTAAAGACCTATTCTGTGAAATCCTAAATAAAGCTGAGAATATCTTAAACTTTGGCTTTACGCAACACCCCATGGTGGGTAAATTGGCAAACTGGAGACACTTAAAACTTCGCTAAAATATTTAAGACCAAGCAGAAATGGCAACACATCTAATTATTCATAACAGTCAACAAATGTATCTACTTACAGCCAACATCTGTTTGCATTCCTTGTACTTCTTGGTTTTCTCTGTAATTTCTTTACTCATTTCACGTACTTGCTCCTTTACTATGCATTCAGAAACTGAGTCTGGTGAGAAAATGGTCGCTGAAAGTAAAATAGAAAATGCATATTAATTGATATGTGAGTGCTCTTGAATATAACTTCAGATTAATGACTATCATATGGTACACAAATGCATAAGTTACGAACCACCCAGTTACTAGCTTGAGTACATGAGGAAATAATAAGAAGATTTTTTTCTTAGCCTTAGCTTGTAAGTTTTATACCATTAACACCGTTGTGGGATAGCTCAATTCCAAGTGGTGCCATCAAACACTGCTTAAGAAGCTGTTAAATCAGAGATTTGCAAAATGGTACCACGTACTTAGGTATTCGTCATAGGCCGCTCTTTCCACCTATTAAGTGAGTGAGGAGTCAATCAGTGGGTGCTTAGCAAAAGCTGAGTGGGGTCAGAGGGAAGGCCCTAATAAAAGCAAATAGACACAAAACTAAGAACCAATTTCACTTTTACCATAACATTATCCAACTGTTATATCCTAGCTCGTTCCCACTCTCAACATTGTGAATACATTCCATAGATATTCAAAACACGAAAGGGATGAACAGATGGCAGCTTTAAGTAGTTTAGGGCTATGCAAAGAGAATGAGCATAACATCTAGGCATAGTTGGCATCACTCCAGTTCATGTCAGAAACGTGTGTGGGGAAGCTGATGTAGTTTCCCAGTATATGTCCCTAGCTCATACTTGGTGGAGAATATTAGGAAGCTCTCTTACACTTCTTCGAGATTCCCTAAACAATGAATGTTCGTTCAGCCTCATATAGTGTAGTAGTGGAGATCCAGGACATAATCTGTGGTGTGCACCCTAAGTATCAAAGCCAGAATATCGAGAGATGCACATATTGAGGACAAGCTGTTGAATCCAAAATATAAAAGATAATTTAGATTTTTCACAGCCTGCTGGGCAGAAAATCTGGATTTTATTAAGGACACGGAGGCTAAGATTATGCAAATCTCCTTTATTGCGTAGCTCACAGCAGCAACAATGAGAGATCTAGAACTTGAATAAACATTCCAATAGAGAGGATATAGTCCATGAACACACAGTAGACTTCCTTCTTTGTAAGCGAACAAGATAACTTCAGGAATAACTTAGAAGACTCTGAATCCAACGTAAAACCATAGAGAATTCATCTGAGACTTCTTTTGAAGAAATTAATCTGAAAAAGAAGAAGAGCAAAAAGGTAATAAACATTCCCAGGGTGGGAATAAAAGAGGTGGGATAATCTTAGCCTCCGTGTCCTTAATAAAATCCAGATTTTCTGCCCAGCAGGCTGTGAAAAATCTAAATTTTATGGCATGACCCGGAGGTCAATATTATGCAAGTTCAAAGTGTGTTCAAAAACATTATCAATGACATTTGAAACAGGTTTAAAGTAACATCTTTTGTAGATACATTCATTCGACCAATCTGCAGCCCTAAGGATATCCTGAAGGCCGCCACCCAAAATAAAGGTTTTATTTATTTATATTTATTTATTTATTTACTTATTAAGCGCGGCTGCCACCCCAAGGGTATCCTGGCGCTGAGACTGCAACTATCCTGCTGGCGAACTGTCACTAAGTTTTAGGGAACAGAAAGGTTTTGAGGTTCTTTTTAAAAGAGGTAAGATCTTGTGAGCACCTCAGCGCCTGAGTTTTGAAGCTGAAGCACCTCTAAGGGAGTGAGCTCCGAAAATTTAAATATCAATTCCAGCTTCTTTCATGACATCTTTAACCCATCTAGCCAAGGTGGGAGAGGAAACCGCTCTATGAGGGAACCTGTGGGAAATGATTAATTGATCTACAGAACCCCTTAGACCTAAGGTCCTTTTCTCGTATTCCAAAAGGCATCGTACCACACACAAGATCTCATTTTGAGGGAAAAAGGGATAGAAAACAGAGGTTGACATGGTTTTAGTCCGTCTTTTAATGAAAAAGCAAACACCCTCAGGTTGAAAAGCTCTATTAGAGACATCTAAGGCCTTAACATCTGATGTACGTCTGAAGGAGACAAGGCACAGTAAAACAGTTAATTTAAAAGACAATTTCTTTAAAGAGAGAGAGGAGTTGTCGCCCCAAGAGGAAAGTAGTCTGAGGACGTCTCTCACGTCCCAGAGAGCGGAGTATTTTGGTAGAGGAGGATTCAAAACGCGCATACTCCTCATAAGTTTTTTGGTCAGAAAATTCTGGCCTACCGAAGAACCATCTAGCAAGCAGTGACCTGCAGCAATAGCCGATCTATAAACGTTAACGGTCCGATAAGCCAGACCCGAAGCGAAGATTTCAGTTAAGAAGTTAAGTACTTGAACTATATCAGCTGAAACGGGATCGTAACCCCGTCGAAGGCACCAGCAAACCCATTTGCGCCAAGCCAATCTATATGCTTTTCTGGTACCGGGGGCCCATGATTCTGACATGAGCCTGAAAGCGCCTTCCGAAAGTCCAGGGATCTGCCACTGTCTCCTGAAATCTTCCAGGCCATCAGACACAGGATGCCCTGAAGAAGAAGTGGATGGCATTCTCCGTGAGGTCCCACCAGTAGGTCTTCGAAAACGGGGAAGAGGATTGGAAAATCCACACTCATTTCCAGTAGGATGGGGAACCACGCTTGGGAACTCCAGAGAGGAGTTATTACTACTATGGATTCTTTGTTCCTCCGGACTTGAATGAGGAGGCGAGGAAGCATGGCAAAAGGTGGGAATGCATAGGGTCTCAGACCAAGTCAGTTCTGAAAAAAGGCGTCTATTCCCAAAGCCAGAGGGTCCGGTCTCCAGCTGAAAAATTTGGGCAACTGAGTATTGAGGCGGTCCGCAAAAAGGTCTATTCCGAAGGGACCCCACTGAGATTGAATCGCAAGAAAAATGTTCCTGTCTAGTCTCCAGTTGCTCGAATCTACATAATTCCTGGAGAACCAGTCTTCTACCCCATTGTTCAACCCCGGAATATGTTCGGCAACGACCGAAATGCCCTTGTTGAGGCAGTAGGCCCAAAAGTTCTTGGCTAGGTCCGAGAGGCCCTTGGAATGAGGGTCGCCCATTTTGTTCACGTATCTCACAGCGGATACGTTGTCCATGCGAAGCATGACCGAGCATTTCATCAGATCCTTGTTAAAACTCTGGATAGCAAAGGATCCTGCCAGAAGTTCCAGGCAGTGGATATGTAGATCTTTCTCCTGTTCGGTCCAAAGTCCCCCGGTCGAGGAGTTGCCGCAGTTCGCTCCCCAACCCTCCAGGCTCGCATCCGAGTGAATGACTAGGTCTGGTTCTTCTCCGAAGATTGCTCTGCCGTTCCAGGCTTCTGCATTCTTCAACCACCATATGATCTCTTTCTTGGAGTCTGTGTCCAGGGAGACCATTTGAGAATAAGATGGATTTAATCTGAGGGCTTTGGTTTTGAGCCTCTGAAGCGCCCGATAATGAAGGGGACCTGGATAAATTGCCTGGATAGTTGAGGACAGTAGACCCAGTATCCTTGCTAGGGTCCTTAGAGGAAAGGAGCAGATCTTTAGCACTTTCCTCAGCTCTTTCCTGAGTTTCCTGAGTTTGTCGCCAGGAAGTTTCAGCTCCGCTTGGAGAGTATTTACTGAAAAGCCCAAGAACTGAGTGACTTGGGTTGGAGACGTAGAGGATTTCTTCGTGTTTATCACGAACCCTAAATGTTCCAGAAGATTTATGGCAAGGGTAGTGTGTTGAGAAGCGACCTTTTTGGATTCGGCCATTATCAGGATGTCGTCGAGATAAAGAATCAATCTGACCCCTTTGTTCCTTAGCCAAGCTGCTATGGGACGAAGAACCTTGGTGAAACACCAAGGGGCCGAAGAAAGACCGAAGGGAAGGCTGCAGAACTGCCAAAGTTTTCCCTCCCAGAAGAATTGAAGAAATTGTTGGTGAGGGGGCCAGATCGGGATAGTCAAATATGCGTCTTTGAGATCCAGGCGAGTAAGCCAGTCGCCTTTTCTCAAAACATCTCTGAGAAGATGGATTCCCTCCATTTTGAAATGTCTGAAGACCACCCACTGGTTCAAATCTTTGAGATTTATGACAGGTCTCATTTTTTTGTCTTTTTTCTCTACCAGGAAGACGTTGCTGATAAAGCCAATCTCTTCTCCCTCCCGTATTGCTCCCTTTGAAAAAAGGTCTTTTACTTCTTGGGATACTAAGGCAGAGTCTCTTTGCGAGAAACGTATTTCTTGGGGGAGTCTCTTCTGGACAGGAAAGTCTACAAACTCTATTTTGTATCCCCTGACGGTGTCAAGCACCCAAGGATCCTGACTCACTAAGGTCCAATTCCCAGAGAAAAGGGCTAGTCTCCCGCCCACCTTTATAGGGGTATCTGAAGGGTCTTTGGGAGATCTTACCGGTAGAGAAGGGTCTCGTCTTCCTTTCACCTCTAAATCCTCTTCCTCTGGATCGTTGTCTTTGGGGAAAGAAGGATGGCTGGAAGCCATAACCCGACTGAAAGGACCTTCCTCCTCGTCCTCCAAAGGGTCTTGTTGAGTCATTTCCACGGCCGGGGAATCGACCCCGCATCCTCCCGGCCCGGGAAAAAAACACCTCTGTTATTGAAAACCCTCTTTATATCCTTCTGAGATTTTTGGATGGAGTTAAAGAGTCCTACATATTTGGCCATATCCCTAATGAATTCTTCTCCGAAAAGGAGACCTTGGGAGGAAGCACCGCCTTCTTTGTTAGATAGCTCAACTAGTTTGGGGTCAATCTTGAGAAGCACGCTCTTACGCCTTTCGTTAGAAAGAGCAGTGTTTGCATTGCCCAGGAGGCATATAGCCCTTTGCGCCCATTGTCGCAGTTCCTTCGGGTCGATGGGAGAATCAGAAACATAGGCTCCTTCAGCCATTTCAAACATCTTGGTCAACGGGCCTGTAATATCCAGCAGTCTGTCTTGGCAGGACTTGAGTCCTTTGTCAAGCCCCCTCCTAGGATCTTTCCCCGTCTTGGCAATAAATGCCACTACTTTACTGTCTAGTTCAGGGGTCATGGCTATTTTGTCGGGGAGGGAGGGGCGGGGGCATTCAGATCTGAGGCGGGCCCTGACCTCCTTTGGCATTTCTTTGTGGAGCCAAAAGGACAGATATTCGCCAATATGTTGGGACAGGGTCCACTCTGGGGAGAGTGGATGTTTAATGAGGAGCGGATCAAACATATGTTCCCCAAAGGGGTCAAGTATTCCCATCTTTGACCCCGAGACCCCTGATGCCTCACCAGATAAGTTTCTAATTTCGCCTTCTTCTTCATCGGAGTTAATCTCTGAGGAGCAAGACAGGTCAATTTCGTCTTCGACTCCATCGTCGCGATCAATGGGGATAGGAAGGCTAGGGCCTCTGAACTGCCCATCCAGTGTGCCCGAGGCACCAGCATTGTCACTGCCAGAGCGTGATTTCAAAAACATGGGTTTAGAGATTCTGTTTTTTTTAGCATTTTCGGGTGGATTTGGAGTAGTTTGTCTTTTTCTCTGGCTCGTTGAGGCCTCAGTAGGATCCCCTCAGGTGGTCATAGGTGGCCAGCCTGACTTTGCCAGGCTTTCTATTTTTTTGTTAATGGTGTCATCAAGGGATCCCATTACCCTATCTATAGTTTTGCTGATAAGGCCCTCCAATTTATCCTCCATGGAGGAAGGAGAAGGGTCAGAAGACATAGCGAAAGGGTGAGCTTCAAAGGAATACCTAGTAATGGACAACAAACTGACAATGCAGGAATGTTGGGGACAAAATGGATGCTATGTAGTCATGACAACAGGTGTGTTAGGTAGGGTCTTTCCTTTAATTCATGGAGGTCTTGTATTAGGCTTGTAGTAGTCCTTTTTCTATTTTGATTGGTGTATTTTGTGTTAAGAGTTATGCCCCTTAAAGTCCTTCTTCAGTGTTTGTGATTTCCTTTTTTTTTTTATTTAGGACGACGCAAGAGGATTGCCAGAGGTCTGCCAGCGTGAGAGGGGGAGCGAGAGGAAACTTGGTAAGTCAGCGTGGGAGTGGCAGTGCAAAGAGACGCGGTAAACTGGGCTTCGTGTGTAACGAAGTTCAACTCGTTTTCATTTCATTTTCGGCATGCGAGCTTCGGTCCCCATGGCAACGCAGCGCGGCTCCATGTAGGAGAGAGGCGCAGCGCTGCCATGGAGACGCGTGTGGAAGACGTGTTATGGGAGCGGTGAGCGCGAGGCCGGCGTTTCAAAAGACGCAGGTCCTGCAGAGAGAGAAAGAACCGCTCGGCTATAAGGGAATTTTAGGGCAAGGGGCCAGTGTCCTGAAGACGCAGGCCCCATAAAGGAAGAAAGAACCGCTCGGCCTTAAGGAGCCGAGAGGGAGAGAAAAGGAGAGGGAGTGGGTTGGGGGAAAAAAACCTCCGTCCACCGTCTCCGTCTCAGAGCGGAAGGAATCAGTGCAATGCCTCAAAAGACCACGGTGAGAACGACGAGAAAACACAAGTAGAAGGGCACAGGATTGCCCAAGGGGAAATAAATAGACGAAAAAGCGCAAAGGCACAAAGTAGTCAAAATAGGCTGCTGATTAAAGGGAGGGGAGGAGGAGGGTGACAAAACACACTCAATACAGCCTCCCTCAGCCCAATCCAATACAAATAGAAAGGCACAGACAATTACAGTGCAGAGAGTAAATGTAAGGTACTTATCTTGTGAGCAGCAGCAACAAAGAAGGAAGTCTACTGTGTGTTCATGGACTATATCCTCTCTATTGGAATGTTTATTCAAGTTCTAGATCTCTCATTGTTGCTGCTGTGACCTACGCAATAAAGGAGATTTGCATAATATTGGCCTCCGTGTCATGCCATAAAATTAAGTATAGTGTTTGTATACCTAACTTTCCAAGAAAGTACCTTGGTGCTATATATATATATATATATATATATATATATATATATATATATACATATATATATATACACACATATATATATATATATATATACATACATACATACTACAAATTATCTCTCATTGTGTAAAGAGATAACTAAGAAGCTTGATGATACTATACCCCTGAAAATTATCAGGAAAAGAGGAAAACCCTCCGCACCCTGGTATACGGACAAACTGAAAGAATTGAAAAACGCCTGTAAAAAGGCAGAGAAGCTCTGGAGGAAAAATTATTCGGAACAGGAGAAATTGACATGGAGACTTACAATTGTACAATACAAGAAAGAAATCTCCTTAGCCAAAGCAAGTTACTTTGCAGATCTAATACTAAATAGCTCCAATCAATCCTGTGACACCTTCAGGATAGTTAGAGAGCTATCCCATCCTGCTTGTGCGAATAGCCAAATCAAGCCCTCACAAGAATTGTGTGACGATATAGCATTATTCTTCGAGGAGAAAATCTTTAAAATTGTAAAGGGAATGAAAGATGGTTCTAATCCTCCGGTGCTGGACAACAGTAACAGCAATCTGGAGAGCAGGAAGGAAAATGAGGAAAATGTAAGGTGTCCATTACCAAAGGCCTCCTTGAAAAATTTTGAGACCCCCACAGAGCAAGAATTCTTAAGAATAGCCCTTAACACGACATCGGGATCCCCTCTGGACCCTCTACCCCACAAAATAGTAAAGGAGTTCGGGGATGAAATACTCCCAGTATTGCATCAGCTGTGCAACCAGTCTCTCGACACTGGCACCGTACCAAAAGACTGGAAATTGGCGATTGTTACTCCACTATTAAAGAAACCAAATCTAGACCCAAATTGCCAAAAAAATTACCGACCTATATCGCTCTTGCCATACCCCATAAAGATCATAGAGCGGTGGGTCAGCAGTTCACTAGCCCTCTTCCTGGAAACTAACAACATCCTGGAAGAGGAGCAATTTGGATTCAGACCAGCTCACGGAACTGAGTCAGCTCTGCTGACAGTTCTGGACGACCTACGAATGCGGACGGACAGGGAAAATTCAGCAACCTTAATTTTGCTGGACCTGTCCGCCGCATTCGATACGGTGAGTCACGACATCCTGTTGACAAGATTGAGGAACATTGGAGTCGGGGGAGCTGCGCTGGACTGGTTCCGCTCCTACCTGACGGACAGATGGCAGGCAGTAGCCATCCCTCCATATCAGTCCGAGTTTGTCAAAGTCCCATATGGGGTCCCACAGGGGTCTGCTATTAGTCCTATACTTTTCAATATATATATGCAACCCCTGATAAGCATCATCAAGACTCACGGTATTAGCGTGATTAACTACGCAGACGACACGCAGCTGGTGATTTCTCTTGATGGTGCTCACGTTGACTCCCTAGAGACCTTTCACACCTGTATGTTGGATATGACACTCTGGCTAAATCAGAATTCACTAGAATTCAACAGTGACAAGACGGAAATAATGCATTGCACGGTTGGAAGAATCCCCAAAAGTATACCCACAGATTTCTGGCCTCCGGGGCTGGGGAACTCTCCAAACCCAGTGAGCTCAGTAAGGAATCTCGAAATCACTTTTAATAACAGTCTGAGCCTAGAGACTAATGTCAACAAGCAGGTTAGTAGCTGCCTTGCTCTAATGCCGGGACTGCGCAAGCTGCTACCCCTTTTACCTTCACAGGTTAGAGCAACTATAGTCAAGAGCACCATTCTCAGCCGCCTGGACTACTGTAATGCCCTTTTACTGGAATCCCCTATCTACCTAATTTCCAGGCTTCAGAGTATCCAGGCGGCTGCAGCAAAACTGGCACTTTCTCGAGAGCGAAGATCCTCTACCACTCTCGCCCTGGCTGACCTACACTGGCTGCCCATACACCAGAGGATCCGCTTCAAATCCCTATGCATTGTCTTCAGGGCAGTGCATGGGCTAGGCCCCCGACCACTTCAAAATAAATTTAACTGGTATGAACCTACCCGGTCTCTTCGATCCTCTTTTTCAAACTTCGTTAATGTACCTAGGATCAAGAAAACCACCCTTGGCGGCAGAGCCTTTAGTAAAGCGGCAGCTCAACTGTGGAACAGTCTACCTATTGACATCAGAAAAACTAGTGAACTGATGCCCTTTCGAAAAAAGGTGAAAACATGGCTCTTCCCGAAAACGTAACCTACTAGAACCTAAGGCTATTATCCCTCCTTGTTGCACAGCATTTTTCAGCCATATGTACGCAGCGCCAGGATGCCCGTAGGGTTGCAGAGCGCTTTACAAATAGCAAAATAAATAAATAAATAAATATATATAGATCTCCACATTTTTTTTTCTCCACATATACATATATATATATTTTGCAAATAGATATAGATACTGCAGCTGACTAAACATTTAGCACCTAAATCATAATGTCCACATAGTAACAAGGTCCTGTGCAATCAACCTCCGAGACCTGCCACAGTTGGGTCTCACTGGAAATCCCAAAAACATAAATTGAAGAAAAGATGGAGGCAGCACGAGGGATGAAGTCACACTTAAGTCAATGTGGTCTTTTCAATATTCTTTATTCTTCTTTAAGATAAAAGATGACAGGACAACAGCTAAGGTATTTTGTTCCTTTTAAAAGAACTTCATCAGGGCAAAAAAATCCTGTACAGACAAAGTCCCACTGTGTGCGTCAAGGGAATAGTCAGTCCCACGGTGCGGGCAACGTTATTTTTAATTCAGTCCGGAGTGATCTAAGTGCTATCAGAGCGATATTTCAACTGAAGAGGAAAATATGTAGAGGATCCCTCAATGGTGCTTGGACGTTTTTACGTGGTTAAAAGGTCTAAAAAGCCCGGCCCAAGAGAATTTGTAAACGCACAGCAGTTTCCAAATGCACAAGAATACTATTAACCAAAAACAGCGAATGAGATCCGACCTCAATGATCAGAAGAAAAGTAATATATGGAGAAATTCCAACAGATTGTAGCTATCGGAGATCCCACAATGCGGATGAAGTAATAATAAACTTCAGCCGAGATAGTCCCATAAGCCTTCTATTTTGGCGACGGCAGGTATACCCGGACCGACAATGGCAATAGCAGCAGTATATATATATATATACATCCTCCTGTGGGTGCTCCCTTTTTTCCTGGGTGAAGTTGGGACTTTGGTTTGATATATATATATACACACACACATACATACACATACATACACACACATATATATTCGGCAATTTCCATAAAAGAAAACAATAATTTAAACTGTAAAAGTGCATGAAATAAAACCACCTGGAAACATAATACTTAGATAGATACAATTAAGACTAGCAGCAAATTTGAGAAGCAGAAACTGGATTTCAAATGTCATCCCACAACTCCTATACCGGTTATCTTCTACTACACAGTCTATAGAGAAAACTCAAAATGAAAGCAAAATGAAACTAGGACACACAAGGATATTAGCGCTATGTAATGGGCGGCAATAGGGCAGTCTTTTTTTTTTTGTCTTGTGTTTCCACATGTATAGCAGAAACCGGGAGACAGCAGAGACAATTACTTGAGCTGTGACTGCCCAGAGTACCCTAGTTGCGATGTTGTAGTCCCTGATGCCCAAGTTACGGCATTGCGGCAAGATCTATTTCCTCCTGTGAGCATGATACTGCTGGCAAATGTACAAACCGTGATCTACGGTTTCATTAACCTCTTGGCAAAACGGACAGCTTAGGTCAGCTTTAGCATTAACAAGGGTATACAGCCACTTTACAGTAAACGATCGAAATGCCAAAATCCCAATTCGGAACTTCCTGGAGTCTCAGTTATATCCATGTCCCCCTCCAGAAGATATGTGTCTTTAAATTCCAAAAAGATAATAGAGTATCTGCTCCCTCATTCTGGAGCAATCTGCCATCTACATGTCTCCAATACTGCTCCTTCAGCGTAGACTTAGACATTTCCAGATGAGCTCACGTCTCCGCACCCAATTCCTCCTCAAGTGTGTAGTTAATAAAACCCAACCAAGGAATTCTGGTGGCCCCGGAAAGTTTCATAATCTCTTCCACGCCTACCCAATATTGTAATAAAACAACTGAAGACCAGATCCTCCTTCAGTACAGCAGCAAATGCCAAGATCTAAATGAAGTGGTACCAGTGGAGTGCTAGGGTGAGCAGCCGGGGGAAACTATTTTCAGTCAACTCCAGATCGTTGACATTAGCATGCCCTCAGAGCTCCCCGTCATACAAGGACCCCCTACTCCCCCGAAAAGTTACAAGTTGGAAATTGGCAATACGTTGTCATCGAACAAAAACTGGATTCTTTTAAAGCTCTCAGAAGGCCACCAGTATAATGTTCTAATCTGAGTTTAGCCTTCTGGATCTGGGGTGACCAGCCAAGTTGCTCGTTGAGACTTAGCCCCAGATATTCAAAGATGCGGAGCCTCTCCAAATGGGTATCATTAAGAACTGGGTGCGATCTAGCCGTCTTACAAGGGTTAAATACGATGTACTTGGTTTTGCTAGTATTGATCTCCATCCCGCTCTGCCTGCAGAAGACTCCGAAGAGATCCAGAAGATTTTGGATACCCACTGGGAATCTCAAGACCGGTAACCTGTTGTCCAAAAACAGGAGGGCCGCGACTTTCCTGTTGGCCAGACATAGAGAGTCATGCTTGCAATGTTCTAGCATGTTAACCAAGTCATTGATCTATACCAGAAACAAAGTAGGGACCTGTACACACCCTTGTCTCACCCCGAGTGACTGGCATGGGAACGGCAAATTCTCCTGAGGGGCTGTACCTAACTTGGGCATAGTTGTCCAGGTGTAGTCTCCTGAACATGTCAATTAAGTATTTTGGTACCCCATGCTGGTTAAAACTGCCCACAGACCTTCCCTAAAAAGTTGACAAATGACGTAAAGACACCCTCCCCCGAAAGTAACATATTTCCAATAGACTAGCTGTAGTTGTAGCACTTGGTCGGTGGTACTTGTCCCAGCCCTAAAGCCTCCTTGGAGGGGTGTCAACATATCCACTTCCTCAATCCAGGCTTGCAATCTACTCAGTACAATTCGACTAAAAAGCTTCTGTGGGCTGTCAATAAGACTAATGGGGCGATAATTTGACGGGACCGAACATATATAAGGGCACCAAATCTCAGCTTTAAACAGGTCCCCAGGCACCTTGTCAAGCCCCGGTGCTTTCCCTGGTATCATCCAGTGAATGGCTGCGTAAACTTTATTTAATGTGATGGGCTAGCGACATGATCAATCTGAAGGGACGGGGCAACAAGAGGGAATACATTAGATGATTGGGACTCTTTTCTCACTCCCCCATGGTGGTCAGGCCTTTAGCGTGTGAGGCCAAAATCAGTGCCTCATTTGCCTCTTTAGTTGGATTCAATGTCGGGCTAGCAATTGGGAACAGGCCCCCCTCGTTGCTTCTCCCATCCTGGGCATAGAGGCTTGTAAAATGTTCAACCCAAGCATCAATCACTAATTGCCAAAAGGAACAATGGTCTTTTCTCTTTGTTTGCAGCAAATAAAGCCTCCCATTTAGCATTTTTCATGGTCTCTTTTGGCACTGCCCATTACAGCTTTATACAAAGCTCTGGCTTACTGTATAGTTGTTCTGGTCCCACCCCTCCCACAATAGCAACCATTAGGGCGCGCCTAGCTAGTCGACATGCTTTGTTGAACTATTTGACCATGTCAGCCCATTTGGGCAGAACCTTAGCTTCTACCACTGAAAGATACTTTATGCTAGGAAACAGGGTACTGTGAATATCAGTAAGGGCACCCCATGCTGAAGCTATGTATACATTCGCTCCTAGTATCAACAATGCTTCCAAAGCGATAGCAATGGCCTCGTACAACTGATCCTGTAAGGCAGGGTTAGCAGCAATAACACACCATCTCAGCCTACGTCTATTACTAGATCGAAGAAGCCTCCTATCGAGGGGTTCTTGGTCAAGAGGTGCACTACTTGGGCCCAATGGGCTTAGGGAGAGGGTTAAGGCAATATGGTCGCTATCCTGCCTAGATACTAACTCCATGTCGAGTACCAATGATCACAGCATTACATCGATCAAAATATAGCCAATATGGTTAGCCCCACCTTGCCTGTTAAAGGTAACCTTTCCTTCTTTGTTTGATGGTGTCCTCCGATTACAGACAGAAGGCCATTATTTAGGGTAAAAAAGTTAAATTGCAGGACTGCAGCTGACCATGTTTTAATCGGTTGGCGTGTGAGCTTCGGAATTGCCCATGCTTCATCCCCTTCTACACTAAGAGCTTCACTGGTAATACCAAGAGGCTCAAAGTTAGTAAAAATCCCTAGCCACAATTCTATAGGCATCTACAGGGAGACACAAAAGGTGCTCGTTAACAGCAATAGCAGATATAACAGACATGCTGCCCTTGTGTCCACACAATAGACATTATACAATCATAATGAAAAAAAAGTCTGAAAATTGCAAATGCATAAATAGTATATTGGGGGACCCAAGATCAATCAGCTCGGAAGTACAATGGCCTGCCCTTTCCAGACGATTGAGCAGGTCGATCATAACAAACAAACCCAGGCAGAGATTGTGGCAAGATAGCTCATGTTTGCTGGAACAGGAATATATAACACCAGTCCACAAAACAACACCACACAGGGCAGACCAATTTGTTATTGATACCAGCTAGGTTACAAGAAACAAGCTTGGTCGAAGGAGGTAACAAGTCAATGGAGTTGGGACCAATGGAAGTACAAGGAGCAGCAGATATAACCAGTCCCTGATTACTATACTTATTTTGTTGACACAAATCGTCCTCGCTAATGACTTCCAATAAGCTTAAACTGGATTCTACCTACGGGGAATTTGTGGTAGTCACTGGGCCAGGTTCAGCCTCTCCATTAGTCAGTGTTAAGAACTCCTGCTGTGCCATACGGGTGCATGCAAGTCAATCATAAGTATCCAAACCTGTTAGTGGGGAGTATCTGTTTGAAGTAGTAATGCATGAAGCACCAAAGAGATGCAGACAGGAACTTCTTCCTTCCCTCCTTGCCAGTCGACCAGTAGTCCAGGGAAACAATTCTAATGGATGACTTCACGCAACTAGTCCTGGGCCCTAATGTAAACCCAGAGCCAATCAGCCGGTACACCACTTCTGGATGCCTACTATTAATGACTACACAGCGAAGTTAGGCAGACTAAATGTATACTTCGTCTATATGCACTTTCCTCTTTATGTTCTGATCTTCGATATTTTTTCCACAATATTCTTAACCTCTACATACGTTGCCTTAGGAGCCACTTACACTGTATAAATGGCTTCAAATGTCACAAAACGTTGGTGTAGGAGGGTGATTTAGTATATGCTGCTCACTTATTTAAGTGATGCACCTTCCACTAATCCAGACAACCCTGATTTTAGTGGTCTTTGATAACTATAGAAAGCGCTCAAAGTGGTAGGTGTGGAGCGCAGCCTTCGGGCTTATCTTGAAGGAGTGTTAAGTAGCTTGTTTTACCAGTTTTATCATGTAGTGTAGATTAAACAAAAAAGAACCACACAGTGTATATATAAAAATGTCTATTTCTTACACAACACTCACTAACATATTGATATATCTCCAACACTGATCAACACTGATACACAACAATACTTTCATTACAATAAGGAAAAGAGCGCACAATACAGTGGTCTGCAGGTGAAGATCAAATCATATGTCCAAAAAGTTGAATGCGAACTGTGACCGGAGTCGGAACTTGGACCAGGAGACTCAGAGGAGCTGAGGACACAAGGAACTACCCAAGGTAAGTACCCAGGAACCCCACGGAGGCTGAGTGCAGAGTGGAAACACAGCTGTGTGCACAATAGAAGTCAAAGGGGAAGTCGCAGTTGCAGTTTTTAAGAAGGACCCTTCCCAGTGGACCCTGAATAAACCTCCTGCAAGACAAAAGATTGAGAGTTACCCCACCCGTGAATACCCCAGGAACCAAGATACCTTCACCGGGGAAGCTGGGTGCATGGGTAGAAAGTGACGTCGGAAACCACAGCAGACCACAATAAAGGACTTCACAGAAGATGCTGCTGGAGATGGCTGTGCAAGAGTCTGGTGGAATCCAAGGGTGGATTCTTAAAGAGGAGAACCTGTAAGCAGAGGGGACAGAGTTTACCTCTGCTACGGAAATCACTGCCAGAATCTGCCTTTACTCTCAGCAGCACACTGCCGGGGAGGCAGCCCCTCTGGAAGACATCGATCATTTTCAAAATGAGCCCCAGAACACCAGTCCTGTATACCATACCAATGGCTCGCAAAGACTCTCTAAATCTCCCAGGGAGACCTATAGTCTGTGGTTGCAGCTCTATACTGGAACCACTGGTGGAATACATCAACCTCTTTATTAAGGACTTTGTACCAGAAATATATAACTATGTACAAGACAGTACATACTTGATCAACTTAATACAGAATATGGAGTTCAACCCTGGACACAACATCCTTGTAACACTCAGCATTGAGTCACTGTATAAAAACATTCCCCAGATGGAGAGCAGAGAAGTCCTTCAGTGGTTACTGGACACTAGACCATCTCTGGTCAGGTCCCAACAGTAGCTAGTACAATTAAAGGCTGCCCTCAACGCTATCTCAAGGGGTATTAGGTAGGGCTGTCCCCTCTCCCCTATGCTCTTTGCCATCGCAATGGAGCCCCTGGCGGCGCGTTTGCTCCAACATCACACCCACCGGGGCATCCGCTTCGGCACGCACTCTCGTAGCAGAGCAGAGAAGTAGTGCGTTTTGGTTGCCCTTCTGGAATCCAGGTCAACTGGAGTAAGTCGGTCCTTTTTCCGCTCACAGATGCTACAAAGCCCTTCACCCCGGACAACCCTTTTGTTTGGGCGTCTGGCCCTAACGGATACCTCGTTATCTGGCTGAGTAGGGACGTTAACGTTTTTTGGAAGTCCTTTTTTGGCAGCACCATGGACGGGCTGGAAACAAAGATCCGCGTGTGGTAAAAACTCCCCTGGTCATTAGCTGGGCGCATTGCCATTGCTAAAATGGTGGTACTCCTGAAATTCCTACACCTCTTTTTAAACATTCCCATCCCTCATGTCGCAATTTTTTCAAAAACTTTGCTCTAATATTATCACTTTGATCTGGGCCGGATGCCAACCTAGAATCGCTTATGATATTCTAACACTACCACTGGCGCGAGGCGGCATGGGGGCCCCAGACATCAAACTTTATGCGCTGTGTGCTCAAGCCAGCTTTCTCCATCTTTCAATCAATCAATCAATCAATCAGGTCATTTGTAGAGCGCACTACTCACCCGTATGGTCTCAAGGCGCTGGGTTGGGGGGGGGGTGCCGTTACTGCTCGAACAGCCAGGTCTTGAGCTTCTTCCTAAAGGAGAGGTGGTCTTGGGTCAGGCGTAGGTCGGTCGGGAGTGAGTTCCAGGTCTTGGCGGCCAGGTAGGAGAAGGACCTTCCTCCTGTTGTCGCTCTTCGGATGCGGGGGACGGCGGCGAGGGCGTGGCTGGTTGATCTGAGGAGGCGCTTGGGAGTGTAGAAGTTGATCCGGTTGTTGAGGTAGCTCGGGCCTTGGTCGTGTAGGGCTTTGTGTGCGTGGGTGAGGAGACGGAAGGTGATTCTCTTGTTGACCGGGAGCCAATGCAGATCTCTCAGGTGTCCGGAGATGTGGCTGCGTCGGGGGATGTCGAGGATGAGTCTGGCCGAGGCGTTCTGGATCCGCTGGAGTCTCTTCTGGAGCTTGGCGGTGGTTCCGGCGTAAAGGGCGTTGCCGTAGTCCAGTCGGCTGGTGACGAGGGCCTGGGTGACCGTCTTCCTCGTCTCGGTGGGGATCCACCGGAAGATCTTGCGTAGCATGCGCAGGATGTTGAAGCAGGACGAGGAGACGGCGTTTACTTGTCTGGTCATGGAGAGGGAGGAGTCCAGGATGAAGCCCAGGTTACGTGCGTGGTCCGTCGGTTTGGGTGCGGTGCCCAGGGCGGGGGGCCACCAGGAGTCGTCCCAGGCGGAGGGCGAGGAGCCCAGGATGAGGACCTCCGTCTTGTCCGAGTTCAGTTTCAGGCAGCTGGTCGTCATCCATTCGGCTACCTCTCTCATCCCTTCGTGCAGGTTGGCTCTGGCGGTGGCGGGGTCGTTGGTCAGGGAGAGGATCAGCTGGGTGTCGTCGGCGTAGGAGATTATGTTGAGGTTGTGTTGGCGTGCGATGGCCGCGAGGGGGCTCATGTAGACGTTGAAGAGGGTGGGGCTCAGTGAGGATCCTTGAGGGACGCCGCAGATGACTTCGGTGGCCTCTGACTTGTACGGTGGTAGGCGGACTCTCTGTGGCTCCGTCCCACGCCTTTCCAGCCTCACGTGGCAGTGGAGGCAGACATCGCCGTTCCAGGGCCGCACTATTCCTCCCACCCAAACCCCCCGTGGTGAGATCGACACGGTTGAATGCTTGCGTTGGGCCTGGGACAGGCTGCGTAAATACACTGGTGCTGGCTCGCTATATGCACCTTCCATCCAACTCGCTAACAACCCATCATTCCCCCCACTACAGACAGCAGGCATGGCCTGCCGTGCAGTTCACCTAGGTATTACCAACATAGCGGACATCTATACCAACAACAAGTTCTTTACCCCCCGTGACTACACAGCCCCCCTTGACAAGTTGCTTTATTATCAAATTCGGGTGACATGCAGAGAAGACAACTCCGCGTTCCCACACGCTCCACAGTCCAATGCCGCCCTTGAGCTAGTCCACTCCTCTAGCTCCCCGCAGAAGTTGGTCACTAGACTATACGCTCTTACGCTGACAGCCTCCCCCACCAACACAGAACGCGCCTGCACTGCGATGAGCACAGACTTAGGCAGAGGCCTCCATCCTGAGCACTGGCTCTACTGCTGCAACCAAATCAGGCACCTCTCCCCCAACCATCGTCTGAGGCTCATCCATTTTAAATATCTTCCTCGACTCTACTGCACCCCTGCATCATTACACAAGATGAGCCTAAGCAACAACAATGGATGCGCGCGCTGCGCAACTCCTGGCACGGATTTTGCTCACCAGGCCTGGTCATGCCCCAGGGTTTTATCATTCTGGCAGGTGTGTGCAGCTATTAGGGACATAACACTTGAACACATCTCTCCTGACCCCCAGACATGCCTCCTAGGCGAATTTTGGGTTCTGATGCCGACTGCCAGTATGCCCCCTGACATATGGGTTCCTTTTATCTCCTACCTCCAATGGTCGACCACTCCTGATGATTCAGTGGCGGACTCGCTACTCGCTGAGGTTGGAGTAATAAACCTCTGAGTTGCTCCAGCAGGGTGATCTATTATTTAAGTGAATGCTCAATATGGAATAATTTAAGGAGCATCCTTATTGATGAAATGGGCGAAGAGAGCAAAAGAAAATATATACTTTGTGTTTGTATGTTTAAATGTAAATATGTGAATATGTATATGTTTACGTGATGTATATGTTTGTTTGTTAATATATATGTATAAAAAGAAAAGATTACTTTCTTTTGACTTTTCACAGAATTGATGGAATAAATACAGCAAAGTATGCTTTAATGAGGAGCACGTGTGTCTATACTGAATTGCCTTTGACTATTGATGGTTTAAAATATATATATAGAGTTCTCTAGGGAATTGTGTCCACAGGAAGAGATAATTTAGGTATCGCTTCATCTTACTGTTAAGTGAGGTTATCTATCCCGAGGCATTATTATTTTGTTGATCAAGCTTGGCTCAGCAGCAGAAGGGCAGAACCCTGAAAGGCTGTTACCGGTAGTACAGGGAGGTATCCCAAGGGCTCCCAGTGCATGGGATCATATTTCCAAAACTAGAATCGATGTTGGGGTTTAATTCCAACATGTTTGATACCAAACATGACAGGATTCGGTGCAGTGCCTATATAGTTAGTCATCTTGTAATAACTGATGTCCACCATATGTATTAAAACGGCTGACTGCAATTACAAAGCCAGGACAATCCGCTCGGGGGTTTCTAGGGGTGTCCCTGCATGATTCTAGGGGTGTCCTGCTCATGCAGAGACACCCTCACACTCATAACCAAGCACCCTACCCTCAGGACTGAAGAGCTAATGGTTTAAAATATTTCGCTCCCTAGCTAGTAAGAAAAGGCTAAAGTTACAAAAGGTTGCAATGTCTGATCATAGCAAATGGCATTAGACCAGTATTTTGAAAGTGTCATTGGTTGAGGAGGACTCTAGAGAGCTGTTCTGATAGGCTTAAAGTGCCATTAGATTTGTCTTCCAGGTGGCCTCTTGCACACCCAATTCAGCTCAATGACAAGAAAAAGCCAGCCAGAGAACAAGTGAACAGCTTAATTGCATTGAAAAGACCCATGGCACAATCTCAGCCACATGCTTGTGTACAATCTCAGCCACATGCTTGTGTACTATGCTCTTCATAGAATCTATGTTGGAACTTTAAGACAGTGATTGACTATATACAATGCAACTGGAAGGACAGCTGACTACTGGATAGTTTGATTTTATTTTTGATTTGTAAGTGTGCAAACTAAGTTTAAGTGCTGGCATGTCTTCTTTTTAATACGTTTATTTTTTTAATTTATTTTGCATTTGCTTGTTGCATTTGTGTGTCTGTTTTATTGTAGATAGGTAAGTAGGTGAATTGAAGAATGATTTATTGGGTGGTTGAATGTGTGCAAGAATTCATAACAGAGTGCATTTATGTTGATTTAATAAATGCTTAAAATCATCAGAGACAGAAAAAGAATTTTCACTTATAAGCCAGACCTACTGCTTTGTTAATGGTGTCTAGGTCTTTGTTTGACAGTGCAGCTGCCAAACAAGCCTATTCCTAACAATAAACACCGAGACACATAGAACGAGTATGTCAGAATTTGGTGATCGGGTACTCGAGGACCAGAATCTGCGAAGCCGGCTGAAGTCCTCAAACCAAATCTAGTGGATTAAAAATGTTCTCCCAGTAACGGGTAATAACTTCATGGACCCAGGATACAGAGTCTTTTTCTATGTACGTTTTTGCCAAGTCAGAGAGGAAACCAGTGAAATTTCTGACTGTGCAGAATCTTGAATATCTTGATCCTGAACACCGGTGAAAAGAGATGGTACACCTTCAAGTACTGGAAGGGCGATGTCTCCTTTGGTGAGGATGCCTGGAAAGTGTCCTCCAAGTTTGACATCTCCCTCTTAGTGCACCAGGTTCTGACACATAAGTGGAGATACGGGGCCCTCGGTTGGTGTAGGGGGTAAAGTTGGCTGAGGATCCATCCCAGTTTGAGGAACATCCAGAGGAAAAGGTGAGAATATTACATCAGGTAGTAGAAGTGGACCATTCATCTGCTCTGGGGAATGGGATCTAAAAGCAGAGGTATAAGATCGCACAACCAGTGGAGAGACTGCTTGAAACTGAAGAATATATCCTGGAGTAGACTGAAACCATCATATGCATCAATAGATGGAAAATCAATTAGATGTTGTCTCTCTTGTCGCCAGTGCAATCTTTGGGGTAAAAAAAGCCTTCAATATAGTCTACCTAGATTTTGATGCCAACATGTCTGTTTCCTTTTACATCGAGAGATGTCTTGACTGTGTGTTACTGAGCCTACCTTTGACATCATGGATCTTGAAGTGGTGTGCTCCCACATTTTTTCTTGTGAGATCTATCTTTACATATCCCTCACAAGGAGCCCCTGGAACTCGTGTAAGAAGCTGTGGTAGATGGATATCCCTCTTCACATCACCTAGATCTTCCAGACACTGAATCTTCATACCTGTGCAGTTCGTCCTGCAATAGATGCAGTCTGAACTTCACCCTGTCCTTCAAAATCTTGGTGAACATTTTTTGCCAAACTTTTGAGGAGCCTAGATGATGGGAGCTGTGAAGGCTCGCAATATGGGTATTGTGACAATCTGTTTGGGTATTTCTTCTTCCAAAAGCAGGACACATCACAAAAAGGGAAGTCATGTTGTGAAGAATTTCTTTCTTGTTAGAAAACAGAACAAATATACTGTGTCCTTAAAGACGCAGAGTGAAAGTGTTTTGTGAAGGTTTGGAAAGTTTTTAAAAGAAGAAGAAAAAAAAAACGTAAAATCATACAGTTAAGTGCTTCAGGATCCTCTCACCTGGAGCCAGAAAACAGAACTTGCTTAACTGCCACTAAAGGGGCATGCTGAGATACTGGTGGTGTACTATACTCTACAGGAAAAGCATCAGTTTGCCCAATCTATCAGGCTGCACCCTGCTAGGCTATATTCTCCCGGTTACCTTTAACCTTTCATTTGAAAAGATTTGAGTTAATTTTCTTGAAATATTTTTATTTATAGTTACACCATTTCCGCATTCAACACCAGTTTCTTTTTTTAATGAAAATGTGCATGTGGGTGAAAATTGTCAGTGATTAGGATTAGAATGTAGATCATCCTGGAGGAGAACAAGGTTTTTATTTACAACAAAAGTCAAATATAAAGCTAAAATACATAAAACAGGAAGAGCACTAGACAAGCATGTCGTGTAATTAATAAAAGAAAACCGAACCAGTTTAAAATACTCTGCTAATTAAAAGAAAAACATATTTAGCTCAAAGATCACACAGGGCTATTTTTACAATAAGGCAAATGCAATATATACATCTGGAGTCATTTCATGCTTTTTTCAAAATAGGATTGTTCCAGACATTTAACATGATACCTTGGTAACACTAAGCAGCTTCCAATATATGATGATACCAGAATTTATCAGAAATAAAAGATACTTTCAGGATTCTACATATACACAACTCTCAGCAAGAACATCACAAGAAAATATCACTGCATTAGGATGCTGCAAATATCAGAGGAATGCACTCACAATTTTATATTCAACTAAAATAATGGTTAAATTTTTATTAAGTAAGCAGACTACTAGAGTATGATTGTGTGGAAAGGTCAGTACATTGAACTCTGAGGAGTGTAGACCCTGAAGAAATTTAGGTGAGAGAATTACACCAATTTGTCTACTACAATCACGACAATGGTAGATTTTGACAAAGAAAGACCAAATGCACCAACTTGTGTAGCACAGGACATATAATAAAGTGATAGCTATTGACTACAAGAAATCACAACAAAGTCTTGAATGCCAAGAAGAAATATTTCACACAACAGAGAAAACAAAATCTGGTATCCAAGAGCAGGATGAACAACACCCATGCCCAGACTGTTGGCATACATATGCAAACATACACACCTACATGAACATGCACATATAAAAATGTACCTACACTTAGCTTGCTCTGGAATTAATCTAGGCATTGTTTCTATTTCTTTACCAACCACAGAATATTATATTGATAACAATACGTACAGTCGGGGATATGCTCAAATAAGCCAAAATAATGTTTCTATATGAATTCTACATATTTTAAATTGTTTGCAGAGAAGCTCTGGGAACTCCTAAACACACACAGCATTCTTCTTCAGCTCTGGTTGTCCGAAATGTTTACGTTGAAGCATGTGTGCTGCGGATGTAGTATTATGTACCACTATGTAGTGCCCATTTAGCGTTAACTATTCTCTTACCCAAGACTTTCAGAGATCATGGGAAAAGGGAAAGTTAACAACTCAATAAAGGTGTTGAGGGACATTCCACTTTCTTACAAGACTACAATGTGTAGTTTAGAGATTACTTTACAAAGAAAGAGGTTGGTAAATTTACTTTTTCTAATTGACTATTTCGGCAACAATTACTGTTCAAAATATACACTTTAAGCTTTCCTACTATTGCTAAAAAGAGAGTGCACCACAATGTTGAAGAACCTATAAAGGATGGGCTAACACCCTACTCTGGTTTCTAGTTTGGCTAGTGATCAGCGATTATAGCAAGCACAATCTCACATCTAGCCTTTTGCTATGCAAGAGCCATAACCTTTGTTGGGGTTTCAGAATAAACCTCCCTATTTAATTGGACTCCTTCAGGATCAGCTTTCAAGTCATCCTTCATCCTAAGGCACAATGAACAAGAAATAGTACAAAGGTAGTCTGTAATCTTCAAAATCTCTTATTATTGTGACAACGTTTAAGTTATGCAATGGTCTTCCAACAAAATACCAACATTTCACCCATTCTTTTGATACCCATCTCATTCATAAGCCGTAGATGCCATCTTTGTGAAGTGAACTTTGGGCAAGTTAGTAGGATAGGGACCAATCATTCAGTCTCCTTAATTTACCCACATTTTTAGTAGACCATATTTTATACGTTTCTGCTATAGCAAAGGATCTTTCCTTGTTTCACCATTATAACAGCCAGTGCATATCTGATAATAGGCACAATGTAAGAGGTTCAAAAGAAACTAAATTAGAGCAATAAAATAGTGCTATACATTTGTAGGGTATTTTGAAGGAAGGCCAGCCTACATACTATAAAAAAGGAGGTAAAAACTTCTTATTTATTTTCCTTACTGCCCCCTTACACCCTGCAAAACTACAGTTGATACAAAAAAAGAACAAAGAAATTGATACAACAAGCAGACAATTTGTATCTAATGATAAAAATATACATAATTTATATACCTGAAAGCACAGGCTGTTGTATTTCAGCAAATAGTACTGGAGTATGGTCCTTACTCGCTGAAGACTCAGCCAACTGCTGGCTAGCTGCAATTTTCTAAAGAAAGAAACAACATCAATAAATCCTAAGTACAAGAAAGACAGGTAACTTACAATTTTTGGTTTCGCGGAATTGAATTGGAGAACCGTTACACAATTTTTAAAATATATTTGCAACATTTCAAAATAATGCTAATGAAAGGAGCTTGGAGAGGCAAGATGGCGTCCGCAGCATTGGCTGTGTAAGCTGACCGCTCCTGCCTGACCTTGCGAAACTGATGCTGGAAGGGAGAAAGAGTTGGAGATATGCTTTGGCGCCTTAGCAGTGTGCTATAAATTTTCAAAAGCTTGTGGACCGAGTTATCTTGACACTCGCCAGATGTATTTGGTCCGAGAATACGAGGTGTTTGCTGCGGACGGTCGCGGACGGTCGATGCTGGAAGTATTACTGGGACTCGCAGCGGGGCTGACCAGGTGCCGACGCAGCCGGTGGGCGTTTCAGGCAGGCAGGATAAGGCACACTTGGAAGTCGTCCAGTGAACGTGAAGGAGGACTGGAATCGTCGCTGGAAATGCCCCGAAAGGAGCTCGAGGGAGACCGCGTGGACAAGAAAACGATAACGCTGAACGTGCCGAGGCGGACGCCCAGGTGAGAGAGAAAACTCAGGGCAACCCGACTAACCTGGGCAAGCCTGGTAAAACTGACGTCGCTGTAGCAAGACCTAAGGGGGATGTGATGAGAAAAAAAAAAAAGATATCGGCCATTTTCTCCGCAGCGAAGGATAAGTGGAAGGGGAAAAAGGTTGCGCATACCTTGGAGGGGGGCTTTGACTCTGTTGACTCTGTTGAGATGATTGATGGGGGGGTCCTCCTAATGTTGAAAAGCCGCATTTAACCTTGAACCCAGCAATGGGGAGGACGTCATGCCTGCTAACACGGGACCCCAGTTAAATACTGTAGTAGGGAGTTCGCAAAGCACCCCTACTGTCTCTGAGGATTTCAGCTGAGCCATGGGAGGTAGTGGAGGGATAGAGTGCGGGCCGTTAGCGGCATTCAACCACCTAATTCGTCAGCAAACTCTCTTGGAGATGACCAAATACACTTACGTGACGCGGAATAAGGGGACTTTTTCTCCTTGTCAGAGCAATCTACGTCATCCTTTGAGGATTTGGTTTCCCAATATGCTGTACAGAGGAGTGTGGTTGACGGTAGTGACCTTAGCAGCCTGTTTCTGGAGGAGTCTGGGGAACTCACACAGGTAGCCCCAACACTGTTCAGAAAAAATTGGAGTTGAATGCCAGTAAGGGAGATATGGCAAAAGCACAGCAAACGGCTGACCATGTACAAAACGCTGGACAAGACATCTCTCTCTCGTTAATTTATCAATCAATTATGTCCCATCGGGATGAAACTCGCGAGGAGAGTCAGAGAGTCCAAAATCTTTGTCGTAAATTGCAAAATTCGGTTAGGCGATTGACTAAATCTCATGCTGATTTTGTCTCAAGATTTAACTAGGTAGAAACACAAATTTCTACCTTAGAGGACGAACTGGTACAACAAAAGGCAGTGACTGACGCAATCCAGTCCACCAGGGAAGATACTCAATGGAAGATGGCGGACCTAGAGAATCAGGCACGCAGGAATAACTTGAGTGCTCCAGATCCCGGAGGGGAAAGAAGGGCAGGACCCGCGTAGATTTAGAGTAGAACTGTTTAAAAAAGCATTCCCTGAACTGACCTGGTGGGACTGGGACAGAGAGATTGAGCGTGCTCATAGGTTTCCTTTTAATATCCGTCTTCGAGCTGGTCAGGCTCATGCTAAACCTAGGGCTTTTTTAATTTAATTTAATAGTTTTTTGGCCAGAGAGGAGGTTTTTCAGTTGGCACGCCCCGATAAGTAAAGAGCAGGGGAAGATTTTGAATTTTTTGTGAGGCCGGATTTCTGCCGTCATACAGTTGAGCTCCTTTGGCAGCTGATCACTCAATTTCAAGTCAAAGGGGCTCAAGCATATTTAATGAACCTGGCAAAGTTAAAAGTGATTTTTCATGATCGTACTTGATTTTTTACTAATGAAGTTTCTAAATTCTATCTAGGGATACTGCCCTCTAGTTAATCTGTTACACAAGGTTACTGGCGATTTACTCTTCCTGCAGTCTGCTTTTTTCTTTTTATCAATAAGAGGTTATACTCCTTCTTTTCCTTCTATCTTTTATATAGTAATTTGTGATTGTATTCCCCTCTAACTCGGGGAGTTTTTCTTCCCTTCCCCTGTGTGGAGGGGTTCGTAAGCAAGGGCAGGGGAAGCACGGAAGCTTGGATCTACAGGACCATGGCTCCTAAAGCCTTGTTACAGGAGGGGGAGTGGGGGGGAGGGACACTGGGGGGGCATGGGTGGGGCACTTAGGTGGGGTAAAAAGGGGAAAGAATCCACAGTAACAAATAGGAAGAATAAAAATAAGGTACTGTTATGGTCTCGAAGGGGGTGTGTGTGTTTTGTTATGGTAACACATTGGTTATGGTACTTATTTGGAGTCTCTTCTCAGTGCCACAATGGTCTCTAAAGGAATAAAAATGTGTTTGTTAAATGTCTCAGGCTTCAATAACTGGAAGAAGAGGAAGAGGGTAGCTGCTGAATTGCAAATTATTCAACCAGATCTGGTATGTCTCCAAGAGACGCATATATCTTGGGAGTAAACGTCACATTTTAAAAGAACTTGGGTTCTCACATGTAGTGGCCTCTCAGCAGTCCTCAATGATCCATGGATTTGCGATTTTAGCTAAAGCCAATGTACAGATTACGGGCCGATGTTTGGCAGGTAAGTTAGGCCGATGGGCGATGGCTGAGTGTGGGTTTGAGGGCAGTAAATACACAGTGTGTCCTATTTACGGGTCTAATCTAGATGAGGCAGTAATTTTAGAGGATCTAAATCTAGAGTTAGCGTCTTGAGGAACACCGTTGCTAAATTGTGGGGCTATAAATATCAATTTAAGTAATCTGGAATTGCTGGAGGGACCACTAAGATATAAAGGTCGTAAACCACGTTTTTGTAATGCTTTATATTACTTGTTGAACGATCACGGAATGGTCGATGCATGGGGCAAGTTAAATGCTGTGGATCCGGGGTACACTTTTTATTCTTTTCCCCATATGAAGTTGGTGCGGCTGAATTATTTCTTCGCATCTATGGCTTCTTTAGTAGGGGCCTCGGTCCAAATATTCCCCAGGATTTCATCTGACCATGCCCCAATTGTTTTAGAAATAGAGGCACCTGCCCGTAATGTGCAACCCAAAGTTTTTTCATTTGATCCGAAACTTTGCTTAAATGATGATTTTAGAGAACATATGTCCTGATGGGTCAAGAATTTTTTTTATATTAACAGACACTCTGCCCTTAGTGCAACCGTTTGGGACACATTTAAAGCTTGCTTTAGGGGCGAAGTATTACGTTTTGGTCTATACCAACAAAGAAAAATCAAATTAGAGATGCAGGAACTATATTTTGCCCTGAGGCGGAGGGTAAATTAACTCAGGGGATATCACAACAAGGTAATTTTTTGGAGTAAGAAAATGCCGTCGCCAGAGCACGGGCTAAAATTCATGGGGTGTGGTACATAGAGAATGCGAGAAAATACTTGGTCTATAAAAAGCAAATGAATGAGTATGGGGAAATGGGGGGGCGTGGCTACGCGCTGAACATGGCGGTAGCTTGATCTGAGAGCTCTGGAGCTGGGCCGCCAACATCCTTTTTTAATCCTGAAAAACCCACACAAATGCGAGCATACTTGACTCCCACAATACCAGGGAGGTAGCGGTGACCCGGCAGTACCGCCAGAGATATAGTATGCCGCCGAAGTTCGTGGGTCGGGAAGTGAGAACCCGGAGCAGGCGCCCTTGAGAAGCGCCGTTTTCCTGACGCGCAGAAGTGCGTGGCGTCAGGCCGTTACCCACTGTGAAGCAGAGTGGAGGTGGTGAGGCTGCGGACCAGGTGCGGACTGGAGCCCGGGCGCTGTGCTGCGACGGAGGAGGAGGTGCTGGGCCACGGATGTTGCCGATGCGGAGGAGGGAGGTTGTGCGTAGTCCGATGAGGGAGGTGAGCCTGGGGCAGTGGTGAGGCCTCCATATCCCGCTCCCCTGCCCTCTCCCTTTCTCCCCCTATGTGGTGGCGGGCCAAACCCCTGTGACGCGGAGACTTCTCTGCGGAGGCGATCTGCCCCTGGACGACATATCGGAGCCGAGCGGAGGGGGCGGCTGAGAGACGCCTGAGACGTTGAGGCTCAGTACAGCCCTTGGACTGCATTACTGCTGCTCACGTCGGGATCCACTGAGGCCCGGAGAGGCGGTGGGGGCCCTGTGCGGCTGGGTGCGTGTGCCCTGCGGGTCACGTATCTGCTGGCCCCTTCCCCCCCCCCCCCCGGCTGGAGTGACGAGATACCACCAGACACCCCTGATTGCCATAGAGGGGAGAGGATATGAGCGGCGGTGCGGGCGCCCCTGCCTCGTGCGGGGCCAGTGAAATGGTGCTTCTGTGGGGCAGATCCCATACGTGGCGACACCTCTAACTGTTACACAAGAGGTGAGGGACACCCATAAGGAATACTGGGCAACACACGCTCTGTTTATAAGGGACCAAAGCCAAGGAGGTGAATATAGTACAATCCAGACACGCCCATGTCCGGTACCCTGTACTGAACACACTCAGAACCGGGACTCGTGATACCTCGATGCCCCACCTGGATTCATGGAGTCCACCCAATACAAGTCCTAAGCAGTGGAACGTTCTGCACCCAGGAAGCTACTGCTAGACACACACTGGGACGGGCAGCGCCATTTTGGTGCAGTGGCGCAGCACTGTGCTGGATGGTGGGTTTTGCCTGAGACCAAGTCCCGGCACCTGCAGAGGGACGAACAACAAGGGTACCTGCTAAACGCGCCATACCTAGAACTGGGCTCCTGGAGCGCCAGGGCTGTCCGTGCCTCCTTCCCTGACATTTCCAAGGCCACGGATAATGGGGCGCAGGGCGAAACAGCAAAGCCACAATGACACACACTCCACGCCCGAAAAAGTGGCCCGTGCAGACAGTACACCGGAGCCTAGCTGCATCCCGCCTATGGCTATCTTGGCGACAATGGACAAACTTGACCTTTTCCTGCAGGAGGTACGGGATTCCAGGAAGGCGATAGAACTCCGGATTGGAACCCTTACTACTGGCCTGGACCTGCTCCGGGCTGACCATGCAAAGACGTTGGACAGGCTGAAGGACCATGCGACGACGCTGGCTGAGGTGGTGCCGAAGCACAAACAAATTGGGAGTGACGGGAAACAATTACAACTGCAACTGACCACTTTGCTTGATCGTGTAGAGGATGCGCAGGGCCGGGCGCGAAGGAACAACATACGCGTGATTGGTATGCCAGAGAAAAGCGAAGGTACCGATGCACCACGATATATGGAGAAATGGCTTCGCGATCACATCACAGCGCAAGGCCTCTCTGAGCAATACTGTATAGAGCGTGCGCACTGGATACCAACGGGACACCCGAAACCGGGGGCCCCGCCGAGACCACTTATCCTTAAACTGTTGAACTATCGAGATAGAGACACTCTCCTACAGAAGGCCAGGGAATTGGCTCCAATTAACTTTGAGAATGCACGAATCTCGTTATACCCGGATCACACAATGCTAGTACAGCGCCGGCGATCCTCCTTCCTGGCTGTAAAACGACGACTGCGGGACTTGGAACTGAAATATGCTTTGCTTTTTCCTGCACGTCTAAAAATAATGTATGAGCAGAAAACGTCTTCTTCGAAAGCCCAGGTGACGTCGAGGATTGGCTAGAGGTGATGGAACTGACTAATGCTGCAGCGACTCCAACACAGGCTGCAGCCAGACTTCGATCTACAACCGGAGCAACAGCGGACCGGGGGGTGGGAGGCTGCGTCGTACACCGGCGCGGAAGCCCGTCACGCCGCAACAGATACAACAGACCAAATCCCAAGCGATCATTGCTATGGCCACCTTCATGAACAGCCCCAGGTTGGACGTTAAATCCTCATCGGAAGATGACACACCACGCGAATCGGACTCTGGAAGCAGTGTGGCTCTGTTCCCTTCGGCCACCCCACAACTGATCACGGACTTATTTGGCTAGATGGACTCGCGCAAGTATCTGTCTTCCTCCTTGCAAGTGTAATATGTGACTAATGTTTGATCCATAGTAGACATTAATATCTGCACAGTGGTAGGCATTATGGTATTATGGCCCAGATTGCGTTGTAGCTTACTGTTACGAAGGTAACTTGTATCACCTACATGCAAAGAGCTAGTGCGACCCCCCGCAAGGCGAAGGCTCTATTTAAGACTATTATGTTTGTAATGGTTATGTTAGTGTTTTTTGTGGTCCGGTATAGTTCAACGACCAGACCGAGTATTGGGAAGGTTGGGAGGGGGGACAGTCTCAAATTGTCGACTATTTCAGAGGACCAGGCCATGTGACACAATGCTTCATGTCTTAACACGATTAGTATCGCGATGCATGCACTGGGGAAATACACAATCATAACCTGGAACATACGAGGTATGGGCACAATATAAAAACGCCACAGGTATATGCACACCTACAGCGCCGTAAAGCACAAATTGTGTATCTACAGGAATCGCACATGGTGGAAAGTGAAGTAGTAAAACTCTGAAAGAAATGGAGGGATCAGGTGTTTTCCACCTTATACTCTAACTACGCGAGGGGGGCCACAATATAGATACGGCATGGAGTACCTTTCGTGGCACAGGAACAGAGAATTGATAAAATGGGCAGATATGTACTCGTAAAAGGGACATTAGATGGCCAGTTGGTGGTACTGGGCAATATATATGCCCCAAATTATGATCAGGATAAATACTGGAATGTAGTGAGTGGGGCACTGGTAGGCTGGGAGGCACACCCATGGATAGTGGGGGAAGACTGCAACGTAGTGATGGATGTGCATTTGGACAGATCACACCCACCCTTACATGGCGCCGGTGTACACAAACAGGCCGAAGCACTGAGAAGATGGGCTGGAGGATGGGGGCTGCGTGACGTGTAGCGTCTAAGACACCCAACGCATAGCGAATACTCTTGCTACTCAGCGGTGCTTGATCTACACACTAGACTTGACAGAGTGTTCTGCTCTGACAGAATAGCCATGCAGGTGCTCCAGACCACTTATCTGCCCAAGACCTTCTCGGACCACAACCCTTTAGAGTTAATCATTACATGGGGCAGAGTGCCTACGCCGGTCCCGACATGGCGCCTTTGGCCGCAGCTTCTTGAGGACCAGGTATTTCGTGGGGCCCTCTCTTACACTATAGTACACTATTTCATAAAAAACAGCAACACGGCCACATGCAGATTGGTGGAATGGGATGCTTTTAAAGCAGTGCTAAGGGGGAAAGCAATTAGCATGACAGTGGGGGCACGGCAGGAGCTACATACCTCCCTATTGGACGTTGAAGAGAAGATGGGTAGACTTGAAAAAGAAGCGGTACATAATACAGAGCAAAAGGGCCCTCTACAAGAGGTAAGAATCCGACACGCTGAGCTATTAGAATCAAAAAGTGTTATAGACTACACGGCATACACACAACATGCGCATAGTGAGGCAGACAAAGTGGGAGCAATGCTCTCTCGTATAATACTCGATACCCCTCCATCAGTGGTTATCCCCCAGATTCTTAAAGGTAATGGGGATATAGTGACTGGCCAAGGAGAGATCAATGCCGCATTCAGAGAATATTATGCCACATTATATGGGGCGTCTGATTCGGACAGGAGGGAACAAACGGAAGCTTTCCTGTCCACCTTAACATTCCCAGAAATACCAGCTTCGGTGCGGAAAGGCCTTATAGGACACATCACACCACACGAGATTAAGGTTGCTATGAAGGGGTTACCGCGCAACAAACGCCTGGCAAGGATGCACTCCCCATTGAATTTTACGACACGTATGCCGAGGCCCTAGTGCCTCAACTGGTGGAGCTATACAAAGCAATAAGGGATCTCTGCCCATCACAACAGCACATGCCCTGGTCATATCGCTGCCTAAACCAGACAGGGATCATACCGACATGGCGAACTACCGGCCACTGTCGCTGTTACCCACTGAATATAAAATATTGAGTAAAGTGTTGGCTAACAGACTACTTCACACTTATCGAGCCTAATTAATATAGATCAAACCGGATTTCTACCAGCGCGCAGTACCTCACTCAACATCAGGAAACTACACTATTTGATGACAGAGGCGCCGGGACCCTACCCGCATGCGGGCTGCTTCTCGTTGGACCTCCTACGTAATGAACAGGGGTTCTGCCCGAATTACCCTCCCATACCTGGGCAAGGAGCATCACAAGGATGAAAAAGTAGAAAGAATGGTACTGAGGAACAAATAAAGCAAAAGCTACTTCAAAACAGGATACGGTTTATTATCCTGTTTTCTACAATGTTTTTGTCATCATTAAATGATATGATTTAAGACGGACAATATTAAGAATCACAAAAAAGGTGGCCAGAATATATACAATAAACAAAACTTATAATAGCAATATATACATTATATAAACAACTGTGTACCCTAAACAAAAGTAAAAAAAAAAAAGGGGGGGGAAACACAATTAATTATCTGTCGACGCAGTCGCGGTCGCGTTTCCGCCAGTAGTATCTTGTGGCTTCATCAGGACATGGGTAGTTAAAATGATCAAGCGGTCCCCCCCCCCCCCGAGAGGGGACACCACCCTGAGGGATACAGCCAACCTCCTCCTACGGGACAAAACAGTTCGATCTCTCCATGAAACTCCAAAAATATACATTCTGGGTCTACAGAAGTATTTAGTTCACGGGTGTGTATTTAAACAACCACCTGGCCGTATCACACCACCTCAATAGAGTCGCGGGAGCCACGTCTATGACTACAGCTCCCCAGATCACCTTTAAACTGGAGAGGCACTCAGCGTTCGTCCAACCGGTCCGCCGTCCGAGACTCAACAAACCTCCTGCAAGCATTCGACTCAATTAACTGGGGATACATGTTTCAGGCACTACCGAAATTCGGGATACCGGGCAAGTACATCACAAGATTACTGTATAACGCTCCAACAGCGCGCACCAGAACGGGGGGGGGGGGGAGACATTTCGGAGGAATACACTATACACAAAGGGACCAGACATGGATGCCCCTTTTCGCCCCTCATTTTTATTCTGGCGTTAGAGCTGCTAGCCATAAAGCTAAGAAAGGACTTTCTGGACTAGGGCATACAGATTGGGAATACGACACATTTATTTTCGGCATATACTGACGACATTCTTAAGTACATACATGATCTCCGTAGACCGCTGTCCCCATTATTCGAGACTTAACTCCATTTTGCTCTCCTATCGGGCCTGGCCTTAAATACTACTAAAACACATGCTTTCTTCTTCACGGACCAGGAGGGCACTACTGACGTAGAAGTTGGGGGTGCTAGAATTCAAGTAACACAGTCCACGTTTAGGTATTTGGGCATCCAAATATACAGGACACAAGACGATATGCTAGAAGGTAACTTAAACAAAGCAATTAGAGCTTTGAGGTCTAGTGTCTCTTTTTGGACAGCACTGCCGCTGTCTATCACAGGGAGAGCAGCGATAGCAAAAATGGTTGTCTTACCAAGACTACTATATTACTTTATGAATTTGACGTTAATAGTACCGCAGACTACCATTAAATTACTGAATACTCTGATCACAGACCTAATTTGGGGAAAGGGCAGGAGATGCATTCGTCTAAAAAAACTACAAGTGGGAACCCGGACGGGAGGCCTGGGGGTACCGGACTTTCGAGCATACTATTACGCCTGTCAAATACAATGGTGGTCGTACTGGACGGCGGGACGCAATTTGCAGGAAATATACTACACGAACGCGGATATTGACAGCGGAGCATTACACGCCTTGCTCTTGCCGGGCAATAGAACCTCGAATGACCCCCCCCCTTATTGCAGACTGCATTACGATGCTGGAAAGCGACGCTACAATACACAAATACACCCCATGCATACGCAGGTAACATACCATTGTTAGGCATCCCATTGACTAGCGGTAGGCTTACAAAACGCAAACTGACACCTTGGCTAGAGGTGGGTATTAGTACAGTGGCGGACCTATTTGGGGAGGAGACGCTGCTGGACCCTGATACTTTTATAAATGAGACCGGCGCCCCGGCACAACTATATCTAACACACGCAGCATTGTGCCGATATATAAGGACACACTGGGCCCCGCAAAGGAGAGCGCCACCTGATAACGAACTGGTCAAAATGGTATATTACATGGGTAGAGGACGACATCTGATCAGATGGCTATATGCTGGTATTAGCTCCCATACAAGAGCACCCTTACATGCGCTGAAGGCTATTTGGGAGGTAGACATAGGAAAAGACCTAACAGATAAAGAATGGTCAATAATACTTGAGCACCCTCGGAAAATCTCAAGGAACGCTAAGTTCAAATTTATTCAGACAATGGTCTTACACCGTGCGTACCAAACGCCGACCAGGCTAGATAAGATGTTTCCCCAAACACAACACTCATGCCCGAGATGTATGCTAGAAGGGGCAGCATTACTGCACATGTTATGGGAATGCTCAAAGGTAAGGGGATACTGGGACGCGGTTAGAGGAATGACTGGTGCGGCTGCACACCTTGCCATTGCTGACACAGTAGAGGAATGCATTTTAGGTCTCCATATTCGGATATCCAAAAACAAGGTACAATACCGGTTCATAGATCTTGCACTGATATTCGCTATCAGGACCATCACCATGAGATGGAAATCACGCAAACTCGCTGAAATACATGCCTGGTATACAGAAATGCTACAATGGGGCGAGGCAGAGGGAGCTGTGCTGCGTAGAGAAGTGATCAGAGGACTGCGGAAAACGCCAATTTCTCTTGAGTGGGAAATTATGTTAGAAGTGCCGAGAGCACACGACACGGACTCAGAAGGCTAAATGTTATATACCTCACGGAACTGAATCCCATGCCACATGAATGTTATAGATTACACACAGATTTGTATCCCAGTATGCAATGACTATATATGAAAATCGGCAAGACTGGCTAAACTTTATATATAGACAAACAATTGGAGACTGGGACATATGGGAGGGGGGAGAAGTTGGGGGAAACTGTTGGTTGTTTATGTATACCATTAAAAAGCAGGACAGAACCGTGTGAATAATGAAGAAAGAAGGTTACAATATACTCTCTGAAATGTAAACATGATTGTTAATCGGCGATTCATAAAATGTGCCTTATAACACTTGGAATTGCAATGTACACACGAACTGTCAGTAAAGAACTATGCGACAAAAGAAGAATAAATGGAATAAAATATGTTTAACAAAAAAAGTGTATGGGGAAACAGTTGGCAGGTGCCTGGCTCTACGGCTGCGTATGAAAGAGACCTCTCGGTGTATCGCGGCATTGAAAGACAAGTTTGGGACATTGTGTCAGGACCCTCAAGGGATTTTATCAATTTTGCATCAGTTTTACACTGAACTGTATACACAACAGGAAGTAGCGGTCTTGGATAACAATGTATTTCTGGAGGGGGTTACACCATATTTAGAGCCTGTTGAGTCGGAACAACTGGACAGTCCAATTACAATGGAAGAGTTAGAAATGGCGGTTAATAGTCTAGCATTAGGGAAGGCCGCTGGCCCTGATAAGCTCCTGGGGGAGATTTATAAGATGTTTTTAAACAAATGAAGAATGAAATGCTGACTACCTTTAGGGCTGCACAGGCGGGATATGCCCCTAAGTCTTGGGCAGAAGCCACTATTGTGGTTTTTAGCAAAAAGGGCAAAGATCCTGAATTGGTCGGATCATACCGTCCGATTTCTCTGTTAAATTGTGATGGTAAAATATACTCGAAGAACCTGGCTAATCGACTGTCAAAGATTATTAGCTCACTAGTTTCGGAAAATCAACATGGGTTTATACCATCGCAAGGGACAGTCACTCATATGAATAAAGTGGTGATGCTTTTTGACGGAGAAACGGGATTTAGGGCTAATTTTATTGGATGAGGAGAAAAGCATTCGACCGGGTGGAGTAGGAATACCTGTGGAAATTGATGCTTCGAGTCGGTTTTGGGAAAGGGGTTTTGACTGCCTTACAGGTACTGTACACTTCTCTGGTCGCTAAGATTGCTGCAATGGGCTTATTATCAGACTCAGTTAGAATTACAAGAGGCACCAGGTAAGGCTGCCCTTGCTTGCCACTTTTGTTTCCTTTATATATTAATCAGTTTGTTGAGAAATTGGGTAATAGTTCTCTGTGGCCCGGCTGTGTATAGCCTCTGATTGGCTTCAATCTGAGGCCCCCGCATTTGAGTATTGGGGAGCTAAAATGTTTAATTTATTTAATTTAGAATAAAGTTTGTATTCAGTAAAGGGGGCAAGGAAACGCAAGATTGGTTTGTGTATTTGGAGGGCATTTTGTGATCATATGAACTTGTGAAGCACTTAACTGATTATGTCTATGCTTGTTACTGTGGAGCAATAAAATAAAAAAATAAAAAAATAATAATGCTAATGAAAAATATACTTAAAATAAACTGGGAACAGAATGAATAGAAAGACAACATACAGCACATGATTGAGAAATATGCTCTAAACCTGCATACTCATGTTTGCAATGTAATCTTTTTTTACCTGAACAATTTACAAAAACATCTTTTCTGTATTTCACCAAAATTAAGTACTTTCTAGATCTTTTATCAATTTTTAAAGCATTAATCTCCCTTTGACCCACTACCATGATGGCTCTAGTTATTGCTGAAGGCTCTGGAACGCTATGAAACAACAAAAAACAATTCAACAGGACAAGAGTACATTTGTGACTATGAACACATTACGTGTCTAGTAACAATTATCCCAGCAAAATATTTCCAATGTATTGGGACGAATCAGCATTGACCATGAATACATTTGATTGTTTCTCATATCTGTTAATAAGGTTATTCAGATTTCTACAATTCATCAAATTAAATACGTTTCATCTAAATATAAGAGCCATGATATGTATGTACATGGTACAAGCTGTGATGCAGATGGCTTTCAAGTAGACAATTAACTAGCTTACCAAATGTGCACAAATTATTTTAGTTTTAAGACAAGCACTAAGCATACCATTCCATATTATTTCTATTTGATTTTTCCTGCATCCAATAAAAAAACATTGTGAAGCAAAAACCTAATAGAATTAATAAAAAAAAAAAAATGTCTTTCTCTTTCCGAAATGTTTTCCAGGACATTCATTTTTTCAAGGTCCTCACAATACAACAGCGAGAAAAGGTGTCATAAGTTGAGAGGAATCATTTCTACATTTCAGAGACTTCCAATGTGCATGTAAACATTGTCTTTAATGTGACATTACCTAAAATGTAACAATAGTACTTCACAACAACTTCTTTAAACCATCCCCTAATCAAGGAAGTCTGCCCCAGACTGCACTACATTTATAAAGGGGCTATACCACTGGAAACTGGAACAAAGAAATGTGAGGAGTTAATCTCTAATCCGTACAGAAAAAGTCAAGGAGACAGAAAGCATATTACTATTTTTATATGCAGATTTATGAAAACATTCTAAAAGCTGCCCAAAGCAGAAGTAGGGAGTAAAGTATTAGACACTGTTAGACTGTTAATACGCACATAATGTTTGGCTTATGAATAGACCCAAGCCAAGGTGGCAACCTTGAGGACAATTTAAACTGAAAAGGAAACCTAAACCTTCCAGAGTGCAAGGCAGTGGGTTGTGGCAGAGGGGTGCGGAAGTGGCATGCAACTAAAAAGTAATTTGACTGAAGTTCTAGGCTCCATTTTTTATAATGTGAAATTTATTCTACTTGCTAGCTTTGCTTCCACTGGTCCGGTCTCACCAGTCTGAAACCAGTGACAAGAAGAAACAGGTCGTAAACACCAATGATTTCTCAGACTGGGCAGCAGATGGGTTGCTGGTGCCTTTGTTCAGGTGGACTACTTTCTACACACTTCATAGCGCCAGTCTCAGTGCATAGCTGGCTTCACCCAGCCTAAAAGCCACATAGGTAAGAGAGCTCAGCGACAACTCATGGCACCCTGGAAAGAATTACTACCCGATTGAATAGTGGTAGCTCAGGCTGGGATGGCAAATAAAGCATCATACTTTCAATATTTGCCTCCTGTACACTAGAAGGCTACTTAACCGCAAACTCACTGTCGTTCTGGGACGAATTAACTCAGTGGGGATGTCCTCATCCGAATCGCAAGCTGTCTAGAATTCCACCACCGAGACGACGATTAGCCAACTTCACGAATTAGACTCTGAATTACATCTCAAGACAAGTAATTTGAAACAAATATTATGTGTCAAGGATTATGGTGACAATGCATTCCTCGCTTATGGCCACATGGTCCAGCAGGACTTGTATCTTTTTAGTGACTTTGCAGATGCTGGATGCATGGTTGGCCTTTAGGGTTTGTAGTGACCATGTGCAAGAGTTTGTCACGGAGCTCGCCCAACCAAGCAGGTTTGTATGTCCTCTTTTTTTATGGATGCACTAGTTTCTCCTTTCTTGGATAATATCGCAATTCTATCTCGTGGTCAGGGTGAAACACCAAGTGGCTCCTCTGTTAATACATTTGATTAAGTTCATTTTTGCTCTTTCAACTTTTTACCCATTGTAAGCTAGATTGTGGTTGATTTTGCATCACTTCTAGAAAATTACAGCATCTTCGAATACCCTTTCGCTTATAGTGTATATTAATGTTCTTTCCCTGTTGTGTATATTCATATTCATTATCACTTGAAAACTACTTTAGATTATCTTTTGAATGTTATGTCTTTTCTGTTCTTGATGAATGTTTCACATCACCTCCATTAATTATAAAAGCTTCTAAGAACTTCACTTTCCCCTTTTAGACGTTGCTTTCTATACCACAATTTCTCCTTCCTGATTAGTTTACCAGTTGGGTGCATTAGCAAAATCAGGTAAGTACTTGGATGTAGTATTGTACTGATCAACTTTGATTTCCTGTAAATTTACATTATCATCTGTCAATCTTGGGCGAAAAAAGTAATGTCATAAAAAACATTCTTTAAGAATCCATTCTATAGGTTTAGTAGCAATTTTTTTTATATTCAGATAATGTTTTATTCTTTCATTTCACTCTGGTAGGCTTTCTAACTTTAAAAGGACACTATCTTACATTTTCCTCTCAGCAAATCGGTCAGTCACCAACGCAGCTCTTTTAGACAAATGACACTCCTGTAGTGGGAAAACTTAAAGAAGGATAACAGTCTTTTAAAAAATGAGTCTTCTCTAGTCACACTACAGGAAAGTGTCCAACATGTTAGAAGGGATTTACAGGAAGCTGAGTGCAGGGGTGAACAATCACATGCAGGCCAAGCTTGGCATTCAGCAGTCGAACAATAGGAGTTGTTCAGTCTAACGTATGCTTCTCTCTGGATCAGGGTCTTAGCGCAGAAATGAGCATCATGTGGGTGTTTGGGGAGGTCTGGCCACATCTTGGATATTGTTAGAACTAACTCTGTCACTCAAAAAAAGACCATCCAAGCTCAACATAAGGTGTTTCCAATAACATGGTCGCTGTCAAATCCTTATTCACAGAGCTATGATCAAGGAATTTACTGGTGATAGTGAAGGAGTCCATCTCAAGGGCTTCCAAAAAATGGTAATGACTTCAGCTGATCCAAATGGAATCAGGTATTGCCCCATACAGCTCCTCCTCATCCAGTTGGTTCTCCCAATTGAAATCAAGCAATAGTCTGGATGAGCCAAAGAAAAATCACCCTAGACCAGGATCTGGAGCTAGTTTCTGGTCTAGCAGGAGATGCATTTCCTCAACCCTGATTTGTACTTCAATAACTCAAAAAGGCTCTCCTAGGCCAAACATCCCTAAAAGATCCAAAGTCTCCAAAAGAAAACTCCAGCACTAATCAAGACTTGTGCTGGGTGCACATGTTGGCACATTACCCCATTCTCAATCCCTTCCTACCGATAAGTGGACTACATTCAACATCATCATGATAGGAGATGCTGCCAAACTCAGTATTATAATAACCAATCCACAAGCTCAGTCGTCAGTCAGTTTTGAAGTCCTAAGACATCGTAATTTGACACTCATGACACTGGTGCTAGGACTGCAGGAAACAGCAATGGACGCTTTCTTCACTCAAGCATTAGCAAAAGCCTACAAATTGAGACAAACGAAAAAACTGTGCTCAGCACCAAGACCCTCTAGACTGGAGGAATAATTCACCAACAAACACAGTGGTAATCTAAGCACTATGTAGCAGCACAATCCAGCGTCTCATGTTATGTTATGTTATTTTTTTGATCAAGCGCAAACAGCTGCCCCAGCAACGAGGCGTCCCGCCTCCACAAACAATAAAAGCAGGTGATGAGGCAAGGTTTGATAAAACCATCCAGCAGATCATATTGCCAGGTATAAAACACCTGAAATGGTATAAGTTGTGAATAAGGGGTTTCTTGTGTCAAACAAAATAAGCACTGTAGCAGATGCAGGAGTGATTTATACTAACATCTCCATGCATCCGTAATTCTACATTTAACTATCAGGTTTGAGTGTGGAAGCTCAGAAGGAGCTGAAGTGCCGCTCTTTTTTGGCAAGCCCTTCATTGTAGTCCATGCATATTATTACAGAAGCCACAAAATGATAAGTCTCAGACATCCTCAATCCATTAGTTCTACAGAAAAATTCAATAATGCCTGGATACAAAGGTAGCTCAAGAAAGCAACAGACAGTGAAACAGGCACTATACTGTCAACAGGAGTAACATAGCCTTTGAATGACTGCACTCAAATATGAAGAACAGTCCAAACATGAACCACATTGTACATGATAAAATATCACAAATGACAACTGTGTAGCAAACATATAGAATCATTAGGATACAGGGTTCAAAACAGATCTTCCCAACATCTGGACCAGAAAATCATGGTCTTCTCATAACCAAACTGGCATAAGCAGTTCGAGTATCTCTCCTCAAAATGGTAGTAGAGCTGCCCAATTCACAAAAAGGTAAACAGATTTACTTCCACCCAAGTAAAACCAAAGCATACAGATTAAGACGCATATCCCAAACTGCACCAAATGCCATGGGGAGATTAGAGATTTGTTTGCACATTATACGGAACTACCCAATAATTAAAGAATATTGGTGCATGGTTGTGCAAATTCTGTCTATGGTTTTGAAGGTCCATTGATCTTTCACCCAAAATAATGGTACTGGGAGTGATGAATGAGGCTGGGGGTTTTAGAGAGGAGTGGACTCTGCTGGGCCCAAGTGCGTTTCTAGCCAAAATAAATAATGCCAAACATTGAAGATCTGGATGGCTCCATCGCATGAGTGGCTGAGGGACATGTATTGGTGCTTGAGACTAGAAGGGGCAGGGGATGTCCTCAAACGCAGTAACATTTCGGCACCTTGCCTTGACTCTGTGGTGCAAACTGAAGCGATGTTGGGGTATAAAATATTATTCAGATCTGGCCCCCATCTGGGACTCCCCTGGCACGCCAATATGCCTTAAGGACAGTCTTTCTCAGGCTGTCAGGAGTGCAGGTGTAGCTACCTGGTCAGACCTTGTCACAGCGGAAGGTGTTCTTTCGTGGGAAGTTCTGCGGGCTAAGATAGGGGATTCTTTTTCCCGATTTAAATACATCCAACTCCGCTCCTGGTATGTTACAGAGAAAGACAACATCGGTGGAAATTGGGATATTGAGGTAGCACTCCAGTCTGTGGGTGTTAGGAAGAAAGAGGTAGCCCTCTGGTATAGAGAATTGCTGAATTCGGAAGAGACCACAGCCACGCCTTTAAACCAGGTATGGAGTTCATCGGTCTTTGAGGCCTCTGCTGCTGAGCTTAATGAAAGATCTCTCAAATTCTTATATAGGTATGTTAAGTCGGCTTCATCGAAAAAGAACCACTATTTTGTATTAAATAGGCTGTATTTTACGCCAAAAAAATAGCAAAGTTTGTGAGTCCCTCTCCTTTATGTCCAAGGTGTGATTTAGCAGAAGCGGACAATATTCACATGTAATATGATTGCCCTGTGATTGGTCCCTTTTGGATAAAAGTGGGAAAGACACTGGATAGTGTTTTAAAAGTAAACATTGGATTGAATGGGGTGAGTGTAATGTTTGGGTTGGATTCAGAAACTACTAATGAGCTCAGTGAGGAACAGATCGCCTTATTTTTCACTCTAATTATTATTGCTCGTAGAGAAATCTGTATGCTGTGGAAAGATCCAGCCCCCCCACTGAATGATAAATGGCTACAGTCTGTTCTAAAAACTGTACGGCTAGAGTTGGGGGCTATACATAATAGAAATACCATAGTCTGGCTCCCACTCTGGGAATGGGCACTCGAGCTGAGGTTGGTATCAGATTCCGAGTTTGTCCAATGATTACACCGGGCCCCGGGATAAAGGGGTAGCCAGGTCGGCTTCGGGTGCAGCAAGGACTCCAACCCTGGGCGCACAGGAGAGAACAAAGGGTCGCTGGTGTCTTTCTTTTGCAAGTGCCAATGGTGAGATGAGGACAAGAAAAAAAAAAAAACATTTCGGCACCTTGGTGGGCCCACTTTAAAATAGTGACTAAGTAACCCAAACTTGATTTGTATCCCTAGTTTGAATGGACAACATTGAAATAAATGAGAATATATCTATTTGAAAAAAATAATATGAATGTCAAGTTATTTCTGTAATTTATTTATGCATTAAAACGAATACAAAAGGTTTGTTTAAAAAAAAACTTAAAACCATAAACAGATGCAGATGAATTTAGAAAGCTTGATTTAGTATTCTGATTCCATATAAGAGTAATCCATACTTGTATCAAAAGGATTGGTTAGGCTCAACAGATCTTCCAGATGCATATATTTGCTGCAACGACGGTTAATCTGCCTAAGTTCAGGTACTTTCTCTTCATGTGGAGAAGCATAAGTCAAGAAGCAGCACTTTGCCATCACATATATTAAATGGGCTTCTCAATCTCCCTGTCCATACAGGGCTTGGTAGAAGCTGCCCAAGTCCTTAAAAAAAGTGTTTTCTGGCCATACCCACCTTATGGAGTTATAACTAATTTGCGCAAATAATAAAGAAGGAGTACCAGTCAATTCTGTATGGTGATCTAGATATTGATTACAACTGCTCTGTTTCGGGCAAAGAGAATCCTCTAAGAATTCTTTAAAAAGCAGATGTTAAGGAAAGTTACATTTAGGGTACTAAAAGTCTGGGTCAGAATTTGTAAGGACATATGTATGTTGTTTAGGTTTTCATGTTAAATTACACTTTAAACCATTATTGGATACTGGTCTGTCTGGTTTAGGATGGTCTCAACATCTCTCTGAGAGTGGCAGAACTGCATCGGATGAAAGATCTTTATCTGAGTAAGACTTTACAATCAGTTAAATCTTTCTCAGATGCGATCAGAAGATTGTGATGAATCAGATGAAATTGTGAATGAAGGAGAACTTTGTAAGATTCATTGGGCTGGTCAGGGTCTGTCCTTAAATAAAAGAAATCTACACTTGAGCTATGAGAAGTCATTCTCGCTTTGCTATACTGCCCTGTTGAAAACTGATGTAGTCAAACTTACAAATCCTATTATGTGGAAGGCAACTTTTGACCCACCTTGGAAGTGAAACATTGGTTAAAGCAATAAGCTTACATTAGATCTTGAAGCCAGTAAATTACAAAAACATTTTGCTTGTTTGTTCCTTTTTACAGCTCTCTCTCTCTTCAGTCAGGATTTGCATATTAATTTGGCAAATTAAATTCTGACTAAGACAGGCAGATCTGTAAGCAATCTTAAGGTATATGCTAGCTACCTGTAACCAGCTGGCAACTTTCTGGGAAAGGCAACAGATTATTTCAGTGAGGTGACAGAAAAGAGAACTGAGGGAAGCACAGCTTTGGTTTGGAAAAACGTAGGAGCGATGAATCTAAATTTTGGTTTCTATTTTATGCTACTGTAGTTGTCTGAATGCAAATTATGAGGTTACGAACAAAGAAAGCACGTACATTTCCACTCTAGTCAAACGATCAGGCTCATCAAAGTTATGAACCTTGAGCTGAATACGGAGGTGGGCAGACAGGAGATCAATCTGGAGGATGCAGTGGTGCTTTGGTTTCTGTTAATTAGTCACCAGTTTGCTTTCAATAACTAATATACAGGGTCTTTGGTTAAAAGAAAGTGGGGTCTTTACGGAAAGTCTCCCACATTTATGGGAAAGAAAGGGAAGGTTTCTCGATCAGCCATGTGACAGTTGGTTATCAGGACAAAAGGTCTCCCTGTTCCAGAAAATTGTTATCTTCCCTAAAAACAACACACAGTACCTTAGTGCTGAAGACAGGGCTGGTTCAAACCCAGTTCACACTAAAATAGTAATTTCAGGTTCACTGAAGGGTCAGAGCAGAGCTTTGTCAAGGGACTTCATCACATACAATGTGCTATAGAAATCAGCACAATGTTGGCCTTCCAGGGGAATAGGAGAGTTTAAGCGTCCACTTCATCGGTTGAAGTTAGGGTTCTTTCAAATGAGGTGGATGTGCTCCTAAAGATACTATGTTGCTTCAGGCCTATGGCCCTTTTGCATTGTATACTGTACGATATGTATTTTTACACTGTTTACTGCTATAGTAATGGATGTATGACATTACAACGCATACATTTACATCGCGGTACATTACATCGCGTTTTTACAACGCGTTGGAGGGCGCTGGACTTAGGAGTAGTACAATTTACTATTCCAACTCCAGTCTACATACAGTAGGGAAGGTGTTGGATAGTAAATTATACTATTCCTTGTCCTAGAGCACCATCCAGCACAAGTCGTTGAAATGACTTGCGTTGTGAAAACAGCGATGTAATAGCATCGCGATGTAATCCCCGCGTTGTAAACTATGTTTCCCATAGTAATATACCAGGGATTTCCACTCTGGCGAAGGGGAATGATTCAAGCATGTGAATATATAAAAGTTTCAATGTAAGGATTTTCAGAAGGGCCCTGAAAAAGTATCTGCCCAGTAAGTATATTAAGCAACATTAACTGAATTAATGTTTTTAATTAGAAGTAGTAGAAGATAAGGGAATTAGAACTAGTAATCAAACTAAAGTAAAAATAGATTGCCGATTTGGCCGTTTTTAGTTCTTATTTAAAGGAGGAAGAGAGAGCAAATACATGCAGCAACACAGGAAGTAAAAGCTCTAATGGAACAATGCTTATTTAAGAGATTGAGAAACTCCAATTCCTTGCTATGTTCAATTGTGTGGCAGTGGAGATTCAAATTCCTCCATCTTGAATGTGCACCACGATCTGGTGGACCACAGAATCACCCTTCTTAAGATACCACATGGTCTTGTGGCACATTTAATTACATGTCATTAGTAAATTCAGAAGTCAGGCAGCCTAACACAAAGTTAGAAGGCTGGATTTAAGTATCTTTCATAGGCTTTCCACTAGCACCGTCTCTAGGGTGGAATGGACACCTAGCCAGCACAGTAGCTTAATTTGCAGTATTATGGACATTCAGTGGAAATTAGGAAAACGCCAAGGGTGGCACTACTTTGGTGCAAACATGCTTGTCCTGGATTGACTGTCAAAGTCTGCTAAGGATAAGGGTATGTATTGATGAGGGTATGGTCTTCAGCTCATGTTTTGGGGGCGTGTATGGAAAATGTGGTAGTTTCTATTACTTGCAAATAGATCTATTTGCTGATAATAATTTGCAGGAGCACAGCACAGAATTGTATATTTTGAAATCAACTTGTGTTTTTCTTGGAACATTGCAGTGCATACATCTTCTTCGTCTTTTGCAACAGCACAGAATTCTTTATTTTGAAATCGACTTGCATTTCTTGGACTATTGTAGTGCATGCGTGTATTCCACACAATGAAGGCTGTGCTTGAAGTAGGTGAAAGATCATCCAATGCCAGATGGTTTGGGCTTTAGTTAATTTAGTCTTATACTTCTTCGCATAGCACAGTCATACACGATGGACAACTCTAAGTTTCAAGAGACTGCTGCTATAAATGGTTTTTTTGCAAAGCGGGATCATCGTGTAAGAAATTTGCCATTCCTGCAATGTCGTCTGAGTTATTTCACCTTTTGCTGAACCTTATTTGTAGCTGGGGCTGTAGAGTTCTGTGTGCTTTACCCCTGCTAACCAGTGCCTTTGCTCCACCTTTCAACATGGTGAAATTGGCATACTCCTAATTGATATATTTAACTTACCTAAAAGTCCCTAGTATATGGTACAAAGTGTACCCAGGGTCTGTATGGTAATGTCACTTGGACTGCAGCACCCATTGTGCCACAGAATACAGCAACAATGCAAACTTTACTGCAGGCCTACCATTTGCAGCCTGGCTGTTGCAGTTTAAAACTCCAACTTCTACCTGTTAAAAAAGGCCCATTTTCAAAACTTTCCTTTTAAATATTTCTAAATCACCACTATGCATGCCTTGCTGCCCATAAGGCTGGGTGCATAGTAATTAATAGCAAGGGATGTAGTGGAAAACACAAAGTTAAAATATTACATTTAATAATGTTAATTTCCGTTAGGAAACCGCTAGAAAACAATTTGACTATTTTAATAGTTATTAAGTTGGAGTTGAGATAAATATTAAGGAAAATGTACTTTTAGAAAGTACTTTAAGCTATGTTCCTCGCTAAAGCCTCAGGAGGCCAATTTGCATTTGATCTTCCACTTTTGCTAGCCAGTAATTAGCATTTGAAGAGGTGCGTAAATTGCTCCCAGAGCAGGAAACAAAGCCGTGGGTGTGGGGAATTTTTGTTTTTTCCTTCAGAGGGTGACCAGTGGGATTGGGCCAGGAACTGGATTAACCCCTTCGACGCTCATGACGAGCTCAGCTCGTCATGAGTTACGCCTCTCGTACGCTCATGACGAGCTGAGCTCGTCATGAACCGCGGGTTTTTTTTAAAAGTCAGCGCACAGCGGGAAAACCCGCAGCGCGCATGGTGTTAACTTCAAGGAGCCCTGCTCCCCTGTCACAGGCAAATGTGAACAGACAACTGGGCAGGGACCTTTCTTTGTCTTCCCCAGCCACAGAGATTTTATTCACAGTGGGCCGCTTTTTAACATGTCTGATGAGGTTTAAATATATTGCAGGGTGCACGTGATTGGCAATGAAACAGAATGCCAATTCTTGTGTATCTTCTGTCTGGTTGCAGGCAAACCCTGTTTTGTTCTGCCAGATTTATGTCCTTGGGTTTATTGGGGTACAGTGACCGCCCAAATTGATTTTTAGTGTTAAATATGGGAGGACTCTAAGAATTCCATAGTACACTACCTACACACATCCCCAGATCTCAGAGCCCAAGTTTAATGCAGACGAAGATTTTTGCCATCTTGAAAATGCCCAACGCAGAAAGGGTTGGCCCTGGGAACTTCTACTCCATTGGTTAGGACCTGCCCGGGAGTCATTTCCATCCACTAGCTCATGCCAGTCATAAATGTGGCATTTACAGGCACCCACTTTAGAACACTCCTGGTATTGAGGAAGATAAAAAAAGGACTTAACCTGCTCTCTGAGAGCTAAGAAGACCCCCTAGAGAACTAGACCTGCTATCTCTTGTACCCGGGGAAAAAAAAGTGAACTTCAGGGGTCATAAACGTGACCTTGTGTTAGTACACAACAAGCTACAAGAGGCTTTTTCCTGCAACGTATTCTAATGGCAAATGAACATGGACTAGGCCCTGCTGTTTGGCTTCGGATTAACACCCTCTTAGTCTAAGTTCCTCTCCGGAGGTCCTGGGAGCTTTAGAAGTGCACTCCTGTTGCAGATTTGGACTTGAAGGTTAAAGTCAGAAGGTAAAAATCTTTGGCCAGGATATACTTGTTTGGTGTATATGACCTGCTCTTCTTCACGGGCAGTCTCAAATTCCGCCTAGGTCCTGGTCTACCGTGACCATTGACCATAGTTGGCACTTTATGCTTCCTGGTTCCCCTTATTGGATTTTTGTCATTTTAGTGTTTTTATTGTGTTGCATTTCGACTTTATTAGTATTTTAGTTATGCATAAATAGTTTACCTATCGCTTTTAAGTTAAGCCGGTCTTCTCTGCGGGACTACCAGGGGTTGGCGCTTAAGTTAATTTAGTGACTTCAAGGGTTCACCGTGACAAGGGTTGGGATTATTCTGTGAGGTGGAGATTTACACACCCCAATTAATGGTCAAATTTCTTACAGAGGGTTTTAAGCTTTCCCATGTGAGCCTGTATCATCAGAAAAGGGTGAGTCGCAATTGTTTGTGGGGTAATTCTGAATAGAAATAAACTTCCATTCTCAGATTCATTTGAAGAAAACAGCATGGGAACTTTCACAAAAACTAATACTTCTAAGGGTGATACAGACACACTGTTGCAACAAACCATGTGCAGTTTTTCATAAGAGTAAAGCTAGAACTCCTCTCTCTTCCAACAGTAGTTCTAGATTGTGATATCAATTGGACAGTCTTGAGGTCCCCTTACTTCCCTAATCCAACTTCACCAGTCAAAAGGTTCCTCAATGCATCATATAATAAGAGAGCATTATTCTACTACCTAGAGAAAGCAACACCTATTCATTAATTATAGCCCAATGCAGGCAATGGTTACTTCAAGGTAGTTCAACATATCCTAAATAATTCAACAAGCAGGACATTGGAAGAGAGATGCAAGCCTCTTTCACAGAAGGAAAAGACAGCTATTGTGGCCTTGCTCAGAAACATTTACACTGCAGCAAATTCAAACCTGAAAATCAGTACACACAATAACAGTCTAGACTCCAATTCCAGGGCTGAGGCACAAAGAGGACATAGATTTTTCTCCCTTATGCTCCCCACATTTTTAACCCACCCAATAACCCACCCAATAGGAACCTTACTTCCATACTTGGCAAAATTTGTGCCTTTTAGTAGACCATCTCCTTCCACCTTATTCTGCTTAAACATCCTATTGCTGGGAAGCGCATTCAACCTCACAATTGACCTAAATTCCCTTTATAATCTTAATCAGGTCCACTACTTTTGGTACATTTCTTATACTGTATATAGTTGTGATCCGCATAATGCGCAAAATTAAGGGAAATTTCATGTGGACCTTCGCTACAAATGCTCGTAGTTTCTCCTAGTTCCTAATGCCCATTGCCTTTCTCCTGTTGTACTAAATGTATTTGATCTAGCGCATTATTTACAATTATTTTAGTGCTTTCTTTAGTCTGTAGAGATGTAGCAAGACTTTTTTTATTTGGGTTTTGTTTGCATGGGTCTCAGTGTACTCTTTGAATCTACTCTTGTACACTGAAAACCCAGTCCAACCTGAACACTTCTTCCTTTAAGTGGTTCAGAATAAAAAACTTGAAATCCTCCATTAGCTCCCTTCTTTTAGAAACTAAGTTGTTTGTGCCTCATGCTATTCTTTCTAGGGCTTTGGAAAATATTTTATCTTGGGCCTTTAATATTGTTATTTCTTTCAATTTTTAACCTCTTCAATTAGATTTGCTATGCTATCTTCTAGAACCTTAGTTCTGATTACCAAATCATCTATCTTATGTTCCAACTTTAAGCATGTTTCTTGTATGCTTTTTTGATTTCTCTCAGAGTTAGCAAAGCCTTTGTTTATGTCAACTAGCAATTCTTTAAAACGTTTCTGCTCTGCTCTTACTATTCCCTGTCCAATGTTAATTCCCTTCCTGGCTTATTTAAAACTGGTTATTTCTGGAATCACTGTGAATTTCTACTATTTTATCTGTCGATTTATCTATAATGTATATCCCTTCAGGAGCCACCTCTGTTTGTAGGACCATCAAACTGTGTTTTTTATAACATTTAATAGTACCTGTAGAAACCTTCCTTTTTTGTCTGCAATCAACGTGCTTGTCGGATCATAAAAGGCATCATATACTAATTGAACCTCTTGTCTAGCTCTTTTATCTGTCACATTCATTCCTGTTGCAGAGAAAGGTGTGAACTACAGGGGTCTCTTTTCTTCACTTTCTTTATTGTTATTTGTTTTACTCAAACCACTAACTTCTACTTTCTATGCATCTTGCACTAATAGTGTCTGTCCATGTAGTTTATCACTGGAGATAATTTTAGAAAAAGGACCTAAGGGAGGTTTAGGTCTAGGGTTTTTTAAAATTCTGAATTGTAATCAGCATTTGAGGACATAATTCTATGTATGGGCTTATTTTCTGATGTCTTTGTCTTTATAGTTTTCATAATGCAAATTGCTTTCTGTTTGTTTACTTTCACAACGGGGCTGCTTAGTTTCCCAGAACACCGTGAATATATATTTAAGGACATCTGGCTTTTACCTTCTTCCAGGTTTCTGTCTTCTGCAGTGAAACCTTGCGCCTTATAGGACTTTATTATATTTTTGCAGCGTCCCTTTTTCTGTAATTCAGTAGTTACCTTCTGCAATTGCCCGATCTCCAATTCCTCAGGGTTCCCAGACATAAGGTGCAGTCTTGAGTTCATCCCGACTTCCTACAATTTCTCTACTTGCATTAGAAAGAATGAGGTAATGCTGACGGTGCAAATTCAGCCCCAGCAAGGGATTCGGCAAGTTGCTTCCGTTTCCAGGTGCAAGAGCCGTACACCTTTCAACTCGCCACACACAACCTCCACCATCTTTATTATGCTTCCCCCCTTGAGCATTGGGGTTTTACAGGTGGAATACAATCTTCCTGTCCTTCCACAGGTATTTTGATGGCTCGCTAAGATCATTTTCCTCCCGTTTAGCACTTTAGTGAGTTTCCAGGTGGAGGACCTGCGGACCGGCATCCAATTCTGGCTCCATATTCCAATTTTGTTTAGTCATCAAACCTCACGCACTGATTGCAAAAACCGATATGAACAAAGAATTAAAACTAATGACGATATCCAATCACAAATAAATACAGTTTTTTAACATGGAATGTGAAAGTGTTACAAGGTAGGGGGAGGCAGAGGTTAATACTTGAAAATTTAAGAATGTGAAGCTTGTGTAATAAAGCTTCAGGAGACACACCTTACTAACCAAGAAAGCAAGGCTGTGTTGAGTAATGAAAGGTGGATTCAGCATGTAATATGCATCGAGCAGACATGTTCAACAAAGGCAATGTAACAAAAGGGGGCTTAAATATTGATGTTGAGCATGCATTTGTCGATTTGATGGGTAGTTGGGTTATTGCAAAAATTAAGGTGGCCAATATAGACATTGTGTTTGCAGGGTTTTATGGTTTGAAAGTACACGATCCAAGCTCACTGAGATACTTATTCATAGAATTAGCTAATTGTAAAGCATCAATTTTAGTGGTAGGAGACTTTAATACAGGGTTGGTCAAGAAGACCAAATGTCCTCCTGTAAACTCCCCAAAAGATGCAAAGTCATCTGATGTAGAGAGGAGGAGGGGCAGAGAGGTTACACTTTTTTCTGTAAGAAGTATAGTCACTTCTACATGATAGAACACTTTTTATTAGAATTGAAAGATAAAACTAGCAGAGGTAATGCATATTACTGCTCTTATCTCGGACCATGCTTTAGTAAAGATGCAACTAAAATTTCAAATACAATTTGTTTGTTGAAGATGGACACTCAACATACAAATATTAGCTAAAGAAAAAAATACTCCAGATACTGAAAGGAAATTCTAGTGAATTCTTTAGCTATAATCTGAACAGTTGTAATCAGATCATTGTGTGGGATGCATACAAGGCCGATCAGAGAGGTATAATCGAACAATTTACTTACCTTCGGTAAAAATATATCTGTAAGAGACCTATATTAGTTATAGATTCCTTACCTTAGAATGACCCCAGGCTTCAGACTGGGTCTGGAGAATATTTTCTCTAGCAGTAACCCTGCGTGTCGTTAGGTGGTGTCGGTCGACTCAGCCCCCATTGTCTGCGTCATTATCGTTGGGATGACGTTGCGGTGTCTATTTAGATGCCACCCCTGCATGCTGACGTCAGTTCTGACACAACTTTACATGCCAGAAGCACAGAGCCATGCAAGACACTGACCACTGGTACACAAAACTAGGGCCCTGAAAAGGAGTCCCTTTTAATAGAAGTCAGTTTGCAGAACGAAGAGCATGGGTGGGACGGTAAGGAATCTATACCTAACATATGTCTCTTACAGATATATCATTTTCAAAAGGTAAGTAACTTGTTCATGTGAAAGAGACTATTAGTTATAGATTCCTTACCTTAGAATTGATACCCCAGCAATGTCAACCCCGGAGGTGGGTCTGCAAACCAAGTTCACACCAGAACGTCCTGGAGAACAGAACGGCCAAAATAGCAGCCTCTCCGAACTTGGCTATCCAGGCAATAATTTTTGGTGAACGTGTGCAAAGATGCCCATGTGGCTGCCTGGCAGATGCCAATGAGCGGGATTCCACACCCCAAGCAGTAGTGGCTGCAGTCGCCTTGGTAGAATGGGAGCGTAGTCACATTGGAGGTTCCTTTTTCTCTAACGAGTTGCAAATTTTAATGCATAGGACAACCCATCTAGAGATGGTACGTTTTTGTACAGCCACACCCTTCTTGGCACATCACATAACCAACGAAGAGTTGATCGTCCACCTGGAAATATTTAGTGCAGTCAAGGTAGAAGGACAGTGCACATTTTGGGTCCAGACGGTGGAGTCTCTCCTCCTCTTTGGAAGTGTGCGGGTGGGAAAAAGGTGGGCAAAGTGATGGTCTGGCCTATGTGGAAAGAGGTAAACACTTTGGGTAGAAAAGAGGGCCTAGAGCGAAGGTCCATTTTGTCCGGATGAACTGCAAGGAAAGGAGGCTTTGAGGACAGAGCCTGAAGCTCACTCACCTAGCGAGCAGAGGTGACGGCGAGCAGGAAGGCAGTCTTCAAAGTAAGGAGTGAAGAGGACATGTATGTAGTGGCTCATAGGGAGCACACATTCGGTAAGTGAGGACAAGATTGAAGTCCCATGGGGGCATTATGAAGGGAGAAGAAGGAAAGAGATGAGTAATGCCCTTTAGAAATCTATTTACAATAGGGGACTTGAAAAGAGCAGGCTGATCAGGAAGGCGAAGAAAGGCATATATGGCCGAAAGGTAGCCTTTAAGAGTGCCCAATGCAGAGCCCTGCTGGACTAAAGAACGGATGAACAAGAGAACCTCAGAAAGAGGGGCAGAGAGGGGATCCACAGCCTTTGCTGTGCACCATCCCACAAACTTGTTCCATCTACAGGCGTATACCGTCTTAGTGGAGGGATGCCTGGCTGCCAAGATGACGGACAGACTAATCGCCCGGAGCTCCAAAAGGTTGATGTGGAGTCCGGACTTCACCGGAGACCAGAGTCCTCTGATCTCCGCCTCTCCCAGGCGGCCACCCCTTCCCAGGAGTGACGCATCAGTCATCACTGTCACCTCTGGTTGGGGAAGGGAGAGAAATCTGCCCCTGACCCACTGTTGGTTCGTCAACCACCACTGCGATTGGTGTTCAGTACCGAACGAGATCTAGACAAGGTCGCAGAGATTACCCAGATGCTGCTGTGCCCACTGGAACTTCAGATCCCACTGCAGAGCCTGCATATGCCACTTGGCATGATCCACCAGCAGGATTCAGGAGGTCATAAGGCCCAACAGCTGCAGAGTCATACTCACCGAAATCCGGGCTAGAGACTGAAACATCAGTATCATAGCCCGAATATCCCGGACTCGCTGTTCGAGTGGATCATTCCAAAACTGTGCCGTATCCAGACAGCTGCGATAAAAAGGAGCTTCTGAGAGGGAGTCAGGTGTGACACGTTGATAGTGCACCCCAGCGAATACAGGAGGTCCGCAGTAGTCTGGAGGTGTTAATGTAAGGCCGAAAACGAGCACTGTGAACTGAAAATGCTCGTGGCCTACCGTGAACTGTAGGTAACGCCTGTAGGCTGGCAGAACAGGGATACAGAAATATGCGTCCTGCAAGTCCAATGCTACCATCCCGTCTTTTGGGTTGAGGGCAGACAAGACCTGAGCCAACGTGAGCATCTTGAACTTCTCCTTCCAGAGGAAGCGGTTGAGGGCCCTGAGATCTAAGATAGGACGCAGGCCTTTGTCCTACTTGGGTACCAGAAAGTAGTGGGAGTAACAACCACTACCTACTTCTGGCACAGGGACCAGTTTGATAGCTCCCTTGGGGCAGAGAGAGCTGCAACTTCCTGGCAGAGAAGGGACAAGTGATTCTCCGACATGCGACAAAAGGATGGTGGCATGTAAGGAGGGGTAATCTTGAAGGGGAGGTAGTAGCCCCTTCGGACTATTTGCAAAACCCACCTGTCGGACATGATGGTTTGCCAGTGGGCGAATCCTTCTGCCCACTGGCCTCTGTGGCCATGAAAGGTTGGACTAGGAGTAGGACTAGGAGTGCTTGGAGGCTGCTGCAGGGAGGTTATGGGTTAACTGGCCCGCCCACTGGTCTCCAGATCTGCGAAAAGCAGACTGCATGGGGCAAGAGGTCGCCGCGAGGTCCAAGGATCAGGCCGTAGCCCTAGAGTGCTTCATGCACTCAGGTGCAGAGTCTGCCTTATCACCAAAAAGGTGACGCCCATCAAAGGGCATGTCTAGCAGTGTGGATTAGACATCCCCAGAAAAAAACAGACGTCCTCAACCAGGCGTAGCGCCTCAGGGCTACTGATGTGGAAACCGTTCTGCCCAGTGAATCGGCGGTATCCGGCCCACAATGGATTGTGAATTTTGCTGAGTCTCTAACCTCAGCCACTGCACAGGAGAGAACGGCCTGGGCCTCCTCCGGAGACTGGGGCAGCATTGCGCCACCGTATCCCACATCGTATGGGAATAATGGCTCAAGAGGCATGCAGTATTCTTGGGGCAGCATTGCGCCACCGTATCCCACATCGTATGGGAATAATGGCTCAAGAGGCATGCAGTATTCTTTGTCCGCAGCGCTAAGCTGGCAGAAGAAAACTTCTTCCCAAGATGGTCCAGCTTCTTGGATTCCCTATCTAGGGGAGCAGTAAGGAATGTGCCCTTAGAGGACGAGGCTTGGACCACCAAGCTCTCAGGGGTTGGGTGTTGGGAGAGGAAAAGTGGGTAACCTGGGGCTGGGCATTGGCGCCGGGCAATCGTTCTATCCACAAGGGCCCCTGTGCTGGGCTTGGACCAAGTGCCCAGAAGGACATCCGTGAAGGCTTCATTGAAAGGCAGCAGGGGTTTGGAAGAAGTTGCTGCAGGTTGAAGTTCCTCTGTCGGAAGGTTAGTCCCGACTGCCACTGTAGGAAGCTCCAGGCCCAAGTCCTCAGCTGCTCTACGCAACACCACTGCATAAGACGCTCCCTCCTCCGTAGCCACGGTAGGGGGAGAAAGCTTGCCAAGGTCTGGGGAGGTATCCAGACCACTGGTGTCACCCAGTTCCTCCCGCCAGTCCGGCTCCTCAAGTTGGTCAGCTAAAGGATCTACAGACCCCTCCCAGTCCTCCTCACAATCTCCTGGCAGCAAATCAGGCCTGCAGGGAATGAAAGATGAACAGTGGCACAAAAGTGCCGTCCGGCGCCAGTTGCGACGTCGGTCCGGCACCAGGTCCAAGTCAGGGGTGAGGCTGGGGTCGGCACTGGTCGGTGGCACGACCGGCGCCGGGGCGTCGTTGTAGGGATCGGCACCGGGGAAGATACTGTGATGGTGACCGGCATCAATCTGGATCCAGGCCTGGATCCTTGGGGGCCCACCGGGGCTGAAGCTGTCGGCCTCGAAGTCCCAGGACCCTCAACCGAGACCGCGAGGCCCTAAGGAGTGCCGGCGGAGTCGGGCTGCCCAAAAATGTCATGAAACGCTTTGTAAAAAGCTCAAAGCTGGGCAGGGGACTCTCCAGCACCGGAAAATGGAGGGTAATGTGGAGCCGTCCCTGGAACAGGCTCCGAAGACAGAGCTGGAGAGCAACGACACTCCGGGTCTCGTGTCGTGTTAGCCGACTGGCAGGGAGAAGGCGAAGATCGATGCTGCTTCTTCGCCTTCTTCTGGTGCTTCGACTTACCCGAAGATCTTGAAGACTTTAAAGAAGAGTGGTGATGGTGGATCTGTGACCTTCCCCTCGAATGGAACCTCGAATTACGCGGAGCCGACTGCTGGGCCTCCAATAGCTTTCGGGACCAGTCACGCAACAAAAATTTTGGGTTCATGGCCCAGCAGTCGGAGCATGACTGCAGGTCGTGGTCATGCTCCAGATACCAGAGGCACATGAGGTGGGGGTCTGCAACAAACATCAGGCAGTTACAGGCCACGCACGGCTTGAATCCGGTCCGTTGGTGTGACATCCCTCGTGCACGGGGAGTCAGAAGACTCAAAAAGAAGTCGACAAAAGTCAAAAAAGTTTAGTAAAAAAATGACTGAGGGGCGAGCTCTCCAGATCGCAAGGGTGGCATGGAAAAAGAGAGAACTGACTCGAAAATGATGTTGACAAAAAGACAAAACAATTTAGCCAAAACGTAGCTAGGAGTAGGTCTCTCTGGATCTGCGCTACGCTGGCGTGGCAAAAGAAAGAACGGACATCAGCATGCATGGGCTATGTAGGTCCAGCCATGTCCTCCTGGAGCCCACAACGTCGACAACAGACGCGGAGCGGACCGACTCCATTTAACGACACGCAGGGGTACTACTGAAGAAAAAACGTCCGGATCTAGATTGACACCTGGGAGAAATTCTAAGGTAAGGAATCTACAACTAACAGTCTCTATCAGATACATAATTTCTTCCACATCATTCATTTCCTTTTACTTCTGAATACCTACTTTGGGGTTTTAGATAACAAAAGAAAACACAAACGAAAGACGACACTCGTCCTGTACACATCCCAGTGTGAATCACAGAAAAAAACAAGAAGGGGGGGTTCCAATGTCTGTTAATTGCCATTAACAAGTAGGTTTCTTACAATGCTAATAGTAATCTGCAATACCTCACTCATTACTAAACAGAAACAGCAGCCAGCCTGGGGGTGATAATATGAACATGCGGTAACATTTTAAAAAATCTAACAGAGAGAGCCCTTCCAGGGAGTGGCATTTCTAAATGACACAGCGACAACATTAAATTATGCTCTGAAGCTACCAAATTATATGGCAATGTCCTTGAAGGATGCAGAAGCTTTCACTGAACGCATAACTTGAAAAGCAATGATAGATAGCCGATAGATTACAATCCATTATAGGAAGTGTTCTTGATATTGAAGTCTGTTTGAAGGAGTTTCCCTGCTGTGCACATTTACAAACATATTTTTCGAAAATGTAAGTAAACTCTTAGTAAACAGGAATTTAGACCTTACTGAAACAAAACTCTTGCCGAAGCAGAGGTTGAATAACAAGCATAAGGTTCTCTCAAACCCTCATTTCACTTCACTCAGCTAAACAGCCGACAGTGTAAGGAGAAGGGGCATTAAATAATACAGGACAGTGAGGTCCCTTATGTTGGGACAGAATGCATCTCAAATTTCATGACGGATTTCTTTTTAAGGATAAATTATAAGGAAACTCAATTAATCTGGTGCCATGAATTAGTCCGGTCCAGAAAATCCTGACTGCCTATTGTTCTTGGACTCTTCCAACTATGGCCCTCTTTCAATCTTAGGTGATCTACACAAGCTTCATGGCTACAATAATGCAAGTCTCTCAAGTCTTAATTTCATATGCATATGAATCAATTGCTTTTGAACTAGTCAAAAAAGGATGTTTGAAGTCCAAAGGATTACCTGAGCCAAGGACAATTTGATTTTTTTACTAATTGCACCTTTATAGAATATTGACAGTTTGAATTAATCAGCTACAGTATGTTGTCACATATTGCCTGAAACTCATTTGTCGGGGAGAACTTGAATCCTCAGGGGCTCTGGAATTTTGCTGCATGCTTCTCTGGCACCACTGTCATCAGAAAGCTGTACCCTGCATGCAATCTAGTTAGATGGTTGGCTACATGAGTTGCACTCAGCAGACATTAGGCATTATTTAGAGTTTGCTAGATGGGATACTGCATCACAAGTGCGGCGAAGATCCTGTCCGTTGTATTAGAAGTGCATTATAGTCTATAGCGCATGTAATATGGGACATCAAACATGTTTTTATGGAGTATTTCATCTGCAAAAGTCTACTGAAGATCCATAGGCGTCAATTGGTGTAGATTGCCATTGAGCTATGGTGTAACTCTATGGGACCAGACATCCTTGTTACTATGTAAGCCAGTAAGTGTTTAGCTTTGTCATCTGCCAGTTGAGCTGTTGAATGAATACATGAATGAATACTTTCTTGTAAAGCGCATGGCTACCCTCGTGCATCCCAGCGCTGTAAGAGACGTGAAGAGACATTATTGAAACAAAAATGTCTTTAGACGCTTCCTGAAAGCAAGATGGTTAGTTTCATGCCTGATGTTATCTGGGAGTTTGTTCCATCCCTTGGCCGCTAGGAAGGAAAGCTGGCGACCGCCCATCCGGGCTAACTTCACCCTGGGTACTACCAGCGGATTTCGCTGGTTAGATCTTAGATGTCTCACCGATTGATGGCGACGAAACAGGGGGCCGAGTAAGGTAGGGCCGGCATTATGGATGGACTTATGCGCCAAGCACAAGGTTTTAAACATAATCCTCTCCTGGATTGGTAACCAATGAAGCGACCGAAGAGAGGCCTTTGCCGAGCATCGCTTAGGGATTTTCATCAGCAGACGAGCTGCACAATTCTGCACCGATTGCAGAATTTTTATAGGACCTGCTGGGGCCCCCATATAGACAGCATTTGCATAGTCCATAGTCCTGTTCCTTGGAGGTACAAAGGTACTATAATGTGGCATGTCCTGAACAAAGCACTCAGGCTGCATAATCCATGGTGTAATCCTTTGGGTGGGAACTCTTGGATTTATACTCAACTGTGATGCTCCTCAGTGATTAGAGCAATGTAGTGAGATGTGAAAACTACCCAAGTGAAGCAAGGCATTCTATCATGGGAACTTCATCAAGGCCTGCCTAAAAGGCATATTCCTATCGCCTGCAAAGTTCAATGCACCCTCCTGAATAATGTTAATCTCTGCCGGTCAAAAACTACCTCTTAAAACAATCTTGCAGACAAGTTGCCATTGTGGACACGAAGAGCTTCAGTGAGTCTATAACCATTGACATAGGCTTCTACCGATGTTAAGGCCTTTGCTGACAAGGGGTATAAAGAAACAGTATTGGGACGGATGGGTCTGGGTAATAGTAGTGGAATAGCCTCTTTATGGTATCTTAGATGTAATAGCATGCAAAACAGGAGAATATACTAGGTAAATTCCCAAAGATCATTGAATTTAGGCCTGTATTAAGAGATCATATTAAAAGGACATGAAATAATTCTGGGTCTCTCAATGTGCTGTTCACTATGAGCAAGAAGGTCTTAGGGAAGACTTAATTTCAAATCAGAGTTTTGGGCAGCAACAATTCTATATGGGTTTTGAACTCCTTTTGTAAAATCTGTAATGGGTTCTTATAGAGGTATATTCAAAGATACCAAGCACTGGGGAAGCCAATAGGTGTGGCCGCTGGTATTTTTGCTTTGTCAGTGCTTGTTTTGCATTGTTTTTTGCAAAGATATTGTTGGGCCCGCAGCTGCACTCTAATCAATCTAAAAAAATAAAATTAAAAAAAACACTGCTTACGAGAAAAAAATATTTTGGCTTAAAAAAAGCATACTTTGCAATATTACACTCAGGCACTTTAGGTAAATACTTTGGGTGTGAGTGTGCTCCTTGTAAAAAGGTAAAATGCAGTCACCGACAATGGGGGTAGCAAATGGCTGTAGTGGGCTAACTCACTGTCCCTATCTGTATGTTGTAGTGTGAGGATAAAAGTGTGAATGACACAATAAGAGACCAACAGATGGCTGAAAGTTCCTATAAGTATATCATACATATAATGTTAGTAAAATGAAAAAATCTTAAACTTCAGACCTAACAATTGAAGCAAATGTTACTTTTACATAACCGATGTGTTCGTTTTTTGGTTTTTTTTTGAGGGAAGGTGTTTCGCTCTTTAAGTCTAGCGCCAAGACGTTTTGGTTTTACTAAAATTATATTCACACAATACACTCATTGGGGATTTCAGCCAGACCTCTTAATCAATGGTCTTTTACGTCATTCACAACTTTCTTCAGCCCACTACAGTATAAAGGATGGGCAAATAGGTCAGCCCACTAGCTAATGTCACTGGTTTCATTCTGCTCCTTAACAAGAAGGTAATCTGCACATGCAGCAATTCTGTTCTGTTCACTCCCATGGAATGAACGAATGAGTGAGTGAGTGTGTACACACACACACACACACACACACACACACACACTAATCAACACCCCTCCCAACCCCCCCTCCTAAAATAAAATAAGCAATGAATTGATAAGGCCACCAGACCTGTTGGCCTGCTTGTTATCAAGAGTGTTCCAGGATCTAGTACACGGTGATGCTAGTGAGTGATTCTAAACAATAATGAAGATCCATTATAGAGCATTTGTTTCAGCAAAACAAATTACAATTATGCTATTCTTTAACCTTTATTCATCTCAGAGATAGCATTCGAACATTGTCAGTGGAAAGATAGGGCATATTGCTCCTTGAAAGGAATTCACATCATAATTACCGACTGCTCTGAGAGTTTCACAACTTGCTTCTGGAGCTTTTGGCACTCTTTAAACTTTTCCTTGTAATGGTCTGCAGCCATCTGAAGCCGAAGTTTCAGGTCCTCAACTTCCCTGCGCAACTCCTGCTCCACTAAGGAGTTTACGGTTTCCTGGAAAAAAAAGAGGCACTCTATGTATACTCAGATTTATACAAAAAAAATGTTTTGGATCTACAACATAACTGAAGTGTGGCTCAGAGGTTTTATTCACAGACAACAGGGGTCATGTAAGAAACTGAAAACAGACAAAAGTAGCACAGCAACTGATCAAAATAGCACATGAGGGGCATGCTGTAAGTTAGAATGCTTCTGCAGCAATCAAATGATTAAAAGAACAGTACAGTGAACCAGAGGAAGCTGTCAAGCAATCAATACAGTACAGTATTTCAGCAATGAAAGACTGAAAATGAAAGTAGTTCACAAAGCATGGACCCAACTTAATTGACACTTTCAATCGATGAACCATACATTACATGACTTAATTATAATGGTTTTACTTTGTTCCCAAAGAAACATTTGAGTAATCAGGACACAGCTACATTTTTCATGTAGGTCCATTACATTTTATGTTTAGCTGAAAATGTGTGCGACATACTCAGCTTCATTTATTAGCCGTAATGCAGCATTTAGAGAGAACTGGGCAGTAAGGAGGCTCCAGCAAAAAAATAACCATGTTGCTGGATACATGCGAAATCAATCAAACAAACCCAAAGACTGAAATCGTGATCCTCAGAAAAAGCACTGCATCCTAGGACTCCACCAGGTGGTCAACAGAGCTAGGACTGACAATGCCAAGAGCCTCGGAATGGTCATCTCATCGACAGCAAACGCAAATGACCCTCTCTCCCTCCCCCAAATCAACACCATCACCCCCTCATGCTTCCATACCCTGAAAATGTGGAGGAAGCTTTTCTAATCATTCCCAATCAACACCAGGAAAACTGTCATGCACGCCCTGGTAACCAGCACGAAGGACTATGGGAACACCCTTTAAGCCGAGATCAACAAAAACACGTCACACCACACCTGAAAGAGCTTCATTGGCTCCCCATACACAAACTAACACAATCCATACTCCTTACCAACACTTTCAAGGCACTACATAACAGTGGCACAGCATATCTTAAACACATTTACTTTCACAAACCTTTGAGACACCTCAGCTTGTCAGTGTGCTTGCACACACCTCACACATACAGAAAAACAGATTCGGAGCGTGAGCCTTTTACATCACTCCTAAAGCATGAAACGACCTGCCACTGCACATAAGAGCCTCCTCCTTCTTGACTTCTACATGGATCGGAAGACCTAGCTAGTCAAGAATTTCCACTAGGCCCTAGGCTTGGCTAGGTCCACACCTGCTCAGCGCCAGGATACACTCCTGGGTGATCGTGCACTCCCCAAACCTATATGACTTGACATAACATAATAACCTCCACTCAGCAGAAATCTCTACCACATGCAAACAGACATAATAACATATCTATTATGTCCATATAGGGGTACTCTATGATGCCACTCCCAATTTCAAAGTCATAGCGGGCAATCATAACTGAAGCATGGGTCTATTTGTAGGAAATTGAGTTTGTGTTGAAGGCAGGGCCTCAACATTATGCCTGGTATTTGATGCAACCCGGACTGAAGAGCACTGAGCTCCTACTAATCAGGTCCCCAGTGCTAGTGTTCCTTTTCCAAAACAACTGGTCACTTGATACCCAAGAGTCCAGGCCTTTAGCAACACTAAGTCCCTAGTAAGTAGTACCTAGGGCACAGGTACTAAAGAGGCCATACCATGTCCCCTAGCACTGCATGGAATATTTACACACCTATGGCAGGCCTTAGAGCACTAAGGCTGGGTGCATCAAATTACACGTGTGGACATATCTGCATGAGCAGAAATGTCCCTGTGCTGGCCAGTTCATTACTGCCAGTACAAGTAAATAGGGAAGCCATTTTAAATACATGTGATGGACCCTGGTCAAAAACGAGTTCCCCAGGTACATGATGGCTTCACTGAAACTAGAGATGTTTGGTATGAAACATCTGATATGAATAATCCCACACGGATTCCAGTTATGGATTTATAAATACATGCACTCAGAGGGCAACTTAGAGGTGCCCTCTGAAACCTACCAACTACTAGTATGCTGACTGAGTGGTCCTAGCCAGTCTGCCACCACAGACAAGTTTCTGACCCCCAGGCATGAGGGCCTTTGCTCTGAGTAGGCTCTGGCAGATGGTATTTACACCCCCTCCCACAGCACAATCTGCAAATTAGCATTCCAAAGCAGGGAGCTTCAAAGAGCCCAGCAACTTTGGTATGGAAATCTGGTTTCCCTCGCAGGAGAGGATATCCAGGGCCCATTTGGCGCCTGGACAGGTGAGAAAATTAGTAGTCAGAGAGGCGTGTTCACCTTCAGGCTAGTTCCACCCCTAAGGTGAGCTACCGCAAATAAATACGAAAAACAGAATGCCATCTTTGTGATGGCAAACTTAAGAATTCTGAGACAGGGTGATGCCCACTTCCCATAGGAAGTTCTATTCGATTCTAAGTCTAATCTAGCGCATAGCTACACGAAGGGCTCCCAGCGCTAGAACAGTCATCATATTAATAAGCTCTCAGACAGGACTAGTTACTATAAAGCCACATTTGCAGGGCCTTACGGAATGATAGCTCATTGGAAAGCAAACGTAATTATGGGTTAAGAGTGTTCCAAAGTTTGGGGGCGTGATATGAACATGAAAGGCCACCCCAACGAGATTTGCTAAATTTAGGGTCCTACAATAAGTGTGCTGAGGAAGATCTAAGTCACCTTCCAGGAATGTTGGAAGTGGCTAGTGATCTTAATAGGACAGGAACTTTCTTGTAGAGTGACTTGTGCAAAATGCAAACGGTCTTCAACTGGATTTTATGCTCGAATGGGAGCCAGTGTAGGTCCTTTTGGACAATTTTAGCAGATTGATGTCTGGGGAAATTCATAAAAAGCTGAGTAGCAGCATTCTGCGTAATCTCCAACCTCCATCATATCGAAAGGTGAGTCAAGGCATATAGGGGTGTAGTGACCTCAGGGGTAAGTAGCCCTATGGCTACTTACCTAAACTCCCCTAATGCCCTTAAATCTAGTACTTAGAAGAGTCCCTGGTACCAGGAAATCAGACCCTGGCGACCGAAAAGAAAAAGGACTGACAAGCAAGAACTGTGGAATGACCCACGGATTTGGCACTAACCCTGCTGTTCGCTGTTTCCGACGATTGCGCCAAGGTCGACTCACCCTGTAACCTGATGTACCTCCAAAAGATTTCTGCCTGGACTCAGAAACTCCTGTGGAGCAGCGGAACTGGTTCGCTGCACCCTGCAGGTACCAAAGAAAGAACTAGGAGTACTTTGGAACGCATAAACCTAACACCACTAGCATCACTGCACCCATCACTCTAAGTCAGAGTTTAAGTGGGCAAACTGTGCGAGTATGGTCCTCCAGCACTCCGGAGAAGAAGCCCACCTTGGGTTTGCTTGGAGGGGACTTCTTAACGCGGCCTTCAGCCTCTTTGTGCAGCCTCCCCTGACCGCAAATGGCTCAGCTGTGAAAAACCAGACTCCTCAAGACACCTCTGCACCTGTTGCCCCGTGTCTGAGTGGAAGTGGACTGAAAGTGTCCCCACGTCCCGAAGCAAGAGCACCTGAGCCCCCTTGTTGGTTCAGCATGACTGGTTACCCAATCCAAACCTGCAGCCTGCAGGACCGATCCCCATTCACTAACACTGGGCACCTGACCATGTAACACACTTATGCACCTGGACACCCTAGAGCCTCCAGAGGTGGCCAATTGGTGTGGCCTTGAACCTTGCCCCATACTCACCTTAAGTCTAGGAGATTGGTCCCATAAGTCACTGTGAAGTGCCTGAATGCAATACATGTGTTACCCAATAGGATAACATTGGGCCAGAGGGAGGGTAGGGGAGGGAAGGAGAGAAGAGGAGACACCACATCACAATTTATATCAAAATCACTTAGGTTGGTACCAAAATATATGGTTTGTCTAGGGGCAGAAGCCGACTGAATCAAATAGTAGAACACTAACATGCTGAGGTTCAAGTGAACAGGAATGGTTGTTATGAGGGTGAATGCTATATGAAAAAATAGCTGGGGCACGTTTCCCTCGCTGACACAGAAAATTTGCTTCCCACAAAGTAGCAATCTGGTTACGTTATTTACCTTTTCCTGTTTCAATACAGCTAGTTTACTTTTTGCAACCTGGATCTCCCGTGACTTAAGCTCAGCCACAGCCTCAGCTAGCTGCTTTTTCACCTTGTCATTTTCCAAACGAGCAATATGAAGATCAGACATTGTTTTATCTCGCATATTTACTACGTCACTGAGCTCCCTGGCCATTAAAACAGACTCCTGTCTGCTCCCTTGAATCTGCTCCTCAGCTCTCCGAAGTTGCTCTTTTAAAAAAGTAGCATCCTCCTGAAATACATCAAGACACACCCATATTACATTTACTAGACAAAAAAAAATGTATGTTTCACATTTAAAAACAAATCACCCATTTTAAGCATTTATTTGCTGTAAGTTATTTTAATAAAGTGACTACAATGTCACATGACATGGAATAAAATAAAAGCACTGAGAAGGTTTCAAAAACATACACTTACTACAGTAAATTCAAGAAACAAATTTAGACGGTATGCCATCTAGGCCGATTTAGAATATCTTTTAGATCCTATCTGGAGCTTAATAGGAAGGGAGGAGAGCATAAATTACAGAAGAGGCACTCCAAACACACATCGATACCACAGAGAAAGCATGCAGCATAGTCACTGCCTCACAGACTCTAGGAATCAGATGATGCCCAAGGTACTTCATCTTGTTATGCAAGAAACTGGAGAAAGCACCATCTGACAGGAGAAATGCAATGGCAGCATCAACACTATAACCTTGTTAACTAATTTCAAATGATTCCTAGACTCCAGAGGTAGCGAATGCAAAGAAGCAAACTGTTATTTACCTGTCAAAATCGGTTTGCAGCTTGTAATGATGTTGTCTCATGCATAAAGATTTGAGTAATCCTATCAAACTCTATGAAAAAGTGGATTCTGCTAAACACTCAACACAGAAACCAGTTGCAGGCAGAGTCACAACTCCCTACAGTATGTAAATCATACAACAGGATGGTATAATTGATGATGTCAAGTGAAATGAACATCCGGAAGTATCTGGGCACTTACACTGCCTACATAGTGTGACAAATATAGTCCAATGCCGGAAGGATGGAAACTCAGCCAGTAATGGATAGAATACCCTACTAGAAGATCATCCAGAAGACTGCTGTTCTCTGAATTTAAGTTAAACAGACAGCAGTGTTCTGTACCGTAATTTGGGATTCCAGTTTGATGACACGCTCTCCTGCGGCCCGCAAATTAATAAGGTCACGGCTGCCTGTTTTGGTAAGCTAAAAATGATGAAAAATTTTTTCCCATTCCTGCCAATGGATGCGCGCAGAACAGTCACGCAGGCGCTAATAACGTCCCATTTGGACTATGCCAACAGTCTCTATGCGGGGGCTCCTCTGTACCAAATTGAACGCCTGCAAGTAGTTCAAAACGCGGCAGCAAGACTGATTGGCAACATCCCTTTCCGACATTCTATTTCTACGTTTCGCAAAAAGCTCCATTGGCTTCCCATAGCCTCTCGGATTAAGTTTAAAATACTCACTCTTGTTTTCCGTGCTCTCAACGGTACTGGCCCAGATTACCTGAGAAGGAGACTCACATTATCTCATTCAGTGAGAGACCTACGTTCCAACAGTCTACGCCTTATGGTGGTGCCACGCTTCCGCCGCGCTCGAATGGGCGGCAGAGCTTTTGCTGTCCTTGCTGCGAAACACTGGAACGGGCTCCCCCTGGACCTCAGATTTGCCTCATCTGAAGTACTATTTCGTAGCCGCCTGAAAACTTGGCTATTCTCCTCATCTTAGATATGCTCCTCTTATCTCTGTTGACAGTTTTTTAGCGCCGGGACACCTCCGATGGAGGTAGCTGTGCGCTTTATAAGAGCCATAAATAAATAAATAAATAAATAAATAAATATCCAAATAGGTCAAGAGTTGTCAAAAATGGGAATTTTGAGAAGCTGTATAACCCCCTCGTGTTTAATTTCTGGTGGTATCATGCTTCGGACAATAAACAGAAGAATCAAGGATACAGCAAAGACAATGAGTCATTATTGGCCAGAAATATTTTAATAATCTTGGAGCCCATGGGCAGCGTTACTCACTGAAGGAATGCATCCATGTTGATATCCCTATCTTAATTCAGATATACTTTACCTTATGTGTACGCAGTTTGCCACATCAAATACCTACATTAAGGTAGCACTGGAAGAATGTGGAGTGTTAACAGAACTACTGTCTTACTGTTTTGATGTTGTGTGCTTATGTAGCTCTTGTACCAAAGTCTACGGTGATACTCTACTGATGCAGAATTATAGCGCAGCTGCTATAGTTAAACTTGTGTAATGTAATATAAGGAGGATTTGTAGAGTGCTGGTTGTCACTCGTGAGGGTATTCAGGTGCCAAGTACATGAATGTAGGCGTGTGGAGAGGTTGGGCCTGAGTATAGGCAACCTCGATAGTACTGCAAGATGACTAATTGAAAAGCTATGCCTTTAGCTTGTTGTGGAATTCAAGAAGTGAGAAGGCGCCCCTGGTGTGTTAGGGGAGCTTGTTCCAATATGTGGCAGTTTGATAGGAGAATGATCAACCTCCCGTTCTGATTCTGTGGATACGAGGTGTGTATGTGTGTGTGAGTGAGGGTAAGGCTGAGCGAAGTTGTCTGGTGGGTTGGTGGAAGTGTAGTCCAGTGATTGAGGAATGTGGGTCCCATGTTGTATAGTAACTTGAATGGGTGTGTGAGAAGTTTGAAGTGGCAGTGCTTCTGGATGGGGAGTTGGTAGATCTCCCTGAGGAGTGGTGTGGTGTGAGTTCAGCCTGGGAGATTGAGGACAAGTCTGGCGGCGGCGCTTTGGATGGTTTGAAGTCTGGGAAGAAGATGGATTGAGATGCTGGCTTAGAGTGCTTTGCTGTAGTCCAATCTGCTTGTGAATAGGGCCTGCGTGATGGTATGTCTGGTGTCCATTGGGAGCCAGTTGAAGATTTTACATAACATGCAGAGCATGTGAAGGCATGAGGAGGTAACACAGTTGACCTGGGACTTCATGGTGAGGTTGGTGTCCATGATGAGACCTGCGTTCCTAGCTTGGTCGGTTTAGGTGGGTTCAACTTCGGCGGGCCACCAGGTGGAGTCCCCAGGTGAGCTCTTATTTGAAGATCAGCACTTCAGTCTCCTTGGTGTTGAGCTTGAGATAGCTTTCTTTCATCCAATTGGCCACACTAGTCATGCATTGCTTGAAGTTTGGCTTGGTGGAGACCATGTCATCTGAGAGGGGAAAAATGAGCTGGCTGTCATCAAGGTAGGAGTTGTTGATTCTGTGGGATCTAATGGTGTTAGTGAGAGGAGTCTTGTACATGTTGAAATAGTGTGGGGCTGTGTGATGACCCCTGTGGGACTCTAGACAATAGGTACTTGGTTCGGATATGAAAGGTGTAAGCCTAACTGATTGAGTTCTTCCGGAGAGGAAGGATGCTATCCATTTGATAACTGGTCTTTGAGATGCAAGCTATGAGACAGGGAAGAAATGGCTAAACAAAAAGGGGTGGAAAACAGAGAGAAAGCATGCTCCTTACATTTAGCAACGTTCTTTCTGTTCAAAAGGAACAGCTGCTGCAGATTCCACACCGTTGAACCTTTTTCTCAGGTGCAAGACAGGTTCCGGGAAAAGTTTAAAAATGCCAAGTCACCAGCGGCTATCCTGGTTGATAGATGGCACATTTTAACCTCTCAAGAAGTGATACAACAGCCTTATAAAAAAAGGCCACACATACAGGTGACATACTCTTCATCCATTTTTCATATCCCAAAGGCAGGACAGGGTGTGAAGTAGCCAAAAAGAATACAGAAAAGACCACATACATACTCAAAAGGGTAAGGAAGAGGATATCAAGTAACTGTGGGAGCTGCCACATCCATCAGAAAGAATGTTACCGAGGATAAGTTACTTTTCCTTTAAATGGATACTAGCTAAAACAGAAGCTTGTTTTTTAACCACCAACATAGAATCTTTACTTTACTTTGTGAACTTATTAAGCGCAGACAAATCATCCTCGAGGGGATCTCTCGGCACTGTAGGAGAAGATATGGCGGACACGACCATCTAAAACAGCCATGCCTTTAGGAGTTTTTTAATACTGGGAAGCTCACTGCAGGCCCTGATGTTTGTTGGCAGTTTATTCCAGTGCCTAGGGGCCAGATGACAAAAGGCTCTACCGCCCTTTCTTGCCCTCTGTATCCTTTGAGTGCACAGGAGGTTGGCATTACTAGATCTTAATTGTCGTGCCGGTTGATACCATCTGAGTTTATTACCGAGGTACACAGGTCCTTCCCCTGTAATGATTTAAAGGCAACAACGAGCATCTTAAAGATAGCTCATTTCCTCACCGGTAGCCAGTGTAACTGGTTCAACAAAGGGGCAGACGGAGTCCGTGCCGGTTTGTTTAAGGCAAGACGGTCTGCGGTGTTCTGCACTACCTGTAGGCGTATTAGTAGATCCTCCCTGGCACCCACCAGCAGCGAGTTGCCGTAGTCCAGCCGATTCACAATGAGTGACTGGACAAGGGTTTTCCTCGCCGACAGAGGGATCCAGGAAAAAATAATTCTGAGCATCCTCATTGTGCCAAAACACATGCCGGATACTATCTTGACCTGTTCCTCCATAGATAATTCATCATCTATCCTTACACCCAGATTCTTGGCCCATCTTGTGGGTGGAGGAGCCTCCCCTAGTTTGGGTGGCCACCACTCAGGGGACCAAATTGTCACCACCTTTCCGAAAAGCAAAATTACTGTTTTTGAGGAGTTAAGTTGTAGAAAATTCCTCCTCATCCAGACAGCGATACTAGATATGCAGCTTCTAAATTTCCGTTGGGTCGACATAATGTCTTCCTCAATGGGGACGATTAGCTGCGTGTCGTCCGCATAGGAGATGGTTTCGAATCCATGGCTTCTGATAATGTCTGCCAAAGGTGTCACATAGGCACTGAACAGGGTCGGGCTCAATACTGAGCCCTGCGGGACACCCCTATCTACCCCTATTGTCTCAGATACAAATGACCCCAACTGGATGCTCTGTGTACGTCCCGATAGGAAGCTATGGATCCACTCAAGAGCTTTACCCCCTCACCCCAATCCCCCTCAATCTGTCCAGCCACAACCGATGAGAGAATCTAACTCAGGAGGATTGAGGTCTTCAGGTATGCTCATAAGAACTGGAACATCACCCTACCAAATTACAGCCCTTTGCATTAAGGCAATAATCCTTTCAGAAAGAAGATACTGAGCTAGTAAGCTACTCGAATAAACTAAAACCACCCTTAAAAGGATATAGGTGGCCATAATCCTCTTGAAAGAGTGGACTTCAAAACCCTCAGGGGGATTCAGGTCTGCTTACTTGTAGCATTGCCTGCTTGACAACAAAACCCACCTAGCAAACATCTGTTTTCTGAGACCATGTTCTAGTTTAGCACCAAGAAAACTTACAAAAAGATTGCTTTTAATAATGAAACATGGAGTCTTGTGAATACAATGTCTAATATCCTATTGGGGTCTAAATTATGCAATGTTTCCACAACCTCGAAGGATGAGACGCAGCAAAGAAAGCGCTATGGGAAATTAATTGGGAACAGGAAATTCAGAGGCTACCTTCTGGGAAATAAATGGCTTAATTCAGAGTTTGTCCCTTGATAATGTAGTGAAAGGAACAAAAGAGAAGAAAGACCTTGGAGGTTACTGACAAACCTTGCTAAATTACTGATACAAGGAAAGCCACCATTCAGGAAATAAATTGGGCTGTTGTATATGAAGACCTGGACTTGACATCTAAGCACTTGAGACAGAAACACGTGTAAAGACAACCTTATAGCTCAAAATCCCAAAAGGATGATTTGGAATTATAACTCAGTGACAATGGTGTCTTAACTGACAGAGGTCTGTGGTGGACACCCCAAGCTTCTAGGGTGGAGTCCATTGTCAGGGTCACCCAAGGATAGGAGCCCAAAATAGTTCACCTTCCAGAAGATTCAAGCAAAGGAGTCTTCACTGTAGACAATAAGCAAGTGCATGATAAATATAAATGATGTCCGTCAGATTGCAGTGACACTGTTTCCACTCAGATGTCAAGTCCCATTGGAATATGAAGCCATGAGCCCCAACAACTTTAAGGCAGTTTATACTTTCTGCTAGGACTTAAACGAAAATCTGGAGACCATTAGATAAACAGAGTACTGACTCTCCATCAAGGGATCTGCCATGTGTTTAGTACAGTTGAGTTCACCTCCTATGTAAAGAAGTTCCTTAGTAAGCATTTGGAATAGCTTCTGTTGTTCGCTAAAAACCCAAGATTGAACAAATAAATTGTTGTAGCAACAAAGTTTTTATCCGCGAAATCTCATTGCAGGGGGCTTTTAAAAACAAGTTGATCAGATATAGAAAAATATGTATGTGGCTGCAGTGCACATTAAAACCCAACCTGTATCAGCTTTCTAAAGACTCTAGCAATATGGTCAGGCCAAATAAAATGGAAGTGAACACAGAACTGCATCTCTCGCACAGTAAACATGAAACAGATTCTGTGGCTTTTCAACAGAAACTTAGAAATACGAGTCCTGAATGCCCAAAGAGACCACCCAACTCTGTTATTTCAACATAACCAAAACCTGCATAGGAGTGAGCACTTTGAAGAACTTATTTAGGAATTAACTCCAAGACATGGTATGGTCCCCCCATCCCCCTCCATCACCCCCTATGAACAGCAGGAGCAATATCCAATGCCCCTTTAGCCAGGAGGGAAGCTACTTTGTTCATCAAGATGCTTGCATGCGAGAAGGAGGAAAGATGAGGATGAAAATGATGAGGGATCTCCCATAAAAGGCAGGGAATTTCCTGAACGAAACAGTTGCAAGAAGCATTGAACCAATGTTCTATTCTGCCACTGAAGGAGAAACACATACTTTAATCTTGCTCAACTTCTGGAAAGGAAAACAGAATCCAACTGACACATTCATCTGTATGGAGCATTAGTACCACTGGATAAAGGAGATCTTCCTGTGCATCGATGAACCCAAGACAGCAATCATATTGATTAGGGATCCTAAGTCTAACACATCACTGTTGCCGCTCCCACAAACCTTAAAACCCCTCCATTGACTTCATCAGAAGTTGGAAATTTGACACAAAATTTACCTTTGTATGTCCTCACCCTATAATCAATGTTGTGCACTGTGGTAAAGGGTATAATTATACTTCCCTTCCATAAATCATTCTTCCACTCCTTCACACTGATAACAACATCAGACTGACCAGAGCCCTCTTCCTGACATGCTTACACCACTGCAGCTTTAGCTCCTCTAATCTGCTCAAGAAACGCACTGCCATACTCCAAAAACGTCAGAAAAAAGTAGCAAGAAGATTCCTAAAGCTCACAAAGCTCTTAAAGCGCTCTGTTTTTCCCTGAAGAGGCGAGGATTAAATGTGAGTTCTTATGTACCATCCACAAAACTAACTGTAACAAAGGTCCTGAATACCTGCAGAACCCAACACTTGCTACTTTCCTACTAGAGCTAAGCCCAACTTCTTCCCATTGGATCAACCAATGATCCTGCAAGATAATGAAACATGGTGACAGACATGTGGGCATGCAAGGACCTGGAACATCTTTGACCTCAAACTAAGAGCTTAGGTTCAGAAAAACAAACTTTTCAGTCATACCTTCAAATGAAACTACCTAGGAACAAGGGTCCAATGTATGAGTACGATGCAAGAATAACAGAACGCTAACTTCTATTTATGACATTAGCAAATCTTAAACACTTATTTCATTATGTGGTTTACCTGTGCCTGTTTTACTAAGGCCAGTTTACTCTTGTGAAACTGCAGCTCCTGTGACTTGAGCGCAGCCACAGCCTCAGCTAGCTGGTTGTTAGTCTTTTCATTTTCCAAACGAGCACTATGGAGATTAGACATTGTTTTGTCTCGCATATTTACTACATCACTGAGTTCCCTGGACATTAATATTGCTTCCTGTCTGTTCGCTTGAATTTGTTCCTCAGCTCTTCGAAGCTGTTCCTTTAAAAATGTGGCCTCCTCCTGAAAGATAGCCAAATTGGAAAAAGGTATAACAGGATTATATTTACTATCCAAAATAACTCTGATACTTTGAGATTTAAAAACAAGCTAACCTTTCAAATAAATTACAATTATTTACTTACAGAGAGCGTTCGAGTGACTACCCTCAAATCCAAGTACTACAAATGTCATACTGATTGCATAGTACTAGTGGGCAGTGAATGGTCCCACACTGCCAAACCAATGAGCATCAACCCTGCCTTGCCCAAGTGATCCAGAAAGGGAGTGAAGTTAGCTCATTCCATGTTGTTAGATAGCCAAATGTGGAGCCTATCTGGAACACCTGAGGTGACTTTTGTTAAACTGGCACCTCTTTTTAAAGGGCAAGATTCAGACCACCAACTAAATTTGCAAAGACTACCTAAAAATTATAGTTACCATTTCTACTGATTGAACATACCAATTAGTAAAATAAGAAAATAATTGAATGTACATATCAAAACGAATAAGAATGGCTTGAAGCATAATAGCCACAGCTTTTAGTTTGACAGGGTCACCAGAAGCATGAACCAATCATATACTAATACAGCTGATCCCGACTCATACCCATATGGAACATATCTTAACCAGTCTGGTAACTATAACAGATCTATTCCACGGTTGATTCTCTACATCAACCAACCTTCATCACAATTATTCTAGGAATGAAATTGCTCACTTAACATGATACCCTCAACTTTTACATCACTTTATTTCTCAAGTAAACACACACATTTATCTGGTCTAAAAGTCACAATGAAGAATAGATTAATCTCCGGATGTTAATGCTCTAAGTACCTGTAAAGATCAGGAGGCAGCCCTACAATGGTCTCCTGGATGCGGGAAATGTATAAAGTCGTCTCTTATAAATAAATAATGGCTAGACTACATGATCAGCTGCACACATTTTGGTAAAGGAAAGAGTCATCCGAGACCCATAAGGTCTATAACATGTAATACTTAAAGAGGGGGCGTGGCTTGAACTCCGCCGAGCATGGACGCCTGAGCCCTGAGCTCCGGGCCGATCTCGGCGTTTATCCTGTCTAAGGCCTTCCCCGGCGGCGCCGACGACCCAGCGTGGTGCCTAGGGGTTGTGGAGCACCTCGGCGGCAGTTGTGTGCGGGGAGAGCGCCTCGGGAGCAACGAGCCCGGAGACCAGAGGGAGGCCCCGCCTGAGGCGATCAACCATCTTGCCGGAGGCCTACCCCAGCTGCCTGATCCCCGGCCTCGATTTGTGAGGAGCCGCCTGGAGACCCGACCCGCCGCAGACTAGCGGAACTGGTGCCGGCCCGAAGACGGCCCTCTGGCAATTGTAGACGCGGGCGCCCTGCACTGGCGCCCGCGAAACACCGTGGCAGCTGAATAGTGGTCGATGGTCATGAGAGGAGGGGTCCGGTGAGTTGTGCTGCGACACCATCGCGCCCGGGCAGCGGCGCGGCCCGATTGCCGGAGGGGGGCGACGCCTGGAGCGGATCCGACAGGCGCCGCTTGCTACGGGGAGTGGCGCTGCCTGACAGCCAGCTAGCTGTGCTGCTGGAGGCGCGGCGCGGCCCGGGACTGTGACACAGGCCCCGGCTCGGGAGAAGTTGCTAAGGAGCGGTGTGTGGTGCTCGGCCTGCTGGGGTCACCGCTGGTGAGCTGCAGGATTGGCGGCTGGTGTGCCCGCGGGCTGAGCAGGACCTGGCCAGGGGTGCCCCATTCATTACCTGGTGTTGGCAACGACGGTAGTGCCTTGGTTCCTGCACCACGGGGCTCTGGACTCTGGGCGTCCCATGGTAGCGGTGCTGGCCCGCGGACACGGAGTTGCCCCCACGGCTGGCTGCACACAGGGGAGAGTGACTTGGGGCCGCACTGAGCCCCCCCCGGATACGGAGTCCACCGGCCGGATTTCCCTGCACTCGACGAGAAGCTATGATTGCTGTATGCCCCTGGTAGACCTCGTCGGAGAGCGCTGAGGCTGGCGAGTGGTGCCCCCATTGGAGCGGCAGGTACCAATAAGCCCGCGGTGTCATTTGGAGCGTGGGCTGGTGCCCGGACCTTCTTACGCGGGCGGCCCCCCAAGCCACGGTCCTGGGAAATTGACTGGACGGGACTACGGGGAGCACGGTTCCTATTGCAGTTCCGGAGAGCATCGCGAGGTTGGCTTTTGGCGCCCGGCATGCTTGACGAAACCCGGGGCTGCGCCATGGGGAAACCGCGAAAGGGAGCAGGGGCGGCACCAGCCGACCAGACTGAGGACCTACCGGAGGTACAAGGACAGAGCTCGACGGAGGGCCAGAATGCGGGGCTACAACAGCAGCAAATGGACCAGATCCTTAAGGCCATAGGGGACACTAGAGAAGCGCTGCGGCAGGACATTACGCAGGTATCAACAGGCCTAGGCCTCCTGAAGGCGGACCACGACAAGCTCGCTGATCGGGTCAAGTCTGCGGAGCTGGTGCTGGAGACGCTAGAGCTGGCCCAGAAAGCAGCGGATGCCACGATGGAGGACTTACTGCGCAGAGTGCAGCACCTGGAAAGGTGCCCCCCTCGGCCGGTGGTTGCGCGCCTGCTGCATTTCAGGGACCGGGACATCATCCTGCGACAAGCTAGGTCGGCTGGCCCGTATAAGGTGGACAACGCATCGGTGTCTCTCTTCCCCGATTACTCCCAGGAGGTCCAACGTAGCCGCTTCTCCTTCATGGCGGTCAAGAGGGCCCTTCGTGATGAAGGGGTACAGTACTCCTTACTGTTTCCGGCATGCTTGAAAGTGTTGGTGGATGGAGTGGCGACGTTTTGTGACACGCCGGATGGCGCTTGGCAATGGCTGGAACGGTACCGAGCGGGCAAAGACGGCGCTGGCAACTGGGCAGAGGCGACAGAGGAGCGACCGAAACCGCGCAGGAGTAGGCGCAACCGGAGACGTGTACAGAACAGGAGGTCCCCGTCGGAATCACAGACGGAGCTGGAGAGGCAGGCTGCCCTGCAGGCGGTGTCGGTTATCTCTGGAGAGGTGACGGAGGCCCCATTGGTGGACTCGGGCTCCCGGCTGGGCTCTGATGAGGCGGACTTTGGAGGCTCTGATGGGGGTTCGGAGAAGGATCCTGCAGAGCTGCCTCAGGTTACACCACAGACGGCCGATGGACTGATGGACGAATGATACTCAGGATGCTGAGCGAAGTACAGTAAGGGGGCATGCTCGGCCTGTGGTGTTGACATTGTGGGGGACACTGGGGGACCGCTTCTTGGGGCGCTGGGAGGAACGCCTTCTTCTGTCTTGAAGGGGTATTGCTGGGGAGTGAGAGGGCTCTGGCGGACTGAGAACTCAAATGGGTCGAGGCGCTGCTGGGGGGAGGAGGCTATCATGGGCGGGATCGGCCTATCACGGTGTGGTGGGTCTCTTGCTGTCCTGCCTGGCTGGTGTGGAGTCACCCCCTCTACCTCACATAGCTTGTGAGTCTCTGGTAGTTACCAGAGTTTCCCTCGTTGACGGGGGCAGGGTTTGGATGGGTAACAACTGTTTGGCACCTGTTCTGGGGGAGGGTGGGTTGGGAGTTGGTTGGGGCTGTTACACGTTAAAGGGGATTGTCAGTGTGCCGCTAGGATTGTGTGGGATTGGACTCCGCTATAGGCCTACTGATGGCGGCTAGACTCGAATTGAAATGTATTACCTGGATTGTGCGGGGGCTCAACTCCATGAGGAAGCGGTATAAGGTGCATGCATATTTGGTCCGCAGGGGGATCCAGGTGGCCTTTTTACAGGAAACACATTTAACTCAAGTGGAAGGGCAGGCGCTGCAGCGGCGATGGAGGGGGCAACTCTTCTATACCACCTACTCCGCTTATGCTAGGGGGGCGCTGGTATGGGTGCGCGCAGGTGTCCCCTTTCAACCCATGACGACGATGGTGGACTCAGACGGGAGGTTTGTGGCTGTGCTGGGGCGTCTCGATGGCCGGGACGTTACGCTTTGCAGTGTCTATGTCCCAAACTCTGATCAGGCTGCGTTCTTCTCGGCGCTGTCGGGGAGGCTGGCATCCCTGTTGGTGGGCACAGTGTTTATGGGGGGGAGGGGGGAGGGGGGACTTTAATTCGGTGGTAGACGAGGAGATGGATCGTTCCCATCCCCCACTGGCGCAATCAGTGGTGCGCAGGGTGGCCAGGGCACGGAAGAATTGGCAGGAAAAATGGGACCTCTTAGATACCTGGCGGACACATCACCCTGCTGACAGGGATTATTCGTTTTACTCTGCACCCCATGACCTTCACGTGCGCCTTGACACTGTGCTTTGTACACCTGGGGCCCAGGAACTCACACGTAGCAGCGAATACCTAGCGAGGACTATCTCGGATCATAACGCTTGCTTGCTCACGGTCCTCTGGTCGAGACAGCGGCAGTCGGTTCCCACATGGAGACTGAATCCGCTGGCACTGGAGGACCCGGTGTTTAACGCGGAGGTGCGGGAGGGCATAGAGCATTACTTTCAGGAGAACGCGGGTTCCGCGACCACCAGGGAGCATGAGTGGGACGCCTTTAAAGTGGTGGTGCGAGGTGTGTGCCTCTCGTCCACAGCGGGGGCGCGTCGGAATTTGCTAGGTGATATAGGACGGGAGGAGGCCTCACTGCGGCAGGTGGAGAAGGCTAGTCATATAGAGGGGGGCAGTAGGGAGGAAGTGCTAGCGGCTCAGGAGTGGGTAGCCACTCAAGTTGAGAGGCTTCGCTGCCTTGACTATAGAGAGTACATGGTCCGGGCGCACGCTGAGGGAGACTGGGTAGGCACGTTGTTGGCATGGCTGGCCAACCCACAAACTAGGGGTACGCCGATACTATCACTGGCTACACCCACGGGGGACCTGGTTCACTCGCAGAAAGAGATTAACGATCAGTTTCTGGCTTATTACGCGGAGCTCTACTGGAGCAGGCTGAAGGTACCTCCGGCTGGGCTGGATGCCTTCTTGGATGAGGCGCAGTTACCGCAGTTAGACTCAGAACAGGGGAATGCACTGGGCGCTGCTATATCCTTGGGGGAGATTAGAGCAGCGGTTAAGCACATGGCCAGAAAGAAGACGCCGGGGGGTGCCGGTCGAGTTCTACGCCTCGTACATTGACCTCCTAGCACCTCAATTACATTGGGTGTATGGCGAGGCCTGGGAGCTGGGCAGGCTGCCACCGTCGGCCAGAGAGGTGATCATAGTGTCGTTACTGAAGAAGGGTGGACTGCCTACCGCAAGGACTGCTTACCGTCCGCTCTCGATGCTCACTGTGGACTATAAGGTGCTGAGTAGGATCTTGGCCACGCGGCTGACCATGCATATGTGTACTCTGGTGCACCCGGATCAGTCGAGCTTCATTCCCACGCGGAACACCTCGACATGCATACGGCGACTGATACGGGTCATGGAAGTAGAGGGGGAGGGTCCCTCGGGCGCGGCCGTGCTGTCGATGGATATCGAAAAAGCATTCGATAGCGTTGGGTGGTCGTATCTGTTTCGTGTGCTTCGTCGGTTCGGGTTAGGGGGTGATTTCGTCCGCTGGACGCAGCTGCTGTATGACTCCGCTACTGCCAGTGTCCGTACGGGCCGTTCAATATCTGCGGCATGCTTGGTGGAAAGAGGCACCCGACAGGGTTGCTCCTTGTCCCCGCTCCTCTTTGCGCGTTGGCGATCGAGCCTCTGGCAGCACGAGCCCGGCAGGGGCGATGTTATGGGGGGTGCTGCTGCGCGGCGATCCGCATTACATCTCCATGTTTGCCGACGACCTCTTACTATACTTGGCCGACATGGAGGCTTCGGTGCGAGGTGTACGGGCCCTCCTTCGGGAGTTTGGCGAATTGTCAGGGCTGCGTGTTAACTGGTCCAAGACCTGTTTATTCCCATTGACATCACGTAGCGCCCAGCCCACGGAGCTGGAGGGACTGCGCTGGGAATCGGAGTGCTTACCGTACCTTGGTGTCTATATTTACCACACCCACTCGCTCCTATATGAGGGAAATGTGGGCAGAGCGTTGAGGGGCATTAGAGGCAGTATGGGGTTTTGGCGTACCCTCCCACTGTCAGTGTTATGTTATGTTATGTTATGTTAAAATAAGTTTATATAGCGCACGGCTACTCTAAAAGAGTGTCCCGGCGCTTTCCACAGGCAGCTCAATGTAGAATAACATAACAGGGAAAAACAGATACAAGAAACAGAAAAGACCCACCAGAAAGAAACTAGAGATTAAAAAGCCAAGTCTTCAAGCTCTTCCTCAACTGAAGCAGATTGGGGGTGCTGTGTAGCGCCAGTGGAAGAGAATTCCACAACTGGGGTGCCTTGCAGCTGAAGGAGTGGCCCCCAGTGCGGGCCTTCCTCACACGCGGAACCACGGCAGTAAAAAGAGATTCAGACCGCAGTGAGCGGACTGGGCGATAGAAGGCCAACCTGCGCCGTAGGTACCCGGCCCCTGAGCCAAACAATGCTTTGTGCATCAGCGTCAGGGATTTAAACATAATCCGCTTCCGGATGGGCAACCAGTGCAGCGTTTGCAGCAGCCCAGAAGCTCGTGCTCGCCTATGCAGGCCAAAGATGGCACGGGCAGCAGAGTTTTGTGCCACCTGCAGGTGCTGGACTAGATAGTCAGGGAGGCCGAGAAAGAGGGTGTTGGCGTAATCCAACCTGGATCCAATAAGCGCCTGCACGGTAATCCGCCTATGCTCCGCAGAAAGCAGTGGAAGGAACTTGCGGAGCATCTTCAAAATGCCGAAACAGGTGCCGGCCAGACCAAGGACATGAGCTCTCAATGAAAGCTTATTGTCCAGTTTAACACCAAGATTTTTGGCAACCAATGATGACTGTGCGGGAGGACACATTTCAGACGGCCACCATTGCCGCCATTGCCAGTGGCCGGAAGAATAGCGCTGTTGAAGATGGTGGCCCTCCCACGACTGCTTTATTTTTTTCGCACACTGCCGGTGTGGATTCCGATTTCCTTCTTCAGGATGCTGCGGTCGATGGTGATAGGGTTCATCTGGGGCTCCGGCAGGAGACGTGTAGCTTTGAACACCCTGTTCAGATCGCGTGAGGAAGGAGGTACCGGATTTTGAATGGTACTATCTGGCGGCACAGCTGCAATGGCTCACGCAGGTGGTGGCGCGGGAGTTTAGTGGCCCAGACGGCCCACAGGGCAGAATTATTCAGCGCCGTGTCTTGTCCTTCATAGTGCTCCAGCAGAGGCTTCAGCTGGACCAGCTCACTCTCGAGGAGCGTACCCTTCGCCAATGCTGGCTGCGTAGCCAGAAACGGGCGGGATTTCCCACCCCGTATGCCCCGGAGAACCCTTTGGGCATGTGCACTGCCCTCCCCCATGGCGGGGATTGGTCAGCGCTGGCCACCTGGGAGGAACGTGGGGTCCACATGATAGGGGACTTGTATAGAGATGGTACTCTGTTGCAGTTCCACGAACTGCAAGACACCTTTGATTTGCCGAGGGGTGACTTTTTGCTACATGCGGCTTTGGTATCCAGAAGCACTGGAAGTTGGGTCTGGCGGAACCCCCCACGTCATTGGGTTGCCAAAACATCATGATGGCCGCTGGCACTTTCAAGGCTATCACCTGCCTGTACAGGAGAATGGCATTGGATGGACCGCCGCCCCTGGATAGGCTGCGGGAGCGCTGGGAGGGAGACCTCGACCGGCAGATACTGGAGGCGACCTGGCCTCAGCTCGTGCGACGGGCCTGGAAGGGCACGCGCAATGTTCGGTTTCAGCTGGTCCAGTACTTCACGCTCCACAGGGCTTATTTGACGCCGGTTAAAATTCAGCAGGTCTTCGGGGGAGCACATTCAGTGTGCCCTCGTTGTAACGCAGAGGGAGCTGACTTTGGCCATATGTTTTGGTCCTGCGCAGGGCTCGGTACATACTGGACTGATGTCATGACTTGCTTGAATGAGGTTACGGGACGTCAAGTTGACATGAGTATGGGGGCTTGCCTCTTACTCTGGTTCCCGCACACACCAGCCACAAAAATTACAAGTAAATTCCTTGACCTGGGGTTGATTATGGCCAAGAGAGAGCTCACAATGCACTGGAAGTCCAGGGGGGCCCCAGCTTCCTGAGGTGGCGGGGGAGTTTCCAACAATGGGCGAGTAGTGAAGGGACTCTTAGGATACAGCTAGCCAGACGCACTTCTAATGACAAAGCGCTAGATGCGGCCAGGGCGTGGGGTGCGCTGGTGGGGGACCTTCAATCAATGGTGGAGACTAGTAGGGGAGACAAGATGGATGCGCCGGCGAGTCAGACGATGGAGTCTAGGGCGGCGACTGCGGGGGTACACACGGGAGGCGCATCCAGCTAGGTCCACACACCCTGGTGCATGTGAGGGTTTACGCACTCTTGTTGAAAGGGAACGAAAGACCGCTAAGGTACCATGCTATATTTTGCACTTTTACTGGATCTTCAACAGGCTGAGGGCTGCAACTGTGAGTGTCTTAGAAGGAGTTGGGCGCTATTGCACAAAGGTTTATGCCACTTTATGGGGAAGGCGGTAGGGGGCACACTGACAAGGGGGGTGGGGATAGAGGGGGAGGGGGGAAGGAGAATTGTTAAGGTACAGGGGATGCGGGCTAATGTTGATTTTATCCTGGCAAGGGCTACGGTGCTGAAGACCCGTTTATGATGCATGGCTGTACGATGTTTGACCAAAACTCAATAAAAATCTGTTTTAAAAAAAAACCATGTAATACTTAAAAAGATAAACAGACTCAGAGGGGCTTGTCTAGCTATCAGTCACACCCTACATCCGGACATGTGAAGAACCGCATAGCAGGTCTAGACATTGCCAAATTCTGGTCATCTAACAAGATATCCCAAAGAAGAACTAATGAACATTCTTGAAAGGCATAAGACATGACATAATTTACCTCGAGTGAGTTAACAGAAAAGAAACAATATAAAATGAAACCAAACCGAATTCAACATCATGTAATATGTTGTATCCTGTTAAATATATGGTTTGTGCCCAGCCTTATCACAACATGACTCTTCATTATTGCATTATGCTTGAACTGGTTTACTTTAATTAGAATAATAGCTGGTTTAGGGAGACGGAATGGTGGTTCTGGAAAATAGCTGAAGTACAGAATATATATCTGTAATTGTATGATCATTATAATCACTATGTTGAACATGTTTTTGTTCGAAAATAATAATTTTTAAATCAGTATCACTACAAAAAAAAATGCTAAGTATCCTCCATGCACAGCCTGTTGAAGAACAATAATCTGTAGGCTCTAGTACAGATGTAAGTAATTTGAGATGTGCAGATGTAAGTAATTTGATCATTATTATCTGCATTATCCCAATGAGAGTTCTTGCAGTGGTTGCCATGTTTAGACATGATAAGCAAGGAGGGAAGGTGCACTCTAAGACTCTTCCTGAGCTGGACTGAGATTATTTGTGGGCAATGTACACAGGTGGTTCCAGAAGGGAAGCTACTGGAGCTCCAGTCTATCTGGCCACAGTCCTGGAGTACACAACTGCTGACATTCTGGAGCGGTTTAGCAACACAGACGGTGATAAAAAAAGGCACTCATCATCCCCTGGCACTTGCAGTTCACCATCTGCAACAACGAGGAGATCATTGAGGAGTGGACAGTCCAAGACAAGGAAATAGTGCTGGGAATTCAAGTGGTACAATGAATGATGCTGGGCTTTGCCACTGGAGATGGCAAACTTGAACTCCGCTAGAAAAAGATGTCCTGCAGGAAGGCATAAAATCAAACTAGCCGAACAGTTGCGTAACCTATTGGTGAACATTATGAGTGATGACCATGTAAAACCACCAAGGCACATTAATGGAGGTTAATACTTGTTTTATGCGGTCTGTTTTTTACCCTTTTTTTTATTAAACAACTCCAATTATTACATATAGAAAAATAGAGATATATGTCAGTAAATAAATATATAAATATCTTCATGATTAATAAAGCTAGCAAAAAGGCATTAATTCTAGGATTTTACAATTATAGAGAAAAGCAAAGACAATTAACAAAGAGTACACAATTCATTACATTCATTCATTACATTACGAGACGTCAATAATATACATATTATAGCGGGAGCGATTTTTCTTGTACCCTTCTTACATCCCTACTCCAGGCCGCAATTGGAGATCAGATCTTACTGCCACGTATTCTAGGATGTCTCCCTCTAGTAGAGTTTATGGCTTTTTCTTGATTAGACACCCACAAAAATCGTGCTAGCCACATTTGAAAACTTGGTGGATCCAGGACACCCCTTTGCTGGGGTAGCTGTGCGCTCAAAAAATACATTTAACATAACATAACATCCTTCCAGCGAGCTGCAAGTATTATTCTATAAACTGCTGTTCCCACAAAAAGACATGATTCCTCCTCTGTACTAAGCCCCAGAGTGCTATCATAGCCAAGAATAAGAAAAGTAGGCGATTCCGCCACCTTATGCCCGAACACCTCCTCCCAAAATTCTGACAGCATCTTTTTAAGTGTTGTTAATTTCTGGGCCCGCTCCGCACCTGGGGCACTCATCGTTTATTCTTTTACCCCATGCATACAGGTTAGCAGGGGTATAGTACAAATTAAAGATGGTCTTATACAGCTGGGCTTTTAAGTTAGAAGTTAAGAGTAACCGTGATGTTAAAAATAGGCTCATGTCAATATCAACATTGGGGTTAGCAAGTTTACCAGCCCATGATGACTCTGTATGTTCCAGGTCATCTTGAAGCTTTTCAAGAAGCAAGCCATATATTGTTCCAATTCTAGTTGAATTTTTACTTATAATATCAAAGAATGGGATCTTTTCCAATGTAATTCCGGAGTTTTTAAGATAAGAATAGTATTAACTGAATACATTTAAAATAGTCATTATTAGAAATTTCAAAATTTCTCTGTAAACTCAAAAACCTGGTAATTGACTCCCCTCCCCAAAAGTCCCATATTGTTGTAATCCCCACGCTTTCCCATTTTTTAGCAAAGTCGTTAGCCTGTACAGGCAATAGATAAGAATGCCACGAAGGGGTATATCTATTACATTTTGGGATTGCCATATATCTAGAAACCCTCCTCCGAATTTTCCAAGCACTACTGATAACTTTGAATTTAACTTTTTTATAGTAGCTTGGCTCTGGTTGTCTCAGCAGGAGCCCTTGGGCTTTCTTTCCAATTGATAATTCATAGATAGATGGTATTTCCATGACCTCTGTATTCTCAGTAGCAGCCGTTGTATTAAAAAGTGGTACCATTTGATGGAGAAGAGCAGCCCAATAGTATAACATCATATTGGGGATCTCTAGGCCAGCCCTGTTTTGTGGTAAATATAAATATTTCAAAGACCTCCTAATTTTTCCGTATTGCCAGACAAAATTAGACATTTGTGATTCAAGTGTTTTAATAATATTATCTTCTATAATTCAGGGAATAGCTCGAAACAAATATAGTACCCTAGGGAGTACATTCATTTTTAGAAACTTTCCCCTACCAATGATTGATAAATGCAAACTATTAACTCTTGTAAGATATTTTCTTATGTCCCTCATTAGGGGTTCATAGTTCAATATGTTAATGTTTTCGACCCTTGGGCTTAGACATACCCCAAGATACGTGGTTTGTTCTGCTTTTCTAGGATCATCATAGTAAATGTTATCGGTGCATAAAACAATCATTTTATCTCTATTAAGAGAGTATTCAGAGTAATGACCTAATGACTAGGTAATAATCTCTATTTCTGCAATTGCCTCAGCGGGGTTTGGTATTAATACTGCCACATCATCGGCATAAGTGAGTATTTTTGTTTCATACGCACCGACACTGATTGTTTTTTTCCCCTGGGTCTGTAATAGTTTAATAATCAGATTGTTGATGTACAGAGCAAGCGTTATCGGGGAGCAGGGGCATCCCTGCCTTGTTCCTCTCGATATAATAATTGGATGAGATTCAATACCCATTACTTGGAGCTTAGCTCTTGGTTCTTGATACATTGCTCTGATCGATTTAATAAGTCCAGTCTCAAAATGAATAGACTCAAGCACACCCCAGAGAAGTTCCCATGACACCCGATCAAAAGCTTTCTCAGCATCTAGGAGGAACATCGACATCTGGCCCCCTGTCCCAGACATGATATCGAAGAGCGAGATAACGCTACGGGTATTATCCGTTGTACCCTTACCAGGGATGAAACCATACTGCCAGGGGGAGACCAAATGTTCGATGACCCTCCCGAGCCGATGAGCCAAGATCTTTGCGTAAAGCTTAGAGTCAGAATTGATCAGCGAAATAGGACGGTACGATGGTGGAAGCTCGGCAGATTTGCCCTTTTTAGGAAAAATAATTATATTAGTCTCTTTCTACGATTCTGGTGGAGTGCTGCTCCATTGTATCCCAACAAACAGACCCAATAGGAAAGGTAGTATTTGTTCTCCTAGTATTTTATAAAGTTCTAAGGGGATTTTGTCGGGGCCAGCTGCTTTCCCAGAAGCCAGACCAGATAGGCCTAATTGCAGCTCTGCAATACTAATCTCTTTTTCCAAGTCCTTCCTAGTCCAGTTATAGTATCTATGACCTTACTCCACCCAGTGTCAGTTACAAATTCCCTTAAAAAATGTCTAATTTCATCTGAATCAGCTATAGTATCACTTTGGTAGAGCTTTTGGTAGTAATGTTGAAATACTTCGACAATATCCTCTGGTTTTGTATATTCCTGAGCTTTTGCTTTAATAGAAGTAATCGTGTTATAAGAAATCTTCTGTCGCGTGCGCAAAGCCAACTGCTTACTCACCCTCTCTCCATTTTCATAGATACTACTTTGGTGGGACTGAAAAGTTTCCGCAGCTTTCTGGGTCACCCCGCTGTTTAGGTCTGTTTTAGGACCAGTATTCGGCGCATAGTATGTATTCCATCTTCACCCCGAGCTATTGATGCAACATGTTCTTCCTCTGCTCTAGCCAGATCTTGCACCAATAGATAATTTTTCTTATCATGCTGTTTTTTTATTCTAGCCACATAGCTAATTGTCTCCCCCCTAAGGGCAGCTTTAAAACAGTCCCAAACAACTAAATTGATTCATATCGAAATAGCCTTGGACTCAAGCAGTTATAAAGTTTATATAATCTCTATTTACCAAAAGCTTCCTATTGAATGTCCATTTTGAGCGTTGCCTTGTAAAACGGATTATGTTAATTGTAAGAATTAGGGAATTATGGTCTGAGATTATTTTAGGACATTTAATAACTTCTGCTTGGTTAGCCAGGTCCCTTGTCACTAATATATAATCTATTCTGACATATTTGTTGTGAGGCTGTGAAAAGTACGTGTACCCAGGATCGAATTGATTTTTAGCATCCCAAATATCCACAAGATCGTAACTATCTCTAAGTTGGCTGATAGCTCTAAATACCCTTGGTTTGCGGCCTGAATATATTTCCTGGCTCCGTTTCCTAAATGTAGATCCCAAGGAAATATTAAGATCACCACAAAAAAACAGCGATCTTGACCAAGTGGCAAGCTCCAATTAAAGATCTTCAAATATTTATGGGTCATCTTGGTTTGAACCGTAAACTGAACAAATAGTTATACCCAATGCCAATTCTATGATAACCCACCTCCCAAGGGTGTCCACTGCCTTACGTATAGCTTGTCCTAAGGGTATTTTGGCTAGAATAGCTACCCCACGAGTATTCGACGTTTGTGTGGTACAGGCAAGCAAATTGTAGCCCCAACTTTTAACAAATCGTTTTTATCCCAGGGCAAATGGAGACAAATTATATCCGCGGAGTTTTGTTTAATTATTTCACATAGACGGTCTCTCTTACTCCTATCATTAAGACCTGCCACGTTCCACAAGCAAATTGTTATCTTCCCCATTACAGTTTATTAGTTAGTTTCAGAGAGCCTGCCACCCTAATCCCAAACCCTGACAAGCTTTCCAGACATCTCGTGCCTTTTGTGTATCTTTTGGCAGAATTATCCATTTAATTGTATCGGTTACTATATCAGTATTATTATTGGAGTTGTTTTTTTTTCTTTCCGCTTTTACCCCCTGCCCTCCCACCACAATTCCCCAACCCTTCCCAACCTCCCCCCCCCCGCACCCATTGTGAGGCATACAGAATCCATTAGCGTCTGTTTGTGATGAGCATGCAACACATGACCAGAGCTCAGTCAAACATCTTACATATATATACATACAAATGGCGAACTACTCATATATATATATACATACAAATACCGGGCTACACAGTTTCCTATATAGCTTCTCATGCTTTGTTGTATGTCTTTTCTTTCTTCATCTTTTCTCCCTTCAATATTTGCTAGTCCTAGCTTAATCTAATTTAACCCATCGAGATATTCTTTGGCCTTTATTTCGGAGAGGAAGAATTTTGTTTGACCCCCATCAATCACTTTAAGCCGAGCTGGGTTGTTAAGATAGACGTGCGCTTTTTTGTCTTGAAATGACTTAATTAGCTGGCGCAGCCTCCACTGCCATTCGACGGTGGAGTGGCAAAAATCTGGGCGCACAAAATAAGAAACCCCATTTCTGGTGCGCTTAGCCTCAGGTCTGGCTTTCTCAAAAAACGCCTGGCGGAGCAGAAAATTGCCAAAAAACACAAGAATGCCACAGGGATATGCCCCGGTTTTCGTTGGTTGTTTTAGAGTGAAGGGCACGTGGTGGACACGCTGAACTTCAGCAGCCCAATTCCAGCTAGAAAGTTCCTGCAAAGAGTCACGAAGAAGGTACACCACATATGAGCAAATGTCTTCCCCCTCCACCGCCTCGAGGACCCCTAAAATGCGCAAGTTATTCCTACGCTGGCGATTTGCGAACTCCTCCAGTTTCCATCTGACATCTGCCAGCTCAGCTTCATGAGATTCAACCGGTCTTGGTTCATAGTGATCTTTGATTCATTAGAAACAATTCTCGATTACAGTTCAGTCAGTCGGTCCCCAAATGTACTACAGGTCCTGGTCAATTTACGCACCACCCTTGTACCTTACGTAAGGCCGCTTGAGCTTTGAGTAGGGTTCCTGGGGGTGGGGGAAGGGGTTTCCATGTGAATGCCAGAATGGGTTGTTAAGTCATTGAGTTGGTCCGCTTTTATGTTTTCTGTCTTCAGCATGAAGAAGGAGGTAAATTCTTCGCAATTAGGTAGGGAATCGGAGTTGGATTGGGGGGGTTGAGGTACGTCCTTCGATTGTGATTTGATTTGTTCAAATAATTTTTGTTGCCGTTTTTTTGGCTTGGTCCAGTTGATTACTGGAAAATATTGTCTTTGATTGTCTAATCTTTCTGTAGTAGGAGTTTCTCCTTGCTCTGAACCACTTGAGGTGACATGAGGAAGGAGTTGACCTCCATCTTCGTTCGATTAATCGTCAGGGATCTTCTGTCCTTGTTAAGTCTACCATCGTACCATGGTTTGGAGTCTTTTGTAGAGGTTCTTTTCCATTGTAGTGAAGCAACTTTGTCTAGGACCTTGTTTATGGAACAGAAGTAGTGATCAGTCAGATCTTGTACATCCGTTAGACCTTCAGGGGGCAACAGGATGTTGGGACAGGAATTTGTTATTAGTTCTGCATCTACATTTTTTAGATTTCTCTTCCAGATTTTGGGTCTCTGGGGTTGAGTACTGAAAGGTTTTATTGCTTCATTGATTAGCAAAGTGATGCTCTGATGGTCAGACCAATCACAGGGAAGGATCGTTACCAGCTGGGTGGCTTCCGCTTTGGAGAGGATTAAGTCTAGAATTGATCTTTATCATGTGTGGGGGTGCTACAAATCTGGGTGAGGTCGAGGTCTGAGAGGAAAGATTTGAGGCTATTGACTGCTGAGTCATTGAGGTCATTCCAATGGAGGTTGAGGTCTTCAAGGAATATTTGTTTATTTTGTTGTCCCATATTGGTAGAAACAATGTCCATGAGATGTTCAATAAAGGTGAGGTTATTCCTGGGGTGTGGTAAAAAGTGTGCAATGTACACACTGGTTTGTTGTTATTCTTGATTTCTAGGCACAAGTATTCACAAGAAGATAGAACCGGTGAATGGGAGCAATTCACTGAAAGGTTGGACCGATGTATGCAAGTGATTCCTCCTCCAGGCCTATCCATTCTGTCTAGTTAGATGATGTTGTAGTTTGGGGGCAACAATATGTCGAGGCTGGGCGAGGATGATTCGTTTAACCATGTTTCTGTCCGAATTAGCAGTTCAGGTTCATGAGTGAGGATGAGGTTGACTATGTCAGCTGCATGTCTTTCTGCAAGTAGGTTGTGGTAGTTACTCCTGCTATTTTCTGGTGCCCAATACAAACGGATGCCTCAGCCCTCTCCTAGACCCGCGCCTGCGCCTGCTCAGTAGGTTCCTGGAGAAGGAGAAATTCAAGATGCCTACACCCCGTCAGGTTCTGTCTGCGCTTATCTCTGGAAACTGATAGGTAGTGCTGGATCTGCAGGGCACCTATTTTCATATCCCCATCCTACAGGTCCATCTGCGCGCTACTTGTGGTTCACAGTAGGCCAGGAGCATTTTCAGTGTATTTGCTGTGCTACTCTTTGGCTGAATCAGTGCCCCTCGGGGGTTAATGAAAGTGATGGCAGTGGTTTGCAGCACACATATCTTCTGAGGTCGGGAGTTCCAGTCTTCCCCCTACCTTGATAACTTGCTGCTGCAGGCAGGCTCGCCACAGGGAGTAGTCACCCACCTCCAGAGTACAGTAGATCTCCTGAATTCACTCAAGTTCACTATCAATGTGCTAGAGTCACATCTTACTCCTTCTCAGACACTGGCTTTCATTGGAGCCATGCTAGCCACTGTACAGGTCTGTCCTTTTCCACTGTATTTGAGACTCTTGGACATTTGGGCTATATTCCCGATGTTTCCGCCTTGATCTTGGATCTCAGTCAGACTGACTCTAAGGCAGCTGGGCTTGATGGCCTTCTGCATTCTTGCTAGTGAAACATGCCAGGTGGCACATGCATGCTCTACAGTGGGATGTGAGGATCTCAGTGGGCGCAACATCAGGGGAATCGCTCAGACCTGGTCCAGATATCTGAGGAGACTGCACAAGATCTGCATTGGTGGCTACTGAACAGAAATTGAGTCAGTGGCAGACCACTCTCCCTTCCCCACCCAGAACTGACAATGGTGGCCAATACATTGCTTTTAGGATGGGGTGGCCATCTGAGAGAGGTGGAGATCAGAGGCCTCTAATTTCTAGCAGAGACTCCGCTCCACATCTATCTTCTGGAACTGAGATAGATTCGCTTGGTATTGAAAGCTTTCCTACTTCTTCAAAGGGAAGCTCGTCCGGGTGTTAATGAACAAAATCGCTGCCATATGGTACTGCAACAAAAAGGAGGGGGTGGGGGTTGTGGACCCCTGTGCCAGGAAACTGTGTCTCTGGACACGGCTGGAATATCAGTACATTTTCCTGGCCGTGCAGCCTCTGGCAGGATCTCTAAATGCCAGGGTAGACAAACTCAGCAGTCGATGCCTTGTGGACCACCAATGGTAGCAGCATCTGAAGTTCACTCATGGTCTGTTTTAGGACTAGGGAGAACATGACTATCTATTCCCCACCGATGAGAACGCACAATGTCAGCACTTCTGCACATCAGAGTTTCCAAATCTGCTCTCGCCTGTAGACTCATTCTGATTAGATTGGAATACAGGACTCCTATATGCCTTTCTGCCAATACCTCTCTTCTATCGGATTATCTAGAAGATCGCAACCATTCGGGCCAATTCATCGTGGGGGTTCCGGATTAGACGAGGAGGGTATGGTATCCAGAACTCCTTAGCATGAGAATTTGTCCTTCATTCAGGCTGACCTTTCGGGAGGATCCCCAGTCACATTAACAGGGTAGGGTTCTGCACTCAAATCTGGGCACACTCTACCTTCATACCTGGAGACTGAGCGGCGTCAGTTGCGGGTATTCGACCTTTATCCCAAGGTATGTAATGTCATATTGGCTGCCAAGTGTCCATCAACAAACACCGTATATGTCTGCCGGTGGGACAGGTTTCAGGTTTGGTGTGCCGACAAACATCTTGCTCCACTATCTGCACCCTTGTCTGCAGTGTTATTGTTTAATTTGTCCTTAGCCCGGCAAGTACTTGCTCTGGGCACAGTTAAGAGGCATCTTTCACCAATATTGGCTTTGATGTGGTTGCCAGATCAACTCCCCGTTCCAGTCACCTGTTCGGACACGTTTCATGAAAGATCTTCAACATGTGTTCTCTCCCAAGCCTTCATTATGCCTCAATTGGATCTTAATTTGGTTTTGATCTCCAAGACATCTTCCCCTTTCAAACTCATGCATAGTTATCCTCTCCAGCTTGTGACATTCAAAACAATCTTCTTGGTGGCCATCACATCGGCCATTTTCTTGGTGGCCATCCCATCTGCCAGTTGGGTCAACGACCAACAGGTTCTGTCTGTTCAGCCTCCATACACGAGCTTCTTCCCATATCAACTGGTTCTCTGCACTGTTCTCTTTTTTTTTTTTTTTACTGAAGGTGGGGACACCTTTCCATGTTGGCCAAAGCATCACACTGCCAACCTTTTTTGCTCCTCCACCCCACTCCAAAGAGGCAGCGGGACTCCACCGTCTGGACCCAAAAAGAGTGTTGCCCTTCTGACTCAATTGCACCAAAGAACATCGTGTAGGCGATCAGCTCCTTATGGGGTTCACCTGTACAAAGAAAGGGAAAGCAGTGTAGATGTATTTTACTCTGCATTAAGATCGGCTACGCACTGGCCAAGAAGTAAACTCCTGAGGGCTTGCTGGCTCATTCTTGCAGAGCCAAAACTGTGACCACTGTGTTAGCTCACCCAGTTCTGTCCTGGACATCCGTCAGGCTGCTATGTGGGCTTCTCTGAAAACATTTACTAAATGGTACTGCTTCTACAGTCAGGGCCCCGTTGGGCCCTCCAGGGCTTTTTGGTTTGAGTCAGTTCGCAGGCCCACCTCCGGGGAGGGATTGTTTTGGTATCTATTTTAAGGTAAGGAATCTGCGGCTAGTCTCTATCAGATGAGCAAGTTACTGTCAGTAAAACACTTATCCCGTAGACTCTTATCTAGCTGCAGATTCCTTATTAATCCTTCCTGATCTGAGAACGGAACTTCTCCACCTACAGAGGTCCTGTCAGCCCGTAGTTTTGGCACTCTAATCACAGCACCTTAGTTTATATCTGTGCTTCTGCTGTGGAAGCAGTCACTTAGAAACTGAGGTGAACACTCAGGGGTTGCACCTATATCGGCACCGCGCACATCACATCTGGCGTGACACATGTGATACTATTTGGTGCCACCTACTGGCATGCAGTGTTAGTGTTCAAGATTTTCCAGATCCGGTCTTGACGCCTGAGGGAATATTATAAGGTAAGGAATCTGTGGCTAGATAGTCTCTACCAGTTAAGGTGTTGCCAAATGTAAGTAACTTGTTCTTCATTAATACTCCTCCCTAAATTGGAACGACTCGCTGAATTAATTAACTACCAGGTGTTGTGTCTTTCATCCCTATATAATAGAAAGCAACTTTTATAGCTGTGACATCAGAAGTGTTTTGAGGTTTTGTTTGGATAAAGTAGGATGTCTTCCAAACTTTATTTGGGGAAGGAATACATTGGCAAATAGTCTTCAACGTCTCTTGCATGAGCAAATAATACTCCATCATTGGGACTTCCATTTCCGAAGTCGTGCATGTCCAGTGTAACAAATTCAATGTAGGTTCAGATCATTTCCTGCCAACAATAAAAATAGGGAGAAGTATTATTATTATTTTATATATATATATATATATATATATATATATATATATATATATATATATATATATATATATATATATATATATATATATTCACTGAAGAAACCATAGGTTATAGACCATATATTGTTAGGAATTAGCATTTACAAAACCTTATTTTACTCACACAAAACCATTGAAATTCGCATATATAGTTAGTTGCACTAACTATATATCGCGCACCCGCAATCCACTGCTGATCATGTCACATATTACATCATTCATGACATGGTCAGTGACATCACTGATGACATCACTGATGACATCTCAAATGACATCACTAATGACATCACTGATGACATCTCAAATGACATCACTGATGACATCACCGATGACATCTCAAATGACATCACTGATGACATCACTGATGACATCACTGATGACATCACTGATGACATCACTGATGACATCACTGATGACATCACTGATGACATCACTGATGACATCTCATTTGACATTACTGATCACATCACTGATGACATCATTCATGTGATAATACGATGAACCTCTTCAGACTCTAATATAACCTTAGATACACTCAGTGTAAACAGACACTCACAGACTGTCACTCATCCATGGAGTTACTCAAACACCTAGTCAGTCATGCAAAGAATCAATCACACCTCCATTTCCTCAACTATACAGTTATAGACACCTTACTTATTCAAACATATACTAACACATATTTACTCTCTTATACAATCCCTGATACAAGTTCACAATGATCCATACAGCCACTCACACATTCACTGGCTCTTATGCACAGTTATTTATATATGTCAACTCTCACATGTACTGTGTTTTACATATGTACTTACTTTGACATGTAGCACTGAGATATCCATTCACTCACCAATACACTCATGCACACAGTCAACCGCCCATACAGCTGTTTCCACATGCACTTTTGAACCCATACATCTAGTGAATCAACTGCTCACACATCTATGCACAGAGTCATACACCTCCCAGCCACCCACACACACACTCAGTCTCCCATACAAATACTTGGGCAACCAATCAATAACCCATATAGTTACTCATATAGCTACTGATCAACACATGCAGCAGTTTACAGAACAGACATAATGATGCACACATTAAGACAGTTTAGTCACTAACCCATGCACTCAGTGAGACACATTTAATCACTCACTCATACAGTCAGTCATGCACCTACTAAATCCTTCATCCAGACACGTATACATCCACTCATTCTTCAATATGTAAGACATATTTTAACTTTACAGAAACATACAGTCACTGGATGTTGTCATCAGTGATGTCATCAGCGATGTCATTTGAGATGTCATCAGTGATGTCATCAGTGATGTCACTGACCATGTCATGAATGATGTAATATGTGACATGATCAGCAGTGGATTGCGGGTGCGCGATATATAGTTAGTGCAACTAACTATATATGCGAATTTCAATGGTTTTGTGTGAGTAAAATAAGGTTTTGTAAATGCTAATTCCTAACTATATACGGTCTATAACCTATGTTTTTTTCAGTGAATTTTCAAGGTTTTGTAAATGCTAATTCCTAACTATATATGGTCTATAACCTATGGTTTTTTCAGTGAATTTGAATGGTTTTTTAATAGCAAATATCAAAAGCTGTAAAATGTATTCTTCTTTTAAAGGAAAAATATATTTTATATGTATTTAATATAATTTTTTTATGTATTTAAATTTTTTGAGGGAACGAATTTATCAACTATCATGCTGAAGAAGAGTGTGGGGAAAAAAAACCAAAGAGGAGGACTAAGAGGAAAGAACAATCAGTTCAAAAATACAATTGCTTTAAAGCATGAAGTGCTTTTCCACACATTTACATTTAAATAACCCATATTAGAACATACAAAATATCTACAGAGGAGACGGTGTACATTGAATTTTAGACTCTTCATTGGTACCTACATGTTGGTACTTACATCACCCACACAACACAACAACCGGGACGCTGTCACAGATATATATATTTTTTTTAACGTTAATTTCGCAAAATCCACTGGAGCACATATCTTGAGACCTAGCAAAGGCACATCGGGCAAACAGTCTCTACAATTTTGCCAGGTTTCATAGAAATCCATTCAGCCGTTCGAGCTAAAAGTGAGTCCAACCGCTCTATGGAAAACTCAATGTTAAAAACACGTTTTGGGACCCCCCTTTTTTCTCGGCCCCCGCTTGACGAAACCCCCCCAAACTTTCATGGGACGCTCAGAAACAGAATGTGCAATTTTCCTGAAAATTTCAGCCAATTCCGTCCATCAACGCCAAAGTTATTCAACATAGAATTTTCAGAAATCCCTATTCAAAAAAATCCTAACTATATATACCTACTGGCGACCGCCAGTAGGTAATATATATATATATATATATATATATATATAACATTTCTATGGCAAAATGAAACCCCTCATTTTGTTCCTTTTCAAATTAAATGTATTAAGTGTTACCACTTTATTCCAATCAAGATGACTTCAGGTGTGCCATACTTTTGTCATAAGTAAGACTGTTAGCGTTCTAGTTGTTCTTTAGAACACTCTGGGACATTCTGTCATTGGGCTATAGTTGGGCTACATCTGGCTGATATTTGGGCTACATTTGTTTTTTTTTGTCTCTGGTGGCCATCTTTGGGCTACATTGGGCTACATTGGGCTACATTGGGCTCTAACATATATATAGCCCAATGTAGCCCAATATATATTTTTCAAAGTTAATTTTCGTAAAAACCACTGGAGCATATATCTTGAGACATAGCAAAGGCACATCGGGCTACCAGTCCCTACAATTTTGCCAAGTTTTGTGGAAATCCATTCAGCCGTTCGAGCTAAAAGTGAGTCCAACCGCCCTATGGAAAACTCAATGTTAAAAACACGTTTTGGGACCCCCTTTTTTCTCGGCCCCCGCTTGACGCAACCCCCCCCCCCCCCAAACTTTCAGGGGACGCTCAGAAACAAAATGTGCCATTTTCCTGAACATTTCAGCCAATTCCGTTCATCAACGCCAAAGTTATTCAACATAGAATTTTCAGAAATCCCTATTCAAAAAAATCCTAACTATATATACCCACTGGCGACTGCCAGTAGGTAATATATATATATATATATATATATATATATATATATATATATATATATATATATATATATATACATACACACACACACACATATATATATATATATATATAAATCAAGCAAGTCCGTACTGTCTATATTTATCATAATGTGCAATTCTTGGACACCAATTCTAAGACAGACGAGTAGTTTGAAAAGGCATTCCTACAGAATACGTTTGCTAGTCTATACTGTTCATCACTGTAGTCATTGTCTTGGTTTCCTTATTCTTAATTAACGGTACCGCAAGTAAAACAAATAAGTTGCTCACTTGTCTTATTAATCTTGGTGGTGGGTCGGCCATGGCTTCAACTATCATTTACAGCCCCACTGCTCACACCAACTTGAGTTATCAACTGCACATTTTTCATTGCATAATGTTCATTAGGTGGTGGGAGACGTGATTTCTATTGTAAAAAGTGGCTAGAACAAAGATTAACATGTGATGGTCATACATCGAAACTTTGTGTTTTTCTTATTTTATTTCTCTGTACAAATATAGATGATAGTGTCTTCTGAATGGAACTGTTAATGTATTTCAGCAGGAACATCTATTAAGATAACATTGACTGCATATGTCAAAATAATGATAAATAAAGTAAAAAAAAGAAAGTGCGCTATCATCTTTCTACTAACAAAAGTGTTTATACTTATAAAATGCTTTATTGAAGCCGGCGACACGTGGAAGATCAATATCTGGGTCTTTTAACTGACTTATGTATGTATTTATTTTATTGTTGCAGTTTTATATTTCAAACATAAGATCGTATTGGCATCTCAGCGCATTACAGATGAACTGTTACGGACTGTTAAATACCGCAATAGAGCAATTTGCATAAGAACAGTTTCAAGAACATACAAATAATTTTAAATACTCATTAAAAAGTTTTCCTGAGACAGTTAAACATAAGGGTAAAGAACAGACGGCATAAAACAAGTATAAATCTCCATTAATGTGTCTTGGCGGTTTAACTTGGTCATCACTCATAATGTTCACCAATATGTTACGCAACTGTTCGGCTAGTTTCATTTTATGCCTTCCTGCAGGACAGGCGAGGGGGCAAGATGGCGGTTGTGTGAAACCGCAATGCACACGCTGACCAGAGCTCTCAAAGGAAAACACAAATGTGCCGATTATGCTGGGCTAACAGTTAACAAACTTGAGCCACATCAAGAAAGAAGAAAGCAGAGCAGAGGAGTGGAAATGATAACGGTACACTGCCCGGAAGAAGCAAAACTGGCTAGAAGTCAATTACTAACATTAGGCACCGTAATTGGCCTCGCTGTTCTTCGCTGCCTGTGGAAGGAGTACCCCAAAGCAAAAGGAGCCGGTACTAAAACTCACTTTGCAGTTTGTGCTAGGGCTGACGCATTCATGGCTCCTAAGATCGCTGCAGCATCGGCGGCTGCCAAGGCAAGAGCAGCGAGGCTGGCACAGCGAGAGATCATCGAGCCGGGAAACAAGACAAGCGGAGGAGCTGCGGAGGGGGCCGCGTCGGTCTTCAAGACGCCGAAACGTGGAGGCGCTGCTGCACGGAAGGGGAGTATGACCGGCCCCTCAGTGACGGATCTATTGCGGTAGACCCTGGCGAGATTGCTTCCGGGTCAGGAAGGGGAGAGCAAGACTGGAGACATCGATGGAGTAACTACCGCTGTGGCCGTGCTGACTGTGGACGAGTGCCCTGGTGTTGTGGGCACGCTATCTGATGGCACTCATGTCCCTGGAGCGCTTACCCCGGCGGGGGTCGGAGAAGACAACAGCTCGTTACCAATGCCAGATTTGAGTGTGAGGGACCTTTGGGAGGCTGATACTAGGACAAATTAAGGTATGCTTCCACAATTTCCCCCCTGATGAAAGACATTGACGCCGGCAGGGGAGATTCGGGGGGGAGGGGGGCAAACATGGATATTGGGACTAAATCTGGGGGGGCTGCTCAGTCACATGCTTTATGTAGTTCAGCTCACAAACACCTCAATTAGTAATGAATGACCCCAATACAGTAATAAACACCGGTCATGCTAATAAGATTAATAAAAATAACATTGACCTGGAGCTAGAGAAGGACCCCAGTGACTTTTTTTCCTTCTCTGATGAAGCTGAATGGTCCGATGATACTGCTTCTTGTTTGACTGATGGGAGTGGAAGTGGGGAAAAAAACAGAAGATCCTGGGCTCACACTAAAAACTGTTTTGCAAAGGAAGAAGAGCCACAATGGGGCAATGGATTTGGCCTGGGACTATACCCCAACTAACCAGCTTACTAACTCCTCTTGTTTGGCAAACTCAGTACAACAACCTGATCACCCGGTACACCTAGACCCAGCTGCTCCAACCCTGGACACTATTCTCCAAGCCATCGCGTCACATCGCGAGGAAACATCTCAGGATGGGTGACGATGATAGACTTAACAAGGACAGAAGATCCCTGACGATTAATCGAACGAAGATGGAGGTCAACTACTTCCTCAGGTCACCTCAAGTGGTTCAGAGCAAGAAGAAACTCCTACTACAGAAAGATTAGATCATCAAAGACAATATTCTCCAGTAATCAACTGGACCAAGCCAAAAAACGGCCCCAAAAATTATTTGAACTAATCAAATCACAATCGAAGGACATACCTCAACCCCCCAATCCAGCTCAGATTCCCTACCCAATTGCGAAGAATTTACAGCCTTCTTCATGCTGAAGACAGAAAACATAAAAGCGGACCAACTCAATGACTTAACAACCCATTCTGGCATTCACATGGAAACCCCTTCCCCCACCCCCAGGAACCCTACTCAAAGCTCAAGCGGCCTTACGTAAGGTACAAGGGGTGGTGCGTAAATTGACCAGGACCTGTAGTACATTTGGGGACCGACTGACTGAACTGGAATGGAGAATTGTTTCTAATGAATCAGAGATCACTATGAACCAAGAACCGGTTGAATCTCATGAAGCTGAGCTGGCAGATGTCAGATGGAAACTGGAGGAGTTCGAAAATCGCCAGCGTAGGAATAACCTATGCATTTTAGGGGTACTCGAGGCGGTGGAGGGGGAAGAGATTTGCTCATATGTGGTGGACCTTCTTCGTGACTCTTTGCCGGAACCCCCAGAAACCCTACTCATATGAGCTTCTAAGTTTACCTCAAAAAAAATGCTTCTTGGGTCTCCTTCACCTCATACAGTGAAGATGCAATAGCAAAAATGCTCACTTCTCTGAACCCATCCAACCATTTCACTGACCCCCTCCCCGCTAGCCATTTAAAAGACTTCATCCCTCTGTCACTGCCTATGTGGACTAAGATTATAAACACCTCTCTCCAGCAAGAAATCATACTAGATAACCTTAAATCTGGGCAGGTGTGCCCCATCCTAAAAAAGCCAACGTCCGATCCGGCGGACCTAAATATCTATTGCCCAATATCGAACATTCCTACGTTGGCCAAACTACTAGAAAAATGTGTTCACACACAGCTCTGCAGACACATTGATCATTTCAACCTGCTAGATCAATACCAATCCGGTTTTCGAACTGGGCACAGCACTGAAACAGCCATGACCCACATAATTGATGACGCTCTAAAAATTCTGGATCAAAATGAAGCCTGTCTGTTAATCTTGCTCGACCTATTGTTAGCTTTCGATATAGTCCAGCATGACAACCTTCTAAACCTCCTGAAGCACAGAATCGATTATCGGGGTCAGTCCTAAAATGGTTCACCTCATTCCTGCATAATAGAGCACAAAGATTCAAGACTAATCAATCCTTATCTAATCCCGTCCTAGTCACTTTAGGACTTCGGCAAGGATCTTGCCTCTCTCCTACTGTCTTCAATTGATTCATGGAACCACTCACCGATATCTTCCACTCCTCTAATGTTCAATATCACATGTACGCGGACGATACACAAATCTACCTAAAAATCCACTCACCAGAAGACATCAAATTGCTCAACATAAAGCTTCAAAAAACCCAGACCTGGTTAGCTGAAAATCATCTGAAACTAAACGACCTCAAAGCAGAATTCCTCCTTATAGCTCCCCCCAATCAATCGACCATCATCAGTGTCTGGCTGAAGCACCGCACAGCACTCAACTGCCAACCTCTTATCATGGACTCTGTTAAATCATTGGGAATTACCCTCGACAAAAACTTTAACATGCAGAAACACATTAGCAGCGCAACAAAAGGAGCAACTTGTCAAATGAACATCCTAAGAAAACTCAAACCCTTCCTCCCCCAAATGACCTCAAACTTGCTGTTCAAACTCTAGTACTCCCCAGAATTGAATATGGGAGTGCTACCCTTTGTGGGCTACCAAGATCGAAGGCAGCACCCTAAAAGCCTCAATCACCTCAGCTGCCAGACTCATCACTGGCTCCAAAAGAAACTGCCATATCTCCCCAGACTTAGGAGCCCTCAAATGGTTACCTTTTGAAGCTAGAGTCAGTGGCGTAGCTAGGGGGGCGGACCGCCCAAGGCGGCACTGTTTTGGGGGAGGCGCGCGCATGGCACTGGTGGCCTGTTGAGGAGGCCTTTATAATTTATTTGGGGACACTCAGTGAGTGTCCCCAAATAAATTATAAAGGCCGCCGCAATGGGCCACCAGTGCTGTGCCCGCGCCCCCGTTTGAAGTGAAAGCAAGCTCACCTGCTTGCAATTGTTCACACAACAAGGTAGGCGGGTCAGTCACTCACTGACTACAGCTACGCCTGACGTCACCGGGCCGAGGTGCGCAAGACCGTCACAGCCAACTGCAAATGTGAGGAGCGTGTGTTACCTCTGCAGAACACCGACGTACTGCAGAAAACTTCAGATTCCGGTGAGCCTGTTATCTTTTCTTTTACCAGATGTAATAACTCTTTGAAAGAGCCAGGGCTGACACTGACTAATCGATTTAAATTTCTGATCCTAAACCACAAGACTAAAAGGGAATGCAACATATTTTACCCCCATCCTGTCACATCCTTTGTGTGCGTGTCTGTTTCTGTTCGTTTGAGCAAGCCCAGAAGGGCTGGAGGTACATTACCGACACTGCATTCAGCTGATTTACGACATCAATGCAGAGATGGACAATCAGAAATGTCTAACTGCATCAAACTAGGCGGGCCAACCCTGCTGCCCACTGATTTATTAGTTCAAAGGATTTAATATCCGTGCTTGATAGTACGAACCAGCAGGCTTTAATTTTGCAGCACTAAGAGACTTGCTAAGTGGAAGTCACTGATAAGTCCTGTGATTAATGCTCCCATTGGAGAGAGGTCACAGTTTTCTCTACTGGCAGTTTTCACTCTCACCATAACTAGTGCAGAGCGTTAATATGCCTGATATAAAGAAAGTCTGCCACCATTACAGAACTTTATTGTATGTGGATAGCACAGTGGGTTTCTGCTTTTGTGACAGAGATCCCTTTCTTACTTGTGGTTCACCCGCACCTGGAGCGGAGGTCGGGGTGTAGGGTGCTGATTATTTCAAAATTAAATAATAGCTTTTAAAGCACCTGCTGCAGAGTTTGACTTTCTTGTTGCACAAATGAGTGTGATTTCCAATTGTTGTCTGTTTCCATGGACTTCATTGCATAATTTTGGTTGCAAGAAAGAGTCACTTTAAGTATCACACATTTATTCACTGAATGTCTCTCATAAATCCACTGAATCTATAACAATTTCACACATAAGCAATTTGAAACATTAGCAGCTGTGCTTAAATGGGTGTAATTTCTAATATTTATATGTTTCCCTTGTCTTCATTGCTTGATTTGCTTGCTATAAAGTGTCACTCCTATTTGTGGAAATGCCACTCATAATCACACTGAAATTATGAAAATGTCACACATAGCATTCTGAAACCTTGGCAGCTATGGTGGTAAGGGGGGAGTATTCTTGGACTAGGCCTGAGCAAGCCGGCTGCTGGATGAGGTCGAGGATCGTAGCATAACGGAGACTAGGGGGCTCTTCATCCTCTGTGAGAGAACAGCAGCGAGAGAAGAGGGACAGATGGCAGATCAAGCAGTCCAAGCCTTCCCAACAGCGGCACAAGACTGGCGGGAAGGTGGGGGGCGGGGGTGCGCCACTCCCACCTTTTTCACTCCACCATTCCCTAGTTCAGATGTGACTAACTCTTCCTTCCTTTATGCCCGGCCTGCTGTTAGCTGTACATCCGGTGCCAGCTGCGCCTCCACGTGCACAAACCATGAGCTGAACATTGCAGGCATTGCCCTGCAACTGCAGAAACGTAGACATGGTGTACAGTGGGGTGTTGGAGAACATTCCATAAAGTATAGAACCCTGTGAATGCTGGTAATTACTAAGTTTTTATTTCTTTATTTAAAATTGTATACCACACGCAGACGACAAAGTACTCTACAGTTTTTTTTTTACAAAAAAAATGTGAGAAATGATTTCAAATAATAATCATACATATTTACAAAGAAATGTTCAGGATGACGTCGGAGCATTTTCAGAGACGGTAATAACCAAGAGAAATAACCAAGGATTGGGAACACCCAGTGGTGCTCGAATAATTTTCAGAGTGGTGTCACTGCCATCAATGCTTCATCACTGAACTCACAATGTTGCGCATATATCATTAAAGCATGGTGTGTTCGCGCATTGTCATTTATAGACAGCACAATCTCCATTGAAGGGGTCACTTAACTTGCAAAGACATACGGATTTACAGATAAAACTAATATAGCGCACAAGCGATGTGTGGAAATCGGGTGTCAATCAATCAAACAAACATCATTTGCATACACTACTTATCACCTGTGAGGGTATCTAGGCACTGGGGCATGGGGGCGGTGCTGCTGAGGCATGTTAATTGAATAACCATGTTTTTAGGTCCTTCCTGAAATCCTGCAGGGTGGCAGTCTGTGTGTTCTTCTTTGTACTGCCGGTCACTGGTGTATTAAACTGTGTAGCCTTGGACCGTGTCATGTATGTGCATGTGACTTGCATGATCGAGGTAACTATTAGCGGCGATACTACGTGTCTCTCGGTCCTTTTCCCCCAGCACCCCTCCAATCCCCTCACCCCTCTCCCCAGGGGCAGCAATCTGAGGGATAGCCCCGGGCGCCACAAGCTCCAGCTACGCCTCTGGCTAGAGTTCAACTGAAAATCGCAAGCATGACACACAAGGCTATTCACCACAATGCTCCGAGCTACCTGGCACAGAAACTGGTACTATCTTGTGGCAATAGATACTCCAGAAGCGTGAATAACTTTCTATTAAAACCACAACTATTTTCTGAGAAGAAGACATACAACCGGGCCTTCTTGGGGATTGCCCATAAGATTTGAAATGCATTACCCCCTGAAACCAGACGGAATCCCTCCACTCTATTGTTCAAAAAAGAAGTGAAAGCTATTCTCCTGTCCAAGTTCACATGAACTATGTTTACATGCTGTCACTCTTTGTATGATGTGTTCGTATCATAATCAATTTTCGTTTCTGTCTATAATTTGAGTTGTATTTGCTATATCTGCTTGTAAAGCGCTCTGATACCCGCCATAGTTATGTCTGGGCTAAATAAAACCTTAAAAATAAATAAATCAAAATAAAATACTTCTTAGGCTGGCACCCTCTCAATGGCTCCTTCGGGCAAAATTGCCTATACTTGGCGTAATAAGGAGATGTGATCCTCCGTCAGCCAATCTGAGGGCGGTGGCTGGGACGGCGGGGTTCCCGTAAAAGGAAAAGTGAACCCTACCAGACAATATGAATCGCCCACTAATCTGAAGTTATGGCGTGCAATTGGGGCAGGTGGTGCTTAATCCTGCCACCAACAGAGTGGCTGCGTTGGCGCAAAGACATACTAAAAAGTCTTGAACTTGTAAAGACATACTCTATAGGTATTTTTCAAGGTATGAGAGATTGAATGCCATTCGTGATTACTGCCGGCAGTGTTAGTGTAAATGAGAGGAAACAAACGGCCCACCAGAACATAAAACAAGCCCACACATTGTTTAAAAAGTGGTTGATACATTGACCTATCAGACCCACCATTCTACCACTGCAGAGTGACCCATAGGCCAGTCTAACCTTGTATGCATGCTCTTCCCTTTAAAGGGGAAATGTGAAATAAACGAACAAAATGTTCCATCAAATACTTCAAAGCTCAGCAGAAATCATGGACAAACAAATGGGTAAACATCAACTTTAGTATTAATGGCAAATTCATATTAGAGAGCAATTGTAGCAGAGGCGGGGGAAGGACTGGTTACTTTGTCTCAATGTACAATATGAAAAGTAAAGCAAAGCTGATTAATACTGTTTGCATGGTTGCGAAGTTGTCAACGACAATGTTTTGGTGGGTGTATTGTACAGCATCAGAAAGGAAACATTTAACATGTAGATTGTACTGGCAAAGAAAGATTCATACCCACTGTGTTGCAAGATCAGAACCACAGCCAAGCGCAAGACATTGGAGAACCAGGTCTGATCTACAACTCTGCACCCTTTGCATGGGATGCTTTGCTAGAGGTTGTGAATCCCTTTTAGTATAAGGGGAAGTGGACAAGGACACAAAAATACACCTTAACATTCCAGAAATATGGCAACTGTGAGAAAGCCATCAAGTCTGCCCATGCAGTATACTTATGTGCTGCATTATCTAATGTGTTATGGTCCCAATTTGCTTATGATCCAATCTGACACCACTGGTGTGGGGGCCCGCACAAGGTTCATGAGGAAATTTGGGAAGTTTGTTCATCCCTATGTTTTGAGTCCCACCAGACAAAGACCAAGGAGATGTGATAGCTTAGCAATGGGCTTCATAGATCTAGTTCCAACCACAATAGCGGGACCGACAAGCCAATTCCTTGCTTATTTTCTAAGGACCCTGAAGTGTTAGCTGATGCAAAAGAAATACCTTGATGCCTAGTAAATCTACTTGAGCAGCAGAATAATGTTGAGTAGACTGCCTTCGCTGGACTACACTCCTTGCATAAAAAGAAAAGTGTGTAGGTGTTCGATCCCATGGTGGTGGAACACCACCTACATGTGTATCCAAGCTGTAAATAAGGCTAACCATAGCCTGTATATAACACATTTGGTAACTGGCAAAGTTTTGAAATATTGATACTGACTGGAAGTGGGTAAACACAACACTATAGATATCTGATGTTTTAAAGAAGAAATATGAATCATAGCTGATACAGGAGTTTTAAATAGCCCTGAAGAGGTTCTGTTGCTGGGAAAGAAATGCATTGACTGGATATGTAAAATATGAATAAAAGAAAATGTAACACAAAAGGAAAACTGCAAAGTATTCAATTGTGGAGACAATGAAGATTGGCTCCAAAATTAAATAGTTCATAGTGTTCCTTTTGAAAATTTTAACTGAAGATTTTTTTAATAGGGTACATAATCAATGTATGAGTATTAGGTGCAACCCAAAATGTTTTTTTTAAATAAAAGTTTGTGAGGCGTTATTGCAGGATAACGTCAAAACTGAGCCCTCTTTCAGCTGAATTCTGGGATGTGTGCACTAGAGTTAGGAAGACATTAGAGGAGAACAATCTCATTAGTGCGGTTTTAAAGACCACACCTGCAAGTTCATAAATTAAAAAGCACGTTGGTGGAAAATGAGACTTGCTGGCCTAGGTGCCTTAATTGAACCACACTTTGGTGGTTTGCTTTTTATCGGACATGACTAATAGCTGGACCCACAAGGATGACTTTTACTTACAATGCGTCTCCTAATCCATTCTGCTACAAGTTCAATAAAAGGGTCTCAAAGGCTGAGCATAGCCAACTGAAGCACTAAAATCTGGTCCTGAATTCTTTGATAAGGAGGCTACGATGATTGGAAGACTCTGAAATTAAAACACTTTATATTGCTGCACACATATTCAATCTAAGGGAAGCAAAGCCCTCTTCTCCATCTTGTGTCCAGCAATAAGCAATTGAACTGAACTCTGAATGTTGGATTCAATAATAAAGCCCTTAAGCAAATGTGGGGTGTCCAAGATAATAAACAATCAGAGTTGAATACTACTGCAGTACAACATACACACGTTGCTCTCGTTTCACATTAGATAATGCTGGCATTGTTGTAAAAACAGTTGTTATAAACTATGTCACAATATTGGAACCCAACCATGTTGCAAATCATGTATAAAAATGCTGTAAAGTATCCAGAAAGCTCATGATGATAGCAGGTGGTGTTATACCTACATTACCTTGTTTGAGGAATTCAGTATTATGTCTCTCTGAAGCTTTTCCTTGTCAGCCATGCACATTTGGAGTCTGCCAACCTCCTCTTTGTAGTGAGTTATCATATTTTCTCTATTAGCATCCATAGTCTTTAGTGTCTGAACCTCTGTGATCAACTTTGTATTTTCGATTTCTGTATTTTTCAAATGAACCTGCAACAATAATTCAAATTGTCAGTAGACAATCAGAATAATTAAACAGAAGGACATAATACTGGATAACCAGGTCTCTTCTAGGTTTAGGAGTAAAATGCATGAGAAAAACCAGAATATGCAGGGGAAGGTTAAAAAAAGCATATAGGCCAGATGCAAGCATTACATGCTACATGAAACACACACTCACATAACAAGTGAACCCTGCCACATTACATCAGCCCACACAAAACAATTCACCAACATACACTACCTAACTTAAAGGACTAACACCCATGTGCTATATACAGTTACACAGTCAACACCTGTTCCCACAGACCCAATAAACTGCCATATTACAGCCACCAAACATGCATACTACTTGTCCTGCTCAACCAATTACCAAATCAAATATACCACCTCACATCCACACTACCAGAAAGCACAAGTTCCCACTCCACAAAACCCTGTCACAACCACACTACAAAGTCTGGTTTTCCAAGTTTAGCAGACAATTGAAAAAATATAAATGACTGGCAAATAGGAGTGTAGTAAAGTAGTTTATTTTCTCTCTTCATCATGGGACCTTCATTAAAATTCAAAAAATGCTGAACTGAATAGCAAGTGCATCCTTCAAACTAGGTGGTGCAATAAAAGTCATGTAAGCATGAGGGCAAAGTCAAATAACTTTTCCCAATGAGTGCCTCTAATCTAGAAGTAGGATCCAAAAGGTCAATCATCTTGCAAGCCTTACTTAAACCTTAGAAAAGTTGTCATGTACAGATTCATAGCTGCCAATGTAGACCCATGTAATGAGTAACTCATTCAGACATACCTGGCTTTTCACTCCCTTTTGGAACTTATGCAACATGCAAGATTGGTCGGGGGGCCACACGTGGGCTATGATGTAATTTCCAAATGAAACAGAAACACTGTTTCCCCTCTCAAATACAGAAACTTGGGTTTGCTTACGTGCCTTTGGATGACACACCAAGGCTGGTACAATTAATGATGTATGTTTATACTGTTTGGAAAGTTAGGTTTGCTCCAAAGTTTGTTTGGACTGTTATCTAAACAGACACTTTCAGTCTCTCTTTCCTCCCAAACAGAGGTAAAGGAGCATACTCTAATACAAAGGAAAAGGAAATTTAAGTAAAAGAAAGAAAAACTTCCCAAATATATCAAGTGCATATCAGTCTTTAGTGGACATCAATGGGTGCTCTATTTAACTTAAAATTCTATTTGGGCCTTCTTAGAGAGTGGATTTGAATAAATGTAGTGGTTGACTAAACGGGTAGCAAGAAATGCCACAATCCTTGCTATGAGTTAAGTAAATGTATTGATTCAGGAGGGTGAATGCTCAAATCATAAGTGAGAAATTGCTCTTGGGTAACACAGAGATAAATTAACCTTTAGTTGGCTAAAAACATTTTACAACGGAAAGAAATGATTGAAGAAAATGGATTGGAAAAAACCTTGCATACTGTGAAATCTGAAGATTGTAACAAAGGTAATGAGACTGGGGTATCAGATAAAATAACATAATACAGTTTTGCCTTGAGTTAAAGAAGATAGTTGTAGACCTCTGTTTGGGCTTCTGAAGCTCAGAATAAACACTATACTCTTTAAACAATGCATCTCGAATGGCTGTAGTTTGGGATATCTTTATCTTTATACAATCATGACCAGAGTTAGTCATACTCTATATAATCTAACTTACTAGCACATTGGCGTGAAAATAGCGCACACAAATTCTGCATGGACTATGAGCCACAAAGGGAAATATTTTTCTGCTCCATTAAGGTAACACCTCTACTCGTGCAAAACATGTTTTTGGCATAAAAGGCATGACATTTGTTTTTGTGTTTTTGTTGGGACTCACTGATGGACAAATCATATTGTGTTTTATAGACTTTTCTCTAATATCTTGGTCACTGTTCTCTTTGTGAATCAGCCCTGGTTTACAGAGGAATTTTGTCTGCATCATTATACTTATTGAATTACTTATGGATTTCTATTAAAAATATATTGGTTGTAGTGTACAGCCACTTCAAAGAAAGTTTGATTTCTCACCATCTGATGTCCTACAAAAAGGCAGCCACCCACTGACCAAGAAGTATAGAACGTTTTGCAAATTCTCCCCTTGATGACCAGTCCATTCTCTTCTATCATTACATTTTGTTTTGGTTTATGTTAAGGTTTGGATAATGGTGGATCCTGCTAGAGCAAAGCCTTTCCTGTATTTGGGGTACTCAAAGGTGAGAGATTGATATCGCTGAAGTTCCTTCAGAAGCACACCGGTTGCACACTGTGATACTCCTTGAGGCTTTTTAATTTGCTCTTGCCCGTCCAAACATCCTGAAGTATCAAATGTTTTATTTAAGATCTTCTTAGTTTGAATGAATGAATTACCATTGTTTCATTGTTTGTTTAAATGAACTAATTGATCTGCAGGTTCATGCACATGGCTTCCTCTTTTATATATGCTGTAAAGAAGCTTAACACCTTGGAGGCAACTTGCTCCATTGTACACTTGTCAATTAAAATTTCCACTCTCACAGCAAGTTCTTTTAAAAGCATGTCTTAAGCTAATAGAGTAAAACCAAAGGAAATGATGGACGGAGCATTGACAATACAAGCACTCACCCCCAGTCAACTGATCTGGGTTTAATCCATCACCATTCTTTAGCCCACTCTGCCACCCCAGTTCAGACATGGCCATATGCAAATCAGTCTGACCCTGTTCCTCATGGGAACAGTCCAGTCCGAACTGCCAAGCCATGCCTTCCCTGGACCGGAAACAATCTTCCCAGGACCGGTTTCTGGCATTGCAGCCGTCTTCAGCCGGGCTTGCTTGAATCCAGTGGCAAAGTGAGCAAGGGACTCATGTCTGAGCATACCCTGCCAACTTCTGGCGAACAAAGCAAAACCAAAGGAAATGATGGACGGAGTGTTGACAATACAAGCACTCACCCCCAGTCAACTGATCTGGGTTTAATCCATCACCATTCTTTAGCCCACTCTGCCACCCCAGTTCAGACATGGCCATATGCAAATCAGTCTGACCCTGTTCATGGGAACAGTCCAGCCCGAACTGCCAAGCCATGCCTTCCCTGGACCGGAAACAAGCTAATAGAGTTTCACTGTAGCAGGGTCAGTGTAGGAGTTGACTTGGGGAGATATGCCAGTTTCCTTCACACTGTGCTTCTGGAGAATCAGCATTTTTAGATAGTTTTCAAAAGCCCTCAACTCTGCTTGATAATACAGATTCCACTTTTGCCTTCCTTGTTATTGCCAAATGAGTGAATCTACCTGTACAAAAAGAAAGGGCAAACGTTCAACCAATTCCCTTCATTACAAATCTTAGCCTATTGAAAGTGAACAGGTGCTGGAGGACATAAAGCTAAGCCTGCACATATGTGAAGGAGCTGACTTTGTTCAGTGGTTTGTATTTGAAGTATTTTACTGTTTACTTTTGCAGTTTTGATTAGTATTCCCTATGCTAGTTTCTTAACTTTTTTCTTATTTGAACGTTATATAGTTATTATTACAATTTCTGTTTCTGCGGGAGTCAGAAGGTGCTGCATGGAACTCTATCTATTCGTTATGTCAGGTTAATCTCCGTGTACAAGCATTGCAATTTTCAAGTTTATTTTTGAGAAATCCCAAGGAGCGCTAGTCAGTATTTCTTGCAGGTCACTCAGGTAAATGCTGGGAAGCGCTGAAAGGCATCCTTGTTTCACACCAGTCTTTGTCTTATCTTTCTACATCAACTGTTCATGAGTGCTATATCCTGCTTCAATGGCTGAATTCCTGGATGAACTTTGTAAGATGAAAAGTAATTTTGACTAAGATTTTTCTTGATTTTACTGTATACAGTAGTTTTGTTCTAGATGTTATTGTATACAGTAGTTTTGGTATGAAACATTGCAAAATGGAGGCTCCAATTACTTTTGTGCATCTTTTCAGAAAATCTTTGTAAAAATCTATGTAAATGTCTATGTACATATTTTGCCCTTTGCATCAAACAAACATTTGTTACGTTTTAGCTTTGAACAGGCATGTTTCCATTTTCATAAATGGTAATGGTAATGCTTTTGTGCCCTGAGGTATGGATGGTACTGGATGGTCGATGATTTGGAGCGCTAATAAAGTAAGCAAGAAATTCCAAATTACCCTATCCGAATGGGATTCCTGTTTTATTAATGAAACTAAATCCTATCTTTTGAAGGCAACAGCTTTTGGCGACAAACTTTACAAAAGCCCTTTTATTAGAGCAGGAAGATTTAACTGAAGCAAAAAGGGATTGATTCAAACCAGTTTTCTCAAGGGCATGTCAACCACAGACAGTTTTATTTTCTATGTCAATCTATTTCATGTCTGCCCTTCAGAAGCTGCACTGTTTTGTTGACTACAGAGAGGCTGGCACTTGTGTAGGCACATCTATACTGTGATAGATATTAATAAAACGGGTCCTAGATTTGTTATTCTTAGGATTAATATGCGGTTTCACTCAGAAATCTGGATTTAGATGTATGGATGGAGAGACTCACATTTTAGAATCACACATCTGTATTTTAGCATATGTAGATTACATAAATGTACTACATCAGATACCAATTTGACTGCAGAGATTGCAACACACTTGATGTCAGTATAATGACAAACGACTACTTTTGAAAGTCTTTGAAGCAAAGATCGCTACTATATTGTTCATTTGCCTTTGCACAAAATGTTGCTAAACATTTTATTATGTGTAGTGCAACAGAGTACAGAAATTACTGTTCAGCAATCCTTTTAATCCCTCAATGCTTTATGAGGCTTGAATTGGGATTGGGCATTCACGCATTCTCTAAGCAAAAGGATGGGTCTTCATTATGTCCGAAAATAAATATGGGTCTAGCACTACCAACACTTTAGCTGCTTTAATCTGCAAGGAGTTTCAGGGAATTACAACTCCTACAAGGCTTGATTACAATAGAGGTTTGTCAAACTATAGTTTGCTATCAAACTGGAATACTGATTACAGTGATAAAATTAGTTAAATGATAGTAAAACAAAATTAATATATCAACAAAGCTTTAATTATGATCAAAAAAAATTTTTGAAACTTAAAATCTGCTCACGCCCAAGAGAAGGTTATGGTTCTTTGACTCCTGAAGAGTATTTGTTCTTGAATGTTAGACTGAAGGTTCCGCTTGAACAAATTAATCTATTGTGTTACGCGTATACTTGACAAGGCAAAATACTTATTCAGATTGTCAACTAGACAAAACATTGCTCGAATCAATACCAGCTTTCAAAGCTTTATGTATCTAAAAAAAGGTTTTCTGGGCTTATCTTGAAATGCACCAAGTATCTACTTGTGAAGAGGCCATGAAATTGTGTTTAGGATGGGATACAAGTAAAACAAGTGCACAGACTGGTAAAGTTGTTTTACAATCGATTAGAATGTTAAGTGCAAGAAGGTTGTGTAGAAATACTAATGCTTCCAGACATGTTGGTGACTAATGAAAATGTTTAGCTTTAGCAGCAAGGCCCTTCACAGTAGTGACAATAGGACAATATTTTGTTGTTTTAACCTTTAGACACATTATTATATTTTCAAGAAATTACTTTTAAATTCATAATGAGTGAAGCATGCACATTCTGTATGAAGAACATACATAGCAAAATAAAGTTTGTATTTCCCTGTATGCTAATGAAAAATAATCTAGAACCAGACAGTATAAAAAGTTGTTGTTTGCAAGTTAGGAATGGGCTCTTTTTTATCCTTCACTCTGGCGATCATCTCTACTATATTTCCTATTGAAACTAGTGCTGGATTTCTTCTTCCTTGACTCAATGGGAGCCTCTACCATTTGATAATTTTGTGCTGAGACTGGTGAATTTGTGCCTCATTTCGACCCTGGTAACCAATTTTCAGAAATGTTGGGAGCCAAGTTCCCTCTAATGTGCACGCGCAGGCGCCCGGGCAGACACTGCCTTTGTGCTGCACATAGAAAGTTTGAAAGTGCACATACAGCACTTGTCACTAACCTGGAGGCATTTCCATTCTCTTTCCAGACCTAGTCCCCTCCAGATAGCAGCAATGCTTTCCTGCTGGGCTGTGGTTGCCTCACTACATTCCTCCTAATCCGCCTCACAAAAAATAAAGTTTTGCAAATACCTTTTCTTTTGTCTGACACTTTTCTACTACAGTTCCAACCTCCCAGGTAAACAAACACCAGTATCTGAAACCACTTCCAGGCCTTATTTTTTCCTCTGAATGAGGACCATACAAGGAAGAGCCAGAAATAGGAAGATTTAAGATTTTTAACAGTGCATCTGGATTTAACAAAGTCCGACGTCACCATGACCTATAGCGTAAGTTGATTTAATGGCAGTAAATTGCTTGCCAACTCAGCTGGTTGTATGACAGAAGCATGCATGGCTAAACCACGGGTGCCTCAAAAACAGTCGCAACAATGAATGCTTCTCAGCCATGCATTCCTTTACCAAGAATGCCTTTACCATGCATGCCTTTACAACAAATATTCGGTGTAGGCCTGATTGGTAAAGGTATATGCGTAGTAAAGGTCACATACCAGCCCCCTCCTCCCCGAGGCCTAAAACTCAGCCCCATCACTGCAATCAACCCGCCCCAGCCCTAAAAACTACCCGACCCCTGACCCTGAGCCCTAAAACTGCCCTTAGCCCTGAAGTCTGCCCCTTCCCCCGCTCCGAGTCCTAAAACCCAGCCCTAATAACTACACCAGCACCCAGCTCCAAGAACTGCCCCTTTCCCCCCACCCTGAACCTTAAAATCCAGGCCCTGGCCTAACTACTCCAAACCCAGGTCCCTCGCCAGAGTCTTAAAACCTCCCCAGCCCTAAACATGGCTCCTCTCCCTGCTCTGAAACCTAAATAAAACATAAAAAAGTAGTCACCAAGCCATCCACTGACTGCATGAAGTCTTCCATACCCCCACCCACTCGCAGCAATGCTAGACCGCTAACTGCCTTTATTTACCATGCATTTGCATGGTAAAGGCATATGCATGATAAAGACATATGTGTGGTTGAGGCATATGCGTGGTTGAGGCATATGCGTGGTTGAGGCATATGCGTGGTTGAGGCAAGCGTTGTTCTGCTTGCATGGAAATGGCACATGTGGCTTAGCCCGGTTTGTAAAGACTGTTTCCCAACTCAGCTGAATTTGCTGCAGCACAAATAAATAGGTGTGAAGGCAGACGTCCTTCAGAAGCGAGCTAACTCTTTCACACCTTCTCTGTGCTGTTTCAGCAGGTCCTTTGGAAAAAAACGCAATGTCATCTCAAATCTGACAATCGACCAACCAATTCAGTAGAACTCTTAATATTTAGCGCTATGGATGAGTAAGTAAGTAAGTAAATATAGCTTTATTCGATTTTCACGTAAAATCATAAAAGCACAGCGAATACATCAAATCATAATCACAATTAATACAAGAAATGCTTACTTATGCACATTCAATTAAAAACAAGTGTGAAAGTCGACCAAATTAAAACAATTTCAATTGTTACAATTTTAAGGTGCAATATCTGCAAACTGTAACCATGAGCGTCATGAAACCAAAAAAGGGATATTTTACTTCACTTGGATTTCCTATTCTTTGCTATTGTTGTTCCAAACCGGGAAATATTTGGCATACAGGGATAAAAATCATGTAGGTCCCAAATCTGTATTGGGCCATCCCCTTCTCGGGCTGGACAAGATCTTAAATATGGTGCAATGTTTCGGTTCCAAAATCTGACCAATACCAAGTCCCCTGAGATGTTTTTTGGTAGAGGGCCCAACCAGCCCACCCTTCTCACACTCAGGATTCCGCCGTCTTTGTCCGGTGGTAGGGGTCTATTTCTTCCCATCCAGAATATTACTTTGTTCATTAGGTCCTGCTGTCTTTCAACTTTTCCCAGGGCAAGTGGTGGTACTCCTGAGAGGACGGACACGTATGGCGCGGCTTCTGGCGGGAGGTGTATGTATGGTACATTGTGTCCTGTCTTGACCTCTGTGGGGCTTGATATAGTAGGTTTGAAAGAAGCTTTGGAAGTAGTTAAAAAAGGAATTGTAGGGGATTGTGGGGTACCTTGCTTTCTTTTGAGGATGGCAGTTAGTTTAGCTGTTGGAAGAGTGGTGGTTGGCTGGGATCGGTTCGATGTTACAGAATTATTGATGGGTTTCAGGATAGCCGTGATTTTGTTCTCGAGACCCAAGAGCCTTTCCCCTATAGCGTTTATTTTTTCTGTTAGTGGGGAAATGATGGTTTTAACAAGTTGTTCAATCTGAGTCAAAAGAAAGATCTGGGAATGGGATATTGAATCATCCAGTTTGACATCAGTCTCCATGGTGGTAGGGAGGTTATGAACAGGCAAAGTGGGGCTTATACTTGGTGTATAAGCATTGGATTGAGTCCTTTCGGCATTGACCTCATCGTGCTCTCTATTGGCAGGTAACAACCATGAAAGTACAGAGGCTTGTGTGTTGACTTTATTCATAGGAAAGGGGGTTTCCTGTGTAGAGCCTTTAATATTTGTAGTGCGGGTGCCTTTGGCGACAGGGGGTGGGTCCACACTGACATACTTTGTTTTGCATAGGGTGTTTAGTTCATACAATGGGGACAGGTTATGCATTCTTGGGGAATTTAGTGGGGGAGATAGCGTACTGGATGGGGAGTAGCAAGGACAGATTATATCTGTGACATGCACAGTAGGCCGGGAGCTTGAAGTAAGCGTTTGGTGCATTTGTACCACATGGCACCCCTGCGCAGCTGGGCTTGTTCCCCTCTTAGAGGGCATAATCACCGTGGAAATAGTGATGTTGCAAACAAAGTTATAATAAAGTGTGTGCACTGTACCTCTTTTGACTGAAGTTACAAGGGGGGTGGCCCGTCCCGTCCTCCTCGGGTCCTCTGAGGGCCCGCCCTTTGCCCGGGCTTCGCCCCGGGCGCTCCCGCGCGCGACTCGCGTTGCGAGAGGTGTTCCTTGTTTTTCAGGCGCCTCCAGGCACGAAGGTAGCGTCAGGGACGCGACTCGGCCGCCGGGGCTCCTGGGGGTTGGAGTTCTTTGCCCCGGTGGAGCTGAGCTGCTTTGCGTGGCTGCCGTTCCCCTCACGGCGCTGGACTGTACTGTGATGATGATCGAGCCGTTGCCCTCACGGCAGGTAGGTAGGGCGAAGCAGGGGGACCCTGAGCGCTCGGCGCTCCTTGTTTTTCAGGCGCCTCCAGGCGCGAAGGTAGCGTCAGGGACGCGACTCGGCCGCCGGGGCACCTGGGGGTTGGAGTTCTTTGCCCCGGTGGAGCTGAGCTGCTTTGCGTGGCTGCCGTTCCCCTCACGGCGCTGGACTGTACTGTGATGATGATCGAGCCGTTGCCCTCACGGCAGGTAGGTAGGGCGAAGCAGGGGGACCCTGAACGCTCGGCGCTCCTTGTTTTTCAGGCGCCTCCAGGCGCGAAGGTAGCGTCAGGGACGCGACTCGGCCGCCGGGGCACCTGGGGGTTGGAGTTCTTTGCCCCGGTGGAGCTGAGCTGCTTTGCGTGGCTGGCGTTCCCCTCACGGCGCTGGACTGTACTGTGATGATGATCAAGCCGTTGCCCTCACGGCAGGTAGGTAGGGCGAAGCAGGGGGATGAAATTGTGCACATTTTCTTGCCTGCAGTGTCAATTCTCTGACTTTCCATATAAGAAGCTGCCAATGACTGGGGCATATGTGTAACTTGTTCTTACTGTCAAAAGATCACAGAACCTGGCTTGGAGCTGTGTTTAGAAAGTCGGCATCATGCTGTGCAAGGTAATATTTCTTTGGTGAGCAAAGAGTAACTGCTGTCACCATAGGAGGGATAAGGATTTGTCTTCCACCATTTCTATCAAGCCTGGCACCAAACTGAGAAGAGGACGGGATGAAGCTCTGGTTTTCCAAGTTCTCCATTTTAACAGTGACTGATGCCTATGGAGTTTCCATAGGATGGTCAGCTTCAGAACACCTCTTGAGAAAGCATCATGGAAAATTATGTCGTCCACCGGGGAGAACCCTGAAGGAGATCCCATCAAAGAAATAGGTGTGTAGGAAGACAATGAATCTCTTATTTGTAAAAGAGGTAGGTGGATAATGAGAGGGAGAGCTAGTATGTGGTAGATCAACATACCACAATGGAGGAGGAGGTGCTTGAGGAGGCTGAAATCTCCTAGGAGTTTAAGGGTGCCTGCCTAGAATTCATTCTAGAGAGTGCTGGCAGATTTATAGGCTGTACCGGTAGCTGAACAAGATCCTCCAATGGGGTGAGGAAATGTGGAGGTCACAGTGGCTGAGGAGATTGATCAGGGGAAGAATGCCTCAACCAGGTCTTGGGAGTAAAAGCTGTCTCAGGTGGTTAGCTCAATGTCTATTTGTGTTGCGCGATTCATGGATCAACAGCGTTATAGCCACATCAAATGATGAGGTGATGCTGAGTGGATCCACGGTGACATCATACAGTAGTGCTTCATGTTGATATTGATCCTTCAAGGTAGAAAGAAAGCCTGTTCTTGACATAAAGCAAGTTGAAACTGAAGCTTTCATAGACGCTGAAGTCATAAACAGCCCCTGTGGTTGACATCAACATCAATAGCAGTGGTGATGTTTTTGCTTTTCTTCCCTTCAAAGCCCTCTCTTCCGGGTTCTCCCTCTGTGGGAGATCTTCGTAGATGCAAGCACTGTGCCCGTGGCAACAGGATGTTCCCTGGAAGCCTCATTGCAACTTTTCTTCTTCAAAATTCACATTCCTTTATGGAGTGGATCAGTAGCAACCTTCTTGTTTCCACAGGATGTGAACAGCAGGAATAGTGAAGGCACGATGACAAGAAGAATCCCAGGAAATGGATGGAAAAACAACACACACTTTCAAGGCATCAAAGGCATTTAGTGGCATTAAAAAGATATGCAGTCTGAGAGACAATTTCTAGAAAATGAGTGTTAAAAACACACAATGCATTCCAGGATTCCATTCACATAAGAACAAAAAAGAACTGACTGTGAGGTAAATGCCAGTACAAGGGGATCATAGGATATGGAGATCTATTGACTCGAATGATTAGGGTGCCAGATTGCCCCCTCCTATTTATTTAGACATATTAGATGTGAGGCTATGCTTTAGGTGTCACGAGACACTTTTTGAGAAGAGGTTTATTTATTTACCTACTAAACAGACAAAAAATGAGGAAAATATTGATTGATTGAAGTGGCTCTTTGAGAGTGATGCTCTGAAGTTGGCCACAATGGACTCTTCACCCTCTCAGTCATATATTGCACAAAAAGTGTTTGGGGGGGGCCTGCACACACTGGGGGAACTATTGTAATGTCTATGACTAGCAATAAAGATTCTACGATGCAACAATCATGGTCTGGGGACTCCATTAGGGAGGCATTGCTAAGGTAGTATGGTGGACATACCAGGGGGTGTAACCTAGAACCAAATATAGAGTGAAAGGGTGGTGGGACATATGCCTAATAGAGGAGAATGCCCAACCTGATCTATTTGGAGTGTACGGGTTTATATACATTCTTAATAGAGTGGAAAAGACATACAACGTCCCAAATCGACCCAAATTTAAAATCAGGCCCTTCTGCAGGGTGGAGAGGCTTACTTGGTCTTTTACCAGGGAGGATATATTCTGTGCTTCCGTGAAGTCCCTGGCCTGCGCTGTCTTGGATCCAACAAGTGCTCAGCGAGGTTGGGTTGCAAATTGAGTTTGCATTTTTATTCCTATGTATGCTTCCTTAATTCAATTTTCCCTCATGCTTGTCTTGTACTTGTGCTGGGTTTACAAATACAGAATATATTTTTCCAGAAACTCATTCCCTCTGTTTACTTTGGTTCATTTAAGCTTTCAGACCTAGCTGAAGCAAAATTATCTTGGAGGTTTAACATCCGGTCACATTAAGAGATTGCTGTACACTGCAGCCATTATTTGTGTGAGTTTTTGCTACACTGGCGGACAATATATTTGCTACAAAAGAGGGCAGTCCATGTGGACTAGTTTAAATCAATTACAGTGCAACTGCAGGCATTACAATGGGAGATTAAAAAAATAGTACCATCTAAAACCAATAGATATGAGAGCAAGACACAGAGTGATCATCCACATCACTGGACTGCCACAAATTAAACAAGAGTCAAAATACACAAAGCAGAAGCAAATTCTGCACAAGTCTTACAATGTTGTATTAAAAAGACTAATCTCCCCTGATAAATAATGCTTACCAGAACTATCCTAGTTCAAGGTGTGACCAAGATATCCAGGCAGAGTATACACCCTCATTCAAATGCTTGGGGGAGTTTACAGATTATTGGCCTGGGGACTGAAAATGCTATATTCTTTTACTAAATATAAAGTCAAACTGTTTCCATCGCTAATATTCCTTTAGCTTCTATTATCTCTTCCTTTTAAATTATTTCACACCTGATGATTCTCAGAGCCATTTCCCATTGTGTGCCTCTTCTGATTCTATTAGTAATTAAATCAACGTCTGTCTGCTGTTGAAAACTGAATGCCACTGCATTTCCTAATATGTAACCTTAAGGAAACTGAGATTCTTTTTTTACTTGCTGCCGAAACTGCTTAGCTACCTACTATCTTCTATTCACTTTTCCTTGATTCCTATCCTGTGTCCTCCCTCAGCAAGAAATCTTGAAATCATCTTCGACTCCACTGAATTTTCCAAAACTCTTCTTAATCCTGGTTAAGAATGGTCACAATCATTCATCTAATATGCACGAAATAAAATATTTTCTTTATATATCTTCTCTTAAACTGCACCTTCAATACCAGGTTTTTTCTCGCATCAACTACTCATCTTCACTTCACAACAGTCTTCCTAAATATCCTCTTACTCTGTTTCAGTTTATTAAAGATTTTTGTATCAGCCTTCTCATTTGTCTTGACTATCATACTAATGAAAGTTCTACACTCAACTTGCCACAACATAATCTTGTTATATTAATTTTCTTGCTTTCTTAACTGGCATATAATTCGGTCTTTATGTACATTTCCCTCTTTGTGCCTCTTTATGCCTATATTTTTTCACACTCCTTGCACCACATCTCTGTAACAATCCTACTATTGATAGTAACTCAGCTCCAACACTATATGCTTTTGGAAAACTTTTAACTGAACACTTGCTCACTGTAGCAGAGTGAGGGTACTCCGGTTTATCTTTTGAGATTATTCTTCATTACTACGCATTATATCGTTTTGGTTACTGTATTTCAAAAGCATTGGGTAAAAGCACTATAATACATCAATAAGTAAATAAACACGTCGATGTGCCCTATAGAGGTACATGAGGCAAAATGTAAACACCAGAGGTGCTCAGTCAAGTTGGTTTTTTTATTGTCTAATGGCAAACAACTATATTATGGTTGAGACCAAAAGGTCTACCTTTACAGAAATAATAATCTAAAGTCATAAATGCATTTTCCAGCCAAAACTGTCAACAATGCCTTCTTCAAAAGAAGAGAAACAACCATACTCCCAAATATTAGCTTGTTCACCAAAAGATAAAAAAAGTTTTAAATATAACTACTTTGCCAAACTTTATATAAAGTTATGTTGGGCTCTGGTCTTTTTTTTAATTATTTTTATTTTATTTAGTTTCAGAATAGTACAATTACAGTACATATAAAGGAGAAAAATTAAAAACAATCATAAAATTAGAAAAACAAGAAAACAGTGCATTTGCCAAATAAGCCGAATCATCCAAAGTAAAGAAAATTACAGAAGACAGTGAAATTTTTCCAGATCTCATAAGAAAACAACAAACAGAAAAACCATGGTCATTTACAAGTAGTTGTACCTCCCGCAGCACGAATGCCACGACAATAGTCACGCCCCCCCCCCCACAATGGATACCAAATACCAGAATATATCACAGTAATTGTTGTATGTGCCCTTGTAATCATAATACCTTTAATTTAAGCCAACTCCATTGTCAGAGTTGTCTACCGCATCTGTGTTGCTCGTCTGACCTCGGACCAAGTCTTTAAATGGCCCCCAGAGGTCTTTAGGCCTAGAGGCTGGCGGCATCAATTCCCAAAATGTAGCTAGCTGTGTTTGCCCATATGTAACCTCCCTGATCCAATTCTTAATAGTCTATTTCCTCTTGCTACCCCATAGCAGAGCTATTTGCCGTTAAGCAAAAAGAAGCAGCAGTGCGTGTAGTTTACGTTTTTTATCATGCGTGTCTTTAACATATCCCAACAATCCTAATAGAGGGGTAGGGATCAGTGCAGCCTCCAAGATCTGATTTATAGCCTCGAATATCCCAGCCCAATAGTCAGAGATGACCGGACAGTCCCATGCCATGTGCAAAAAGGAGGCTGCAACCGCCCCGCATCGCTAGCAACAGTCCTCCTCCCTTAGCCCCATCTTATGTAAACCAACAGGTGTTCTATAATAGCGATGTAAGAACTTGAAATGAATAAGTCTGAGCTTATATTTCGGCGATAACTCGGTCATCTGAGCACAACAATACGCCAATTGGTCATTTGAAAGGGGTGCGCTATATCGGCTACCCATTTCTGACGAGCATGAGAGGTAGCCACTGGGGTGTCATGTTGCATGGTCGTGTACAGTCTGGTGATGAGCTTGCGTGAGGATGTAGAACGCAGAAGGCTTTCCAGAGCGTTTAATGGAGTAGGCTGAGAGGGGAATTCACTCTGCAATGTCTTACAAGCAGACTTAAGTTTATGATACAAGAAAGTCTCACTAAATGGCACTGTTTGACCTTCTGCTGCAACTGGAGGGCCTCTAAACGACCCCTCTGGGTCAAGTCTGCAAATGTGTACAGAGACAACCGTTTTGCTACCTTGCCACCCAACGCTCCTTAAATATTGGGCTGCATGGGATTTTGTGCAAGGGGAATAGAGGGGGCATACAGAACCTCTCCACCCGCTCTTCTTCGCAATCCGTCCCAGGCCCACCTCAAGGTCTCCGTTGTGTCAATGTCCTCCTTAGGACTCCTAGAGGGCTGATAAATGGCCACATTGAGAGGAACAGGCGCCACTGCATCCGCCTCCACAGCCACGTGAGGTTGGAAAGGCGTCGGATGCACCCAGTAATGCAGGAATTGTGCCTGCGCACCTAATGCATACAATCTCATATCTGGTGCGCCCAGCCCGCCCTGAGCATATTGGGCTGCATGGGATTTTGTGCAAGGGGAATAGAGGGGGCATACAGAACCTCTCCACCCGCTCTTCTTCGCAATCCGTCCCAGGCCCACCTCAAGGTCTCCGTTGTGTCAATGTCCTCCTTAGGACTCCTAGAGGGCTGATAAATGGCCACATTGAGAGGAACAGGCGCCACTGCATCCGCCTCCACTGCCACGTGAGGTTGGAAAGGCGTCAGATGCACCCAGTAATGCAGGAATTGTGCCTGCGCACCTAACGCATACAATCTCATATCTGGTGCGCCCCGCCCGCCCTGAGCAGTTGGAAGCGATAAAATGTCCCACGACACCCTCGCTTGACCATTCGCCCAAACCAAAGCTATCAATAAAGATTGTAGTGTTTTGAAGAACTGACCAGTGAGTATAAGCGGTAAGTTTACAAAAAGATATAAAAATTTTGGCAAAACGATAATTTTTACCAATGCAATTTTACTGGCAAGTGATAAATAGAGTTTGGTCCATAAGGCAACTTTACCCTCCAGTCAGTCTATGGTTCTGCCATAGTTCAAATTCCACATATCTTGAGTGTTCCTGCTAATCCAGACTCCCAAGTATTTCACCTGTTCCTGTTCCCATTTTAATGGAAAGTCCGAGTCCACTACCTTGGTGTTATCGGTCAAGGGAAAAATCACAGACTTTGCCCAATTTATGGACACTCCGGAGAGCCCGCCAAACCTAATAACTCTCGCAACACTATATCAAGGTTCCGTTCAGGGTTGATAATATACAATGTGACGTTGTCCGCATATAGTGAAATCAGCAGGCTGCGCGCGCTAAAGCCTATACCCTTATCTGTGTGGTGTTGTCTAATGCGCGCAGCTAAGGGCTCCATAGCGATAACGAACAACAAGGGCAAAAGTGGACACCCCTGTCTCGTGCCCCGCGTTACCGGGAAGGGATCGGACACCATGTTGTTTAATCTCACTCTGGCAAGTGGTGCTGTGTAGAACAATTTAATCCACTGAAGCAACAAAGGACCGAACGCCATACGTTCCAAAATTTTAAATAAGTACGACCAAATCCTGAGGTGGCGGCAGACTGGCTGGATACATTCCAGCGCCCGGACCAGGAGTCTACTGATCGAGAGGAGGCCGAGGAACAATGAAGTGGTGGAGTGGGGCTTAGCATGGGGCGGTGGATAGTTGCTAGGGGTGTGTTTTCCGGGTGACTGGTGCTTGGAAATTGGGTAAAATTTCTGTCAGAGATTTCGTTGAGTAATTATGAAGTGCCAGTACATTTATGGATCCAGTGGGTGGGTGGTGGGCGGGTCGGTCTGTAGGCCCTCCTTGGTGTTCTACTTTTAGATTTTCGTAGCTAGTTGGGGGTGACAGGCACACTGCTAGTTGGGGATGAGCGCAAGCTGTATGCAGGGGTGCAGGGAGGGGGGTTGGGGGGGGACTAGGGGTTGGTTATTGTATTTTTGTATGTAAATTTTTGTTACACTGGGAGCCACTGAGTTACGTTGTTTGCTTTTGTTTTTACAAATGTCCTCCGTTAAAGGGGCGGTGGGGATCTCCGCACTAAATTGGAATATCAATAGATTGGGAGATAAGATCAAGAGGGGTATGGTTGGCCAATTGATTCGAAGGCATTCCCCGGACATGATGTTACTGCAGGAAACTCACCTTATGGGAAGGCGGTGTCTGGCTCTCCACAGAGGGGGCTATAAGTTGGTAGCACACGCTGGTTTTACGACTGGGTCACGAGGGGTCGGGATTTTGATCAAGAATGCCTTCCCACAGGCCATACAGGCCACATGGATCGATAATAGGGGGAGGTATGCTGGCGTCTCTGGATTGTGGGAGGGGAGAACTGTGACTTTTGTGTCTGTTTATGTTCCTCCGGCCCTTCAGACGGACACATTCCATGATTTGTGCAAGATCTTTTTGTCATTGCCTGTTGGATTGTTGGTAGTTGGTGGGGATTTTAATGCAGTCATGGATGGGAATGTTGATAGATGCCCGGCTCGTGAGTTGTTGTCCTCCCAGAGGTGGTTGGTCGATTTTGTGGGCACTACAGGTCTGGTGGATGGATGGAGGCTTAAGAACCCGGTGATTCTCAATATATGCATGTCTCGTCAGCGCACAAATCCCTTTCCAGAATAGACTACGTCCTGGTGCCAGCGGCCCAGGCGGCGTGGCTCCGGGAGGTGCGGCACTTGGCCAGGGGGGTCTCGGATCACTCACCTGTTTGGCTCCGTTTAGATCTTGGTGGGCATGATGTGGTCCGGGTTGCACCAATAAGTGCTTGGAGGTTCCGGGATCCAGTGGCAAAGAAGGAGATCGTGCGTGTCGCCGATAGGTATTTTCAGGAGAACGTAGACTCTGTGGAATCAGAGTGCTCCCAATGGGAAGCTTACAAAACTGTCCTCAGAGGGGAGCTCCTTTCGTATATTTCGGGAAAGAAAAAGGAGGGGCGCGCTGAGGTTGACAGGGTGGAATCAGATATTATGAGAAAGTTTACTCAGCTGAATGTCACTACTCGGAGGCCGAGAATGCGGATATGATCAGGGATATCCCGATGCCCATTCTTTCGGTCGAGGACAAGGACTTCCTTGACTCTCCCCTTACTAATGATGAGATGGCACAGGCGATTAGAGGGGTTCGTTCGGGCAAAAAGCGCCAGGCCCCAATGGGCTCTCTGTTGAGCTCTACAAAGTTAATGCGAATAGGTTAGCTCCTTTCATCAAGGGCATGTTTGTGGAGAGTAGGGAAAGAGGTCGGCTTCCGTATGATCAGCGTGTTTCAAATATCATAGTCCTCCATAAGGAAGGTAAGCTGAAGACCGAGTGTTCCTCATATAGGCCAATCTCCTTGTTAAATGCGGAACCTAAAATCTTGGCGAAACTGTTGGCGAACTGCCTGGTAAAGGTTATCACGATGCGGATTCATCCAGAACAGTCAGGCTTTATGCCCCGCCGGAATACAGCTCTTAACTTGCGCAGGTTGCATGGGTTACTCGGAGGGGCTTCGCAGATACACAAGCCGACGATTTTGTTATCTTTGGACGCCACTATGGCCTTTGATAGAGTGGAATGGCCCTATCTTTTTGCCGTCCTGGGCAAGATGGGCATAGGCTCGGAGTTTGTCTCTTGGGTCCGCCTTCTATATTCTGGTCCGCTGGCCCGAGTAGTTGTTAATAATCACAGGTCGGCAGATTTTGCGCTGGGGAGAGGCACCAGACAGGGCTGTCCTCCCTCCCCGCTGCTCTTTGCATTGGTGCTCGAGCCGCTCGCGGCCTGGGTCCATTGGGACAGATCGATCAGGGGGCTCCGATGGACACCCGACTGGGAAGACAAGATATCGCTGTATGCTGATGATATTTTGTTGTATTTGTCCTCTCCTCGAACTTCGCTTATAGCATTCTTAGACGCGACGCTCCCGGAGGCCTCCCCGTTGGAGGATCGAGTGTTGGATGGTCATCTCCCGACGAAAACGATCTCCCTGATTTATAAAAAACTAGTTAATCACACGGAGGACCCCTTGGTGGCACTATGGGACCAGTGGATGGCGGATGGATTGATCCTAGATGATGAGGACTGGAGGGAGGCCGTGGCCTCTCCGAGGGTCGTTGCCATCCAGATGAGGATCCGACTGGTTCAATTAAAGATCCTCCACCGCTGTTATGTGACTGGCCCACGGTTGGTGCGAATGGGTTTGGCCGTGAGTGGGGAGTGCAGGAGAGGGTGTGGTGAGTCTGGAACGTTTTTTCATGTGTTGTGGGACTGTGCCCTCATCCGGGGGTACTGGTCTGCTATTCATGCCAAGGTGCGGGAGGTGTGGGGAGTGGGTTTTGAGTTGGAGGCGTGGCGTTGCCTCCTGAATGTTTGGGACCCGACCGATCTCCCGTCCCGTGGAAAGATGTGGGTCATGTTGGCATGTAGTATTGCGAAATGGAATATAGCTCAGTTGTAGGGGGCGATTCAGCCTCCGACAGTCGGGAAATGGATGGAGGATTTGGATTGGTGCATGTTTAGAGAGCGGGCGGTGTATGTGGCAAGGGGGAGGCCCAAGAAATGGGGCAAGATTTGGGGGCCCTGGAATGTTTATAGGGGTGATATATGCGCCCCCCAGTAGCATTGGAAGACCCTGAAGTGCTGGAGGATCCCTGAACCCGAGTGTAGTAATCACTGTTGAGCCTTTTTAAATGGATATGTACAGGCTTATTGTGCATGAGTGGCAGTCCAGTGTATTTTTTGTAAGTGTATTATAATTTTTCTGTGTTTAATAAAAAGATTTTTTTTTAAAAAGTACGACCATTCAAGCGAATCGAAGGCCTTTGTCGCATCTAAGAATACCGCAGCAGCTTGCACATCAGGATGTAAGTAATGCAGGGCAGAGAAGATCGTTCTAAGGTTATGTGAGGTTGATCTCCCGGGGATAAACCCCGATTGATCGGGTAGGGCGATAATAGGTAGCAAAGGCTGCAGCCTGTTCGCTATCAGTTTCGCCAGAATCGTTACATCGACGTTGATGAGTGACAGTGGCCTATAAGAGTCTAGATTGGTGTCTGGCTTCCCTGGCTTTAGCAAGGTGACAATAATTGCTTCGCGCATGGAGAGCGGAAGTATACCAGTGTCATGCTCTTCCCCGTAGACCGCTAGGAGTCAGTATCTCCACGTACGCTTTATAGAAAGCAGTCGTCAGGCCGTCAGGGCCAGGGGCTTTATCAAGGGGTAGGCTATTGATGACATCTGTGACATCCTCGACAGTGAAGGGTAGGTGCATGTATTCTCTGTGAAGGTCATTGAACTAGACCAAGGCCAGGGAGTCTAAGAACTCCTGTAGTCCCTCTGGACAGGTAGTTTGTGTAGAAGTGTATAGGTGGGCATAAAAGGAAGAAAACTCCTCCAGTATAGAGAGGGGCCCTCTGACCGTGCGTCCCTCTTTATCAACCAATTCAGGGACATAAGCCATAGAGCGAGGGGGTAGAAGCATGCTAGCCAGGGTGCGCCCGGGCCTATCCCCCTCACCGTATCGACATGCCTCTGCATATTTCCCCAAGAATTTCACTTCCCTCTGAGCCTCTTCCTCATATTCCAGCAGTTTTACCTTAAGTTCACCCAGGAGATCAAGATCGCCTTCCATGGTAATTCTCCTTTCTAAGTGTTTAATTTGTAACTCTAAGGTGGATAGAGTATTTCTTATTGCCTTAAGCACTCCCGCTTGTCTGGATATACATTGTCCCCTTATAACCACCTTAAATGCTTCCCACAGAGAAGCCTCAGAAGTCACAGAACACGTGTTGCTCATGAAATAGTCTTCTATATCTGAGCAAATCTCCTCCTTAAATGCCTCGTCTAAAAGCGCGTGCCGTGGGAGTCTCCAGGAGAACGGACCTCGAATGGTGCCAGGGAGTGATAGTGTCAGCAAACAGGGTGAATGGTCAGAGATGGTCCTTGACAGATGTTTAGCGTCAATCACCCAGCTAGCCATGTCTCTAGACAGTAACCAAAATTCCAAACAGGACGAGGCTTGGTGATGTTCAGAGAAACATGTGCCCTCTTTGGTCAGCGGATTGCGGAGACGCCAGATGTCTACCATATATCCATCGTCAAGGAAAGCATTTAACGCCCTACTGGAACCCCGGGTGATGCGACCGTGCTGTACCCTGTCTGTCAAGGTCATCGTTAAGGATGGCATTAAAGTCACCCCCCCCCCATAGCACATTGGTACAGCCAGTAGCTCTGACTTTAGCCCAATGATCATGAAAAAAATCGGGGGAATCAGTATTAGGACCATAGACCGCCACAATGGATACCAGATTGCCACCTAGGTGTCCCAACAATATAACAGAGCCACATTCTGGATCAGTGTGAAGCTCCTTTTCTCTCCAATCTAAGCCTCTCTTTATCAACACCGCCACTCCCCTAGAGTAGTTAGAATAGACTGACTCATAGACTCTGCCCCAAGTGTCTGTGTTGGAGTTTTCTAGAGGATTGAGATCTAAGGTGTGTCTCTTGCAATAAGCAGAGATCAATATTGTGTCTGGTGAGGTATGCATGTACCAGCCTAGCTTTCCTGTTGTCGTTCAGGCCCTGAATGTTCCACGTTAGGCAATTTACTTGTGTCACGTGTGTGGCTGTGGAAACATAAATGTACCAATGTTGCACCCTGACCATGGAATGCGCGTCTCCATCTCTACAGCAATCGGGATTACTTCACATGGCAATGCACTAAAGCAACAGTAAACTACCACCCCAGATCCCCCCCACCTCAACCCCCCAAACAGGTTGAAGCATGACCCCCCCACCCAAAGAACAGCACCCAACATGTTAGAGGGAAATTTCCCATGGAGACGAAAGAGAGCTGGCCATCTTCCCTACCGTAGCAAGGTGGCCGAGATACTGCAAGGGACAAAAAACCTGCAATTCAATAAGGCAGAAACACATCTCGGGTGAGGTACAATAGGACTTAGCCTGAAGAGGCATTTAAACAATAACACACTTAGTCAGCCATTTATAAAACAACAGAGCAAGCAACTGGCCTAGCATGCTCTACAACATTTGAAAAGGAATGAGTAAAAGGGAGAACTCAAAAAATGATAAAGTGCAGTATCGGCAACGATTTAACACAGCCGAGCATCAAACATGGGCCAATGTAAATGAAATTCAGAAACGACATATCTCCCAGATAACATAACCTTTACCAACGCACAGAGGGCCAGCCTGTGATTGAGTTACAAGAAAGTAGGAGCTACAATACAGTTTGTGAAGAATGAGGACAATTTGCCATGCATTAATGATAAACCCAGCCTGATATTGAACTATCAGTCATTGTCACTTAGCTGCAGAGAGGCGGCTGTGTCAGGTCTGGGGCTGGATTTGCCGTGCCTTCCTCCCACACGTCTGGCAAATTTCAGGGCAGATTTGTCGTCCGTGAAAAATGCGATGAGCCATCATGCGATACTTTAAGTTTGGCAGGGTAAAGGAAAGAATAGGGGATCTGTGCCTGGAGTAGGATCCTTTTGGCCGGTAGAAATTCACGTTGAGTCGCTTGGACCGCAGGGGTGAAGTCTGGGTAGAATGCGATCTGGTTACCCTGGTGCGCTATTGTCCCCATAGCACGTGCCTGACGCAGAATCGCATCCCGGTCCTGGTAATTCAGTAGTCTGGCCAAAATAGGCCGTGGAGAGGCTCCAACTGATGGCTTCGCCCCTAGGGTGCGGTGAGCCCTTTCCACCGCGAACACCGGCGATAGATGCGCAGCAAAGATCTCGCAGTAAGTCCGTAACAAAGGACTCCATTTACGTAATCGCTGTCATCTCTGGAATCCTCGTAATGCGCAAATTGTTCCGGCGCGATCTGGCCTCTAAATCCTTGTTCTTGGCCCTGATCACTGATAGGAGACGATCCATTTGCGATAATTGGTCCTTGGTGTCCACTTGGAAGTCATGAAAATCTGACTGCTTATTCTCTATGATATCTAGCCTGTGTTCGTGGACTCCAACTCGGGTTTTCACCGACTCCATCTAAGATGTTAGATTATCCAACTTGGCATCGATAGTGCGCAGACTCGAGCGCATTTCTAGCATGAGGGAACGAATGTCCTCACCTTGATCGCCCTGTTGGCCCCCGGTTGCACCACCTGCCAATTGTTCAGAGTCAGAATCCACATGTCTGGTGGAACAGCGTTGCTCAAAGTTTAATTTAGGTTGTTTGGTGTCTGGCTTACCCATGACCAGGATAGCGCAACGTCACCTGCAGATACCTAAAGGACACAGCAGGATCGCACCTCAACAGACCAGCAACCCCGGGCCTCTATCCCTGCGCAGGTGTCAGCGCCGCACCTATGCGTTGATAAGTCACCGGCCAATGCTGCAACCAGTGACCCGATAGGCTCCACTGGAGAAAAAGCGACAGCAGTTCTGGGTGAATGCGGGCCAATCCCCCAAACCTCTATAATGCAGACTATCTCCCCGCTGCAGTAGCAACGCCATGTAGGGGAGGGCAGGCCACCCCGCAGCCGCCTGCAGTAGATCACCAAGGCCCTACCAGGCCCTCGAGGTACGATGCGCAGCCCAGAGCAAAGTACTTGGTGGCCAGTGTAGTCAGAACGCAGGTCGTCAGCTGCGCACACCGATCCAGCAAAGCATCCAGCGGCCAGCAATACTCACTGTGAGCACGTTGATGCCCCCCGACCAGGTGCAGAGCAGACCGCAACACCCTCTTCGGCGCCGACCAGGCTTCAACAAAATGGTGCCCAGCGGAGCCAAATGGCGCCCTACACTGCCCAGGGCGCCAAGGGACCGCACAGGGCTAGCTCCGGGCGGCGATTGCAAGGCCGACTACAATCTGCCGCCGCCCCGAATTCTCCGTGGGCACTATCGCCGCTCTTCACTCGGAGACGCGGAGCAGCCTCCTCACCTCCAATTCCGGGCCGAAATGCCACAGCCGCCCGATCGGCCGCGTCCAGGGAGCCCCGATGCAGCAGCCCCGCAAAACAGCTAGCACAGTATAGTGGTGCAGAGTTCTCACCGAGAGGCCGCTGTGAAGGCAGAGCGCTGGCACTCCAGTTGTCACCTCCCGATCTCGCCGCACAAGTACGCCTCGCCTGTAGGCCCGCTGCAGACCCCCGGGCTCAATTGAAGGGGCTCGTCACACACAGGCTCCGCAGCCGAGCGCCGATCTCGGGTCACCGACTCCCAGGTCAGACAGCTCCGCAGACTGGCCGTGGAGATGGCCGAGATTTCCCCCAGAGATTGCAGCTATACCAATGCTCACAGGTCGATTAAAATTGCAGCGTTTCGCCCCTCAGGATGACCGGATTGCTGTAGGATGATGTCTCGGCCGGGGGAGCTCGCTCACAGAGCGGCCATTCCGCAGCCTAGCAAGCCACGCCCCCCGGCTCTGGTCTTTAGATTAAATGACTTTAAATGAAAGAATTCTCAACAATTTAAAACCTCAATAATTCATTTAAGTATTGGTTGCAAGACTATTAGTTTTGGTGATCAAGGATAAAACACTGTGAAGAGATGGGATTACCTTATAAAGATCCTTTTCATCCTTCTCAATCTTCAACTGACATTCTAATTGTTCCTTTTCAAGTAAGGCTTTCTTCAGCTTGTCTTTAAGGCTATAGAAAGATTACATGGTGTTCAGTGATGAAAAAGGAAACAGCTGTCTTTGTTTTAAAAGACAAGTTGTGAAAGGCAAAGACATACCTGTCCAATTCAGTTTCTTTTGTGATCGCTTTCTGAGTAACAGTCATAATATCCTCTTCAAGTTGGAGGACTTTGGAATTAGTCTCCCCAAACTTCAGTTTCAGTTCTTCGTTCTCATTTTTAAAGGTTTCTGATGTTTGAAACAAAACCTTAAACAGAAACAACATTGTTAGCCTGGAAAGAAGCAATGCATAACCATTCACTTGAACCACATTTTACTATCTAACTACATGTCATTTTCACCATAACCCAAATACAAAGCAAACCAATTATGTTTTCATGCTACGACGACAACAACACGGAGCCCTGCATGAACACCAACCCTCCCCCCCACCCGCACGATAAGCCCCAGGTCAGCCACTCACCCATGACTTCCACCCCCAGCACTAATACTTACCCCACGCTGGACAAGATTATGTCCTCCCTCCTACAACTCAAAGAAGAAATTCACACCATAAAAGAAGACATGCACACCATCAAAGAGCTACTCACCACACCCCCTAGACTCACCTCACTCACCACCACCCCCCCTCTCAACTTGCTCCCCTCCCGTCCTATCGACGCTCCTAAGCCACGTCCCTCACACTGGACCGCGATCCATGCCCACAATCGCAACAAGCACAACCGCCGCACTCACTGGACCGCGATCCCTGCCCACAATCGCAACGATCGCCCACGTCGTACATGCAACCCTCTCTCGGACCTCGACACTCTCTCCCTCCTCCGCTCCTACGACACAGCTCCCCTAAACCTCACAACCGCCCCGCACCTCCCCATTCCCACAATACACTCAAATCCCTGTAGACCCTCCACTCTTAACAACAGAATATCTGTCCCGAATAACCTTAGAAAAGTCCCCCTCTCTCTAGTACCCTCCTCCTCCCCCGACACACCCCGTCTCAAATGCACTCTCCTAAACTGCAGATCGGCTTCTAAACACTCCTCCGCCATCGCTGATCTCATCATAAAATTGGACCTTGACCTAATCATCCTGACTGAAACCTGGCTAACCGAATCATCTACACCTATAATGGACATTCTGGTCCCCCCTAACTACCACATCATTAGGCTTGACAGGTCTGGCAAGATAGGGGGCGGAATCGCATCCATTTACAGGAACAGCCTTTCTGTTCTGAAAGTCTCTGCGCTGTCCCCACCCTCTTCAACTTCCTACGAATACATCTGCCTCGATATCATCAGTGATGGCAAACCGATATGCTCTCTTCATAGCATTTACCACCCTCCCAGAGACCACCTCATCTTCGCCCAACCAATGATGGACTTGATTTCAACCAACGCCGGACGACAGCTCACCCAAATATACCTGGGTGACTTCAACCTCCATTGGAACGATCTCAATGATGCGGTGGTAAATAGTCTTAAAAGCATCCTCAGCGCCCTGGACCTCACACAATTATGCAACAGCCCGACCCACGAGAAAGGCTCTATCCTCGACCTTATCATCGCCAAAGAGGACGCTACTCAACTTGAGTCTATTCAACCCTGTGACTGGTCAGACCACCATATTGTCACATTCCACATCAATGAAAAAGTCAAACTCAACTCGGTTCAACCCCCCAGACCTAAAGTCTGGAAAAGAGACCTGAAAAAATTCAACCCATCCTCCATACCCCCGAACAGTCGCGACCTCCTACTCCCGCCTACGGGCGTTACAGATGTCCAATCCCTGACTGACCACTATCTTAACGCCGTGACCTCAATAATTAATGAGGCGGCGCCCATGCAGCTAAAAAGAGTCTCCACTAAAAGCTCCAATCCATGGTACGACGGGAGTCTCAATGAAGATAGACGAGCCATGCGAATGGCAGAGCGCACCTGGAGGGCAGCTCCCTCTGCACTGCACCTGAAAACCCTGAAGAAAAAGAGAAACGCCTACTTCAGGAAAATAAAGCGCTCAAAAGCAAACTTCTTCAGCCTCCAGCTCGACCAAGCAAAAAATTGTCCTAGAAAACTGTTTGAGTTAATCAGAACACAAGCCAAGGAACAACCCCAACCTCTCAGTACTTTGCACGAAGCACCCTCCTGTGAAGACTTCGCCGCTTTCTTTACCCAAAAAACTGACAACATAAAGAATGATCTCCGCGCTGACGCAAGACTCCACAACACACTCAACTGCATAACACCCAACGAACCTAAAAACAATGCAACATAGTCAACCTTTGAAACCTACTCCGAAGAAGAAATAGGCAAACTGCTCAGCACTTTGAAACCTTCCAATCACCTCACGGATCCCCTCCCGGCTAACGCTGTCAAAGACTTCACCCCACTGCTCCTTCCTCTCTGGACTAAAATCATCAACAGCTCGCTCCAAGAAGGAACCATCCCTGACTCCCTCAAAGTTGGACAAGTCGCACCTTTGCTAAAGAAACCTACTGCCGACCCATCTGACCTAAACAACTACCGTCCCATTACCAATATTCCAACTCTCGCCAAATTACTGGAAAAATGCGCACAACTACAACTGACTAAACACATTGATCTGTTTGATCCCCTCAACCCTCATCAATCAGGCTTCCGAGCAGGACACAGCACTGAAACTGCTATGACTCACATAATTGACGACGCCCTTCAAATCCTAGATCGAGGTGATACCTGCCTCCTCATCCTTCTTGATCTCTCTTCAGCATTCGACACTGTTAAACATGAGAAGTTACTCGATCTTTTGAGCACAAGAATGGGTCTTTCTGGGACTGTTCTCAAGTGGTTCACCTCCTTTTTACACAACAGGTTGCAGAAATTCAAGAGTAACAACCTGATGTCCTCTCCAATACCTGTTTCGTTAGGCATCCCCCAAGGATCTTCACTATCACCAACTTTGTTCAACCTAGTTATGGAACCTCTCACCACCTTGCTTCAAGCATCCAATGTACTTTTTCACATGTACGCAGATGACACCCAACTATATCTCAATTTACAATCCCCCAATGACATCTTACTACTGAACTCAACGATCAGAAGCACCCAATCCTGGCTTGCTGATAATCATCTCAAACTCAATGCTCTGAAAACAGAATTCCTGCTGATCTCACCTCCAGCGTAGATCTCCACCACGCAAACCTGGCTTAAACAGTTAACTGCACTCAATATCCAACCCATCATAGTGGACTCAGCAAAATCCCTAGGCATAACTCTCGACTCCAACCTCAACATGCAGCATCATATCAGCAAGGCTACTAAGGGAGCGAACTTCCAAATCAATACCCTGAGGAAATTGAAACCCTTCCTACCAGCCAAAGACTTCCAAACTGCAGTACAAGCACTAGTAATCCCACGAATTGAATACGGCAGCACCGCCCTCTGCGGTCTCCCGTTAACCACCACTGCACCACTAAGAGCCTCTCTAAACGCTGCAGCCAGACTCATCACTGGATCAAAAAAACACTCGCACATCACCCCCGACCTGAAAACACTGGACTGGCTGCCTTTTGAAGCCAGAATACATTTGAAAATCGCCTGCATGACACACAAGGCCCTACATCTGAGCTCTCCCGGATACCTCACTCAGAAGCTGTCAATCTCTGGCGGCTCTAGAAACACTAGAGGCACAAACAATCTTCTGCTAAAACCTCGAAGATTCCGGAAGGAAAAAACGTATAAACGCTCTTTCTCAGGAATGGCACCCAGGATCTGGAACTCACTCCCTCCTGAAACTAGGCTCATCTCCTCCATCACACTTTTTAAGAAATAAGTAAAAGCTATTCTTATGGCCAAATACACTTGACCTATTAGCATGGAGCTGGAAAGACTCTGCACCGACCTGTATTACTCTGTCCGAACTCTATGACTATGTATTTCACCTGCATTATTGTCGCTACTGACTATCTATGTACACATTCAACTGTAATATTTGTATTATTGATGTGTTGTACTACTTTGATCCCTCACGTACCTACCCTTCCCACTTAATATGTTTAATTCCACTCTCTTGTTGGTATTCCCGGCTTTGTAAAGCGCTCTGATATCTGCAAAGATCTTGTTCGCGCTATATAAAACTTTCAAAATAAAAAAAAATAAATGCTTGCGAAGGGGGAATGTAAAATTACCTACACAGTGTTTCAGGCACTTCTAGTCATTATTCTCCATTCTTCACAATTGTTTCAGAACACCACTCCACAACAGCAAAGACAAAAATCACTAAACAAAACAGCCCTTTATGTGAGCATCTCTCCAAGCCTTAGGGCCTCCATCCTGTGATGCATCACATGAAATCAGCCTTCGTTCAATTAATTGTCATGCCATGTCGCTTTAATCACGGTATACACATTAAACATTTACATGAGTACTGATGTATGGTTAAATGTTCATTCTTCAAAAACTCCTTAGAAGAATAAGAAATTAGGTTAGAATTCACTGTGGAATAAAAAAAATGTTTTAAAAAAAAAGACAGCATGGTGTGAGGGGGCCACAACAGCAGAGCAGGCTTTTACATTGCCCTGGAAGGAGGATGCAGCACCTTGGCGAGATGTATGCAGGTAGAACTCATAAGGATTCTTTTTTTTACTGTGAGGCATGTTAGCAGTGTAATCAAAACAACAAATGTATTCATAATTAAAAGAAAACTGATAGTTAATAACAATTATTCTGTATCATTATCACTGAAGAAGTCATAACTAAAGATTTCATAATACATTCCTGATCCCAAACTCCTCTCTGGCAAAACAATGCCATTTGTCAACATTTGTCTCCTATAAAGATAGGTCCCCAAAGTCTTTCCGACTTCTTGGAGAATTTCTTGACCTGATACCAAGATTTTCCCAATGCCATACACCATCCCATCTCTTAGCCCCAGAAGGCCTGGAACGACCACATTACCAGAGAATATCTCTTCTTGCCAGCATCCGGTCAAAGGTGAACAGGTTTGATTTACACTTTTCCAGAAACATCACCCATTATTTCTAGTACCTCCACATGGACAATGAATTCTACATCAACTTATAAAATGGTAATCAGTTCCATGTGCACCCCTTCTCAGAAAGATCAGATCACCCAAGCCCCATGTTATGTGATTGAAAGTGCAAGCATTTGTGGTGTGGAGTGTACATGAGCGGTTATCAGTAAGTCTACTTGCAAAGATTCAATTTGTGGCAGTATACTTTTGAGTAAAATATTAATTTAGAGGAGCTTAAAGCTGAAATTGATGGCTGCCTCCCTGGAACGGAAAAGTGCATTGTGTCAAGTCTCATGAGCAATTGATTCCTGGTGTGCAGAACAAATGCAACGTGTTCAATTAATGGGGGCCAAAGCCTCTATTGGAGCATGGGTGTGTTTTTTGTTCCTTTCATACCTGTATTTTGGAAGTACCAAAAATGCCCATGCTTGGCCAGGTCATGTTCTGTCAACATTTCAAAGAATGTTTTCAATCTGGTTTTCTACCTCATATCACGCAAGTGGGTAATTCAGGTCACCATGTTCCCTAACCTCGCTCACATAGATCAAGCTCAAAAGGAGGCCAGCTTGGTTCCCTTATTTATTCAGTCCACTGGTTTTGTTGCTGCAGCACAAGCCTTAAGTACTCTTTTTATGGGCTGGTGCAAAATGTTAGCACCATCCCCCATAAAGCCAAGGAAGTTACGTGTGGATTTCCATGGCATATTAAGGGCTCCCTTGGTGACAAATATGCCAAATTACTAATGTACAATAAATGAGCTGCCCATCAGTCATAGTGCAGGTAAGGAATCAAAATGGCTCCTTGAAATACCAACCACTGTAAAGTTGTGAAAAAACATGTGGATTGCTATGGCCCCAGAAGCATAACCCTTAGTGCAGCAATGATCTGTTGGAAGTTAATCAATAGGGACCAACTTATTATACTGTAAGGTGTACAGGAAAGGTAAAGGGCAGTTCATTCTAAAAAGTGTGGTCCAGCCCAGGACCAATCAGGGTTTGCCACGTAATATCATCTAGCCATTAAATCTGTTCAGTGGCACCATGAGTTTACTCTGAATCTGTCACACTACATGATGAACCTTACACCAAAGTATCGGAAGCCCAACTCTGCAATATAGACATGATATTTCACCAGGAAAACAGTAGATGCGAGTTGCCAGAGAAACAAGCCAGATTTAGTTCAGTTTAAGTATGATAAAAGATCATAATTCAACAAACATCGTAAATTGCTATGGTAGTGTGGCCCATAAGATCAGCGATAAACACAAAGCTATCACCTGCATGCAAAGATTTTAGGTCCTCTCTGCTGCTGCCCTAACAAATTCCATTGACTAGTATATGTATTTGAAACCAGCAGCCCAGGTGCTACATTGCCAATACAAAAATCATTGAGGTGAGAAAACTACCCAGCCTCATACCTCTCCTCAACCAGAATCATTCTAATACAATACTTTTTGTCCTCCCGATATAGGCGGGTGAACCAGGAGATCAACATAAGGCCGAAGACCATCTTTTGTAAGATTCCAAGAGGAAGATCCATGCTATGTAGTCAAACTACATCTCGGTGTCAAGTGACAATATTGCCACAGGAACTTCAAGTATTTCTGCAACAACTAAACAGTTGTACCGCCTGCAGATATTCAGGTGTGCTGATCTTCAGCATATAACAGCAGATTGGTCAGGGAGGATCAAGGAGGAGACTGTAGGTAAGATTTTATTTTGAAGTATTTTGACAAGACATTTGCAGTCTACATTTAAGAGGGGGATAATGACTGATATAATTGACAACTGTCAATGGTTTACCAGGTTTGTGCAGAAACACAATTACAGATCAGGCAAAAGGATAATCTCAGAATGGGCCATTTTAAATAGCTGTAGGAGTTTAGAACTGAGCAGGCACTAGAGGTATTTAAACAATGCGAGTGGCAGGTCAGGAACTGTACTTGATGATTCAAGCTACGTAAGGGAGGATGCAAACCCCTCCACTGATTATCTCATCAACTCACAATGTGTCGTTTCTTGCAACTTGTAAGATCAAAACGTTCCCAAAAATAGATTCATGAGGGTATCATCATCCAACAGGATGAACATGTGCAGTTCCCTATAGTATGACAGATACTCTGGCTTTCCTTTGAGCACAGCCAATCATACTACATAGGTCAGTCACAGTCCCTTTCCATTGTGCAGTCTTTTTCACTCTTGGGAACCACGGGAAAAGCTTCCAGCCTTGCTCAATACTTAGAATAATTTCTTTCTCACAGCTACTAGTTTCTTGGTGACATCCCATGCGATATTCCTGTGTATGTCCTTTGAACAATACAGCGAACATTTATTCATTGTACACATGCAGTGGTTTCAATCCTTTCTGTGATTTTTAAATCTCCCGATTTAAATCCAGTATTTCCGATGAGACACTAAACAGCATCTGGCCTCACAAGTACTGGTTCCCACTGAGGGGAGTGCAAGTTAACTGTGCGCTCATTTTCCTCAATGAAATGAGAAGCAGTCAAAGTTCTAAGCATTCGGCTTCCACCTGCCTAAGACCCAAAGCATCCACTCACTGTAAGCTGAATTGGAGAATGATCGCCTATCCTCCTACGTAGATATTCAACAGTCTTGATCAGGAGATTTTCACAGATAAGAACAAAGGAGCATTCTCGGTTCAAAAAAGTGCAGTGGGCACCAAAGGAATAGGAGATATTGCCTTTAAGTGGCATGGATCAGGGGGGTCACAGATACCACTGCCACTGCAAATTGAACTGTTTTGTGGGTTGGGCTGTTGATGGGGCATACATTATTATTATTATTATTATTATTATTATTACAGCATTTATTGACTGCATGACTACACAAAAACAGGCTTCCTAGAGCTAGCCAACCCTGCTGAAGCTCTAACCAATTAAGTCAACAACTAAGTTTTCAGATGCTCTCTAAAGTTTGACAAATTATCATTCAGTCTCAGACTAGTAGCCAGGGAGTTTCAAAGTTTCGAAGCTAGGTATGAAAAAGAGGTCGCCACCTCTGGCCATCTTGATTCTTGGAACTGCGAGAAGCCCGAATTTTGTTGAGGCAGGTAAGTTGGTCTCTTAGTGGTGAATTGTTGCCAACTAACAGGACTTCAGTTTTCTCCCCCTTCAATTTAAGATAGTTTGCTGCCATTCCATTGGTGACTTGTTCTAAGCAACTGTTTAGTTTCTGGGATGTCAGCTCACCATCGGGAGAAAGCGAGACGATAATCTGGGTATCGTCAGCAAGATGATAGTAAAGCAATAGGGTATATAATATCTGATAATAGATGACGTATACATTAAAAAGTGTGGGGTTGAGTAAGGAGGCCTGCGGAACCCCACACTTCAAGTAATGCTTCTTGGAGGGAAATGGCCCTTCGCTGACTTGAAATTTTTTATTAGATAAGGATGATAGCCACTTTAATGTGCTGCTGATAATGCCAAAGTTTTCCAGTCTGCGAAGAAGAATAGGGTGTGAGACTGTGTCAAAGGTTGCGCTTAAATCTAGGAGAATAACAGCAGCCGATCCACCCTGATCCAAGACCTGTTTTAGGTCCTCTGTGGCCCTTAATAATGTGGTTTCCTTGTTACAGCTCTGCCGGGAACCCGTTTGAGTAGGATGCAAAATGTTGTTTACTTCCAGGAATTCAGAGAGATATCTATTCATCACTTTCTTCAAAACTTTACTAACCTCTGGAAGCAGTGAAATGTGTCTCTAGTTAACCGTCTGCTCTGGGTGTAACACTGCTTTTTACAATAAAGGGCCTATAATGGCATGCTTCCGAGCATTCTGGAGCACAACACTGTCCAGAGAGGAGTTATAGATATCTGACACAGCTGTACCAATAGCATCCACACTTCTCTTCCTGACAGAATATGCTACGGCTCTGTGAGCGGAGATAAGAGCACAATGATCAATCAGCATGATTCACACAGAATACACACTCCAATGAGTTGAACATTCCTCCATACAAGCACTGTAGCTCCATCCCCGTACACCTCCCCAACCCAGCTCTGGTTTATGTGCTGCCCATCCAATAATGTGCATCGGTGCCTCGTCAGGGGGTATTACATGCTATAGAATGCAATTACAATAAAATGCAATCTGATCAATCTGCACATGAAGTGCACTCAAGTAACCAAAAAGCATACTCCTCAGACTGACAACTCGACCAAACAATGATTTCATACCCCAGCCAAACTAACAGCAAGCATGTTGGAGAGTTTCAATAACCTTTGTGACAATTTCTAATCCTTCCTTATCAACAAAATCACAGCTCTCATTGGAGGCCTTTCTCCCCAGCAGGACATGAAGACGGCACCAGCACCGTCCTATCCAACATGGTCCTGCTTTTACACGAGCAGCAGGGGTAACATTAAGAAAATCATGGTCCCCTTCAAAAATGCTGCTCAACCTGGAATGTTTGCAAGGCTAAAGTTGTTGGCTTGAGTTCTTCACTTCTGCCACCTATCGCCAGATTAATCAATACCTCCATATCCCAAGCATGATAGCATCATTCCCATCTTTACGAAACATTCGCCAGTGTTTCCTAATATCTCAGACTATAGATAAACTTCTGGCTCACTCTGTATTGCCAAGGTGCCCTGCAACAGTTGTCACCTGCCAATTTGTTTCTCACTTTGAATTGAATAACCTCCTCAGAGAACTCGGAGTCAGGCTTAAATGTAAGGGAAAAATGTATGATGGGGATCACCAGTGACGTTCGAAAGAAAAGTAGAGAGACTTTTGTTAAGGGGACTGTAATCGCCGAACACATTGGAGATGCGGGTCCACTAGGGCCCACCGTGAATAACAGGGGCTTGATGTGCTCGATAGATCAGACCAATGGCCAAAGAATGGATGATGGTGTATCAAGGCCACACCGTCCCTTCTACCAAGCTTCCCATTCTTTGGCGGGTTGCAGCGGTTGGAGGGTGAGTCGGGTCACCGGTTCGATAAGGCATAGCGGTATGGTCAAACCAAGCCACAGTGATAGCAGGCAGGTGAGGCAAATGATCGGAAATGAGGTCGGAGATATGTATCGAGTAAGGCATTAACAAGAGGTGGAGGAGTTAGAGGATAGTATACATAACCTTTAAGTTATTAATGTAGTTTCCTGCTGTTCACGCCAAATTCATTAGGAATGTTGCCTGCCTGCCTGCCTATACACATACCAAAAAATATAGGTGTTGACAGAGCAAGATTAACTCACTTTAATTGTTTGGTCGTTTAACCCACACGAGTGAAAGCAACAAAAAAATACGTTTTCTGCCATATGTTCGCCATAAGAACGTCTTCCTCAAATCCGCAGCACTGAAGTACAATTAAATGAATACTTGACATGTGGCTGGCACCGATTAAGAACTACTAGTGCAGTAGCTTGTCATTACACCAGTTCTATTTATGACGATGCTACCGAGTTTAGAATTGTACACGCAGCAAGGATAAATCTTTGTGAATGAATGCACTCCACACTTAACTGTAAAACATAATAATTGTCAGGTCGGTTACAGGAACAACGTTATTAACTTAATAAATCTGTCCGTGCTTTTATTTATGCTGGTGTTTTACATGACCGAAACCGGATAGAAAAAAAGCTTTGAATAATAATAAAACAAGCGGAGAAAAGATTTACTTTCCAAAGCTGGGCTGGTAAAAAGTAAGTTCCGCCAAGTTATTTTTTCACTCTATTGCAAGGTTATGCGAGTGCTGCATTAACCACTAGAGGGTGGTAAAGGACCGAAAAGACATGAAAAACTACAACAAGAACAACTACTTCACAAAGGCCTACATTTTTTATTAATTGAATCCTTGAAAGGTGTGAAGTCAATAAATGCAAAATCAAAGTCAATGTCACAGACACTAAATAAGCTAAAATAAAAAAAGCTGACCAAATGGTGCAGAAAACTGATTAAGAGTCGTCAGGACAGCACTGTGAATAGCTGGGAGAAAGAGATGGAAGTGCTCTAGCCACGCCTCTCTATGACTTATTCAAATTTCCACACTGCATCTATACTCCCTGCCCCTAATGAAAGGAGTAAAAGGGTAAATATTTAGTGCAACAGGTCCACTAAGAAATAGTAGCAATATTACTCCAAACGTAGTTTTTTAATTGAAAAAAGAAATGTATTACTTACCTGTAACTCCAGTTCTACAGACGTGGTACTTTCTTAGATTCACATGTTTTAAACATACTCCATCATCAGTTTGGGGAAACTCAGTACCTTTAAACAGCAGTATAGTGTTATTATTTATTATTATTATTATTATGAATTACATTTATAGGGCGCACAGCTACCCAACAAAGGGTTTCCCGGCGCAACAGATCCAATAATAGTGGGCTATAGCCTGCTAGATGTCGAATAGCCAGGTCTTTAAGGCTTTCCTAAACTTGACATAGCTCAGCTCCGATCGTAATGTCAGCGGCATTGAATTCCAAAGTGATGGTCCAAGGAATGAAAAGGACCTGCCACCCATGCGTGACAATCTAAACTTTGGAATTTCGAAAAGATTAGCCATAGAGGATCGAAGAGATCTGGTGGGACGATAGGGACGCACTAGATTTTGCAAGTATTTGGGGGCGTTATTGGTGAAAATTCGGTGCATGAAGCATAGAGATTTAAATTTAACTCGGTTCTCGACCTTTAACCAGTGGAGCTTTCTTATGTATTTTGTAGTGGGCTTCGCAAAGGGAATTTTTCATAATAATCTTGCTGCTGCGTTCTGAATTGTCTGTAATCTACGGACTGTGATCTTATTTGCCCCCAGATACAGAACGTTTCCGTAGTCAAGCCTTGATGTTACTAGAGCATTGACAACAGTGTTTTTGGTGTTTTCGGGTAGCATCCAGCAGATCTTCTTTAACCATTTAAGTATGGTGAAACAGGTAGCCGAAGTTTTCACCGCTTGTTTGTGTAAATTGAGCGAGTCATCAATGATGACGCCCAAATTGCGAGCATGTGTAACAGGGGTGGGGGGGTACCCATATCAGATGGCCAATGTTGAGGGCCCCATAGCCCTTTGTTCTTTCCCAGCAAAATTAGTTCCGTTTTACCGCTGTTCAATTTAAAAAAAAATGTGTTCATCCATTCTGAGATTTTACTGAGTCCGAGCTGTAGCGAGGAGGAAGTGTTCGAGTCAGCTGATGTAAGAGAGAAATGTGGAGCAAAAACAGGGGTTATGTCCACATTACCCTCCCATACCTGGACAAGGAGCATCAAAGGATGAAAAAGTAGAACAAAATAGTATTGAGGGATAAATTCAATTTATAATTTTAGAACATGAAAAAATTAATTATCCTGTTCTATATAACTAAATATATAACCAATCACTTTACAAAATTCAGAGGACATATAAACGAGTACAAAAAGGGGAATGGCGCAACACAAATATGTATAAAGAGAAAGCAAATTCACTATATACACACATAACAATGCATTATATACAAATCACAAATACAATCCATACATTACAAATATATACAAAACGTGTACCCATAGATAGATCTCAAATAATGACCTATCACACTCTATATACACTCCTAAATTCGAGTGATATAACTCTATAATGGAGATCCCACTACGCCTGAGATGTAACTTCTCTCAACGCTCTTTTTTGTATAAGGCGCCTGACTATACAAATAAAGATAAACTAAATAGGGACTCCAAATCACAAGGGTGTCGACGCTGTCGCGGTCGCGTTTCAGCCACTGGAGTCTTTATGGCATCATCAGGACAAGGGTACTACAATAACATTAAATAAAACACAATTAATTACGTGAAACAAAGCCATGTATATTCTCTCACCCGTCTGTAGAAGTGCAGTGCCACTCGTGCCCAAAGGAACAGTGCTCAAAACCACATAACTCCTCAAGGGAATAAATAATACTCAAATGAGACCCAAGTGAGCCCCGCGGGGGTGCAAAGATAAAAGAAAACCGCAGCAAAAGCACCCAAACCAAAGGCATCCAATAGTTCCAAAGGAAACCCACAACCCAACTGTAGTCCCAGATGACAAACAACTAATGAAAAAGGGGAGGAGAAAATCAACATAATAGGAAGACCCAACCTCGGAGTGTAAGAGAGAAAAGCAGCTGGGAGTCGTCTGCATACGAAAACATAAGCAGTCCTGTTTCCTCCACTATTTTTGCTAAGGGGCTCATGTAAACATTAAAGAGTAACGGGCTAAGAGTAGAGCCCTGTGGTACTCCATGTTTGAATGACATGATATCAGAACAGGCGGTTTGTGAAAAAATTTGAAATGTGCGGTCTTTCAGTAATGATTTTATCCATTCGAGAGCCGCGCCCCTGATGCCTATGGAATGGAGTGTCTGGGCGAGGACCACGTGCGACACGGTGTCGAACGCCGCGCTGAGGTCAAGCAGCACAAATGCTACTGTTTCGCCCTGATCAACCAAACGGCGGATGTTTTCGGTGACGCCCAACAGGGTGGTCTCGGTGGAGAATCCTGAACGGAATCCCGACTGATGGGAAGGTAGTAGGTCGTGAGTGGTGATAAAATCAGTGAGGCAACGGTGGACGTGCTTTTCTAATATTTTGTCAAAGGCAAAGCAATGAAATAGGGCGAAAATTGGATGGCAAATTAGGGTCAGCTCCGGCTTTCTTTAAAAGAGGATGGATCATAGCGTGTTTCCATTCACTGGGTACAGTTGCTTCAGTCAGCGATGAGTTCAGAAGATCAGTGATGGTTTCAAAAACATTGCCACTGAGCAACCTTAAAACCGTGCATGGCAGCGGGTCTTTAGGTGAGCCTGATTTAATTGTCTTCAGCAAATTCTGAACCATGTCAGGGTTCAAGAGAGGCCATTCTGCAAGAATAGCGATCGATGCATTTGATGAAGTGGAGCAATCTGACATATATATGTCATTGATGGGTTTGGAAAGTGCATTATTAGTTATGGCTGAAGTGACTGGAAAGTGGTTATTGGGATCTTGGTTGACGTCTTGATGAATTAAGTCAACTTTATTAATAAAGAAGGTGGCCAAAAGGTCACATTGTGTTTTATTGAGTTCCGGTGGGGGTTGTGACGTGTTGGAGCCCGCCAACTCCTTCACCAATTTAAAAAGTGTTCTAGATTGATCCAAGGCATTCGTGATTTTAGTATTGACGAAATCTGCTCTGGCTGTGCTACACATCTTTTGATATTTTGTTAGCTGTGTTTTATATTTATCCTTATCTTCAAGAGAGTAGATCCTTCTCCATTGTCTCTCTAGGTTCTTACATCTGGTTTTTTCTTGTTTTAAGGTTTCATTAAACCAGGGGGCAGGGCAACGATGTGAATTTTGTTTTAACTTTGTTTTAGGTAAGATAAGGTCGATGGCTTCTAAGAGCCATTTCTGAACTGTAGAAGAAAGCTGTTGAACTGAAGACTTGGTGCATGGACTGTGTTCTTCTAGGAGAGCATTGAGACTGTCCGTGTCTAATTGCTTCCATTTCCTTATGTACTCGAAAGGTGTATGCATGTTATCTTTATTAGTTATATCACCTTGAAATGTACATTTAACCAAGTAATGGTCTGTCCAGGGCAGGGGCAGAGCAGGGTATATAGTGATGTTATTAAGGGAAGAAAATATGGGATCTAACAGGTGGCCTGCACGATGTGTTGGTCCTGAGTTTCTCAGAATCAGGTTCAGAGATGCTAGGTCACCAATCAGGTTTTTTGCCAGAGAACAGTCCTCATCCTCAAGATGTAAATTAGTGTCCCCCAGGATTGTGAAATTCGCAGTTTTCATAACAAGTGGTCCCATGAGGTCTAGAAGGTTAGTCAGCCATTTGGACGCTGACCCTGGGGTTCGATAAAGGAGGGCTCCTGAGAAAGTAAAATTGGGGGCCAGTGAGAGTTTAAAAATTGCAGCTTCACAGCCATCCCAACTGAGTGGTATCAATTCGCAGCTGTATGTTTTTTTAAAGATAATGGCGATTCCACCCCCAGGTTTTTTATCGCGATCTCATCTTATAATGGCATATGTGTTTGGAAGTGCCATGGCTATATCTGGCCCTGAGCTTTCCTTAAGCCAGGTCTCTGTTAAAAATAGTGCATCCGGTGTTTCATCCATTAGTAAATTGAATATTTCAGTTTTGTGCATCGGTAGGGAGCGACTGTTAAGACTAAGGAATAAAAAGGGCTTTAATTTTGGTAACGCAAGTTTTTTGGAGGGATTTAGCAAGGTGGCTTTTATTCCTACTGGATTGATGTGTAGTTGACAATTTTGAAAAGTGTCTGACTCCCCTCCCAGTGTAAGCATCCTGCAGGAGGGTTATCTTGGCGGTTGTAAAGCCTTCATAAAGGTAGATGTGTACTTAATATAAATGGGGGCTATGGTATTGCTTGTGGGAAATAGCTGTGTTGTGTCGGTCACTGGAACCATGGCCCTAATACACGTCAGAGGCGCGGACGGGCGCAGACGGGCTGACTCAGGCGCTGATGAGGCGCGTCCGCAAACGCGACCGCTAGCGCGGAGGGCGGAGGTTTCCTTAAGTACCGGCCACTAGAGCGCTCTCACCGCTCTAGCCCCTCACTCAATATGGCCGCCGATGTTGTCCCTGAATGCTCGGTCAATCAGCCCTGAGATCGGCTGTGGCCGTCTAAGTACGGCGAAAATGAGTGCAAGAGTATGCCAGGTATGCTGAGTGCAATCAATGTGAAAAACAACAGTTTTAAAAGCGACGATTAAAATTAAAGTAAAGTTGCACGCTTGTAGTTTCTAAATGCTACTAGCGTGTTCAGAGGTCTGACAAACTGAGTGCAGTAGCGCTAGGATCTATGAATGGCAATAGGCCCAACAACAGTGTCGGTTTGGTAGCACACCCTCCTCATTTGAAAACACCCACACTTCTGATGACACTCTGCTGTGCTCTCTACTCCCCCTAGAGGCCACCTGTGTTCAGACTTCATAGCACAAGGACGAAGAATATACATAACAGGGAGTGAATGTAGGACTGGGCAGGAGGGAGGGTCGCATGTGAATCTTTGAAATTGGCCAATGCTGAAGAACAGGAAACAAATTTCTTCTCCAGCATTGAATCTTTCAAAGGTTCATATGCTTGAATCAGAAGACCAAGCACTTCATTAAAATAGATTAAAGTGGAAAGCAGGCTCACCTTTATAGAAACAGACTGTGTAGGACTGCTTGATCCACTGAAGTGTTGGCTGCTGCATTCAGGACCACGCAGTAGTGTTTGGTCAAAGTGTTACTGCTTTTCCTCAAAGCTGCGTGGGAAATATTCAAGAGAGGTATCCCTGAGTAGAGACCAATTGTAGTTACCATGCTTCTCATGGAATGCAACCTCGCTCAGTTTTAAAGCCAGTGCTCAGCATTAATGTGCGAGAAAGTGATGCTGGCTAACAGTCAACAGCCAAATCCCTACTTAGATTGTGAGCGGCTCCTGAAGGGGTGTCCAAAAAAGACAACAAACGAGCCAGAAATACAAATGTTTTTGGTCATGTTTCCTTTAGACACTCATTAATCTGTGCACATCCAATTGATGTAAGATCTTTCTGCCGACATGGAAGTATCTCTAAAAAAAAAAAAAAAGAAGAGAATGAAACGTTTGTTAAGGTGAAAGTTTTGAGAGGACTTCCGGCATGTACCTAGGGATGGTGCACAAGGTGACTGTCTTTTTCGAAGCAAATATTCTTCCGTGGTGAAAGCTTGAAGCGCTCCAACTCACTGCTGAAGTGAGAGCTAGAAGTAACACAGTTTTCCATGAGAGGAGTTTGAGATATTCTCTACTGATCGGTTCAAACGGAGTCTGCATCAGCTGACTAATCACCGTATTCAAATCCCTTGGTACTGGAGGGTGTGCAAACGGTGGAAAAGCCCAAAAAGGTCCTTCATGAATTTGATCATCCTCTGGGAATATAATGATGAACCACTGTTTCTCTTATTACATTTTAGTACTGCAGGAAGTGAACACTGACAAAAGAATATTGGAGACCTTCTTAGGCAAGGGGCAGTACATACAGCAATAAATGATGGGGCTGGATCAGATGGGGTTAAGCCATTTATCCACACACCTGACAATAGCGCTTCCACTTAATATACAAGTGAGCATTGTAGCAGGAGCCTGTTCTTGCGCGAGCATTTCCCCTGCAGTCCACAGGAATGTCAAGGAGGCCGAACCTTACGTCGTCAGGAATCAAACTGTCAGGTAGTAATTTCAGGTTAGGGTGGAGGACCTGTTCGATTGTGTGTGCAGAGAAGCTCGAAGTGGTTCTTGAACTGTATTGGTGGGTATTGTGACAGTCTCAAAATGTTGCTGTACCAAAACAACCACACTGGGGCAAACCGTATCAGTGCAAAGTGTACAGTCTTCGCCATTCACAGCACTTTGGGAAAGAGCTTCAAAGAAAGAAAGGTATAGGCAAAGAAGTTTAACCATGTTCTCAAAAACCCATTGCACTAGGACCCCACTTGCCAGTACTTCCTGGTGTAGTACAGGTATTTCTTATTCTGCAGGGCGACACATAGTTCTGGAGTTAGATGACCCCATGTTTGGAAGACATAATGCACCTGGTTTCTGGTGAGCAGTGACAGCCGAAACAATGAAGGGGTGGTGAGCGGGTGGAGTGAGTGCGCGGAGCGCGGGAGGTTGGAGAGTGTGAGGAAAGGGGGGTTTAATAATACAAACTTTTTTTAACACTTATCTGGAGCTGCCGGCCGCCTCCTGCATGGAGCCTCGGTATTCCAGGTCCCAGCTGGCATAGGGGCAGCATTCGAATTCCCACGATGCTCTCAGCGTGGGGGATTCTAATGAGAGCAGCAGTATGAGAGCAGCGCAGGGATTGGCCTAAGCGGGCCGACAACCCTCTGCTCAGACCAGGTAGTTTGTGCTGTTTCTCCAACACGGCTGTTCAGTACACCAAAGACACCTAAGTGTGCATGTATGTTTGGCCTGCCTGACAAGGCCGTCCAAAAAAACATACACATTTAAAAGTGCTCCTAGCACTTCTCCCATGCCCTTGTCCCGCCCCTCTCTGCACAGCAAATTAAAAATAAAATGATCATAGGTACTCGTTTTATTTTTCATCTGCTGGCTCGGAGCCACTGGGGCGATGCTCCTTCGCCACTGTGGAGGAGCCAACCCTGCTGGTAAGGTTCCCATTTGTGGCAGTCTAACAGCATAACTGAGTACATCTTTTGCACAGTTTTGAACTCTTATAAAGTGTTCCAAGATAATGTACACCCAGTTTGCTATGCAAAAGAAACAATTGATGGACGAAATGCTGGACAATGCAAACATTCACCCCCATTCACAAGAATCTGGGTTCAATCCATCATTCTTTAGCTCACTACACCACCCCAGTTTGGGCCCTGCTATATGCAAATCAGTCTTGACCATGTTCCTTATGGGAACAGTCCAGCCCGAACTGCCAAGCCAGGTCCTCCCTGGACCAGAAACCAGCACTGTCCCACAGCATTTGCCACTCCTCTGACAGGAAGCAAGACCTCATTTCTCTCTGCTTGACAATGTAGTACTTCAAGGTCACGTACTCTGTTCTGACCGGGAAGGTTTGGACCACTATTCGCAGCATGAATGCTTGTAGTCCTAGCATGATGGCCCTTAGCTCCAAAATGTTCATATGAAGCGATTTGTCCCTGTCCAACCAGGGGCCTCTTGTAGACAGCTGATGCATATTAGCATCTAAGACTTCGACTGATCATTGGCAGTCCTAATGGACGTGGTGGGTTGAAACAGAAGGCCCAGTTTCAGGGCATCTAGGAATATCCACCATAGCAGAACTGTAACTGAGATCACTCACTAAAGTGTCTTTAAAGTATTTTGTTGACTGTCGTCATTGTTGGACAAGCTGCAGCTGATTCAGACTCATTTGGAGCCGGATAAAAGGTACTAGTCCCATGCAAGGTAATATCAGGCCCAGTAATGATAAGTAGGTCCTGAATGAATTTGAGTGACTGCGACAGATTTTCCTCGCCAGTGCCCAGAGTATTTCAACCTTTTCCATTGAGGAATAGGCTTTGCTAAGTTGCTTGTCAAGGGTTGCTCCTACAAACTTATGTCGTGTCTTTGAACAGATGGAAATCCTTGGCACATTTAGTGTCAGACCCAGGTAATGGAAAAGGAGGACGCATGCACTTGTAGGAACAAGAGCTTCTTCCTACTAAGAAGCCTTGACGAGCCAGTCAACCAAGCATGGGTACAAGGTGACCCTTGCTGCATAGAAAGGGTGCTATGGAGGCGAAACACTTTGTGAATATTTGGGTGATGGATTGTACGCCAAATGAGAGGGCTCTAAATTGGAAGTGCTCCCTATATCAGAGAACAAGAGGTACTGCCTGAGATGTGTCTCTAAAGGGGCATGGAAGAAGATATCCTCCAAGTCCAGAGAGGTAAGGTACTCCCCTTTCTGAACAAACTGGAGGAATTCCTGTAAGGAGACCATCAGAATTTTTTTTTGTTTTTTGGGGGGGAAACTTGTTTAGTTTGCAGAGACCAAGGATAGATCTTCTTGAGCAAGAAAAACTGAAATAGAAGCCCAGATTTCTTTAAGATTAGGCACATTTTGTATCAGTGTTTTGAGAAGGAGGAACACCTGCAGGAGCAGAAGGAGCTCTTTCCTGGCTGTATGATTGGGAAGTCTTTCCAGGAATTCCAACGTGTGGACTACAGCTTGGAGCACCTAGCAATCCATGGTAATTTGTGTCCATGTGGAGGCAAAAAAAGGAAATTCTTCACCTACAACTATATGGCAGTTCGCATGGGTGGCACTGTTGGCAACTCATTCTCTTTGTTGCATCTTGGATATGGCAGTTCGCATGGGTGGCACTGTTGGCAACTCATTCTTTTTGTTGCATCTTGGAAGCAGGGTTAAGCGGCGCTTCTCTTTTTAATGCTGGTTTGTTAAAGTCTTGTCACCCTTCGCCGCTGCTGGATGAGTAACCCTGATCGCTACCAGACTGTCTGGCTGGGAGGAACTTTCAACACAGTCTCCCACATTGGTTGCAATCTCCACTGTAGGCTTGGAAGTGCGCCTGGAGCCATGAACGGAAATGGAAGGAGCATGTCTAATTCTGGGCTCCTAGCAAGACTTCCATATGAGTTTTATTGCTTTGAAAGGCATCGTCTACATGTTTTCCAAATAAGTTGTCTACATCGTAAGGTATATCAAGGACCTTTGCCTGCACTTCAGGGTGGAAAAAGGTGGACCTGAGCCAACACTATCTCCTAAGAACCACTGCTTCTGCAGGCTGACGAAAAGCAGCATTCAATAACCCATTGCTGCATCAATGACAAAAAGCTGAAATGTTAGCCTTTTTCCTCATTATGGTCTTAGTCTATTGCCTTGAGGATTTAAGTCTATAAGAGGTGAGATATAATGCCACATTTTGCGGTCATATTGGCCTAGGATGGTGAGTGAATTTTCTGCCTTTATAAAAGTCACAGCCATAAAACTCAACGCTGCAGCCTAAACTATTAATATGCCTCCCATCTCCATCCAGAGGGGTGGAGGACACCATTATATTTTCTGAGCACCTCTGAGCACCTGCTGCAATAAGAGAGTCTTGCTTACAATGGCCAATTAAATGTGCGGAGTCAGGAGCCCTGTATATATTTTATGGGAGCAGCACTAATTCTTGTACCACAGCTGGCATCTGCAGGAGAAAGAAACCTTATTTTCAGATATGATCTAGGAAAGGGATAGACTTCTGAGTCTTTCTTGGTTGCTTCTTGAAGTCGTACAAGAAAAACTACATCTCAACCAAAGAATTGGAAGGGAAGGGTAAACTTTGCTGCATGTTAAAGTAGGCCAAGTTGTCCAATGAAGAGTTTAGTTATTTTGAGGAGGATGTGGAATGAAGTGGGGTTGGTCTTCATTCTTATGTTAAGATGAAGTCTCGCTGTTCTTCCACACCGTGGGCATGGCCATTATCCTTGGTGGTAAAGGTCCTTGCAGTTAAGGGTTTTGGGGGGCATCAGTCCAGCAAGAGGGCCCTGAGAAGGGGAAAAGAGGTTGCTGTAGAGAAATACTTTTTTGGAATACTTTCATCATTTACTGCACCGTGGTCATAAAGTGGCACCTGCATTATGGTAGGTTCAATGTAGTGATGCCTGAATTTGCAAGTCGAGCCCTACTCTCATGGGCAGCTTTTAGATGAAATAGTTTGGGGCTCATAATAATCATAGCGTTACTGGTAGTTGGTATCTCCTTCCTCCTTTTTGGAGAGCTTCTTCATATTCTGGGATGTAGCTTGAATCGGATTGCACAGCACTATATGCCATATCTGATGCTTGATGTTGTTTGCGGATGTCTGCCATATGCTCATTGTCCAAGATAAGTTAAATGAGCAGAGATCTTCACTGGTGACTGGGAATAGGTTGGTGGTGTAGCAAGGACAGTAAAGGAGGCAAGTCTGTTGTTGTTACTGGGTCATCAATGGTATTATTACCGTATATGATGTGGTTGTTGTCTACGATGAGGAGAGGTGTGCTGCCAATGGGTTCTTGGACACATCAGTGAATTAGTTGGAAATGATATTCGCGACTATACTGTACCGTCATCAATGGAATCTTCTTAGACAATGGAAAGTGACTGGAGGACTTCGCAAGCGAGACAGATGTACATAGGTCATTGACAATGGTTTCATAGCCATCTCTGCATGGATCTTTGATAATTGTTAAGTTGGGAGTGGTAACCGGATGTCAGTGGAGCGGTCAGTGAAGCAGTGAGCTAGATTTTAATGACAAATTCTGTTCAGGCTTTTCTTCTCCTTCTCTTTAATTCCTTTTCCGGAGAAGGCTTAGTTTTCCCTCTAGTGGAGGCAGATGCAGGAACATCAGTGTTGAAGTTAAAGGAGCTCAATATGCTCCAGGTTTTGTACCACCTTCCCAGAAGTAATTGGAGACGCACTTTCCACAGAATTATCCCCAGTCAAGGGGCATCTAGTTTTAGAGAAGAACTTTCTCTTTCTTTTAGTGGAGAAGTGTGGCTCACTGGTTAGAGGAGGCAGACCTGGAAGCAGAGCTCAGCCCAGGACCAGGGTTCAATTCCCGGCTCGGTGGGGTCTTGAGTCCTAAAATGTCCATGGACTCGACAATTCTCGCTCCGGTGCCTACTCGATTCACGGGTTCACACTCTGCGACTTTGGGCAATAGCTTGCTCAATCTCCACAACGGCCCCTCGCGGCGGGATGCCTGGCTTTCACCTTGCGGATACCCTGCCGGGGTTATCTCACAGGGGAATACCAGGACGGGTTCCCTAAGCAAGCGCTTAGAAACCGCTTGGTGATTTGCGCTATATAAATTCCTGTACATTTACATTTACATTCTCCTTTTTGGAAGAAAAAAAGCTAGCATACTTTCCTTCTGTATATGTGTTTTAGAGGGACAAATCTTGCAGATGTTACAAGGGAATGACTTGAGACAGATGAAGTCAATAAATGCACTGATTGATAAATCCTATTTGCCCACCATGTGAGCATGACTTGAGCAGAGCTATTATTTAGGGTCCAATATATGTCACATACAGTAGATAGACATTGTCTGCTTAGAATATGCAGTAAAAAATGTTAACTATGGGGGCCCTTATGGTAAATAAATTAGTAAGCACTTCTAACTCATAGCCTGAAGTCTGAGTTGATTGACAACTAAACAGACATTGTTGTTGGGCCAATGACCACCTTAACAATGTTCACTGCTGTTTTAAATTACTGGAGATTCCATGACCAATGACTGAGAATGATTGAAGCATGTGAGAGTATGAAACATCTTACTGGAATATTACTAGTTATGATGGCTACATTCACTTCGGCATAACCAGCTAAATATCAACAGACCTGTTTAAAAGAGCAACAGGAAACGCCAAATGTTATCGTTTTTATAACCAGTATACATTTAAACGAGACTCATGTTTTACCAATGGAGCCGATCAAGACTGGAGACTGCTACAGTGTAGTAGCATATAATCTGATGATCCAAAATATTCTTTTTTCCATAGGTAGGGGAATACAACTCTAAACGATTAAAATTGGCATGTTTAGAAAACACATTCCACTAGTGACTGCTTACAAGAATGTCTTCTATAGATCAGTGCATTTAGAAATAACTCTTTCCAAAAATGCACCTTTTACAAATTAGGGAGCGAAGAGCAAATTGCTTGATGAGGTAAGACATTTCCTTCCACAACAGCAGGAGATGAGGTTAATTACCACAGATATAGTGCACACTCTGTCATTATTATGACCTCATAGTGCTTCATGTTTCTATCACAGTGAAAGACCTTGGAAGTTTAAAGGAAGTTTAGTGAAGAAGGACCAAAATACAGCCATCACATTTTGGCAAACAAGGCAGCCAAAGTCTCTGCACTCCCAGAGTAGACCAAAGCTGCAGTACCCAGCAAAATCAAATCAACACACCATGCAGGCTGGAACCAGCACTCAGAGGTGTTGAATTGGAGTTGTGCAAGACAGGAAATTACACTCATTTGCTATTATTGTTTTAGTTCTGGCTCGAGGTGAGAGCAGAGTTAATAAGCGCGGGGAGAGGGTTAGAGTGGGAATGGGCTAGACAAAGGAGTTCTGGGGATGTTAGCTTGTTGAGGCATCTATAAAAAGTGTTTTTCATAAGTCAGGTCAGATAACAGCTGGGCTAAGATTCAAAACTACCAAATTGTTGGCATGCTGATGTCCTAGTCGAAATATTGGAAGCAGGTTAAGTCTGTTTTCAGCAAATTGCCTTTTTATCCTTAAATGCCACTGATTCTTAACAGTGAAAGTTGCTCTGATCTGATATTTCGAGAAGGTTGGGAGGGTGCCTTATTGTGTAAAACAGAAAGAACAATGGTCTCTGGGATCCAAGAAAAGTTTTGGGTGAGCATGGAGGGGTGAAGACAGGAGGGCAAAACAAGGCAAGCCAATTCACTTTTGAGCTGTCAAAGCTGCAACCTAGTCAACTGCATTGATCTTACCCTCGCATGGTCAGCATGCCTACCTAGCTACGGTCTGAGGTATGACCCCCAACTAGGGCTCATCCCACTTGTGATTATTCGCCTGTGAGTGCCAGAGATTAGTTTGGGGCATCAACCCCTGCTCAAACATGTGGCTTCCTTCGACCAAGGTGTAATGTAGGTCTTTAAAATGTATGACATTTATCTTCATCTTGCCAGCCTGGATTGTTCTTCAACATACTTCTGACTCCATGGGATGTATTTATTCAGCAGAAGGAAAAAAGTTACTTGCCTGTAAACTGTGGTTCTCCAGTATTGTTGTCTTTCATAGATTCACATGCTTGAATATTCCCCGTCATCGAAGTGGGAGTCCCACGGTACATAACATAGCAATGTAGCCATAACACAAGCATATATAAATAAAGAAAGCAAAAACCATAGAGTGTTCCCTAGATAGACAACATATCACTTCTATGATATATCATAGTCATTATGTTTTGGTCCAAATTACGGCCAATCAGGCGTCAGCACCCTCTTAGAATGTTCTCACCAGAGGCTCAGGCCCTCAGATTTTCTAAGCAAAAGAGTAATATAGAGCCAAGAGATAAAGAGAGAGAGAGACTCTGAGGGGAGGAGGGTGGGTCGCATGTGAATCTATGAAAGACACCAATACTGGAGAACCACAGTTTACAGGTAAGTAATTTTTGTTCTTCTCCAGTATTGGGGTGTCTTTCATAGATTCACATGCTTGAATAAGAATAGTCAGCAGTGGAGTAAGGTACTTATTATTCAACAACATAATAATAATCATAATAATACTAATATAATAATTAAATTAATAATAATAATTAAAGAAAACAAGTACCTTGTATACAGGAGGAGGGAAGCAACAGAGGCTCGCCTTATTTAAAAAGATTTCGTAGCACAAAATTGTCCCACGGCTGAGTTAGCGTTGTCAGCAGCATCCAGACACTAATGTCTCATAAAGGTGTGCCTGCTGGACCATGTTGCAGCTCTGCAGATGTGATGAAGAGGCACACCAGCAAACAGTGCTGTAAAAGAGGAGACCTTTCTAGTAGAATGCGTTCGAACAGTTGCAGTAAGTGATTTTCCTGTTTGCTGATGGCAAAAAGCAATCGCAGTAGATATCCAGCGTGCTATTGTTTGTTTGGTGACTGGGTGTCCTTTTCGCATCCGCCTGCAGGCCACAAAAAGCGGGTCACTCTTACAGATAGTAGCAGTCCTTTGAAGGGAGAATTTTAGACACCTCTTAATATCTAAAGAATGAGGTGGTGTTTGAGGATTAGGAAAAAATGACCTTAAAACAACTGGTTCATTGAGGTGGAAGTCCGATGGCACCTTGGGGATAAAGGATGGATTGATGCGGAGCAAGACAGAGTCCTTGGTAAACTGAAGAAAAGGCGGTTTAGCAGCAAACGTCTGTATGTTACTGACACGACATGAGGAAGTGAGAGCCAAAAGTAGAGACGTTTTCCAAGTAATGTATTTAAGATCGACCATATGAATTGGCTCAAACGGGTGTTCATTAGTTGTGCCAATACAATGTTCAAATGCCAAGGAGGAGGTGGTTGACGAATTGGAGGAAACATCCGAAAAAGACCTCTAAAAAATTGATGAATGACTCTGGAAGAGTAAAGAGAGTTAGAGCCATTTTGACTGAACCGTGAGATTGCTGCTAGAAAGACTTTTAAGATAGAAAACTAGAGGCCCGACTTTGCAAAGTGTAAAAAGTGTAAAAAGAAAGGCAAAAGTTGCTCCGGAGCAGAATGTATAGGATGTACTTGGGCATCATTGCACCATAGATAAAATCTTTTCCATTTGAGTTTGTATGTCTTCACAGTTGAAGCTGCTCTCATGTTTGCCAGGACCTCTCTACAATCTGAAGGAATGTCCAAATTCAGAAATTCATAGTTCTCAGGTTCCAAGCCGCTAAGCGCAGAGATGCTGGGTCGGGATGACAAACTTGGCCCTGATCCATGGTTAGAAGATTCGGAAGAGGGCGAAGAATGATCGGGTCGCACTGTGACAGAAGCAGGAGTTCTGTGAACCAGACTTGTCGAGGCCATCTGGGAGCTACTAGAATAATGTGATAGGGTTCCTTCCTCATTTTTCGAAGAACTATGGGAACTAGAGGTATTGGTGGTATTGGTGGAAAAGGGTAGGCATATATTTTCGACCAATTCATCAAAAAGGCATTTTCGCATGACTCTGGTTGGGGAAGCCAACTTGCATAGAACAGGCATTTGCGGTTCTGGTGTGTTGCGAACAGATCCAGATTCGGAGGCCCCCATACTTGAAAAATGTGATCCAGTGTGGGTTGATGTAATTCCCACTTGTGATTGGTTGTGGATGACCTGCTCAGTGAATCCGCAAGATTGTTTGACACTCCCGGAACGTGCACTGCTGAACGGACGACCTGATGTTGAATCGCCCAATCCCAAATCTGCTGAGCCTGATGGGACAGTAGGATGGACCTTGTACCTCCTTGTTTGTTTATGTAGTGCATGCACGTTGTGTTGTCCGTTCGAACCAACACTGATGCTCGCTGTATGATGGAACGGAAAGATTTTAGTGCAAGAAAAATGGCCAGCAACTCTAGTAGATTGATGCGCCAGGTCTTTTGCTGAATGTTCCACTTTCTCCTTACTGTTAGCCCCTGAAGATGTGCACCCCAGCCTTCTAGGGATGCATCTGTTGTGAGTGAAACTTGGAGCATCCATTAGGAATAGACAAACTGAAGAGACGTTCTTCTCGAGAGTCCACCACAAGAGACCTTTTTTCAATCGAGATGTGACTCTGACTATATCGTTGAAGGTTCTGGAAACTTGAGCCCATTGTTTGTCCAACTCCTCCTGAATAGGTCTCATTTTAGGCCGGCAGTGAGGGACAATAGGGATGCAAGAGGACCACATCCCTAGGAAAGATTTCAACTGTCCGGCAGAAGTGGACTCTTCTAATAGGAGGTAGGCTGCTAAGTTGCTAAGACGCAGACGTCTTTCGTGCGACACAAAAGCTTTTGCTACCTTGCTGTCTAGAATGGCTTCCAAGAACAGTCTGTTTTGAGCAGGGAGAAAATTAGACTTTTCCATGTTGAATGTAAGGCCCAGGGTCTGAAAGAGGGACCTGCAGATTGGTGCGTTTGGAAGCCAGTTCGAATGACCGTGCCTTCAGCAGGCAGTCGTCTAGATATGGGAAGATTTGCACTCCTTTCAGGCGAAGGTAAGCTGCCACCGGTGCGAGGACTTTGGTGTTGGTGAACACACGGGGGGGCGGGCGGAACGAAACCGAATGGAAGAGCTTTGAATTGAAAGTCCTTCCCGGCTACTCTGAATCTGAGAAATCTTCTGTGTCTCCGCAGAATTGGAAGATGAAAATATCATCTTGGAGATCCAAAGTTGCTATATACTCTCGTTGAGATAGCAAAGGAAGTACCTCCTGAAGGGACAACATGCGAAACGTTTGCTTTTTGATGTATTTGTTCAGGGCACGTAGGTCCAGGATAGGGAGCCATTCTCCCGACTTTTTCTGTATGAGGAAGAACCTTGAATAAAAACCCCTGCCCCTTTGTAGTTTTGGTACCACTTCGATCGCACCTTTTCTTAGTAGAATTGTGAGTTGGTTTAAAAGTTCTTTCAGGTGGGCAGGAGGTGGACCTTTTGGTGGAGAATTGGGAGGAATCTTTAGAAACTCCATTGCATGTCCTCTGCGTACAATATCCAGAACACATTGATCTGTAGTAATCACTGACCATTTTGAGTAAAAGTGGGAGATTCGGCCTCCAACCCTTGAACAATCGGGCGGAGTTAGGGATGGTGAGCGGTGAAAGTAATTGTTTTTTTAAAGAGTCTTTCCTCTGTAAGAGGATTTACCTCTGTATTGCCTATAGGACGAAAAGTGCTGTTGCCTGTACGATTGCTGACCCTGGGAGGAGTAACGTTGTTGCCCTTGTTTATACTGACTGAAATTTCCTCGAAAGAAAGATGAGGATCCACGACCTCTTGCACCTCGGAAAGTTTGTTTTTTAAATTGGAGAGTGTCGAGAGCACGGGCAGTGTCGGTGTCTTTCTTTATTGTTTGAAGGGCATCGTCGATATGTTGGCCAAACAAAGATTCGCCATCGTAAGGCATGTCTAATATTTTCGTCTGCACCGCTTGACGAAAAGACGTGGCCTTTAGCCAACCCTGTCTCCTGAGAACTGCAGCACCAGCCAAAAGGCAGAAACCAATGGAAGACACATCTATAGAACAATCAATCATTTCAGAAGAAACCTTCTCTCCTTCATGAAGAATTTTCTACGCCTCTGCTTTAGAAGATTCTGGTATTATTTCTACTAGAGAGGAAATGTCCGACCACATTTGCCGGTCGTAACAAGCAAGGATAGCCATTGAATTGGCCTCTTGAACTGTAGTTGCCGCCATAGTAGAAAACTTTTTGCCTATAGCATCAAGGCGTCTACCTTCTCGGTGAGGTGGTGCAGATATCGGAGATGAAGGATTTCTAGACAGTCGTTGTGCTGCCTTTGTAATAATGTTATGTTATGTTATTTGTTTTTTGTATCGCGCACAGCTGCCCCAGCAAAGGGGCGTCCTGGCGCGCTGAGAAGGTAAACACAACACAACATCTAAAAAAAGAGCAGACTCATTCAGACATTTAGGCAAACAGAAAGGTTTTAATTGCCCGCCTGAACTGTAGTAGGTTGTCAATTGCCTGGATCTCAGCAGGGAGGTGTGGTAAATAAATAATTAATTACCGGATCTATTTTTGACTATAATCAATAAACAGGTAGCTCAATAAATAAGAGTCAAGATTCGAGGTAGCTGGAGTTGACAGGCTTTAATCAAGCATAAAGGACAGGAACAGGACAGCCTGTACGGGAATAGGATGGCAGCTGCCGGGGGCAGGAATAGGCTAACTTTTAATAACAGTGCACAATATTTATAGTTAAACAGAATACATTGCATTCAATATAGTAGGCGTAGCAGTAGGCGGGGTTTGTAGCAGTCGCGAAAGATAAGGGCAACATGATGTAACAAGAAGGCGTGTACAGGGCGTATACATAGACATGTGATGCAAACGTAACAGAATATGTCATAAATGGGGCGGAAACATGGAGGGGGCTACCTGAGCAGCTGGGACCTCTAACCTAGTGGTGCGCGCAAACTGACAATGACGTGTTACCAGGAAAAACTGGGGGCTATGACTTCTGCGCTAGAAGAGGAGACTAAAGTCTGGAGTGTCAGAGTGGCATGTACTCAGGCATATCTGGTATCTGGTGTTTATAGTACATGTTGATAGAATCCAAAAGTTATCAGGGCAAAGGCTAATAGACTTTAAGACTGGTGCATGCATTATTCTACATGTAGTGCGTGTGTGAGGAATATTCTATGAACATTAATACAGTATTTCTCTTTCATGGAGACATAAAGGCTAGACCATGACGGAAACTATTGATGCGATTCAGTAGCTTAGGAATGCAGAGAAGGAGGGTTGGACTGATAACTAGAAACATAACATATTCTTGGCAGACTGGGAGGCAGAGCCAGGCCGAGCCGGGCACTGCGTGGCAAGAAGTAAGCTAAAGGTCAGGGATGCAGGTGGGGGCTGTATCGCTCCTCGGAGAGGGTTCAGGAGACAGGAGCTGAATCTGAGTCCGGGCCCTTTTGAGGCCTAGAAACGGGGACAATTCAATGAATTAACGTGCACACTGTGAAACGTGGCAACGTAGCTTTACATAGGCCTGATATTCGTTGTATTCACGAGGACTGGAAACTGACATACAGGAGATGGACACAACTGTAATTGCGTCTTTAATCGATCAGAAGGGGATACATGCATATCGATCATGCACATATAACATAACATGGGGAACACGTAGGCACATACAACATGGCAAAATTTACTTTTCCACATTCCCTCCTTGTGCCCTACGTTTCCATCAGGAAACATCTATATTCATGATACCATCTATCATTTCATATAGCATCATTTGCTCGTCTCGAATTGTCATGGAACGGGATTTAGGACTAGGAATACAAGAGGTAGCGCACATGCCGCAAATCGCAGGGCCACATTGTATACAGAGGCAGCAACTGAATATGATCATTACTGCAATACCTAGGAATGACAATACTTTCCATCCCCAGGCAGATATGATACTCCAGAGCCAACCGGACCATGTCCAGGTGCCTGGATTCTGGTGTAACTGATGGGCAATTTTATGAAGTCTGGTTATAGCTGAATAAACAGACGGCGCGTTATTAGGAATGAAAATGCAGCAACTAGATCCGATGACTCTACATGCTCCTCCTCTATCGGACAGTATGACGTCAAGAACGAGACGATTTTGGAGCACGACAAATCTCAGAGCAGAAGTAGTCTCATTCACTACTGCTTCAAGGGTTCTGGTTAACCTACATATTAACTTACTATTCTGGACAGGTCCTATAAAGAAGAAGAAACCTTTATTAAAGTCTTGATACTGTTCTAGAGTAGTTTCAGTTTGATCGACAATTGGGGACTCGATCTCCCTTCTATGTCTGACGTGTACTAGATGTGTGTTTCTGTGATAATCAGATGGGGCTAGAAAAACTGGTGGCAGTAAGAAGGCAATATAACATGTTCCATCCCAATCGAGGGGCAGACGAACATATGCGGTCTGACCACAAACAAAATAAGAATGACGTGAAGCTTTGAAAATAGATGTCCCACTGTCACTATACTCGACAGTAGTAGTACAATCACTATGTCCTACATGTGCGGAACCATTCTTTCTGACACATAATTCGCCTTTAACTGGTAGTACTGAAATAGCAGGTAAATCTGGAGTAGTATCAGACTGAACATTCAGGACCATAAAATTCGAAGAATAATTACCTAAATTATAAACTTCATTCTCTAGATCTAACCCTGTTCTATGGGAGAGACCTTGCTTGTCTGGGAAACATGTTCTGTTCAGAAGAGACATATCATTGGAGGATGACGTTAACGTGGACCATGCTCCACACGAACCATTATATGAAAACGGATAAGGAAATAGTGGCAGAACTCCCTTCGGTGTCTGGAAAGGGGGGAGTCGACCACACACCCAACAATTAGTGGCATTGCTGGTCTGGTGTGAATAGTGTAACATTCTTATAAATGTATTATTTCTCATAGCAAGACGATAGGATAACTCGTGAGGAGGCAGATCACTAAATGTGTGCTCTACTGTAGCATTAGAAAACTTATTTACATGTGAACTTGGAAAACATAAATGTAATGCATAACTTGTGCAGGTAACCATCAAACTTAGAAACAATAAGAAACTTAGAAAAACGATACATCGTATAGAGTTTTGACTAACTCTCTCACTATGGGGGTCTATCTCATACATGTCAGATACCTGTCTAACCGTTTCACCCGAGAGGGACTTAGACAATTAAACTGGCTGACTTATTTTACTAGACCGGAGCTTTAACTTATACTCCTGTTGAGGAGTTTTCTCTAACAGAGGAACTTTCAGTTCAGGATTCAGATCAAAGTCTGGTTTCAGGCAGTCTTTAGAAATGGAACAGTTCTTAGAAAAGGTCTTGTCTGGTAGTCCATGAAATTTCTTTATATGGGACAGATGGACCCACCCCTTGCGGCCTTCCAACTTCACGGCCGTGCGGGTGGTCAGGAGGACAAGTCGCGGCTCTTTCCAACGAGGCTCCAGCGGACTTGAACGATCAAAGTTCCTTACAAGGACGAGGTCGCCTGGAATGACCTCATGCGGTTTCACTTCGGTATTGTCTGGGAATGCGGCGGCAACCTGTGAACGACAAGAGTGTAGGGCAGACATCAAGGAAGCTAGGTAATCTGTCAACATATTACTGGAAACATCTGTAATACTGCGGGGTCTAGGTGTACCCCACATATTTGGGGGGCGGCCGAATACGACCTCATAAGGGGACAGACCTGATCTGGAATGTGCAACCATCCTCATGAAGAATAAAGCAACTGGCAGGGCAACTAGCCAGTCTACACCTTTCTCTTTACATGTCTTGGCAATACGGATTTTCAGGGTCTGATTATGTCTCTCTACGAGACCGGCTGCTTCAGGATGGCGCACACAATGGAACTTCCACTGGTACCCTAACAAGAGGGAAACATGTTTCATTAACTCGGATGAGAATGGCTGGCCGTTATCAGAATACACGACCCTAGGGAGTTCATAGCGGGGAAAGAATTCACGAACCAACTGCTTGGCAGTGGTCGCGGCTGTATAATCTGGAACTGGATATGCTTCTGTCCACCTGGACAAAGCGCATACGACTACGAGGACATACTTGAAACCTCGACATCGCTCCATCTGAATATAATCCATCTGGAGGACTTCAAAAGGGTGGTCAGGAGGTTGGAATCCACCTTGTTCCACCGGGACACTTTTACCTGGATTGAACTGGCAACATATCATACAAGTACGGACTTTCTGCTTGGCTGCAGCTCGTAAGTGCTTGTTGAACCAAAGGTTCTGAATACTGTCTAACATAGCTTTTTCTCCTAGATGTGCTGGACTATGTGCGGTATTAATAATGACTTGAACCATAGAGTCGGGGAGAAACCATGTGGCTTTTCCCTTCGTCAACCATCCCTGATCTGTCTGGACCCCTCCTTGTTCGGACCATTTCTTGATTTCTTCAGGAGTAGCATGTAACTGTATGTCTATGACATCTTGTGTAGGGTCCTTAACTGTCATACAAGTAGTCTGTTCTGGAATGGATGTCTGTGTCTTGTTAACTGGAATGTCTGGAGTCTGAGCTGTAAGCTTGGCTGTTCGATCTGCTAGATCGTTACCTTGGGAAATGATGTCAGTAACTTTCGTATGTGCTTTGCACTTCATGATAGCGATAGCTGTCGGTAAATGTATTGCATCTAACAGAGCTTGAATGAGGAGACCATGCTGAATCTTGGTTCCATGAGAAGTCATGAAACCTCTCTCCTGCCAGAGCACTCCGAAGTCGTGTACAACTCCGAATGCGTAACGTGAATCTGTGTATATGTTTACTTTCAGGTTCTTGGCACGTATGCAGGCTTGGGTCAGAGCAACTAGCTCTGCTGCTTGAGCAGACAGGGTGTCAATACGGTGTGTTTCAATAACTTCAGTTTCAGTGGTCACTGCATACGCGGCTACTAGTTCTCCTGTACTAGTTCTCATACATGAACCGTCCACATAAAGTGTCAGGTCGGGATTAGGTAATGCAATATCTGTCAGGTCTTGTCTTGGCTTAGTCATAGTGTTAACAACTTCCACACAGTCATGTGTGGCAGGATTTGAAGTAACTGACGGTAACAGTGTAGCAGGATTTAAAACGTTGCAGCGTCTGATTTCTATATGTGGCTGGAACAGTGTCAGTTCATAACCTGTTAAACGTGCAATTGTCAAGTGCTGAGTCTGTGTTCGGTTTAAAAGAACTTCCACGGAGTGTGGAACTTGTACTGTCAGGGAGTGTCCTAATACTATGGAATCACTTTGTCTGATTGCTAGAGCTGTGGCTGCAACTGACTTAAGGCACGCAGGCAGAGCCTGGGCTACTGGATCTAATGTGCTAGAAAAATAAGCACAGGGCTTGTACTGTCCTGCTTGATCTTGTGTGAGAACAGATAATGCAGTACCATCACGTTCTATGACAAAAAGTGTAAAAGGCTTACTGTAGTTCGGTGTAGCTAGAACGGGTGCTTGGCATAAGGCTTTCTTTAATTCATTAAAAACAAGTGTATGTTCCTGGGTCCAAGGGAGGACAGTCGATACGGCTGCCTCCTGTGTCAACTGTATCAATGGCTTGGCTAGAAATGCATACTGAGGAATCCATTGTCTGCAGTAAGAAGTGAGGCCAATAAAAGCACATACCTCCTTCTGTGTCTTGGGCTGTGGAAGACTCGCTATTAACTGGATACGGTCTGGTGTCAACTGCCTACCCCACTTGGACAGTAAGTGGCCTAAGTAGATCACTTGCTGGACACAGAATTGTAATTTGGAAGGGGACACCTTGTGCCCCATCTCGGCTAAGAAATACAGAACTGTAAGTGACGCTCGCTCGCAGTCACGTTCAGAACGGGCTGTGATCAGTAGATCATCGACATACTGGAGCAGGGCAGTGTCTGTTGGCATGTGAATATTGTCTAGTTGTCTCTTAAGTGCTTGACTGTAAATACTAGGACTTTCTGTGAAACCTTGAGGAGCTCGTGTGAATTTATAGCTCCTTCCATTTAAACAAAAACCAAAAAGGTACTGGCTGTCTGGATGAATGGGGACACTGAAAAATGCATTCTTGAGGTCGATAACAGTAAAAAATGTAGCTTCAGAATCAATGGCTGTCAATAGGGAAGAAATATCTGGGACTACTGGATACTGGGGTATGATACATTTATTAAGTTCTCGAAGGTCAATCACTAATCGATATACTGGAGGTGCATTTGGATCAGTACGTTTCATGACTGGAATGATAGGAGAATTACATACATTGGAGTCAGTTTCTACAACCACTCCTTGAGCAATGAGCTCGTCAATAATTTTGGATAAGGCTGCTACAGCCTCAGGTGGCAATCTGTACTGTCTGATTCGTGGCAAGACTATACCTTGCTTGAGGGTCACACGATGGGGTGTGATTTGCATAAAACCTACATCAGTTGGACCTTGCGCCCATAAATGCTGCGGTACATTTAGTAATCTTGGATCAAAATCACGTAATACATAGTGACCTTTAAAGTCTCTTAAAAACAATCGGATTCCTTCTGGAGAGCAGCAAATAACTGCACCTAATTCTTTCAATGTTTTAATTCCTAACAAATTTTCTGGACATGACTTCGTAAGTAACAAATCAGTAATTCGGGACAATGGACCTACTTCTAGGGAAACTGGTTTTGAAATCTCATTAACAATCGGTTTTCCTGAAAATCCAAGGGAAACATTTTTAGAGCCTGAGAGCGGAGCTCCTGGAACCTCGTCATGACTGATAGTAGTCCTACTTGCCCCTGTATCAATCAGAAACTTTCTGTCTTTCCCTAATACTTGACTGTGTACATAGGGACCCTCTTGATCTACAGGTATCTCGATGAGAGGCAAGCCTACCTCCCTCTCTAGGCTGTTTCATGAATACTGTTGATACTCTGGATACTCTGTCTGGGCATACTGGTACATCTGCTGTGTAACATGCTGTGTTGCAGCGATAGGCTGCGGTGCTGGAACTGTCTGTTGTGCATTCTGGGGTGACTGAGAAGTCTGTGAAACTTGTTCTTGTCTAGGCGGACGTGGTCTTTCTTTAGTTTTACCAGTAGCTATGTTGTGTTTCAGAACTGCACACTCGTTTATAAAATGACCTGGCTGTTTACAATAATTGCATGTCCCTTTAACGGGAGCTGCAGGATGACTGGCTTGATTCGGACCCCTCTTCTGACTGTCTTGTGGAACAGATTGTGCAACTAGTACTTTCATTTTCGTGTCTTTCATACGTCTCCTTTCGTGTTCTTGCTCTTCCCTGATTCTATTCTGGTGATACTGGAGCATTTGAAGCATTTGTGACGGAGTATTAGCTTGCCAACTACTTTCGACTTTCAAAACTCAATTTTTAACTTGTGGACTTGAATTCTCGACTAGTTTAGTAACGAAAAGATGAGGGTATGACTCGCTACTTGTCTTCAAACCACTGTTGATAATAAAACATTTCTCAAATCTAGAATAAAAATCACTAGTGTCTTCATCCTGTTTCTGTTTACATGCTGAGATTGCATCCCAATCTTCCTTTTTCGTGGCTAGTAACCTTGGCAAAACTTGAATCAATAACTCGGGCAATTCTTTACATTTGTCCCCAAGACCGGTACCTGGTACTCGTATTTTATCTTCAGCTTCTAAAGCTGTCCAATCAATCTTTTTCTCTCCCACCTCCCATTCTTTTTCCTTGAGTTTTTCATATACCCCTGCGGGCAACAGGACCTTTAACATTTTAATGATATCTGGATACGTGTATTCTCCCATACGGAGCATGTCTTTTAATTCTCGATGGAACCCTGCTGGGTCTTTGTCGTGACAGGGAATTAATTTCTTCATCTCTAAGAGTTCCATTTTTGTGATAGGGGTGTAAACAAATACTCGTTGCATTTCACCACCCGCTGTCCTAACTGGGTGTACTTCTCGTAACGGATGCTGTCTATCTATGTAAAATGATTTACTTTCTGGAGGTGAGACATGAACAAAATGTGGATTCAGAAACGTTCTATATTTGTGGCGCTGTTCTAGAATGATACTAATTAAATCGGTACCTAAACCTCTCCATCTATATTGGAGTAACTCGTTCAGAACATCATGTAACGGACCTGGATCAGAATGCTGACCCTCATACAGTGTGATGAGGTGCTGGATCATATACATACCCACCAGTCGCTGCTCGGCTGGGGGCAGTTTCAGAAACATTTGTGCCACTATTTCGTCTGGAAAAGTGGTAGAATCAGTAGCCCATCGGACTGCTGATCGGGCTAGTTCTTGTTCATGCATGGTACTAAGTTCACTATAACCGATTCGTGATTTCAGAATGTGATCGGTAGCTTGAAATACTTGCTCAAGATTCTCTTGTTCTAGTGCTGGAAGGTGAAAAACTTTCTTGTGTTCTAGGTGTGAATGTCGGTCGGGAAGTCTAGTTCTACCTACATACGCTTTTCTGGTGGGATTCTCGTCGTCTACCTCTTCAGTATCAGTGTTGTCTTCTTTCTCGCTTACTTGTGCTGCTTTGCGTTTCTCGTGTAACCTTATTATTTCCTTACGAATTTTCTTGTACATACTGTCTATACTACTGAGTGTCTTGTGTCTTCCCTCGGCTATATGATCACTCCACTTTGTCAGAACTCTCATTTCGATCGGATCTTTAGTCGGACAATCTTGTTCCCTTATTAAACAATTGATTAAAAATTTTAATAGCATGAGCTGAGTCTCAGCTTTCCTTAGAGACATGATTTCGCCAATACTTTCTGGGTCTTCTCCTGTACGGATGAAACGATATATTCTGTCTAGATCTTCTTTCATATTCGGTAGGGTGTCCAAATACTCGGTCACCCGTCTTACACGCAATGAATATATAACCATATTATCATCGCCTGGGACTGGATCATAACGGCATTCGGTGAGAGCTCGTTTGATATCTGCAACGGACTGATATTTGGGCGTACGCTGTAATGCACGTTCATGTAACTCGACTAATGTTACACGTTTGTGTGGCGGCGGGGTACCAGGAGGACCTCCCCCCGCGGCCCCTAAACTGGAATCGTCGACCGATACTCTTCGTGCTGGCAGAGTGACCGATGTAGCGGGTACTTGTACTACGGGCTGGACCGGGGGTACCGTAACAGGTGCTGTAACAGGTGCCCCGGTGGCTGGAGGAACAGGAATTACATTATTTACAGGAGCTGGCGGAACAGGATTTGCATATTCTGGGACTGTGTCGTCCAAATAGGACGAGAGAAAAATATCAGCTGCGGTCGGTTTGTGACGTAGCTTAATCGGAACTAATGGCGGCGGAAAATTACATGGTGCTTCCTGGGTTGCTTTTGGCAAGCCCTCGGCAAGAAGAGGATACATACCCTTAATGAGGGCATTTCTCTGTCTGTCTGACTGTTCGGCTTTAACTCGTTCACCTATTTCGATTAATTCCCTTTCTTGGGCTCTTTCTGAGGATTCTCTACTTAATTCTGACTTTCTGATTTCTTTTTCGGTTCTTTTATGAGATTCTTTGCGCCATAACTCGATGGCATCTTTCTGGGACTGTCTGGCTTTCTTTTTCCATAATACTTCTTCTACTCGCATGATGCACTCGGCATCCCACGTACCTGATACGGGCCATCTATATTTTTCCTCTAATTCTTTGGTGTACTCTACCCATAAGTCTAGATATAATATGGCACTTATGCCATGCTTATGATACATAAAATGACCTGGACTGTCCCTAGGCGGGACAGGAACTGCTTCCTCGAGCAGACCTTTTCTGGTTTTTAACTGACGTAACTTCGTGAACAGAGGCATAACTTAGACTGGAATCTGGACACAATACAATACACGATAAACACAATAATAACTTAAGAAAACAAATCACTCATACCACGACATTGAAAACACATGAAATAACATTTAAAACAACAGTTCGGACAGAATATTACCTGGAATACTGAAAACAGAATACATGAATTTCTCGAGAACAGAACTTACTGGAATGACTAGATGCACTGCTAAAACAGTACGAAACTTACCGGTCCCATAAAGAGACACGTCAGGACCCGCATCCACCTAGGTGGACACTTCGTGTTGGATCTGTGTACCCAAACCCACGGACCAGAGACAAATTAATTGACCCTGTCTAGATACTACCCCAGCAACGGTACTCACCGGGCAGCAAGAACGGAAGGCCTCGGACTGGACTGGACTGCTACGACGACGGACGGACGAACTTCGGACTTCAGTTACATTACAGGTGGGCCTCCGGATACCTCGGACCTTGGACTCTTGGCTTGGGCTCTGGTCGGGACTCGCCGCGTTCCTCCACCGCCTCGTCTGGATGCTGGACCGCAACCTCCGTCTCCTCCGTGGGCCTGAGGGATACTTGAAGCAGAAATATCTGCACGTGGCCGGTATGGTTCCGTCACGGCTGCAGAGGATCAGGGGGCCTGCGTGGCTTCTCCGGCGCGTGGGGAAAGGGCAAGTCCCTATTCGGGCGCCATTATGTGGTAAATAAATAATTAATTACCGGATCTATTTTTGACTATAATCAATAAACAGGTAGCTCAATAAATAAGAGTCAAGATTCGAGGTAGCTGGAGTTGACAGGCTTTAATCAAGCATAAAGGACAGGAACAGGACAGCCTGTACGGGAATAGGATGGCAGCTGCCGGGGGCAGGAATAGGCTAACTTTTAATAACAGTGCACAATATTTATAGTTTAACAGAATACATTGCATTCAATATAGTAGGCGTAGCAGTAGGCGGGGTTTGTAGCAGTCGCGAAAGATAAGGGCAACATGATGTAACAAGAAGGCGTGTACAGGGCGTATACATAGACATGTGATGCAAACGTAACAGAATATGTCATAAATGGGGCGGAAACATGGAGGGGGCTACCTGAGCAGCTGGGACCTCTAACCTAGTGGTGCGCGCAAACTGACAATGACGTGTTACCAGGAAAAACTGGGGGCTATGACTTCTGCGCTAGAAGAGGAGACTAAAGTCTGGACTGTCAGAGTGACATGTACTCAGGCATATCTGGTATCTGGTGTTTATAGTACATGTTGATAGAATCCAAAAGTTATCAGGGCAAAGGCTAATAGACTTTAAGACTGGTGCATGCATTATTCTACATGTAGTGCGTGTGTGAGGAATATTCTATGAACATTAATACAGTATTTCTCTTTCATGGAGACATAAAGGCTAGACCATGATGGAAACTATTGATGCGATTCAGTAGCTTAGGAATGCAGAGAAGGAGGGTTGGACTGATAACTAGAAACATAACATATTCTTGGCAGACTGGGAGGCAGAGCCAGGCCGAGCCGGGCACTGCGTGGCAAGAAGTAAGCTAAAGGTCAGGGATGCAGGTGGGGGCTGTATCGCTCCTCGGAGAGGGTTCAGGAGACAGGAGCTGAATCTGAGTCCGGGCCCTTTTGAGGCCTAGAAACGGGGACAATTCAATGAATTAACGTGCACACTGTGAAACGTGGCAACGTAGCTTTACATAGGCCTGATATTCGTTGTATTCACGAGGACTGGAAACTGACATACAGGAGATGGACACAACTGTAATTGCGTCTTTAATCGATCAGAAGGGGATACATGCATATCGATCATGCACATATAACATAACATGGGGAACACGTAGGCACATATAACATGGCAAAATTTACTTTTCCACAGAGGGAGTTCCATAACTTTGCGGCCACCACTCGAAAAGAGCGTTACCAGGCTTTGTTTGAGAAATTAGACAAGCAGGTGTATTTGTAGGCGTCTTGTACTTTTTATCCAGCCTCGGCAGAATAGCTGGGATTGAATTGGGGTTTTGCATGATTTTGAGCCCTTCTTGCCAAATAAAATCGAAGATGGGAATAGAACGCACTTGTTTTTGAGGCTGTTCTTTAAAATCATATAAGAAACAATCTTCTTCTGTTGTTGTCATAGGAAGTTGGAATCTTTGTGCCGCTCTTTCCATGAGTAAATGAAAACTACCTACGTCTACTGGTGGAGAATCCAGAGGAGCTGGAGTAGGAGATGGCGTTTGAATCCGGTAGTTGTCCCATTCAGAAAGAATGGATCTGTCGTCCAGCTCACCCTCTTTTCTGTCTTAGTCATCATCATTATCATCGTCATTATCCTCCTCTATAACCTGAGGAGTATCTTGATGCTGATTCTTGGCCGTCAACGCAGAAGGTGTGATTAATGGGTCTTTAGTAGGAAGAGGCTGAATAGGTGTTTGAGGTGCAGGGGAGGCCTGTTCTGAACTCGGAAAACAGCGGTAGTAATCATCCAGCATGAGTTGTAGATTTGAAATGAGTGTTAAAGGCATCTGTGCTATGAGAGGTTCTGGCTCAGGTTGCGTGGCACAAGTTGAATAATCTCCTTCTTCTTCCTCTACGTCTTCATTCTCATCAGAGTCCTGACATTTTATAAGAAGTTCAGAGGGACTGCAAGCAGCCCGGAATCTATCATTATCTTCAGAATCTGAAGAAAATAACTCAGCTGGAGGTTGAGAAGGAGTTTGAATTGGCATTAGTGTATCCAAAGAAGGGGGTCGCCGCTGAAGTAGAGAACTTGAAGATTTCAATGGTACTAAATCCTTGGAAACAGTTGTTACAGTCGTCGAAGCCACCGCCGACAAAGCCACCGTCGACGACGAAGAATGCGTTTACTAAATCTTCTTCTTTTTCTGCTTGCTTGACACTATCGACGAGGTCAAAGGCACCGTAGACGAAATAGGCCTCACCTTAACAGATACTAACGTAGACGGTAAAGATGCCGACAACATGATCATAGCCGGCTTCATAGATGAAGATGTTGAAGTCGTCAACATAGACGCAATGACGGCAGCTCTCGTCGATGGAGGAAGCGACGACGAGCTTGTCGACGAGATGAGCAGTTTCTGAGGTAAAAACTGCGTAGATGGAGTCTTTGATGCCTGAGAGTCAGATCTCGAGGGCGTAACAGGTGCAGTAAGACTCTAAGGGGGGGGAGAACTCACCCCTCTTGAAGTTGAAGGTTTATCCATTTGATGTTTCTTCACCACTTTAGGTTTTGGAGACACCTACTGATATTCACTGGTTCTCTTCAAAGATGAAGAAGTCTTGACGGAAGACACACTCTCCACATCTGAGAGAGGGTTCTCTGAAGTCTTCAACTTCTGTAGTCACAGAAGGAGACGCCCTTCTCTGTCTTTTAGAGTCTACTGAGAGAAGGTTCTACATATCTTATAATCCTTAACTTGGTGTTCAGGATATAGGCAATATATGCACTTTTTATGAGGATCTTCAGAATGAAGTCTCTGTTTTCCACAGGTTCCATAGTGTCTGGAGAGGGACTTCTTGGTGGTAGACATCATGAAATTGTATTTCTGAGAAGAAATGAGAAGAAAACTGAGCAGAGCTCAGGGAACTCCCTTCACACGACGTGCGGTAGAAAATCTGAGGGCCTGAGCCTCTGGGGAGAACATTCTAAGAGGGTGCTGACGCCAGATTGGCCGGAATTTGGACCGAAGCATAATGACTATGATATATCATAGAAGTGATAGGTTGTCTATCTAGAGAATACTCTATGGTTTGTGCTTTCTTTATGTATATATGCTTGTGTTATGGCTACATTGCTATGTTATGTACTGTGGGACTCCCTGGAGCACTTGTATTTGGCAGCTCCTTGCTTTTAACTCCCCGTTTTGTCGCTGGTTTTAAATATTATTTTTGGCACTTACCCCCTGTTCTTAGCAGCTTGGCTTTGTCCACTCCCAATACCACCATCATACTTGCACTATAATCGTGTAATACACCGCTCTTTGCGGGTCCTCTGCCCCTGATTCGTGGCGGCCATATTGGGTGAGTGGGTTTGATTGTGTGCTCAAGTCCTCTTTCTACTCGGTAGGCGAGCATATAGGCAGGCAAACTTGGCAGCGCGCTCCATCTCAGCGTTAGCGCCATACCTGGAGCACTTGTATTTGGCAGCTCCTTGCTTTTAACTCCCCGTTTTGTCGCTTGTTTTAAATATTATTTTTGGCACTTACCCCCTGTTCTTAGCAGCTTGGCTTTGTCCACTCCCAATACCACCATCATACTTGCACTATAATCGTGTAATACACCGCTCTTTGCGGGTCCTCTGCCCCTGATTCGTGGCGGCCATATTGTGTGAGTGGGTTTGATTGTGTGCTCAAGTCCTCTTTCTACTCGCTAGGCGAGCATATAGGCAGGCAAACTTGGCAGCGCGCTCCATCTCAGCGTTGGCGCCATACCTGGAGCACTTGTATTTGGCAGCTCCTTGCTTTTAACTCCCCGTTTTGTCGCTTGTTTTAAATATTATTTTTGGCACTTACCCCCTGTTCTTAGCAGCTTGGCTTTGTCCACTCCCAATACCACCATCATACTTGCACTATAATCGTGTAATACACCGCTCTTTGCGGGTCCTCTGCCCCTGATTCGTGGCGGCCATATTGTGTGAGTGGGTTTGATTGTGTGCTCAAGTCCTCTTTCTACTCGCTAGGCGAGCATATAGGCAGGCAAACTTGGCAGCGCGCTCCATCTCAGCGTTAGCGCCATACCTGGAGCACTTGTATTTGGCAGCTCCTTGCTTTTAACTCCCCGTTTTGTCGCTTGTTTTAAATATTATTTTTGGCACTTACCCCCTGTTCTTAGCAGCTTGGCTTTGTCCACTCCCAATACCACCATCATACTTGCACTATAATCGTGTAATACACCGCTCTTTGCGGGTCCTCTGCCCCTGATTCGTGGCGGCCATATTGGGTGAGTGGGTTTGATTGTGTGCTCAAGTCCTCTTTCTACTCGCTAGGCGAGCATATAGGCAGCCATGCTGACGCGTAGCGGCCACGCGCAGCGGCCACGCGCAGCGGCCACGCCGGACTGACGCCGGAGTTACGCCAGAGTTCAGCCCGTCTGTGCCCATCCGGGCCCAGACGGGCTTAGGGCTGGTCCCCTTGTCCGACTCACTGGATCCATACGCAGCCTGTATAAGGTACACGAAGGAGGAACTCATGTTTTGGCGGTCTTCGCATTTTGCCTCATGTAGATTTGCTCACGATAGAGGACAACCGTTTCTGTCTTGTGGGGCCTGTAGTTCGGGTCAGGAAATGGCCAGGGATAAATGTGCGTTATCAATGGCCTTGCTGAATTGCCGGTCCCTCCCTAGTCATGCGACTGAAATCAATTCCCTTATTCTCGACCATGAGTTGGACGTACTGTTCCTTACAGAGACTTGGATCTCCTCCTGCTCCGGCCCGGATATGGTCAGGGCACTTCCACCGGGCTTTCTCATATTTCATCTAGACAGACCACTGGGGCGGGGAGGCGGAATTGCTATCATTTACAGGGACACCTTAACCTGTAAGGTTCAGGATGGCGGGATGAGCGATTGCGAGAGCTGTCAGTTCTCTCTACGCTTGTCGCCCACTGCGTCCTTGACTGGCCTCCTCGTTTACCGTCCACCTGGGACTATGGGCAACTTCCCTAATTCCTTTCTTGAAACGGTTGCGCTCCTTGCCTCTTCCACTGCCTATTTCGTGGCATTGGGTGACTTTAACATCCATTTCGACGACCCTCACAACTCCTTGGGAGTCGATCTGCAGCGCGATCTCAAAGTATTTGGGATAAACCTGGTCAATTCGGGTGCAACGCACGGTAAGGGACACTTGCTCGATCCCATTTTCTCAAACTCAGACTGCCTCAAAGTTATGCCCGCGCTGGCTCTGCCCTGAACAGACCATTTCATGATTCCGGCACGGTGGCAATACGATGTCCCAGTGGCATTTGCACCCAGGGTATTCACGGTGGAAAGAGCCTGGTCTAGGCTCTCAGTGGATACCTGGGCGGTACATTTGAAGGCGTCCCGTCCCATCCTCGGCCTTGACCCGTCAGTAGCTGATGAGCATGTAAATACCTGACTGACAAACTCGCTAGACACTATCCTCCCTAAGAAAAGATTACTTACTAGGGGCAGGAGAGTGGGATCAGCCCCCTGGTACACGCCAGAGCTTAGAACACTGAGGAAGGGCTGCAAGAGGCGGGAGCGGATCTGGAGGAAGGACTGGGGCGAAGTGAGCCGGAGGGAATATCGGGTGGCTCTTAAAGCCTATAAATCTGCCATCCGGGCAGCGAAAGCGGTGTTCTTCGAGGAGAGAATAGGTCTTTCTTCCAACTCTTCGAAAGAGTCTTTTAAGGTCATCAGAGAACTTCTGAAAACCCCGGAACCTCCAGTTACTCACGACAACCCACATGAGAAATGCTCAGAATTGGCCTCTTTTTTCAAATTGAAGATAGAGAACATCTTGGCATCTCTTCCTTGGTCGGTCCAGGAGACATCCGCCGCTGGTAACCTTGGGTCTTGGCCCGGGATGAGGACGGTGGAGCTGGTCTCCTTCGGACCAATCACGGTGGACGAAGTTCTCGGGGCCCTGGCTTCTGTGAAGAGCGGGTCTCCGAGAGACCCGGCCCGATGAAATATCTGAAGCAGGTAGCTTCTACTATCGGTGGCCCAGTGACGGATCTTATAAATCTATCCTTCACTCAAGGCGTGGTGCCCCTTAGTTGGAAAGGAGCGGTAGTCAAGGCCCTCCTGAAGAAGCCCAGCCTAGACCCCGCCGACCTTGCGAACTTCAGGCCTATTTCTTTACTTCCCGGCCTTAGCAAGGTGGCGGAAAAACTCGTGAATAGGCGTCTATCGGGCTTTCTGGAATCCAACTCTCTTCTGGGTGACTCTCAGACGGGTTTCCGCCCTGGTCAGGGGACGGACACCGCCCTGCTGGCAGTCGTGGAGAATGCCAGGAGCATTTTGGATTCAGGGGGATCGGTGGCAGTGATCCTCCTGGACCTCAGTGCGGCATTCGACACCGTAAACCATCAGGTGCTACTCCAGCGGCTGTCGGGGGTGGGGTTCTCCGGGACGGCCCTGAAATGGCTCGCGTCCTTCTTAGAAGATCGCACGTTCGAGGTTTGGGAAGGTCACGAGAAGTCCCTCTCCAGTGTGGTGTGCCACAGGGCTCATCGTTGAGCCCTACATTGTTCAACATTTACATGGCCCCACTGGAGAGTGTGGTACTTCCACTGGGTATTAAGATCATCAGCTACGCTGATGACACCCAACTGGTGGTAGGGCTCCCCCAGCCGGCGAATCAACCCGACCAGCTGCATGCATGCCTGGCTAAGATTTTTACCTGGATGTGCAATTCAGCACTTAAACTCAACGGTTCCAAAACCGAACTGATGATGTTGGGGAACTCCCCTCCTTCCCTGCCTTTAAGTAGCTGGCCTAGCTGTTTGGGAGTGCCACCTATCCCTAAACAGGAGATTAAGAGCTTGGGGGTGTGGCTGGAGCAGGACCTCTCTTTTAAGTCACACGCCAAAAAAAAACGCAGGCGTGTGCTTTGGCTTGTTCCGGTCTGCCCGGAAGATCCTACCCCTCCTCCCGATGGCCTCCAGGAGGCTATTAATCCAGGGCCTTGTCATCTCTCGGCTGGATTACAGCAATGCGCTGTTTCTGGGGGCGCCAGAATCAACCCTGAGCAAATTGCAGCAAGTACAAAATGCTGCTGCCAGGCTTCTGACAGACCTCCCCAGGCGGCAATCAGCCCGTCCGGCGCTGAAGGCGCTTCACTGGCTCCCTGTCAGAGAGAGGGTGAAGTTTAAGGCACTCTGCCTGGCCCACAAAATCTTGCAGGGGAAAGGGCCACCCATCCTCCGGGGTATGGTTCAATCTTACAAGGCCCCCCGTGCCCTTCGCTCAGACCATCAACATCTCCTGCAAGTTGCGAGAGTAAGAAAGGCCAGGACTGGCGGTAGAAGATTCTCCGTCAACGTGGCAGTCTTGTGGAATTCTCTTCCGCTTGCCTTGCGTTCGGAAACTGGCACACTACGATTCCGCAAACTCCTAAAGACTCACCTGTTCCCTGCTTAACGAGTTGTCTCGGTTATGTCTGCTCTCTCTGGATAAGCGCTGGGATGCCCAAGGGTAACCACGCGCGATTCAAAATTCATTAATAATATTCAAGCATGTGAATCTATGAAAGACACCGCAATCCTGGAGAAGAGAGTGTCCCTGCCTTTAAAAATAAATATATAAATAAAATGCTGCATTGCTACCACTTACATCACAAATTCCCATTCTTTCCCTTTCGGTAGCCTTTTAGTCATTCAACAGCATCTCTGCCCTGCGCATTTATTTATTTATTGAGTGTGTTTTATATAGCGCACAGCTACCCCAACGGGGTGTCCCGGCGCTTCTGCTGGTGTGCTGTCTCGAACAACAGTGATTCTTAACAAAAGAGGAAAGTCTTCAGTGCTTTCCGGAAGGGCATCTCTTCCTGAATCATCCGGAGGGAGAGAGGAAGTTTATTCCATTGAGAGGAGGCGCATACCTGGAATGTTTTTCCTCCTGAGCGTACCTTTCTGAACCTCGGGGTAGCAATCAGATTATTTGAGTTGGACCGGAGGTGTCTGGCGTTGCTATAGGGGCGGAGACAAGAAGAAAGGTAGGCAGAGCCTGTCCCCTTGATAGCGCGATGAGCCAGGGTGAGGGCCTTAAACTCGGCCCTTTTTTGTATGGGAAGCCAGTGGAGTCTACGACGGTGAGGAGAAATGTGTTCTCGGAGAGAGACACCACAGACCAGTCGGACTGCCGCATTCTGGACTGTCTGCAGTCGGTGACACAATCCGGAGGCGAGCCCTAAGTACAGGCCATTAGCATAGTCCAGGTGTGAAGTTATTAATGCCTGCACTATGGTTTTCCTGGTGTTGCATGGAAGGAAGTTAATGAATTTCTTTATCATCCGGATCTTTGAGAAACAAGCGGCGGACACGGTCTGCACTTGATTGTGGAATGAAAGGTGGGAGTCCCATCTCACCCCTAGGTTTTTCACTGATTCCTTAGGGAAGGGGGGAAGGCTCAGATCGAGGGGCCACCAGAGGTTAGAGTCTAGCGGGGAGTGTTGGTGGAAGAAAAGGACCTCTGTTTTCCCAGCGTTTAGGCGCAGGAAGTTATCGTCCACCCAACGGGCAATATTTCTTAGGCAGTTTTTTAGTGGGTCGAACGTGGAGTGAGTGGGGGTATCGTAGGAAAATAAAAGCTGAATATCATCAGCGTAAGAGGTGGCTTTATTCCTGACTGGGATATGAATTCAGCAAGAGGGGAAAAGTAAACATTAAATAATAAGGGGCTCAGTGAGGAACCTTGAGGGACTCCCCACTTGAGCGGGCGACTGTCAGAGGTGTAGGGGGGGGGGGGGGGGGGGGGTGAAAACTGCCTGTGTCCGATTTGAAAGGAATGAGGACAACCAGTCCAGTGCCTTGCCTTGGATACCTTTAGACAGGAGACTATCAAGCAGGACTGGGTGAGAGACGGTGTTGAATGCTGCCGACAAGTCCAGCAGCACCAACACCGCCCTCGATCCCCCGTCCAGCCTCCACCGCACAGAGTCAGCCATCTCAATCAAGGCGGACTCTGTGCTGTGGCCTGGTCTGAACCCATGTTGAGAGTCATGGAAAAGATCATGGGTTTCAAGGAAGCATGCTAGCTGCTGCTGCACCAGCTTTTCAAGGACCTTAGCCGGGGCAGGCAGTAAGGAGATGGGTCTATAATTTGCTGGTTCCTCCGGGTCTGCGTTGGCCTTTTTTAAAATAGGGACCAACTTGGCATGTTTCCAAGCATCAGGATAGATGCCTGTCTTTAGAGAATCGTTCCAGATGCCGTTTAGTGTGGGATTGAGGAGTGGAGCCAAAGCTTTGTACTGCTTGGCGGGCCATGGGTCGTCTGGGGAACCAGATCTGAATTTCAGGAGTTCCATCAAGGAGCGATCAAGGTTGATCTCTGCAAAATCAGAAAATACCAGATGGGGATCAGAAGGGACATCAAGATTGTCAGTGGTGGCTGAATAATTCTTATTGAGGAAAGTGTTATAAATAGAGGCAATTTTCTCCTCGAAGTAATTGGAAAGCCGGGTGCAAAGGGATTGGGATACCGGAGATTGGCGTTTGAGGGCCATGGGATCAGTAAAGGCTCTTACCGTATAAAGATTTCTCTTGTAGAGCCTTGTGCTTTATTTATTTTGTCCTCCAAGTAATTTCTTTTGTGATCAATTATTTTCTTCCGGTAGTTTTTTAAAGCTTGTTTATATTTGTTTTTACTATCTAGGGCGTAAGAAAGTCTCCATTGGCGCTCCAACTGTTTGCAGGAGGATTTAATCTGATGTAGTTCATAAAAGTACCATGGTGCCGAGGGGGCTGCTCGGAAGGTTTTTATAGGTTTGATAGGGGCAATGCAGTCAATGGCGGTAGATATCCAACTGTTAAAATTGGAGAGCCTAGTGTCTAGATCGGGGCCTTCCATGGGGGGGGGAGGCAGAGAGTTGGGTAGCGATCTTGTCCAGGGAGATCTTACTCCAGTTTCGGCCGACCGTCTTGGCCGGAAGTATAGGTCTGTTCTGATGATGGAGGGAAATGGCAAAGGGGATAAAAAAACTGGTCAGACCAAATTACTGGGTAGGGTTCACTAGTGAGGGTATCGGGGATATTGGAACATATAAGATCAAGTGTATGTCCGGCCTTATGAGTGGGGTGAAAGACCAGTTGGGTTAAACCGCCATCATTTAAGGTGGCTAAAAAGTTGGAACTAATCGGATCAGAGGCGTCCTCCGCGTGAATATTAAAGTCACCAAGCAAGGTGAAATTAGCATAACGAGAGCTTGCTTGGAGCACAAAGTCCAGGAGAACTGGGAGGAAGGAAGGCTTGGATTTTGGGGGACGGTATACTAGCGGGCCGAAATATGTAATGTTAGGGGCCAGTTTAATAAAGAATGGAAGAGCTTCTATGGATTCAATTTTAATGTAGGGAAAGGAAGAGATAGTCCACTGTGTCCTGTAAATGACGGCTACCCCTCCGCCATGGCTATGGCTCTGCCTATTGGCACAGAGGATGTTATAGTCCAGAGGAATGGCCAAACACAAGGCAGGGTTGGATTCCTCTCCGAGCCAGGTTTCCGTCAAGAAGAGAAGATCCCACTTGTTGTCCATCAAAGTCTGGGCAATGTCAAGAGAGTGTTTGACCAGGGAGCGGCAATTGATCAATCATGCTTTTAGCCTGAGATTTCTGTGGGCTGAAGCGGGCTGGACGGGTGCCTTAAGGAGGGGGCCATAAGTGTCCAGCTTTCCTATATCTTTTCCCAAGGAACGTGGGAGACACGGATAGGGAGGTGTAATTAAGTCTAGTTGTGGTGAGTCCTCAAGGGTGCAGCGGCTCGGTTGTAGGTTAAGCAGCGTCTCCTTACTGTATAAGATGTTAGTTAAGGGTCCGCTGTGGGTCCTACCAGAGTTTCTGGTTACAGCCGCGGCATGATCGCGGACCGGCGCAGACGGGCAGGACTCTGGCACGACTCCAGCGCGGTTCTGGCGCGTCCGCCATGCGCGTCCGCTGCGCGTAGGCATGACCGTTCCTTTTTATGCGGCAACTAGACCGTGTCAGAACGCTTCCTCCCCCGTCCAATATGGCCGCTATGTTGCTTCGCCTGCCGGGGACCTGCCGACTCAGCGTCAATGCTCAGCTGACGGTGGCCCGGGTAGCGAAGGAAGTGGGGGCGAAGGTGACAAGGCTTAGCGAGTCAAGCTGGGACACCGGGGTACCGGGGAAGAGGATCAAAGTGAGGCGGTACAATGCGGGGAGAATCACGCAACAATGGGGGTGAGGGTGCACACAAGTTTAAAAGCTTATTAAATCAAGCAATGAACAGGTGAGGCGCTACAATACGGGGAGAATCACACCACAATGAGGGTACACACGAGTAAAAAGTTTGCGCATGTCCCTGTATGCATTAATGGACCTTCTCTGCTATCCCTGTGGCTAAGCTGGCTGGTCCTTAATATATTTATAATCTGTGTTTTACCTTTCACATACCCTCAAGCATCACACCACCAGACACTGTTTCACAGCACCTTGGTGGTCATCATGAACAACATGAAAACACTTTCCATATAGGATCAAAACAAAAAACACCCCCCAACCACACACCCCCACAGTGTAGATTGCTATCCATGTGGGTAAGCACTTCAGCGCCACCTATAGCGGTAGTAAGCGCTATACAAATGCAACAATACAATATGACAAAGTAAAGAAATCCAGGCCACAGTACCATGACACAGTTTTGGGAATTTTCTTTTGTGGCAGGTAAGCATAAATCTTTCCAATGTTTCAAGGAAAGGAACAAGCTTAGGGCTACAATGTTATTTGTGGTGGACCAAGCTCTTACATTTCTGAGACTCTGTTTAAAGTATAAGTTTGTTTGTTTTGTACTCCGAGAAAGTGTACTGTTGTGGGGAGTTACTCAGGAATTAAGCCAGTGACAAGGAGCTGAACACCGAGCTCTGGTCTATTTATATTAGGAATACTTTGAGGAACAACGCCCTAGATCTGCAGTTTACCAAATAGCACTCTTACCCATGGTAGGGAATGCAAGTCACAGATCAGAGAGGATGTTGCAAAGATATTAATCTCATCATGTTGTCATCCTTCATCCACCAGAGGAATAATTTCAAAGATTACGATTTATCCACGCTATCTGAGTGGTAAATCCATTGTTCCTTTGAGTAGTTTGCAAAGGTCTCACATGCAGCCTCAAAATGGCACTATGAAAGGGAAGAATCCCTTGAACAGAAAAAAAGACTAGGTCGTATCTACAGTTGGATGAAACTTGATGTGCATAAACATATGTCACTCCAGGTGAGAACACAATCGCTTATTCAAAAAAAGGCTGCTTTTTTATTTTTGTTTTAAACCATGCTTCTGGGTAGCGAAACATTTGCAACTTGGATACTTCAGATTTGTGGAAATAGAAGTGCAGCTCCATACTCAGCTAAGCTTTCACTGAGGTCTGAAACCTTGACATACTTTCTCAGAAGATGCTTTCATAGCAGCTCAGAACATTATTAGTATTATATATTATTTATAATTAAGGAGAACATTTCAGCCACCTCAACTGATGACTCCCTCAAGAACTATCAAGGCCAATAAAGAAGGGCTAAATGGTGGAAAATCACTAAAAATGAACCAAGGCCCCATGGAAAAAGCAATAGCTTGGAAGATGATTTCCACAACAGACATCCACCCACAACCATGCATCTTAAATCAGAACACCATAGCAAGTTTCCCTTTATCATGTTAGCTAAAACTAAAAATGACTGGCCATCCTCCAAGATTACTTATACTTGCACCAACAGAGGCTGATGAAAGTTCAACATTTCTCCTTTCTGTTCCCTCTACAAAGATCAAAGAAAAAGGTTTCTCCTCCATCCAGTGAGTGAAACATGATTAAGAAGGGATGATATGCTTCTGATTCCCATTATTGAAGAAAATGTGGACCCCACCAGGCAGATGCATATATATGGAAGATCAGTGTGGCCACTATAAGTCTCAAGTCAATTACATAAGTCGGAGCTCGATCTGATAACATAGGTCAAACTTAACAGAGAAGCTCCTTGACTCTTTCTTGTCTGAATTAACTGCAAGTCAAGTCAAGGAAGTTGACCATTATTGAAATATCATCACTGCATTGGCCCCTATTCCTAATGCTTGACCATCCCAAATAACAATTCCTTTTTATAGCCGAGAAGATACATTTACAAATTCTTTCTAAATGATTTGATCTCTTTTCATGTGCATTCATTAAGCAATGTGATGCTTATTTTGGATTTGACACAATGAAATTAGCCATGGGCGTCTTAATATAAATTTAATTTAAAGATATTCATGACCTCTCTCATGGTCGGGTCTTAAGCAATCAGGTGTCTGCTTAAAGTAAGGCACACATTACTCTTATACTGATAAGCATTGATAATACTACCACATACATGCAGAAGATTAATTGGTTGACTTTAGGTGAATTGGTAAAACTTTAGTAGGAAATTCAGTTTCTGCACTGTAACTCGTCTGTATTGTCTGTTTCTGCACTGTAACTCGTCTGTATTGTCTGTTTGTAAACAACTCAAATGTGATAATGTGTGTCTTGTAGATCTATTGCACACATCCAGAGCGAACTTCAGAGCCGCAGCTCTTTGGTAGCACAAGGTAGCACTGAACTGTTCTGTGGTAGCACAAGGTAGCACTGAACTAATTTGTTTAGCATTTAATTCGCAATCGGATGTGCCTCAAACATTTTTTAGGTTTTTGTGGCACAGTGGAGTTAGAAGGCTTCATGTAGAAGAAGGTCGAAGTGGAAACGCTTGGAGAATTTGCACAACAAATAACCCATTGGTCTTTTGATGCTTTTGGCATCCTCCATGTAATTGGCAATGATCCCTCCTGTGGTGTTGACAGTAAGGATACAGAAGTATTTTTTCATTGTTGAGGAGGCTTTACTTTTGAGAGCTGGGGGTCTCCTCTCCCCCTTGAAGGTGACCTGTCATAGAACACAGGCTTCGGTTACTGCTACTGAAATGTCTGCTGTCCGTAGGAATGATGAACGCATTGATTACGATGTAGTGGAGGATATTATTTCTTCATCTCATGTCCTAGCAAATGAAAGGTGTAGGCATCTGTCTTCATAGTGTGCACATCCACATCTGCATGAAATCTGAATAGGATATTGCTTGCAAAACACAAATTGTGATGAACCAGTAGGGAAACTCAGTATTTAAACCATGGAGGTTACACTGGGTCCAAGGACCTAGTGAAACTGTCTACACGCCCTGTTGGTAAAAACAACCCAAGAAAGGCCTAGAGGGCCTTGGACTAGCACTGGTTACAGGCAAAAAGCTCAATAGAGACTTGGAGATTATGTGGAAATCTTCACTTTCTACCTAGAAAGAAGAATTAGAAGGTTCCTTCATTGAAATCGAAAGCCACAACGAGGGAACAAAGGTACAGGTGTGCACGAGAGCTGAACAAGAATGTGTCAGCACATACCCATGTGGGGACACTAGTGGAGGATCTGGAAACCAGCACACACTGTATGAGGAGGAGGAGTTGGAGCTGGGGCAAGGGTGGCTCATATGTGAACAGTCGCTCCAATTCATTATGAGCAAGTTAAAACATATCTACTGTTGTGGCCTGTTTAACAGGAACCCTGATTAAGGGTAAAAGACACACCAGTATTAAGTCCACGCAAGGATAGCTCTAGCATAAAGTGGAATTATTTAGGATTGCAATATCATTCCTCAGTTTCTGTCAAATATACAAACTTTGAAGCTGTAGTTGTTGAAACTGTAGGTAAATTCCATGTTTCAGTAAGGGAGCAGCTCGTGGTATTTTCTTTAACTGAGATCCTAAACTATGCTGCAGACCAACATAAGTATTTTATTTTCTAACTTGTGACTAGAGGGGGCTCGTTTTGAGGGGTTAATGTTCCAAATGTGTAAAATTACCATAAAGTGGTTGCAGTTCTGTCAAAATCTCAAACCAACTTTCCTTGGTCATCCCCTTTACCTTTGACACCTTCACCTGCCAACAACCTTCCCTTAAATACATTATTTAAAAAAAAACATTTTGACTGGTGGTTACCCTACGTAATCCATACACAGAGAACTTCAGTTCTGACAGGGTACCTGCTTAAATCCCATGCTAAAACAATGGCAAGGCCCCCAGTCTAGAGGGCATGCATTCTTAAGTCTGCCTAGGACCATTTTCACTGTCAGTAAAAGTGGACAAATACATTTCCATGTTCTTATCTAGTTCTACAATAGACTCAAGTTTCAGACTCATTAGGACTAAACCTATGCTGTCAAGAGCAGGGAACTATCCAATTTTTTTTAATGTGTTCAGCATTTTCTTCAAAAACGTCTAAATAATTGGAAAGAGTCAAAAGTTGCGAGGTCAGTCCATTAGATCTATCCAACATTGACCTATCCAACATTGATTTTAAAGCCTACCAATGAGTTGTAATGAATAAACCTCTTCATCAGGGCCGGGAAAAAGTTATGAGGTTCTTAATGAGAAAACATATTGCGTACAAATTTCGAAACTTTGTTTTCAGCATTCACAAACCAAATGACTCATTGGTATATCTGATTTAATGATATTTGTCAGCGTTTCGACTAGAAACATCTACAATGGAGAGGGGGAGGAGAGGACTTGAGGCATCCCTTTATAGTGCCTCTATACAGCCAGATACTTTAGGAGGACATCCCATCCACCATGAATATAGCCTTGGAGGACAAACAAGTAGCCATAACAATACCTGTGTGTACTCCCTACCTGGGCGATAATAGAACGTTCTTCTCCAAAAAATAACATGGTCAGGCTGATATCAGGGCACAGTCACATTTTACTGAATCCATTCCATACGAGCACGCAGGCAGAATATACATCAAATGATTCCTCTCCTACCTCCTATTGTGGGCCTAGAATGATGTCAGTCTCCCTCCTCAATACAGAACGTCTATAAGACAGCTCATTAATGGTAGCCCCGGACCTTCTCTCCAGGTCTGGGAGCGGGGGGCCCTGGGTGTAAATCACATATCCGGCTTATACATCTTCCCTCTTTTCTACCTCTAACTGCCGAGCCATGAGGCACAGTTATTTTATGCCTTCTTAAAACAGCCCCTGCTGGTAGAGTACAAGACACACTATTTACAGCCCTGGGAAGGGAGTTAGGGGTTCGGGGACTTTGGGTAGCAGAACACTCATAAGGTCCGATATTCAACAACACCAAGGCCTTCACTGAGATACAAGCACAATAACTGAGCTGGTCTCCATCTAAATATCTGCAACAGCAAAATCATACATTTCGCTCCACAGCCATACTTCCAGCATGGCCAGGTGGACTGCCACACCCATCCGAGGTGAAAGGTTTGAGCAAAAGTATGCATGTTTCTTTATTTTTAAGGGGATTATATGAATCAATGCCCTTGTCAACTTCAATGAAATCAACATGCTTCATTTTCTCCATTTCTTAAGCTTCGTTGGTCCATCACCTTGAGAATCACTCGAATTGTAAGCAATGCCTAAAAGGGGCATTGATTCTACGAACATCTTCGACACTGAATTTAATTATCAATGTGGAGGAATAGGCTATGTTTTGTGCATGCAACGAAAACATTAAAGCTGAAATGTTCAATAAGGCAGAAAAAATGCAAAGGACACAAATATACTTTAAAGAATTTCGAGGATTATATGATAATTTGCAGGGTGACAAATTACAAGAGACAATCATAATTACAACTCACCTTGTGTTCATTTTGTAGCTGGCTGTATTTGTCCTTCTCGTGAAGAAGTTCATTCTCCAGTCTCTCAACTTGCTGCCTTAGTTGTGCAGTTTCTTTCTCCAGAACAGCGGTTAACTTCAATAGCTCTTCTTTTTCTTTGAGGGTCTTCTCCATTCTTATCTAGAGTTAGTTTGGAAGTAAAAATGAGTGTTTCGAATCTACAATTCTAACAGGTACAGCAACAAGCACAATATGAAGAAACTCTGCAGGAGAAAATAAGGTTGGTTAAAATGTACAATGTTTTCTGGGCTACTTTAAGCACTCCAAGCTAGACATCACAAGCAGACGGAAGTACTGCCCAGTTAGTCTTCTGGAGCAAAGGATAGACTCTTCTGTGCCTCTGTTAGTCAGGTGATTTATAGCAACCAAGAACTGCATTGTTCTCACAATAAAAGCTACAATTCAGCAGCATCAGTAATCTTGAAGGTTCAGAAAACTGCTACTGGCGTATCTTTACTCCATCTGAGCCAAACAAGCTTAGCCATGCCTTTCTGTTCCTACAGAATCAACTGAGCATTAGTCTACGTCAGTCATCTGTAACCAAGGCAGCCCTCGAGCCCAGACTTTTTTTTATTATAGAAAGCCCTACCCAGCTTCAGATTGGTCAGTGGCCTGTGTCTCAGCTTATCTTGTAAAGAGCGATTAGCTTTTTTCATAATGTGACAATACAAGAGACTATCCATCTTGCTACAGCCTGCTTGAAATAAGCTTTACCTCTCTACTCTTTATAATTAACAAAAAACTAGTTATCTTTGGGAGTAAGATTAGTGATTGATAGATAATAAAAACAAAGAAGTCTTAATTATTATCAAGTTACGTAAACACCTTTCCATCAGAGTTGTAGGATTCAAGGGAAAAAAACAAATAAGATATTAAGAGTTAGCATTACCAATTCACTGTAAGGGGGCAATATTCAATTCACAAGGAGATTGTTTCCTAACTGGAGGGTATAGCTTCCTGAAGTCTACCAGAACATTTTCATCACACGCATCATGAAAAAGGTGCCTGTAAAGGAGATTCACATTAAGCAGTAATAGCAAAAGAAAATGCCTTAAATGCAAGAGAACTACTAGCATCCTGGCCAGCGTATCTGGTCAGTATAAAAGCCTCATTTGTGGCTTAATGGGCATCTGAAAATGGTTGAGGTGCCACTACTGTCAAGTCTATGGCTATCAGAATAATCTTAAAATTGCTGGCTTGTACTTGGCCATCAATTCTGGATGCTGATGGATCGGCAGAAAATATAAAAGAAGCATCACAATCCAGTTCTGAAACACATTCACCAAACATCGAGGTTCTGTGAACCTGGAAGTGTAACTGTGGCAGTTGACAATTCTTTTTGTAAAGAAAGGATCGATCCCTGATTGCCCCAACAGAAGAAAAGGACTGAAAATGCGTCATTTTAAAGACCCAATTGTTCTGATCTACAATATGGAAGCCTAATTTATTTCCCTTTGTATTCTACAGACTTGTAACAAACAGCCAAGAGGTGTGTTCCTCACCGGAGACAAAGTAACATTACCTGAGCTTGTTGGGTGTGAAGTCTGAATCCCTCCTTTCCTTGTTTTATCGGATGAACCACAGGGTTTGTGTTGTTCGTTTGCAGCATGAACATATGGAGTACTGAACATGAATGTTAAAAAAATGGTCTGAGAGCCTGATGTACTGCCCCCACAGGTCTAGCATATGTAGGTATATGTAAGGAATCCCCTTTCCAATGGAGACCATGCTTCGTGGGTGTCTAGATCCCCCGTAATACCATTAAGTCGAAAATAAACTAAACGTATCTGAGTGTTCACATTTCAGCTGGATTTCAGCTAATCAGGCACTTTCCTGTTCTGTCCATCCCCAAGTTGCTTAGGAATCAGAGCAAACTATGGTTCCCAAACTAAGCTAGCCTTATATAGGTCGATATCATTTGGGGACGTCTCCAATCGTATATGTCTACGGTCTCACATTCCCTGCACTGATTTCATTACAAGACCGGAGGCTACCATTATGCTTACATCTTTTAATGCAGACCAAGCAGCTGCATATGTCACAAAGTAAAAAATTCCATATTAGAACATTAGCAACCAAACAATAGCAGTAAGAACTAGGCAATCAGCCTCTTTTAAATGCAGCTCCAAGCTGATAAGTTCATTATCCCTTTCACTCCTTGCTTAACTATTTTAGATATTCTATGTTTTTTATTTACAGCCGTTATTTGTGATTTATATTGTACATTGCTATTAGCTCGTTATTTATGATTTAAATTGTACACTGCTATTGGCTCTGTGATGCTTTATCGGTATTTCCTTACCGTTTATGCTAATAATATTACGTTTGGCTCTTCATTACTAGACTTCTTCGCCTTTTTGAACTACGGGGATCTCTTTTACAATCCGCGTTGCACTAGCGATCTCCAATTTACGGAGATCGGCGTAGCGTAGTCCTCGTTTTCCCCACCCCCCTCCCTACTACCGGAGTTAATTAACCGCAGTGTTGACGTCACGCCCGGGGGAGAGATGGAGAGGTTCGCCACCTCAGGCTCCTCTCCCCCGTACACTTTGACATTGTCAATTTTAATTTAATTTGCTTTTCCTTACCGCTCGCGACTCCTCTGTTTTCCTTCAGTGCTCCATTTGAGGAATTCACCTTGGCAACGCCCGCGTCACGCACGTTGCCAAGGAACTTTCCTCATCCTGACTTGGAGAATTAAGCTGGTCGGACGCTCGAGCACGATCTTTCAGTTGCTCACGTCCGATCAGCTGACAGTTAGTGTGCCTCTTCGCTTTTTTCCCCCGATTTACAAGGTGACACCTTTTAAAGCTAGCACATATATTTTTGACAATATTTGAGAGCCTCTTTGTCCTACTGGACCCTCCCCACTCCACCCTTACTATATAAATTATAAAAAATAAAAAAAAGGGAGTATTATTTATATATTAAAATGCATCAAAATATTTTACAAAATTATTTAAAAAAAATGTAATATATAAAAAAATATATATATATTTATAATAATTTAATTATGATCTTTAAGGCATCATATTTTAATATTTATTTTACTCATGTCTGATTCCGACTCAGATCAGTCTAACGCACCAGATTCTGATCTTAATGATGAGTCTATCAGGAATCTTATACATAAAGAAATGAGATCTTGCATGTTCTCTACACTTTCCCAGGTCATGTCTTCTAAGAGGTCATTCCCTCCGGAAGGGATTACTTTTATGACATTGACCTCGAGGATGAGAACGCTGAAATAAGGGGTAAGAGGCATAAAAAGACAAATAATATTGATTTCACCCCAGAGAGCACGGGAGGTTCTAGCACCTCGAGATTCACTGGAGGTAATTTCACCTCGCTTGCCTCAGGTGTCCCTAGCGGCACAAAATCTAAAGGTGTCCTTGGCGGCACAAAAGTTATGGGTATCCCCACGACACATATTATCAAAGTGCTCCGAATGATACTAACGATGATCTCACCGTAAATGATGATACCTCAGAATTTCAGGATGAGTATATCCTTCATCTAGATGAAAATGATCAAGACATTGACTCCCTTCTCTTTGGTGGTGACGTTCCGTCATCTTCAAAGGATAGTATTATGGACCCCTTGGGTGAAGAACTGTTTTCCCCTCTTAATATTAAACATCCTAGAAGTTCTGAATGGACCCCCCATGACCACGTTTGTAAGTTTATCACTAAGTGGCTCAGAAACCCATTGGAGAGGGAGACTCACAATCTTTTGAGAGAGGAATGCTCCAGACCTTCTATAGAGGGTAGAGTTTGCCAGACCCCAAATCTCGACCCTGAGCTGATTACCTATCTCTTTAAGCTCGGCAGGGACCCTCAAAAAGGGCTGGAAAGATCCCTTAAAATATGCCAAGATAAAGTTTTGGACATCCTGGGTCCCTTAACTAAGATAATTGACGCAGCAGAAGAAAGCTACCTCAACGACTCCCCTCTTGACACCCTTTCAATTCGTGGTTGGAGTCAGAGAGCTCTAGTCTTGTTGGGCAATGCTAATTCAGGGCTCAACTCTGAGAGGAGAAGAGTAGTTTTAACCAGAATTAGCCCTAAACTAAGCGATTTGGCTGACAAGGAACCTTCTCTTAACCCGAAAGGTCTTCTCTTTGGTGAGGATTTGATTAAAAGCCTTGGCAAATATGTCAATACCTTTACCGCCTTGGATAAGGCCCATCAAAACATGAGGAAGGTGTTCAATTCAAATAACCTTTTTGGAAGGGCCGGAAGAAGGGGCCAATCTTTCGGCCGCTTCAACCGACGGCCCTATTCTAGATCCAGGGGTTATGGCGGAAGAGGATACCAACCCCCCAGCCAACCTCAATTCTATCCCCCGAGAGGAAGAGGCTTTCGTTCGAGAGGATTCAGAGCGAGAGGAGCTTCTGCCGACGCCAACCCTCAAAGTGAGTACTCCTCCCCCTCCCCTTTCTTCGAATCCAAGAGTGGGAGGGAGACTGAAGTTCTTTTACCACAACCGAGTTGCTTTTTTTCGGCTGTGCCCCTAACCCTGGCTGGAAGTCGTGGTGGCCCCTGGACATGTTTCCACCTGAGAAATCTTCCTCCCAAGTAAAAAATCTTGGAGTTGTGTTTGACGACGATCTTTCTTTTCGTCCACACATTACGGGATTAGCTGGGAAATGCTTCGGCATCCTCAAGATGCTGAGGAAATTTCTCCCACTCCTCTCCCTGCCATATCGCAAGAACATTGTTCAAGCGCTTGTGGGATCGCGTCTGGACTATGCAAACACACTTTTTGCAGGACTGCCTAAATATCTTGTGTCCAGATTGCAAATTGTCCAAAACTCGGCGGCCAGAGCTATCTTTGGCCTACCGAGAAGAGTCAGTGCCTCTTTGCTGCGGGTCAGGCTGCATTGGCTACCAATGCCCAGCAGAATCAGGTTCAAAATTCTTACGCTGGCGTTTAAAGCCCTCCACTTTACTGGCCCCGATTACCTCAGGAAGCGTATTGCTTTCTATGTTCCACAGAGGAAATTAAGATCAGCTGATCTGGCTAAAGTGGAGGTGCCTGTGGTCAAACGAGTGCGGATGGGAGGTCGGTCGTTTCAGTATATGGCAGCTCGATTTTGGAAAGAGCTCCCTCTTTCCCTACGTAAGGCTAATAACCTTCTGGCCTTTAGGAGGGAGCTGAAGACCGTCCTCTTCTCTGTATAATCAGTGCGTCTATAGTGTATCTGCCTCTGGGTTTTCTGGGTTTTCTTCAGGCCTCTTTGCTAAAGCGCCGGGACACCCCTTGGGGTAGCCGTGCACTCAAAAAGTGTGGCCATAACATAACATAACTGGAAATTTATCACTCAAGATCCTTGGGTTCTAAATACCGTAGTCGGTTTTTAAGTGGATTTCTCTCAAACCCCAGTTCAGAACTCACTTCCGAAGGCAATTCCACTTACTTTGGATCAGGAAAAAATATTAGAGGAAGAAATTTCCTCAATGCTCCAAAAAGGTGCTATTATAGAGGTCCCTATGGAATTTCTGAGGTTTGTAAGCACTCTTTTTCTCGTAGAAAAGAAGGACAAAGGTTGGAGACCTGTCATAAACCTCAGGGAACTCAACAAATACCTTGTTTACAGACATTTCAAGATGGAGGGAATCCATCTTCTCAGAGACCTCTTATTAGAAGGGGACTGGTTAGTCAAATTGGATCTGAAAGATGCCTACTTTACCATCCCCATGGCCAAGGTTCATCAACCTTTTCTTCAGTTTATTTGGAAGAACCGTCTTTACCAATTCCAGGCCCTTCCTTTCGGCCTCTCCTCAGCCCCTTGGTGTTTCACCAAGGTGATGAGGGCAGTCACCTCATCTCGAAGAGAAAAAGATATTCGTCTCATCATTTATCTAGACGACATCCTTATACTGTCTCAAGATTACGATCAGATCATTCAAGATCTCAAGACTGTTGTAGACCTTCTAGAAAGCTTGGGTTTTATCATAAACAAGGAAAAATACATACTTTCCCCCTCAAAAACGATGGAATTCCTCGGTTTCACCGTAGACACAAGGAATTGCCTTCTCCTTCTCCCTCCAAAGAAAATTTCAAAAATCAGGAAAGAGATAAAACACGTCCTGAAGCAACAAAATCTCTCCTTGAGAGAACTAGCCAGACTCTTGGGCCTTCTCTCCTCTTCCATTCAGGCTATCTTTCCGGACCCCTTAAATTATCGAGCCCTTCAAAGAATAAAAGCAAAAGCTCTCAGGTCAGGTCTCTGGTACAGAGACCGCGTTTCTCTAAACCAGGAGGCCGTCTCAGAACTGAATTGGTGGTTAGACAATTTGGACGCATGGAATGGCAGGGCGATCTTCGGTTCAGCACCAGATTTTATTTTGGAATCAGACGCGAGCCTTCATGGCTGGGGTGCTCGTCTCCAAGATCAAAACACTGGTGGGATCTGGTCTCAGGAAGAATCCTTTCAACACATCAATTATCTGGAGTTGACCGCAGGGCTCTATGCTCTAATGAGTTTCAAGCACTCTCTTCAAGGCAGGTCAGTCATTCTGAAAATGGACAACATGTCCGCTGTTGCCTACATAAAACGCTTGGGTGGCACCAAATCGGAGGACCTCTCAAACCTGGCCAAGAAACTTTGGATATTCTGCCTGGAACACAAGATCTCTCTCAGAGCAGAATATCTTCCGGGAAAATCCAACCTATGTGCAGATTGGAATTCGAGGTTCCTCATAGACTACAGCGATTGGAAACTCAACACTTCTGTCTTCAATTCCCTCAATCATTTCTGGGGTCCTTCCAAATAGACCTTTTTGCCAGCAGACTGACATTCCAACTGGAAAATTATTACAGCTGGATGTCCGATCCGGGTGCTCTAGCGGTGAACGCCTTTCTCCAATCTTGGGAAGGGATCGTTGGTTATGCCTTCCCTCCATTTGCAATGATCCAGAGAGTACTTCAGAAGGTGAGACAACAGCGCTCTTCAATCGTTTTGATAACTCCATTTTGGCCGTCCCAAGCATGGTTCCCTACTACTTTGAAACTAACTTACGATCTCCCGTTCCTGATTCCTTCACTCTTAGACCTCCTTACAGACGTAGACGGTCGAATTCACCCTCTCGTTCAGACAGGGAGTTTGAACCTTCTTGCCTGGAAGGTGTCAGGAGATCTAACCATCTCGCAAGACTTTCGTCAACAGCTTCTGCTCTCCTCGGAGAGTCATGGGCCCCCGGAACACATTACCGGTACAACAACATTTGGAAGGTATGGTTACGTTGGTGCTTGGAGAGGGACCTGGATCCCGTGGAGGCACCTATCGTTGATACAGTTAATTTTCTTGGAGAGCAATTTGATAGAGGTCTGAGTTACAGATCTATCAACTGTTATAGGTCTGCCATTTCTGCAGGTCATTCCCTTGTCAACAATAAGACGGTAGGTAAAAATCCTATTTGTAGAATTCTAAAGAGTGTAAGAATTAGGAGACCTCCAAAACCTAGATATCAATGCGTTTGGGGTGTTAAGTTGGTTCTTGACCTTTTCTGTTTCTGGCCTGAGAACTCTTTTGAATAGAAAGAACCTTTCGTTGAAATTGGCAACTCTTCTTTGTTTAATTTCATGTAGAAGAGTTTCTGATGTTAAAGCTCTGGATATTTCATATAGATCCTATGATATGTTTGGGGTCAGATTTGATTTACATAAAAGAACCAAAACTATGTCTAATACTATTTCTTACCCACGATTTGACATGTGTAATAAACTTTGTGGTGTCCACTGCATGAAAGAATATGATCTGAGAATGAATTCTCTTCGTCCTTCTGGTGTTAATCAATTACTTATCTCCTCTGAGTGGTCGCTCCCCAGTGTCCCTCGAGACATCCGGTATCGTTGTGCTGCTTTGCGATCCTAAAGTGCCTAATCATTATTGCCTGCTGTCTGCCTGGTTGCCGCTTTGCCTTATTTGTACTTTGCTAATTTTAAACTGTTGCTTTGACTCTGTTTGCGCATTTGCTCCAAGCGCTCGTCTGTTCTCCCCCCTCCGCCTCCATTTTGATTGTTGTTGTTGTCCTCGGTAGCCCGCCCCGCCTCCCAGCTGAGCCGCCCTCGCCCCTCCCCCATCCATATATGACAGTTGTTCCCGCGCGCAGCGTTGACGCGCAGCGTTCGCGCCCCATCCGCGCCGAAGGTGCGCCAAAGGTAAGCCCGTCTACGCCCGTCCACGCCTGGACCGCGCCCAGCGCCAGACCCCCTGGCCCTCGCATTGCCCAGCCCTCCCGCGTTACCTACGATGCCACCACCCTCCTAGCCTTTAACCCCGGCCGCTACCGCAACTGCGTCCAAGCCGCTCCTGGACACACCCATGGACCTTTCTCATGCTACTCCTGCAAATTCACCAGCACCGTCAACAATTCCGCCACGATCACACCACAGATTCCCGACCCCAACCACCTACAATGCATCTTGCTCAACACCCGATCGGTCCACAGGCACGCCATTGACCTATGGAATCTACTAGACACCATCTCTCCGGACATCGCCTTCCTAACAGAAACATGTATGAACGCCTCCTCCGCCCCAGACATAACCATTGCCATCCCAGAAAATTATAAGATCATACGCAAGGACCGTACCGGCCACACAGGAGGAGGAATCGCTATCGTCCACAAGAAATCCATCCACATCTCAACCAGCTCTGACGTCAATCTCGCCAACTCTGAACACCTTCACTTCCAGATCCACACCGACCCCAATACCACACTCAGAGGCACCCTCCTTTACAGGCCACCAGGACCCCGCGCACAATTTAGTGAGGACATCACGGACTTCATCACTCCACACGCGCTCCCCTCCAAAGATTACATCCTTCTGGGAGACCTCAATTTTCACCTTGAAAATAACAACGACCGCAACTCCACCGCCCTTTTGGACAACCTCGCCAACCTCGGACTTAAACAACTGGTCACTTCCCCCACCCACATCGCAGGTCACACTCTCGACCCTATCTTCACCTCCAGCAACCATGTCTCCTTCAGCCACACTACGGCTCTCCTCTGGACTGACCACAGCTGCGTTCACTTTACCTACAACAAGCCCAAACCCAACAACCACCCCCAACCAACTCTGCAAAGAAACTGGAACAAAATCACCATCGACCAGATCTCCTCATCGCTTCTTCTAAACCCCCCAGCCCACTCCTCAAACCCCGACCAAGCCGCCAACAACCTCACCCTATGGTTATCCAACAGCGCCGACATCCTAGCACCACTGAAAAAACGACAAAGCAAATCTGGCAGCAAGAAGACCTCATGGTTCAACGAAGATCTTAAGAAATCCAAGAAACTCTGCCGCTCCCTTGAGAAGGCCTGGAAAAAAGACCCAACCACCAATACCAAGGACGCCTTCAAAAACGCCACCCGCATACACCACCAACTGATCCGAAAGGCCAAGAAAACCGCCTTCAAGGACCGACTAGATAACAACGCCCACAACAGCAAGGAACTTTTCAACATCGTCAAGGAATTTACCAATCCCTCGGCCAACTCTAACGACATCACCCCTTCTCAAGCCCTCTGCGACTCCCTAGCTTCATTCTTCCACAACAAAATTGCAGACATCCACAACAGCTTCGACGACCAACCCGGAGACCAACCCACCCAACCATCTGCTGGACCTTCACCCCCCTCGAACATCCTTAATGACTGGAACCCAATCTCCACTGAGGACACCATCCGCCTGATGAACTCCATCCACTCAGGATCCCCCACAGACCCATGCCCTCACTACATCTTCAACAAAGCAGACTCCATCATAGCACCGCACCTCCGAGACGTCATCAACTGCTCCTTCAACTCCGCCATCTTCCCGGAAAGCTGGAAACACGCTGAACTCAGCGCCCTTCTGAAAAAACCCACAGCGGACCCCACCGAACTCAAAAATTACCGCCCCATCTCGCTCCTTCCATTCCCGGCCAAAGTCATCGAGAAAGCCGTCAACAACCAGCTCGCCGCCTTCCTCGAAGCCAACAAATCCCTCGACTCCTCACAGTCCGGCTTCCGAGCAAAACACAGCACTGAGACCGCCCTCATCGCAGCAACAGACGACATTCGAACTCTACTGGACAATGGAGACACAGTCGCCCTCATCCTCCTCGACCTCTCCGCAGCCTTCGACACAGTCTGCCATAGCACCCTTCTACAGCGCCTCAGAAACATCGGAATCCAAGGAAAAGCACTAGAATGGATCACCTCGTTCCTCACCGGAAGAACCCAGAGAGTCCGCCTTCCACCATTCAAGTCAGAGGCCACTGAAGTCATTTGCGGCGTACCACAAGGATCTTCACTCAGCCCCACCCTTTTCAACGTATACATGAGCCCCCTCGCGGCCATCGCCCGCCAACACAACCTTAACATCATCTCCTACGCGGATGACACTCAACTGATCCTATCACTCACCAATGACCCTAGAACCGCCAAAACTAACCTACACGAAGGTATGAAAGAAGTAGCCGAATGGATGAAACACAGCCGTCTGAAACTGAACTCAGATAAAACAGAAGTCCTCATCTTAGGTACCTCCCCCTCCGCATGGGACGACTCTTGGTGGCCAGTAGCCCTTGGAAAAGCACCCATCCCGACAGACCACGCACGGAACCTGGGCGTCATCCTGGATTCCTCACTTTCAATGAACAGACAAGTCAACGCCGTCTCCTCATCCTGCTTCAACATTCTTCGCATGCTCAAAAAAAACATTTCGTTGGATCCCCACCGAAACTAGGAAAACGGTCACCCACGCTCTGGTCACGAGCCGACTGGACTATGGAAACACCCTCTACGCCGGTACTACCGCTAAACTCCAGAAAAAACTCCAACGAATCCAGAACGCTTCAGCCAGGCTCATATTAGACATCCCGCGCAACAATCACATCTCTGGTCACCTGAAAGACCTCCACTGGCTTCCCGTCAATAAGAGAATCACTTTCCGGCTCCTAACCCACGCACACAAGGCACTCTACGAAACCGGACCAGAATGCCTCAACGCAAGACTGTCCTTCTACACCCCCTCACGCCAGCTACGATCATCCAACCAAGCCCTGGCCACTGTACCTCGCATCAACAAAACCACCATGGGAGGTAGATCCTTTTCCTACCTGGCAGCTAAAACATGGAACTCACTTCCCACTCACCTTCGCCTCACTCAGAACCACCTAGCATTCAGAAAGGAACTTAAAACATGGATATTTGACCAGTAATTCCCCTCCCCTCTTCAAGCGCCTTGAGACCCTCTGGGTATGTAGCGCGCTATATAAATTTTCTGACTTGACTTTGTTAAGCCTCACAAAGGTATTTCTTCCACCTCGATAGCAAGATGGGTTAAAACTGTTATGGGGCTTGCAGGTGTCAATCTGGATCTCTTTAAACCACATTCCATCAGACGTGCTATGGCCAGTAAGTCTTTCTGGTCCGGTGGTAAGTTGGAAGACATTCTTAAAGCTGCTGATTGGTCTAATTCCAGTACCTTTGCTCATCACTATTGTAAACGTATTACCCATATGTCTGATGTTGTTCTACATGACTACCAACAAGCATAATGGTAGCCTCCGGTCTTGTAATGAAATTGCGATTCTCCTATTTACATGACCAGAGAATCTGGATTTCATTAAAGACACAGAGGCTAGCATTATCCCTCCCACCCATCCCTTGGGTGGTTGTATTTGATTTATTGTGCTTCTATTTTAATCTCATGATATGTTTATTTGGTATGTTTATTTGATTGCGCATACTCTTTTACTCTTATGTCCCATTGCAAAATGTATCCTTCTTGCTTGTATTTCTGGTTTCATTTACACCCCCTTTTTTTTCTTTCAGATAACCTCTCATGAGTTCATTTTCATGGCTCCTGATCTACAGATCTTGAAGTTTACTCCTGTTCTTCAGATATTGAATTCGTTTGGTTCCTTTATCTTCATTCAAGTTATGGAATTGTGTTATACTTCATGGATACTCTTTGGACATTTCCTTTCGCCTTTTCTCCACATTTAAAAGAGGCTGATTGCCTAGTTCTTACTGCTATTGTTTGGTTGCTAATGTTCTAATATAAACTTTTTACTTTGTGACATATGCGGCTGCTTGGTCTGCATTAAAAGATGTAAGCATAATGCTAGCCTCTGTGTCTTTAATGAAATCCAGATTCTATGGTCATGTAAATAGGAGAATCGCAATTTGTTTTAACTAGGCTGCGGTTGGGAATATTGCACTTTTTAGTTGCCTTTCCAGTTATGACAGTATTAAACAATGTGGTCGCGGCAGTATGAGCAGCTAAACATATATTTACAAGAAACACACAACACATAGAGATGTGGTCATTAGATCCACTTCTGAATCCTGTGTATTGTTCAGAAATATATCAGATGTAGTACAAATCAAAGCATCTAAAAGTATGAGTCTTACATATGCTCATTCGGACAAGAATGCAGAAAATTCTTTAGTATATACAGTGCTCGAGATGACATGGAAGGAAGGAAAGATAGGGATAAGGTGTTCATGTGCCAGTAGGGGACAAGGAAAAGTAGTGGTGACATATATGCATCAACATGATTCGCTGTATACGTTTTCCAATATGATCAAAACGTTCCCATTATAATACATAACTCTACAGGTCCCTGAGTTTATCTTATTAGGTGTCGCTAGAGTTTGTATACAGATAGTAGTCGACGTTTCGACCCCTAATTACAGGATAAGTAGTAGTCCTTGTGGTGGGGTCTCCATCAGGACTGGGGGAGCACCTGTGAAAGACAAACGATGTGTGAGGGAATGTATATACAGTGGCGTGTGTTTCAAAAACTCAATGAGGCATGAATACCTACGTGTGGTTAAAAAATGGGGGGGGGAATGTGTCAATCCTCCGTATTCGAAGTTGCTGTAGGGCTGTATCAAGTCGCTCCTAGCGAAAAGGAGGGAAACAAATGGGCCTTGAGTAGGATATAAATCATAATTGGTTCAGAAACTGTGTGAATGGACAGAATCAATACTTACTCCAAATGAATTGAAGTGGCTGGTAAGTGTGCAACAGGATGAAATTCTCCTGGAAGTAGGAAAACCTGTGGCGTGGTGTGCTCGCAGGTCCTGGGAGTAATCCCTAATTCGCTGAAATGAAAACAAAGTCTAATTCTAGACTGAGCTAATATCGAAGGTGGAAATCCACAGTTGAAAGCGAGAAATAACCATCTACAAATCCTAAAAAGAGTCAAAACACAGTCATCATGGACGGGCTCTTAATATGAGGCCGTTTGTATGTAAATGAGGCCACAACTACGTTATCTGGCCCCCATACTTGCGGGCGTAATGTGGCATGAAATACCACCAGCCAATGGAAGTCAGACAGTACAGCAGGGCAGTTCTACTGATACAAGGGGTGCGTCTGGAGTACCACATCGAATGCGGCTGCAGTGTTGCAGTATTTTACTTTTAACTTTCTGTTGGGTTTGTCCCACATGTACTAGTGCGCAGGGACACAAAATTGCGTATATGACGTCCTTAGAGTTGCAGTTGCTATGTGACTTCATTGTGATCTCATGGTTCCTGTATGTGAACTTCTTTGTTTCTATTGTCATTTCACAGGCCTTGCAATGGGAACACTTGAAATGGCCCACTATATTTGGAAGATTCCACATCGATTGGATCGTGGGGTTGGGTGGAGTAGCCAGTAGGGAACGCACAACATAGTCTCGTACATTTTTTGCCTTTTTAAATGCGTGCATCGGTGGGTCTGGTATGCCTACTTTATTTTTTTGAATTTGTTACTTTGTGTACAGTACATTGTAACACAGATCATTCTGTTGGTGTTCTGTTTGGTTGGTTTGGGTGTAAGTAACGTCTCACGGTTCTGGTACCAAGCTCTTTTTCTCGCACGAGTGACAAGTCTCTTAGGATACCCTCTCTCCAGTAATCGATTGATTAGGTCATCAGACTCCCTAAAGTAGTCCTCTTGCCATGAGCAGGTCCTGCGGATGCGCAGGAACTGCCCAAGCGGAAGGTTATCCCTGAGGCTCCTGTTGTGATGACTAGTGTATCTCAATAGGGAGTTCCTTTCTGCGGGTTTCCTATACAGAGTGGTGTACAGATGGTTCTCAGATGCCTTCATTGAGATGTCTAAGAAGTCTATGGCGTCTCTATTGGAAGTGATCGTGAATTTGATGTCCTTAGAGCATGTGTTTAACCATTCATAGAAAGACCTCAGATCTGCATCATCCCCTGTCCATATCAGGAGGATATCATCAATGTACCTCCGCCATTTGTTGATGTTCATCTTGTAAGGGTTCCTGTCAGACAGAATGTGGTGTTCCTCAAAGTCGCTCATATAGAGAATGGCTAGATGGGGAGCGAAGGCTGCCCCCATCGCTACACCTTTCGTTTGGATATGGAACTTATTCTGGAAGGTGAAGAAATTATGCATCATTGCCACCTCAATGAGTTTCACTATGAACTCTGTAGGTACCTCAGTAGGTTGAGGTCTGGTATCCAGTGCTTTTTTGATAGTCATCAAGGCTTCTTGCTGTGGCATACTGGTGTATAATGACGTGATATCAAGGGTGGCCAATATTTGTGTTTGTGGGTTAAAGTCCATACCATCCACCATGTTGATGACTTCCATTGTGTCACGAAGGTAAGTTGTCTTTCCTTCTGCCAAGGGCTTTAAGAAAAAGTCCACGTACTTACACACAGGTTCAAGGAGGGAGCCACATCCAGAAATGATCAGTCTTCCTGGCGGTTTCTCCATATTTTAATGCACCTTGGGGAGTGTGTAGATGTTAGGGGTGCGTGGTTGAGCATTATTCAGATAGTTGTACTCATGATCGGATATGAAGCCTCCTTCTTTGCCTTCTGTGGTTATGTTATGTATGAGTCTTCTTACTTCTTGGGTTGGATCATTAGGAACACCTTTGTAGCTGATGCCATCGCCGAGTTGTGAGTTAATCTCATCTTTGTAGTCCTCGATATTCTGAATCACAATGGCTCCACCCTTGTCCGCCGGTTTTATAACTATGGTCTTGTTCTCCTTGAGTTTGTTAAGGGCAGCACGTTCTCCTTTAGATATGTTCTGTTGGACATAGGACTTGGATATGCAAGCCTTGAGGATATCTCGAGCTACTACACTCTCAAATGCCAGGATCTTGTGTGACATCTTATAGCTTGGTGGCACGTAGATGGTGGTCTTAGTCCTGTGGTGGATGTTGGTAGCTGTGAGGGTGAGTCTCTGTAGAAATGTCGCAGGCGTACTTTGCGGAAAAATCTATGTAGCTCCGCTTTGACATTGAAACGATTCGGGAATGAAGTTGGTACAAATAATAAACCCTTTGATAGGTTCTTTGTTTCATCCTCTGTTAAAGTATGGTTTGAGAGGTTGATGATGGGAATTATTCGGCCTACCATCTGTAGGTTTTTCGTCTGGTACTGATCTCGCCGTGGTTCTCTGGTTGGAAACGGACTTGTTTCATGTTCTGACCTCGGTGTTATCCCATGTTTGTTGTTGGGGAATCGGTCCTCGTCTGGGTCCTCTGTTCCAGTTGCGTCCCCTGCCTCTGGGCCGTCTCCACTGAGTGTCCTCTAAAAAAGGATACTGTCCCTGTGGTTGGTACCAGGGTTCCTGTGGTTTCCAGTTATGAAGCAACAACCTAGTGGCATGATCCCATGCCCAAGGGATGTCACTTCAAAGCAGAGCACTAAGCACATTATTCTATTTTGTAGTTTTTATGATGGGTTCTGGAGATTTTACTTGAAACCACTTTTTATCCCAAATTATATCAGGGATCACAAGGCTACCCTAAAGTTTCTGTGCGCCCTGACAGACTCTTTTCTATGTTTTAGTATTGCCTCATTTATATGGGATGCAGTTCGTATTAGGAAAAGCATCATCTTTTAGTTAACATGGACCATGTCTATTTGATGCACTTTTATTGTATTTTAGAAGCACATGATGAGCTGAAGGCATACCACCTAGAACGATCTTTCCTACAAACCACAAAGCAGAGTTTACGGTTGTCCCTTAAATCTGCTGTTTATGTAACTGAGTGTTTCTAAATCTTTGTATTGCTATATTTACCTATGATTGTGGTAGGACTAAGTCATGTATTATACTCCCTTACTACGAACCGAGGACTGGGACTTTTCTACTAGCCACTGTTTAAAGAATGCTTAGCCCATTTTTTATATCTGTCTTGAATTGTTTTGATCTTTCTATTGAAGGTTTTTAAATCATTAATTTTGCATTTTTTATGGCCAACTTGCTTGCAATGAATAAAGATTTTTTGAACTGAGAGTCCATGTGGTCCAGCCTACAGTCCTACGAAGTTAAAGTTAAAATGGCAGGATTATGATGAGAAAGAAGATGCCTTGCCATTTTCAGAAGAGACAGAAGATCAACAAAGAAGGACCTAGACAACTTCATCAACAGTTTCACAGCCAACTAGAACGAAGTTGATAGCCAACTATTCCTAGTCTATACATTGTCACCTAAGTACCCATCGCACCCCATTTTCAAAATACTAAACTTCAACCAAAGAGGTGGGAGCACAGTAAGGATCACATCCCCTAGATGTCACAATCTCTTAGTTTTCATAGTGCAAGTGTGAAGGATTGCAATGGCTGATGAACATTATTAATGTTTTGGTAATGTTACCATACGACTTCTAGCTCGACTGCGGTGAAGATTCAAGGATGTGAATCTATGAAAAAGAGAAAATGATGGAAAAGCATTTTGCAATGGTGCCTGCCAGTGCAGGCAATTGGTAATTATCTGGCTAGGGCAATAGAATGCGACATGGATGTATGTTAGTCACCACTCCTAGACCAAATGCCGGCTAAAAACCCTTCAAACATAACTAGCGAGGGAGCCAGCTGAGAATGCACAAATAAATTAGTAGTACCAAGCTTGCAGCTTTGTATCAAAAAGTAAACTCTTTGCAACTTTAGGTTCTAGACTGAAACCTACTTAGTTCCAATTCTCTCATCTGAACCGGGCCAAATCACATTTAGAGCAAGGCTCAAGCATTCTAAGCTCAGTATGTTCCTGCTCTTATGCTGCATCGGAGTCTACATCATTACAAAACCTATCGCTGGTATGCACTTTATTGTGAATTTAAACAGTCCCAATGCTATCAGTGACTCAACTTATGTTGGTTGCAATACCCTACCATTTAAAATGCCCAAGAGTCAAACAATACATATTGGATTTTTTGGGGGGTTTTTTGTGTGCTTTTTACAAGGAGTCTAAAAGTCAGAGGGTAACCGCTTCACTAGCCTAGTCATCAAATCGATTACATGAGAAACGGCAGGCAATTCAGATGCAAAAAAAGTTCTTAATGTAACATTTATCACTCACAAAGAAGGAAGTACTAAATGGGAAAACAGAGGTATCAAGAAAATGATCAGGAGAGTAAACCAAGATCACAAATGCAAAACGTTAAAAATATGAAAACACAAACCCTTACACAAAAAAAAGCTATGAAACTGTCACGGTTAAAGAATCCAAAAGAACAGGAAAAAGAACAAAATCGGAAAAAGGCCCTTTTACTTAAAGAGAGAGCTCACACAACAAGGGGATCAAACAAAATAACAAGTCTTCAGTGGAGCAAAACATTAGGAGAGTGGTTTTAAATAAACTTTTATTGTTAAAGCTACATCCTTATTCTGCATTCAAGTAGTTCACAGAGTAGCCAGTCACTACCACATTATTTCAATGAAATGCAGATTGGTTTATGAATGAGAAAAGCTTTAAAGTGATGCAACTGATTTTTTTTTTGTAATGCGCACGGTTACTCCTCTAATGTTAATTATTATATTTGTAAATCCTTCTAAGTGTCCTGACTTTTATAGGTACTTAAATAGCAAAGCAAATACCGGGACCGAGGAAACGATATCACTTACTTCATGGCAGTGCTGATATAGCAAAAGAAACTGAATGTTTGCAGGTAGTTCAAAGGATGTTAAAAGTTATGTGTTGGAGGTGTGCATGGAACGTCTGACTTTAGGCCTCTGGCAATACGATAATCCCTTGAAAAAGAAACAATGCTATATGCTTGTCTGAAAAAGAAATGACACAATTAGCTAATTTGGGAATTAGACAGGCTGGATGACTTTGTCAAATACACTTACCTAATTTTGTCTGTTGCTTGAACTCCACATTTGGTTGACCTGGACCCCTAATATTGAAAAAAACCTTGGACAAGTTGTCTTTCCTCACTTTAAAATGGACACTCCTATTTAAAAAAAAATAACAGCGCTCAACCACCACAGCATCTCATTTGAGAAGATTTCTTAGGTTTTTGGGGTCCTCTGAAGATACATAATGCCCAAGTCTGCAACAAAGACTTTCTCATGGCAGTCTTGTTACCCTCATTCACCTTGGCACAGGCAGGTCTGCATCAAGTGATGCAGTCGTTTATTTTTTGTAAAGCTTTATTCGACATTTTATCATAAAAGCATATATCAAAGATTGTCCGTGATTTCATAAAAACCAATTCCAACAATACGATTAATAGTGATGCAGTCAAAGACAAGGGATGTTTGTATCTGAGAGAACTCATAGACTCCCTGCCAGCCCAACTCTACCACTTGCCCATGCCCCACTCTCAGGACAGCATCGTGTGACGTGCTCCCCTGTTCACCAGGCCGGCATGAGAGTATGGATGGAGGTGGATGTCCTGGCAGTAAAGAAGCAGTTCAGAAGCCTGAGTTCACTCCCTATTTTCACTGCCTCTAAAAGTGAAAACAAGATTTAGCTAAGGGGTGGGGAAGTAAGTCATATTTATTTATCAAAATGCAAGCCTAGAAAAATCCTATTTGACTGACTCAAGGAGCTAAACATGGCATCTTATTACAAGTTCCTCAAAATGGAGCCTGCTAACTTGGTTTCAGTTTTTTTAATCTTGTGTTAACCTATTTCAATATTACTAAAGTTGCGTATTAAGAAGAGTGGTGCTTTTTAACCTTGCAGTGCAACCCACTTACTAATTTGAGCTCTATACCATATAGTATGTCACACCAACCTCAAGTAATGCAGTTTTTGTAGTCACCACCAACATGTCGGATTGCCCTTCATCTTCCATCGTGAGCAGCTCTTCTATAGGTGAGGATGTACGAAACTGGAATGGTGTGCTTGCTCCACGAATTTCACCCTTATGAGTAACGTAGCAGAACTGGTAAAATTCTCCATCGTCATTTGGAAGGTAATAGCCTTACAAACAAAATATATTATATTAAATATCACACAGCAACTTGTAGAATTTTTATATTATGCATGTAACACTGAATTATGCAAATTTGGTGTTCAGAAATCAAACCAATCTTTACTTGTATTCAGAAGGCTACGAAAATAATGTTATAGAATCAGATGATCTTAGCTTTCCTTAACAAGAAAATACTACCCTGTAAAAAACTGGTATAGGGTAGATACCAGGATTTTTCAAAACGGACGACAATTCATCATGGTCCTGTGGTCAAATCTGTCACATCATCTATATAGCTATTTTGTGTGAATTTAAATCGAAAAAATGACTACTGACAGAAACTAGTTTTATCAAAAACGGACTACTCCTAGTTCTTAGTACATCTGGATAACATCACTTGTATACAAACAAACCATTCTTGCACTAGACAAATTACTATGCTTACTCTGAAGGTTCTACTCACAAATGCAAGGTGGTGGCTTTAACGTTATATGACTAGACAAATTACTATGCTTACGGGAGTTCTGGAATAATTGTGGTGAGGGCCTCGTGACAGATAGTAGCTGCACCATATTGCAACGCACATCAAAATAGTAAACTTAGGTTGTTAGTAGCACAAAGCTTTTAAAATGTTTCTGGTACGAAGTGATTTATCAACAATAAAGAGCAATCAGTTTACTGCAAGCAGTGTGCTACCGAAAGATCAACTATTTACTAACATAACAGGAATTGCAAGAACATTAACAACGAAAAAGTTACTTGCAATCCTGCTTCATCATGGGCATTTTCATTAACTTGAAGTGTGACTTTTCTTTCCAGAGCATGCCAGTTTTTTTTTCAAATTTAGGGCAAGCATCCATTAAGACTTTATAAAGTTTTTTTTCCACAAATGATATCCAGTCCAAATGTCTGACCTTTTCCCCCCACATATTTGTAATTATGACGATACTCGTGATTTACTCTGAAGGGGTTTGAAAAAACAGCCAAGACACGGCAACATTTCATTTTAGGCGTGCAAACAAGTGAATGAAGTTTGCTTTTCCAAAACCAGCAATCAAAAGGTTTGCTGTTCTACCTTCTTGCCAGCTTTCAGAAACGGGTTGCGGGGGAAAAAAATATATATTTCTTCAAAATTATTTTTGCATTTTCATAGGTGGAGAGAAACCCCGAAAGCAAATCATTTGTGAAAAATATTAAATTATAAACTCGACATGTGGCCATTCATGTGAATTAGTCCAGGTTTCATTAAACAAAACTATCATAATGAGTACAGGCAAAGGCGTCCCCTGAACCAACGAAAATGCTGGAATACTTTGAGGAACCATGAAATCGTGCAAATCGTATTTTTGCGGCCACTCACTTAAAATGCATTGTCTAATAATTTTCAAAACTCACATAATATCAGACGTCCTACCATCCTACATTGCCACATGATTACCAATAGAAATGAAGCCCACATTTACAGGCAAAGCATCGGCCCAATAATTCAAATATTGAAAGGCTTTGTCAGGTGAAAAATTCCGAGGAAATCACTATGGAGATGGCTTCGGGATTTAGGTCTATGTCGGCAAGTACCCATGGATTCTGACCAACCCCAGACATTTTCGAAAGCTGGTGACCCAGGGAGATTTGCTTTGTATCGATACACTACTAGTTTCCATTACACAGAATACCCAGTTACTGTCAAACTAAGGCTAATCACAACGTCTTCATAGTGATATGCCAAAATTGTAGACAACAGCAAGTGTCCTACTGTTCTGTGACCGCACACTTCTTCCAATAAAAAAGAAGCATTTGCAATGTAATAGGTCTCGTATTTGTTAGAGCTATTGTTTATTTATTTATTTATTTATTTTTAGAGTTTTCTATAGCGCGAACTTGAACCGATTAGGTTATCAGAGCGCTTTACATAGCACCAGTTTCGTTACATGTTAACACAGCAGTTTACATAGAATCAGTTACGTTGCACATTTCAGTAACTTGAACCGATTAGGTTATCAAAGCACTTTAAATAAGACAGCATTCGATGTCCAGTGCCCTCCTCCGCCGTGTAGCGGGGGACCACTTCCAGCCCTCCGAAGTCGTCGAGCTGTCGGGACTAGGCTCCTGGAATGTCCAGTGCCCTCCTCCGCCGTGTAGCGGGGGACCTCTTCCAGCCCTTCGAAATCGTCGAACTGTCGGGACTAGGCTCCTGGAATTTCAGCTGTCCCTTTACAACTACTTTGTTTGAAGTCATGACGGAGGTCTCAATCCCAGCAGCAACCAAGTGAGCTCTCTGTCTCCAAGTTTCTCTCCGCGCTTGATGATAGTCTAGTATTATGGATTTAGGTGGCTCGCACTGGTCATGTCACGTGACAAACTTCAGGAAACCTCGTTGTTTTGAAAGATTTTCTCAAGGCCATAAATTCCCCCAGCACAATTTTTCCATCTTAATTCTAATGCGTGGAAATAGCAGGATTGGTTAACCCTGTAAGTCCTGTGGAGGGAGGATGTGTGCTTTAATCCCCTCTATCTCCAAGGCAGATAGGGAATACAGAGATGTTTTTTCCGTGCGGTGACCCAACTTGGGCGCCATTTGGGGGTCAGGCAGAATGATGTTCGTCTGGGTCCGTGTTGGTTCGGCTGCTTTTCCCATTTCTGACCTCGTTCTGGTCTTGGTGCTGGGTCCAGGGCGATGCGGGGGCCTCCGCCGTCCTTAGTGGGGATCTCGTAGGGCCCTCAGCAGGAGATTTCGCGCTAAATGGCAAAAGTCCGTCCTGTCCCGGGCGCCGCCATCTTAGGGTCAGGCAGCTGGGGGGAAACAGATGTCGCTGGGTGGCCTCCGCCCGCCGGCATGCGATACCTCCTCACCGCTATCGTGAACGGGAGCAGCCGTCTTTCTTCCGGTCCCAGCGGCTGGGTTCCAGCTTCCCCAGTGCTGCCGCCAGCCTCGAAGGGTCCCCTTACTGCCTGACGCCAGCCTCGACAGTCGCGGGCGCCATCTTGTCGCCTGCAGATCTCACGAGCAGGGAGAGAGGTAAGAACCCCAATTTTCGGCCCTTCTAGGCCCTTCTAGGCTCCGTCGACCCTCTTAAAAGGGGCACCGGACCTTCATGCGCAGACTGTGGCGCTGGATTCCAGGATTGCTGGCCAGGATCGATGTTTGTGGAGGGCGACCGCGGAGGAGCTCCGGGGCTCGCCTCCCTCTACATGCTTAGCCCCGCCCCTAGTCCAAAACAAACCACGGGTAAAAGACATTGTAAATGACAATGTCTTTTACCCGTGTTTTGGTTTGGAGTGGATGTATGTGGAGTGGAATTATGTGGGTTGGAGAGAAGTGGATTTGTGTAGTGGAATTATTTGGCATAGTGTGCAGTGGAATTATATGTGTAGTAATTTTGTGGTATTGGGTGTACTGGAATTATGTGGAGTGGGATTGGGTGTCATGGAGTGCAATTATGTGGAATGGTATTGTGTGTTGTGGAGTGGTATGTAGTGGAGTTTATGTGATGTACAGTTGACTTTTGTGGCATGATGTGGAATTTTATGATAAGGATTGGATGTATGTAGTGTGTTGTGTAAATGTGTTCTTGAATTGAATTATGTGGGTTGTTGTTGAATTGTGTGGTGTGGAACGGAAATGTGTAGAGCTGAATTGTGTGGCATGGAGTGAAATGATGGTGATTTGAATTATGTGGCATGGTGTGGAGTGTATTTGTGTGGATTGTGTTACCAAGATTGCAGTCTGCAGTCCGGAGATAGAGAGAAACAAGCATTTACAATGTAAAAGGTCTCGCATTAGTGAAAGCTAGAAAACTATCTGCGTTGCAGAAAGATAATGTTTTTTAGTTAAGTTTTTATGTTTGCAGGAGACTGATTATTTAAACTTTCTAAAGAGATAGGAAGGAAAGGGGATGGAGAGGAAACCGTGGAAAGCAGAGGTGGTACGAGTAGTGCTTTCACTGCTGCCTGTCACTAACACTGGGTAAACGAAGCAATTTGGCTCACCGCCATTATCTCTCACAAACATGCTGTGCATCAAATTAAAGGTGCACCAAACAGTGCGACAGCCTTAAGGATCCACCAATGAACACAAAATCCTTTGAAGCAGGCTAAAGATGGTAAGCAAATAAGCATGAAGTTTAGGAATGACAGTGGTGTGTTTCAAGAAATGTGTCGGAGATCACTTTTAATAATTCCGTGGGCATCTGATGAGTGGTGTGTGTGTTAAGTGCAGTAAATATCTGGGTCTGGTGTTTGAGATGTATTAGAAACTAGGGTTGCATGTGGTAAACTTGCTGACTACGAGGGAAGTTTTAAGGGCGAGGAGCATCGTTTATTGCGGGGAGGGGACGCAGTGTCTCCTTGTACAGTAAGCATGCCACTCTTCCCCTTTAATAAACCCCAACAGATGAGTCCATTGTGATGAAAAGACGACCAGCCATAGAAACAGCAAACAGATTTTTTCTTGCCGGAGTTTTACATAGCGCAAACTTGGCCCGAAGGTATCAGGTATCAGAGTGCTGTACATGAGCACCAGTTGTGTTACACAAGGACACGTTCATTTTGGCACGGGTAGATCAAGTGATTTGCCCAGAATCACTGGATGTTGAGCGTCATTGCTGAGACTCGAACTCGGTTCCCCAGATATGAGATTGACCACCCTAGCTGTTAGGCCACATCCTCTCTCCGAATGTTAAAGTTTTTCTTTTTGCCGGTGAGCTTCTGGAGTATGCTACAAATCGTGTTCATTTTTTAAATGATCCTTTGCGTGATTCAGAAGTTTTCAAAAAGTATAATGTGACAAAAGGGTCCCGTCATTCGCTTGAGCACACTCTGGGGCCATTGTTGGTGATTGGGAGGCTGCTTACAAAAAAAATTAGAATGATGAGAAAATAGAGTTGTTTGAGCAACGCAGTCGCCATGGTTTAATATTAAAGGAGATGTGCTGCGCTATTTTAAAAAAAAGTAGGTTATTGAAAAAATAGAGTTCGACAAACCGCCCAGAAGAAAAGCAATGCTTGGCTGTCTGTGTTGGTGATTAGAAGGCATGCCGTGCTGCCTAAAAAATGAATAATGAAAAAATAGAGGCACGAGCAGCGCAGCAGCCATTGTTTAAAATGAAGGGTGTGCTGCGCTACTTAAAATTTTTATAAAAAAATAGAGTTTTCGAGCTGCTCACACACAAAGAAAGGTGCGGACGGCATTGTTAAAGATGAAGGGTCGAGCGCAGCGTTACCGTGTAGTAAAACCGCAGGGTGGGTTCCAGAAGTACAAGGATGTGTCCTGCCTGCAACAGCAGCTAGGAGAAACTCATTACTAAAATAGTGCTCAGAAACTGTAGATGCAACATACGGAGTAACAACATAGGTAACAGGGTCAGTCCTCATGGGAGGTTTCAACAAGAGGAAAGGCGGTACTAAGGAGGGACTACTAACACTATTAACCAATTAAAAGCCACCATTTAAAAGGAGAGTAACAGGAGCAAATTAAAAAGATGGGTGGAAAGTGGGCGGAGCTTAAAGTCCATACCTGAATACAGCATGTCGAAGAGATAGCACAATCGCTGCCTAGGAGAGAACTAAAAAAGAAAACAACAGAGTGCAGTATTTACCATGTCAGGTAAACACTGCATATTCCTGGTAAAATAGAAGAATTGCATATTGAATTGCTGTGAGCAGGAAGGATGCAAGGGAGGGTGTGGGCACCTCAGGAGGGGGGGGGCCCACCACTTTGGGGCAGGACTGGTGGCATGGTGCCACTGACTGATGAGTGTTATGGCAAACAAATGATGGACGGAATGCTGACAATGCTAACATTCTCCCCCAGTCAAAAGATCTGGGTTAAATCCATCGTTCTTTTGCCCACTACGCCACCCCAAGTTGGACCCAGCCATATGCAAATCAGTCTTGACCCTGTTTCCCATGCGAACAGTCCAGACCGAACTGCTAGGCCAGGTCCTCCCTGGACCGGAAACAAGCATCCTGGGACCGGTTTCAGGGTGTGTCACCCTTCTCCAGCCAGGCTAGCTTGAATCCAGTGGAACAGTGAGCAAGTGACCCATGTCTGGGCATACCCATCCCACTTAGGGCAGAAAGTGTTACAGCAAACAAAATGGACGGAATGCTAACAATGCATACATTCTCCCCAGTCAAAAGATCTGGGTTAAATCCATCGTTCTTTTGCCCACTACGCCACCCCAGTTTGGACCCAGCCATATGCAAATCAGTCTTGACCCCGTGCCCTATGGAAACAGTCCAGACCGAACTGCCAGGCCAGGTCCTTCCTGGACCGGAAACGAGCACCCGGGGACCGGTTTCCCGGTATGTCACCCTTCTTCAGCTAGGCTAGCTTGAATCCAGTGGCACAGTGAACAAGGGACCCACGTCTGGGCGTACCCATCCCACTTAGGGCGAGAAGTGAGAACTGACTGATGAGGGGCAGAGAGGATGGAAGCTGAAGGACACTCCCCACTCCCAGAAGATTGGTGAAAAAAGCAAAATATCCGGAGAGATGGGCAGGGGAACTGAAGTAGTCAGAGCAGCACATGGAGGGGGAAGGTTTTGTGGAGGTGCACAGGACGGATTGGGCACCTAGTGTTGGGGTAAAGCACCTGGATCACAGACGGCCAACAGACAGTTGTTGGACGGTGTGGTGGACAATGAAGATGGCGCTGAGAAACTGGGAGGTCCCTTTCTTGTTCAAAAGTTTAGAAGCTGGTGCTGGAGTCATGACAGCACAGGTTGCAGCAGAGTTAGTCCAGAGTGCCATTGGCGCAGACAGACACCCCGCGGTGGAGCTAGCATGGCTTCTGGGATGAAGCTGGTGCACGGGCGGGCTGGTAGGGAAGTAGGACGGACAGAAAGAACACTCCAGAGAGGATGTCTAATGGAGATTAGAAACTCAGAGCAAGCAAACTAACATAGCAGACAAGTTGGGAGGGGGAGGAGTGCATTGTGAAAGAGTTAGGAGGCAGCCCTGGGTCGGAAGCAGCCGTGCTGGTTTATGTGGAGGTGGATAAAATAACAGGAGTAGAGGGGTTTAGAGCCTCAGGGGTGGGTGAATATATTAAAGGTAATGATTCAGAAAAGGGGGTGGTGATGGACAGTGCATCTGAATTAAGCAGAACACTCCTACCCAGTCAAAAGATCAGGGCTTGATCCATCACCGTTTTTTAGCTCACTGCACCATCCCAGTTCAGAACCTGGCTACATGCAAATTAGTCTGTCCCTGGCCCAGTGCATCATGGGAACAGGGCAGACCAAACTACCAAGCCAATTCTTTACTGGAAAGGAAACAAGCTTCCGGGGACCGGTTTCTGGCATTACAGCCGTCTTCGGCCCGGCTTGCTTGAATCCTGATGGTGCAGTGAGCAAGGGACTCATGTCTGAGCATACCCTTCCACTCCTATAGTGGCCAAAACGATTCAGAAAAGGGGGTGGTGATGGACAGAGCATCTGAATTAAGCAGAACACTCCTACCCAGTCAAAAGATCAGGGCTTGATCCATCACCGTTTTTTAGCTCACTGCACCATCCCAGTTCAGAACCTGGCTACATGCAAATTAGTCTGTCCCTGGCCCAGTGCATCATGGGAACAGGGCAGACCAAACTACCAAGCCAATTCTTTACTGACAAGGAAACAAGCTTCCGGGGACCGGTTTCTGGCATTACAGCCGTCTTCGGCCCGGCTTGCTTGAATCCTGATGGTGCAGTGAGCAAGGGACTCATGTCTGAGCATACCCTTCCACTCCTATAGTGGCCAAAACGATTCAGAAAAGGGGGTGGTGATGGACAGAGCATCTGAATTAAGCAGAACACTCCTACCCAGTCAAAAGATCAGGGCTTGATCCATCACCGTTTTTTAGCTCACTGCACCATCCCAGTTCAGAACCTGGCTACATGCAAATTAGTCTGTCCCTGGCCCAGTGCATCATGGGAACAGGGCAGACCAAACTACCAAGCCAATTCTTTACTGGAAAGGAAACAAGCTTCCGGGGACCGGTTTCTGGCATTACAGCCGTCTTCGGCCCGGCTTGCTTGAATCCTGATGGTGCAGTGAGCAAGGGACTCATGTCTGAGCATACCCTTCCACTCCTATAGTGGCCAAAACGATTCAGAAAAGGGGGTGGTGATGGACAGAGCATCTGAATTAAGCAGAACACTCCTACCCAGTCAAAAGATCAGGGCTTGATCCATCACCGTTTTTTAGCTCACTGCACCATCCCAGTTCAGAACCTGGCTACATGCAAATTAGTCTGTCCCTGGCCCAGTGCATCATGGGAACAGGGCAGACCAAACTACCAAGCCAATTCTTTACTGGAAAGGAAACAAGCTTCCGGGGACCGGTTTCTGGCATTACAGCCGTCTTCGGCCCGGCTTGCTTGAATCCTGATGGTGCAGTGAGCAAGGGACTCATGTCTGAGCATACCCTTCCACTCCTATAGTGGCCAAAACGATTCAGAAAAGGGGGTGGTGATGGACAGAGCATCTGAATTAAGCAGAACACTCCTACCCAGTCAAAAGATCAGGGCTTGATCCATCACCGTTTTTTAGCTCACTGCACCATCCCAGTTCAGAACTGATAGTTTGGTTTGCCCTGTTCCCATCATGCACTGGGACAGGAACAGACTAATTTGCATATAGCCAGGTTCTGAACTGGGATGATGCAGTGAGCTAAAAAACGGTGTTGGATCTAGCCCTGATCTCTTGACTGGGTGAGAGTATTCTGCTTAATTCAGAAACTCTGTCCATCACCACCCCTTGTTGTTAAATATATAAAAAGGTACGGTTGTTAAAATGTTGTTTGAATGGCTAAACCAACCGGTTAGCCTTTAGTTGTATACGCAAAACGTTCCTTTTGTCTGTCCTCCCCCAAAGTGAAACTGAAGACTAGGGTTTTCTTCCAATGCATCAGGGGACATTGTTGGGCTTGAAGTCTCAGTCTGCTTTAACGCCATTACGAGCCCCTTTCATTTCACTGCAAAAGGCATTAGTTTAGCTAATCCCCAGAGTAATGCCCTCCCCCATGGAAAATAAAATGGTATCCTTGGGGTCTGAGCAAACACAGTTTTCATGCGCCTCCAAAGAACGCAGTCCAAGTTACCTGATGTGCATAACTTTGGTTGAGTAATGTTCATGCCTCTGGGCATTTATTATCCATAATGCCCTTGTTGAACTACTGGTCTGCCGAGAAGAGCCGCCATCTTGAGAAAATGCGGTTGCATCCGTTGTGTGTGGCGCCATGAAGATCAAGCACAGTGTGCCGCGCTGCATAACAAAGTATAATTTATAAAATAAACGATTGGCAAGCCGCGTTATAAGAAAGGTGCGCGGCCACCATTGTTCCAGCTCAAACGCGGCATGCAAGTGTGCTTGAAAAAGTTTGGCGAGCCGCGCATAACAATACTAAAAAAAGGCATGTCCGCCATACTTAAAGGTTAAACTGGCGTGATGCGCTGCTTTGCTCAGAGATAGACAGTAAAAGAAAGTAAGGCGCACAGCAGCCATAAAGATCAAGTGCATCGTGCCACGGAGCATAAAAAAAAATCTAATTTAAAAAAAAAAGGAATTGGGTGAGCCGCCCTATACGAAAAGCGCACAACCACCATTGTTCCAGATCAAGAGGGCATGCCAGTCTGCTTCAAAAAGTTTGGCGAGCCACACATAAGAAAAGAAAAAAAAGGTATGCCCGCCATTGTTAAAGGTGAAGTGAGTGTGACCCGCTGCTTTGCTCAGATATACAGGAAAATAGTGCTCACAAACTGTAAATAACAGATCCTGAGTAACAACACATGTAACAGGGGCAGTCCTGATGGGAGGGTACAACAGGAGAAAAGACAGTATGAAGGAGGGACTAGTAAAGAGATTAACCAAAGAAACAAAAGCATTTGGAAAAGACAGTATTGTAGAACAAGTAAGTTACCTTTGGTAACGCTCTTTGTGGTTGAGACGATCTAGCAGCAGATTCCTCACCTTTTGAATATTCTTAGGCGTCAAACTAGATCACACAAATTTCCGGCAGTGTATCTCCGCACCAGAAGATGGCACCTTGTGGTTCTGCACAGATGCTATTTCGCTCCGGAAATGACATACAGGGCCTATACAGGTCCCACTCCCGCATGCAGACGTCAGTTGCCTCCGAGACTGACCGCAGCCCCAGAGGCAGAGTCCCAAAAGCAAACAGGTAGACTGTGTGCAGATTCCTAGAATTGGGATCTCATTAATAGATAAAGGTCAACCACAGAACGGGGAGGATTGGAAGATCGGTGAGGAGTCAGTGGTAGATAGATAAAGTCGCTATCAGAAAGAGCGTTACCAAAGATAAGTAACTTGTTTTTCTGACTTCTAGCCGCAGATTCCTCAACTGATAAATACATACCAAAGCAGTACTTATTTGGGAGGTGGGTCTGTGCATGGACTCTAACCAGAAAGTCTTGCAGGACCAAGTGGGCAAAATACTCAACTCAACGAACCTGAATAGTCAGGCAATAGTACTTCGTGATCGTATGGAGGGACGCCCATGTAACTGCTTGAAAAATGTCTAGGACAGGGACTCTGCATGTTAATGTAGTGGTAGCAGCTTTAGACCTGGTAAAATGAGCATGCAGTCCTCACAGTGGCTGCTTCTTTGTCAATGCATAGCATATCTTGATGCACAGATCCCACTGGGGCATGACAAAGGGAAAAGGGTGAAAGATATGTTGAAGCCTTTACAGAAATCGCATCACAACTGAGGACTTAAACAATGAGGGCTGATATGGCAAACGTAAGAAGGCCGAAAGGGCTAAAAGATAACCCTTAACCATTCCTAAAGCAAAGCTTTGCTATGCAACAAACAGAACAAACATCGGAATGTCAGATAACTTAGCCTAAAGGAGAGTAGGTGTCAATCTGGTGTATGCCAAACTAAGCCACAAATCTGTCCAACAACATAGATTTTGTTGAGGGACGCCTGGCTGCCAAGATGACATCAATCACCTCCGGAAGAAGGTCCAAGGTGTTTAGGTGTCGCCCCTCAATCACCAAGCAGGAAGGTGGAGATTGCAAGGCCTAGGTGCACAACCATGCCTTATTGCTGCGACAGTAGGTCCTCTCGGTTGGGCAGCCTGATTGGAGGACATATGCTTAAGCTCAGGAGTTCTGGACACCATTCTTTCCGTGCCCAATCTGTAACCACTAGGATGACTTGGGCCTGGTCTTTTTTGATCTTCTTTGAAACCTGTGCATGAGTGGTATTTGCAGGAATGCCTGCAGGAGTCCAGAGTTCCCTTCAAGGCAGAATGTGTCTCAGAGGGAGAGATTCCTTGGAAAGTTAATCTGACGAAATCCTGACATTGAGCATTCTTGGCAGTGACAAACAGATTGAGCCAAGGCTCTCGCAATTCGTGGAAGGGACCTTATGCCACCGCCTGGTTTAACTGCCATTCGTGATCCACCAGGTGCCGACAGCTGGCTCGTGCACCCTGGCATTCAAAGATCCTGTCAGGTGATTCACCACCAGGAAAATTCCTCGGTGGTACAGCCATTTTCAGAGGCACATGGCTTCCTGGAACAGTGTCCGCGACCCCACCCCACCCCACCCCATTTATTGCAATACCAAATGGCAGTGGTGTTGTCAGTGAGCATCTGTACCAGCCTCCCTTTGATGAACAGCAGGAAGGCTTTCAAAGCCAAGTGGAATTCCCTCCGCTCCAGAAGGTCGATGTGGATGCAGACCTCCGTCAGACACCACAGGCCTCTGATCTCCACCTCTCTCAGATGTTCGCCCCAACCCAAAAGTGATACATCAGTTACCACTGTCAGCGGGAAAGGGAGAGGGGTCTGCTGCTTATACAATCGCGGTCTAGCAATCACCAATGCTGATCTTTTGCAGTCTCCCCCAAAATCTGAAAATGGTCAGAGAGGTCCTCTAAATGTTAGGCCCACAGGGACATCAGATCCCATGGTAGAGTCCACATATGCCACCTGGGGTGCTCGACCGCCAGGATGCAGGAGGCCATCAGTCCCAGTAGCCTCACTGAAATTAGGACAGAGGATCGTGATCATAGTCTGACTGTCCTGGACTCTAGAATGACTCTGATGAAGAGAAGCATCTGAGAACGAGTCAGGTGAAACTTTGGCACTTTGATAGTGAACCCCAGAGATAAAAGGAGGTTCACCATAGTCTGGAGGTAAATGACGACTGCCTGGGTCGTCCATGTAGTGGAAGACTGGTAGCCAAGAACTACGGAGATGAGGTGCCACCACTTCCATCCCTTTCGTGAACAAACAAGGGGCACTGGTGAGATGAAAGGGGAGCACAGCGAACTAGCAATGAACCAGTTCCACCACGAAATGCAGGTAGCATCGATGAGAAGGCAAGATGGGAATATGGAAATAGGCGTCCTGCGGATGTAACGCCACCATCCAGTCTCCAAGGGCAGCCAAGACGTGGGCCAGTGTAAGCATCTTGGATGTCTCCTTTCAAAGAAAGGTGTTGAGAGGGCACAGTTCGAATATAGGCCGAAGGCCTTCACCCTTCTTGGGCACCAGAAAGTAGCAGGAATAACAACCACTGTCATATGGATTATACTTTCTCAGTAAAACTGTGTGTTTGTTGGACAACATAAGTGTCAAAACTGTGCAAGACTGATTCTACGTACATCAAAAGGATATGTTGGCATTAGTCCTGCTAGCTCACAATGCATCAACTGTACCCCTAACCAAATAAGGTAACAGGTGGAATGTGCAACCTCAGAACATGACAACCCTGACTCCCCAAGAAAATCGTGGTAACAGATCTAGAACCTTCTGGTTGGGAAACTCATGCATGCCCAAAGAGATACACAAGAAATACACAACATGGTGGTTCAATATTTATTGACGCATTATGATTCTTGTGTAAAATAAGTGCACTGCAATAATCAATAGAAGGAAACAGAATAGTGTGATCAGTATTATGAGAATGGTGAGGAAGATAAACAATTTAAATCATTGTGCTGATACCGATAATATATGCTGCATACAAGTACTGGTATATTTTTTACTCCTATCTGGCGCAACCTATCCTAGTATGCCTAGGGTGGGTGAATCCCTGTAGGATGATCTAACTCCCCGTTACCTGTGGGTGTCATCAGAGAGCCATTCTTGGAGGAAAGCTGGGTTTCAGCCCTCGCAAGAGGTAAACAGGAATCAACTGGGCTAGAATTCCAGCATGGGGCAACTTCACACTGCTCCTCTAACTAAACAAAGTAGTAATGTTGTTTATATAACAAACATCACCCATGCTGCCATGCCAAAGTCCCAGTTAGGCTGCCATTATAGATTCTACCCTGACAAAGCGGTCATTGAGTGAAAAATAATAAACAACATCATTTTGCGCAGTGAACTTTAGCTTTTGTACAGAATTTTCAAGGCTCTGACAATGTGCCTACGAAGATGTGTAAATGTAAGCAAAGTTATTTCAGGGAGCACTATCCATACAGGTGCCCAGCAAAAGGTGTGTCAAGTGTCAACATTCAATAAAAGATGTGAAGTTTAAATGTGAGCAAGTAAAATGGTGGTGTTCCTGCCCTGGCCTAAATGTGACAACATGACACTGGCATTGTCACCCTCTCTACAGTCTCTTTGGCCAAAAGAGCTTGCACTTTCTCCCGCAAAATGGAGAGATGGTTCACCGTCACTCGCTGGGGAGTGCGGGGTGGGAACGGTGAAACGTTTGGCGTGAAAGAAATGAACAGGAGAATATATATCTCCTGTGATCTATCTGCAGGAACTACTTGTCCGAAGTGACTGCCTGTCAACTCTAAAAGAATCGCTGGATTTCGCCTCCCACTGGGTGGTTGAGCTCTGTCAAGGGCACCATAAAGAGGTATAAAAGATGGGGTTTTAGGGGTGGGTACCCACGCTCACCATGGCCGCATGGGTACCTTGGTCACAACAGTGAAATTGCTGGGTCCCCTGGGGGGAGATTGGACAGTCTGGCAGGAAGGGGTGCCTTGGCCAAAACCATGAAAGGGGCATGAATCTGGTGCTGTTGACGAGGAGGGGCGGTGAGGCCCAGAGAGCGAGTGGAAGCTCTACTCTCTTTAACACCTTCGACGCTCATGACGAGCTCAGCTCGTCATGAAGTACACCTCTTGTACACTCATGACGAGCTGAGCTCGTCATGAACCGCGGTTTTTGAATTTTCCAGCGCACAGCGGGAAAATGCACCGCATCGAAGGTGTTAAATCATTCATGAGCATTATTAGCCTTGTCCTTGAACTGCCACTTCCCATCAAAGGGTATGTCCATCAGGTAGGATTGGACTTTGCCAGAGAGCTCAGTTGATCGCAGCCACGAATGGCAGCGAATGGCATCACTGGTGCAAATAGTTAACCGATGGAATCAGCGGTGTCCAAGACACAACAAACCATCCCAAATTGCTTGAACGAGGACAGGGCGTAGGTCATCGGGCACATCAGGTAGAATTCTCGCTATTGAATCCTAAAGGGCATGGGAGTAGCGCCCCAAGAAGCAGCTGATGTTGACAGAGTGGATTGGTAGGCTGTTGGAGGAAAAGAACCTCTTGCAGAATGCTTCTACTTGCTGAGATTCCCTATTAGGGAAAGTGGTAGCAAACGCGTTCCGATTGGAACAACTCATGGAGGCAAGTTTATTATTACCCACATCGAAAATGCCAGTAACTCTTCAAAATCACTGTTTGAGATAGTGCTCGAATTTGTATCCCCGATAGATTGTAGTCCAGACCTGATGTAATCACAGGAACTATGAAACTCTTTAGCACACTATTTTCATAACAAAATCTAAAAAAACTACGAGAATTTCCCTCCATCAGCCCCATTTGATGTGTCAGCCTCCAGCACACCAGAGAAGCAGAATGAGAATGTAGTGTGCTTCCTTAGTAGCTTCACAACAATAACTACTGAGGAGGTCATGAAAGGTTTGGCAACGGCCAAATCTGGGTCATCCTGAGATCCTTGTCCGCCGAAAACAATGGCACTTCTAGCAACCTGTTGTGCCCCAATCGTTAGAGGCATCTTTAATCTTTCAATCCATACGGGTACTATTCCAGTGATATGGAAGGAGGAATTTGTGCGCCCCATTTTGAAAAAACCCATGGCGGACCCTTTAATTCTTGGTAATTACCGGCCCATCTCTCTGCTACCTTTGTTGAGCAAAATCTTGGAAGGTATTATTAATCGATAACTAAGTACCTACTTGGAAGACAATCATCTTTTGGAACCTTCACAGTCAGGGTTTAGGCCAGGCTTTAGTACAGAGACTGCAATCCTGGCAGTGACTGATTCTCTCAGACTGACTATTGATACGGGGGGCTCAGCAATTCTGATCCTCCTAGATCTCTCCGCAGCCTTTGATACCATCTCGTATTCTAGACTGGCGGAGAGATTTGTAGCCTCGGGTATCAAGGGGGTGGCACTTAAGTGGCTTAACCACTTTCTGTCTGAGAGAACCAAAACGGTGATAATGGGACCTTACACCTCTGAAAAAAGACACCTTGACAGGGGAGTTCCGCAGGGCTCTTGCTTAAGCAAGCCCAACTCTCTTTAATTTATATATGGCTCCATTGGCAAGGATGTCGAGCAGCTGGGTTTCGAGATCATCTCTTACGCTGATGATACGCAGCTTATATTTACCATCGGTCCGAACCCAACACTCGACAAAGCCCGTTTTGCCACCGGTATGCTTGCCATCTCCGACTGGATGACAGCTAATGGTCTCCACTTGAACCCGGAAAAAACCGAGGTGATGCTTATGGGGAAAGCCATAGACGTCTGGTTAGAAGACTGCTGGCCGACTCAGTTGGGACCTGCTCAGTCTCCTAAATTGACAGTAAAAAACCTGGGGCTAAAGCTTGACCGGGTCCTGAACATGAAAGATCATGTTTCGGCCATGATAAGCTTGTGTTATTACGCCCTTCGTCTTCTGAGAAAAATTCTACCCTATATACCCGTCCCCCATCGGAGAACACTAGTACAGGCAATGGTAACTAGCCGCCTGGACTACGGGAATACCCTGTTGGCGGAAGTTGAAGAGACACTACTGGCTAAACTCCAAGTAGTTCAAAATACGGCAGCCAGAATGATTTTAAACCAACCGGCAGGTTCACCTTCAGCTCCCCTGTTGAAGGAACTGCATTGGCTGTCAGTAAAGAAAAGGTCTTTCTTTAAGATTTGTTGCCGGACGCACAATGCTTTGAATGAAAGAGGCCCTCTGTATTTGCGGAAAAAACTACAGAAATACTCCCCTTGTAGGAATCTCAGATCTAGTGCCCAGGATCTTTTACAGATTCCCCGAATTCGGCTGACCCGTACGGGAGGTAGAGCCTTTTCATTTCTAGCGCCAAGGTACTGGAACCAACTTCCGCAGGAGCTTCGTAAAATTACAAGCTACAATGTCTCCAGGAAACAGCTGAAAGCATAACTGTTCTAGTAATTCGGCTGGATTATTTGTACGTCTTCCCCAAAGGTGTATCTCTGCCTAGATAGCGCCGTGATGCCCCAGGGTGATTTGATCGCTCTATAAACTTTAACATAACATAACCACATGGCTGTCGGGTGAATGGTGCTCCAACAGGAAAGCAGAGTCGCCAGGAACAGGACAATGGCACCTGGCAATCTGTTGATTAACAGGGGGACCAGAGCAAGGTTTGGCCAGGACCTCTAATAAAGTGTTAGCAGTGCCTCATAAAAGACGAGAAGAGGCTCAACAGAAGTATGTGCTGGCTGCAGGATCTCAGTAGGAATATTTGTTTTTACCTACATGGTGGGGAGCTGGAGGTCGAGAACTTCGGCTGCCCTATGCATAACAAAGCGTAGAAAGCAGATTCCTCTGTGGCATGCCCAGGAGGATAAAAAAAATTAAAAGAACAGGCTCTGGAGAGTTATCGAGGCCACTAGCTTCCTGTAAATCCTTGCACCGACTGTCATCATCGTCAGACTGAGCAAGCTCATCACCCTAGTCATAGTGACTAGAATCGGTTCCAAAGAGGGAGTGCAAAATGGACTTCATACCAGAGGGTCTAGAATGTAAAATTGTACAATGGAGGAAGAGGAACCTCTGGTAGATGATTCGGGTGCGACTTCGGATCGGTGCAGCTCTTCCACCAGGGTGAATAGTCTGCATAGACATTGAGGAACGGGGGGCGAGCACAGGTCTCTGGTGGGCCAAAAGCCGGGTCAACAGTGGGGCTAGAGGCAAGATGGGCTCGGAGGGTCCAAATGGCTCCAAGGGTCATCCTGTTGGCGGTACACCAGATGCAGGGCTTGGCGGCTTCTTGGGGTACCAGAGAGAGTCTGTAGGGATCTTAAGAGCCAGTACATGGAACTGGGAAGGTGAAATTCAGCCCCAGAAGCTCAATTCGGGAACGAGATCAAGAAGAGTGCTGACACTCCTGCAAGTGGCATGAGGAAACAGAATCCCTCATCAAATTCTTGTGTTTCTTATTTTGATTTACCTGAAGATTTGGAGCGCGAGGAAGACTGATCTCTCAAGTGGCTCAGACAACGCCAGAAACTAGACTGGGAATGAACCTTGGAAGCAGACTACGATTTGGAACGGCCTCGACGTGGAGTCTTTTTATGCTTTTCGATGTAGAGTTTCGCCTTGTGTTCCTTAATTGCCTTCCAGTTAATCGATGCACTATTGGTGCAGGCCTTGGAGTTGCGGCTCGACCCCGGCACCACAAGCATACCTGATGGGGATCTGTAGACATTTGTTTGCAACTGTCCCTACAGGCTTGAAACCCATAGGTTTTGGGGGTGAAACCCCTTGCACACTGAAAAAAGTTGAGGTACAGTGTCTCTGAAAAACATGAATCTACATCTAGAGGTGCGGAAAGAAAGTAACTAACGTTAGCAAGAGGGAGGCGTGCCTTGGGGGCGTGATCAACAGCTGATGGCTAGGACGCATCCTCTAGTAGCTCCTGCCGGCTGATCTCCATTCAGTGCCATCCTATGGATTTAACCCGACCCGGGGGTTCTGCCTGCCCCCCCCCGGCGTCCCACACAATACAGGGGATCTGGCTTGCTGGTATATCGGCTGAAAAAGAAGTTTACGAGGGATCATAAGGTGGATGTGAAAATGCGGACAAGCACCCAGGATGGCGGCTGCCGCCGATCGTGGAGACAAACAGAGTGCCCGTACTATTGGGTTCCATACGAGGTCGGTAGCGAGGTGAAGCCTCCCTGACATCGGGGGGAAGATACATTCCCCTGGCTAACGGACGAAAGATCGGACTGCCCCAGAGAATCTGCCAGAGGGAGAGCGGATGGAACCGGCCGGCAATATCTAAGGACCAAGAGGTGAGGGATACCTGCGGTGACAGGTGTGGGTGTGCCACAGGGCTCTGTACTTTTTAATCTGTACATGGCCCCCCTGGCTACCCGGGCTGAAGAGAACTAGGTCACAATAATATCGTGCGCCAACGACACGAAACTGCTGTTCACCAGTAAAGGGGAGAAGATCAACAAGTGTCTGAAAGAAACTTTTGCCTGGTTCAAACATAATCATCGGAAATTTAATACAGACAAGTACGAATTCAGCTTTTTCAGCTCCACCCCGTTGGACGCCTAGAAACAATTGTGGCACCAAGACATGTCTCCTCCCCAGGCAGCAGTCAGGACTGTAAAGTACCTGGGAGTAAAAATGGACGACACGGGGCGTGGCTAGGCAAGCCATGCTGGCGGATGTGTGTGAGCTGTGCTCCGTCCAGCCCGATGTTTATCCTGAATTTATCCTGACTCCCTCTGCATGCCTGAAGCCCTGGGGGAGACGTATGAGCGCCTGCAGTGACAATCCGCAGGAGTTTCCGCTGCCTGGTGTGACCGGAGACCGGAGATGGGGTCCCTGCGAAGGGTGGCCTAATGCTGGACAGTGGAGCCGGGGCATGGAGTTCAGCGAGCCCCGTGGGTGTAGCTGGCCGACATATCCAGGAAAGGAGATCTGCCCCGTGAGTTCCCATGGCAGTGGCCCTGCAGGAGAAGATCGAGGGGCACATCAGCCCCCTGGGGGTCCTGCGACACGGCCGGTGCGGAGCTGCCCGAGGCAGACACGGGGACCGGCTGCGCCGCACGGGTGAGGAGAGGACGTCCGGGGCGGTAAGGGAGGCACGTGGCCGCGAGCCCTGGTAGCCGGCACACCCTCCTACCGACAGAGAGGTGAGTCCGTTTCTCTGCTGTGAATAGTTCCTATCCCTTACAGAGATCAAAGTTTGTTAGCTACCGGCAGTAATATCCTTTTGCTACACGCTAGCTTTTAGCACACGCATGGCGTTTTCACGATGTTCGGCTGGGTGACCTTTAGTACACGCATGGCGTTTTTACGCTGTGCGGCTGGGTGGCTTCTTTTCCTCCGTCGGTCTCACCAAAACTGGAATCTAACTACTCATACCAGTTGGTGTGAGACATGACAGAACTATTCTTTACCTACATGTGATAGTGGTCAACCTTGACTATCACGCAAATGGAGTTCTGGACGAGACGCGTATCTCTCCTCGTCATTATGCATTACTATCAAACAATCGACAAGGACAAGCGTTAGTATAGGCAGAGGGCTAACCACACTCTAGATGTTTGATATAGCCTTGAAACATTGATTTACTAACTAATATGGATGTGGTATTTTCACTGGTTTGTATACTGTTCATTTGATAGGAAGCAATTACAAATGTAAGATGGAGTATTTGTATCACATGTAGGAATAACAACTGTGTGCCTTCATGTATGAAACCGATAGCGAAATTTATTTTCGCAACAAACATTCTTGTTTAAGGAGAGTATGTTTACTAATTACATATTGATATGTGTACTACTGTGCTTTGTGTTTATACCTACTGTTTGTCTGTTTTTTGTCTTCCTACCAGTGACATGCAGGCATAACCGCAACAGGTTAAGAAAACACCTAGGAAATCAGGTGATCTTTTTCCTTGTCGTAGCATGACATCCATGCAGTCACTTTACCTTATCTATTCTTGCACTTTCACATTGCAGTAGCACAATTTATATTTAGGTTCTGATGAAGGCAATGGACACAGATGTCCAATACTCTTGCTGAAACATGTCGACCACCCTTTCCATCCAGGTAGCCATTTGTTAAGACTGCCTTTTGCTGCTTTTTTTAACATTGGAGGAGTGAGCAGAACACAGAATAACAATTTTACATTGCTCCCTCACCCAATTTTACTTTCAGCACTATTCACTATTTCTTTTCACATGCACTGCAAGTCAGTCACACATCCACTTACAAGCTAGTACCATCCATACTTAGACCTTACTGGTAACTACCAGTTTTAGTGGAGGTAATTACAGCTGAGCTTCCCTATTTTCCGGTAGAGTTCCAAGTGGTTGGTCTATAAGGAATCCCAAATGATGAAGGGCGGTTCCGTGTGGTGACTGATGGGTATCCTTTTAGATCACATCAAGATCAGGGTACCTTAAAGTTTTTCTTGGCTTTCACGGTTTATAGGTAGGATGCCACAGGACAGTTAGGTTGAATATGATGTTTGTAGACTTCCACCTATAAGACCCATTGACACTTTTGTGTTATATATTCAAGTTAGGGAACGTGTCTTTGCTTGGTCTTTAAATTCCCTTGGCCCCCCCCCCACCTTTTTGTTATTATTGGTGTACAAAGTATCCTATTGGGGCAAACCAAGCATTACTGTGTAGTTGGGACTGTCATATAGTTTTAGCTGTGTCCTGTTGCTATTGCTATGTTATTTTATGTGATCCTTCTTTTCTGTATTATGTATATTGTGTTTTTATATACATGGGGTAAAGTGGGATCTCCTTAAAACAATAGTGCTATTTGCAATGCTGTATTATTGTTGCTGGCATAATCTGTGTCTCGTTCTGCTGGTGTTTTTGATGTGGTATTATATTAGGATTATTTCAGTTGTGCCAGTTATGTGCTTTGTGCTTTATTGTTTATTAAGAACAGTTTTTCTGTTTTATTTGTGGTCTTGTCTGTACATTTATATTGTATACGTTGTTCACAGCCCTGATGAAGTTCAAGTTGGATACTTTGAACGAAACTCGTTAGCTGGATGTTTTATGTATATGCATGGATTTCATATGAGGAATTAAATCTAAATACGAAATAAAAAGGAATATTTATAAAGACTGTTTGAATGATTATTTGGATAGGAGGACCTTCCCACTGCACCATTCCATTTCAAGTATTATTAATCTAACTTGTGTTAAGTCTTCACATCAGCCTTTGCAGGAGCAGTGCGCCTGAATAGCAGACTTCTTTCTGAATAAAATGTCATCCATATGCCTGTCTTTTAAAGTCAAGACCTCCTTAACCCTTTCCGTGCTGATGACGGAACCGCTCCGTCATCAGCTGCGGTGGCGCTGTGCTGATGATGGAGCGGTTCCCGTCATGGCCCGCCCGACGCGCCTGCGCAGCGCTGATTTCGCGCCTGCGCGGCGCGTTCTATTAAGCGGGCGGGGCCATGACGGAACCGCTTCGTCATGAGCACAGCTCAACCGCGGCTGGTGACGGAGCGGTTCCGTCACCAGCATGGGCGCGCCGCGCGGCCCCCCCGCCCCCTTAGCGCTGCGGCGGAATAGCCGCCGCAGCGATGCGGTTAAGTTTATACCCGAGAGCTTGGGACTCCACAAACTGAACCATGTCCTCTCACTCTGGCTTACGTCTAGCCATGTTTTATCAGTTGACACCTGAGAACTCAAAATCTTTGCTTTCATCAGTAAAATCTGGAGTACCTATGGAAAATTGTTCGGTACGAATTATGGATCTAACCCCAGATAAACTGGCTACCATTAAATGTTCTTTATGCAACAGTTCCACAGTCCTGAAAGCAAGTAATAGCTACTCCTGTATAGCAGATCCAAGGTTCAGGGTTATAGAATAATTATCGCCCAATTTTACTGTTCCCAATCCCCATCAAAGTGCTTGAAAAAAATATGAATGGTTAATTATCGGACTTTATCAACAAATAGAATTGTTAGATCCAACTCACTCCAACACAGAGGACTTCAAACTTTTGTAGGTTGAGCCCCCCCAGCTGAATTTTTTTAAATGTCGGGCCCCCCCACCACCTGACAGAAATTTCGGGAATCTAGTACACTACATATTCGACCGCCACCCGCATATCCCGGCCATATCGGCAAATAATGTTCAACACAATAAGAGTGTTTAGTGGGTGTGGTTAAATGACAAAGGCTTATTACATAGCTCAAAACACAATTTTCCAAGATAAAATGTGCGCAAATTGTTTTTACTAGGATGCTTCGTTTTACACGACATAGATTGATTATAACACCATCAACATTAATGTGACGGGTGTGCCTGTTTTTTTGCCACAGAGACGGTCAATCTGTGGATGGATTTTCGCGACAGCCATCCTCAGGTTGTGCTCCACATCCAGTCTTGAACTGTACTTAGTCTTTAATATCGCAAGCGCCGAGAACCCAATCTCACATAAATAGGAAGAGCTAAAAGGCAAGAGAGTTTTGATAGCAATTGTGCTGTGCGTACAGATTCCGTGAGGATGAGGCACTCTTGCTTTACTTCCTAAAAATAAAATGTCTTTGCTCTCTTGTGTTGTTCTTTTGTCTGGTAATATGTGGCTGACCAAGAGTGAATTGGTGATTCCCATTTGGATATGAGTTTTTGTAATAATGTAAAAATGAAAATCTCTTTGAACAGGAGAAGGCGCCGTGCTCCAGGTTTTTGTTAATCTATATTTGGGCACACAAAGTTTCTTTCTCCTTTGCTCAGTTCCTATCGGCCTTGCCCAAACCCCCAAAGATGTTTCTTTACACTACAGAAGTATGGGCACGTCATGCCCCATTGCAATTTTCTTTAAATTACCTTGCTCTCAATAGGTGTGCAAAGGTTTCAGATTGCTATGTGTGACATTTTTATAATTTCAGTGTAATTGGGAGTGACATTTCAATGACTATGAGTGACACTTTCTCACGAGCAAACTCAAGCAGTGAAGATGAGGGAAACAAATATCTGGAATTGCACCCATTTGATCAACATGACTGTGCCAGCAAAAGCACATTTTCATAGCATAGCAAGTCAGTGTAACAGTAGATCATGATTTACACTCTGTTCCTGCACCGGGGCAATGGAGGTCTGATCTGTGTCACCTTAGCACAGTGAGTAACTGAATGTGCTGTAATGTGACACACTTTACACCTGGCACCCACGGACTGTAGGCAGTTGCCTAATCGTGCGCTGCCAAGAAGGCATTTGCTAATTAACACAAACACACTCTGGTAGCAAGGGCACAGCACAATACACTGAGGCTGGATAAATCGAATTACTATAGTTAGGCCTTAACAAGAAGCATTTCAATATTTCCTGCCAGGTGACTCGGTGTGACCAGCGCTGCTCAGCTCACTTTAATTAACTGCATGATGTATTCTGGGAGCTGTAGTGCAGACTGGGTCCGGATTAGTTGTTCCATTGCTGATTTGTAAAAGAAAAGTCCAAGGCAGAAGTGTGTGAGAGCGAGGAAGAAGAAGGTCTGGAGTGCCACAGGCCTTTCCTAAATAGATTTGATTTTTTTTAAAAATGCTGAAGACAGGAGCACTAGAGTTTCCTGGTAACCTTACTAAGGTGGGCAGACATTCGCTCCAAGCTTCCCTCTCCTCACATCAATTTTACTTGATGCATCCTACTCCATCGAGAAAAAAATAACATGTGTACAGAAACAGACACATATTGCAGTTTCTGCTCACAATACCTTGAAAAAAACGGGATACCGAAAAGACATTTGCAAGCCTCCCAGATTAGAAGCACGCCTCTGTTCCTGGCAGGCCTGGCTGAAACCCCCAGGGAGGTTTCTTTACATTTCAAAAGTATGAGCACGTCGTGTCCCGGTGCAATAGTTAAAACTAACATCGTGTGTCTTCGATTTCCCTGTTTCCCCAACCCCACCCCAGCCTCCTCACCATCCACCTCTGCCCTGACTTAAAAAACATTTAAAGAATGGTTGCATCCAAAGAATATCTTCACACACACTGCAGATAAACTGGTGGTTTAAATCTTCCAACGCCAGCAGGAGAACTCCACTGCATCAGCAGAAGAATTCTTCACCGCGAGGAAGCAAAATGCAAATTCCAGACCAAGATAACCTCGACAGGACAGCAACCTAAGGAAGTAAAAGTCAGCAAACGGAGGAGTGAAGAAACGCCACACTACCCAAAAAGTTAAAGAATTCATGAGATTTATGCTCCTGGTCTCGCGGCACTTCCTGCCATCTGAAATGCTGTCCTCTTCATTTGTGTAACTTGATCAGTGATGGCGTTACTAAGTGCTGATTGGCTGCGGTGCAGGAGTTAGCCAATCTAAAATCCCCATTTGAAATGGGGAAGAAATGCAGGAAGTAAACATACATACTTTCGAGTCTATGTGGTACATTCGAAAACAAAGGTGAGGTTTCAAGTGAAGTGGCGCCCCCCCTGAGATGACGGCGCGCCCCCCCAGGGGGGCGCGCCCCACAGATTGAAGAAGTCTGCTCTAACACTTAAACAGCACAACTCTTTATGACTAAAAATATACGATGAATGCTGGACAAAGGCAGCAGAGCAGCTCTGATTTTTCTGACTCTCTCTGCAGCCTTCAATACTATCTCCCGTGACATCCTGTTGTTGAGACTGCATGAAGCAGGTATTAAGGATGTACCCTGGCCTGGATAAGATCATACCTAGAGGACAGCTGCCAAGCTGTGTGAATGTTTCAGTTTCAGTCCTCATTCAGGATGTGCAGCAGGGGGTTTCACAAGTATTCACAATGAGTCATACGTTATTTAATATCTATTTTTCACCACCTAGCCCACCTCTTTGGATCATGTGGCTTCACAATTATGACCTGTGCAGATGACACCCAGCTTGCCCCACAGCTTGACGATCCAAAGAACAAGTTACTCACTTTTGGCAACGCATCATCTGGTAGAAACTATCTAGCCGCAGATTTCTTACCTTAGAATAAACCCGTCATCAAACTGAATCGGGAAATCTTTCCCAAGTAATACCAGTGCACTCCGGTAGGTGGCATTGTTTGCCTCCGCGTGGTATCATTGTCGTTGTGCGCACCGGAACTGATGTGCGCGGTGATTATATAGCTGTCACTCAAGCGCGCGGACGTCAATTTCTTTTTGTGACTTTAAACACCAAAAGTGCGGAGCCACTAAGAACAATGACCACTGTGTATTCATTAGGGCCCTTAAAAGGGAAAACAACCCTAAACTTCGAAATCTGTCCGCAGAGCGGGAGGATGGGTGTGTCGGTAAGAAATCTGCGGCTAGACAGAATCTCTACCAGATAAGGTGTTACGGAAACTAACTTGTTCATCTGATAGAGACTTCTAGCCACAGATTCCTTATTTAAGAATAGATACACAAGCAATACTTCCAGGAGGTGGGACTGCGGTACAGATTAGACTACAAAGTCCGGTAGGACCGAATGGGCAAAGTGACTGTCACGCCAGACCTGACTGTCCAGGCAGTAGTGCTTCATAAACGTGTGCAATTAAGTCTACGTTGATGCCTGACAAATATCCAGGGCAGGCACTCCGCAAGATAAAGCAGTGGTCGCAGCCTTGGCTCTGGTAAAATGAGCTCGCAAGCCTTCAGGAGGTAGCTTCTTGGTCAATAAATAGAAAATCTTGATGCAGAATACTATCCATCGTAAGATGGTCCACTTCTGTACTGCATTCCCTTTCTTGACTTTGAAGTATCCTACTAAGAGTTAATCATCCACCCGGAACTCTTTTGTGTGGTAAAGGTAGAACGACAATGCTCATTTTGGGTCCAGCCAATGGAGTCTCTCCTCATCTTTAGAGGGGTGAGACGTAGCGTAGAAGGTAGGCAGAGTGATGGACTGGCCTACATGAAAGGAGGTGACCACCTGCAGTAGGAAGGATGCTCTAGTGCAAAGGACCAGTTTTTCTGGACAGATGGTAAGGTACGGAGGATGTGCTGAAATTCCCTGTAGTTTATTTACCCTCCGGACAGACTTTATTGCCAGTAAGAAGGCTGTTTTTTTTGTAAGAAGCCGGAGTGGCCAGTTATGCACAGGCTCGAAAGGAGCAAGCATCAGAAACGTGAGAACTAAATTAGGGTCCCACTGTGGCACAATGAAGGGTGCAGGTGGGAACGTGTTGAAAACCTTTCAAAAACGTATGTACAATAGGGATTTGAAAAGGGATGGCTGATCTGGCAACCGCAGAAATGCCGAGATGGCAGAAAGATAGTCCTTCAACATGCACAAAGCAGAGCCCTGTTGGGCTAATGTAAGAATGAAGAAGAGAACCAGGGAAAGGGGTGCAGAAATAGGGTCAACGTGTATGTCTGGACACCATGCCATAAATTGACTCCATTCAGAGGGGTTTACCATTTTGTGGAAGGACGCATGGCTGCAAAGGTAACATTCAGACTTCAGGCGGAAGGTCGAAAGAAGTCAACTGTAGCTGCTCAATCTCCATGCATAAAGACGGAGTGTTTTCAGGTTCGGGTGCTGAACCCTGCCCTGCTGCTGAAACAGAAGAGGCATCCTTATCAGAGGATCCATGCTCAACCGCTCGGAATACCAGACTCTCCATGACCATTATGGAGCCACAAGAATGACTTGGGCCTTATCGTTCCTGATCTTCCTGAGAACTCTGGGCAGGAGTGGTTGTTGCACAAGTTACGACTTTGGCATAACTCAACAAGGGGTGTTTTCCCACACATGGGTGACAAGGGTGAACTTGGTTCACTACACCACAATAAATGTGAAAGACTAACTACTGAAGCCCCGCAAACACTACTCAATGTGTAATTGATAAAGAGGGATTGCATTTGGGTTATTAACAATCCCATAAAGGGATCAGGTGCACCGTGAAAACAGCAAAAACCCATGTTTTGTTATTCACAGTATCACACACATTGTACTGAGAAGAATGAACACATTTATGTTCAAAGTATTTATTACTCCAGGAACAATCTGTTTCTCAGTACATCTAAATCAACTGCACAGCGTATTATAAAAACAGCAACTAGCACCTTATAAATAACTAGAACAAGGGGGACATTTCCAACACTGTTAAAATGTAATTTAAAATGTTATCTAGAACCGAACACCCTAATGCCTACTTCTAAGCGTCATACTATGAGAGCATGAAAGCAGTGAAACTAGTGGTCTACAGATTCTCAGTGGAAAAGGCGCACTGCATACCTTGTGGAAAGCAAAGGCTGTCTTTATCGGTGGAGGCGTGAAGACAGTGTTTCCCGTGAAGGGCAAACAGCCACTGCTGTAGCAGTCAGTCAGTCTTCCTCTGGGATGTGGCTTTATCAGCTTCAGGTGAGATGTATCAACAAAAAAGTGTGAAGTGTACTGGCAGTAGACGAGATAGTCTATGGCAGAATCTCATGCGATCATCTGGGCGAAGGACCTCTTCTGACAAGTGGTCAAGTGACAGTTCTTATATCCTAAATTTTATCAGTGATTTTAATTTCTGACAAATTTAGGAATGCTTGACAGATTATGGGCATCAAAGTATGCGTTTCTGACGTCTCCTTATGGACATAGAAGGCTAACAGATGTGAATTCAGACAACATTATTTTGGTTATATGTCTATGTGATCTTAGTAAACTTGACATAATTAGGAGGAGACATATGACCCATATAAATATTGCCATAAATGTTTTATCTAGGTCATTAATCAAAGAACCTGGCAATATCACAGTTCTTAGAAAGATACGGTTTGGCAACATCTGTGTAGAAAGGCAGACATGACAAGGACTCTGCATTAATCAGAGAAAATGGCTGTGTCCATTGTCTAAGTTGAGGAAGATGTTGAGTTCCATGGACTAAGATAGAGTCAGGGTCTACATAAGATGTAGTCGAACCTTAGGTACTTTATGTGATGGTATTGGTAAAAAGGCATACAGGAGGTCTGAGCTCCGCTTGCGACGAAAAGCGTCTCGGAACAAGAGTAGCATTAGAAACTCCAGCGCGCAAAACTGCTGACAATGTGCATTCTCAACCGAGGCGAACAGATCTAAGATAGGATCTCCCCATTCTGGGAAGAGACCTTATGCCACCACCGGATGGAGACGCCATTTGTGATCCGCTAGGCATCGACAGCTGAGTTTGTCCACCCTGGTTTTCAGAAAGCCTGCCAGGTATTGAACCATAAGGGATCTGCCCCGACGTTCCAGCCATGTCCAGAGGCAACGTGCCACTTGACAAAGAGTCCACAACTCCACCCAGTCATGTTTGTTGCAATACCACATAGTGGTGGTGTTGTCCGTGAACATCGGTTCATCAGTTGGCATTGAGAAAGGCCTTCAATGCCAACTGAATCGAACAGTGGATTCCAGATCTACCTGTTGGAGCCCTTTTAGACCAGAGTCCTCTTATCTCCATGTCTCCCTGGTGGACTTTCCAGCCCAGAAGAGACACATCTGTCAATATAGTCTGCTTTGGTTGGCGAAGGGAGAGGGACCTGCCACTGAACCAATTACAGTTTATTAGCCACCACTGCAGGTCTTTTAAAGTTCCCTGCTAGACCTGGACCATGTTGGAGGGATTCCCAATGCTATGCCCACTGAAACTTTAGAGTAAAGCAACAATGGTCCTGTCGGGTTTGAAACAAGATTCTTAGCACATTCTACTTAATAATTAATAGTTCATTTCTTTTCAACGACTAAACGAGTAAATCATTGCGACAAACGCCAAAAATTTATTTAAATGAATAAACAAATCCAAACCATGTTGGGCATCTTCAGGTTATTTTATATGAATTTTCTTGCATTCATAAATACCCTTCTTTGCATTTTAAAGAACAGTTCAAATATTCCAAACAGCGCAACAGATTGTGAGAATAGTGAAGTTCAAGTGCTCAGTGATATATCGTGCAGTGATAGAATCGTGGGGCCACCCAGAAGCGGCACACCAGACTCTACCTTCCCTGCCCCACAGTCCTGATGTAGACCCGCGGTGACCCACAAACAGGGCCGTAACTGGGTTGAAACGTTGACAAAAATATTTGGATCAGCAATAGAGACTCTGTGGAATAGCCAACGGATGTGGCCCACAGTCCATACCAATGAATGAAAATTTGCTTGACCAAAACCTCCCCTACTTTCAAACACTGTATATAAGCCACGATTCTATCACTGCACGATATATCACTGAGCACTTGAACTTCACTATTCTCACAATCTGTTGCGCCGTTTGGAATATTTGAACTGTTCTTTAAAATGCAAAGAAGGGTATTTATGAATGCAAGAAAATTCATATAAAATAACCTGAAGATACCCAACATGGTTTGGATTTGTTTATTCATTTAAATTAATTTTTGGCATTTGTGGCAATGATTTACTCGTATAGTCGTTGAAAAGAAATGAACTATTAACTATTAAGTAGAATGTGCTAAGAGTTTCGAACCAGACAGGACCATTGTTGCTTTATTGTAAAATTGCCCAGGTTCTAAGGAATACTGGGTTACCCCATTGTAACTTACTACACTGAAACTTTAGGTCCCACTCCAGAGCACTCATATGCCAAAATCCGTGCGACATAAGAAGGATGTAGTAGGTCAAGAGGCCCAGCAACCTCAGAGTTGGTCTCCCCAAAATCCAGGATTAAGGCCAAAACATCTGTATCATAGCCTGAATATCCTGGACTCGTGGCTCTGGAGGATAGGCCTAAACTGCACTGTCTCCAGAACAGCTCAGAAGAAAGGGAGCATCTGAGAAGAAGTCAGGTGTGATTTAGGGACGTAAATAGTGAACCTGATTTAGTGCAGGAGGTTTGCCGTAGTCGGAAGGTGGGAGATGACCGTCTGGGGGTGAGCCCTCCTTCAACAGCCTATCGTCGTGGAAGGGAAAGCCTTGAATTCCTGACTCCATAGATGAAATGCAACCACCGCCATCACTTTTGTGAACACCCGAGAAGCGCTGGTAAGGCGGAATGGAAGCACGGCAAACTGAAAGTGCTCTTGGCTGACACTGAACCGCAGATAACAACTGTCACATAAATCCTCTCACTTTGAAGTCAGTGAAAGAAAAATAAACACCAAGCTCCCTGGAAGACATTGGACCTCTGTATTTGAATGCACAGCAAATATGACGAGATAAGAACAAGATTTAAAGGCCTGTTTACAGAAAGCGAGTTCGCAGAAGAATACAATTAAAAAAAAGTTGGGGCAACAGAAAAAACTAAATCAAGCTGGACAGCCTAATTCAAATAAAGACAATAAACAGAGTCAGGATGTTTTTGGGAGGAACATGGCGACCGTGAGCTGAGAGGCCGCGGCTCGGTCCCCCGCCTCCTAAGAAGCAGAATGTGAAAAGACTAAAACGAATGTCTGCATGCGGATAGCTGTTAAAACACGGACGATTGCGGAGATTCCTCTATATCGCTATTAAGATATGAGCCTGGTTAACTTACTGGGCGTCGGGAGCATCGGGAGGTCTGCAGAGATTGAGGTGGACAGTCACGGCGGCGGCAGCGGCTTCGGAGAACGCGGCTTGTGTACGTGGTGGGCGGAGGCGGCTCTGGCACGGAGGATACGCGACTCGGCTGTGATCCTGTTCCTATTCCGGGCCGTGAGTGAAGGAATCAGCAAGGGGGGAGAAAGAGGTGGTGTGAGTCTAGCGGGGGAAAGACAGAGCTGAGGGCTCAAAGGGAGATTTCGAGGCCAACGCTGCAGGGAAGGTAGGCAGTAAACACAAAGAAATATTTATTGAAAAGTACACCCCGAAGCCCCTTATATGCAGAGAGTTTTATTGATTTAAAAAGTGAAGAAAGCCACCCCGGGGGTATAGCCAGATGGATGGATGGTGCCAGTGCTAAACTTGCTGATATAGCTGGTCAGGAGGTCGCAAAATTAGCAGCAGATGGGACATTAAAAAAAAAAAGGTTCCAGCTCAGGCACAGAACATCAAATTTAATCGATACTCCCTCCGAGCTACATTGGTTTTAGACCCCCTACGGGATAAATCATTATATCCACCTTGTGCATCACCCCCCATCTCCGAGGTTAGAGTCAGCAACAGAAAGGGCAAATCTAAAGCCTGTAAATCAAACGAGGGAGTTGAGGTTAGTGCAAAAAAGAGTGACGCTGGTGTCAATAGAAGGAAGGGGAAAGCCAAGAAGTGTACGTCACCCCAGATAAAAGTAACAGCCTCACATAAGACCTATTATAAGGTTATGGCTACCAGCAGTACCTCAACATCTCAAATAGCGCCTACAGCCCCAACAAAGCCCATACAACTAAAAGCGGAGAGGGGGAAATCCACTATTTTTTACACGAGTAGCCCCGGTAATAAAATGAAATCAGTGAGCGGAGCAGATATAAAAGCATCAAGTGAAACCGAAGCAGTGGATGTTCTCCTCATGATACGCTCAGACGTAAACCTATCAAATAAATATTCAGCTCTGACAATTAGCGTCACTGAATCTCGCCCTACAGCCCAACCATCCACAGAAGAGCAGGAAAAACAAGGAGCATCAAAGGAAGCATCAGTGGATGCAGAAAGTGAAGATAACATCTCTGCTGAGCCTCCATTAACAACAACTCTGGTAAGCTCTTGCAAATCGGATGTCAGTAAATTAGACTTGACATCATCCACTTTAGCAGACATCCTCCTGGCTATGAAGGAGGAAATAACCAGCAGATTCACCATCTCAGAATCCAATCAGGCAGAGATGACAAGTAGATTCTTAACCTCTGAAGCAAATCAGGCGGCAATTCAGGCTTCCTGCGAAGTGCTAGCTAAAAGACTAGACAACGTGACTTTAAGAACAGAAGCTCTGGAAAAGGAAATCCCGAAGATGCGGGACTCTATTCGAACTACAGAAGATAAAGTAGCGAGACTAAGTGTACAAAATAAAGAGCTAAAAGAAGATGTCGAACATCTGGAAAACTACTCTCGGCGGAATAACCTAAAATTGCTAAACGTCCCTGAGTCTCTTGAAGGAGCGGACTTGAAGGGATATGTGATTTCGCTGTTGATGGGAACCGTCCTAAAATGAGTCAACGATATTGATTTAGCCGAGAAATTCAAAGGGTACATCGGGACCCCTTTAGACGAAATCCAGCTAGACAGAAACCAAGGAAGATTTTGCTCAATTTTTTGACCTACTCGGTAAAGGAACAGATCTTATCTTTGGCCCTGAAGGAAAAGTCAATCGTATTCAATAGCTCCAATCCTTTCACCTTTAAATTCAGGTCTGATATCTCCCATGTAACAGCGACTAAACAGTGGGAGTTAGGGAAAAGAATGGAAGAGTTGAATGGACTGGGGGCTAAGTCTCAGCTAAAATTTCCTGCTCATCTCCGGGTGATGTGGAACAACCATATGTATCTGATCAAATCCGGAAAATCAGGGAGGAACAGGGAGTGAAGAGGTAGTGGAGTGGTACTTCTAACCTAAGCGATCGAAACAGTGAGGCCAGGAACTTCGCATTCGTAGACTATATAGTATTTAAGTTTGCATAGCCGCAGGTACATAATTTATAAAACCTTCTGCATCCTAGGAGGGGGGTAGAGTCAAATAGGCTTGCCTATTGGAAGGGAGGGTTCCTCATGGGGTAAAGGGGTATAGGCACTGGGATCTTCGGGGGGGGGGTGGTGGGGTCACCCGGGTGGGGGGCATAGGGGGGAAAAAAAGAAAAAATAACCTCATCTCATCATAGCCAGAAATATAAGAAGTGCAGGCAACTGAAGAGATGTCAGGGGACCAAGCATTAAGGGGGAGACAGATGACCTTTATCTCCTGAAACGTTAATGGTATGAGGTGCCCTCGCAGACAGAGATTAATCCTTAAGTATCTGGAACTGTTGAGTGCTCAAATTTGTCTATTGCAGGAGACCCATCTCAGTCTGATAGAAAGTCGGCTAATTTTCTCCAAAGTACATTGGATAAAATACTTCACTGTGTCTCATCAGACTTCACATAGTAGAGGGGTAGCACTACTGGTGAAACAAGGCATTTCTTGTTCTATCAAGGGGATTCTAACAGATATATCAGGGAGATGGTTAGTTGTCAAAATGACATTAAATAAAGTAGACATAACTTGTGCTTCATTCTATGGCCCCAACATTTATGATGCCTCATATTTGCTTAAATTACAATCAATGTTGACGTTGGAGTCTCCACCGTACATCCTTGCGGGAGATTTTAATGTATTCTTGAACCCCATAAACGATAGGTCTAATGTGAGCCACTATATAGGGGCCCCTAAGATTCGTCGAACGTTATTAAATCGGATTCATGATTTAGATTTAGTGGATGTCTGGAGAGCTAAAGAAGGTTCCCGACAGGGTTTCACATTTTACATCAAGAAATTCGGGCACTCTTCCGGGTTAGATTATGTCTTCATAGATAGGCAATCTCTTGTTAACATCAAGGAAATACTTGTCAAACCTAGCCATCTTTCAGACCACGCTCCCCTGCAGTTTGTCCTCTTGAGCAGAAGTTTGCAGGTACAGTCCAGATGGACGTTGAAAAGAACAATGCTTCTTGATACAGAAGTAATTGAATCCATTAAGTCATTCTCTAGAATTCTTTCCACAAAATATCGGGTCTTCAACTTGGGATTTTATCTGGGATGCCTACAAGGCCTGTTTAAGGGAAAGATTGCACGGTATCATCTGCTCCAAGAACAGGGCAGAGGCTGAGATGTTGAAGGACATTGAGGGGAAAATTAGGCAGTTAGAACTAGACAGATTTAGCCTGAATAGTGAGGACTCAATCACTTTTGCAAAATCTGCAGGAATTGGATGAAGCAAGACAGCAGTATAGGGGAAAACTAGAAGCAAAATGTAAAGCCCAATGGGATTCCAGGAATATGGAAAATTTTGAGTATGGGGAGAAGGCTGGAGCATTACTGGCGTGGAAAGCCAGAGTAGATCGAACTAAAAACGATAATAAAGAACTAAATCGTAAATAGCAATGGAGACATATCGAGCAAAGATGAGGATATGCAGACCTGCCTCCTCTCACTCTTCACAGATTTATATAAAGAAAACACTGCTCCATCCCCTGAAAATATACATATATGGCTGAGGGACAAAACTTTACCAACATTGTCTGAGGAGGGCAGGATCAGTCTAGATGCCCCCATCACCCTGGACGAGATAACTGAGCAGATTAAGAAATCAAAAAATAAAAAAGCTGCAGGTTCGGATTCACTTCCGAGTGAAGTGTATAAACATCTAGCAGAAGAATTGTCCCCTATGCTGGAAACAATCTTTAATTCAGTCTATTCCCCTCTAGGGAGAGTGCCCAACTCATGGAAAGAGGCATTAATAGTTTTGATCCTGAAGCCAGGCATGGACCCCTTACGGGCAGACTCTTACCGGCCAATCTCCTTGCTGAATGCCGATTATAAGATCTTTATGGGTGTTCTAGCTGGGAGATTGGCCAAACTGGCTCCTAGGCTGATTCATACAGACCAGAAGGGGTTCGTGGCAGGAAGGCATATTGAAGATCAGACTCACCTCCTGATTGGGAACATAGATCTAGCTATACAAAGATCGGATCCCTTGGCTGTGGTCACATTGGACGCAGCTAAGGCGCTCGATAGAGTCTGCTGGGTGTATCTTTGGGCAGTTTTGGAGAAAATGGGGTTTGGCCCCGTATTCATTCAGACTTTACAAAATTGCTACAAAGGTGCCTCTGCGCGGATCCTCTTCAATGGCTTATTAACATCCAGCCTCAGCATACAGCGTGGAACTAGACAGGGGTGCCCTATCTCCCCGCTATTATTTAACCTATATATCGAACCCTTAACTCAAGCTATATGGTTAAAAGAATCAATTGTTCCATTCCAGTCCGAGACCTATAGTTCTAAATTGGCCTTATATGCAGATGACTTGATCCTATATACAAGCGATCCAGTTGCGGCGATACCTCAGATTGCGGAGTTGCTGGTAGAATTCGGGTCTATGTCAGGCTATGAGGTCAACGGATCAAAAACGGAGGTCATGTGCTGGAATTTGGATCAATGGAGGGGCATAGTGAGCTCTGATTTCAGGTGCTTAGGAATTTATATTGTGAAGGATTTGGACAGAATTCCCCAGCTAAACCTAAATAGGGTTACCAGAGAAATTGACCGTCTATTCAGCAGATGGAGGAATCTTCCATTAACCATCTATGGTAAAATCAACCTTGTGAAAATGGTCATTCTCCCCAAGCTTACCTATCTATTTTCTACCATACCTCTACCCTTCCCAAAAAAGAACATAAGTAAGGCGCAGAGCAGGATAGGAAGCTTTGTATGGGGGGACAAAGGGGTTCGTTTGACCTGGAAAAAGCTTAGACGTAGACTGCTTAAAGGAGGGCTGGCTCTTTCCGACATCAACCTGTATGTAGTAGCATTTCAGTTTAAGAGTGTTCGGATGCTACACATTAAACCAGATGGGTCAACCTGGGGCAGTGTGTTGGGTGTGATGGTGAGAGCAGAAGGAGGTGGCGGAGGAGAGGCCTTCCGGTACAAATTTGGCTCCCCGAGATTTTTCAAGCGGGTACGCCTGAAGGTTCTAAGGGCAGCCCTGGAGGTGTGGTATAGGGTAAGGATTAGCTGGGGGATCGGCTACTATTCAGATCTTGCTCCTATTTGAGACTCGCCCGGAACCCCGGAATGTCTAAGAGATACCCTAGCGGTGCCAATAAAGAGGGCTGGGATCACTACGTGGTCAGAATTGATTCACGATGATGAGATATATCCATGGGAATATTCAAGGGCAAAGGTAGGGATCGGACTATCAAGATTTAAATACCTTCAGATAGTTTCCTGGTCAGCCGCAGAGCAGGGCAGGGTGAGATAAAAGGAAGTGGAGAAATTGAGAGGTTGTGTCAATCCACCCAACCAGTTAAGAAGGAAATATCGATCTGGTATAACCATGTATTGAAAACTGAAGATTTTGGCATCCCACCCTCAGAAGCGGTATGGAGTCAATCCCCCATGGAAATGCAGGCCGAGACCCTCTTTGACCCATCTTTGCTGCTTTTAAAAAGAACCACCTTTTCGTCATCAATAGACTCTACTATACGCCCTATAAAATAGCAAAATTCGCTCCAACACCTCCACCCAAATGTCCAAGATGTCATACCCCATTAGCAAATGACATTCATATCTTTTGTGAATCTACAGTGCTGGAACTCTTTTGGGAAGGGGTTGGGGAAACTCTGTCGGGAATTTTCAAGACCAGAGTGGAGGTAAATCTCCCCCTGATCCTATTTGAGGACAACGGCCTATTCTGTCAGACTGCTTCACGGCAAGATAAAGGTCTGCTGCTATATATGATCCTATTGGCAAGGAGAGAAATCTGCAGGAGATGGAAAGACCCCCTTCCCCCGAAAAGAGAGGACTGGCTCAAAGCAGCTTTCGCCATGGCCCGGCTGGAGTATGAGGCTGTAGAGGATAAGCTAACTAACATCTGGCATCCTCTAATGAGTTGGGGACGAAATCTAAGACTTATCTAGTTGGTCCAATGATTACACCATGTCGCCGTACTAAAAGGGGAAGGTCAGGCGACCCAAGTGAATGTGGGAAGCCTTGTGGTGCCCAGATAGAGTATAAGGCTGTATAAGATCCACAACGACTTGACAAGGTGAGATGAGGACAAAAAAAAAGTCAGAAAATGTGAGTTACAAACCACAAATCCAATGGTAAGAAATGGGCAAAATGCATTCTTAGATCAACTTTCTGAATGTCCCCAAGATGTCTTTAGCAAACCAGACACATGAACTGTCTGGCAGGCTGCGACCAAATAAAGCCAGCAAATAGGAAGCAAGCAAATGTGAGTTACAAACCACAAAGCCAATGGTAAGCAATGGGTGGAATGCATTCCCAGGGAAACTTTTAGAATGTCCCCAAAAAGGCTTGCAGAATCAGAGTGCTACAATGTTTGGCAGGTAGTCTTAGAAATAAATAAGAGGAAGGATGATCCAGGGTGCAATTGTTCTATCAGGTGGCTCAAGTAAGCCTTCCAAAAGAACTTGCATATAGGGCACTTTCCACCCTCCTCTCAGACTGATATGAAGTAACCCTCTGCAGTCCCACTGCTAATCTCTCCAGATGTCATTCACCCCAACAAGAGAGCAGATTATATAGCCACTATGGATGATTAGACTGTTGAGTGGAGTCTCAAATACACTGTATTGGTCGACCAGTGTCGGACCATAAAACACCATATAGGGATGATCCCCAACCTGGGAAACGAGGAAAAGGCTTGGGAGTTAGGTATGCTAGAGCCCTTAGACATCTACTTCCCCAATCTTCAGATGGGCCCTGGCAGGAAAAGTGGCCTTTTATGTAATTTCCAGAATAAGGAAACCCCTGGATAGAAAGTCCTGTCATATAATATAAACCTTCCTGAAATTTGGGAAAGAAAGTTTCAATTCCCCTAAGAATTAACAGATGAAAATTAGTCCACCTGCAAATAACGGGCCTTACTGAACACTCATCCATGGATGTCGTAATTCGCAGGGGATAAACATTAAATGTTTATCTTCAGCATTATTCTAAAATAGGGTGTGATGCATCAAGTAAAATATATGTGATATTGATATATTTATGACTGTAAATTAAATTGGTAGTGTGTATTAGAACAACAAAACGTCATAATACAGCGACTGAGTCTTACCATATAATCAGTAAATGTTGGTCTGTTTGGATATCTCACAGTACTGCATCTAAACTCTTAAATTTACAGAGTTGTAGATGTTGTCAGTAACTTAGAACATGGCTCTCAGATTCACAAGGAAATCGTGGAAACAATTTACCCTTTCATTTGTCACTCGTGCATGCCCAAAGTGTCACAAAGAAAAGAAATAGGATTGCATTTTTCAAATATTTATTGAAATGCTCTAATCTTTGAAAAAAATATCATGAAAAGCGATTATGAAACAGATGAGACATCATTGCAATAAGCATAATTATAATGGTGAAAAACACAAACAATTCAACCATGTTAATTGTTCATAATGTTGCTAACATTACTCCAGTCTAGTCCTAACATTTCTATGCTAAAGATAGCATGTCGGGAGTACTCTTTCCGCCTGCCAGCTTATTGGAATGACCTAATCCCATACCTTGGTTTTGAAGATCAGGAAGCCAGCCTTAGTACATCAAGGAATGAATCCTGTCTCAAGCATGCAAGCTTGCCCACGTCTTATGCATGGCTATCTTCCTTCTCAGGATGAAATTCGGGGATAGTTGAATTGCATACCCGTTACCGGTCACCACAAGATTCCATGGCGAGCCTGGCATGAAGAGAACCTCTCACGGACTACAGCATGGATGATTTTTTTTATAATAAGGCGGCAAACTTATCACACAGTGCCAGAGGTGCAGTACAATGTGTTAATTAGATTGCAGCAGAGAAGTAATCTCCTACGAGCACAGAAAATAAATCAAATATTCTGAAATGTATGATCCTGGAACTAAATGTGCAGACTACGGGGCGACAGTGCCTATCTAAAAGAAATGCATGCAAAGGACATTTTCATAAGACGGAAAAGCATGTGCAAACCGCCACTACAAAATAATGCGAAGTTAAAAATGAAAAGCTAAAATGGAGACTAAACGTAGGCCACATAACTTGAGGAAGAGTAGTGTAATGGATGTTTTGTTTTGACAGGAACAGATAACAAGTATTTGCAATGCGAAAGGTCTCACATTTTTGTGACTTCGAGCTATTGGCCTTGTAAAAGACAGTCTTTTACTTATCTGTTTTGGTTTGGAATGTAGTGGATATATGAACATAGACACAGATGCGCAACTATGTAGAGGACTAAGAATGGGGAATTACCACTGGGAACAGAGAAGCAGCTGCAGAACTGCCTAGAGGACTTAGAATGAGGGACTTACTGACGGAACCAAAGATGCAGCTACCAGCACTGGCTAGAGGACTCAGAATGAGGAATTACCGCTGGGAGCAGAGACGCAGCTGCAGCACTGTCTGGGGGACTTAGAACAAGGAATTACCACTGAGACAAAAGAAGCAACTAGTAACACTGTCTAGAGGACTTAGAATTGGGGAATTACCGATGAGACCAGAGAAACAGCACAGTTTCAAGGACTTAGAATGAGGAATTACACCTGGGAACAGAGACACAGCTGCAGCACTGCGTAGAAGACTTAGAATGGGGCAGTTACTGACTGGACCAGAGAAACAGCTAGCAGCACTGACTAGAGGACTTAGAATGAGGAATTATCAATAGGACCAGAGAAGCAGCTAGCAGTACTGAGTAGAGGACTAAGACTGAAAATTACCACTGGGACCAGAGAAGCAACTAGCAGCATTGTCTACATGACCAATAATATGGAATTACCACTGGGAACAATCCGTTTGGAAGCAAAAGAAGCACATGACACCATTAAACCAATGTTCTGCCTAGAAGCCCTGGCAACCACAACTCTTTTAGACAGCCTGTACCATTCATCCTGGCTAAGCACACACCTATATAAAGAGAACAAAAAAATATGATGGAAATCCTTGAGATACCGCTGTGCTAAGCATCCACAGGATACAGAGGTCTGTATTATTAAACAAGTCAGGCGTCAAACGACCAACCCTACAGAACCTACTTGGAAGCAAAATTATATTCTGTATGATTCATAACTTGTCATGAACTAGTAGAGCACATGTAAAGCTGGAGTCCTCTGACAAACGTACAATAAGAAAACTAAAGATGTGTGGGACTGTGCTTTGCTTTCAAGAACAAGTTGGCGAGATTAAATAGGAAACTGAACGAATTTAAAGACAAATACCACATGCATGAATAAGCAAATTCCATTAAATGAAAACCGCCATTAAATTGTTACCCAAGAAACAATTCCATACATTAATACACACACTACAAGTTTATGACATCTCACATGGCTTGTATTTCTGTCACATTGATGGTAAATGCTTTGAATCTCCCTTCTTAGTTACATCAACACAACAAAATACATACCTTAAAACGGAATAACCTGAGCTACGTACAGCAGAAATACCATAAATCAACCCCTACTCATAGGCCATAATGTGCCTTAGGTCAACCGTGAGATTATTGCGGTTAAGTTCCATGCGCGGTTAGCAACCCATCCCCTACCCCTCGTCCTGCCTGCCTGGGGTTGATTTATGGATTCATAATGGGGGAAGCATGACATAGATACCTAGGATTTACTGTAACTACCAGGGATTGAGTTTATTAAGACTCTAGAAACCCACCCTAATTCAGAGGTAGGGAACATATTTTTTGGTCCTGAAGAAACACTAGGGATCCAGTACTGGACCAACATAGTATGAAACATGTCGACCTGAATAGTGAAACCACAATAGTTCAGTACAACACACTCAATGAGTAGTGGCGTAGCATAACCTTGCGCACACTACCGCATTTTAGTTTTTTACCTTACAGAAGGGTCTCTGAATAAAATGTAATCTCCTTTAGGTAATTTTAAGATCACACTCTCCACCATACACATTATACCCCACACACCAGCATGCACTGTCACGGCTGATACAAGAAAAGATGTCCGACAAAGAGCCCTCTCGCGGGGTCAGTGGGGCATTGTAGCGTGGGACCCACAAGGAGCAAAATGCCCGATGATGAAGCATGAAACCCACAAGGGTGTGTGAGGGCAATACTTCCAAATATGGAAGATCCCCCAAGAACCATATAGTCCAACCACACCTTTTCGTTAACTATTTCTATACCCTCTCCACATAGGAACAAGTAGGCACACTGATTACGTGTGTCAATTATAGTGAGGAGCACAGGTACTGGACCTTAATCTGGCTCCTAGTCCCCCTCTTTTTGATTCTAGATTCAGTGAGAGCCACCTGCCTCAATTAGTGTTGTCCAAGTACGAGACTGCACCCTATCAGCAACAAGTGAAAACCCAGGGGAGAGAGGGGCACGGGCGGCACCAATGTGGTAGGGGCAGGTAAAGGGCAAGGAGGATCAACCTCCCACCTCCTGCCCCCGACCCACAAAATGTGGCAGCAGTAAAACTGAAACAACTGAAAACCATTGTTTAGAAAGAGGGTGCTATGTATGTAAAAGTTGAGCGAATGGCGCCCGTGAAGTGACTAGTGTGTTTTACAATGGTAAGCCACGCATAGACAGAGGCACTTGGCTGCCATAGTTAAAGTGAAAGCAAATTAAACAACAAAAAAATCTATCCTCTGGATTAGCTTAATGTTTCATGATATCTATTTTATAAAGCGCAACGAGTCTGCAAATAACCTGCTGTGCACCAGAGACTATAAACAAACCCCACTAACGTAGGTTGCATGGAGTTAACCTCCTCCACCCACAGAAAAGAAAAGCCAAAGGGCAGACACGTAGGTTGCATGGATTTAACCCCCTCGGCCGACAGAAAAGAAAAGACAATGGGAAGACACCCAAAGCAGTCTGTGACGCTGATCTTGTGAGCCTGGTCAGTGGCAGTGCTTGGCTCCTGCTGTTTAACACAAGTGGGTATATGAAAGATGGATGCGAAGGCAAAGTGATAAAATGGAGGTAGTTTAGTCCCCAGCATGCAACATTTACTATCAATGCCCAATGAGGAAAAAGTTGTTCATTACATCACATAGATAAAATCTATCAGACAGAGTTTGCTGTGCCAAAATATTTAAACAAGTGTGTCTGCCTCGGACGCAGCTTAAGGACACACGAAGCCCACCCCACAACTGTCATGTATTCCTATAGGTTCTGAATCGATCCCCCTATTCCTGACCCTATTCTGGTTAAACTAACTATCAAGTTAACTAACAGTCTGCCCATGAGGCAAGAACAGCCCCCATGATGCAGATACCGTTATCTGACGCAGTCACACTACGGCACAGGAACGTGTTATCTGATTAGGTCATAACGCTTGAGATCTAATTAGACAAGCGACATTCCTCCAGCCCCTGATAAGGCATACGACGTTCTCATAACAAATCAAACCTATGACAACCTGGAAAATCCGTGCGGCCATTGTTTTGATTTCGCAGAGAACTTTAGTAAAGAATGTGCTAACGAGCAAGTCGTATGACATCTTTATTGACGTATCTATGTCCATCCTTACGTCAATCTCGGCACCTTTAAGGTATAAATATTGCCGATCTTGCCCTATGCAAACACACGCGTGGTGACAAGACGGAGCAGCCATACTTGCCGAAGCCGAGAGCAGAAGCAGACCCCGCTGGCAGCAGCCCCGCCTTCCTGACGCGCTGAGAGACGCGCTGCTATCTCAAGCCGAGAGACCCAGCACCGGCGCTTCTGGGCAGCCCTCGCAGGCAGCCTGGAATATCGAGAGCAGAGAAAGAGATACCATTCCTCATTCATCCTAGAATTCTTTAGTTATTCACTTGGTAAAAAACAAACTTAACTTAAACTGTAACTTTCTATTCCCGCCCACGCATTAGACTTAGGTCAGGTACACGGGGTAGGCGTATTTAGAAACACCAGTTGAGTACGTTTAGTCAAATGTATATGTGTATGTAAATATATTTTAATCATTTTAAACATCATATGGCTCAGAAACCATATCAATGTTTTTACAGTATTATTTTATACTATTGCTTTTAATGTATGCACTTTACTTAACTATAAGTATTGCAATAATATCCATCCATTTCTCATGTATGAGAAAAGAGACTGATCAATAAATAACACCTTTTTATTGAACACGCCCGTCTCTTCCTTTTCTCTACATTCTGATGAGACTAAGAATGCACGTACTGACTGAGTAAAATAATTGCCTTGTGCTCACACGACTCTCGAGATTGACTCTTGATTAGGGGAGAGCAAAGTTGTCATGTTCTATGGTTGTCAGAAACTAAATCCCTTCTTGTCTAATCAGGGAAGTTAATTCCTCCTTGAACATTCGAGAAAGTTTCTAGCGAACTCTGAGCTACGCTGGCAAACCCAAAAATTAAGTCTAGTATCGACAGTAGTAGACCTAGTTAATGTCTGGTCTAGGCCTTTACTGCTGTAGGTATTATTCCAATGCGCAGAGCCTATTGGGAAAATAGGAGCTACACTACATGGCGCCCAACGCGTTTGGAAAGGGCGATAAAACTAACGTAAGACATTTAGAGTAACTCAGTCGTGCTTTCTCACTCAGACCCCTTTTCCCAAATACTCCAAAGACGTCTGGAGTGGGTGAAAGGTAATATACTCCAAAACCTCGCAGGAGGGAACTCCTATGTATGGTTCTTGGTATAGTCAACGTTGAAGGATAAAAACATTCCCAAAATATTGTGCATCTAATCTCTGTTTCCATAAAGAAACCTGATCTGCAAACAAACATAATACCATCCTGTCTGTAAAATGGCAGAGAGTGATGATGAAAGAGAGGCAGTTAGATTAGCAACTGAACTCGCAGATGCTGATGCTACCATGCAAGCAGCAGACCCGAATATAACCCTCATTCCGGTCATTAAAAGGAGATCTATAACCTTAAAACTTATAGAAAATGGACTGACACCTAGAGGTGGCACAGTCATATTCGTAATAGAGGCACACGAATATCGGCAGACAGAGGTATACTATTCATGGATACATTTTCCAGCAGCAAATGCTGTAACAAAGTACTTCCACTATTACAAAGTAGAGGAACCTCCTGAAACGTACACTCCTTTCGAGGAGGTGGAAGTACCACTCAAATTCCAAGAGCATTTGCTCTTATTTGATGGCGCCCTAAAACATAACAATCACATTACAAGGCTCGGTCCTTTAGGAAGACCAGGAGCAACGTGGCCGGTCTTAGCCGGATACACACCACATCCAGACATCGAAAGAATGCCTGCAGCAGAGCTGTTAATACAGCTAAAACAACTACTAAAAATTCATAGACAATTAGTTCAGTATGTAATGCGGACTTCAACAATTCAGCCAGCGATTAAACTTCCACAGCTGACCCCTCACCAGGGGAACACAAATAAAATTACACCACAGAACATCCAATCCTGCCTAGGTAAAGTTCCAGCTAAACGGGAACAGATACCATTCTGGTTGGCACAGAAAATTACCCAAATAGAGGCGGTGTTTCCTGACACCACCCCATTAGAAAAACACAGGATTCTGACTATATGTCTCCCAATGGGAATCGCACCACACATTGAGGACTGTGACACTTGGGGTACAGTCTTTGCTTCCATCTACACAAAAACGCACGGTGTTCCATCCATTTCGGTAATACCAGATGTGCTAAAACAAATTCAAGATGAATACGGTCCAGAACCTGCTTTAACTCTTGGTATGAAATTACTAAAAGACTTCAAGCAGGTCTCGGCTATATTATTAGCCAACATAAAAGGTGAGGCAGCAAACGTGGCGATCCGCCAGAGGTTAAAAGAGACAGATATAGCAGACCAACCAGCTGAAATTGCCAGAATCATAGAAAAATCCTATGAAGAACTAGGCAGAGATAGTCTAGGTGGAATACCAGTAAAACCGCAACTGACTACAAGTCCAGAAAAAATATTTTTTAATAATAATTCACCAAAAAAGAACTGGGATGAAAACAAACAATCCAATCCTAAAGAAAAGAAATTCCAGTCCCGAGGGAGGTCTCCCAGGCGAAGAGAGAAATCTCCAAACCAAAGACAAAGGTCACCACAGAGCGACCCCTCTGGGAATAGATATAACCTTAGAAATAGGGATAATATTAAAAAACCTGATAGATATCAAGACATTGATACACGTCCCTCTCAATCTTTTCAGACTTCCTCGCAGAAATCGGAAAGAAGAGGACGATCAGAAGAGCACGCCAAGTCCAAAGACAAGGAACCTGCTCAGCTAAAAAAGAAATTACAATTTCCAAAAAAGAAGGTAGCCAGTATCAAGGTAGTTAGAAATGCCGAGAATACTGAGGACACAACTGAAAAACGGAGAGTGGGCTCAGACAATGCTAGACAGCGCAGCAGAGGTGAGCATAGCTCGCAAAGTCCTTATGAATCATCTGGAGACAGTGGACACGAATGAATACCTTCAAGTGGAAACTGCAGACACCAGAGTTAGCAAGCCCCACAAGATATACGAGATAACATTACGTATAGAGGGAGATAAGACTAGGAAAATAAGGGGACTATTTTGGGATAACCTCTCAAAGGGTTATGACATCCTTCTAGCTGAAAAAGACTGGCCACCAGAGTTTGTCAGGGAGTGCCCTCATGGCGAAGAAGTAATTATGCCTGCCTTCTCGAATCAAATCCCGATTCATAAAAAATACACACTTGCTAGAAAGTGGGCAGTGGCCTTAGCACCTGCTTTATATAAAAATCATGTAGGATGGGATGAGGACTCCCCTCCTCACAAAATCCAGTTAAAATCACAACCTACTGCACAAAGGCAGTACCCAATTAAGCAAGAAGCTAAAAAACAGGTAAATGAAATACTAGATCAGCTAGAATACCAGGGGGTGATTGAAACTTGCACCTCACAAATGAACAATCCTTTGTTTCCGGTCTCCAAACCAGACAATTCATATCGTCTAGTTTTGGATTACCGACACCTTAACACATGTTGCAAAACCTTTGCAGTGCAAAACTCACACAGTGCTGCACTAATGAATAACATAGTGCGCAAAAAATACAAAACAACCTTGGACATCTCCAATGGATTCTTTTGTCAAAACATAGCACCAGAGAGCAGATCTTTAACTGCATTCTCAGTAAATGGCACTCAAAAGCAATTCTGTCGGTTAGCCCAGGGGTACAAGAACAGCCCGGGGGTATTCTCAGCGAGAGTAACAGAATTACTACAACTATATGATGATGAAGCATTATCTTATGTCGATGACATTTACTTAACAGATGATGACTTGGATACTCACTTGAAAAGAGTGAACACCATAATACTTGGGTTCGCAGCAGAGGGTTACAAATTCAACTTTAAAAAATCCAGAATTGCCCATTTAACGGTCTTATACGTAGGATATGAATTATCAAGTATAGCCTGGTTGACAATTTTCTAAAGAACTAGAAGAATTAAAAAATCTAAAATATGAAAAGACGTATCCTCTGCCAATCGACATTCTGCCTCTACGACATTACGCCTGTGTAATCTATACAGACGGACATGCTCAACCCTCCGTTTGGGGAGACCATGCATACAACCCCACATGTGAGATTACAAAAGAAGTGTGGCGCGGAGGTAAACTAAGACCTCTATTAACAAAATCACACTCAGTAGAAACTAATTCAGAACTACAAACTGAAATAATAGCTTTGAAAATGGCGCTAGATAATGCGGATCGCGAATTCCCGACACTTATAGTGTCAGATTCATATTACTGCGTCAAAGCATATAACAAGGATTTGAAGACATGGATTCAGAACGGTTACAAAGATGACACAGATGCACCAATAAAGCAGAAACTGCTCTGGGAACAAATAGCTCTTTTGCAAAAAGAACTACCAAAGACTCACGTGATACATACACTGAGTCATCAACGTGATGGCGTTCACGTTGCAGGGAATTCATTGGCTGATGAGGCCGCGAAGGCAGCTGTGCAAACGGCTTCCGTAGCTGCCGTCACCAGGTCAAAAACAAAAATAGACAGCGAAATATTACAAGCTGTCAGCGCTTCAGAAAAGGATTCGATAGAACCACTCCCTAAAGGCTTTCCAGTAAAATACTCATACATAACTGATGCAAACAATGTTCCTTTTGCTCAAATCCCTGGAGTGGGGGATAGGGCAATTCCAAACATGGAACATAGGTTAGGACTAATAATAGCGGCACACGAAGGGCTTGCTTCTATCCATGCTGGCGTCTCAGCCACAGTATCATTATTAAAACAGAGATACTGGTGGCCACAAATGGGAAGACAAACGAGGAACTATGTTCTAGCATGTGAAATATGTCAAAAAATGAAAGTATCAACGGTGAGACGTCCAGCGCAGACGCCCCTTCTAATCTCGGATAAACCATTAGCCTGTGTTTACCTAGACCACTGCGGTCCCTTACAAAGGGATGGTAACTATAAATATATCTTGGTCGCAGTGGACTCATGCACGAGATTCATATGGATGTGGCCCCAGCGAACGGCTGACGCCAGACCTGTTATAAAAGATTTGCGAGTCTTTATCGGCACATACGCAATTGGCATGCTGCATTCGGACAATGGTCCTGCTTTTAGCTCTCGGGCTTATAAGGAGGCCATGGTCAGCATGGGCGTGCAATTGCGGTACTCTTGTCCATTTCACCCTGAGGGGAACGGAATTGTTGAAAGAAAAAACCGTGACATAAAGCAATCTATAACGGCAAAGGTATTAGGTTCGGGAGCTGGGTGGGTCAAACATCTAATAAGTGTCCAACGTAGTCTAAATAACTTGCCAAGAAATTCTCTGAAGGGATTCAGTCCGTACGAATTATTATTTGGAACTAGGATGTTGATCTCTGACCTTGATAGTCAGACTTCAGTGGTTAAAGAAAAAAGCTTTGATGTCAAAGACCGTTTGGCTATTTTGCAGGACTTAAACAAAACAAGAAAAGACCTGAGCAACATACAGTTGAAACAACAGCCAACGACCACTGAAGAATCACCACCTGTCCCAGCAAGACCTGTCTGGATTCCAAAAGTCGGGGATCTAGTCAGGGAAAAGATCGCGGTAAAGAAGGAATTTGGGCCTTCTTACAGAAAAGCAGTTCCTGTCTTGTCTGTCAACGGGACAAGATCAGTTGTACTACCGCCACTTGCTGGTAAAAAGGAGAACCGAGTTGTATCCATCGACCTGGTAAAACCACAACATGTGGCCGATAACAAACAGTAGGCCAAGTGGACTCCCAATAAGTAGCAGAACACCAAAGTTTGCTACCAGCACAGAGGTCCTAACAAAAAGGCTCATCACATTCGAAACGCCTAAAAAAGAACAAGAAGGACTATGCAACAATGCAATAGAACTCAGACCTCTGAAAACCCAAATAAAGACATTTAGCAGAGACACACCAATCTATACTGAAGTACCAAGTGAAAATGCAAAAAACAGAAATCATGAACCAATTGGAACAATTGACAGAACTGCATCCGGTTACTTCATCAACTTCGATGATTCCTCTGACGGCTTCAGTGAATCAAAGACACAGCCATCATCAAAATCCTTTAAAGACAAAGCGAAGGAACTTTTGAAACATCTGAAAGAAACATATCTGGTTTCTCCATGGATTGAATTTTGGGTGGGTTTTGGTGCATTTATCCTCATACTTTGGCTCATCATGGTATTTACTTTGGGACGCTTCATTGAGGGAAAATATGCTAAAATGGACACAGCAAGTCAGAACATCAACTTGGTCCTCAAACCACACACATCTTCACACGTCGAGAAAAGAGAACTTTCTTCAGCCAACTTCACAGCCAATCCTATACCTGGTGGGGTAGCCTGGGACAACACTGACTATGAAATTTATGGTCCGGTCGAGATCCTGAAATATCCACACCAAATCAAGATCTCCTTGAGTGACTTTGCAAAACCAAACTCATTTGCTGATGATTGGGACTTCGAAAGTATTAACAACATGATGTCTGACTTAGTAATGTCTGCTAAATTTACAAAACATGATTATTTGCAAGGTTCTACAAATTATGATAGTATGTATTGCTATAACCATTATGGTAACCATTTTTTACATAAATCTGCACAACCTAGAAATGTTTTAAGTTATAATCAATGGGAACATTGTGCAACACCTCCAAAAGGGAGCTCAGGAACTGTTTACGACAAATATTCATATTTTTCAGGTTTTAACACAAGTAATGCTGAAACATTTTATTATAAATTGTCAAACAAGACAGGGATGAAAACCATGATAACCAACACAAAATTGATATATTCAGATTCATTCTTTGAAAAAATGAATACATTTGGATTTGATTATTGGGACAAAAATGTTGATTTGAAAAGTGTTTGGGGTACAAAAGAATGGCAAGTACAGGGTATAGAAGCTTTGTTTAGAGCCTGCATGATCCCAGAACAAATGATATTTTTAAATGACACTGTTCAACAAACCACCTGTCTTGGCTTAGCCAAAATCAAAGATTTAATTAAACCGTCTATTCCAAAGCCAACAATGTTTAGCAATAGCTCTGATACAGATGAAAAGATAGACGTAAACCATATACTAAACCAAAACAGAACACATCCTGATTGGAAACAATGGTTGATCTGGCCCACAGATACAAATAACTGTCAAGATAGATTCCTGAATAAAACACAGGGTTTCAAAATGACCAGGCCAGACCCTAGATATCCCCAAAGACATCACCCAGGGATAATAACAACCTACAGTGTGGGCAAATTATGCCTTCAGTGGCTACAAACTTCCACACTGCCTGAAATTAAGCAACACCTAACTTTACTTACTGATGGTGCTGACTTGCGTGATTTCATTCTGGGACCACGCAAACAGCGTCAAAAGCGTTTCATAGCAGCCTCTGTATATGCAGCATACAATGAGGCCTGGAAGGTTACTCAAATTGAGACAGCAGAAAGAATACGGGAAATTGACCGTATTAATTTGGAAAAATCACTTTCTGTAGTGGACAATGGGTTAATGACTCTGTCCTCCAGAATTTTTTCATTGGACAGCATTGTGTCTTCAGCAATCGATATATTATCGCAAGACTTACTGTTATTACAACATGGTCAGTCACAATTGCGTTCTATTGTACAGCTTGGCTGGACGTTACAAAATCTGCGTTCAGGCTACGTGCCTTGGCGTTTAATCAACACAACGTCACTATTCCAAATCTTTAACCTTACTGATAGACAAATCGGTATGGCTCAAAAGGGTGCTGATTATACAATCTTGAGCATTGAAAAACTAGAAAGATTACCAATGACAATGTCAGAACGACCTGTCAGTGAATGGATAATCCACGGAATCATAAATATTCCAATCTCAACCTTCAGGTTTCAATACTGCCAAAAATATATACAGGCTGGCATGTACGAGAAATTGGGAAAGGGGTACCTTAAAACAACTTGGAACCTGCCCTATTCACATGCATGTGTCAGTAATAAAGGACAGAAAGTGTTTCTTAGTGGCAACAATTGTGCTATGTCACTAAGCGGCACGCTTCTGTGTAACGGTATTAGTTTGCACGGAGCCTGTGAAGGGAATTCATACAACCTTTCATGTCACCAGCAAGGCGCACCTGCAACTGAAATAGAACCATTCTTTCAAAGACTCTATAATGGGAGTTACATTCTTATTGTAGACCGCAGATGTTGTAGTCTTATGCCCGGGACTCCTTATCTAGTCACTACGACGGCGAAGGTCAAGTGCTGTGGACGTTCTTTATTCCCCAGCTCCTTTCCAGACAGGGAGGCAAGGGCATGGCCCAGTTTGAAAATTACTTCTATTCGAATAGATACTTTAAGCAGAATGAAAACAGTGCTTCTTCAGACGCCTACAAGGCTCACGTCATCAAAAGAAACGTATGATCTACAAGTCGCAAGGACGACTGCAGAGATACATACATTATTATCAACTAATTCCCCCGTACATTTCGCGGAAATCCTGAGCAAAATCTTAAATATTTCTGATACCACTGGTCTCAAAGGTATTTAAGACAGTATTTTCGATGGCATTAACACCATTCAAAGCCATACTGGGTATTTTTCCAGATTTCGTCCATTCGATTTTTGGCGGACTTCCCCTGATCCTGGGACTAATTGCAGGAATCCTATTCTTAGTCCTTATTTTCCGTTATGGCAACCCATGTCACAGATCAAACTCTCGCGACAATGGAAGATACGATCCTAGCCATTGGATACCGGGACCGGATATCAAAAATCCTGGGACTCTCCCGGCTTAGAGACCTAAATATGACTTGGTTTCTATCATTTCGACCAATGTGGCAAAGGTGTGTTTTACCTGTACTAAGGTGTCTGCTATGCGGAGAAGAATGCGTGTTAGACACCTGTCTGACGCTACAATCGGATGCGCCAGTGGATGCAGATACACTGTTGGTTCCTACCAAGGTTCACGCTTTGTGCTGCCCTCAAAGGCTGCCAATCCTGATGACGGCATTCCTGGAATCTTCACCACTGCGATTGAGGAGTAGTGAAGTTCAAGATGAAAGCAGCATCGAACAGGTACGACCTTCTGTCAGCAATGCGAATCAGAATGTCAATGCAGATAATCATGCGCACGAATGCATGGTTACCCCTATTTCCGACTTAGTGGAACTTTCCCATGAAGCTGTTGACAGTTTTTTCGAAAGCCTGAATGATATGATGTTCTCTCCAGAACAGACATAGAGACTTTTGAGCAAGCTCGCACACGGCGTTCCCTGAATTCGGCCTTCAACTTTAAAAATAAAGTCACATGAACAATTCTTCCCACCAGTTCACGGACAACAATTTTTTAGCAGCCCCAAATTATTTTTCACAAATTTTTCGGGACACTTATCTTCTGCTTAAAGTAAGAAACTATTCCTAGAGAACTAAGATTTCTATTTTTAGATACTTTATAAACTTTAGTTGCCCGCTGGGATGTTCACAAATATTTTATTATGTGATGAGATGGTCTCGAACTTCCTTTCTGTATAGCTATATTAAGAGCCATTTCATGTGTATTTCTCAAATACCAAATTAGCAATAATGCATACAAATGCGTGTTTACTTTTGCATTTAATTCATAGCTTAAGTGCATACAATATATATGACTGCAATTTTTCAGTATATTTGAAAATTTCAAAATGCATTTATGTATTTTGGGGTGGTAAGGTATACACTATTCTCTATAGTATGTTGTACTATGTTATACTATGCATAGATTAGTAAATATGACCATAGTTAGCGTGGAGTGGGTGTCATGTATTCCTATAGGTTCTGAATCGATCCCCCTATTCCTGACCCTATTCTGGTTAAACTAACTATCAAGTTAACTAACAGTCAGCCCATGAGGCAAGAACAGCCCCCATGATGCAGATACCGTTATCTGACGCAGTCACACTACGGCACAGGAACGTGTTATCTGATTAGGTCATAACGCTTGAGATCTAATTAGACAAGCGACATTCCTCCAGCCCCTGATAAGGCATACGACGTTCTCATAACAAATCAAACCTATGACAACCTGGAAAATCCGTGCGGCCATTGTTTTGATTTCGCAGAGAACTTTAGTAAAGAATGTGCTAACGAGCAAGTCGTATGACATCTTTATTGACGTATCTATGTCCATCCTTACGTCAATCTCGGCACCTTTAAGGTATAAATATTGCCGATCTTGCCCTATGCAAACACACGCGTGGTGACAAGACGGAGCAGCCATACTTGCCGAAGCCGAGAGCAGAAGCAGACCCCGCTGGCAGCAGCCCCGCCTTCCTGACGCGCTGAGAGACGCGCTGCTATCTCAAGCCGAGAGACCCAGCACCGGCGCTTCTGGGCAGCCCTCGCAGGCAGCCTGGAATATCGAGAGCAGAGAAAGAGATACCATTCCTCATTCATCCTAACTTCCAGGTACAGAACTGAATAACCCCTCACAGAGAATTCTTTAGTTATTCACTTGGAAAAAAACAAACTTAACTTAAACTGTAACTTTCTATTCCCGCCCACGCATTAGACTTAGGTCAGGTACACGGGGTAGGCATATTTAGAAACACCAGTTGAGTACGTTTAGTCAAATGTATATGTGTATGTAAATATATTTTAATCATTTTAAACATCATATGGCTCAGAAACCATATCAATGTTTTTACAGTATTATTTTATACTATTGCTTTTAATGTATGCACTTTACTTAAATATAAGTATTGCAATAATATCCATCCATTTCTCATGTATGAGAAAAGAGACTGATCAATAAATAACACCTTTTTATTGAACACGCCCGTCTCTTCCTTTTCTCTACATTCTGATGAGACTAAGAATGCACGTACTGACTGAGTAAAATAATTGCCTTGTGCTCACACGACTCTCGAGATTGACTCTTGATTAGGGGAGAGCAAAGTTGTCATGTTCTATGGTTGTCAGAAACTAAATCCCTTCTTGTCTAATCAGGGAAGTTAATTCCTCCTTGAACATTCGAGAAAGTTTCTAGCGAACTCTGAGCTACGCTGGCAAACCCAAAAATTAAGTCTAGTATCGACAGTAGTAGACCTAGTTAACGTCTGGTCTAGGCCTTTACTGCTGTAGGTATTATTCCAATGCGCAGAGCCTATTGGGAAAATAGGAGCTACACTACACAACCAAAGGCGGACTGCCAATTTGAAGCATGAACAATATAATTTTTTTTTTAAACAAAAAGCATTTGGGCGAGCTGTGCTAGAAGGAAGTTGCGCGGCCGCCATTATTGAAAGTCAAATGCAAGTAAAATGAAAAAAAAAAAGGCCACGGCCACCATGAATATCAAGCTTGGCGTGCCATGCTGCATAAAAAATGTAATTTAAAAAAAAAAAAAAAGATTTTGGTGAGTTGCGGATCCGCCATTATTGAAGCTGAGGGAGAAGCAGCTAAAGCCTAAGAGAGGGAACGAACGGGAATAGGAGGAGCCAGCTGCAGCCCGGGAGAGGGAGCAAGCATGGTTACCTTCAGTTCCTATTGGAGGTCACAATGAGAGAAAAGGCGGTACTAAGAAGGTACTACTAAGCATATCAACCAATAACAAGCATTTGTAATGCAATAGGTCTCGCATTAGGAAAGTGTGAGCTATTGGTATTGTAAATGACATTTTTTTTTTTTAATATGTGTTGGCTTTGAAAACATAAAAATGAATAGCTTTGTCATTTACAATGCCAATAGTTTTAACTTTCGTAAATGTGACACCTATAGCATTTGTAATGCAATATGTGTTGTATTTACGTGACTTCGATGTATTGATATTACAAATAACAATGGCTTTACATTTTTTAAAATAATTAATACTTAAATAAAAGCTATTGTAATTTATAATGGCAATAGGTTAAACTTTTGTAAATAACTTTTGTGAAGATTATGTTCAGTGTATTTTATTGTGACGAAAATCCAAGAACAGAAGTGAAATATTATCATCTTTTTGTGACATTAGTAATAAAGCTTGAAACATTGAGAGAACATATTTGAACCAGTTGTTGTTGAATGGTTGCACAGATTGATGCTGTGGTGGTGCTGAGTGATGTTGTGGTGGCCACGAGTGATGCTGTGGCGTTCAGTGATGCGGTGGTAGCGCATAGTGATGTTGTGGTGCCCCTGATTGATGCTGTGGTGGTGTTGAGTGATACTGTGGTGGTGCGATAGAGTCAGTAAGATAGATAGATAGAGTGAGAGCGATAAATAGAGGGAGGGAGGGCGATAGCTAGATAGAGTGAGGGCGATAGCTAGATAGAGTGAGGGCGATAGCTAGATAGAGTGAGGGCGATAGCTAGATAGAGTGAGGGCGATAGCTAGATAGAGTGAGGGCGATAGCTAGATAGAGTGAGGGCGAGAGATAGATAGATAGATAGATAGATAGATAGATAGACAGATAGATAGATAGATAGATAGATAGATAGATAGAGGGCGATAGATAAATAGAGTGAGGGCGATAGATAAATAGATAGATAGAGTGAGGGCGATAGATGGATAGATTTAGTGAGGGCGATAGATGGATAGATAGAGTGAGGGCGATAGATGGATAGATAGAGTGAGGGCGATAGATGGATAGATAGATAGATAGATAGATAGATAGAGTGAGGGTGATGGATAGAGTGAGGGCAACATATAGACAGAGTGAGGGCAACAGATAGACAGAGTGAGTGCGACAGATAGATAGAGTGAGGGCGATAGATAGATAGAGTGAGGATGATAAGTGAGGTGGCCTCGTGGTGGACGTGGTGGCCGTGGTGGTGGACTTGGTGGTGGATGTGGTGGACATGGTGGTGGTGGACGTGGACGTGGAGGTGGTGGTGGTGGTGGTGGTGGTGGTGGACGTGGTGGACGTGGTGGTGGTGGATGTGGTGGTGGATGTGGTGGTAGTGGTAATGGTGGTGGACATGGTGGTGGTGGTGGGTGGTGGTGGAGGTGGGTGTTGTTTTTTTTGGTGGTGGACATGGTGGTGGTGGACGTAGTGGTGGTGAATGTAGTGGTGGTGGATGTAGTGGTGGTGGATACGGTGGATGTGGTGGTGGTGGTGGAGGTGGCGATTGTGGACGTGGAGGTGGTGGACGTGGTGGTGGTGGACGTGGTGGTGGTGGTGGAGGTGGTGGTGGTGGTGGGTGTGGTGGACATGGTGGACGCGGTGATGGTGAACGCGGTGGTGGTGGGGGATGTGGTCGTGGTGGACTTTGTGGTGGTGATGGTGGATGTGGTGGATGTGGTGGTGGGCTTGGTGGACGTAGTGGTGGTGGACGTAGTGGTGGTGGATGTGGTGGTGGTGGATGTGGTGGTGGTGGACATGGTGGTGGTTGTCGTGGACTTGTTGGTGGTGGATGTGGTGGCTACCTACTCTGTCAATAGCCTTCCTTTTGACCTGGTACAAAATATATTATTGTATTATGGTCTTGAGTATGTGCAGTTTTCTATCATATTACAAAGAAAAAAATAATGGCGTTACTCTATATTTTGCACCAGTGCAAGTATTTCTAATATGGCAATGGGAGCATACGTTATTAAACTACACGCTGCCAAAGTAATCGGGTGAATTTGATTGTAGAAGAAGCAAATCGGATTTATGAGGAACAAAAATCTTGTAGAAAACATGTACGAGTAAAACACGTGGAGCATCAACTTGACCACCAGATGGCGCTACATCGTGCCCGGTTTTAAGAAACTTTCGAGTCAAACAAACTAGTAGAAGAAAAAAACAGTTCCCGCAAGTCAGTTGAACTTTGCTTCCGCTTAGATTCTCTTTGACACTCGTTTAATAAGTGCAAGATGAAAAATCTATTTTTTTAAGCTCTTTGTTTTCATGTAGTTTAAACGGTTACATTGAGTTTAATTTGGTCACGAGATCTGACTGTGCAGAATGGTACAGTCCGCGAGTGATGTTTCCTGCTTGTGAGTGATTTCTTCGGGGTGTGTGTTGCATTCCAAGAGGTGTGTGCTAGGAGTCTGAGCTCAGTTCTGTGGTGTGGACTCAGAGCCCTGTGAGAACAGTTAATATAACTGGAGCAAAATGTAGTTAAGTAAGGTGAGGTCCATTGACTAAAGCTGCCTGTGATCCCGGTTTTGCATATAAGGAAGGGGGTGGCTGTTAATGTTACTGCCTACGATGTTCAGGGGAGAGAAGCTGATTTCTGATGTAATTAAGTCTGATTTAAATGTATGCTGCTTGGATCTAGAGGGGGTGACAGGGTCAGAAAGACTCACGCAGGGCCCTCCTTCTCAGCCTGCTGCAAATGCAAATCTGGAGTTTGGCCTTTTACGTGTTTCGGGGGAGCCGGGAAAGAGCCGGCAGGGAGGGTACTCAAGCTGGCCTCTGCTTTTAATTACGATAGCCCTGATTATTGCTGGATTTAATATTACAAACAGAAGCCGGGGGCCATGTCCTTCCCTGCAGTAGGGCCCATGACACACTGGGTACACCATATTGGTGACTGTCCTGGGAAGAGAATACAATTAGCGGGTACAAGAGAAATAGATTGCATGGGAAGCGATGGCGCCCTAAGCTTCTCTGAAGAGACCCGCTGATGAGAAGCAGTACACGGCGGCCATAGTGTGAGGAGCCCTTCGGGCTATGATTATGGGCGGGAGGAGTAAATAGGGGTTACACCGTGGGAGGGGGAAAGGTGGGGGGGTCCGCAACGAGCATTTAGGCTCTTGCAGTGCCACCAAAAGCAATGATACATTTCGGTTTCTGAACTTTTTAAAGCAACTGGCATTAAATGGACATAGCAGCAATATTTAAAACACGGTCCCGAACACAGATCTGCAAAAAACATCCCGGAGTTCCCAGTGCGGAGATCTGTGCACAACGCACTATAACACCATATGAAGAGAACATCGAAAGAAGCAGACAATCAGGAAAAAATGGTTCACAACAAGGAAGCTCGGATAACAAGTCTTCTTTAAAAACAAGCTGCCTGTGGGAGGGAGGCTGATGATGTGATGACGGGCAGAAATGAGAAGCAGCCGTGAAGCAGGGGGCGGGGCAGCGGAACCCTTTGATGTAGCTCACGGCCTGGCGGCCGTGAAAGTGCAAGCATTTAGGGGCGGGGGGAGAGTGAGGCCAGCGCGCACTGCGCACGCTGGGGAAGCCTGTGGGAGGGAGGCTGATGGCTTTGATGTGGGGAAATGCGCGTGGTTGTGTTCACGTGATTTCACGTGAACTGTTTGAAATCCGCCCGATGGTTTGAGAACTTTTTTGCCCACTAAAATTCTCCCCTATCAATTCCTGCGGAATGGGATAGGCTCGACCTAAAAAGTCACCATTTCCAAAGGGTAGTGACACAATCCAATTAAAAAGATTGGCGGAAAGTGGGTGGAGCTTAATGCCCATATCCTAAATACAGCATGTCTCGAAGAGACAGCGCAAGTGCTGCCTAGGAAAGCCCTAAAACGTAGAAGTACATTTCTGGCTCCTTTGAAAGCTTGGCTGACTTTGCATGAAGAAGAGGAAGTGCTCGGCTCAAACACATTATGAGATAGACTTATTTGTCTGTAAGAAGTGGGCAATGGAATCTGCTGGTAGTTATACTCTTTCGTCAGCATTTTTTCTGTTTTGGCTTTCAAATGTTTCGGAGTAACAAAAGGAAGGTTAATGTGTAATCCTAGCCTCTGTGTCCAAAACAGAATTGAAATGTCGCTTCACAAATGCTAGGAAAGGTATACTTTCTATGATTTCATACCTACAGGGTTATTGTAAATCACTTACTCTTCCTTCTTAGAGGATATAATTATCTGTTATCCCATATATCATGAGCAAACTGAAAATCTTGGATTCACTAAAATGCTGCAGACGTATCTTTTGGGGGGAGGAAGTGGGAGGGAGTTGGGAGTGGGGTGCAAATTCGTTAATTACCCATATGCACTGTGTTGTTGTTCCTGCAAAAAGTCGTTTGCTGTCATGGCTATATTTGGTTTGCTTTGGCAGATGATTCTGGTGTGCAGAGCCCTGCGTAACATATGAGAATTGGCAAATAAAAATGGGTTTTAAAAAAAAAAATGGTGCAGACGTTTCTTAGAATATCCACCAATTAATACCCTGTATGAATAACACATGTTATGTACACCCGGTGAAAATAAATGGGGGGAGAACAATGAATATAGGAGTGCTAGAGTATTGTGATTGTTTTCGGATGGATGAGTATCTGGGCAAGCAGGATCCCGGACTAGATTTTATAAAAAATGGTAGGTAATTTGTTAATGTGTTGAATACAACCAAATTGTATTTAGGAATCGTTGTTATGCCGTTTCCTTTTCTCTGTGAAGTTTTGCTATTTAAATTAATTCATAACTCTCAACTTGTTGATGTACAAGTGTTCATGT